>NC_065579.1:28612209-30014084 GCF_024542745.1 Macaca thibetana thibetana
ATTTTTTCTCATAAGAATCACTAACTCTAATATATGAACTAAGATACAGATCAGTCGGTTCTTAAAATTATTAAATGCTTTTCTCAAATACGAGAGGAAAGAATTCAAATGATATTGATGGGTGGTTTTAGCTAAGAGCGGTATCTGAAGAGAAACTGTTCAATAGAAGGTTAACATCCAGTTCTCCAACAGGGAGTTGCATTCGTTTTGTTTTGGGTTTCAGTGTTTTTTTGGTTTGTTTTTTGCTTTTAACAGGAGGTTATTTGGGTGATCCAGCGCATGGCTGAGTCTTCTGGATTTAAGTATTTTCAAGCCAGTTAGTGGACCATCTAGCTTTCCTTTTCTGCTTTGGTAGTCTGCCCTTTGGCTCTCTTACTTCTTATTAGCAACAATCTCAGCTCCAGAGAGGGCAGGTGCAGAAGGAAGATGGCAGTAAAACATACATCTCCATAAAGCTGAAGAAGCACAGGTTTAAGAGAAACCTGCAGATTTTATGACAAGCTATTCAGTCCACCCTTATTACAGATAACTGGAAGTTGATTATATGAACTTCATTTTTCGTAAATCTCATCAATACCATCACGTGATTACATTTTCCCCAAGGTGTCATCAAATCACCTATTAATAACTTTACTCCTAGAAAAGGATTCTACTGCACTGTCTGTCCCTGCCCACTTGCCCTTGCCTGGGTCTACCCTGAAGGTCACCAAAGACAGGCACAGGTTTTGCTGCATAGTCTCGAGTGAGGAATTTTTTTTTTCTTCAGGGCTGCCTGAAGAGCCTCAACTCCACTTTTCCTTGCTTCTTGGTTGAATAATTTTGAGTCGTCCTACATAGTCTCTCAGAGGCCTCCAGTGGGATTGAGCCCCAGTTGTTTACAAGTTTAACTATCTCACTAACACTTCTGTTTTGCTTTCCTTCCTTTTCTGTCTTACTTCTCTATTCTTTAATTATACTTCCTGTATCACCTTCCAAATAAACTATTTGCCCCCATATCATCTCAGAACTTGTTTTACTTTATTTTTTATGAGAGAGACCCCAATTAAGATGGTAATCAAGAAACTATCTTATTTTTATATTTATGTCTATAAAATTGCCAGAAAAGGCAGATTTATAGAAATAGAAAGTAGATAAGTAGTTGCCTAGGGCTGGGACATAAGAATAGAGATTAACTGTAAAATGAGTATGAGAGATCTTATTGTGGGAATAAAATATATCCTAAAACTGATTTATACATGATGGATTCAATAAAGTTACTAAAACTCACTGGATTATTGGTGAAATGGACAAATTTTATGATATATAAATATACCTCAATAAAACTGTTAAAAATGAACAGATAGTAAGATTTAGAGAGGTAAAGTACCCAAGGTGACACAAGCAAATACAAGTCAGAGGAAAGGACAGAGTTCAGGCCATTTGACTACACTGAGAAACAGCATTCTTCTGTGAACTAGTGACCTTGCTTTAACTCATTAAAAATGGAAGGTCACGAAAAAGTTTAAAATGTACCAATTAAACCAAATATGCATATATCTATGATATTAATTATAATAATAATTTATTTACTGCCTACTTTATGCTAAACAACTTACCTAGATCATTTTATTTAATCTCACAAAGGGCCACGAGGCAGGTATTATTCTTCTTCCCTGCTTACACATGGAGTGGTGGAGCTTGAGAGAAGGTACGTGACCTGTCAGAGGTCACACAACTTACATGAGGCAGAGTAGGGATTCACCCATGGTGGTCTCATTCTGGAATGCATGCTTGTAACTACTATATTACACTGCTTCTGTGAGTAACTAGGATCTATATCTCCTCTTACCATTTAAGTATGACAAAAGAAAGAGCTCCATACCTCACTGTTGAGTTTGTTTATCTGCTGCTTGGTCTCCTCTGCTTTGATGAAGAGAACAGCAGCTCCAATCTCTGGATCTGGAAAGTGACACACACACAGAATGAGTCATTTAGGAATAAATCTCATATTTGAGGATTAAGGCAATTAGAATATGGAAGAAAGCCCACGCTACCACTTTTAATCTTTTCTGATGTCTGTGCACTGTACTGTCTTTTGGGGATCAAGCAAGTGTTTTTGTATTCCTCTGGATGGCACCAGATATACACATCATGGTGGTGATTGCACCTACAGTGACTGGATGTGTCCATTGCAAATACCCCATTTCCTCGAGTACAGTCACCACCATTTTCCAAGATGGCACGTTTCCTTTTCTTTGACCATTGTTTAAAACTGTATCATAGTTAGTGCTCAAGCCATAGAAAAGGGATATTATTTGCATCCTCTCGTTCCATTCTAAACATTGATTCCTGTGCCCACGAGCACATTTTCCTCCCACATATATATCAGCTACTAATATCCACTGCAGGTTGCCTTTCTTTTCCTGCATCACTCTAAAGGGTAATTTCTCCCAGCTTTTAGTTCTTCTTCTTCACTTTTTCTCTACTTTGCTCTTCCAAATATATTTATTTTTGTCAGGGACAAGAGTACAGGTGAGTCAGTGCCAGCTTGAGTGGAAAAGATTTGACAGATATAACCACCCTAATTCTGGTCAATTATGAGGAGAAAACTTGTTGGTAGGGGAAGAAAAGTAACTCAAAACACTCTGAAACAGAGTAATAAGAAATTGTTTTGCAGATATATCTTGCAGAGATAATCCATTCATTCAACGAATGATTGAAGGTCATATACGATAGGCCAGCCCTCTTTTAGAGGAGATAGCAACCAATAAAGAAAATACAGTTGACACTCATGGAGTTTAGAATCGAGCAGGAAAAATAAACATTTAAAAAGTAGGCCAGGCATGGTGGCTCATGTTTGTAATCCCAGCATTTTGTGAGGTTGAAACAGGAGGATTGCTTGGGCCCAGGAGTTCAAGACTAGCCTGGGCAACATAGGGAGATCCCATCTCTACAAAAAAAGTAAAATAACTAATATAAAGTAATTATGCAATAGGTTTGAATTTCATACAAAGGGCAACATAAAACCATATTAGGGTTTTAAGCATAGGAATAGAGTAATACAAATAAATTTGAATTAATAAAATTCACTTTGCATAGAAAACGGTGTGAGGTCAAAGCAAAGACTTTGGTAGTCATGCAAGCAAGAGATAGATGTAGCTAGAGAAAGAGTGGTAACAGCAATGATAGAAAGTCTTAGAGAGAACTAAGATATTTCGGAAGTTACTTCTAGAAAGCTTGTTGCTTGAATGCATAAGCATAGGGGTAGGTGATAGGCTAAGGAAGAGGAAGAAGCTAAAAGAGTGGTAGGACTAGAAATATGTGAATGAAATGGTGAGTTTCTGTGCATTGTCTCTAGTTGAACCAAAAAGATAAATATCCAATTGAGGTGTCAACAGGCTTTCATTGCAAATATATCAGTTTGATGATAACTATGATTTCTTTGATCCTTGGTCCAAGCACAGTAATATCAACATATGTAAGTCAATTAAATCAATAAATCAAGACTGTACCCCTTATCCTTTTGCATTCTCCTCACTTCACACTCCCAATCAAGGAATTTCACAAGTATCCTTTAGTTTCCCAAGATGAGTGCTGGAAAGAATTACTGATTCAGATGAAATGCTGGTATTCTACCAGAGAAACATCTCCAGTACTGTACATTCAAATGTCTTTCTTGGGTTTGGCTTTGTTCATAAAGGGATTTGTTAATTACCAGGACATTCTAACACAAGGATTTTAGAACTTGGTGGGAAGGGAAGGGGAGGCTGGGTGAGAATTGCTGGCCTTGAATTAGGTAGTTTGCTGGTAATTGTTTTGGATTGTCTCTGCCTATTCAACACATGTTCATTATTCTCTTTTTATCAAATACAGGTGTGTCTTCTTTAGAGTTCGTCATTTTATTTGTCTTGTTGACAGAATTCCTCTTATGAGCAACAAACTCAAGATTGAAAAGTAAAGACAGGGATTAGAGTTGGAGTACCCTCACATTAATTCACCATCACTGAAGGTTAGCACATCACATAGTTCTCCATCATTTCCAACATGCTTATATCTTTCTGAAGTTGTTTTTCCTCTGGAAAATTGCAATATATAACCTCACACTGAACAAATTGCTTAAATATAACCAATGTTCCTTCAGTGCACAATCAACATGGCATTTCCTCTAGATAATGCTTTTGTGGATTAATCTAAATTTATAATAGTAAAATATGGTTATCCTCTGAAATATAGCAGAAATTTGAGTCTCCTGGCATACCAATTACCTTGGCTGCTAAAGGGCAGCTCATCCAATCTGGACAGAGAAATGATCACAAATGACATTTTAACTTTGAAATGGCATAAACTCATGTCAAATTATTCAATGGTATTGGTAAGGGTCTATGACAGAGAGAATATTCTAAGGACAGGAAAGCAAAAACAAACAAACAAACAAACAAAAAAATGTCCATAGCAAACATTACAAGTTAATAAGAAATATTGTACCTTGGGAGAAGACTAAATATGGATCTTACCTCCAAGAGGAGGAGAAATTCTGGGCTCTGATCTGATTCGTTCAGAGCCAAAATCAAAAGTCTGACTTTCTTCACTGCTGTTTCCATCTTCAATTCCATCAACAATCCTACTTAAAATAAAGGAAATTGACTGGTTGTGGATTCATATTCATGGATTCCAGTATTTTTAAAAGAGTTAAAAGATATTATGTTAAATTTCTAAATTCTAGACACTCTAGAACTGAACTATTTGATATAGTAACCATTAGCCTTCTATTGCTATTGAGTACCTGAAATGTGGTTTGTGCAAATTAAGATGTGCTGTAACAATAAAATACACACTGGATTTTGAAGAATGTGTTGAAAAAATGTAAATTATTTCACTGACTATTTTTATATTATTTAAATTTAAAATAATATTTGGAACATATTCTGTCAAATAAAATATATTATTAAAATTAATTTCACTTTTATCACGCTTAAAAATGTAGCTGTTAGAAAATTTAAAATTATATATGTAGCTCACAATTTTATATCACATTATGTTTCTTATCACACACTGATGTTGTAGACAGAGGTTCTTTTACTTATTCTCAGATTCAAAACTTTAAGGTATGGTACAAAAGTCCTCTTACCTAAATTCATGTTAAATCACGACTCTCCAGGTTTTAACCCTTAGCATCACAGAAAATAAATATTACACCTCTACTCTAGACTTACAGAAAATTCTAAATGTAAGAGTTAAAGAATTATATTTAAATCAGTATTTAGTCTTCTTTTCATGGTAAATAGTATCTAATCCACTCATTATTTTAAAAAAATACAAGTCAATTGTAGAAAATTTAAACATAAAGGTAACAAAAAACCAGAAAATAAAAATCACCTGTAATCTACTACTATAGTCAATATTTTGATGTATGTCCCTAAAATATTATTTTCTCTCTAAAGGAACATATATTCTTTTCATAAATGTAGGATCATATTGTATATAAACCTTTCTTTCTCAGCTCTGATACAGTCTCTTCCGATTTATAATTTATTATGTTTAATTTTAGTATAAACTTAGAAGGAGAGTTAAGCAATATTTTCAAATTACCATCTCCAACTGAATTCTTGAAAATTTATCATCCGCCTACTTTTTACTAAACCTATTTTGTTTATCTTTTCCTTAATATTTTATATTAATGAATAAGAATGTTGTTCAAATAAATAATAAAACTATAGTATTTGAGAAAGATCACTTGCTTTATAAGCAGAAAAACAAACTTTTAATCCACCTTTCAGTACTTAGTATCTCTGAGATCTTGGATAAAATATTTACCCTTTGAGTTTCACTTCTTACAACTTTATAATAGAGATAACACAAACTATAGGGTTCTGAGAAGATTAAATGCAACTGTGAATGTGAAATTACCTAGCAAAGTACATGAAACATAAAAAGTAATACATATTTTGTTCATGCTTTTATTTATTATTCAGCTGTTATGTGATTTTGATGATGGCTGTTGCTTTTCTACACCATGGCCTACCCCTGAACATCTTCGGAATCAGGATTTTTCATGCTTTCAATCACCTTTAGTGGATTCTAAAATGATTTTTAAGAAATTAAAAATAGAACCATGCTATGTTACTTATTGAAGAGACCAGAAATAAAACTAAGTTTTAGCCATCCTTGATAATAAGGCAAGAATAGTATGAAAAATAAAAATCTGCATTTCATTTTCTTCCTAATTTCAACTGGTTGCTTATGAAACTTTTGGTAAGATCGAGCACTGAGGGGTTAACATTGATGGAGTTTGTTCCATTTCTTTTATTTTCATTATCAATCATAAAATCACAATGTAGGAATATACATTTAACATAATAGGTAGTGCAAAATGAATAAAGGGAGTAAAGAAGGATTTCTGAACATTTAGTATTTTGAGAACATGACTAAAGCTATTTTGCTCATCCTGCATGCACACACACTTGCACATATACTCAAAAAACTGCCCACAAAACTCAGAAAAGCTGAGGATTCCAGGAGAGGAATCTGTGGAGTAGAAAGGCTCAGAAGGCTGAAGGCAGGTACTACTCTGTGTAAAAGGCAGCCACGATCATGTGAGAAAGTTATATGATATGAACTCTCACCTTGGACTGAGGTCTGGGGGTCCAGCATTATTCAAAGTTGAAAGTTGCAATTTCAAGTTCTTCTCTTTCCTTTTATTATGGTTGGGGGGGTCAATTTCCTGCTTGGTTTTGGGGGAATTTGACCTGGAGACTCTGATAGGTGAGTGAAAGGGCACCGTTCCCGAGGCCAGTTGCTTTAAGCTTAAGCCCAGGTAGGTTTTACTGCTTCCAACCTTCTTGTTGCGTGAAGAAGATCCCCTTGTGCAGATGGGAGAGAGAGAGGCTGTCTCCTCTTCCTCCCCCTCCTCCTCCTCTTCCTCATCTTCCACAATGGATGGGAGTCGCTTGTTGATGCTGCCATTTCCCTTGGGCTCTGACTAAATTAGTGGATAATATGAATTAGTACAGACTACAAAGACCGCAGAAGAAGTATCTCATTAATGCTGGAGGTCTCATTTGAACAAAGTCAAATTTCTTAGAGACTCTTTTCATTAAAACTGAAGTCTTTGCAGATTTTGTTATTATTTTATCAGGTGCTAAAGGTCTTCCCACTTCTGCTCTTCTCCAGGTTTACCCTCTATGCTTTCTTGATGTTAGCCCCTGATTTTAACCCTCCTCTTTGTCTTTTAAACTGTCTTCATGGGGAGCCACGTGAAAGGTGCATTATACCAGGTTTGCAACTGGATTTTAATTCAACCTGTCATTTGTAATAGTATATGATGGCATGCTCTTAGAAATAAAGACATTTTCCATTTTAATGGAGGGTCTTAGGTCTTGTTATTTAAAATTACAGGATCTTTACTGGAACTTTACATGGAGATTAATCAGCAAAATTGCTTTATTCTTGAGAATAAAAAAAGCTTTCCTATTTTGGATCACATGAATGGAAGAAGATCAGAAGTATTCTCAGCTACTCTGCTTCCTGCTCTCCTTGTTCTTTCCAGTCACTAGCAAGAAAAGAAGCAAACCACCTGGTCTGCTTCCTTTGAAGAGCCTTGGAAAAGGAAGGAAAAATAGTCTTGCCAAAACCCATCCTATAACTACTGGACTCTTGACTGGGATCATTCAACTTTGTAGACTAAGAAGAGGAAAGAAAGAGTGTGGGAAAAGACAATTGAGGTGATGATGGAAGGGCTAGGGCAGTAAACACAGCAAAGGCTAACTAGTGGCCCTCAACAGAGTCACTGTAATAGTGTGTGCTTTTTGCTTTGCCCCAGACATGGCTTCTCTTCTCACTTTTCTGTGCCTCCGTCTTTTTTGAAAATTGATTCCCTTATACCCGATCATCAATAATTTATAATAAAAATAAGGCAAAGAACTGAAAATCTCTAAGATTACTATTCAAACTCTGGGCTGTCATGGTTATTGACTTAAAGGAATAGTTGTTCTTTTGTTGTACAGGGATTTTGCTGTATATATTACAGGTATAATAACATTGCAGTGACTTATAGGCAATAGTCCATTCAGTGTAGGCCATCGATGCTGAGTGAAATGTATAGTTTACTCATGAAGTTCTTGTACTTTAATCTCATTAGCTCAAAATTTCTTGAAGAAATGGCATTCTTAGACTCATCTTTCCAAATACGTATGGTTATTTTAATTAATGATGAGATCATACTTTTGTTTGTTTGTTTTGCTGGGATAGTCATGATGTTACTCTTGTTTGTTTTTCACAGCATTTAAAACTCTGTGTTTTTAACAAAAACTGGGCCTACACGGAATTACAGGGGAACATTTGTACACTAGCATTGTTGGATAGAAAAATTAGTTTACCCAGCTAAAGACACAACAGGGCAAACTTAATCTAAGAAATGAGAAACAATGAGCGCATTCTCTAATTAGAATTCTGTTTACATTTGCATTGGCAAGTTAATCATTCCTTTGTTTCAAGAAGCCTCTATTGGCTCTAATTGAATTCTCTGACTAATAACCTGTCAAGTATTTGTACTTCTACAAGTTTGTGGAAATTTCATACCTCCATTTTGTCATGGAGACTTGGTGTCTTGGACAAGGTGCTTAGATACTGACTCACAATCAGTGCAGCAGACATTACTTATACCAATAATCAATTATCCCACCTGCCATCATTGCAGGCAGGACCTAAGTTTATTATATTATTAAATATTCAGCCTCACATTAGCCTCTGTGCAGGAGTATCAGTTACTTTCTTCAGGCCATCTATATAAAAACAGCTGCTTTCTGCATGTAGCTGGATTCACCTGTTATACACTGCCATGAAGTTCAACCACAGGACTCTTCCTTCTCAACTGATGTATCTTTTCATTTTCTTCCTGGAAAATGCTTTCACGAAGGCACTAGGGTTTTTATACTCATAGTTAAACAAATCTAGAATTTGGCTCATGATACTTTGCTGGGATAGCCACTTCAAAGTTACAAATGACTAGATTCCATCAAATCTGTCCTGACTAAAGGGGAAACAGAACAAAGTCTAGTGGTTGAAATTCATGAACTTCCAGTTACACAGTCCTAAAAAAAAAAAAGTCCTGTGACTTACTAGCTGTAACCTCGGTCAAATAATATACTTATTAAATTACTGGTTTCTTCATATGTAAATTAGGAATGGTGTGAGGAAAACACTAGATATTAGATAATGAAAACCAAGCACTTTAGCAATGTGCAAAGAGTTTAATAAATGCTTGCCTACATGATGCTGATGATCATAAAGAAAATGAAAACATTTATACTGTGGCAAGTGCTACAAAGGGTTCTGGTTACCTCCTTTTATGCAATATCCTCCCTTCTTTTTTTTTTTTTTTTTTTTTTTTTTTTTTTTTTTTTTTTTTTTTTTTTGAGACGGAGTCTCACGCTTTGCCCAGGCTGGAGTGCAATGGCGCGATCTCGGCTCACTCAAGCTCCGCCCCCGGGTTCCCGCCATTCTCCTGCCTCAGCCTTGAGTAGCTGGGACTACAGGCGCCCGCCACCGCGCCCGGCTAATTTTTTGTATTTTTAGTAGAGACGGGGTTTCACTGTGGTCTCGATCTCCTGACCTTGTGATCCGCCCGCCTCGGCCTCCCAAAGTGCTGGGATTACAGGCTTGAGCCACCGCGCCCGGCCGTATCCTCCCTTCTTTCTTAGTTAACAGAACTCTCAGCAATGCACCCTCCACAAAGATTACCTTTCTCAGGTTCCCTTGCCACTTGGTTTGGCCATGAGGCTAAGTTATGAGATGGTAGCATATAAGTGAACAGGTTTTAAGAAATTTTTAGAAAGGCTCATAGAAACACTGTAACCTCTGTCTTACTCTTGCACATTTCTTTTGTTTGTACTCTGAAGTATGGATTAAGTGAATGTATGTTCAGCAGTCCCCATGGAGAATGAGATCTTGGAGAAGGAAACCATATTTTGAGAATGATGATGCAAAAATAATAAATAATACATCCTGGCACCTTATTGACACATGGGAGTTTTCATATTTTTCATTTCTGGACTTGTCTATGAGAGGGAAACAACACCTGTTATTCTGGTGGTTTTAACTTTACAAATTAACTTCAGCCTAAATTATACAGAGGATTTTGTTGTTGTTTAAAGTTTAGGATGTTGTAGTCTTGGAACAGATCTTCATTTTCAGAGTTCTATGAAAGGCAGAGGAATTCAAATTGAAAAATACAAAAAAAAGTCTCTTTTTTTTTCATAAGAAAGAGAGTATAGAAAGGTCTGAGGTGAAAGCAGTGCAGTAGAAAGGAAAAGCTGTCTGATGAGAAGAGTTAAGACATAAAGACGTTTATGGAACATAAAGGCCATTTTGCTTGTTGCTGAGGAGGATTTTGTAGAAATAAGAGAGAAAAGACAATTAGTGCCAGGAGAAACTTGAATGAAAGCACTGAAATGCTTTAAGAGCTTCTAAGAAGCTTCCCAATGTAATATTAAAAGTGGGCCTGTAATCTTAGCACTTTGGGAGGCTGAGGCAGGCAGATCACTTGAGGTCAGCAGTTCAAAACCAGGTTGGCCAACACGTTGACCCATTTCTACTAAAAAATACCAAAAAAAAAAAAAAAAAAAAAAAAAAATTAGCGGTGTGTGGTGGTGCATGCCTGTAATCCCATCTACTTGGGAGGTGGAGGCAGGAGAATCATTTGAACCCAGGAGGCAGAGGTTGCAGTGAGCTGAGATCACACCACTGCAATCTAGCCTGTGCAACAGAGGAAGACTCATTCTATGATAAAGACACATGCACACATATGTTTATTGTGGCACTATCCACAATAGCAAAGACTTGGAACCAATCCAAATGCTCATCAATGATAGACTGGATTAAGACAATGTGGCACATATACACCATGGAATACTATGCAGCCATAAATAAGGATGACTTCATGTCCTTTGCAGGGACAAGGATGAAGCTGGAAACTATCATTCTCAGCAAACTATCACAAGATCAGAAAACCAAACACCACATGTTCTCACTCATAAGTAGGAGTTGAACAATGAGAGCACATGGACACACGGAGGGGAACATCACACACTGTTGCCTGTTGGGGGTGGGGGGCTAAGGGAGGGATGACATTAGGAGAAATACCTAATGTAGGTGATGGGTCGATGGGTGCAGCAAACCACCATGGCACAGGTATACCTATGTAACAAAACTGCATGTTCTGCACATGTAACCCAGAACTTAGTATAATTAAAAAAAAAAAATTAACCCTATTTGACCCTTCTCCACCATCATCTTCAGTAAATTCTTAATGTCTTCATAATGCATTATGTAATTTGATCTATTTGTGTGCCTCTGTGTCACAGGATTATTGGTAATAAAAGTCTAGCTAATAATCTTAACGAATCAGTTTTTTCGGGAAACTTTTCTTGAAATTAGAGAGTTCTTAAAAGTTGAAACTGTTTTAAAAGTTCATTGAATCATAAAACATGGTTCCAGAATATCTCTCAACCATATTTTTAGCATTATTGACATTTACAAGAAAAAGTCTGACTACCAATTTTAAATGCAATGAAAGTACTTTTAAGATCAACACCTTAGGACTTTACATTTGGCATGTTTTGGTAACAAACTGCTTTATAATGGTAACTATAAAATGCTTCCATAGAAATATGAGTTTCAATTCTCCTCTATACTCAAACTCAAGCAAATCAGTTGCCACATCTCTCATTGGAAAGTCAAGTAGGGAAAGTAAAAAATAAATACATGAAATTCTGAAGAGAAAGACAGATTTATTGGTAATCCTCCAGATTTTAGATAAATATTTTGCTCTTTAACAAAAGCCATACCTGTGAGACCGTAGATTTGTTTGATAGTCTTGATATCACCTGAAAGAACAAACAGAAGTGTTAATCATTGTATGTCTTCTGGTGGTTTGGGGCTGGGTGAAATGCAGCAGGCAGAGGAAAGAGAAGTATGTACAGAGTTTGCGGGAGGGCAGCAGCACAGGAAGGGGTGTGGATCTACCTGTGCAGGCTAGAGAAGAGAAAACACCGTCTACAATGTGCCAAAAACAACTGCCCCATCCTACCCTCTAGGACCACTACTGATCAGGTGTGTGTAATGAGAAAAGGAGCACCAACTTGAATGTCTACCACAGGATACCACACCTAGGAAATAATGACCACAATAGTGGGCTTATTGGCTGTATTTTCCACCTTGATGCTTCGTTCTCTCTCCTTTTTTTTCCTATATCTCCCTATTCTTCTTTCTTGCTATTTTGCCAAATTTGCTCATCTTCCTTGATTTTTCTTTCTGTCTCTGTGGAAATAGAAATCTATGAAATCGTTTCTTACTTAATTTCATTACTTCTATTTATTGGCCTCTCTTTTTGCCTGAACGCTCATAGGCATGAGCTATTCATCCTGTTCCACTTGTTTTCCACTATCTCACCATGGTAATCCCTGTGGACTAGGTTTCAGTTTACTGGGAATTCTAATCCCCTAATTGAATCAAATATTCCATTGATTACAAAAAAAGAAGAAAAACTGCTGCTAATCAGTGTTGATATGCCATCAATTGTAAGACAGATTTAAATTTCAGAGATGCTAAAATTGGGGAAAAATATATATCTTACTTAGGCTTGAATCTCACGACACATTTTGTATAAAATCAAACTATGGCACTATAGAGGAGTATATTAAAAACATGCACCTTCCACGATGTACAAAGAAGCTCTGGAAATTATAAGATGACCTGGAAACATGCTTCTGATATTATCTACATTGTTTTTGTTCAAATATATTATTTCATTTTAATGTGGTAATAGATGCTGTTAATTAACATGATTTTATTCACATGAAAAAAATTTGTACTTGAAAATGATCTGCCTAGAAAGCCAGACATATTTGGTAATTCTGTCACCCTCCCCTCATTTTTTTCTCTAGATGATTAGGGAAATAGATCTGTTATATTTACACAAATGCCAGGATCATTATTGCTGTGCAAATATATGTTTCATCAGTGTTTAATTTTATGATAGCAGTCAACCGATTCTACATCTGCTTAGCTGCCTAAATATGCATTAATCAGATGCATTTTAGACATAAGTTTTGTGATAATTCCCTAACTAAATGGTGACAAATAAAACAGCTGAATAGTTAAAAATGTGAAAAATAAAACAAAATTATGGTGTTCTTGCTACTGTGGTAGACATGAAAACATGTTTGGAAAAAGCCTTTCATTTATAGCTTGGATTACAGAAGAACATCACAATGGGATTCAGGAAGCCTGAACACCTCCAATCACAGATACCCTTAGAGATATAAGAGAACGATGCTGGCCTTAGCAGTTTCCAGCTGTCTGGTTTACCACTAGATGAGTTCTGCCAAGTTGCTGAATCCCAGAGTCATTTTTCTATACTAGTGCTTTTCAAACATATTATGTGCACATGAATTACTTAGGGATCTCCTTAAAATGCAGATTCCGACATGGGAGGTCTGAGGTGGGGCCTGAAATTCCTAATTTCTAGTTAGCTCCCAGGTAATACTGGTGCTGCTGGCCCTGGAGACACATTTTGAGTAGTAAGAGCTTATGACCAACATCACAGTTATTATCATCCTATTTCCTATCAGTTATTTATCCATCATGTGATAAGCACCCTTATAAGTGTTTCCCAGACATTATGCACATTAATTCCCACTGTGATCCTACAATATAGGTATTTTTAGTCTCTATTCTGCAGAAAAGGAAATAAAAGGACCAAATTAGAGTTAAGTGATTTGGTGATGGCTGCAAAGTAATAACTGACTAAGCAGAGAAATGAACACCAGATTGGCTGTTATTAAGGTTAAATGCAATACTACATTTAAGTGTTCGGCATGCAATATATTTTTCTTCCTCCTACCTTTTGATACCTTTGATTACCCAAGGTAACCTTATCTCATCTTTTACCAAATGTACTGATGGTCAAGAGTCAAGCAGAATAAGCCTAGTACCAAAATCTGGCATAGACAAAACGAAAATAGAAAACTTCAGGCCAATATCCCTGATGAATATAGACATAAAAATCCTCAACAAAATACCAGAAAATTGAATCCAGGGAATCCAGGAGCACATCAAAAAGTTCATACAGCATGATCAAGTAGGCTTTATTCCTGGGACGCAAGGCTGTTTTGACATACAGAATTCAATACATGTGATTCACCGCATAAACAGAATTAAAAGCAAAACACGAATGATCACCTCAACAGATGCAAATAAAATCAACTTGCCTTCATGATAATAACCCAGATTAGTCGTCAGAGGAATATACCCGAAAATAGTAAGAGCCATCTCTTGGGCAGGTAGCAGCTCCGTGTTTTCCTGGGACGGTGCGCCCACCGAGGCAAGCCGCCATTTTTGCTGTCTTGCCGCCCTCGCCCCTGTTGCCTTCAGGCTTCCAGAGGGTGCGTGGTGACAAGGGACTGGTGCAGATCCCCAGCACCATGGAGCTGCCCTGTGGAAAAAGCAGCCAGACCTTTTTCCACACAGGTCTCCGATCCTGTTTCTCCTTACGGGGCGGCCCTTGTGACCTGGGACTCCAACACAACTACCCTGTCCCCACCTGAACTTGCCAGTTGGAGGTGGCTCTGCAGTTCTCACAGCAGGAACTCCCAGAGAAAACCCACAATCCCTCTGCTATTGCAGCTGCAGTGGTACCGCCCTAACCGCTCTGTCTGGGGCTAGGGAAGGAACAAAAGGCCTAGTCACTATGCTGGCACCTTCAGCACACTACACACGGTAAGGAGAGGAATCCAGACCCTCTTCCCTGTGAGCCCAGGCCTCCCACTCTTCATGAGGCAGGGCCTCTGGCTCCGGACCACAGATCAGCCTCCTCATCACAGCAGAGCACACCCACTGGTACTGGCTCTGAGGTTCCCTGGTGAGGGCTCCCAGAGGCAATCAACAGCCCCTCTTGTCATTGCCACAGCAGTGGTTCTGCTCCTCCTGCCCTTGGTATAGGGAAGAAACAGTCTGAGGGCTTCACATATGCTCCGAGTACACCACAGCCACCATACAGGGAGAAGCTCAGTCTCTCCTCCCTATAAGCTCTTGAACCTCCATTCTTCACCAGGCAGGGACCCCAGTTCAGGCCAGCAGTGCATTTGTCTCATCCCCTGACTGAACATTTCCAGTGGCAGGGGCTCTGTGTTTCTCTGAGACAGAGGTCCCAGAGACAACTGAAGGCCCACTCCCATGGCCACTGCAGAGTGGTACTGCTCTTGCTGCCCTCGGACTGGGAAAGGCACAAAGATCCTGAGTGCTTTAACCACACTTCTAGGAAGCTGTAGTTGCCCCCAGGAGAAGAGGCCAGTCTGTCTACCCTATGACCTACCCACTCTCCCTGCTTGTTATCAGGTAGGGCGCCCCCAGCTTGGGCCCCCAGTGCAGCCACCCCAACCTTGGCTGATTATACTGATTGGTAGCAACTCTGCATTTCTCTGGAGTGGAGCCCCCAGAGACAAGAGAAAGGACCTCTGTCACAGCCACTGCTAAGGTCCCTGGCCTTGCTGCCTCCAAGCTGAGGAGGCCACATAAAGCCTGAGCTCACCCCAGAGTTGCAGTGTGCAGCCCAGGAGAGCCAAACCGAGATCTGCAGCCAGCACTCAAGTGGGAGAGGAGCTCACACTGTCAGAGTGCTGACAGAGAGCACAGCTGCAATCATGAGGAAATACAGAGGAGCCACATGGCCAAGCAAGTGCCTACCTACTGGCCATTTCACTTAAGCACCACCTACTGGATCACAGCACAAACTTCAACACCAAAAATACTTTTGGTAATAGGCTCCTCTGTGAAACCAAAGAACTCAGCTAAAAATAAAGGCCCTGCACAAAGCCTTGGCCCTCTGAAAACATCCAGAAATGAAACCTACTGATTATACCCAAATTACACCACAGTTAGAGGAACACCAGCCCACACAGATGAGAAAGAACTAGCGTAAGAACTCTGGGAGCTCAAAAAGGCAGAGTGGCCTCTTTCCTCCAAACAACCACGCTAGTCCCCCAGCAAGGGTTCCTAACTGGGTTGAAATAGCTCAAATGCCAGAGATAGAATTCAGAATATGGATGGGAACATAGACCATCGAGATTGAGGAGAAAGTGGGCACCCAATACAAAGAATCTAATGAGTACCATAAAATGATTCAGGAGCTGATGGATGAAATAATCGTTATAAAACAGAAGCAAATAGCTGAAAAACACACTACAAGAATTTTACAATGCAACCTCAAGTATTAACAGCAGAATAAACCAAGCTGAGGAAAGAATCTCAGAGTTCAAAAACTGGCTCTCTGAAATAACTCAGTAAGACAGAAAATACATAAAAAAGAATAAAAAAGGATGAACAAAACCTCTGAGAAATATGAGGTTATGTAAAGAGACCAAAATCTATGAATCACTGGGTCCCTGAAAGAGCTAGGGAGAAAGCAAGCAACTTGGAAAACATATTGCAGAATATCATTCATGCAAACCTTCCCATCCTCACTAGACAGGCCAACATTCAAATTCAGAAAATGCAGAGAAATCCTGTGAGATACTACAGAGGAAGACATCCCCAAGACAGATAGTCATCAGATTTTCCAAGGTCGAAATATAAGAAAAAATGTTAAAGGCAGTTAGAGAGAAGGGGTAGGTCAGCTACAAAGGGAACCCCATGAGGCTAACAGCAGAATTTTCAGTAGAAACTCGACAAGCCAGAAGAAATTGGGGGCCTATATCAACATTCTCTTTTTTTAAAAAAACTTTATCTTAAGTTCAGGGGTACATGTGCACGTTTATTATATAGGTAAATTTGTGTCACGGGGGTTTGATGTACAGATTATTTCATCGCCCATGTACTAAGCCTAGTACCTATTACTCATATTTTCTGATCCTCTCCTTCCTCCAACCCTTCACCCTCTGGTAGGTTCCAATGTCTGTTGCTCCCCTCTTGGTGTCCATGTGTTTTCATCATCTAGTTCCCACTTACAAGTGAGAAAATGTGGCATTTGGTTTTCTCTTCCTGCATTAGTTTGCTTAGGATAATGGCCTCCAGCTCCATCCATGTTCATTTAGAGAACATGATCTCATTTTCTTTTATGGCGGTGTAGTATTCCATGGTGTGTGTGTGTGTGTGTGTGTGTGTGTATGTATGCATGTGTATATATATGTATATATACATAGATACACACTATATATACATATATACACATATATACATACATATATATAATATATCTCATATTTTATTTTATCCAGTCTATCATTGATGGGCTTGTAGACTGATTCCATATCTTTGCTATTGTGAATAGTGCTGCAATGAACATATGTGTGCATGTGTCTTTATGGTAGAACAATGTGTATTCATTTGGGTATATACCCAGTAATGTGATTGCTGAGTTGAATGGTAGTTGTGCTTTTAGCTCTTTGAGGAATCTGCACACTGCTTTTCACAACAGTTCAACTAATTTACACTCCCACCAACAGTGTATTCTTCCTTTTTCTCTGCAATCTTTCCAGCATCTGTTATTTTCTGACTTTTTAATAATAGATATCTAACCGGTGTGAGATGGTATCTCATGGTTTTGATTTGCATTTCTCTAATGATCAGTGATATTGAGTTTTTTTTTCATATGACTGTTCACCACTTGTATGTCTTTTTTTGAAAAGTGTCTGCTCATGGCCTTTACCCACTTTTTAGTGGAGTTGTTTGTTTTTTGCTTGTAAATTTGTTTAAGTTCTTTATGGATGCTGAATATTAGACTTTTTTCAGATGCATGGTTTGCACAAATTTTCTACCACTCTGTAGGCTGTTTGTTGATAATGTCTTTTGTTGTGCAGAAGCTCTTTACTTTAATAATTAGATCCCACTAGTTAATTTTTGCTTTTGTTGCAATTGCTTTCAGCATCTTTGTCATGAAATCTTTGCCAGGTCCTATGTCCAGAATGGTATTTGCCTGAGTTGCCTTCCAGGGTTTTTTTATAGTTGTGGGTTTTACATGTAAGTCTTTAATCCATCTTGAGTTGACTTTTACATATGGTGAAAGAAAGGGGTCCAGTTTCAATCTTTGCATATGGCTAGCCAGTTATCCCAGAACTATTTATTGAAAAAGGAGTTCTTTCCCCATTGCTGGTTTTTGTCAGCTTTGTTGAAGATCAGATGGTTGCAGGTGTGTGGCCTTATTTCTGGACTCTCAATTCTGTTCCATTGACCTATGTGTCTGTTTTTGTACCAGTACCTCAGCATTCTTAAAGAAAATAATTTTCAACCAAGAATTTTATATCCAGCCAAACTAAGCTTCATAAGTGGAAGAGAAATAAGATCCTTTCTAGACAAGTAAACGCTGAGGGAATTCATGACCACCAGGCCTGCCTTACAAGAGGTCCTGAAAGGAGCACTAAACATGGAAAGAAAAACAAACAAACAAACATACCAGCCACTACAAAAACACGCCTAAGTACACAGACCAGTGACACTACAAAGCAACCGTACAAACAAATCTATATAATAGCCAGCTAACAACATAAGAGGATGAAATCCACACAGATAAATATTAACTTGGAATGTAGATGGGCTAAATGCTCCACTTAAAAGTAACAGAGTGTCAACATGGAGAAAGAAGCAATACTCCCTGGTATGCCATCTTCAAGAGGTCCATCCCACATGCAATGACAATCACAGGCTCAAAATAAAGGGATAAAGAAAAATCTACTAAGCAAATGGAAAACAGAAAAAGGCAGTGGTTGCTATCATAATTTCAGACAAAACAGACTTTAAACCAACAAAGACCACAAAAGATAGAGTAGGACATTACGTAAAGAGTCTAATTCAACAAGAAGACCTAACTATCCTAAATATACATATACCCTCAAGAGAGGAGCACCCAATTCATAAAGAAAGTTCTTAGAGGCCTGCACAGAGACTTTGATTCCCACATAATAATAGTGGGAGACTTCAATATCCTACTGAGAGTATTAGACAGATTGTTCAGGCAGAAAATTAAAAAAGATATTCAAGACCTGAATTCAACACTTGAATAAATGGACTTGTTAAGTGTCTACAAAACTCTCCACCCAAATATACAAAACAACAGAATATACATTCTTCTCATTGCCACGTGGCACATATTCTAAAATCAATCACAAAATTAGACATAAAATAATCCTCAGTAAATTCAAAGAAACTGAAATTATACCAACCACATTCTTGGACCACAGTGCATAAAAACAGAAATCATCATTAAGAAAATCTCTCAAAACCATACAATTACATGGAAATTAAACAACCTGCTCCTGAATGAGTCTTAGGTAAATAAGCTAAGGCAGAATCTAAAAGTTATTTGAAACTAATGAGAACAAAGACACAACATACCAGAATCTTTGGGACACAGCTAAGGCAGTGTTAAGAGGAAGTTTATAGCACTAAACAACCACATCAAAAAGTTAAAAAGATCTCAGATTAACAACCTAACATCACAACTAAAGGAACTAGAGAAGCAAAAGCAAACCAACCCCAAATATAGCAGGAGATAAGAAATAACCAAAATTAGAGCTAAACTGAAGGAAATTAAGACATGAAAAATCATACAAAGGATCAATGAATCCAACAGTTGGTTTTTAAAAAAATTAGTAAGACAGATCATTAGCTAGACTAACAAAGGAAAGAAGAGAGAAAATCCAAATAAACACAATTAGAAATAAAAAAGGGAATGTTACCACTGACCCTACAAGAATACAAAAAAACCCTCAGAGACTACTACAAACACCTCTATGCACACAAACTAGAAAATCTAGAAGAAACTGATAAATTCCTGGACACATACAACCTCCTAAAACTGAGCCAGGAGGAAATTAAATCCCTGAACAGACCAATAATGAGTTCCAAAATTGAATCAGTAATCAAAAGCCAAGCAACCACAAAAAAGGTGCAGGACTAGACAGATTCACAGCCAAATTATGCCAGTAATATAAAGAAGAGCTGATACCATTCTGACTGAAAGTATTCCAAAAATTTGAGAAGGATAGACTCCTTCCTAACTCATTCTATGAGGCCAGCATCATCCTGATACCAAAACCTGGCAGAGACACAACAAAAAAAGAAAAATTCCGTTCAATATCCTTCATGAATACAGACAAAAACCCTCAACAAAATACTAGCAAACTGAAACCAACAGCACATCATAAAGCTAATTCACCATGATCAAGTAGGCTTTATCCCTGGGATGCAAAGTCGGTTCAACATATACAAATAAATAAATATGATTCATCACGTAAAGAGAATTAAAGTAAAAAACCCATGATTATCTCAATAGATGCAGAAAAGGCTTTTGGTAAAATTCAACATCGCTTCATGTTAAAACCCTCAATAAACTAGTCATTGAAGGAATATATTTTAAAATAATGAGAGCCATCTATAACAAATCCACAGCCAATATAATACTAAATGGGCAAAAGCTAGAAGCATTCTGTTGAAAACCAGAACAAGACAGGGATGCCCTCTATCATGACTCCTATTCAACATAGTACTGGAAGTCTTGGCCAGGGTAATAAGGCAAGAGAAACAAATAAAAGGCTTCCAAATAAGAGAGAAAATCAAACTATCCCTGTGTACAGACGACATAATTTTATATCTAGAAAACCCCATAGTCTCTGCCCAAAAGCTCTGTGATCTGATAAACAATTTCAGCAAAGTTTCAGGTACCAAATCAATGTACAAAATCAGTAGCATTCCTGTATACTAACAATATCCAATATAAGAGGCAAATTAAGAATGTAATCTCATTTGCAATTGCCACGAAAAGGGTTAAATACCGAGGAATACAGCTAACCAGAGAGGTGAAAGATATCTACAATGAGAATTATAAAACACTGCTCAAGGAAATCACAGATGACACAAACACATGGAAAAACACCCCATGCTCATGATTAGGAAGAATCAATATCATCAATTTGGCCATACTGCATGGAGTAATTTACAGATGCTAGTCCTATGAAACTGCCAATGACATTCTTCATGCAATTTAAAAAATATTTTAAAATTTGTGCAAAACTAAAAAAGAGCCTGAATAGCAAAGGCAATCCTAAGCAAAAGGACAAAGCTGAGGTATCATGTTACCTGACTTCAAGCTACATTACAAGGCTACAGTAACCAAAATAGCAGGGTCCTGGTACTAAACCAGACATATAGACCAATGGCACAGAATAGAGATCTCAGAAATAAGGCTACACACCTACAACCATCCGATCTTCAACAAAGCCAACAAAAACCAGCAATGGGGAAAGGACTCCCTATTCAATAAGTGGTGTAAATGGTGCTGGGATAGCTGGCTAGCCATATGAAGAAGATTGAAACTGGACCCCTTCCTTAAACTATAAACAAAAGTTAACTCAAGATGAATTGAAGACTTAAATGTGAAACCCAAAACGATAACAATTCTGGAAGATAACCGAGGCAATACCACTCTGGACATAGGACCTGGCAAAGATTTCATGAAAAAGATGCCAAAAGCAATTGCAACACAGGCAATAATTGACAAGTGGGAACTAATTAAAGTATGGAGCTTCTGTATAGCAAAAGAAACTATCAGCAGAGAAAAAGACAATCTACAGAATGGGAGAAAATATTTGCAAACTGTGCATCCAACAAAAGTGTAATATCCAGAATCTATAAGGAACTTACACAAATTTACAAGCAAAAACAAACAACCCCATAAAAAAGTGGGCAAAGGATAGGAACAGCCACTTTTCAGAAGAAGACATACAAGTGACTAGAAAACATATGAAAAAATGCTCATCATTACTAACCAGTAGAGAAATGCAAATCAAATCCACGATGAGATAGTATTTCAGAGCAGTCAGAATGGCCATTATTAAATTTGAAAAATAAATGCTAGTGAGGTTACGGGGGAAAAGGAACACTTATATACTGTTGGTAAGAGTATACATTAGTTCAACTATTGTGGAAAGAAGTGAAGTGATTCCTCAAAGAGCTAAAAACAGAACTAGCAGTTGATCCAGCAATCCCATTACCGGGTATATAGCCAAAGGAATATACATTATTTTACCATAAAGACACATACATGCATATGTTCACTGCGGCACTGTTCACGATAGCAAAGACATGGAGTCAACCTAAATGGTCATAAATAGAAGACTGAATGTATTAGTTCGTTTTCATCCTGCTGATAAAGATATACCCAAGACTGCGCAATATACAAAAGAAAGAGGTTTATTGGACTTATAGTTCCATATGGCTTAAGAGGACTCACAATCATGGCAGAAGGCAAGGAGGAGCAAGTCACATCTTATATGGATGACAGCAGGCAAAGAGAGAGCTTGTGTAGGGAAACTCCTGTTTTTAAAGTCATTGGCTCTCATGAGATCCATTTACCGTCATAAGAACAGCAACAGAAAGGCCCAGTCCCATGATTCAATCATCTGTCACTGGGTCCCTCCGACAACACATGGGAATTGTGGGAGCTACAAGATGAGATTTGGGTGGGGACACATATCACTGGATAAAGTAAATGTGGTACATATACACTATGGAATACTATGCAGCCACAAAAGAGAATGAGATCCTGCCCTTTGCAGCAACATGGGTGGAGCTGGAGGCAATTATCCTAAGCAAACTAACACAGGAACAGAAAATCAAATACTGCATGTTCTCACTTATAAGTGGCACTAAAAACAAGAAAACAAAGAAGAGAACAACAGACACTAGGGCCTACTTGAGGGTGAAGAGTGACAGTAGGCAAAGGATCAGAAAAAATATCTATTGAGTACTAGGCTTAGTACATGGCTGATGAAATAATCTATATACCAAAACTCTGTGATACACAGTTTATGTATATAGCAAACCTGCACATGTACCCCTGAACCTAAAATAAAAGTTATAATAAAACAATCTATATTAATGGTTCATCATGTAAAAATGTAATTTGTAATTAAATAACATAAGGAGAATAATGTTGTATAGAGCAGGAAAAATAATAATAATAATAAGACTCATCAATAATAAGGCCACAGCCAATATCACATGGAATGAGCAAAAGCTAAAACCATTCCCCTTGAAAACTGGAACAACAGAAAGATGCTGTATTTGTCAATTTTCACACTGCTATAAAGATATTACCTAAGACTGGGTAATTTATAAAGAAAAGGGATTTAATTGACTCACAGTTCTGCATGGCTGGGGAGGCCTCAGAAAACCTACAATCATGGCAGAAGGGGAAGCAGGCACATCTTACATAGTGGCAGGCATGAGAGAGAAGCAAGTGTGTGATTCTCTCTGCCATTTATAAAACCATCAGATCTAATTCACTCACTATCACGAGAGCAGCATGGAGAAAACTGCCCCATAATCCAATCACTTCCCACCAGGTCTCCCCCTAAACACCTGGGGATTACAATTCAAGATAAGATTTGGGTGGGGACAAAAAACCTAACCATATAAGATGCCCACTCTCACTGTTCCTGTTCAACATAGTATTGAAAGTCCCAGCCAGAACAGTTAAGCAAGAGAAAGAAATAAAAGGCATCCAAACAGGAAGACAAGAGATCAAACTGTCTCTCTTTGTGATGATATTACTGTATATCTAGAAATCCCTAAAGACTCTGCCAAGAGGCTACTAGAATTGATAAACAATTTTAGTAAGGTTTTAGGATACAAAAATCAATATACAAAAATCAGTAGCATTTCTATACACCAATAATATCAAGGCTAAGAGTTAAATCAAGAACACAATCTCATTTACAATAGCCACAACGAAAATGAAATACCTAGAAAAACAGCTAATCAAAGAGGTGCAGGATTTCTACAAGGAAAATCACAAAAGTCAGAAATCACACACACACACACACACACACACACACACACACACGAAAAAACATGCCATGCTCAAGGACTAGAAGAACCTATGACCATGCTGGCCAAAGCAACTTACAGATTCAATGCTACTCCTATCAAACTACCAATATCATTCTTCAAAAAATTAGAGCAAACTATTCTAAAATTCACATGGAACCAAAAAAGAACCCAAACAGCAAAAGCAATTCTAAACAACAATAACAAAAATGAACCTGGAGGCAGCACACTACCTGACTTGTAACTACACCATAAAGCTATAATGATCAAGCAGCATGGTACTGGTACAAAAACAGACACACAGACCAATGGAACAGAATAGAAGACTCAGAAATGAAGCCACATGTTTAAAACCTCTGATCTTCCACAAGACTGACAAAAATAAGCAATGGGAAAGGACTCCCTATTCAATAAATGGATAGCCATATGCATAAGAATGAAACTAGACCCCTATCTGTCACTACATCCAAAAATTAACTCAAGATGGATGAAAGATAGAAGTATAAGACCTAAAATTATAAATATCTTAGATGAAAACCTAGGAAGTACTCTTCTTGACATTAGTGTTGGCAAAGGATTTTTTGCCAAGTCCCCAAAAGCAATTGCAGTGAAAACAAAAAATGACAAGTACGATCTAATTAAACTAAAGAGCTTCTGCATAACAAAAGAAACTATCAAGAGAGTAAACAGACAACCGACAGAATGGGATAAAATATTTACCAACTACACATCTGAAAAGGGTCTGATTATCCAGAATCTATAAGAAACTTAAATTTACAAGCAAAAACCAAAAAACTCTATTAAAAAGTGGGCAAAAAGACATGAACAGATTCCTCTCAAAAGAAGACACACAAGTGGCCAACAAACATATGAAAAAAGCTATCATCACTAATCATCAGAGAAATGCAAATCAAAATCACAATGAGATACCATTTCACACTAGTCAGAATGGCTATTATTAAAAAGTCAAAAAACAACAGATGCTGGCAAAGCTGTGGAGAAAAGGAAACGCTGTTGCTGGGAATGTAAATTAGGTCAGTCACTGCGGAAAGCAGTTTGGAGATTTCGCAAAAAATGAAGAACTATTATTTGACCCAGCAATTCCATTACTGGGTGCATACCCAAAGGAAAATAGATCACTATATCAAAAAGAAATGTTCACTCATATATTCATTGCTGCACTACTCACTATAGCGAAGACATAGAATCAGCATAGGTGACCATCAGTGGTGGACTGGATAAAGAAAATGTGGTACATATCCACCACAGTAATAAATTACCGTAGTAATACAGTCATAAAATAGAATGAAATCACGTCTTTCACAGCAACATGGATGAATCTGGAGGCAAGAATCCTCAGTAAACTAATGCAGGGACAGAAAACCAAATACCACATGTTCTCATTTACAAATGGGAACTAAACAATGAGTACACGTGTACATAAACATAGGAATAAAAACACTGGGAACTGCTAGAGAGAGTGGGGAGGGGGGTACGGGTTGAAAATCTACTTGTTGGGTACTATGCTCACTACCTTGGTACAATATCCCCATGTAATAAACCTGCCCATGTACCCTGTATATCTATAATAAAGGCTGAACATTTTTTAAAAAGTGTGAGGCATAATCAAGTGTACTTCATTCACACACACACTCACACATATATATGCAAATAATCAGTAATGTCCCAGCAATCTGAGAGACTCTCTGAATAATTTCATTTACATGTAGTATTAATCACTTATGCTATAAAAGAGCACTATGATATATTTATTCAGACGATTAACACTTCATACCAATCCAGATTCTGCCTGGAATATTTTTTTATTGGAAACTCAGCATTTTAAAGCTAGAAGTGACCGCAGACTGTCTGCTGAAATGATTTCTTTACTTGTCAAAGAATAGAATGTCTTGAGTAGCTTTCTTTTTTTATTTATTCAAAAGTTTATTCAAACGAATATAGCAGTTAAAAACATTTTCTTGTGATAAAACTGAAGGTTGAGAATAGTTTCTAAACATAAGATTAAATGTAAATTTAAGTATTGTTTAGAAAAAGTGACATGGTCTTCAAACTTACACCTGAATCCGTGAATAACCAATAACAGGCTCTGAAATTAAGGCAATAAATAATAGCCTACCAACCAAAAAAAGTCCAGGATGAGATGGATTCACAGCCGAATTCTACCAGAGGTACAAGGAGGAGTTGGTACCATTCCTTCTGAAACTATTCCAATCAATAGAAAAAAAGGGAATCGTCCCTAACTCATTTTATGAGGCCAACATCATCCTGATACCAAAGCCTGACAGAGACACAACAAAAAAAGAGAATTTTAGACCAATATCCCTGATGAACATCTATGCAAAAATCCTCAATAAAATACTGGCAAACTGAATCCAGCAGCACATCGAAAAGCTTATCCACCATGATCAAGTGGGCTTCATCCCTGGGATGCAAGGCTGGTTGAACATACGCAAATCAATAAACGTAATCCAGCATATAAACAGAACCAAAGACAAAAACCACATGATTATTTCAATAGATGCAGAAAAGGCCTTTGACAAAATTCAACAGCCCTTCATGCTAAAAACGCTCAATAAATTCGGTATTGATGGAACGTATCTCAAAATAATAAGAGCCATTTATGACAAACCCACAGCCAATATCATACTGAATGGGCAAAACCTGGAAGCATTCCCTTTGAAAACTGGCACAAGACAGGGATGCCCTCTCTCACCACTCCTATTCAACATAGTGTTGGAAGTTCTGGCTAGGGCAATCAGGCAAGAGAAAGAAATAAAGGGTATTCAGTTAGGAAAAGAAGCAGTCAAATTGTCCCTGTTTGCAGATGACATGATTGTATATTTAGAAAACCCCATCGTCTCAGCCCAAAATCTCCTTAAGCTGATAAGCAACTTCAGCAAAGTCTCAGGATACAAAATCAATGTGCAAAAATCACAAACATTCTTATATACCAGTAACAGACCAATAGAGAGCCAAATCATGAAGGAACTCCTATTCACAATAGCTTCAAAGATAATAAAATACCTAGGAATCCAACTTACAAGGAATGTAAAGGTCCTCTTCAAGGAGAACTACAAACCACTGCTCAGTGAAATAAAAGACGACACAAACAAATGGAAGAACAAACCATGCTCATGGATAGGAAGAATCAATACTGTGAAAATGGCCATACTGCCCAAGGCAATTTATAGATTCAATGCCATCCCCATTAAGCTATGAATGAGTTTCTTCACAGAATTGGAAAAAACTGCTTTAAAGTTCATATGGAACCAAAAAAGACCCCACATTACCAAGACAATCCTAAGCCAAAAGATCAGAGCTGGAGGCATCATGCTACCTGACTTCAAACTATACTACAAGGCTACAGTAACCAAAACAGGATGGTACTGGTACTAAAACAGAGATATAGACCAATGGAACAAAACAGAGCCCTCAGAAATAATACCACACATCTACAGCCATCTGATCTTTGACAAACTTGACAAAAACAAGAAATGGGGAAAGGATTCCCTATTTAATAAATGGTGCTGGGAAAATTGGCTAGCCATAAGTAGAAAGCTGAAACTGGATCCTTTCCTTACTCCTTATATGAAAATTAATTCAAGATGGATTAGAGATTTAAATGTTAGACCTAAAACCATAAAAACCCTAGAAGAAAACCTAGGTAATACCATTCAGGACATAGGCATGGGCAAGGACTTCATGTCTAAAACACCAAAAGCAACAGCAACAAACGCCAAAATTGACAAATGGGATCTCAGTAAACTAAAGAGCTTCTGCACAGCTAAAGGAACTACCATCAGAGTGAACAGGCAACCTACAGAATGGGAGAACATTTTTGCAATCTACTCATCTGACAAAGGGCTAATATCCAGAACCTATAAAGAACTGAATCAAATTTACAAGAAAAAAACAAACAACCCCATCAAAAAGTGGGCAAAGGATATGAACAGACACTTCTCAAAAGAAGACATTCATACAGCCAACAGACACCTGAAAAAATGCTCATCATCATTGGTCATCAGAGAAATGCAAATCAAAACCACAATGAGATACCATCTCACACCAGTTAGAATGGCAATCATTAAAAAGTCAGGAAACAACAAGTGCTGGAGAGGATGTGTAGAAATAGGAACACTTTTACACTGTTGGTGGAACTGTAAACTAGTTCAACCATCGTGGAAAACAGTGTAGCGATTCCTCAAGGATCTAGAACTAGAAATGTCATTTGACCCAGGCATCCCATTACTGAGTATATACCCAAAGGATTATAAGTCATGCTGCTATAAAGACACATGCACATGTATGTTTATTGCAGCACTATTCACAATAGCGAAGACTTGGAATCAACCCAAATGTCCATCAGTGACAGACTGGATTAAGAAAATGTGGCACATATACACCATGGAATACTATGCAGCCACAAAAAAGGATGAGTTTGTGTCCTTTGTAGGGACATGGATGCAGCTGGAAACCATCATTCTCAGCAAACTATTGCAAGAACAGAAAACCAAATACCACATGT
This sequence comes from Macaca thibetana thibetana, assembly GCF_024542745.1. Lineage (NCBI taxonomy): Eukaryota > Metazoa > Chordata > Mammalia > Primates > Cercopithecidae > Macaca > Macaca thibetana. The sequence continues at coordinate 28,640,612 of NC_065579.1, forward strand.
TCTCACTCATAGGTGGGAATTGAACAATGAGATCACTGGGACACAGGAAGGGGAACATCACACATCGGGTCCTATTGTGGGGAGGGGGGAAAGGGGAGGGATAGCATTAGGAGATATACCTAATGTAAATGATGAGTTAATGGGTGCAGCACACCAACATGGCTCATGTATACATATGTAACAAACCTGCATGTTGTACACATGTACCCTAGAACTTGAGTAGTTTTCTTAAAAAAAAAAAATCCACTGTGCTCACTAGAGTGAGTCTCTTATAGTTGGTGGTGGATGGAACCCAGTGATCCAGAGTTTTCCACAAGTCTCCAGGTTAGATGTGAAACCATTCATTTAGTCCAAGTCTCTCACTTTAGAAACATGTATACTATTGCTCAGGGAGATGAGATTACTTTCTCACTTTAAGTGGAGAGACCACCCCTCATATTGTCTTATGTCCAATTTCTGCCTCCAAAGAAAGAAGAAGTGAAAACTAAAATGCAAAAATGAAATCCATAGGCAAACAGCCCCGTGCCACACCCTGTGGCCTGGTAGTTAAAGATCGACCCCTGACCTAATTGGTTATGTTATCTGTAGATTACAGACATTGTACGGAAAAGCACTGTGAAAATCCCTGTCCTGTTCTGTTCCATTCTAATTACCGGTTCAGGTGCACGCAGCTCCCAGTCACGTACTCCCTGCTTGCTCAATCAATCACGACCCTCTCACACGGACGCCTTAGAGTTGTAAGCCCTTAAAAGGGACAGCAATTGCCCACTCGGGGAGCTCGGTTTTTGGAGATGTGAGTCTGCCAATGCTTCCAGCTGAATAAAGCCCTTTCCTTCTACAATTCGGTGTCTGAGGGGTTCTTGTCTGTGGCTCGTCCTGCTACAACTTCATCCATCAAGTTAAGAACAGAATGTCTATCATAGGCCATGCATCCTGACTCTCAGTGTTCCTTACCCAACCATAGTTTTCTCAGGTACTTTCTCCAGCAGTTAATGCTGTTACTTGGGCTGAAATAAATGCCTGATATACTGCAGAATTTAATCCAGCACAGGGTTTTGATGATTCCCATAAAGCAGACCCAAATAGCTCATGATGCAAGGTTGCTCAAGCACTGCTTTAACCTTTTCTGGGTCATAGATTTTTCTGGAAATGTGATGCATTACAGACATTCTCTCCTCAGGAAAAAAAATGCATGAATACAAACTTTGAACTGAAAAACTTTATTGACTCCAATTTTCTTGTTCTAACATCTAGAAGAGGACTCAGAAGTTTTAAATGTTTTGAAGAGGGCAGTCTTATCCAATTTTGAGTCCCTTCTACATAAAATTTTTACATCCTTTACACAACATGAAGAACTTCTTGTCATCTCTAATCTCTACTGGGGATAACTTAAAAAAAATAGACTTCTAGAGGTTGGAGAAACAAAAAGGAAGTAAATTAGACAAAAGAGAATAAATGGAGCTCCTTGCAATGAAGCCTTTGGGGAGGATAAGATAGTACTTATGAGTATAATATATATTATTTAGGTGATAAATACATTAAAAGTGGTGATTCTCCCTAGGCAGTGTATCTATGTAACAAAATTAAACTTGTACCCCATAAATTTATATAAATAAAAAACAAAATCAATGAAGTCTTGAGAGAGATAAAGAAGACTGAGGGTCAGCCTACCGAAACCTTAGAACTGAGAACCAAATGTGGGCAGAAAGATTTGTCTTTGCATAATGAACAGTGGTAAGGTTCTATAACCTTGTAGAGTGGGAAAGAAATATAATCTCAGCCACAGTCAGTTGATTTAAGAAGTTTCCACATAGCTTTTCTTCTCCTTTCTCTCCCAATCCTAACCACCTAAATTGCTCTATCACTTTGTGAATACAGTGGGAACTGAGAGGGAGGACTCTTAAATTGGAAAGATAATTGTTTTTTTGGCATGAAGAACCAGACAGAGAAAATATAGTTTCTTAGTACTCATACTATCTGTAACAAAAAAAGCAAAACAAATTCACAACTTTTTTTTTCTTAAACTGTGGAGAGAAGGCCTCAACATTCTACTATTGAGCTTGAATTGCAAATGAAATCAAGCACACCAGGCACATGGATAGCAATTTTACAGGTGAAAAGTGCTATTGTATTCTCTAATGTTGTCTTTATTCTACTGAATGAAGACATTTCTATAAGAGCTCTCATAGGCTCATACTTGACTTTGGCTATTCAACCTATATTTGCCTTAAATTCTTAAATTCCTCAATGATTTGGGTTCCTAATATTAGAATTTCCACTAATTACTGTAGTTGGGAAGGCAGTTCTTTGATTTATTTCACCTATTTCTCTAACTCATTAAAGGCCTCTGAATCCTGACAGATGGTACTATAGTAACACACAATGTTTGGGACCCAGCCTTTTGTGGGATGATAATGCTTCACCTTTGAAAGGATTTTAAGTGGTTTTTCAGTCCTGTTGAGGCAAAAGGAAGTTTACTCTCAAGCTTCTTTCCAGAGGCTGAACCACCAAGAAGTTGACTACTGTGAAGCAAGGAAAGAAGCAAGCATTGCAGAACCCACAGCCTGGGCCTATGAAACCTAAACTGTAATCTAGTAGGACAGTGGCCCAGGGAAGATAGGAAATCTATTTGCAATGTTTACGTGGTGCATAGGCCAGAATTTATAAGCCCCTGTTTGAGTCTGAAAATGTCCTCTCAATAAGGAATCTCATAAGACACTAAATGCTCCGGTAGGAATGTTATCTACAGTCGAATGCTCAGTTGGGAAATGTGACGTGTATTATAAGGTTCTTCTTTCTGACTGATTCGTGATATCTTCTGCCTCAATAATAACAGAGGAACATGTGTTCCCATTCAGAAAAAGAGATCATTCCATATTTTATCTTATTCACCGGATGGCAACGTAACCAGTAGTGGTGACTGTTTGGGATAAAGAGAATATGAACGAAGCGTACTCACAAATAAACCCATGACTCTCATAGTTAAAATGTCCACTCCTGCAAAATCATAATAAATGTCATATAATAGAGACACAGCAAATCAGCAGGTCCCTTTTTCATTTCTGGTCTGTTTCTTCCTCTTGTAGACTCATCTGGAGGTGCCCATAAATAGTAAATAACACCCATGGCAGGTGTAATGGGAACAGGAAATGGAAACCTCTGGGGAAAGGATAGGCTTTGAATAAGGGAGCACTAATGTACAAGTAAACAAATCTGACATTTCACCACCATCTAATCTAAAGAAGAGATTTTTTGAGGATGGCCTGAAACTCTAAGTGAGTAACACAGTCTCTACTATATTTCCCTTGCTTGTTGTGTAACTTAGAAATTACATTTTTAATGAAAGAACTGATGATATTTTAACATTTTCCAATTTCACCCTGAGCTTTGAGATCAAGATTAACTATTAAGACTTAGAGGATAATTCTTTTCTGCTAGGTAGATGGTATCACTTCTAATACAGAAGTACAAGTTAAGTAATTGAGCTCCGAATTTAGAGTTTATGGACGAGAGCTGGAGAATCAGCTACTGAGTTCATAGTGTAGGAAGCACCCCGCAAACTCCCCATTGCTATATGTTAGAGTAAAAGGTCTGTGTGTCAGGGGATGGAACCCACTTAGGAGTTCCGGTAGCATAATGATTAAGATTTTCCTAGTCCTGTCAATTATTAGCTATGTAACCTTAAGAAACATATTAATTATGACAGAGTAGGTAATGCTGGGTTAGCAATAATGTTCTAAATTTTACGCAAAAGAACTTTATTTCTCAGTCATTTACAGTGCTATATGTCCAGCAGTTCTCCTCTAATGCAATCCTTAGGTGATTCAGGCACCTAGGCTTCTTCTATTTTGTGGTCACAGGATTTTTCTGGTATTATCTAATGGGCAGCTCAGGAGAGAGTATGGGGAAGGCATACTGGGCACATGACTACCCCAGCCTAGTGTGACACATCACTTCTATTTACATTTTAATGGCCAGAACTAGTCTTACAGTAAAATTCTGGGAACATTCATTTCCTCTTCTCAAAAGTGATGACAATAACTGGAGTTGTTTTGAGAATTAAATGAAATATATATGTGATAACTGAATGGAGATCCAGTTGGCCACATCTGGCATTGTGTTACATTTAAGAGAAATGCAGTATAGAAACCAAATGTAATTAAAATGTAATTCTAATTTGTGTGTGTGTATGTAATTCTAATTTGTGTGTGTGTGAAATCCCACAAAAGGGATTTCAAGATCCTTTTTAAGGGTCTTGAAATGCATCCCTTTCAAGACCCTTAAAAGGGATGCATTTCAAATTAAAACCACAATGAGATACCATCTTACATTAGTGAGAATGGCTATTAATAAAAGTCAAAGAACAATAGATGTTGTTGAGGATGTGGAGGAAAAGGAATGCTTATACATTGTTGGTGGGAATGTAAACTAGTACAAGCTTTATGAAAAACAGTATGGAGATTTCTCAAAGACTAAAAATAGTACTACCATTCAATCCAGCAATCCCACTACTGGGTATATACTGAGAGGGAAGTAAATCATTATATCAAAATGATACCTGCATTCATAAGTTTATTGCAGCACTATTCACAATAGCAAAGATATGGAATCAATCTAGAATTCACAGGCCCATCAGTGGAGGATCGGATAAGAGAAAATGGGCCTATGAATTCCAAACTGTGTATATATACCATGGAATACTACTAGGCCATAAAAAATAAAATTATGTTTTCTGCAGTAACATGGGTGTAACTGGAGGCCATTACCCTACCTGAAGTGACTCAGAAACAGAAAGTCAAATACTTGCATGTTTTCGCTTGGGAGCTAAACAATGGGTACACATGGACGTATAGAGTGGAATAATATATATTGGAGATGAAAAAAGGGTGTGAGTGGGTGAGGGTTGAAAAATTATTTATTGAGTACAATGTTCACTATTCAGGTGATGGCTACATGAATAGCCCAGAGTTCACCACTATACAATATGTGAATGTAAGCAATCTGCACTTGTATTTCCTAAATGTAAATAACAAATAAATAGATTTAAAGAAGGGGATGTATTTGATAACTCATAGTAAGACATCTTAAGATTAGCCCTCCTTTTTAATTTTATTAGCCGTAATAATCATGCATCTCTCTCAATTCTCTCACTGAAACTCTCTCTGGATTCCTTGTTTGTTGCTTTCCCCTGGCCATAATTCTAAGCATTCCTGTTAGAGGTATTAGTGACATGCTAGAGGTGATAGTGTCATGCCTTCCAGGCCTCTCATTTCTCCAGAGAGAAAGCATTTGGAGCCTGTTGGGCAGTGTAAGCCTCATATCCCTTCAACTTCAGGGTCTCCTATCCACAAGGAATTCTCACATAGAAATTATGGTAAAAAATAAAAACCAAAAAAATCCTCACATTATTTGTTAAGTTCTCGGTCCAGTGTCTGGCATCAAGAGTAATTCTTGTTTATAAATATTAATTATATTTTATTGATATATTGATTATGAATAAAAGTTTTCTTTGAATTGAATTCATGTTGGGAATGGAGCATTATGATATTTTACATCAATCATTTAGTTGGGTCATGATTATCTTAACATTCACATGGTGGGTCTGTCCCACTTGCAATTCACAAATATGTACAATGTCTTAATAAATAGGCCACATATTTAAATACCAGTTTTCCTAAAACAGTTCTCCCGGCAAAAAGGCTATCATGCCATGCCACAAAACACACTTTTCTTTGCACAACACTAGGAAGAATACTTTATATAAAGGAATGGCCAGGCATTCCATATTTTTCTTTGTCAATCCCTTCATGTGCTTTACTTAAATAAAGTAAGACTGTTCATGGGTGTGAATACAGTCAATAAACATTGACAATACACACAAATCAACTCAAGAATGATTATCTTTGGATGCAATTACCTAAACTACAAGGCTTTGAAATTCAAAGAAAATCCAAAGAAGTTTCTTGATACCTATTTAAAAGCTTGGAAAATGCAGGATGATTTTGAGGGAGAGAGGGTTATTTACTAATACATGGCTCATATCACTCTAGAAGGAAAAAGGAGAAAAATATACACTATGATGTGAAGAAAACTGACTAGAAATCGCTCAGCAATGATGTAAGAGTTTTAAAGATTTCAAGCTTAAGAAACTATGCCCCAAATCAATGATTTGGGAATTCAGCAGGGTAATCTGTGTGAAAAGAATTTATACTGTTTAAATTCGTTATATTAAGCTGAGATCCCATGCCCCCCAGTGACCCGCTTCGGATTAGGGTACAATGGCTCCTACTTAGCTTGTAAAGTCAGCTACTGTGTAATTGTAAAGAAACACAATAGACGGTTTCATAAGATTTTCAGGATACCCACTGACTATTTAGGTTTCAAACCAGGTCGGTTAAGAAAGATGCTCACTTTGGTGTGAGAAGTTTGTGCAGCACAACTCCCTATGGCACTTTCAGCGTTAATGCGAAATGCCTAATTTGCTGCCTAGGAAGCCCATTGTCAATTATACACTGCAACAAAAAAGTTGAAGCCCATTGTCAATTATATACTGCAACAAAAAAGTTGAACCTACTTGTCTGTTGAAGATAGCATTTGAACCAGCAAACTGAAACAAACTGTTTTGCTGATTTGAAATACAGTGCCTAGGTTAAGCTCAATTAGCCACAAAATAAGAAGAGGGCTAATAGAGGGTCATGATAGTGGGATGATAGGCATCCTCCACGTGACTAAATGCATAATTTTTTTACTGAAAGAAATCTCTGAAACTTAAGCTTGAAGAATATTATTCATCATAGTATTAGCACTTTTACCAAATAATCATTTTCAGGTGAGGGATATATTCTCATAGTTAGTAGACATGAGGCCAATCTTCCTACGTTACAGTATTGTACTCAAAGTTGGTGTGTGGAGCATCAAAAAGAAGATATTATTGGCTAGTTATATATTGACTAAAAACAAGTCTTTGAGATAATTCACAATGGGATTACAAGCCACTGAAATTTAGAATAAAACACATCTGATTTGACATTTTTGCTCCCTCAATAGTTCTCCTGAAGAAGGAATTTCCCAGAACAAGAATTATGTCATAAATAAAATATGTCTGATAAATCTCCAGTTTCCTTCTCTGGGTCTCTTTCTCAAGAATGTTTCCACGTGGAGCATGTTTTCCATGGGGAAGAAATTATTCTCCAGTTATTTACATGGTCTCGTGTATTTTATATTAATTTTGAGCCTGAGCTTTCATCATAGGATAGACATTTTCTTAACCTTTTGAGGAGGAAATTAGGGACAAGGTTTGTGGGAAGAAGGGTGAATCAATGGTTCTTTTCCTGAAATTGTACTATTTGGAAAAGCATTTAGAGCTATCACATGGCAACCTAGTCACAAAGTCAGCATTTCCAAATTTGGGAAAAATCATAGGGATATGAGGAGCTTCTCTGCAAAAATGTGAACGGTGAACATATTCACTTAGAATGGGCATAACTTCTGAATATACAGAACTACCTAATTTAGCTATTTATAGATTCTGTACAAAGTCATCATCCGTTTAGCTATACACACGAAACCTCTTTTCAGAGCAAGCTTTTCTCTTCCTTAAGACTATTATTTTCATGTAGCAAAATATGGACAAGAGACCCCATTGGAAGGATGATGCCTCAATGAATATTCACAAAAATTTGTGCAACTCTGCCCCTTTAAGCTTCCAATCTTTTGGATCAAAATGTGCCTGTTTAGTTGTTTCTTTGGGAGTTGCAAGAAACTCACAACTTTAGATTCTTTGGAGGAACAATTCTGGCCTGAGTTGTATGTGTATTGAGTCTAATAGTCAAGATTTCTGGATCCTCTTCATCGCTCTTTTTGATAGAATCTTATTTCGTTGTTCTCTATATATGATGCTAACATTTTGTTCTATCAAGATGGAAGAGTGACTAATAGCCTCAAAGGAAAATGTAAACTGTATAACCTAGGATATAAATATGCTTCATTAGCAACAATCAGACTCGGGACTGTTTATGAATGTTGGCAAAGTGCAGTGACACAAATCAGTCATCATATGTTCTGCTTTCAAAGACATTAATTTTAACAGGGGAAAATACAAGTGGAATTACCACATCATTAAACGTTTAGTATGTTGTATACATTCATATCAGAATTTTCCTTAATTAGTTTTTTCAATGACATGGAAACCAAACCCTTTGAATCCCAATTTATTTGACAGAAATGCATCTTCCTGGGTCCCCCCACCCTTACAGAGTTACCACATGCCGGCCTTCACATTCATAACTTCGAGCTACTTCAGTTTTCCCCTTAATTTGGCATTCAGCTTGCTTTGTATTTCTGACAGCTTGGCTGCTGTTTCCTCCACTCAAAGCTGCCGCTCTTTTGGCATCCTGGCATGTTGGGTTTAAATGGCGAGCAAATAGATGCCTTGAATCTGATCAAACTGGAGGTCTCCAGATCTGCCTGCTGAGCACAGTCTGTGCTGCCTTGTAAGTAGACTGCCTCTACCATATGTTATCCTCTCTGCTGTCTACACTCTTTTGGGGAATTTTGTGGGAAAAACAGTATTAAATATGTTTATCCTGGGATTTTGCAATTTGTTTTAAATTTTAATTTAATTTCCATCAACTTAGCTCATGTACACAGTTTTAATCATACCATGCACTAAATCCAACAGTTGAGTTTAGGAATTGGGGTTAAAGGGCTAACTGGTTTGGGATTTAGAGGGCCAATAGAAGAAATGCCCCACATGCCTAAGGATGACCTATGAAATGTTATTATCCTGGCACAGCCTCAAACTGTGAAATATTTACCATGATGAAATGTTCAGGATTATTCTGAAAATCCTGGACAAAAACAGTAATTCTTGGACAGAAAGCATAATAGAATTATGTTTTAAAAAGTCCTAACATATCCACAGGTAAAGTATTTGCAGGTTGATGGAGAAATGTGAATAGAAGTCTAAATTAAAGACATCGCTTCTTTCACTTATGTTCTCAATCCCTCTACATAAATGTATGTGTGTGCATGAGTTTGTGAGTGTATACAAGAAGTTCTCAGATTGTGTTCCTGGTTGGCAAATATGATATATTCACACTCCAAAGAGATTTTCATTTATTTCCAATAATAAGAAGACCTGCGTCTTCTTACAAGAATGAAACAGTCTGGGAAGAAAGTAAAATGCTATTTTGTACATTTGAAATGATAGTGGAGTGGTGATTTCACAAATTTACTCTTAAAGATGGAGCAAGGGAAGGATGAAGAACAATCATGTAAAGAGCAGGTATACTGAACTCAAGTATACTAAAAAACGTATACTTGAGTTGGAAGAAATTCTCCCAGAGCCAGTCTGTGAGGATAGGGTTATTTAATAAATGGATGGATTTATGAACAAATAAGAGCACAAATACAAGGGGAGTGGGCAAGTCAAATGGTCAAAGTATGGATGTTTTGTCACCTTACTTGTCTTCTTGCTAATCAGCTGTCTTTCCTAAAATGTTTTGTACCGGTCGGTTTCTGATGAGATATGACGAGCAATAGAATTAAGTTAAAGAAATTAAGGTGAATGTTATTCCAGAAATTCAGTATAGCTTATGCTATAAATCAGAACACTAACCCATTTCTCTCTGATTTGTGGCAGATTATGTTAGTGGACAAATGTATTAGGCTTGTATGGAGAAGACCAGGAGTTTGACTTGATTTTATCCTGTTTGATTCTTTCACTAATTTTGTAATCTCAGGCAGTAAACTACTTGAATACTCAGTTCCCTTGTTTGGGAAGCCTAAACATAATCCAGACTCCCACAGACAACACAAGGATTAAAAGTTAAATTAAATAAAGTAATATAGACAAATTACTTTGCTCATAATACTTAATAACATTGACATTCTTACCTCTATGTAGCACGTAGGTATACTACCCAACATTCAGTTAACAAGAGAAAGTAAAAAAAGATGAGATGTATTTTGTTTTTTTGACTAAATCATATTTGAAACACATGCTTGATGTCCATGGGAGATGTATCCAAATGTGAAAGTCCTCTCTGCAAAGGATATATTCTGATTAACGTAGGTATGTAATTCACTTATATTATATATCTAACCAATGACTTAATTTTTATGCCATTTGTAATCCAATTGTATTAGTCTATTTTCATGCTTCTGAAAAAGACATACCTGAGACTCGGCAATTTACAAAAAAAGAAATTTAATGGACTTACATTCCCACATGGCTGGGGAGGCCTCACAATCATGGTGGAAGGCAAGGAGGAGCAAGTCACATCTTACATGGATGGCAGCAGGCAAAGAGAGCTTGTTCAGGAAACTCCTTCTTACAAAACAATCAGGTCTCGTGAAGCTCATTCACTATCATAAGAACAGCACAGGAAAGACCTGCCCCCATGATTCAATTATCTCCCATTTGGTCCCTCCCACAACAGTGGGAATTATGAGAACTACAAGATGAGATTTGGGTGGAGACACAGAGCCAAACCATATCACCAAAGAAAAAGCTTTACCGGATGGTATATAAAGTGCCTTTGTGTTCTAACATTCTGTTATTCTGTGGACATTAACACACACACACACACACACACACACACACACACACACACACACACGAACTGATTAAATTCCAATAAGCATTCATCAAGCACATACTTTGTACCACCAATTCCATTAAAAAAAGGATTGCAAAAATGAATTAAAATATAGTAATTGTTCTCAAGGAAATCATATGTGCACAACTGAATTATTCACTTGTAACTTGGTAGAATTCTTATAATTCACTTTTTAAAAACTTTCTAACTGAAGTATAGCATACAGAAAAAAAGTGCATAAATCAAAAGTGTACAGCTTAATAAATTATCAAAAAGTGCTGTGCTTCATTTTTTACTTATGTATTTGGCTCGTGAAGCTGATTTTCCCATGGAAACGTGTTTTCTATGAATGCTCCATTAACTTAGCTGGCATTCAGTAATCATAGGATTAGGCAACTGACCATGAATCAATAACTTTGTTTTGATGGATAAACTTACACTAAGTTTCAACTGGGTTTTGAAGTCAGGTGGTTTGGGACTTAAATTCCATTGATTTCTCTTGCTTACTTGCTAAAGGATTCTGGACCAGTTTTTTTTCCCCTCTTTCATCCTGAATTAGTCTCCTTATATAGAGCATAAACTTATACAACTTATTTCTAAAGTTGTTGTGAGAATCAAATAAGTTAATGTTTGTAAAGTGCTTAGCATGCAGCTTGGCTCCTAGGAGCTACTATATTATCAACAGTATATATATCATCTTCTTTTCATAGAGCCTTTGTCATGAGTGTGAGGCTTTGTTAACCCAGCCTGCAGAAGAACTCTACAGAGGGCAAACACTGCACTTCATAGGCCTAAACAACTACCCAGAATGTAGCATGGAATAGATGACCCTTGATCCACATCCCCCTCTTCCTGCCAAGTAACCAGGAATGAGGATTCCTGGTGGATGCAGCAGTAGGTTGTTTTTCATTCTCAAGGAATACATGTAAATGGAGCCATGTCTGTTTGTGGGTATGTGTGTGTATATGCAAATTTAACACTTTATGTAAGGCTGAAAATCTGCTGTTCTCTGCAGGATGGAAGCAACCAGGGAAGAAAGGAAAGAAATTTTTTGTCTTGTTTATGGTATGGCAGGTGGCCTTTTCTTTCTCTCCCTTTGCCAACCCAACTAAACTCCCCTTCCCTGTAAACAAACTTAAAAATCTAAATGCTCACTGTTCAACTTGCAAACAGAAGTTGAAATGTCCAGATGACACTAAAAATGTGGTTGATCTATTTGCAGGGTATATGTTGTGCTCTTTGACTAACAAGAGGCCACACAGGAGAGAACCCAGAAAAGATGAAGCATGAGCCACTGCAGCATGTTTTAAAGCTTTTTATGCGCTCCCTATTTAATATGCTCTTATTTTAATGTATTTTTATAAGGGATTGGATTTCTATGAAAATGTTGCTGAGATATGACTGCATGGAGACAAACTATAATGCCACAGCACAAAGGAGGCCCAATTCACACAATTTCTATCTTTGTTTTATGTGTCCAGCAGCTACCTCTGCCTACCCACGCTCTTTCTTGCTCTTGTCTCTTATCTCAACTCTTCAGCCCTCAGGGATTCCATGGAAACCACCATGCTCCTACAGGGCAATCTCTCTTCATCCTTGAAGCCCCCGCTCACTCTGCCACTCACAATAATTAATGAAAGCTGGATGGGCACATGACTTAAAGCTGACCCACTCAGAGTCTTTCCACAAGAATCTAGAATCAGCTAAGAAAGTCCACCTTACTCTGCTCCTATTTAAATTGAAGAGCTGCTGTCTGACACCATATTTCTGCCATTTGGATGAGGAAAATAAGACGGCAAGTCTACCGAAGGAGAGAAGAATGAAGAGGAAATGCAGAGAAAAGGAAAAGTAAGAAATGGAGAGATAATGTTAGAGTTTGAGAGCCTGACTATAAGAGTTCCTGAGATCCAGGGGGTATGTGTGGTATGTGTGCATGTGTTTTATTTGATCCCATCGGATACTTGGAATTTTTACATTAAATCTACCCTTCTTTTAGCGCTATATTTGAGTTGAATTTCTATTGTTTACAATCAATGTCCTCATTCTGAATTACCCCCAAACTTAACAGGATTCCCAGGATGGTCCATTTGCAATGTCCCACACTAGTTCTATCCTAAAATAAGAATTAAAAAAAATTACATATAATTTGAGAAAGGGTGAGAGTAACTTATTTCCTTTGATTTACAGAGTATCAAGCTTTCATTTCTCTGAAGTAGGAATCTAGAACTTCAGGATTAGAAGGGAACATGACCTTGGACTCCAGTGGAGTCCAGTAGAGTCCAGTCCTCACTGAGAAAACAATGAAGATGGGAAGAAGGTGGATAATAATAAAGGGAATGAAGCTGTCATCTTAGGCAATCACTAAGAAGAGAAGGGGCACTGAGAGTCATTTTGCTGCAGTCAGAGGAAGTAGGATGTATTAATAGATGCAAGAAGTCCAAATTGATCTTTATTTCCTCAATACCATGAACATAAACACAAAACTAGACTCTGGAGATGCTAATCAAAAACGCGATCTCTTCCTTCAAGATACTATGTTTGCCACAATCACTTCTGAATCTACTGAAAGACATCAGTAGGAGGAAAGTTTCAGAATATAAAAAACGTACTGTGACGGGCGCCTGTAATCCCAGCTACTTGGGAGGCTGAGGCAGGAGAATCGCTTGAACCCCGGAGGTGGAGGTTGCAGTGAGCCGAGATCGTGCCACTGCACTCCAGCCTGGGCGACCCTGTGAGACTCCGTCTCAAAACAAAAAACAAAAAACAAAAAACAAAAAACAACAGCAACAACAACAAAAAACATACTGGATCCAAGTACAATTCCCAGGCCATTATTTAATGAGCTTTTCCTATCTAACATTTTCTTAGGCATAAAAATGTAAAACAGTTCACTGCAAGATATTTCATGGAAGTGTTTTTGCTTCCTGAGGGAGAGTATTTTAAAGTACACAACTGACAAAACACTTGTTGGGCCTGCGATAACAAGGAAAGCTGACATGATAAAATGACATGTGAGTCCTTCAGTATGCAATTTTCTAAGAACAATTATCTCAGAAAAGTGAAGAATTAATTATGTTCTCTTATTATGCAGGACTCTGCTAGCAGATGCACACCTACACACAGGCTACTTTTGAAGAATTAAGTATCTGGGCTGTCAGATATGATTTTTAAAATGTTATTAATATTCGATAAATCATTTTCAGGAAAATTGCTTCTAGGCAGCCCAATTTTATTTCAGACTGAAATGGGGACTAAATTTACAATACGTCTCTTCTTTGGAATAGCTCCCTTTTCAGTACATTCTTGAATTGAATTAAATTGTAATATAGTCACATAGGTGTCAAGAGATGTTTGCAAATCAAAAACTTTATACGAAAGATCTAGTTAGGCATGTTTTTATCTAAGAAAGGAATCATGAAGTCGAATCTCATGGATACAGCACAGCTTAATTACACAAGAAATTGCCCAGTGCCAAGAGGTTCAAGCAGACGTAACTCAATAGTTCATGGAAATTAGATGTAGAAAATGGGTATATTAGCTGAGATTTGAAGGCAGATCTTTTATTTTAACCCTACTTACTATACCAAACCACCTGGAGAAATATTACTCAGATTGCAAGCTTTATTTTTCCCCTATTATTCAGCTTAAATTCCTCATGTTGCTTTTGAAAATCTCTTTTCCTGAACTTAGGGGAAATGCAAAATGTTGTTATTCAATTTAGCTGTTCTTTCAATTTGTTCTTTCAAATCCCAGTATTGATACTTTTTTCAGCTTTGCTATATCTAACAGATATAATCCTAAACTGCTTTTTGCTTCTCATTTTAGACTTTACTTACTGGCCATAGAGGCCGCTGTCTTCGGGACTTTCTTCATTTTCTTAAAACTTAACATTAGTTCCAGGCACCAAAGTAAACTTATTGACATTTGTTAATTCATTCATGTAACATATAGTAAATGTTGACTCTGCTTTAGGTTCTGACCTAGGCACTGGGGCTATAGTATAGAACAAGACAAAGCTTTCATAAAATAGGTTTTGGTAGGAGAAACTGATCATAAGCAAGAAAATATACAAATTAAAATAATACTAGATCCTGCTAAATGCCATGAAAAAGATAAACAAGGTGATATAACAGAGGATAACTGGGAGAGGGCAAACTCCAGAGCAGACTGTCAGGTAAGGGCAGAGGAGTAGCACAGCAGGAAGAGAGAAGATCAAATGCAAAGGCCCTGAGGCAGCAGAGGTGGGCAGGAGGGGAGGGAGGGAGGTGAGCGGAGCCTGCCTCCCTGAGGAAGGGAAAGCAGACCCGTTTGTTGGAGTGTAATGCTGGAGGCAAGATGGCATCAGATGACTTTGAAAGGCAGGCTGGGGAAGGAGGGCAAAGAACCTTGAAAGTTACGATAAGAAGTCTGGATGTTACTACTAGCCCATGGGGATCTATTTCAAGCAGCAAAATGACACAATTTGATTTATACTTTACAAATACTGCTTCTGTAGCCTTGGGGTCATAAGAGGATACAAGTGGAGGCAGGGAGAATCACTATATAGACTCTCATTTGTCATGGTCAGGTAGGTATGTTTCAGCTCCCACTCCCACCACGCCCCTGTGCTCCCACAAACACATTCTTCCCTGCCCCATGGGCTACTGAAGGCAAGTTGACTCATACATTAGAGTTCAGCTTATTCCTGACAAAGGATACACATACTTTGTAGAGCTGGTGAATATAACTGTACCCAAGTTGCATGACTGTCATAAAGATTTCACCAGATAATGCATACACAGCGTCTATCACAGAGAAAGCAATCAGAAATGACAGCTTTTAATGATGTTTATCCTGTGCATTCTTTGCAGGTTGCTGGGTTATATATTTGTGTGTGTGCATGTGTGTGTGTGTGTGTGTGTGTCTACCTATACATGAATCTGCGAAAGGAGATAAGGGTCACTATATTTCGCTCAGGATATTTTAACATGCATATTTTTAAATGGAATTTTATGGACTCCATATGTGATATTGAAAGGGTCAATGAATCCCCTGAAACTGAGTCATGATACAGGCATACCTCAGACCACTTCCAAACCACTACAAAAAAGTGAATTTCTCAATAAAGTGAGTCACATGAAATTTTTGTTTTCCAGTGAATCTAAAAGTCATGTTTACATTACACTGTAGTCTATTAAGTGTGCAACAGAATTATGTCTAAAAACAACATACATCTCTTAATTAAAAATATTTTATTGGCTGGGCGTGGTGGCTCACGCTTGTAATCTCAGTACTTTGGGAGGCTGAGGCAGGCAGATCACCTGAGGTAGGGAGTTCGAGACCAGCCTGACCAACATGGAGAAACCCCGTCTCTACTAAAAATACAAAATTAGCTGGGCGTGGCGGCACATGCCTGTAATCCCAGCTACTCAGGAGGCTGAGGCAGGAGAATCACTTGAACCAGGGAGGTGGATCTCGGTAAGCCGAGATCGCACCATTGCACTCCAGCCTGGGCAGCAAGAGTGAGACTTCATCTAAAAAAAAAACAAAAACAAAAATAAAAATGTATTGTTACAAAATGTTAACAATCATCTGAGCCTGCGGTACGTTGTAATCTCTTTGTTGGTGGAGGGATTTGCTTTGATGTTGATGGCTGCTGACTAATCAGGGTGGCGGCTGCTGAAGGCTGGGGTAGCTGTAGTAATTTCTGAAACTAAAGCAACAATGAAGTTTTGCGACATCAACCGGGCTATTCCTTTCATGAGTGATTTCTTTGTACCATACGGTACAGTTTGATAGCATTTTACCCACAGTAGAACTTCTTTCGAAACTGGAGTCAAGACTTTCAAGCCCTGCCACTGCTTTATCAACTAAGTTCATGTAATATTCTAAATCCTTTGCTGTCATTTCAACAATTTTTGCTGCATCTTCACCATGAATAAATATCATCTCAAGAAACCACTTCGCTCATTCATAAGAAGCAACTCCTGGCTGGGTATGGTGGGTAACACCTGTAATCCCAACACTTTGGGAGGCTGAGGCAGGAGGATTGCTTGAGTGCAGGAGTTTGAGACCAGCCTAGGAACATAGGGAGACTCCATCTCTACAAATATAAAAAAGAATTAGCCAGGTGTGGTTGTGCATGCCTGTGCATGGGAGGCTGAGGTTGGAGGATCCCTTGGGCCCAGGAGGTCAAGGCTCCAATGAGCTGTGATCATGCCACCGCACTCCAGCCTGGGCAACAGAGTGAGGCTCTACCTCAATAAATAAATAAATAAATAAAATAAAGAAAAAAGAAAGAAGCAACTTCTTATATGTTAAAGCTTTATCATAAAATTGCAGCAATTCAGTCACATCTTCAGGCTCCACTTCTAATTCTAGTTCTTTTGCTATTTCCACCAAATCTGCACTGACTTCCTTCATTTAAGTTTGGAACTCCTCAGTCATCCATGAGGATTGAAGTCAACTTCTTCCAACTCCTGTTAATGTTGATATTTGGACCTCCTCCCAGGAATCACACATATTCTTAATCGCATCTAGAATGCTGAAATTTTTCCAGAGTGTTTTCCACTTAATTCACCCAGATCCACCAAAGAAATCACTATCTATGGCAGCTATAGCTTTACCAAATATATTTCTTTAATAATGAGACTTGAAAGTTGAAATTACACCTGATCTATGGACTACAGAATAGATGTTGTGTTAGCAGGCATGAAAGCTGCATTGATATCCTTGCATATCTCCATCAGAGCTCTTGGGTAACAAGGTACACTGTCGATGAATGAGCAGTAATATTTTGAGATGAATACTTTATTCTGAGCACTAGGTCTCAACAGTGGGCTTAAAATATTCAGTAAACCATGCTGTAAACAGATGTACTGTCATACAGGTTTTGTTGTTCCATTTATAGAGTACAGGCAGAAAAGATTTAGCATACTTAGGGCCCTAGGAGTTTTGGAATGACAAATGAGCATTAGCCTCAACTTAAAGTCACCAGCTACATTAGCTCCTAATGAAAGTCAGTCTGTCCTTTGAAGATTTGAAGCCAGGCACTGACTTCTCTTCTCTAGCTATGAAATTCCTAGACGGTATCTTCTTCCTTAAATTGATAAGTGAAATGTATGGATTGCTAAAGATTTCTCCAGCATTACTGAAATATGGAAAAGCAGAATAAAGAAAAGAAAGCCTTCTAAATAATGCCTTCAAAACTTTTTGAGTTACCTATTTATATTTCTTTTTAATTATTTTATCATTTTGGGTGCTATTTCTGCTAATCTCAATTACTTATCTTGATACTAATCATATCATTCTCACTATAATTTTTAGAATTCTTTTATTATGAATAATAGAGTAGATGATGGTGTCATTTACTAACTTAGAGGAAAGACTGAAGAGGGAAGAGGTGTACAAGAAGTAAATGATCAAACTTTATTGGCCATTTGGATATGCCATTTGGATATCAGCCATTTGTAAAGTGCCCGATCATGTTTTCCTCATTTTAAAAACTGAAGTATATGTCTTTTTCTTACTTAGTTTTAGGAGTTTTAATACATTCTGGATATTCTTTCTTTTTCAAATATATGTGATGCAAATATATTCTCCCATTCTGCAGTTTCCCTTTTTATTCTGTTACTGGTGTCTTTTGATGAATAGAAGTTCTTCATTTTAATAAATGTCTCTTTCCTTTATTGTTATAACAGTCCATGTCCTCCTTAAGAAATATTTGCTATTACAAGGTCATAATGATACTCCACAATGTTTTCTTCTAGAAACTTCATTGATTTTTCTTTCATTTAGGTCTACAGTCCATCTGGAATTGAGTTTTAGGTATCTCATGGGCCCACTTTTAGGCCAAGGTTTCTTTTCTTTCATATAAGCTTTAAATTAATACATCATCATTAATTGATAGTTTAAACTGTCATTTTTTTTCATTATAGCAACTTGTGATAAATCAAGTGACCATAAAGTGTGGGCCTGTTTGTGGAGTCTGTTCTATTGAAATTGTACAGCCTTGCACTCATACCTCATTGGTTGAATTACTGTAGGTTTAGTTTCTAAAGTTGTGTTAATGTGACAGCATAAATCCTCAAATTTTGTTCTTCTTCTGAACTGCCTTAGGTATTGACAGTCTTTTGTATTTCAATGTATAGAAATTCTTCTGGTATTTAAGTTTATAATTAGCTTATAAAATTGTACACTGATTTATTTGAGTACATTTTAATTTATGCAAGTGGTATTGTTTTAGATATCATTGTTTCTTGTCTTGTCAATAAATCCTACATTTTACATATTTATATATACTGTCACTGCTATATAGAATTCTGTTATAGATGCACCATATTTTATTGAACCTGCTCTTCCAGTGATGAATACCCAGGTTGCTTTTATCTCTTGTCCATAATAAGTAGAGTTACAATGAACATCCCCATACAATCCCGTTTATAGACCTGTATGAAAAAATTTTGGATACATTTTGTAATTGAGAGGTCATAGACTGTATATATATTTAAATGGATTAAGTAGTGACATATTTTTTCTGCTAAATGGGTACAAAGACTATATTTCCCACCAATAACCGCGTAAGTTTCTATACACTTTT
Organism: Macaca thibetana thibetana; assembly: GCF_024542745.1. NCBI lineage: Eukaryota > Metazoa > Chordata > Mammalia > Primates > Cercopithecidae > Macaca > Macaca thibetana. Next base: position 28,659,791 of record NC_065579.1, read on the forward strand.
ATTAACCTCCTCCATAAGGTTGGTATTCTAAGAATTTAAAAGTTTACATCATTGTTTTTTATTTTCATTTCTATATTTCTAATGTTTTTGAGCATATTTTTATGTGCTTGTTGTCTTTTGTGTTTCTTCATCTACACAGTGCCTGTATATATATTTCGCCAATTTTTCTAACAGTAATACTTTTTACTTTTTGACCAAACCCTTATGGGTTTAGACATTATGGATATATTCTTCCATTATGTCCTCTATTAACTTTATGCATACTACTAGTATGCAACTTTTGCATTCAATTATGTTTGTTTATATTTGTGTTAACTTCATGCATAGGACTACTCTGAAACTTTTGCAATGAATTATCATTATATAGGTACAGTGGTCCCTTAGTATTTGAGAGACTGGTTCCAGGATGTCCTGCAGATACTAAAATCCTCAGATGCTCTAAGCCCTGATATAAAATGGCATAGTATTTGCATATAACCTATGCATATCCTCCTGTATACTCTAAATCATCTTTAGATTACTTGTAATACATAATACAATGTAAATTCTATGTAAATAGTTGTTATACTGTATTGTTTAGGGACTTATGGTAAGAAAAAAAGTGTGTACATACTTAGTACAGACACCAGTTTTGGATGATTTTGATTGGTGGTGGGTTGAATCCCACGCATCTACAACCAACTGATCTTTGACAAACCTGACAAAAACAAGAAATTGGGAAAGGATTCCGCACTATTTATTAAATGGTGCGGGGAAAACTGGCTAGCCATATGTAGAAAGCTGAAACTGGCTCCCTTCCTTACATTTTATACAAAAATTAATTCAAGATGGGTTAAATACTTAAATGTTAGACCTAAAGCCATAAAAACCCTAGAAGAAAACCTAGGCAATATCATTCAGGACACAGGCATGGACAAAGACTTCATGACTAATACACCAAAAGCAATTGCAGCAAAAGCCAATATAGACAAATGGGATCTAATTAAACTAAAGAGCTTCTGCACAGCAAAAGAAACTACCATCAGAGTGAACAGGCACCCTACAGAATGGGAGAAAAGTTTTGCAATCTACCCTTCTGACAAAGGGCTAATATCCAGCATCTACAAAGAACTTAAACAAATTTACAAGAAAAAAACAAACAACCCCATCAAAAAGTGGGCAAAGGACATGAATAAACACTTCTCAAAAGAAGACATTTATGCAGCCAACAGACACAGGAAGAAATGCTCATCATCACTGGTCATTAGAGAAATGCAAATCAAAACCACAATGAGAAACCATCTCACACCAGTTAGAATGGCAATCATTAAAAAGTCAGGAAACAACAGATGTTGGAGAGGATGTGGAGAAACAGGAACACTTTTACACTGTTAGTAGGAGCGTAAACTAGTTCAATCATTGTGGAAGACAGTGGCGATTCCTCAAGGATCTAGAACTAGAAATACCATTTGACCCAGCAATCCCATTACTAGGTACATACCCAAAGGATTACAAATCATGCTACTATAAAGACACATGCACACATATGCTTATTACGGCACTATTCACAATAGCAAAGACTTGGAACCAACCCAAATGTCCATCAATGATAGACTGGATTAAGAAAATGTGGCACATGTACACCATGGAATACTATGCAGCCATAAAAGAGGATGAGTTCATCACTTAAATTTCCACAAAGGCTTTAACCATAGAAAATCCTGTGTGACTGGATATTTTTGGTTTTGTCTGGGAAAATCAAGGAAAGATTGATTTTCATTTGGTTCTACATTTATTCTGACACCAGAGTAGGCAACAGGAATCCATAAGGTAATCATTAGGATACAAGTTCCCCTGAAAGTCACAGTATGCTTGGGGAGGGCACAAGACTTTTCCCCTAGGTACAAAGTTATAGAAAGAGAGGTCCAAACTTATCTAGCCCTTAGATGGCATAGTATCCCCTAGACTCTCAGTTACATATAATAGAAGTTTTGAGAGATAAAACATCAGGAAATATAAAACAATGAAGGTCCCATCTGCCTTTAAAATGTAACTCATATGGAGTCCCCTTTGAAAAGAAGCAATACTTTTGGTTCCAGTCATAATGAAGTAACTTACATTGAACTAACCCAATCAAAAGTAATTATCAAACTGGACAAAATTAATAAAATAACTGTGCATTAGCCTGTTCTCATGCTGCTAATAAAAACATACCTGAGACTGGGTAATTTATAAAGGAATGAGGTTTAATTAAGTAAGGTCTCAGGAAACTTGCTATCATGGCAGAAGGGGAAGCAAACACGTCGTTCTTTACATGGCAGCAGGGAGAAGAAGAATGAGTGTCTGGTGAAAGGGGAAGCCCCTTATGAAACCATCAGCTCTTATGAGAATTAACTCACTATCACAAGAACAGGATGGGGGAAACTTCCCCCATGATTCAATTATCTCCACCTGGTTCCTCCCGTAATATGTGGGGATTATGGGGACTACAATTCAAGATGAGATACACAGTCAACCCATATCAAACTACTTGAAGGAATTTGAGAGGAATCAACTCGGATAAGACTTGAAGGACTGTGATCCCTAAGAAAAGAGAAGTGCACCAATGAGAGCATCACATTTGGCTAGGTATTTTTCTACAGGCATTTGCTATTTCATTGTAAGGTGGAATAGAAGAGATGAGAAAGGAACCTCCTTACCAACTAAGGAGACAGAGAAGTTCAGGTAAACCAAAGCATAAAGGATTTGAGGAATATAATACCAGAGAGAAGTAAACTGCATTGATGTTCCCTTTAAGGCATTAGTCAACTCCTAACTTGAATAGCAAGAGGTAGTACTCTAAGAAACAGATTAAAAATAGCATGTAGAAGGCTAAATTGCAGGATAGAGATTTCAGCAGTCACGTGGTGTTGGGGAGATGGAGGCTGGAGTTCAAGCTCTGCTAAACAGGAAGAGCCTTGGTAAACATACTATGGTTTGAACTGAGACTCCAGAAAAGCTGTTTTAGGAGTAAAGGCTAGACCTCAGGATTGAGGGCAAAATTGAAATATGCCAGCTTAACAAAGCCTATTAATAAACTATGGGCAGCACAAGTTGGTTTGCCGATACTCTATCTGCCTGTGAAAAGAAAATCTTATTTTGAGGAAAATGACATGAACAATCTTTAATAATCAACATCTATAGTTAAACAAAATTCTGACACCTGCTTTTCCTTTTTTAAAAAGAGAACTAAATGACCAAAGAAGAACAAATGACTGAGAGAGAGAGACAGAAAAAGAGAAAAATAACAGACAATGGAAATAATTCCACAGATAATTCAGGTATACAGGCATTTTTAAATTACTATAATTAATGTTCTAGAAAACAGAAAAAGAATCATGAAAATTTTATCTAAGATAAAAATTCCTTTTCCACATACAGAAGAATAAAATTAGATCTTTATGTTACACCATATACAAACATAAATTCAAAATGAATAAAGACTTAAACGTAAGAACTGAAATTATGTAACTCTAAAAGAAAGCATAGGGGAAAGCTCCATGACATTGGTCTGGACAATGATGTGTTTGGATATGACTGCAAAGCACAGGCAACAAAAGCAAAAACAGACAAATTGAATTATATCCAATTAAAAAGCTCTGCACAGAAAAGGAAACAATCAACAGAATCAAGAGACAATCTACAGAATGGGAGAAAATATTTGCAAATCATACATCTGATAAGGAGTAAATATGCAAAATACATAAGAAACTCAAACAACTGAATAACACCAAAAAAAAAAAAAAAAAAAAACTGATTTTTAAAAGACAAATGACCAGAATGAACTTTTCTCAGAAAAAGACATGCAAAAGACCAACAGTTATATGCAAATATGCTCAATATTGCTAACCATTAGGAAAATGCAAATTAAAACCACACCTCTTAGAAGGTCTATTTAAAAAAAAACAACAAAGATAAATTTTGGCAAGGATGTGAAGAAAAAGGAACCCCTGCCATTGTTGGTGCAAATGTAAATCAGTATAGCCACTATGGAAAACAGCAGGGAAGTTCTCTAAAACAATTAAAAATAGAAGTACCATATGATCTGGAAGTCCTAATACTGGGTATATATCCAAAGGAATGAAATCAGTATCTTAAAGAGATATATGCACTCCCATTTTCATTGCGGCATTATTCATAACAGCCAAAATACAGAATTAACCTAAGTATCCAACAACAGACAAATGAATAAAGAAAATGTGGTATATATACACAATGCAATACTATTCAGCCTTAGAAAAGAAGAAAATCCTGTCATTTGCAGCAACATGGATGAAACTGGAGGTCATTATGCTTAGTGAAATAAGCCAGGTATAGAAAGACAAATACTACATGATCTCAGTTATATACTGAATCTAAAATACCTTGAACTCAAAGAAGCAGAGAGTACAATGATGGTTACCAGGAGCTGGGGCTGGAGATCCAGGAGAGATTAGAAAGTTGTTGCTTAAAGGATACAGAGTTTAAGTTAGGAGAAATAAGTTCAAGAGATCTGTTGTACAACATGGTGACTCTAGACAACAATGATGTATTATACACTAAGGGAGGAGATTTTAAGTGTTATCACCACAAATAAATGATAAACATGTGAGGAAATGCATACATTAATTAGTATGATTTAGCCATTCCAAAATCTATACATATTTCAAAACATCATTTTGTATGCCACAAATTTTTTAAAAAGATAAGAATCCTTAATAAGTCAAATGAAATAAAATAGACATTGAGATCCAATATTTCCCACTTTCTATGCTGAGGAATATTAGCGATTTTTCTCTCTTTGCTAATTTCTTCTTCTTTTTGATTACTTCCATCCCCTAACTCACCCTCGATTTTCAAAACAGTTGTCATTTTATGCTGTCATGGAGAGGACAGAAGACAACTGTAGTTTTAAAATTCAATCTACTGATTTTTTTAAAAGACATGAACATGATTTCAAGAAGAGGCAACATACTTAACAGAAACAATACATGTTTTAAACTCTGACACCTCTGTTGAAACTCTGACCCAGCCACCTGCAAGTTTGTGTGAACATACACACGACTTAACCATTCTGAATTTGTTTTCTCTTGCATAAAAACAGATCAAGACTTACCTTAAAAATTTGTCTTAAGCAATAAATGAGATGCTTTACATAGGTAGGGTGCTTAACACATAAAACGTAGCCAGTAAATGTTGGTACCTCCTCTGCTGTTTGCTATCAACAATGGAGAGAAGCATATATGCAAAACTGGTAATCTTGAACCTCAGAATGGGATATTATCTACGTATTTACTGTCATTAGATAGCCCCAACCAAGATAAAATAATACACAACTTAAGTTTTCTTTCTACCTTTCACAGCAGAGAATATTAATGATTGACATGAGTATCTGCACAGTATGGGTTGGTCAAAACAATAGCTTCTCAAGTACATAGGAAAAAAATCCAGAGTTACAACTATCCGAGACAAAGCTCAAGACAGCATATAAAGGCTTGTTGTTACACAATGCTATGCATGCCTTGGCTTGCCTTTCAACAATCATTCCTATTAAATCATGTGTCTCTCTGAGACATCTAATGAAGTCATGTTCACGATCAGCTTAATCACAGGATGCAGTATAGTACATATTTTGACAGGAAAGCTGTTTGTCTAATACGAAACTTGCAGCAAATATATAATTGCACAAAATGTTGATTATGCTTTCAGTGTGACAATCCTTGGCTTGAATCCTTTTATGCATATTTATTCACTTTAAGATAGACTGTTTCGTGTACCATTAAATAAAAGATTATTTTTAGGCAAAATCTATGTCAAGCAATTGGAGTAGTGAACAATTACAAACACAGCAAACTGAACCATACACTTCATATGGAAATCTTTAAATTCCGGAGAAATCACACATCTCTATCTAATGTTATATACAATTGAAATCAATTGTAGTTATAAGCATATGAAAATAACCAAGAAAGAAACTGAGTTGAGAAGTCATTCATGAAAAATATTTTCTTAAAATGTTAATAGCAGACTCTAGGTTTGGCTTCTAGCTAATTATTTAACTGCTTAACTGGTGGCTGAATATTCACATCTTAGATATTCAGAGAGTTTTTAAGGTGAGGTCGTGACATCTGCCTTTGCTGTTATAAATGATCTCCAGGCCCAATGTTATTAGGTCTCAGCACTAATTAGAAATGAGACTTACATCACTCTCATGACCTTCTCGAAGGTTGTATGTGAGGTCATGCTGAATGTCTTCCACGAATTTGTGAGCATATTCTGGGTAAAGGTCTAGCACTTCAAAGAGTCCTTTGAGGATGATGCACTGGAGATCACAGTAGGTTAGAGCCTTTACATCTGCATTGGTCTTGATCACTTGGTCCTTAATTGATAGATTTGCTCCAATTAAATCCCCTTTCCCTAGAAAGAGAGAGAGAGATCACTTTCAAAAAAAGCAAGCTTAGGACTGATAACCTCATTTGACTCACAGGCTTCATTTTTCAGTGAGATTACACTGAAAAGAGAAAAACGTTTACCTTGGGGCAGGGCTTTTCAGCTTTGGCATACAATAGCCTCATACCTGGGCTTTAGCTTTTATTTGTTTTATGGCCATTATCCTCCATTTCATAAAGAACCAACAACTAACAAATTTTTAACTAACAACAACAAGCAACAAGCAAGCTATATCTTTGGAATGTTATTAGGACAAATGGCCTCTACTTCCCATTCAACAATTTTTTTTAACTTTTAACTTTTTTATTGTACCCATACATTGTTTAAAATTTTTATTTTTTATTGTGCCCAGCATTTGTGGAAGCAAAGTCCCTGGTATGTAGCAGACTTCAATACAAGTCTGTTTTATCAGATTTGACAGTAAAAGGAAACATGTCAAATTGACTATGAATACCTGAGTTTTTAATAAATCTGCATGTCGAATAAAAAATAGTTTTAAAATTATTATATTATAACTAGGTATTATCTTCAAGTTAACACTGGACTTAAACCTTGAAATTTAGCCTATTTTGGTAGAAGAAAAAATAGACTAAAATCTATATTTACAGACACTAGGTATAATACATAGCCAGGTGGTATGGAAGAATTTAAGTCTGATTTATTGTTGTCAATATTGCTAAACTTGGAAATTTTGTTTCTTGTATATTTCATTAGAAATCTAACTTGCTGCTCAAAACTCAAAGTTGGGTACTGATGCAGGATGTAAATATAGCCAGGATGTTTTGAATACGGCAAATTTTTAAATTTTGTATATTTGAGGATAATTTATCATGATGCGGTGTCTTGCACAATAAACATTCACATTCTCTGTGAAGCAACTAGTGTCTGCAATAACTTCAGGGTCATCATACTTTCATACTTTGGGTTGCCATGGTATGGCTATTTCAGTCACAATGACACTAGCTATAAAAACAGCACCAACATCCTGCCAATCTTGGCATCCTAGAAAGAATTCCACTTTATTTATTCGTTCAATGAATATTTATGGGGAACTGACAATGTGTGCTGGACCTTGTATTGAGTCCTGGCAAGCAGGTACTGGTGAATACCATGTTGGTATTCACCTCATTACCTAAAACTACCTCACTAATTTTGCAGTCTTGTGGACTTCTTACTGTCTAGATATAGGACCTTTAGTTAAGTTTTTGAGTAACTTTGGGTCTCAGTATCCTTATTTCTAAAAGACGAGAAAGATTTTCTTGTAGGCTCCATTTTTCAGCATTATACTACTGATCTTTGCTAATCAGTTACTCTTTCATTGAAACACATAAGGTGATAGGATGCATCTGCAAACCACCCAGGTTAGAGCTATAACTTACGTTTAGTTATAATTAGGCAGACTAATGTTCTGTTGAGAGTACATTTATTCATGCTTTGCCATTTTCTTTTAAAACAATGAAGAAATTGGTTGGGGAGACACTATTACCTGGACATGAAATCAAGGCGTACAAGGCAAACGAATTCCAGCCCCATAACAAATTCCTGCCCCTACCCTTTCCAGGTATCAGATTAAGAAATGGCTGCACGTATTGACTGGACAAGAAAGTTGCTAGGATAAGTTTATGGTTGAACAGCTGTTGTTGTGAAGAAGAAGAACATTAATTTTTTTCATTGGCAGAGTGAACATGTGCTAAATATCTACAGGTCAAGTATAATGTCACGTACTTGCTAAGTTTATCAAAGTAGTATTGATTTGAATTAGCCCTATAAGCCCTATAAGGCAATATTATATATATAATCCATAGGGAAAGTAAAATAGTCAATCTTTATTGAAATAATGTTAATCACAGAAAGTAAATATTAATCTTTTATTGTCTTTGTTTGAGTTTAGCCCCAGTACCACATACCAGTGTTTAGAATGGTCACGCAGCAATTTGCACTTTTGATGTATACATGGGAGAGGCAAAGATGTGAAAATGTTACCCATGTTAATCACATTTTACGGAGAAACTTGGGGCCAGGAGCAAAAGATAATGAATTAAATCTTTCAGCCATAAGTAGTTTTTAAAAAAATGTAACAAGAAATATCCAATTGAATCATATTTGACTAGCAATGGAAGTTACACAGAAGCCACTAAATTTGTACTTATTGTGCTCTAGTGTCATAGATGATGCTTTCATATTCTATTCCTAAAACTGTTGATAGCTACCAAAATTTAAAATACACCACAATTATAGAAAAATCCACATTATATCTGTTTAGAATGATACAAGATTCTAAGGAAAAAGTCTAGATGCCCTCTTAAAAACAGGCTGAATCCTTAGGCAGGCTATAAAACATTTCATGGTACTAAAGAAAAATCAATAAAAAATATTTTATGATTAAGGTTAAGTTTTTGAAGCAAATTAAGAATAACTGTTAATTCTAATTTAGAATAACAAGATGATAGGGTGGCTGGCCTTTAACTTCACAAAGTTGAGAAGAGGCCAGGAAGAGTGTTAAATTCTCCCCTTAAGAAAGAACACACACACACACACACACACACACACACACACGGAGCCTTGCTCTAATATTGAGTTACTCTATTATTGAGCCTTAATCTAATATTGATAAAGAAATGACCGTATTAATAGTAAACTCTGAGTTGCCATTCCATGCCTTTCTATTAAGGAGAAAAACATAAGAGGATGAGAAAAGAACAGAGTCACAAATTTGAAAGACAAACCCGGCCTTTACTCTAAGTGGTAAACAAGTCAACATGAAGCAGTGAAAAGCATATGGGTCTTTCATCATTCACTAGTGTCTATCTCTTCACCTTTAATCTTGGAAATAATCATACTGTCTTAGTCTATTCAGGTTGCCATACTGTAAACTGGGCAGCTTATAAACAAAAAAAAATTATTTCTCATGTTCTAGAGGCTGGTGTCTGGTAAGGGCTCACTTTGTGATTCACAGATGGCACCTTTTCATTGTGTCTGTACATGGGAGAAAAGGCAGGGTAGCTCTCCTGAGCCTCTACTATAAAGACACTAATCCCATTCATGAGGGCTGTGCCCTCATCACCTATTCACTTCTTCAAGGCCCCACTCCTAATACCATCATATTGGGGATTAGGTTTTGACATATCAATTTTGGGGGGAGGCAGACATTCAGATCGTAACCCACAAATAATGAGGTTGTAAGATTTAAATTCAATAATGGGCATAAACACCCAGATCATATGAGGGATTCAATACATATTAGTTCTCTTTCTCTCTTCCAAAATATAATCTATTTTGAGGCTTACTAGCCAGAATCCACTGATAGAAGGCCTACAATGATTATATAGAATAATGTCTTTTTAAAATTTGCATACATTTAAGGAATACAAGTGCAGTTTTGTCACATAGATATATTGCCTAGTGGTGAAGTCTGGACTTTGAGTGTAACCATCACTTGAATGGTGTACACTGTATCCATTAATTTATTTTCATCCCTCACCCCCTCCCCTAGTCTTCCACTTTTACTAGTCTCCAGTGTCTATTATTCCACACTCTATGTCCATCTGTACACTTTATTTACTTCCCAATTATAAGTGAGAACATGTAGTATTTGAATTTCTTTTTCTGAGTTATTTTGCTTAAGATAATGGTATCCAGTTCAATCCATACTGCTGCAAAATACATGATTTCATTCTTCTTTATGGCTGAATAGTATTCCATTGCATATATGTACCATATTTTTAATCCGTTCATCCATTGATGAACACTTAGGTTGATTCCATATTGTTGCTATCATAAATAGTGCTGTGATAAACATATGAGTGCAGGGTTTTTTTTTAAATTAGAAAAATAGATATTGTTTAGACATGGAAGGAACGCTGAATACAGAATCCAATGTCTTAGGTTAGCCTTGACTTTAGAAAAATCAGAGAAAATACCTTCGCCATCTGTCTTTCTGTGTTGTAAAGGCTTAAATGAGACCTTGTGTATGAACACACTTTGCAAGTAATTGTTTACAAATATAAGGTTCTTAAAAATTAAAAATAAAAAGGTACTGAATTTATGCCCCTTTTATTAGCGCAAACTCTAAATATTTGTGTTTTATATTAGTGTTTGAAATACATCCTGAATTCACCTGCCTCTCACCATCATTACTACCACCTTGGCTGGTCTCAGACCCCATCACATCCTTCACTTCAGTTTAATTTTCATGTAGGCAAGGATTTTGGTCATTCTCTTTTTTGCTGCATTATCAGTGTTTAGACCAGTACTGGATTCATTCATAGGCCATCAATAAACGTTAGGTGAATAAACAAACAAAAATTACAGTTTTTTTTTTTTTTTTTGAGACACTGTCTCTCTCTCTGCACTCAGGCTGGAGGCAGTGGCGCTATCTTGGCTTACTGCACCCTCCACCTCTCAGACTCAAGCGATCCTCCCATCTCAGCCTCCCAGGTAGCTGGAACTACAGGATCCTGCCACCATGGCCAGGTAATTATTTGTACTTTTAGTAGAGACAGGGTCTGTCCATGTTGCCCAGGCTGGTCTTGAACTCATGGGCTCAAGCAATCCACCTGCCTCGTCTCCAAAAGTGTTAGGATTACAGGCGTGAGTCACCGTGCCCAGCCCAGAGTGACCTTTAAAACAGGCCCACATAAAATTGTAAACAGGATTTTGTATACATTAACTCTGCATGCCGTTTTTGTCAACTGCCCTTTATGTTTCAATGAAGGCCAATTATGTATTAATATTGAGAGTCAGCTCTGTGGCACAAAATTTTCACAATACATCTTGTAAGTTTTCTTTAAGGAAGTAAAAAGAACCTATAGTCACCTTGACAGTATTAGGTTAATGACTGCTATGAGAGCTTATTCTTGAAACATAGTCACCTTTGCTCTATTTCTAGCACAGATACAATTTAGTTTTTGTGTTCTCTGAATTAATTTTCCACAAAAATAAATGCCCTCTTAAAACGGAGCAGCTATTTCACCAGAAGGGAGTATACATCATGATTAATAATTTGACTTTAGGAATCAAAAATAACTGAGTTTATTTTCTTACTAGGTGATCTGGGCTTGTTAACTCAAGTACTAGTTATTCATGTCTAAAATGGAGATAATATTTATACTACTTTTTTTTTTTACAAGAATTAAATAATATGTTGGATATAACACTTAGGCAAACTAAACTCATATGAAGAATACTCCTGAGTTCACGTCTTCATCTATTCTTTTCCTACTCTCAATAGCAGTTTTTCCCCATTTCATCTTCTTAATTTATGCTCCAGAGTCAAACTTCATACAAGTGTTTCAATTCAGACCTACCAAGAATAGCCAGCACCATGCTGTCTTTAAGAACTTCCATGGAGCCCGAGCACACAAAGTAGATGGCCTGCAAAGCATCCCCTTGACGCAGCAGATACTCCCCCGGAGCACAGAAAGAGGTTTTGATGTGTAGAGACAGAGACCTGAGGCAGCCCCGGCTGGCACATTCAAAAAGGGACAACTGTAAGATCTCCTTGTTCAAGTGCATAGTGATGTCAGAACGCAGTTCATCTGGAAAGTCTTTCAAAAGCTGTCAGAGAAGATGAAGGAGGAAATCAAATTGGGGTAAGTGTCGTCTAACTGATTTACTTTGCAAGACTGCAGGGATGCTCTTCCTACTGTCTCCTGCTGTTTGGCCATCCAGCATACGGAAGAGGAAATCTAAGTATGTATAATCCTGGAGAGATTTTTCAGTGACTGTGATTTCAATTATGTGCTACTAAATAATCAGCTGATAAGAAGTCTGGAGAAAGAGAACAAATTAAGAAAACGCTCTAGCAGGAAAACATATAATGACTCACTGTGACTTGCTTCTCACAGAGTCCTAGTCAGGACATAAGATATGGAATTTGGATCCACTGGTGATTGTACGAAGAGAGGAGAAACCAATTAATCACTACTAAAATGGTGGTTACAGGTTTGGTTGGTGGGTTGATGAAATGGTTGGTTGATTTATATAATATCTTTTTTTTTTTTTTTTGTGAGACGGAGTCTCGCTCGTCACCCAGGCTGGAGTGCAGTGGTGTGATCTTGGCTCACTGCAAGTTCCGCCTTCCGGTTTCACCCCACTCTCCTGCCTCAGCCTCCCGAGTAGCTGGGACTACAGGTGCCCGCCACCACGCCCGGCTGATTTTTTGCATTTTTAGTAGAGACGGAGTTTCACCGTGTTAGCCAGATAGTCTCCATCTCCTGACCTCATGATCCACCCGCCGGGGCCTCCCAAAGTGCTGGGATTACAGGAATGAGATATATATAATACCTTTTTATAGTGGCAGTCTGGGGTGTTTCTGGAAGTATAAAGATAACCCCTTTGATGGAATTTTTTAACTTTATTGATGTTAAAGGGAGACAGAAACTTGATTCATATAATTATCCCAGATTACACCATTAAATTGTCATAAGAATTGATTCCTTAGAAAAGAGACGATAAGAAGGAAAGTCCACCTGATTGAACAAGCAGCAAGTTAATATAAAACTTTGGTCCATCCAAATTGGCATTGTGAAAACACAAGCCAAAGCAAGCGAAAGAAGATGGATTGGGATTCATGAATAATTAAAAAAATAAAGGAATAAAGAAGTTAGTATGCTTTTCACTTCTGATACCTGCATTAGAGCATCTTGCTTTTACCTTAGAATATGTGCTTTCTGCCTGAAAACAACATGAGAAATGAACATTACCTCATTGGAATCTATTCCATTGTTGACTGACCAGGTTGTTTGAAAATATTCGAGCATCCTCTGCTTGAGTTGTTGGGGCAGGTGATGGACACGGATAAAATCTTTCAGATCCTTAGTTCTAGTGTGATAGAGGGACCATCTGGAGTACATCCTCTGTATGATTGCTGTCACGTTTCCAAACACCAAGGCGTGCATCAAGGCTACAAAGACCAACACAGTATACAATGGAAGAGAAATATGACAGTGAGGCCCACCACTTATATCTAATTTACAGTCTATCCTGGATCACAGCAGAATGTGCTTATATGGCCATGTTGATACAGCTATTTTGGTACAAGCATTTTGGTGCAGATACTGTATCACAGGGTACATCGTGAAGCAATCACTTTGATTCCATATGGCTTGATCAGAGTAAAAATATCTTTAAAAATACTCAATGATATGCAAAATAGATCTCTTTGATTTACATTTAATCTGTTAGCTGCCATTCTGGTTATGATAAACTTTTATTTGAACTCGATTTACATCTATATTATTTTAATAGTTATGTATAGTTTAATAGTTACAATAAAATAGTTTTCATAGTTTGATAGAATAAGCTATAAAGTTATAGTTTAATAATTACTTTTATTGTAGTAACGAATGAAATAAATTTTTGAAGTAAGTCTACTTTGGTTAGCCTTTGTGGGAACTTTAGTCTCACCCCCTCAAAAAGCCATCATTTAAACTTTGTTTTAGAATATTAAATATGATAAATTTATATTAATGCAGATATGAAGGAAGTTGTAAAAAATGTAATTGAGGATTTCTGGAGCAGTGTGAAGCTCCAATACTCACTCCAACCCCGGCTCTGCAGTTACTTTAATTTTGAGGGAGATATCGGAAAATCTGAGACCATTCAAGAAACAAATGAATTCACAGAGAAAAAGAGGTATTCTGCATAGAGGAGTCATTGTTGCCACCATGAGATGCAACAGAAGGGTGTGTATGTCTATGTGTGTGTGTGTGTGTGTATATATATATATATATATATGGGGCTCTTGTTTCAATGAGGTTTGTCAGCCAGATAGTATTTAACCTCCACTTACTTGCTAAGCCTGCCCTTTGAGCCTGTCTCAAACCTACCATTAAAGCGTAATGACATGAAAAATTTTGTTCACCAGAATTTGAGGGCATATGGATATTTAGGGTGGATATTTCTTCTGGAGAACAGTGGAGTGAAAGGATGGACCTCATTTTCCAGGAATTACCCACTTTGGGAAGCAACTAGGTATTGTCAAGACATAGAAGGCATGACAGGATTTTTTTTTTTTTTTTTTTTTTTTTTTTTTTTTTGACGGAGTCTCGCTCTGCCGCCCAGGCTGGAGTGCAGTGGCCGGATCTCAGCTCACTGCAAGCTCCGCCTCCCGGGTTCACGCCATTCTCCTGCCTCAGCCTCCCGAGTAGTTGGGACTACAGGCGCCCGCCACCGCGCCCGGCTAGTTTTTTGTATTTTTTAGTAGAGACGGGGTTTCACCGTGTTAGCCAGAATGGTCTCGATCTCCTGACCTCGTGATCCGCCCGTCTCGGCCTCCCAAAGTGCTGGGATTACAGGCTTGAGCCACCGCGCCCGGCAGCATGACAGGATTTTGCACTCACTAGTCAGTAGGAGAACGAAACTGAAATGGTTTCTAAACAGACACCAGCAGATAATCCAAGAAGGCCTTGAACATACCTGGAACTGTGAAACTGAGAGAGATATGAGGGCCAAGCACATGCATATTTATGGATAAGTCAACTCTAAGTAATATTCAGATTTTATCCCTGATCCTTATTCTGGGACAGGATTAGGAATGAGGCATGAAGCTTATTAGTTGGGTAAAATCATCTGTTTCAGTAATTTGGGGCTTAGAAAAAGACTAAACATTTAGTAGCTTGTCTATTAGGATCTATCAAAATGTACATGTATCAAAACCTCAGTGCCCAAGGAGCTATGTTAAAAATTTCCTAGCATCATAATGGATACATTAGTGCAAGTATGTCAACATATTATTACTTCTATCTTCCTATTTCAGGATCTCCCCAATTCAAATCTTGTGTCCCTACATTTGTCAGAAATTACCAAACACTGGCATACTAATTTAATTCTAATCTCACACTGGAATTAAAATTCTTTACCAGGTAATACATAATTTCTCTATGGAATAATGGTCACTATGTCTATAAAATTACTCCCTTCATAACAAGACCTCAGTATTTTGGAAAAGTTACTAGAATAGGGTTAAACTTAGGGTCTATATACAAGAAGTAATGTAATGTTGCAGAGAGAATATGAACTTCAGAATCAGACAAATCTGGATTTGAATACTGATTTTGCTACTTCTTAATTGTGTGAACTTGGTAAGTTACATAATTCCTTTAAACAGATTCATGTTAAATGGGCATAGTCATTATGTTAAATAGCCCTTACTCATAGCGCTATTTCAAGATTTAAAGACCTATGTATGTTTTAAAAAGTGCCTAGTATATGTATGAAAAAAAGCATTTGCTCAATTTATGTTAATTTTCCTTATGAAAGTGAAAAATTTTATGAATTTTCAGCATGCTCAATGCAATTAAATTTGGGGAAAATGACTCAGATTTAAGGTTTTCCTGCAACCTCTTAAATAGTAAAGAGTGGCTCTTAGTAGACATAAGTTATTGATGAAAGAAATTCAAAACATACTCAATAAATGCTTGATACATGCAAGAATGTGTAAGTATGTATTATTCCTAAATGTTCAAAAATGAGATGTGTCCCAACAGGTCAAAAATATTCCATGAAAAATATATATCATGTAGCAACTAAATGTTGGATTTGTTCTTTGTAGATTCTAAATAGAGGTTTATTCTTCTGTATTGTTTTAGAAGCACAGCAGTTCTGATGCTTAAGTCTTTTATTTGGAAGATAAGAGCTCTACTTACAATAAACACTCAAAGAAAAGAACTGATTCTGCTCCAAGTCAAAGAAATTAAACATTGATTTCAGGCTCCCTTAATATACTTATGGGCTAAGTGTTTGGAAGCCCTACCATCTTTAACACTATGTAATCGTCTTTTTATGGAGATTAAATCGAGTACAGAGAACAATTCTGTTTCATTTATTTTAACACTGCTTTCCTTAATTATGTGTATGATTTTAACCTTGCTTTGCTTAATTATAATGTGTAAAGCACTTAAAGTAAGAGAAGTAATATGTTCAGATTATTTAACATCCTAGTTGTATTTTATTAGTAAAATGAATTACTGGATTAATTATAGCATTCATAAGTGTTATTGAAAAGTACTAGTCTATGTCTGAGTCACCACAATTTCAAAGTCTCATTTCAGCATAGATAACTATTTCTAATTTAAGTAGTTAAAAAAATAAAATTCTGGTCCTCATAGCCTTTCATTTTCCAAAGTTATTATGACCATTCTGTCACTGGTTATCATTTCACCCTGGCAAAGAGTGTGTGTAACTGTCAGAAAAAATCATTCCATCTGCTATGAAAGTTTGACTCAAGAACTTCTATATCCAGGTCAGTATGGAAATTATTACTTACTTTTTCTTTATTTCTAGCAAATTTGATGTATATAATTCTTGAGTGTTCGACCTGCTGAGTGTGTGGGCGTCTCTTTTTTGTGTGTAGGAGTTTCGCATAAAATGCATTTTGTAAAATTTCATCTCAGTATCAGGTCCTGGAAGGAACCTCAACAATTGGCATCTAAGAAGAAAGTAAGCGGTTCTCAAATGAAAGAAGCGCTTCTGTAGAACTGCCTGGCTTTTTCTTTCTCGTTCTCTTTCCCTTTGTCTTTTCCTTTCCCTTTTCATTTCCCTTCCCCTTTTTCTTTCCCCTTCTCTTTCTTTTCCTGAATTTTGGACAACACTTATCTCCAGGAGTATAACATCATTGCTAATTACTTTAGCCAACTATTTTGCAGTGGCTGTGGAGGCTAAGTAGGGGGCGTTTTCTACTGATATAAAAGGAGGCCAGAGCTCAGGTTTTGGGTAATCTTAGCTGCCCTCCTTCTCTTTCCCACCTCCTCATTGCCCTGGAAATTTCCATTCTTGGTTATAAGTACACTGGCTTGTGGATGGCAGATGGCAGAGAGAATAGAGATGAGAAAAATTTCCTAAATGATGAATTTAAATGGCAGTGCAAAGACATCTTGAGAACAGCCTGAATTTGCGAACACAATAGCTCATCATATGGGTCCAATAAAACTATGTCAGGGTAGTGTGTGTGTATTCAGTGGGGGGACCCGAGGGAAGCCTTGATTACTTTGTGATAATAATGCTTCATTGAAACTGAGTATGTTCTCAGTGATGAATGATCTTTATTAGGAAGCTTTATCCAACCTCCAAGGCTGTGCTGATGACTCTATCAACTGGGGCAAACTCATTAGGTGACTATAGGCAGTCACTGTTTAGTGTGATAGAATTTTTAAAGACATTAGAAAATATTTTCTGTATTTTTTGTCTGGTTGCAAAAAATATGAATAGTTATACATATATATTTCAAAAAAAAGTTACATATGTATGGAAATTCTGGAAAACTATCTTTTGATAATGAGACTATGTGTAATTTTATTTTTCTGTTTTCCAGTTTTTTCTAAATGTGTATTATAATAGAAAAAAATAGAAATAAAAAAGAAAGAACATCCTCTGCTTAAGTACCTATTTCCATTATTAAACTGTGAACTCCTTGAAAGAAAGTATCATATCTTAGTCATCTTTGTTTCCCCTGCATCTAGCACAGCTCTTGGCATAATTTAAGTATGCCATAAATATTTATGGAACTGAAATGTGCCTCTGGTAGTTTGATACTTTCTTTAAAAAGTTTTATAATTGTAAGCAAATGGTTTAGAAAATCTATGATAAATAGTCTAGCCCCAAACTCATCCCTTCATCACCATCTCACTCGCCAAAATCAACCTTTTAAAATGAGTTTTTTGGGTGTTTTTGCAGTTATCACCAAAATGTTGGACAATATAATTGTACTCCATTGCTTGACTCATTATTGTTAAGACAAACCCAAGAACAACCTGATATGAAAAGCAAGAACTTAGCTCACTATTACCCAGCTTCTTAACTCACACTTGATATATTATTTTTAGCTCATCTATTAAAATTTTACAAGGTAAAATTAAAATCAAAGATACATATAGAACAAGTTACCCACTTGCTAAATGTGAAGCTCATTGAGATTTTTCAAAGTAAACATAGCTATAGAAGCACTACCTCCCACCACCCCAGATGAATAAACCAAATAATAGTATTCTGGAGGCTTCCCTGTGTCCCCTTCACAATCACTAACCAATCCCTTCACCAAAGGTAACCACAGTTACCAATTATATTACAATTAATAAGCTTTGTCTATCTATGAACTTTCTCTAAACAAATCATACAGTATGTACTTTTTTTCTGTCTGGCTTCTCTGCTGAGCATTGAGTTTGTAAGATTTGTCCATAAGATTCCATGACATAGTAGTTAATTTACTTTTAGTGTATAATGCTCTCTTGAATAGGTGTTTCAAAATTTACTTATTTATTCTCCTATTAATGGACATTCCCAGTTTGAGATTCTTACAAAAAGGCTTTTGCAGACATCTATGTATATATCCTGAAGTATACATGTATGCATTTCCACTGGTTATATATTCAGAAGTGGCATTGTTGAATCACAGATTAGAGGTATATTCAGATATGGTAGATGTTGACAAAGTTGTATCAACTGACATGCCCATCAACAGTGTAGGAGAGGTCAAGGTCTTCCATTATCCTCTCAAACACTTAGGGTTGCGGTGTTTTTAAACACATCATTTTGGTGAACATAAAATGGTATCTAATTTTGGTTTTAATTTGCATGTTTCTGATTAATGATGTTGAGCACTTTTTTATATGTTTGTCATCTACTCCGGTATTGGAAATCTACTTTTCAGGTTTTTTTTTCAAGCTTTTGCCCATTTCAGGGAGTTGATTGATCTTTTTCTCATCGATTTAACAGTTCTTTATATACAGTAGATGAGAGTCCTTTGTCAGATAAACATTTGAAAATATCTTCTCCTATCCTGTAACTTCCCTCTTCACATTTATAATAAGGTCTTTTGATACAAAAGAAGTTCTGCAGTTCAATTTATCATTCTTTTCCTTTATGGCTAGGGCTTTTTGTGTCATGATTAGGAAACCTTTGCCAAATCAAAGGTCATAAAAATATTCTCCTATATTACCTTTTAGAAGTTTTATTGTTTTCCCTCCTAAATTTAGATCAAAATCCAACTGGAATTAATTTTTATGTACAGTTTTAAGAGGGACCAAGGTTGTCTTCCAACAGGTAGATATACATTTGACCCAACAACATTTACTGAAAGTAGCATCCATATCACAAATGAAGTGACAATATATGTGTGACAATATATAAGTTCAGAAACAGTTCTGAACTCTCTTCTATTTCATTGGCCTATTGGTCTATTATTGGACAAACACCATACACTCTTAATTACTGTAACTTTGAAATACATTTTGATATCTGTAGCACAAATCTTCCAATTTTGTTTCATGATAGCTTTGACTGGTTTTTGCTCTTTTCCACTGACTTTTAGAAACAACTTGTCAATTTTCAAACACACACACACACACACACACACACACACAAACACACATCTACTGGAATTTTTATTGGGATTGAATTTAATCTTTAGATTACTTTGAGTACAACTAGTATTTTCGCAATGCTGGGTCCATTGTTAGCAGCCATCACTATTGTATATCCTTCCATTATTTTCTCACTAATGTTTTGTAATTTTCTGTATGGAAGTCTTACAAATTTTTAGTTATAATTATTCATAAATATTTAGTTATTTGTAATAATTTTTATATTTTATTTCTAATTTGTTACTAGTATATAGAAATGCAATTGATTTTTTGCATATCGATCTTGTGTCCATAAACCTTACTGAATTCGCTCATTAATTCTAATATTCATCTGAAGCTATTAGGATTACTTATTTGTTTTGAGTGTTCTCAAAGTTCACATAGTTTTGTCTATGTATAATTTTTAGAAATTATTTTTGCTTTAAATCTCTCTGATTTATAGTTTTAAATATTCCTCCCATGTATTAGTGGTTTGTACACTCCATAATTACAGATGCTTATATGGAAGTTTATATGGCATCTTAAATGAAAACTTTATATATATACACACATACATATAAAGTTTATGCTTATATACATATACACACATATGTGTTTGTGTGTGTATGTATATATCTATATATGTATATATCTATATATCTCTATATATCTATATATATAAGCTTTACCTATCTATGAACTTTCTTAGCTCTTCACTGTAGCTCGCACTGTAGCTCTTCAGAAAATCTATATATATCTATATATAGACATATAAAATAAAACCTGTACAACTCCTGTGGAAATTCTGATGGGTTCCCAGAGGACTCCCAGGTGGATCCATTCAGCATTTTTTCACCCGTTTCTTCTCACTGAGCAATATTATCTCTGTCATTGATAATTATCTGGAGTTTTGCCAGTCCCCTTTCTCATTTAGTATTGCTACTGTTTATTCTTCTAGTATATTGCATCCTTGCCACTAGCAATTTCATCAGCCTTGTGTGGGGGATTCCTAGTGAGATACCCTAGACTTAAGTCTATAGTAACACAAATTTTAGGTTCTTCTTTTTAAAAATAAATTATTTGTTTATATTTATCAAAATTAAGTAAATAAATTTATAGTACATAATAAAATGAATATTTGAGAAGAAGTTTGCCAGGTCTTAGTGAGTCCTGGATTTAAACTCACTAAGTCTCTTCTGCCTTATGTCTAAATTGGGGTATTAATAATCTCTATCTCACAGTATTATAAGAATTAAATGAACAAAGTGCTCAATAGTGTGAGCTCTTATGATTAGTTCTCAACATTTTACAAGTAATTAGTTAATTAGGAAATATTAAAATGCAGGCATCATTTTTCCTAGCCAGTGTAATTTTCACAATAATATAAAATTATTTCCCCACAAACACAAATATGAAAAGCTTTAACTAATAAATTCAAGTCACTTAGATGCCATTTGACTTTCAAATGAATAGTTTGCTAAGTGCTGCTCAGGTCACCTAAATTTTTTAATGCCACTTACCAGTGGGCACTGATTTTGCACCAGGACATTTGCTCAATAAACATTCAACAAACAAGAAACAAAGTAACATTACCAGATTATTTCCTGTATCTTTTGGCCTTTGTGATCAGTGTTGCACCTACCTACAGAGAACAGCAGGGAATAGTTTGTGCATTAACAATTTTTGATTCAGTACTACTCACAATACAGTAAGTGGATCAATAGAGAATAAGCTCATTTATCTTACGGATTTTTTGAAATGTCAAATTAGTAGAATTAAGCTGTGAGCATTTCCCAAAATTATCATCAGGAGTAGAGGAAACATGGGCAACTATTAAATAAGTATAGACTGTGTTTATCTGCAAAATGCTTGTGATTTTGCTTGGCTGAAATATGGGCTATCACAGAGAATAGAAATTATAAAAAGTCATAATGCTGGATATGAAACAGTCACCACAGGGCCTGGCACACTGTAGCTCTTCAGAAAATGAGAATTCCTGTTCTCTGCTCCCTAGGCTATCACTGCTCTACATCAGCCAAGAGCTTGCTACAGTTGCTGCAGCCCCAGCATGCTACTTCAACAACTGTGCCATGGCACTGTCTTTCCAAGAAACTCTCACTGCTTCTGAACTTCCTAACTGACATGGCACTTAGCATTTACTGCCTGGTATCGTTAACACTCTTTCCACATGTTTCAGCCTATCTCCTCCGAACTGGATCACAAGCTCTTTGAGGGAACGTTTGTTTTTATACTTCTTTGATTTCACTGTATGCTGGGTGACCAATTGCTTAAGACCCACACACTCATATCACTTCTCTCATGCAAGGAAGCCTGTAGGAGCCATCTCCTATTATAAAGTTCAAAACTCAAAGTGATGTCTTGACTTAAGGTCATTAAGAGGACGTGCTAAAACAGGTTTTGAGGGGAATATTGTGGGGCAGAAAATATTAACGGAACTCTAGCCTAAAAAGAACGCTTACTTGATCCAGGTAGACTCCAACATCTCCTAATACTCCATCACAGCAGCCTTATGGTTCAGTGAAGTTTCCCTTTACATATTTAAGGAGAGAAGTAAGTATTCACCTGGGTTCAAACCTTGCGTTTTCACTAACTGGTTGTGTGGCATTGGAAAGTTACTTTAATTCTCCATACTTTAGATTTGTCATCTGAAAAATGTGGATAATATCAATCTGCATCAGTTGGAAGTTTAGAAGAAAGAAATTATACTAAATATTTCAACAGCAGTAATTCAGTATAGAGAATTGGTTTTCCTGGGGTTGGAAGGCTGAATAAACAAAAAGGAAAAATAGAGGTAACACGGACATAGCAAATGCAGAAGGCTTAACCCTTAGGGCTGGATACACAGAGGGAAGAAGTGCAGTTATCAGAACATAGAAACACAGAGCAGGAGTTGTGAGGAGTGTCAGTGAGCCAGGGTTCTGTCTTTGGACAAGATGGCGCCCCTGACTGATGCAAGATTGTCCGAGGAGGCCCAGTGAGTTTGGTTCTGGAATGAAGGCTGAAACCATCTGCTGCTGCTGAGGTGCCCGTGTCCACTGAGGGAACAGCATGCGCACCACAGCAGGCAGTCCCTTCTCCCCTCCTCCTGCCTGCCAGTCTTCCCTTGGTTCCTCTGGTAAGAAAAAGCAACTGAGGTCAGCTGGCAAAGAAGAATGAGTTTTACTGAGTACAAACCCCAGCGTTACAAAGCAAAATAAATAAAGGTGGGTTTGGAGTCCAGAGAAAATAGTATAATAGTCTATTTGTTATAAGAAAAAATAATAATAGTGCCAACCCCATAGATTTGCTTTAAAAATTATGGTATTGTGTTAGAACACTTAAAACAGAGAATGGAACATAAAAACAACTAATACATGTTCACTATTTATTATTGTATTGGTGTTGTCATATAATAGACATTCAGTAAGTATTTGGTTATACACTTGATATGGTTGTGTCCCAGACCCAAATCTCATTTTGAATTGTAGCTCCCATAATCCCCACATGTTGTGGGGAGGGACCTGGTGGGAGGTAATTGAATCATGGGGACAGGTTCTTCCTGTGCTGTTCTGCTGATAGTAAATAAGTCTCACAAGATCTGATGGTTTTATAAAAGGCAGTTCCCTTGCACGTGCTCTCTTGCCTGCTGCCATGTAAAATGTGCTTGTGCTCCTCCATTGCCTTCTGACATGATTGTGAGGCCTCCCCAGCCATGTGGAACCATGGTCCATTTAACCTCTTTTTCTTTATAAATTGCCCAGTCTTGGGTATGTCTTTATTAGCAGAGTGAGAATGAACTAATACAACATTTGAATACATAAATGGTTGAATCTACCCTGTTATTTTCCTTCCTTCCTATTGTGCCTCTATCTAGCTTGTTCTCTTCTTCCTGCTTAAAAAATTTACATGCAATAATTCATGTTATCAAACATTTTCTAAAAAATTATGTAAAATGCTATATAGTGAAAAGTCTTCCTTTGAATTTGCTGATTCTTATTAAAATTTATGTATGCATTAATAAGCAATATACATATGCTGGCTCTCCTTAGCCTGCTTTCTACTGTTAGGGTTTTCTCTACTCTTTTTAAGTTCATTTCTTTCTGTCTTTGTCACTCACTCTTTTTCTTTCTTTCTTTTGCCTGCCTGCCTGCCTTCCATCCTTGATCTCTCTCTCTCTCCTCCCTCTGTCTCTTTTTGTTTTTTCTCTCTGCTTTTTCTTCCTTCCCTTCAGTTTCTTTTCCTTTCCTTCTTTTTATCCTTTATGACTCATTATATTCTTTGCAATGTCTATTCCCTTTTTTCCTTCAATTTTATCTTTGTGCATAAGATGGCTTTGCTTTTTTCTTTGATATCTTTGCTTAGATACTTCATCTTATCTTTAATCTCTTTTGTTATATCTTTTCTAAGATACTTAGTTTTTGTTTGTGGTCTTCTTTAATAACAGCAATAGCTTTATTAATATATTTTGAATTATTGTCTGTTGTTAGCATGATCTCTGCAAATATGAACGGTCTGTGTGATTCTTTGTGAGTTAAGCCTTCTCTACTTCTCCACTAAACTTGCTCACTTGTTGCTCTTACTTGTAATAAAGGAGGGTGATAGCTTTTGCAATTTAGGTTATGAACCTCACACTTAGGAAGTGTATTTTTGCTGATGCTTTCTGAGATTTGACATGCCAGGCCCTCTTGTCACATCTTCCCATCTCTCCTCGCGTTTGCCATCTATCAGTCCCAGTTTTTGCAGACTTTATGTATATTTATGAATTATAGCTGTCTCTTAGTTTAACTGAATATTGAACTTACTGGCTTTAAAAATATTCTTAATGCTTTAAAAATGTGATTTCTTTGAAGAGAAGTATAAAATGCAGACTATTTCATTATGTTCATATAAGCAATATTTATTCCTGTTTTTGATTGTCATAAAATTCTCTAGAGAGCATTTTGGGCAAATTTCCTAATTTTTTAATGTTTTGAGCTTTCCAAAGTAAGTGTACTTGGGGCTTTCATTCCAGGAGTGGGGATAGATATTTGCTAAATCAACCACCCTCTTTCACTGAGTCTCTTAAAAAAGAGTTGCCTAGGGAGAGAAGTGTGAAGACCATCTAAATTAAATTTGTTTTTTTTATTGGGAGAAGTACTGCTGGATCTTACTAATACCCTTGTTTTATAGAAAGCAATTTCTATGTTATTTATGATCATATAACATTACATCAGAGATAGAAAGAACCACAGTTGCATCTTGCCTAATACATCACTTGAAAGATGAAGAAAC
Organism: Macaca thibetana thibetana; assembly: GCF_024542745.1. NCBI lineage: Eukaryota > Metazoa > Chordata > Mammalia > Primates > Cercopithecidae > Macaca > Macaca thibetana. The sequence goes on from NC_065579.1 coordinate 28,684,846, forward strand.
TGAGTGAAGAGTTGAAACGGACTTGACCCATAGTTTCAAGGCCACAATGTGGACCAGAAAGAGGGCATATGTAAAAGTAAGTTGGAGGATCTAGGAGAAGTCTAGGATCTAGGAAAGGGTCTAAGCCACTGTCCAGAGTACACATTCTAGTGGGCAGGGCAAATGTGTATCACAAGTTTGCCTACATAGCCACTTCTTACTTCATCTTACCTTTGCAGGCTAAAACAGTAAGCTGGAGGAGGTAATGATTCTACATAAGGGGAGCCCCATATGTTAATCTTGCTTCATTCTTCTTAAATGCACGCTCTAGTGTGCTAATCTCTCAAGTCTCTTTTTATATGGAACCACAGAGACAACTACAGCTTTGCATCTAGACTATCTAATTAGTGCTTTCAGAATCTTCCAATGTTACTCAGCTTCTCTCTATTGTATTTCAGGATGGAACAAACAGGCAGTGATAGTTAGGCAGGCATAGTTCCTCTTCTTGGTATAAAAGAAGATGCTCTCTTACCACCAATCAGCATGGTGCAGATGGAGAAGATCTTTTCTGCATCTGTATTAGCAGAGACGTTCCCAAAACCCACGCTAGTCAGGCTGCTCAGCGTGAAGTACAGCGCGGCAATATAGGCACTTCGGATCGACGGGCCCCCCAAGGTATTGTTGCCATAGTACGGAGATTCCAGTCTCTTTCCCAACTCATGAAGCCAACCTGCAATGGAGGAAATAATGCAAATGAGAGAACAAAAAGTAAAGTCTCAGTATTAACACATGGGAGTAATGATAAATAATATTTGGGGAAGTAATAATTTGCTCGGGGGAAGAAGAAGGTAAAAAGGAAATTAAAGGCAAGTTATTACATTTCATTCTTTAAAAGTGAAAATATAATTTTCCTCATGCTGTTCTCTATAATACACACAGCATATAAACATGAATTCCAGAGTGGATTGATGGACAAAGCTAAACAAGTTACTCTAATGCAAGAAACAAACTGCAGGGATGGCTACTCTCAGAAGCAGTGTTGCTTATTTCACTTGCCCTGTTAAGCTCATCTCATTTGGAATTATAAGAAGAAACAAAGAGTTGAGTAAATATTTCAAAACCCAAAGTGATGATAAATTACAACAGCCATGAGTCTAGATGTCAGAGGTGAGAAGTCTAGAAGTCTAGGTGAGATAGACTTTATTTCCATTCTGTAAAACTCTTCCCCTTTGTATTCACTTGGGGAGGTATCCACTCATCTTACAAATCTTAGCTCATGTTACTTTACTCAGGAAGTGTACTCTGCAGTCCCATTTTAAAATCAGGGTTGAAAGGGGGAAAATGCACAAGTAATGAATACCTGTAATCTATCAGAACTGAAAGCCCCTCTACAAACTGTTTTATGATACTATGTATATATGTTTCAAAATGTATCAAATTAAATGCTTTATAAATATATATAGTTAATTGTATATTAATTATGTTGTCAGAAAGCTGTAAACAACCTGTATTAATAAACATGAGAAGACAGCAAGTATAAACTTAATATTATCTAGAATTTAAACACAGCACAAAAATCACTTTAAAATTATTTATTGAAAATATTTGTCCCTTAAGATTTTATACTTTATAATTCTCTCTTTCTCTCTCTATGTGTGTGTGTTGTAACAAGCAATAACAATGCAGCTCAACTCATAAGATTCATAAGGCTTTTTGTAATGGATACTAACTACTACTTTCTAATAAATACTTCATTGAATGGCTGCTCAAGAAGAGATGAAAAACCATTACACTCTTAAGTAGTAATAATATTATCATTATCAACTAAGCTTATATATGATAAAACTGTGCTAGGTAATTAAAATGCAAATTTGAAGCAGCTGGGAATTCCTTGCGACCAAGGAGAAGTGCTTAGGGGCAAGTACTGGGCCTTATTCCTTCTGTGTTGCTACAGTGTTTTTCATCCTTTAACTTGCATCAGAAACACCTAGAGGGCTTGCTAAAGAGGGTCTAAACCAAGCATTTATTTGGTTCTTTTGGTCCTGTATTCTCTGAATGAAATCACTTTGCGTATCATTTACTTTCCTTAATAAAATAGGATAAAAATGTGTGTCAGAATGCACAGATGATATGCTTGCTTAATGTCTGTTAGTTTACACATGTGTGAGATGGTGTGTCTCTGAAGTGGTTCAGGGAGCAACACACAGACAAACAACTGACCTAATTTTGTTGATATCTCTTTTCTGTCTAGCCAACTGTTTGGTCTATTTTGAAAAACATCTCATTCTTTAAAAGGATTGCCCTAAACTGTGTTACAGCTGATGAAGCAGAAGCAATAATGATGATGAAAAAAACTGGTAACACAGAAAGGAGGTAACACCCACAAATCCGGGGATTGGCTATGTGGGCCAAAGAAAACTTTTTCACAGAATGGCTCTTCTGAAATGAGAGCACATGTTCCACTGTAACAAGACAACATGTGACTGAACTGTTACAGAAGAAGCAATTTAACCAATTTGGAATCCAATCATTTTTTATGCTGGAGAAACTCATGTCTTTAAAGGAAAGGATGTCCTAGAACAGCCTGTTTCTGCTGCTCAAATATTTTTTTTCCTAAAGAACATTTTGAAGGAAACAGCATACACAACATAAAGTAGAATCTAAATATACTGAGTGCACTGACTTATGATAAAAACAAAAGATATCATAAAACAATCTCATAATTAGTAAAATTGATTCCATGAATATAATAGGTTTATGAAATAAATAATCAATGTCAAAGACAGAACGACTCTTAAGAGTCATTCCTAGAAGAGTTTATCATTAGCATGATAATTCAGTTGCTGTATTTTTCATTGCATACTTACCATGGACCCAGTATTTTGCTTAATTACATACTTTTAACTCTAAACAGGAGTTTCTTATTTTACTCTTTAGATTTCCTACAACAGTATACTTTGGTTTACTATTTACATGTGTGCATTCACAATGTGTACAGGTGTGATCTGTTTTATACAACAGATGTGTTCCTAAAAACTCTGATTTATGTTAGCATATGGTAAATTAACATGTTTTAGGTTTAATATAAGGAATGTGAGCATGTTATTTAAGGAAAACCTACGGAGAATCTCTGTGGTTATATAAAATACTTCAGTAATATGAAAAACCACCCAGTACAAGATAAGCTTGTTAAATCAGATTTAGATGCTTGCTAAACGATATGTGTGTGGAGAGAAAGGGGAAAAATAATAATCAATCACAATACTTAATCACATGAATGAGCCATGTTGTAAAAGAAGTTAGCAGGCCGGGCGCGGTGGCTCATAATTCAAAATGGTGTTCCCCGTCTCTACTTAATTTGGTGTAATGAATGAGCCATGTTGTAAATCGCGCCACTGAAGTGGGCGACAGAGCTACAGCAAAAAAAAAAAAAAAAAAAAAAGAAAGGTAGCTAGCAGCAAGAATGGGGCCCAGGTGAGGGTTTCCTTGTTAGCAGGTTAGTACATGGTCAACATTTTACTAACTGCTGCCTGTGCTCTAGATACTCTGCTAAAATGGTACATCCCATCTCATTTACGTGCACTAACCCTATGGAATAGGTACAATTACAGTCCACATTTTGGTTCATTATTTCATTAATAATCACAAAGAGTTAGGAATTGTTATCTCTTTTAAAGATGTGAAAAATATGGCTCAGGGACATTAAATAACTTGTTCAAAGTGGCATTATCAGAATTTTAACCCAGAGGTAATCATTTTGCTGTATTTTTTTTCCTCCAGTTGTCTTTTGGGCATATTTTGATTCTTTTTTCTTCAGTTTTATTGAAGTATAATTGATAAATAAAAATTGTATATATTTATAGTATACAACATGATGTTTTGATATACATATACGTTATGAAATGATTACCACAATCAAGCCCAGTAACATATCCATCAACTCACATTATCTTTTTTTGTGTGTGGTGAGAACATTTAAGATTTATTCTTAGCAGTTTTCAAGCTTTAAATACATTATTAACCTTACAAGAGTTCATTTGTATAGTTATCTCGTGATGCTGTACAAAATATCATTTCAAATTATCATTTTAAATTGTGCTATGTTGAGATCATTATTAAATAAGTTTGCACTTCCCACTTTAGTGGGAAAATGTGTCCCAAAAGCATAACCACATACCAGAGAAAATAGAATTATCCAAATGCAGTCTACAATATAGACATAGTATGCCTTGGTATTTAGAACCTGGATATTACTTTAACAGTAAATAAGAAGTATCAAATGCAAATTCCAAGAATTTAAAAATACTCTTACTAACATTTGCTTCCTCTCTCTCCACAATTCTGAAGGTCCACTTAATCAACCTCGTGGACTTCATTAGGATGAGAGGTGGAAAAGCACTGTGATGTTTGATGTAAAAGGTGGCAGGCGGTTTGCTGGGAGAGGCAGAGCATTGGAAGAAAATGATTATGATGGGGCACAACATGGGAGCTTCTCCACCCTCTTCAGCCTCCTAAGCAAGGGCCTGAAGCATGGGACTACTCAGCTGCAGGAGTGACTGAGAGATATCAGGATAAGTTTCAGAAGTCTGAGTGTGTGTGTGTCTTTATGTCTGTGTAAAGGGAGATGGAGTGGGATGGTTATTGGTGAAGTATTTATTACTGCTACAAATACTGAATAAGAGCAAATATCAGAGAAAAGCTTGAGATTTCATCTCTATTGCTCTTAAAATATCTATACTTCATAGCATTGATTACAAACATCATTGAAAAGAAACATACTTACATATCTGTCTCTGTGCTTCAAGATTAATCTAGTGCCCATGACTATAATTTTTGGGGTGTTTTTGTTGTTGTTTTGCTTTAAAAACACTTTTTGTTATGAGATAATTTTAGATTTACACAAAAGTTCAAAGTGTACAGACAGCACCTGTATAGCCCACATCTTTCGCTAGTTTCCTCCAGTGCTGATATCTTATGTTATCACAGCACATTTGTAAAAACTATAAAACTAACATTGGTACATTACTATTAACTAAACTATACATTTTTCACATTTTAATTTCAGAGACAGAGTCAAAGAGGTTAGAGACTTGGATCCCAAAGCTCACTCTGAACCCTTCTCCCCTTTTCCGTTTTATGAGATGTGATCAAGGATAAGGCTAGAACGGCACAAAGCTGTAACGGCATTTAGTGTTGATTTGTTGTTTTACTTAGAAGGCACCAGTAAATTTAGGTCCCAATTCGGCAGGAAAGCAGTTATTACTTGGAATTCCCACTAATGTCAGACTTTGATTCTCACAGAATAAGAAGTATCTTACATTTCTGAATTCGTACAATCTACTTTTGAGATAAACATCTGAAACAAAAGTAATTAATCATAAAATAGTAAAGACTGGACTTTGAGTCAGGAAATTGGGGGTCCTATGCTTGGTCTTGCTACTAATTGGGTAGCTCTGTGATCCTTCATAGAATTCCATTTTTTAAACTTAAATATGAAGTGATTGGATTGAGTAATCTCTAGGTTCCCTTTCACATCTAAGATTTTGTGAAATAATATTCTGTAAAGCTTCTTCACAAATGACTGACCTTTTTTAAAGGCAAAATTCTGTGTAAAAAGTATGACTTTTTGAATTTATCTTTCATTTGTTTTAATTATTCGAGGGAAGATCCATCAGCAAATATTGATGGAATAAAGATGGCAGATTTTCACATTCTCATGTATGTATCACTTGTGCTCTATTTCCATGCTGAACAACCTTCCAGAACAAGCAATATTACATATTGTTAGTACTGTCAAGAAAAAAATGTGGCATTTGCATTAAACTAGTCCAGAGGCTGCCAGTTCATAATAGTCTAAATGAAAGTTGAAAAGTTTGTATGATAGGAAGTTTTTGAACATTCATTACTAAAGTACAGCATTTCACTTAAGCAATGATTAATTGAAAGATTGTACAGTATTGTAAATTGCCAAAATAGGCCATCATCACATGTACAAAAAAAAAAAAAAAAAAAATATGAAAACAAAAGACAAGCAAACAAAAAAAACCCCTAAACAATCTGAAGCCACAGTTGAGCAGCTACTGTAGAGCTCTCTGGTTGATTCTAAGAAGAGAAAGAACAGGCCATCTGTTTCCAGTTAACTGGGGCACTTCCAAATGCCTCTTAAATCTCAGCTAATAATAGAAAAAAGTGTAACAAAGATTAGGCTCATGGTTAAGTTGGCAGAATATAAACTATGAACTGTTGCATTTAACCTTCCTACATAAAGTACTTACAATTCACAATGCTTTCAGATCTGTGCCCCAACATGGGCATTTATTTCATGGGTAATTGCTCTAGTGTTTCTTGTGGTTTAAATAGGTTTGTGGGACATACATTTGTGCCTGAGCTCAGAGTATCATTTACAAAGGAAACTGTTTACTCAGTAAGAAAATCTTAACTGAAAGTGCTCATCACTTGCATTACATCAGGACAAAAACATGTTTTAGGAAGGCAATTTGGGATAAAAATAAGTAAGTCCAGCCAAATTATTTTATTATTGATATGCTAAAGTTTACATTAATAGTCTGCCTCAAATTTCCTCTTGTCCTCTCTTTTTTCTCGAAGTTTCAGGCTGGTGAAAAGCTGGAGAGGAAAAATGAAGTGACAGGTCTCCTCTCAAATTTGCATATAATTTCTCAACTGTTTTTGGTAGTTTCCTGACAGCCATTTTACTTAAAATGATAGGGTTTTGCATCTATTGAAAACGAATCTCAAGTTTCCCTGGTTTGCAAAACTTCAAAAGAAAATTATAATTACGTTTTTTCCCAAAAACATTGGAGGGGGATGCATTTTCTAACATCTCAATCATAAAAGTAAATGTAAAATAAATTAGACCATATAATATGCTTGAGTATTGTATACAAAAATCCTGTTAGAGAGTTCACTGGATTTTGTTTACCTTAGCTTGGTATTGAAAGTGTTCTACCGAGAGCAAACAAATCCCAAAACTAGCAGAAGTTAAAAAATATCAAAAATCAGAGCCGAACTGAAGGAGATAGAGACATGAAAAACCATTCAAAAGATCAACAAATCCCAGAGCTTGTTTTTTGAAAAAATTAATAAAATAGACCATCAGCTAGATTAATAAAGAAGAAAAGAGAGAAGATTCAAATAACCATAATCAGAAATGATAAGGGTGATATTACCACCGACCCCAAGAAAAAACAAAGAACCATAAGATAACTCTCTGTTCACATAAACTAGAAAATCTAGAAGAAATGGATAAATTCCTGGATACATACACCCTCCCAAGGTTGAACCAGAAAGAAATTGAATCCCTAAACAGATGAATAACTAGCTCTGAAATTGAGGCAGCAATAAATAGCCTACCAATCAAAAAAAAAAAAAAAATTCCATGACCACACAGATTTCTGGCTAAAGTCTACCAGATGTACAAAGAAGAGCTGGTACTATTACTACTGAAACTATTCCAAAAACCTGAAAAGGAGGGAAGGAGGGACTACTTCCTAACTCATTCTATGAGGCCAGCATTATCCTGATTCCAAAACTTGGCAGAGGTACAACAAAGAAAGGAAACTTCAGGTCAATATCCTTGATGAACATCGATGCAAAAACCCTCAAAATACTAGCAGACTAAATCCAGCAGCACATCAAAAAGCTTATCCACCACAATCGAGTAGGCTTCATGCCAGAGATGCAAGGTTGGTTCAACATACACAAATCAATAAATATGATACATCACATAAACGGAACTAAAGACAAAAACCAGACGATTATCTCAATAGATACAGAGAAGTCTTTTGATAAATATCAACATCCCTTCATGTTAAAAACTCTCAATAAGTACTGAAGGAACATACCTCAAAATAAAAAGAGCCATATATGACAAACCCACAGCCAACATCAGGCTAAGTGGGCAAAAGCTGGAACCATTCCCCTTGAAAACTGCAAAAGACAATGATGCCCTCTCTCACCATCCTATTCAACATATTATTGGAAGTTCAGACAAGAGAAAGAAATAAAGCGTATTCAAATAGAGAGGAAATCAAACTGTCTCTGTTTGCAGATGACATGATTCTATATATAGAAAATCCCATCGCCTCAGCCCAAAAGCTTCTTAAGCAGATACACAACTTCAGCAAAGCCTCAGGATACAAAATCAATGTGCAAAAATCCCTAGCGTTTCTGTACATCAACAATGGTCAAGCTGAGAGTCAAATCGCGAATGAACTCCCATTCACAATTGCCAAAAAAAAAGCAATCAAATACCTAGGAATACAGCTAACTAGGGAGATGAGAGATTTTGTATTTCTACTAAGAGAACTACAAAAACACATCTCAAGAAAATCAGAGATGACACAAACAAATAGAAAAACATTCTATGCTCATGCATAGGAGGAATTAATATTATTAACATGGCCTTACTGCCCAAAGCAATTTATAGATTCAATGCTACTCCTATTAAACTACCATTGACATTCTTCACAAAACTAGAAGAAAACTATTTTTAAATTCATATGGAACCAAAAAAGGGCCTGAATAGTCAATACAATCCTAAGCAAAACAAACAAAAGCAAAAACAAAAAAAAAACAAAGCTGGAGGCATCATGCTACCCAACTTCAAACTATACTACCAGGCTACAGTAACCAAAAAAGCATGGTACTAGTACAAGAATAGGCACATAGACCAATGGAACAGGATAGGAAATCCAGAAATAAGACCACACACCTACAACTGTCTGATCTGTGACAAACATGACAAAAACAAGCAATGGGGAAAGGATTCCCTATTTAATAAATGGTGCTGGGAAAACAGGCTAGCCATATGAAGAAGAATGAAACTGGACTGCTTCCTTACACCATATACAATAATTAACTCTAGATGGATTAAAGACAGGAATACTATTTGTCCTAGCAATCCCATTACTGGGTATATACCCAGAGGAACATAAATCATTCTATTATAAAGACATGCATGTGTACGTTCATTGCAGCAGTATTCACAAGAGCAAAGACGTGGAATCAACCTAAATGTCCATTAATGACAGACTGGATAAAGAAAATGTGGTAGATACACAACATGGAATACTATGCAGTCATAAAAAAACAAGATCAAGTCTTTTGTGGGAATATGGAAGGAGCTTTGTAGGCTATTATCTTCTGCAAACCAACGCAGCAACAGAAAACCAAATGCTACATGTTCTCACTTACAAGTGGGAGCTAAATGATGAGAACACATGGACACAGAGAGGAGAACACCACACACTGCAGCCTTTCAGAGGGCAGAGGGTGGAAGGAGGGAGAAGATCAGGAAAATCAACTAATGGGTACTAGGCTTGATACCTGGGTAATGAAATAATCTGTACAAAAACTCGCATGAAACAAGTTTACCTAGTAACAAACCTGCGTTTATACCTCTAAACTTAAAAGTTAAAAATTAAGAAACTGTTCTAAAGGACTTTTCTTCATGTTTCTAGGAAATGTCCAAGTCTCAAAAGGAAACACCAAGTTTTAGGTGTCAGCCTTTGTTAGAAGAGTGGATTCTGACTCATATGCATTTAAAAACATATAAGTAACTTTGTTTCATGGCTTGACAGGTGTGAAAAACAGTAAGTAGTGGGAGTTTGCCTGAACATTCCAAAATAAGTTTTCAGCCAGTGTGTGGTGAAGCAATTGGCCTTGAAGTAAACACAGGGCAATGACGTTGTCTTGGAGAGACCTAAAGTGGGGCACAGTCATTTTGAAAAATGAGAAGTAGATAGAATGCAGAGAGACAGCGCACTGGAGAACAAGAAATGCAGTGAAATGCAGAAGAGAAACATGAGTAGAGAGAGATGTGTTAGACCCCGGTAATGCAGTAAACCTTGATAACCCAGAAGGCAAGCAATGCAGCATATAAAAGTGCATACACGATCTTGTCCTGTAATTATGTTGCCTGACTTTTTTATGTCTTAGTTCTGCCTCTTAGTGGTTATGTAATGCAAGTTTACTTATTCTTCTTCTGTCAGTCTTCTTCTCACTAAAATGGAGAACACAATAGTAACTCACTTCATAGGCTGTTGTGAGGTTAAGTGACATGATTCACATAAAGTGCTTAGCAGAATGCAGTATTACATGTTGGAAGCACTCAATGTAAGGCTTTTATTAGTGCTGGTGCTGTTGTTTTAAATATGAGATTTCTGTTTTACTGAAAATTATGCAGACTTCAAAAATCCTTCATTATTGAAAACCTATATAAAATATTAATTCAGCATCCCAATTTCATAGGTAGAAAATAATATACACAATTGCATCATTCTCAGAAATCAAAGATCTTGTAACATTCATATTTACAAATGACACTTTCCATTATGAGGTACCGAAGACATTAAATGGTTAAGACATAGACTCAGAATATTTTCTGGCATTGATTTGTTTTGCTGTTATTTGATTCCCTATGATAAAAATAGTATGTTGTAATGATCTTTTTTCTGTTTGTGTAGGAGACCATGATTTAATGTGCTAAGTACTTTATATATTACTTAATTTAATCCTACATCACATAATTTAATTTATTACAACTCTAAGAACTATGTATTACAATCTGAAATGTTGACAGTAAAATATTGGTACTTAAGAAGGTTTAAGCAAAACAACCAAGGGTGGACATCTGTTAGGGAGAAGGACCAGGTTTTGAATCTGGGTTTGTCTGAATTGAAAGTCATTACACTTTTTAATATGCTCCTATCTCCTGATCCTTCTTGTTAGTCAAAGTTTTGATATTAATGAACTTCTGATAGACTTCATCTCTTTCATAGAAATAGCTATCCCAGTAATTTTTCTCCATTTCACCTGCAAATAGGAATTTCTCACGTTGTCTACTGTCTACTTAACTGTCTCCATCATCTAGGACATGTGGTCTGCAGACCTTGTATTATTTTTATGTTGAATATGAAAACTTTTCTGAACACTTCCCCAGCCCTTCTCGCAGAAAACCTAGCTATTATTCCAAAGGTAGCTGGTGGGAAGGTGTTTTAATGTTCTGTGTATGCAAAGATTTCGGTAATATAAGACCTTTTTGGAACCACAGACTGAACTCTCAGCAACTTCCCAATGACTCATTTTCTAGGAATAGAACTCTTTGGTTACTGTCTTATGAACTTTGCAAGATATTGATATAGGTCATACCTATGCTGTGAATAAATTTATAACCTCATAGCTTTTGTTTATAGGAACCCATTTTTCTATGTAATTTCTTGGACCTTATCAAAAATATTGAATAAACTAAGAACTTCAAATCACATTTTAACCATACAATTTATTGACATTTGACTTCTAATTTCACTTACAGACACCAACTATCTGTTTAGAAATCCATTGTTTGGCAACTATAATGCCTTTTCAATGGATTTGAAACAATGGAAAGAAGGACAAAAAGTGGTTTAGCCTCCAGCATGGCATACAAAAGCTGGTTTAATTCACATTATAACCAAAGTACAGTATCTGGTTTTAAATAGATAAACCTAAGTAGAATTAACAGCGGTTTTTTTAAAAGCACTGTGAGAACAATGGGCCAATATCCTTTAAACATTGAAGGATATGACTAGTCGATATCTAGATCTAACTCCCCATCTTCCTTTGAAGATAGAGGTTGCTTACCCCTGTTGCATTAATTTTTGTGTTTCTGTTCCTGGCCTTGTCCATTGGTACCCTTTGGTGCTTTGCCCTGTGACACTCACGATATTATATGAGATGAGACATTGTATTAATCAAAACCATGGATAAATCTGAATCACCAACTCAAGACAAAAGGGAAAGGAAAGGAGATTTGAGAAAGGAGAAAGATACACATCGCACGAAGAAGGAAATATTTATTGACTATAGAGCAAATGTATAGGAAGAAAGGGACAAATGCCACAGGATCAAGAACAATGATATTTTTGATCCAAAAGTAGGCAAAAGTGGAAAGAAGAACAGGACAAAAGTGGCTGATTGCTAAGAAGCAAAGTCACAGTTTTGGGTGTTCAACCTCCCTTATTGTTCAAGACTATATCATATCACTTAGTCATGAGGCTAACAGCAAATTCAGCAGCTATCCACTCTAATATTTAAACTTACAACATTCAGTTAAATAACATCTAGCTCCTGGCCATCTACCGCAAAACCAAATTTACTTCATATCTTGTATGTCATATCAATTTTGGGACAATTCTGATTATTAGAAAGTTATTTCTGGTGCAGGGAACATTAACATACATATCTACCTGAGTGGTTTGGGGATATCAAAACCATACAAGCCAACAGAAATTTAATTTGCACAATTGCCTAAGTCTTGACCTACCAATCTGGAAAAATGTCTGCATTATATGTCATTGGGTGGTATTTTCCAGAAACTCCAATTTTGGGAAGCATGTTTTAATTTCCATGAGGCAAATTTTACAGGTGTCCTTCAGGGACAGAGCTCTCCAACTTTGGCCAGGTACCAGAAGTGGCAAGAGGCACAGCAACAATGGGAAAAGGGAAGTCCAAGAACACCAGAGCACAGCAGTAGCATAGCCCAGCAGGACCAAGGGAACAGCATCAGGGATTCTCAGGGAGAAGCTAAGAAGCCAGGGCTCTGGCTTTTCCAGGCCTTGGTGGAAGGCAGAGTTTGGCTCCAGTTTCCACAAGAGCTAAGAATCCAGGAACACATGATTCTCTTTGCTGTCACAGCCCTGACACATTTAAAATCTAGTGTTGAGTCCAAATCTGCCTCCGTTGCTTCTCCACTCTCTGGCCCTATTTCTACTCTCTTAAGCAATATTACAGCAATTTTCAATGTTTAAAAATAAAATTGTCAACACCTCAGCTCCAACTTCATCCCCTCTATATGGTAGTCTTTTTCAAGGTCATATGACAACACTTCCTGTGCCTGCTCTTCCTTTTCTGAACATTCTGCAGATTGTCAAAGTCTATCTTTGATATTTTGTACTAGAACTGAACCGAACAGAGTCAACGTTGTTTTTTCTTCATTTGTTTTTGCCAGCAATTGCCCCTTCACGACAAGATTTGATTCCTAAATGTTCTGTTCTCACATCCTGTTCCCAGTCAAGTTTACTTTCAGACCAGTTCCCTTTGCATTTCCTTCCACTACTATTGAAGGGGAGACTTACCTTGAGCCATGAGACTACAACATTAATTTCATTGAGTCCATCTATCCGATAGTCTCTTGCCCTTAATTAGCTGATTAAAAATTCTCTCCATTAAAAAATATTTAGTGACCATGCACAATGTTCAGGCTGTTGCATGAGATACAAAAATAAGGGAGAAAGGTCTTTATTATCTTGCAGTCTATTGGGGAAACTCTAATATAAATGTAAATAAGGCAATATAAGGTTGACTCTACTTAAAGTCCTCCTAGCTGGATCAACTAGAAAGAGTTTAAAGAAGGAGGAAAATATTCAAATTGTACAGTACAGAATGAGTAGAATTGGATGAACAGAGATGGAGAAAAAGTACATTTAGGACAGTTGAAAGGACATGAATAATAATCACAAGGCCAGGTAAATATAAAGCATTTATGGGGAAAGAAATTCATGTGAATTGGCTCAAATTAACGGTACAAAATGGGAAGTCATGTAAAGTATATTTAACTTACAAGTTTTCAAACTTTAAATGTTTTCCTTTTCTTCCAAGGTATCAAAATCAGAACCCATAAAAAAAGCTTGGTTTGGACTGATATTTAATATAATGGCCCATTCTCTTCCTCTGTGTGTGTGTGTGTGTGTGTGTGTGTGTGTGTAACAGGGAAACCACAAATGATGTGGGGATGGATTTAGTATAATTCTTCCTAGAATCAGCAAGTTCGTTCAACTTTATTTTGAAATACTCATAATGCAAAAATAATGCACATTTTAAATTTTAGAAATAATTTTAAGAGACTTTTTCATATATTTTTTGGCTATTTGTATACCTTCTTTTGAGAACTGTCTATTCATGTCCTTTGCCCACATTTTTATGGGATTATTTATTTTTTTCTTGCTGATTTGCTTGAGTAGATTCGGAATATTAGTCCTTTGTCAGATGCATAGTTAGAGAATGTTTTCTCTCACTCTGTGGATCATCAGTTTACTCTTCTGATCATTTCTTTCTTTTTAGTTTAATTAGGTCTAATCTACTTCCTTTTTGTTTTGTTGTGTTTGCTTTTGAGTTCTTGGTCACGGACTCTTTGCCTAAGCCAATGTGTAGACGAGTTTTTCTGATGTTATATTCTAGAATTTTTATGGTTTCAAGTCTTAGATGTAAGTCTTTGATCCATCTTGAGTTGATTTTTGTATAAGGTGAGAGAGGAGGATCCAGTTTCCTTCTACATGTGGCTTGCCAGTTATCCCAGCACCATTTGTTGAATATTATATTTTTGTTTGCTTTGTTGAAGATCAGTTAGCTGTATTTGGGTTTATTTCTGCGATCTCAATTCTGTTCCATGGTCTGTGTGCCTATTTTTATAACAGTACCATGCTGTTTTGATATCTATAGCCTGTTGTATAGCCTTGTAGTATATCAGGTAATGTGATACCTTCAGATTTGTTCTTTTTGCTCAGTCTTGTGTTGGCTACGGAAGCTTTTTGGTTCCATATGAATTTTATAATTGTGTTTTTCTAGTTCTTTGAAGAATAGTGATGGTATTTTGATGGGAATTGCATTGAATCTGTAGATTGCTTTTGGCAATATGGTCATTTTCCTAATACTGATTTTATAATGAGATACCACCTTACTCCTGCAAAAATGGCCATAATCAAAAAATCAAAAAATAATAGATGCTGGCACACATGTCATGAAAAGGGACTAGTTTTACACTGCTGGTGGGAATGTAAACTAGTACAACCACTATGGAAAACAGAATGGAGACTCCTTAAAGAACTAAAAGTAGAACTACCATTTGATCCAGGAATCCTACTACTGGGTATCTACTCAGAGGAAAAGAAGTCATTATATGAAAAAGACACTTGCACACAAATGTTTACAGCAGCACAATTTGCAATTGCAAAAATATGAAACCAGCCTAAATGCCCATTAACCAATGCATGGATACAGAAAATGTGACACAAACCCACACACACACACACTCACACACACAATGGAATATTAGTCACAAAAAGGAATGAAATAATGGCATTTGCAGCAATCTGGAATGGAACTGTAGACCACTATTCTAAGTGAAGTAACTCAGGAATGGAAAATGAAATATTGTATGTTCTCACTTATAAGTGAGAGCCAAGCTATGAGGATGCAAAGGCATAAGAATGATATAATGGACTTTGAGGACTCAGGAGGAAAGGTGGAAGGAGGGTGAGGGATAAAAGATTACACAATAGGTATGCTGTACACTGCTTGGTGACAGATGCACCAAAATCTTAGAAATCACTACTAAAGAACTTATTCATGTAACCAAAACCCACCTTTCCCCCAGAAATTATTGAAATAAAATAAAAATATACATAAAAAGAAATAATTTTAAGAGAAATAACAAGGAAAAAGATACTGAGGCTTTGAGATACTGCGGTAGAAATCTCTCGGAATTTATTTTAGGATTTATCTTAGGGTCATGCAGTCTGACCCAATAAATGTACAATCATGACAAAGCTTTTCAGTCTTTAGAAAAGATTATACTCAAGATTTCAAGTTGCTGGCATTCAATCCTTATGCTGGTGTTGAGATAATAATTTCTAATCATTGTGGATCATCATCACTATGACGCAACAATTATAAATACTGTTAAGGATCTTTCAGGATATTGCAAAATTCTTTCATCTGCAGTGATTTCATTTAGATTTATCCCCTTTCACTTTTTCAGTAAACTAGGTAATCCATTTGTCATTTCAATTGCTTAAACTGATCAATCTCTTGGCCCTATCTTCCTTATACCTCCCACCCCACTGGAGGTCTCAACACACTTTAATTTCTGGTTATCTGCCTACAGGTAAATACTAGGCTGACTGCTTTGTGAACATAGGGATTATGGTCTCTCTTACACACTTGATTCCCAAGCCTAGCTCAGGATGAGGCACCTAATATGCACTTGATTAATATTTGTTAATGATAAAAAATGTATTTCTAAATTGTAAATACCACAGAATAGATACTCTTGCTTTGCATATAAAACAGGATTTGGGTTTACAGAATGGTTTGAACTGCAGCCCCCACCAATACTTAATAATTTATCTTTAGGTAAGCTAATTCTCTACGTTTCAGCTTTTTCAGCTAAAATATGGAACTAAAAATGCCTTCTTGTTTGCTGAGAGCATTTAAGAAAATAATTTTGTTCTGGCACGGTGCAGGGTGTATTGTTCCTGCTTAAAATGACAGTTCTTTCTTCACCTTTTCTGCAGTCTTCTGTTACTTTGTCACAAAAAAATTGTATTATTTAAAAATAAGTTAGCTTTCTGATTTGGAAGATTAGTTGACAATTTTCATTATAAACTCTGTATATATCTACAAATAAACATGTGCCAGTTGGGAAATTCAAATGTTAAAATACCATGATCTGTAAATGTAGATAGAAACTAAGATATAATGACTATTTCTAAGACATCAGTATCATATAGCAAAACCATATAGTTTCTGATTTGTCCTACTGAGGTGTCTAATATCTGAAGGAGGATATTTTGACCCAACTGTTTGGATTGTAATGATATTTGACCTCCATCTCCACCTAGTTACCATCATTTGTACTATCTCATGTTCTTTGCATCTTGACTAAAGAAATAAACACATATTTTAATTATTATATCCAATTAGTAAACACAAGTGGTAGCAATGAGGCAAACGCAGTTGGATATATTTAAAACAGGGTACGGTAAAATTGATTAGTCCTCCAAACAAAACAAAACAAAAAGACCTGACTGGGATTATACATTCTTTAGGAACATTGAAGACAGCAAGCATTGATTTTTAAAAAATTAGACTTAGTAGAAATAATAAAAAATAAAATTAACAATGACTAAAAACGCACAGATTAAAATTTGTAACTGACCCAAAATTGATGAAAGAATAACATTTTCTTGGTGAAAATTAGCTCACTAAAACTTAAATTGACAAAAATTGAGCATTGTAGACATGTTACTAAAATATCAATGTATCTGATATGAACTTTTAAAAATTGATTAGTGAATTAAATCTTTTGTAGTAAAGTTTATACCAAAAGAACTTAATAAAAAATAATTTCAATAAAATCAAAAAGGAAACATAAAGGAATTGTTTAACTCTACTGTATAAGAATTTGATTTAAAAATTAAATTAGTTTAATGAAATTGTAGAAAGTACACTTTACATAAAAGTCACACAGGTTGCTATCATTCTAATGAGAATGTCTGTATTAAGAAACACACAATAGAAATGTCCTTAGGGATCAAGACAGTGAAGACAAAAACGCTTAAAATGGGAGGTTCAAAATGGTAGATGAAAATATCCTATACTTATTAAAATGTATTGAGTATTTGGTCAAATAAAGATTTTTAAAAAATTATCCAATTTGTACCTCTGAAAGTAATTATTGACTTATATGAAAGAGAGCATTTTATTAAAATAATCCCATTTAGCTCATTACCCAAAGATGTAATATGTCCTTTCTAAAGAATAAAAAGTAGTTGTTGCACCAATTTTGAAAAAAGTGTCAAATTCTAACAATTCTATAACTTGGCAGTGATAATGAATTGCAGTTCTTCTTTCTCTTCTCCCTCCTTCTCTCTTACACACACATGTGTGCATGTGAACACACACCCACAGTCAATATGGTCATGATATTTGTAAAGAATGACCACTATAAGATGGCTTGCTTATACCATTCACTGAGGGTGTTGTTGATGGAGAAATCACAGTCACATATCCTCAGCTGCCAACAAAATAATACTAGATTTTCATTTAAGTATCTCTGACTCTTCTGAATCCTGATGTACCATGGTATTATTTTTTGGATTCTGGCAGATGTATTTGTATTACTATGCACATTTTTGTATGAAACATATAAAGCACTGTATTGGAGACTAGAATCATGTGCTATAATCATGTGCTGTCACTTGTAAATCAGACACGAATCAACTCTTTGAAATCATTTTTATGGATTACTCCTGAGTGGGTCACAGAGTCACGACATATTCCAAAATATACCATTTCAGTCACAAAATAGCTTTTCAATCTAAACCTAAGCCATTATGTTTTAAAAATTAATGAAATTAGCTAGCACTAAAACATGATTTTATGGGCAGATGATAAAATTAGAAATACCGCCCTCCCTCTGTGCGTCACAGTCAAAAAAGCCAACCTTGACAGAATTCCATTTCAGGCTAGAAAGATTGCTAAAAATAAGCCTTTAATCCCTGACCATCAGCAGCAGGTTTTTGGTAGAGACTGTGAGTAGTTCAGGCACTGGCTTCAATATAGCAAAAAAGTTACATAAAGTTTATTGGGAACAAAATAAGCTACCATAGTCATTTAAATAAAATGTCATCATGTTAATAATAGCAATGATAGTTAAAACAACCACAGCAGCAGTGGCAGCAGTAGCAATGAACATATATTGAGCATTTAATCACTCTACATCACTTAATCCTTATAACAACCATATAAAGTAGCTAATGCTGTTGCTATTTTACAGGCTGTACCTTAGACAGCCTGTAAAATTTAAGTATCTCATAAATTTTCTTTCTTTTTTTTTTTTTTTTTTTTTTTTTTTTTTTGAGACGGAGTCTCGCTCTGTCGCCCAGGCTGGAGTGCAGTGGCGCTATCTTGGCTCACTGCAAGCTCCGCCTCCCGGGTTTACGCCATTCTCCTGCCTCAGCCTCCCGAGTAGCTGGGACTACAGGCGCCCGCCACCTCGCCCGGCTAATTTTTTTGTATTTTTAGTAGAGACGGGGTTTCATTGTGTTAGCCAGGATGGTCTCCATCTCCTGACCTCGTGATCCGCCCGTCTCGGCCTCCCAAAGTGCTGGGATTACAGGCTTGAGCCACCGCGCCCGGCCAAAAATTTTCAATGATAGTAAATACAGGGTCTAGGCTTTGGAGTCTGAATTTAGAACATATATTCTTAAAAATTGTCATATGACATTTTATCCTAAACACAGGTTCATTGAGAACTGTCAAGCCAAAGGTGAATTTTAAGTATCATTATAATAGAAAATGAATTTAGAGATGTTGAAAGCTACATAAAGCTAAATAGGAGTTAATTTTTATTTTTGCCTTTAGTACTTCAAGTGACTGAACCTTCTGGAATCCCATTTCTGCTTGAGTTTGGTGTAAAGGATAGGAGTATGGATAAATATAGTAGGATGTGGATCCACCAGTTTTTAAAATGGGGGCCTTTCTAAATATTTTCTATCTTGAATAAGGCTCTGGACTCAGAGTTTCTGAGAAATTAAAATTGGGTTTTGTTTCTATCTTTTCTGGCTAATTTCAATGAAAAAATAAGAAAAAACCCAAGGACTCTCATGTTCAAGTAAAGTCCATGTCAGCATAGATATTTTGGCAGTAGTTTCTTTAGGGCCGAAGGGTGCATAGCATATTTTAATTACTTCTTTTTGTGACTAGATGGAAAAATGCTAAATACAAAGCAAACAGCCACATATACATGCATGATGAAAAATAGAGAAGAGGTATTACAATTTTATTCCAGATGTCTAACTAGTTTAGATAAAATGTTTATCTTTCATTTCCTATCATGTATCTATGAGTTATGTACATGTTTGTTAAAATCTCATATGGGGAATGTATTCTGGTGGAAATTCTTTATAAATGCCAAAACGCTGTTATGGAAATATTCCCACAATTAGTATAATAGAATACCTTTTCATTAGTGCAAGTATAGAGAGCATGAGACCTTTACCTAAAAACAGCATTGATATTTCTTTTCACAAGAATGTGCAGCTGGATGAAAATCATTTGGCAAATATTGTGAAGAAAATCACTTTCAGTGTTTCTCTCAAGTTTGCGTTAATATTTTTAAATTATTATATCAATCAAGAAACCTAGTTACATCTTCTCTTACTCTCTGTCTGGGTATGTCTTAGGGGTCATACTCAGACACCTCAGCTAAAAGCCCAACCCATCATTTTGGTATTATCCATTTATTTCACTTTCTTTGTGTCTAGGATGGCAAATTAGTGACCAATGGGCTTGATCAGACCCACAGATATTTTGTTTGGGCTTTATATGATGTTTTCAAGTTCTGAAGTATTTGCCAATGTTTAAATATTAGAGATTTATAAAAAACTCCTGATTCTCAAATTCTCTAGAAAACTCAGATGTGGCCAAACTTAAGCTATATTGGTGCTGGAGTTAGGTCATGATTAGTTCTTTCAGATGAGACTTGCTTTCTCCACCTTTTTTAGAACTTAATTTCATTAACCTTTAGTTTAGTATCCAGCCTGCTTCATCCAGGTACACCATGTCTCCTTCTCCTTTAGTTTTTTTTTTTATCTTGCAAATTCAGCTATTCATTAATTTTCTACTATAAGCCAACTGATCCACTCACAATTCCTCAAATACACTGTGAGATTTCCTACTTTCATGCATTTATTCACACTGAGCCTCTCACCTGAAATGCTCTCTGATGAATCCTCGAAAATAATATTCACCTTTTGAAGCCCAGTTCAAATGCAACCTTCAGAGAGATTCAGAGTTATTTCTGTGTCTTTCTGAACTTTTAAGGAAATTTCTACTTGTGCAAACACACACCGAACTAACATTTTTGTCTTTTTACATTTTATTTTACTTTTTACAATATTTTTGTGTCCACCTTGATTTTCTAATGAGAATACATTTAAAGGAGGCAGACTCTATTTTTCAATTCTTAGTATTATTCACAACAGTGTGTCACTCTTAGGTAATCAATAATTATTTATTTTATAGTAAATACTGAAAACCTTATTGGATTTAACTGTCACAGTCTCAAAGCCTTGGTTATTTTCTGTTTTGTCTTTTTTCGTATCTGTAGTCTCTTAGACACATAATCTGCAGTATATTAACTTGTCATGCATTCCAAAGGAATTACTATGATTAAAGTAGCAGTTAGAAAAAAATAATTGTATATTAAGCATATTTTATGATCTCTTTTCAATTCAGAAGCATAATTTATATTCCTGCTAACTGAAAAATTCTGTTTGAAGGATTGAAGATTTGAAGTCTTACATTTAAATGATTTTCCCACATAAAGAGAAATCTTTATGTGGGAAATCTTACTTATAAGATTACTTATAAGCATAATAATCTTGTAATAATCTTACTTATTCCAAGCAAGAATAAGGTCCAGAGTAATTAACCGTTATTCAGTTGGCCTCTTATGGGTAGATAACAACCATTCTTATATTTCAAACAAAATATATAACAAAATTGCACTGGAATTTAGGCCCTATTCTTTTGGTAGAAATTAATACTACTGTGGTTCTGGCAAGATCATAAACTTAGTTAATGTGCAAGCCCTTCTGATATAAATACCTATAAATACTGGAAATATATATATATACACACACACACACACCCACCCCCATATACATATGTGAATACATATATTCTTCAAAAATATCTAATTTAATATATATTAGATTATACATATATCTTCCAAATATATATAATATTTTGGAAGTGAAATTTCCATACTAAAAATAAAGAGTAGGAAGTTAGTTAGCTGACACTATGGTGGTGATGCTGATAGGGGAAGAGATGGGAAGCTAATCAGTGGTAATGATGTCAGTGGGCCTGAGTTTCATGCCATTGCAAGGCACAGGAGATAACTCTTAAAGCCTACAAACACTGGAACTTACACTTTTTGTAAAACTGGGTTAGTGAAAGGGTGAAACATGCAGGGAGAAAGAAATAATTTACCTACCAGCTTATGGAAATGACAAAGGAGTTTTAAAAAGTAGTCTCTTTTAAGCAAATTAAAAAATTCAGCCCTGTGCTTCGGAAGCACACTATCTATGAGGCACAGGAATTTTGATGCTAAGAAGTTTTTAAAAATTTGATCCCAGGGCAGGTGATAATACTAGCATCATTGAGAGAAGCAAAGACATAAACAATCACCACCGAAATTCTGTATATTTTCACAGTTCAGTGTGCACAGGATTTCTACAGAAAGAGTGCTACTGAAGACAAGCTCAGAATAAGAATTTTTAAAAAATTACAAAACACATGAGGGAATAATTTACCATTCACAAGGTTAGCAGAACAGAAACTTAGAACACAATGAATTTGAACTAATGAAACAAAAATGGGAAATACAGGGAGGTAGTATGTTTTAAATATTTAACTTCAATTCAGAAGCTTGACCTAATAAAAATATTTGAACTATAAAACACAAACTGAACACTGTAGAAAGTGAATCGAAACCTGAAAAAGCACCAAATAAAATTTCTCTACATATTTGATTAGAAAATAATTAATAAGGTCCTGTAATATGTGTACAATTAAACTCAAAAGCTTGATCTAATGGAAATATATAAAACACTAAGAATTAATGCATATTCTATCCAAGTACACAAAGATTATGTACAAACTGAGCCTCAGCAAATACTGAAGAATCAGTATCACGTAAACCAAATTCTGTGATGACCAATGCACATAATTAGAAATCAGTAATAAGAATCAACTTCAAAAGTCCCACATAATTTAAATGATAATTTAAAAAAATTTTACACTTAAAATATATAGCATTAAATAGATTACTTAGGAAAGAAGATAACCTGCAAGTTAATGAGCTAAGTGTCTAATTCATCAAAGAGAAACAGTACTGGTCAAAAAATATATGAAAAAGTATTCCACCTTACCTACTCAGGGAAATGGAAATGAAAATAAGAACTAAGCACTATTTCATACCACCCAGATTTTTACAAATTGAAAAACACTGGTAACAATTGCTAGTGAAGATCTGAGGAAAGAACACAGAAAACTACCAAACAATAAATTGGCACAACTACTTGAGACAAGAATTTAGCAATATATTAGTTTGGTGCAAAAGTAATTGTTGTTTTTATATTACATTAAAGAAATGGCAAAATTACTTTTGCACCAACCTAATATGCTAACATTGCAGATGCATGAGCATTTGGACTGAGCAAGTGCACTTGTACATATCTTACCTAGAGAAATTCTTGCATGTATACAAGGGAACTCATATTTGATTGCTCATTGCTCTCTACTCGATTAATAAGTGCAAAACAAGTAATTGTGCTTCAGTAAGGAGATGGATAAATCAACCAAAATGAATAAATCAACAGTTGATGGTAGAATAATAAACATAAATAAATAAACATATAAGATTTACATCTGTTATCATGGGTAAATGCTCTGTGAGCAAGTAAAAATCCCAAAAGGAAGACAGAAATCCCAGCTCTCACGTATACTATCTGTGTGATTGTGATTTAGGACAAGTTATTTAGTCTATGGTGTGTTTTCTTACCTGTAAATGCAAATAATAATAGTATTGGGCTCATAGAATTGTGCCAATATTAAATGAGTTAACCCATGTAGGTGCCTAGAACACTGCCTGGTACTGAGGAAACCTCATGTGTGTCTGCTATTATTATTATTACCATCATTTTTTTCATTTGTGATGATTCACATAGAAGTTAATGAGACAAAATAATGCCATATATTGGTTGTTAACTCATTTGTGTAGTAAAAATAGTAGCTAAAAAATCTTATGCACCAAGTTTATAATAGTAGAGGAGAGAAAGAGGGGCCAAGTGAGAATTGAAGGCTTTATCTGTAACATTTTATTAAATTTAACAATAGAAATTAAGCAATTATGGCAAAATGTTAAGACAATAATTTCTGGCAGGTTTCTACATTAGTCATAAATTTTTTCATGTTAAGATATTTCCTAATTTTAAAGGATACCCAGGAAATCTCAAGCTTTTCAAGTTTTAGTTTTTTTCTTATAAAATCGGCTTGAAATTATCTGCCTCATGGGATTGCAATAAAGATCAGATGAAATAATGTACAAGAATGTATTATGCACTCTTCCATGCAATAGTTTGTGATCAATAAATGTAAGCACCATATTAATTTGATATAAATCAATTATTTTTTAACGATTAAAAAGGAAAACTTCCAAATAATTTTACTACTCATTGGATTTGTTTTCAATTCTTTTGTGTGTGTGTTTATTTCCTTTTTTATCCCAAATAAGAATCATGTAATATGTAATAGTCTGTTTCTTGAGTTCTTCACATGAAATAACCTGAACTGTGTCCTATGCTTTAAGCATTCTTTAAAATCATGGTGTTTATGACCTATTATTTCTTACATTTGTGTTTTCTTGGTATTTCCTTTTTTCCAATCTTTTTCCATATGTTTCAAGGTTTGTTTGATTTGTATGTTTTCTATTTTAAATTTTATTTAGTGGTGACTTTTAATTTTGCAAAATCCCATTATATCTGTATTTTCCTACTTATCAGTAAATATTGACACTTTAACATTTGAGTATCTCCTTCACTGCTCCAAACTCTAGTTGGGACATTTTGTAAACTTTAATGTTTCTTTTACTTTTGAATCGAATGAAAAAGCTACTGGGCCTAGCAGAGTGACTGTTATGTTTTCAAGCAATGTCTAAGCAGTAGAGGGACGATTGTCCCATTTTCTTGGAGACCTCAGCTCTCTGAATCAGGGGGCAGAGGGTGAGCATGGGGTGAAGGATTTCCCATTAGAATAGGTATCTCAATGGTATTGCCTAGGTTTTTTTCTAGGGTTTTTATGGTTTTGGATCTAACATTTAAGTATTTAATCCCTCTTGAATAAATTTTTGTATAAGGTGTAAGGAAGGGATCCAGTATCAGTTTTCTACATATGGCTAGCCAGTTTTCCCAGCACCATTTATTAAATAGGGAATCTTTCCCCCATTTCTTGTTTTTGTCAGGTTTGTCAAAGATCAGTTGGTTGTAGATGTGTGGTATTATTTCTGAGGGCTCTGTTCTGTTCCATTGGTCTATATCACTGTTTTGGTACCAGTATCATGCTGTTTTGGTTACTGTAGCCTTGTAGTATAATTTGAAGTCAGGTAGCGTGATGCCTCCAGCTTTGTTCTTTTGGCTTAGGATTGTCTTGGAAATGCGGGATCTTTTTTGGTTCCATATGAACTTTAAACAGGCAAGGACTTCATGTCTAAAACACCAAAAGCAACGGCAACAATGCCAAAATTGACAAATGGTATCTAATTAAACTAAAGAGCTTCTGCAAAGCAAAATAAACTACCATCAGAGTGAATAGGCAACCTACAGAATGGGAGAAAATTTTTGCAATCTACTCATCTGACAAAGGGCTAATATCCAGAATCTACAAAGAACTCAAACAAATTTACAAGAAAAAAACAAACAACCCCATCAAAAAGTGGGTAAAGGATATGAACATACACTTCTCAAAAGAAGGCATTTATGCAGCCAACAGACACATGAAAAAATGCTCATCATCACTGACCATCAGAGAAATGCAAATCAAACCCACAATGAGATACCATCTCACACCGGTTAGAATGGCGATCATTAAAAAGTCAGGAAATAACAGGTGCTGGAAGGGATGTGTAGAAATAGGAACACTTTTACACTGTTGGTGGGATTGTAAACTAGTTCAAACATTGCGGAAGACAGTGTGGCAATTCCTCAAGGATCTAGAACTAGAAATACCATTTGACCCAGCAATCCCACTACTGAGTATATACCCAAAGGATTATAAATCATGCTGCTATAAAGACACATGCACACGTACCCATGTATTACTGGGTATATACCCATATTGGTATATACCAATAATATATGGGTATATACCCAAAGGATTATAAATCATGCTGCTATAAAGACGCATGCACACGTATGTTTATTGTGGCACAATAAACAATAGCAAAGACTTGGAACCAACCCAAATGTCCATGAATGATAGACTGGATTAAGAAAAAGTGGCACATATACACCATGGAATACTATGCAGCCATAAAAAAGGATGAGTTCATGTCCTTTGTAGGGACGGAGATGAAGCTGGAAGTTTGCTCATTCTGAGCAAACTATCGCAAGGACAGAAAATCAAACACTGCATGTTCTCACTCATAGGTGGGAATTGAACAATGAGAACACTTGGACACAGGAAGGGGAACATCACATACCGGGGCCTGTCGTGGGGTTGGGGGAGGCGAGAGGGATAGCATTAGGAGATATACCTAATGTAAATGACGAGTTACTGGGTGCAGCACACCAACATGGCACATGTATACATATGTAACAAATCTGCATGTTGTGCACATGTACCCTAGAACTTAAAGTATAATTAAAAAAAAAAAAAGAATAGGTATCACAAAAAACTCAAGATATCTGTTGTTTATATTTTTTAAATCTAATCCTATTTGCTTGGCTTTTAGTGAAAATTCCTCTACTTGCTTACAACATATCAGTGGTTGACACTTAACTTTTACTGATGACTAAGATGTCATATTATGTCTTCATCCTGGCCTTCATATTAATTTTAAAGGGAAAATGTGAGAGGCTGCAACAAGAGTTGTTTTTCAGATGAACTCTTTTGTTTTTAAAACAGAGGAGGGCACT
Organism: Macaca thibetana thibetana; assembly: GCF_024542745.1. Taxonomy (NCBI): domain Eukaryota; kingdom Metazoa; phylum Chordata; class Mammalia; order Primates; family Cercopithecidae; genus Macaca; species Macaca thibetana. The sequence continues at coordinate 28,711,362 of NC_065579.1, forward strand.
TTATTAGTTGTCTAGGGCTTCTGTAAAAAATATTACAGACTAACTGGCTCAAAAAACAAATTTATTTCCTCCAAGTGCTAGAGGCTGGAAGTCCAAGATCAAAATGTCAGCAGGATTGCTTTCCTCTAAAGCCTCTCTCCTTGGCTTGTCAATGGCTATTTTCTCATTGTGTCTTCACAGGGTCTTCTAGCCGTGTATGTTGTCTCTGTTCTAATCTCTTTGTTCTAATCTCTTCTTTGTTTCCTTTTTCAACTTTTATTTTAGATTCAGGAGGTATATGTGCAGGTTTGTTTCATGGGTAAAAAATGTTACCCATGATGCTGAGGTTTGAGGTATGAATAATCCCATGACCCACGTAGTGAGCATGGTACCCAACAGTTAGTTTTTCAACTCTTGTCCTCCTCCCTCCTTCCTTCCCTTCTCTAGTAGTCCCCAGTTGCTATTGTTCCCATATTTATGTCCATGAGCACCTGATGTCTCGTTCCTACTTGTGAGTGAGAACATGCAATATTTGGTTTTCTGTCCCTGCATTAATTTAATTAGAATAATGGCCTCCAGCTCCATCCATGTTGCTGCAAGGGGCACAATTTCATTCCTTTTTTTTCTTTTTGCCCATGTGGTATTCCATGGTGCTTATTTACTACATTTTCTTTATCCAATCCACTGCTGATGGGCACCCGTATTGAATCTGTATCTTTACTATTGTATTCGAAGAGTGCTGCAACGAACATGTGAGTGCATATGTATTTTTAATAGAAATGATTTGTTTTCTTTTGGATATATATCCAGTACTGAGATTGCTGGGTCAAATGGTAGTTCTGTTTTACATTCTTTGAGAAATTTCCAAACTGCTTACCACAGTGGCTAAGCTAGTTTATATTGCCACCAACGGTGTGTAAGTGTTCCTTTTTCTCCACAGCCTCACCAGCACTTATTTTTTTTTTACATTATAATAACAGCCATTCTGACTGGTGTGAGATGACATCTCATGGTTTTAACTTGCATTTCTCTTATGATTAGTGATATTGAGCATTTTAAAGAAATGTTTGTTGGCCATGTGTATGTCTTCTCTTCAGAAGTGCCTTTTCATGTCTTTTGCTCATTTTTTTTAAGTGAAGTTAATTGTTTTTTGCTTGTTGAATTGTTTAACTTTCTTACATATCTCGGACATTAGACTTTGTTGGATGCATAGTTTGCTAATATTTTCTCCCATTCGGTAGGTTGTCTTTTTATTCTGTTGGTAGTTTCTTTTGCTGTGCAGAAGCTCTTTATGGGGTCCCACTTGTCAATTTTTGCTTTTGTTGTGATTGCTTTTGACTATTTAGTCACAAATTCTTTCCCAAGGCCCATGTCTGGAATAGTGTGTTCTAGGTTTTCTTCTAGAATTATTATAGTTTGAGGTCTTACATTTAACTCTTTAATCCACCTTGAGCTTTTGTATATGGTGAAAAGTAGTAGGTCCAGTTTCATTCTTCCGCATATGGCTATCTAAGCATCCCAGCACCATTTTACTGAATAGGGAGTCTTTTCACCCATTGCTTATTTCTGTTGACTTCATCAAAGATTAGATGGTTGTAGGTGTATGGTTTTATTTCTGGGTTCTCTATTCTTTCCCGTTGGTTTATGTGTCTGTTTTTAAATCAGTATCATGATGTTTTGGCTATGGTAACCTTATATTATAGTTTGAAGTCAGGTAATGTGATGCCTTTGGCTTTGTTCTTTTTGCTTAAGATTGTTTTGGCTGTCTGTGCTCTTTTTTGGTTCCACGTAAATTTTACGATTTTTTCTTCTAATTCTATTTTTTTTTTCTAATTCTAAAAGAATACGTTGGTAGTTTAATAGAAATAGTGCTGAGTCTGTAGATTGCTTTGGGCAGTACGAACATTTCAATGATATTGATTCTTCCAATCCTTGAGCATTGATGTCTTTCTATTTGTGTGTGTCATCTACGGTTTCATTTAGTAGTGTTTTGTATTTCTCCTTGCAGATATCTTTCATCTCCTTGGTTTGATGTATTCGTATTTATTTATTTATTACTTTTTGTGGCTATGGTTAATGGGATTGTGTTCTTGATTTGGCTTTCAGGTTGAATATTACTGGTGTGAATGCACACTACTGATTTCTGTACATTGATTTTCCATCCTGAAACTTTGCTGAAGTTGTTTATCAGTTTCAGGAGTCTTTTGGCAGGGTCTTTAGGGTTTTCAAGGTGTAGAATCATATCTCCCCAAAAGAGAGTTTGACTTCTTCTTTGCCTGTTTGGATGATTTTTATTTCTTTTCTCGACTGATTGCTCTCTAGGACTTCCAATGCCATGTTGAATAGAAGGTGGGACAATGGGTATCCTTGTCTTGTTCTAATTCTCAAGGGGAAAGTTTTCGGTTTATGCCTGTTCAGCATGATATTGGCTGTGGGTTTGTCATAGATGGCTCTTATTTCAAGACGTGTTCTTTTGATGCCTAGTTTCTTCAGAGGTTTTGTAACAAAGGGATGTTTGACTTTATAAAAATCTTTTTCTGTATCTATTGAGATGATCTTATGGTTTCTGCTTTTAATTCTGTCTATGCAGTAAACCACATTTATTGTTTTGTACATGTGGAACAAACCTTACATCCCAGGAATGAAGTCTAGTTGATCATCGGAATTGACTTTTTGATGTGCTGTTGAGTTTGGTTTGCTATATTTTGTTGAGAATTGTTGTTTCTATGTTCATCAGCTATATTGGTCTGTAGTTTGATTTTTTCACTTTATTCTTACCAGGTTTTGGTGTTAGGGTCTGCTAGATTCATAGAAAGAGTGAGGGAGAATCCCTTCACCTCAAGTTTTTGAAATTAGTTCTAGTGGAATTGGTACCTGGCTTTCTCTGCACTTCTGGTATTATTCAGTGGTAAATTCAACTGGTCCAGGGCTTTTTTTTTTTTTTTTTGCTTGGTAGGCTTTTTATTACTGATTCAATTTTGGAACCTCTATATTGGTCTGTTCAGTGTTTCATTTTCTTCCTGATTCAATCTTGGGAAATTTTGTCTTTCCAAGAATTATTCATTTCCTCTAGATTTTTAGTTTGTGTCCATAGAGGTGTCCATAACACTCTCTGATAATCTTTTGTATTTCTATGGGGTCAGTAGCATTGTCACCTTTGCTGTTTCTGATTGTACTTATTTGGACTTTCTCTTTTTTTTCTTTGATAATCTTGTGGTCTATTGACCTTGTTTATCTTTTAAGAAACTAATTTTTGGTTTGGTTGATTTTTTAAATGGATTATTAGGTTTTAATTTTATTCACTTCCATTCTGATTTTAGTTATTTCTTTACTCCTGTTAGCTTTAAGGTTATTTTGTTCTTGTTCTTCTAGTTCTTCTAGATGTTAGGTTAGATTGTTAAAATGAGATCTTTTTAACTTTTTGAGGTAGGCGTTTAGTGCTATAAACTTTCCTCTTAACACTGCTTTGGCTAGATCCCAGAGATCTTGATATGCTGTGTCTCTGTTTCCATTTATTTAAAATAATTTTTAAATTTCTGCCTTCTTTGTTTACCCAAAAGCCATTCAGGAGCAAGTTGTTTAATTTCCCTATAATGGTGTGGTTTTTGAGAGGCCTCCTTGTATTGATTTCTATTATATTCCACTGTGGTCTGAGACTACAGTTTGCATGACTTTTAGTTTTTTAAAAATATTATTGAGATTTATTTATTTTTTAATTTATTGAGCACGTGATTTCTTGGAGTATGTTCTATGTCCAGATGTCCAGATGGGAAGAGCATATATTTTGTAGTTGATGGGTGGTGTATTCTACAGATGTTTATTAGGTCCAGTTGGTCAAGTGCTGAGTGTAAGTCCAGAATTTCTTGGTTGGTTTTCTGCCGTGATGATCTGTCTAATGCTATTGGTGGGGTCTTGAATACCCCCACTATTATTGTGTGGCTGTCTAAGTCTTTTTGTAGTTCTAGAAGTTCTTGTTTTATGAATTTGGGTGCTCCCGTGTTTGGTGTGTACATATTTATGATAGTTAAGTCTTCTTGTTGACTTGAACAATTTATCATTATGTAATGTGCTTCTTGTCATTTTTCACTGTTGTTGCTTTAAAGTCTGTTTCATCTGATATGAGAATAGGAACTCCGACTCTCTGTTTTTTGTTTTCTGTTTGCATGGTATATCTTTCTCCAACCCTGTAAGCCTCTGGGTGTCAGTAGGTGTGAAACAGATCCCTAAAAGAGAGCAGATGAATGGGTCTTGTTTTCTTATGTAACTTACTACTCTGTGACTTTTAAGTGGATCATTTAGACCATTTACCTTCAAAGTTAGTATTGATGTGTGAGGTTTTGATCTTGAAGTTGTTAGCTGTTTGCTGTGTAGTTTCTATTGTATTTTGGTTTTATGGGGTCTGTGAGCTGTATACTTAAGTGTATTTTTGTAGCAGTAGTTATTATTCTTTTGTTTCCATGTGTAGAACTCCTTAAGAATCTCTTGTAAGGCAGGTGTAGTGGTAACAAATTCCCTTGGTGCTTGCTTGTCTGTAAAAGATTTTATTTCTCCTTCATTTATGAGTTCAGCTTGGCAGGATATAAAATTATTGATTGGAATTTCTTTTCTTTAACTGTTAAAAATAGATCCCCAATCTCTCTTGGTTTGTAAGCCTTTTTCTGACAAGTCTGTTGTTAGCTTGATGGGGTTCCCTTTGTATGTTATTTTCCCTTTTCCTCTAGCTGCCTTTAAGTTTTTTCTATAGTGCTGACCTTGGATAGTCTAGTGGCTATATGTCTTGGTGATATTTGTTTTGTATAGTGTTTCACAGGGGTTCTCTGAATTTCTTATATCTGAATTTCCATCTCTCTAGCAAGATTAGGGACATTTTCTTGAATGAGTCCCTCAAATGTATTTTCCAGGTTATTTGCTTTTCCTCCTTCTCTCCAAGGAATGCCAGTAATTTGTAGGCTTGATCAGTTTACATGAGCTCATATTTCTCAAAGATTTTCATCATTTTTTAAAATTCTTTTTTTCTTCATTTTTGTCAGACTGGGTTAGTTGAAAAGACTGGCTTTCTGGCTCTGAGCTTCTTTCTTCTACTTGATCCAGTCTATTGATAAGATCTTCAATTGTATTTTGAGGTTCCTTAAGTGAGTTTTTCAATTCCTGAAGTTCTGATTGATTTTCTTTTTAGGGCTTTTATCTCTTTCTTCATTTACTGGATTGCTTTAGAAATTTTTTTGTGTTGATTTTCCACCTTGTCTTGGATCTCTCAGTGAACTTCTTTGCAATCCATGTTTTGAATTATTTATCTGTTATTTCTGAGTTTCTATTTTGGATAGTGACCACTGCTGGAGAGCTAGTGCAGTCCTTTAGTGGTGTCACTACATTCAGATTTTTCATGGTGCCAGCATTCTTGTTTTGGTTCCTTCTCATATGGAGATGCTGGCACTTCTAATTCTTATAATTATGTTCATGCAGGTAGGATTTTTTCTTTTTCTTTCTTTCCCTATAATGTTATTATTATTATTTTGTATAAATTCCATGTGTGCCTACACGTGGAGCTGAGCAACCTTGGCTTCAAGATCTCTGTATGGTAATGGGCGCAGCTGAAGCTCAATCTAGGAGAGTGGGTGCTCTAGATGCCTGGAGATCTGTCTAGCATGGGACAGAGACAGTACCCCTGCACCAAGATCTCTACATGGAGGGGTAGTGTGACTCAGACTGCTGAACCAGGGAAATAGGTGCTCTGAATGTCTCAGGATCTGCCTGGACATGAAGCAGAGAGGGTTTCACTGCACCACTATCTATGTCTAGGAATGGTGGAGCAGGTTGGGCTGTTGAATCAGACAAGTGGGCACTCCAAATGCATGGAGATCTACCTGACCATGGAGCAGAAAGGGTCACCTCAAGATCTCTGCACAGGAGGGGTGGGACAACTCAGGCTGCTGATCCAAGTGAACAGACGTTCCAAGTTACTGGAGATCTGCCTAGGTGTGGAGCAGAGGGATTCCCTCTGCACCACAATCTATGTAGAGGTAGGGTGGGCAGCTCAGGTTGCTGAACCAGGTAATTGGGGGCTCCAAATACCTCTAGCAGATAAACTCTTATCTGAAAACAACATTTGTAAATTTAGCAGGAACAGGCGTAGAAAGATAAGGAAGATATGAACTTAAGAAAAAAACTACACTTAGATTATATTTCCATTAATATCACAGCTTATTTTCTATTACTTGTAAATATTATCGTTAATTTTCAATGCTTCAAATTAAAAAATACTTTGTTTGGACTTGAGAATAGAAGCATTTAGACTACAAAGTAATTTTTAAAAAGACATATATCAGGTCAAACTTACTCCTTCTTTGGAACAAGGGTCAGAAGTCATAAAAGCCATTTATTTCATGGATTTCTGGAAGTAGAAAAATATATTTCTGTCTTCAGAAATTTTTTGGAGTAGAGTAATTCCACTAAAAGAGCTTTTGTTCCACTCTTCTTCTCATGCAAATAAGATAAGTTGATGTTCTAAAGATCTTGGAGCTCATTTGATCTGACTAGCTCATTTTACAGAGAAGAAATCTGAGGTGTAGGGCCACGATAGATCCTTAATTTTATAACACTCAATTCATGTTCTTCCCACTACATTATGAGGCCTCATCGAAGAGAAATAATCAAGTAAAATTAGGGATTTAGAATATATTATCTCTAAAGTCCCTTCTTACACTAACATCCTGTGACTCTATGGGTTACAGTTGGTTTAAATAAAAGAGTAACTCACCTGGAGCCAACTCAGTTGCATAAGGTTATTGAGTATGGGGGCTGAAAAAAATACAGCAGTTGAAGACCATGTTGTGAAGGATCTCACAACATCTGGGCTAATTAGAACATTGTCCAAATGACAGAAGTCTTAAAATACTAAGAATCTCCTTTGCTTCTTACTATCCTTTAGAAATTAAACCAGAAATGAAATTTTGAGCATTTTAAAACATGTTATTTCTATATCCAACCTGAAGAGTGGTTGGTTTCTCTCAATTTAAGAAATTACTACATTTCTGAAAAGTTGCATATAAAGTGAAACTGTTTATTAAGCTTGTTTGAATAGCAAAATTGAAAGTTCATGTCTGTAGCTAAAAGTCTCCAAAGGTTAAGAACTTTAGGAAGAAATGGATTAAATGAGAGGGATTTCATAAAAGCATATTACTATGCAGAATACAATTATACTTTAATGGTATAAAACCTGAAAGAATATAAAGGCTAACATGTTTTACTAGTGAGTTATGGCAACTGTTACGTAGTTTTCATTTACGACTAAAGATATGTCAGTAGACTAAGGCATTAGTTGTTCGACAGACCTAAAATTCATATGCAAGACACATTTCTTAAAGGTAATGTAGCCAAATACTACTTAAGTTAAAAACTTTAGAGATCAACTAGCTCTCAGATGGTTTTGTGTGTTTTGTTTACTAGGATCCTATGAAATAATCTAATGAAACATAAAACTATACTTTAATGCAAATATCATTTATATAGGATATATTAATTTATCATTGGATATCTACAGCTTCCATTCATTTTCCAAAAGGGTTTCAAGAAGGATTGAAACTCAGTAAGAATCAGTCAAATATCTCATTTTAAGAGAAATAATCGAGACAAATACTGTTTGATAAAATGTCCTAGGTCAAACAGCTAATTAATGTCAGGGCTTGATTAGAATAAAGGATTCCCAACCTCTGGGCTAAGAATTGTTCTATTATGTCATGTTCTTTTATGAAATACATTTTTGAGAACCACAATATAAAGTTCTGTGGTATATCACTGTGGTATATCACAGAACTTTATCAAGTATCAATGTATATCAAGCATCGATGATAATGCCTGTTAGTGATTTATAAAACATCTTTTCAGCAAAATCTCTTAGTGAAGTTACAGTACATATTTAATAAAATACGTCATTTTCTCAAGCTAGTAGCTAAAAAGACTACGGATATTAGAAGTCAGGGAGAAATTTATTCGTATGTATATATATTATATGATTGTCTTTCTAAAAAACTCAGAAAATATAAAACTTGCCAAACATTATTAGATACATATTATTTGAGATTTCTATAAAATATTTCAAAGTTACTAGATTTTCTTGTACAGTAATGACTGAAACAAAAATCAATGAAAAATAGATCCCATTCACAGAAGCACAAAAACGCATAATACTTAAAAATATACTTAAGAAATATGTGCAACCTGTGTAAAGAGAATTACACAATTTCACTTAATTATACAGAATAATATTTTAAATAAATGGAGATTAAATACCATGAATTGGACAAAAACAATCTCAATCTCAATGTTCTCAAAGTATTACTTTCCCTAATTTAATTTCTAAAATTAACTCCAATTAAAATGCCAGTTAGATTTTTTGGGGCAGGGATTTTTTTTTTCTGATATTTATCTAAATAAGTAAATGAGCCAAAATGTCCTTTATTCTACCTGCTATACCCCAAATTTTAAAGTACAATAATCAAAACTATGTAATATTTTTGTAAAATTAGACTCAACAGAAGAAAAATGAAGCCTAGTAAGAGCCATAAGTATGCATAATTAAGCCTGATTAAAACACTATAATTAGTGGAAATAAATGGATTATTTGATAAATGATACTAGGAAACTGAGTAGGTGTTTAGAAAATTAATTAGTTAGTTAGTTAGTTTAGATCCAAACCTCAAGTCAGTAGATCACATTGCTCCCATTACCAAAAATAAATCTCTTTTCATTTTATTCTTTGAATGTTCCTATTACCTTTTAGGCCACTCTAAGATTAGTAGTTCTCGTGTGAGACATGTCTTCAACACTGAACTCATTTATATATAGAAGCCCATGATACTCCCAGAGCCAGAAGCATATTACTTGTCCATAATCTTAACAACTACACAACTCAGGAAAATCCAGTAGGATAGAAAAACAGTGATTGATGTCATAGGATCCTTTCAGAGAAGCAGAGAAGCCAATGAATGGTCAGCAAACTATCACCTTATAACAAAGACTCCTTGGAGAAAATACTCAAAGAAGACTCAGTCTTCTAAAATCTAGGTCCAAGGTACAGCCTAAGATGTTTAAGAGCCAAGAGTATTCCTTGAAAGCTAAGATACCAAAATGAGACTAGAAAGATGAGACTAGAAAGCAACAGCTCTTTGGAGGGATTCTGGATCCAACAAGAGCTGTAAGCAGTGCCAATCTAAATTTATCTCCAGCTAGAAGATGGAAGCATGCTTGAGCCATTTACTGAGACAGGAAATACAGAAAAAGCAACAGGGTAGGGAGTGAAGAGCAGTTGAAATGATTAGTTTTCTCTTGTAACCTGGTGAAATTAAAGTTCTGTAAAACTGAAATCATTGCTTATCATTTCCTTTATGACACTATCACACAGTAAGAAATTCAAAATATATTTACAATTGACTGATGCACTGCAACCTCACACAAATTTCAGGACATCTGATGAGGAATAGGGCCTCTAAAACCTACATATTAAAATGTTATATGGGGCATAATATAAAACATACTACACAGGTTTCAATAAAATATATACTAGGTACTTTAACAAAGTCCAGATAATAAAAAATTACATAGTGATTAGCATCATTGCTACAGAACGACAATTAACCTCAGTCACAAAGTATTAGCTGCTTAACACGTTTTTATCCTTTGGAATACGATGACACTGTGGTTCTGATTTTTATTTTCATCATCAAAGCTAATTTGTCTCTTTGTTTTGGTTAAAAATATATTAGTGTGAGTGGTTCAAAACCCGTGCTTTTCTACAAGCACACTGAAATTTCACACTTCACATTTCGAATCAGTGACTTAGACTTAGTCAGTATGTAATTCTTATAGCTGCAGTCAGTGCTCATAGACTTATTAATCTAGTAATTATTTTTCACAATAAAATTATAAATAGACCAATGATTTAGAGTTTACAATATTTTCTTCTTTGATGGGGATAATAGTTAAAGACTGCTCTTTAGTAATACCATAAACAGAAAGATTTTATATATATATACTCCTTACATATGTACTTCCTAGGGGGGGAAACAGAAGAAAATGAGCAATTGTTTGTACGAGATTGTCAGTAGATGTGAGGAATATGTAGAGTATAGATTGCAAGTTAATTATTGTAAAACAGGTCAAAAATTTTCAAAAAAGAGCAAGGAAATGTAGAGGCAAGGTACACTTGGATAATGTCTTATAAATCAGAAAACCAAACCCCAAATGGATTAATTTGTGATACTTATAAATGCTTAATAAAACTTATATTAATAATAGTCCGGTATTATAAGATCTTTTGAGAGAAAACCAAAACAGTTTCTCTTCAAGCGTAATCTGAATACTAAGGGACTTCAGTATTTGGGGAGCCAAAATATCCAAAATAATAGACTATTCAATAGAAATAGAATCCTGACTTTTGGTTTCCCATAACTTTATTGCCTATATTTTAGGCAAATCAGTTTTAACCAAATGACTAATGAGAATGTGGTCTATAATAGTACAGTATAAATAATGAGATAATATAAGGAAGTATGAAACAAGCATCACTTCCAAACACTGAAGGAAGACTGATTTCAGAATGTCTTTCTCTTTTAAGCTAAAGGGTGACCTAATAATAAAGTACGGAATCCCTATTTGTTGTTCACCCACTTATTTCTGCATCCATTCACTCAAATACATGTATTGTGCATGTACTCTCTACATACAAGCTAGGATCAGTATCGTGGAGCACATGAAGACAGGAATTTGTGGTACAGTGTATACACAGTCCTGTCTTTCTATATATGCATACATATACATATACATATACACATGTATGTATATCTGTGTGTATACTGTTAACTATGACCCAAAAATAACACATCATAATTCTATAGCACTTTTAGATTTGCAAACTGCTTTCATATACATTCCTTTTTTTTTTTTTTTTTTTTTTGAGATGGAGTCTCGCTCTGTCCCCCAGGCTGGAGTGCAGTGGCGCTATCTCGGCTCACTGCGAGCTCCACCTCCCGGGTTCACGCCATTCTCCTGCCTCAGCCTCCCGAGTAGCTGGGACTACAGGCGCCCGCCACCTCGCCCGGCTAATTTTTTTGTATTTTTAGTAGAGACGGGGTTTCACTGTGTTAGCCAGGATGGTCTCGATCTCCTGACCTCGTGATCCGCCCGCCTCAGCCTCCCAAAGTGCTGGGATTACAGGCGTAAGCCACCACGCCCGACCTTTCATATACATTCTTATTTAAGCTCACCAGTGATTTTCTAGGTAGGCATTTTAATCTCCATTTTGTAGCGAGAATAATCTCGCTCTCTATTTTTGTAGATTTACCGTGGGATGATACATGTGATATCCTATATTTTTAAAAGATTAAAACCATGATTATTCTTCCTATTATGATATTGGTTTTAGTAACTTTTCCTAAGGTGTGTTTTTAAAACTTCAAATTCATAGGATAAGATGTTAATAGAGTATTGATAATATGTACAAAAAAGAAAAAGAGTATGATATAAAATAAATTTATGCAACATTTCTTTTAAATAAAGTTTAATAAATTTCTTCAGAATTTCTCTGAGCGTATATATGCTGCTAATATACCTTGTTAGTCTTTTAGAATAGGGATGCAGTGTGCTACATCTCTGAAACTTACATGATAACAGAATCTTTGTTGCTTGGAGTGTTTGGTAGGAAGTGTGAACACATTTGGAAACACCAGTGCAAAGATTCTGAGTATATTGTAGCTTCATTTCTTTCTAGGTATAAGTATTTTCTCCTCTTAAGCAACCGTAGCAACTTGAAATCATATTAACTCCCTGCTACCTGAAACCCAGAAATTCTCTTTCAAAGGACTGCGAATATTATGCAATTAAATGCAAACTTTTGTATTTACTATCTAAATGCCCAAATAATCTTTAAATACAAGATCAGACTGCAGAGATAATGCAACTTCATAACTGGACATTGCTATATATACTTTATTTCCACAATTTTTATAATAAGCAAAGCTTATTGCTATACTTAAAATATAAAACATTTGAGTTTTTAAAATATACCATTTGCTCCTTATAACAAAAGAGTAAAATCTTACTTCTAAAACATGGAAATATTTTCTGTTTTCTAGAAGCCCTTATGAAAATAGAACAGAGCATTGACAAAACTTTTAAAAGGATGGTATTTGATTTGAGTTTTCTGGAACTAACAGTAATATACATTGTGATGACATTTTAAGTACTGTGTTGTACTACTTCAGTATTGAGGTTAATTGCTTTTAGATAGACCTCCTCTGTCCATTAGAAATAAACTATGTCCAAATAAATTTGCAGATGTGTTGGGGATTGAAAAAATATAGGACGGTGGAAAAGGATAGAAAGGACTGAATTGTTACTGGTTAGCGCTGTTTACAGCTGGGAGTATTAACTTCCTCAAAAGTTTCAAGACATTTTTAAAACCTTGCCACCCACGGTGTGATGTGCGGGACCAGTGACACCAGCATCACTTTGGAGTTTGTTTAAAAAAGAAGGGTCTTGACTTCCTGAATTAGAATTTATATTAAAGGAGATCCTCAGTTCATTACAGCGCACATTAAGGCTTAAGGTACTGACTGGTTTTTGTTTTAAAAAAATAAATCCAGGAGTCCTTCACTAGTGTCCACTTTAATGGCCGGAAAACTTCATTTTAGCTTTTTTCCTCTTTTCTTTATCTCATGCATTCTTAAGAATGAGAATTTACAAGTAAGGGTTATCTTTAAAAGTTTTTATAATTCTTTATGTAAACCCTGAAAAAGTAGGGTTAGTAAATTCAACCTTCTTTAGGAAAACCGATGCAGTTATTGAAGTAATCAGCTCACAACATCATAAGCCTGGTCATTTATTTTTTTCTTACATAAGGCTTGTAAATGCTAAGTAGTTAATAACTAGAGAGCACTTCAAATCAATCTGCTTTTATGAGGTTTTATCCAACGAGGATCAGGAGATTTAGGATTAAAATTGTCAATGAAAATTTGAAAATGATGTCTGACTTAATCCTTTTTTTCCCATTCTAGATTCTTGGCCTTCCCGCCCTTCCCTGCATGATACAGATACACTTATAGGCAGGCATCTGCAATGGATGCGCCTGCTCCAGCCCAAGGGTAATAGATAAAAGAGTTTCCTCTCTATTACAAAATACTCTTTGAACTTTGAAGTAGATTATTTATTTTAAAGTTCAGATTGTCATTGTCTTAGAGGTAATTTTGAAAAAGAACATAAGGTAACATTTTAGCTATAAAACGGGAGCTACTGACCAAGACACAATCTATTATACATGAGGAAACACAGATTGGTAATTAGGATTCCACTGTTAGACTCACATAAGGAACACAGATTTGTTACAGTGAGCAAGATGCATCAAAAATACCACTTCCCCATATTTCAGCTAATTCTGTCTGACATTATGATGCTTTTTAATTTTTTTTTGCTGGCTAACATCCTATCTGGCAGGGGTATGGGTGGGTTCTTCCTTGTATATAGTAATGGAGAGACACAGGCCTCCACTTTCCATCATGGAAGGGTAAGATGGAAAGAGTCTTCCTGTCCTGGCAGTCTATGTCTGAGCATGTGATTTAAGCTTGGCCAATTGAATTCTTCCCTCAGGCACTGTGAATCAGACATGCAGAGGAGGTTAGGATTCCTGCACAGGATCTACAGACAGAAACATGTTCAGGCCATCCTTGTGAAATGTCACAATGGAACTTCTTGCATTGGCAGTGTGGAGCTCCCTTAGCTCATGTTCTCTTCCTCGTCTTGTTTTGTATCCTTCTAATTCTGAGTCTACATGTCCTGCGAATGAATTCCTTTTTTGTTTTTACTTGCAATCAAGAATCATGACTGATACAAAAATATCACCTCTTTACTAGACTTTAAGAGTATTGCTATTTCAGTTCTACATTGCTCATTGATATAAGTGATAATGGTGGCAGTTACCAACTACAAGCACACACTATGTACCAGATACTATGTGAAGTAAGTACTCATGAGTCAGTATTGCCACAGTCACAGATGACAAATCTGAGATTGTTTAATGAAAAACCACACATTGAGGTCATTTTGGTCAAAATCACATGCCTGATTCAAACTCACATTCCTGAAGCAGGATTCAGACCTGAACCTTTTGAGCTGCAAATCAGAACTCATATTAGGATGCTAACGGAGTTCTTCAGAGACTAATTCAATATCGTTGATTGAACTTTAAAAGTGATAGGAGCTGAAATAATATATACATATATTAATTGATATATAAGAAAACATGCAAGGTCTACTTGTACATTTTTAGCTGGGTATTTATTGATATCCTCTTATAGTAAACAAATAAAGCATCCTCCACTCCCTGCAAAAAGATCCTTCTGAAACATTTTTTTGCAGCCTCCCAAAAATTAAACTGTAAAAAGCACTCTCTGATTCAGTTGTGACACGTGTCTTTAATACAGTGTTTAATCTTACCCTTGAAGCACTATATCTAAATTCCATAAAAAATTGATATATCCTAACAAGCTTATGAGGTTGATATAGGACTTGCCTCCTAAATGAACCTGAAAGAAAAAATCTCCTACGTATGTGCAATTGTGAGCCTATGTAAAAATTTTTCAGCGGCTGACTTTCCAATTGAAAGGAGGTTCAGATAAATTACTTTAAAGATATGCAAAAGCATATAATTTTTTGTCCAGCACCAAACTGAACCATGAAGGCAATACTTTTAAAGCTATTTCCTAATAACTTTCATACATAAAATGATAAGTATTCACTAGTCATAGTTCATGGTACCTTCTTTCATTAGAAGTAATTGTCATAATACAATGATAATGAGAACTATACTAGCTGTTACTTACTGAGCAATTACTAGGTACCAATCTAAATGCTTTATACATCTTGCTTAATTTAATACTGGTAACCCCACTGAGGTTGGCACTATTATTATTGTCTGTTTACAGTCATTGAAAATGAAGCAGAGTGAAACATCTCCCACTCTTTGGTGGTGCTCTATGTTCAAAGGATCTCTGTTCAAAAGAGAGCTTTATCTCTCACTGTATCTTATGATGAAGTCCACACTCTAAAGCTTAGCATAGTCTTTAAAGATCTGGTCTCTACCTATCTACCTCTTTAGCCTCATTCCCTTTCTACCATACCTCCATTCACCTTCTGTGAGAGTGAATTGCTTAATATATTAATAACCCTGCTGCCACAAATGCCCTTTCCTCAACATCTATACAGACAAGACCTATTCACCCTTTAAAACTCAGGTCATCTCTGAAAAGCCTTTGATGACATTCTAGTTAGATTTAGTGCCACCCTTCTATACATATTCCTTTTATAAAATATATCACACTGTAATATACCCATTAAATCTTTGTCTACTTTTCCCACTAGATTTTAAGCTCTATTATTTGTTTTGGTATCCTCAGTGTCTAACACAGAACCAAGTATGTAATGGGCACTTAAAAATTTCATTTTATGGAAATTAACAGTAATTAGAAAGAAATTTTATCCTTTGGGAAAATGAATCTATTTTTATACATCTAATGTTAAACACAAACATAAGGAACAACATGTTCTCTCATCAAATGTTATTGGTATGATAAATTTTTGGATTAATGATAATTGGACCCAAAAAGGTAAAATTTACTATTAGTGCAAAAATTACACGGTAAAAACTGAAGTAGCCTAGACTCTCAGCTACTTCATTATACAGTTAGATAGGGCAGGTCATAATTATTTAATTTGTGTTTAAATCTCAACCGGGGAATGTTTTAAATGAACATTTAAATGATGCAAATAATTCTAGCAGAAGGGAAAGTCTTTGTAGACAAGTCTATAAACCCAATATTTACACACTTAATTAGCATACTATCGTGCTAGTCATATCCCAATAGGTGTTTGGACAGGAAATCTCGTTCTCTAAAGATACATTTTCAGTCATTTTTACCATAAATGAGTAAGATTATCAATTATTTGACATGCCATGATCATAGGATGTACTTTCTAATATATCCTCTGGTGGTTTATGTGGACACTGACCCATAATAAGAAAACATATATATATATATGTATATATATACACACACACACATATATATGAAGCACACATTTTGGGGTTTGTTTATCCGTGATAATCATTACTCATGAAACCAGAAATAAACTTTCAAATTATATGGTGAGCTTTTTCACATTGTAGATGAGGAAACTGAGGCCCAGACAGGTGAAAAAAAAATATTGCAAATCTGACAGCTGATTAGCAATGGAACCATGATGACAGGAGAGGTCTGTTGCCCCCAGTCCAATGCTCTTCTTGCCACTACTTCATGACAACGCTCTGTCTGTGAGATTGTGTTCTGGCTTACAACCTCCTACTCATTACATTGAACCATAATACAAGGACCAAGAATACAAGTAATGGGGTAAATACAGAAGCAATTCAGGTTTTTTTTTTTTAATTGATAAACAAATACCTCTATATGTTGTGGGAGGAAAAACAACAGCTAGATTGTAAGTCTGCAGCAAGCCTGGCATGTTGGAAATGAAACAAAAGCCTTTCTTCATATAACTAAATTTGAGAGTGTGAATAAGCTAAATTTTCCCATCTGTAGACTCTCAGACTAGACGAGACTTACAAATTAATATGAGTGTATAGGTCTGGGGCCTGAGGAAAATTAGGTCAGGTCTAAAAAGGAATCAGGTGCTGACCACAAGTCAGAATTTTAATATGAATTCAAAACAAAGGGCAGAGATCTAATGCTGTAATTTACTGAACACCATTAGGATGATGACATATGATGTGATGAGGAAGCCTTCAACACAAAGTTATAGAGAAGAAAACAATATTGAAAGATGGAAAATGTTTTAATCCACATACAATTCAGACCCTGATCCTCCTTTTAACCAACTCTTCTCTCTCTCTCTTTCTCCTTCTCTTTCTTATTGGATCTTATTTTTACCGAAGATATTTTTGCTTTCACTCGGCAGTTTTATTTCCCCATTTTCTTTGTTTCCTAGAATTGAGGACCCACAACTAGACATTTAAAAGTGCTTTGATAAAGAAGATAAGAAAATCACTCTAAGATAAAAATTATAAGAACACATCAGTTGTTTTGTGTAGCTCAGAAATAAAATTGGGATGTGAAGAGGTATTTTTAATAACCTGGACAGGAGATTATTCCTTTCCACCTGCTTTCCTAAGGTCTCCACCTCTTCCTCCAGTGCTGCCTTTGAAGGCTCTGTATATGTCCTTTGCTGAGAGACTGCCATTTATGAGGGCCAACACAGGGATGTTCCAAATATGTCCAGCCATTTAGTGCTGGTATGAAAAGTTTGGGCATTTTTCTCTCTTGGGAGTCTCTTATGCAAAGGTCTGAACTTCTTCCAAAAGTTCAAGATCGATTTTTGGTGGAGAAGATAAGTGAAGGATTTTCTAGCCAACTAAGAAGCAGATTCTTTTGATTAAATGTCAGATTAATAAAAAAAAATTCTACATAAGGTACTGTGACAATTCTCTAAAGGGTATGACTGTGAGAAAAATGCAGATATTTTGGGATAGAGAGTTATAATTTTGAGAATTTTCATATTCTATAAATTTACTGTGGTTGACATAAGTTTAAAAATGTGTTCATGTGCATAATGTTTCAAATTCATTTATGCAGATTATGTAACACTCGAAAAATCTCCCTTAAATCCCCATGTATTATGGGGACTCACAACTATAAATTATGCTTGTAAATATCCAGTCCTTTCTCCCATCACAAATTCTCAAAGTGTGCTAAATGTGGAGAGTGTGTTATTATGTTTACTTTCACTCTCACTCTCTCTTTTTAAAGGGAAGGAGGGTAGAATATCTTTTCTATTAATATACCACCTCAAATATAAGTGATCATTTTCTTATTAGTTAAGATATTGTAAAGATAGGCCATAGGCCAGTTTCCCAGTGATTTACTATTACTAGCCCTGCATAGGAACATTTCAAGACAAGATTGAACATTATTTATCTAAACACTTCTACAGCCAAACTGGTTATTTTGATTATATACAAAATTTATTAGTTTAACCCATTAATTTTCAAAAAAAATGTAAGGTTGTTCCAGAAAACCTTATTGAATTAAATTGCTTATATCATGGATTCAAAAACAGAAATTAATTAGACAAATTGACAGTAAGAAGAAATATATTTATAGACTTGTCTTTCACTTCCTCCAAGTTCTTGATACTCTTTTTTTAAATTTAAAAATGGAAAATGTGACAAATGTAAGCCCTTACCAACTTCCCACTTCAGAAGGCTGTTGTCTTCCCTCTCCATTTTTCCAATGACATACCAGATACACGCCATCCAGTGTGCAAGGAGTGCAAACATGGACATGAGCAGAGTCAGGACGATAGTACTGTGTTGGGAATAGCGGTCTAACTTCTGCAGCAGACGCAAAAGACGCAAGAGTCGCACCGTCTTTAGAAGATGCACAAGAGACACCTGTGGTAGGAGACAGAGCAGCACAACTTGGTGCATGTGTTAAAGTCATACCACAACATTAACTTGGAGCCATTCTAAAAATTCTGGAAATGAAGTAGAATTATTTTAATATTATTATTTTTATGAATTGTCTTTGTTCTTGATATATTATATCAGAAAGTGATAGAATTAAAGAGGTTGGAATAATGGACAGGATAGGAAGGATAATTTAATTTCCTTGAATAAATACCTTTCTTAATTAGGGGTTATCGTTTTTTCACTCCCTGTCTGATTTCATACTGTAGTTTACATTCTGATACACAACTGAAACACATTATGGTATCAGAATTGTACATATCTCGAATTCCCTATACATATTTCTTTTCAACCCCGCATTCCCTTCTCTGTGTAAGGAAATTGCTTTATAATAATAATTCAGACAAATTGAAGTAAATGCATAGAAAGTGATAATAAAAATACCTTAGAGTTTATTTTTTAAAATAGGTAGACCCATAAAACTTGAGTAAGTTCTGCTCACAAATACCAGTAGCATCTTCTGCCTCATGTACTATACCTCCAACATTATCAACGGAGAGAGAAAACATTTGCCTGAAGCGCTCTCTCTCTCTCTCTCTCTCAGTGCTCTCTTAAACATGCTTAGGGAATTAAAATGAAAGGGACAAGAATTTCTGAAGAGTCTCCTAGTGCCTTTGCATCCACTGTAGCAGTAGAATTGTATCTGAGGGGTTATTTTATTGACTTCAGGGTCCAATTGAAAAATGTGCATCATTGGTGTGGACCAGAATGGTCAATATCACCATTAATAAGGGGTGTACATAACACACATTCTTTTCATACCTTCAAAGAACATTCTAAAATGGAAACAACAAATAAAACATTAAATCATATGGAAATGCAGTTTGACAGATTTCTTGATGTCACCTAATTTCTTTGGGGAAAGCATACGTAGAAAAGGAGTGACTTTTTATGGCTTTAACTAACTGCACTCTTTCCTTTACAAAACTTAATCAGACACAAGGTCAGCATTGGGAGTTTGCTTTTGTATTTATCTAAAGTCAGTTGACTTCTAATTCTGTCCTCTGCTAGCCATATTCTCTTATCTCTAAGAAAAACAAACCTAGCACAGTGCCTGACACATGGAAAATGCTTAATAAATATTTATTAAATGAGTGAATGAATAAATTATCAAGTTAAGATGCAAACATGCCAAGCTCAGCATAGAAATTGATACTCAACAAAATTATATTCAGTTGTAATCTTGTGAATTATTCTATACTCAAATACAGTAAACTCTTAAGGGCACTTGAAGAACTTAACAGCTAGCTTTGCTCTTTTATTTCTTTTTGTCATTCTCCTGTGTCAAGTTTTACTTTCTTCTCCTTTATAGCTAAGTTCTCATCGATCATTTCTCAAGCTGGTGGTTAGCCAGATGGTCGGAGGCCAAGATTTGTAATCTCTATTCTGTTATTTAAATATATTACTGGGGATGGAGTTTATTTTACAGGTAGATGAATTTGATGGTTAGGTGACAATTTGGAAGTGAAATGAAACTGGAACGGAAGTCCCAAATGGAGGCAGGCATCTGCACACATAATTTTGATACAGTCTCCCCATTTTCTCTGACCAGACAGGGGATATTTGAGCAAAGAATGTGGAGTTGCTTGTACATGAGGACAATAGCCATTTGCAAATATTAGGAACATGAACCTTGGTGTCCAGATGACCCAGATAGTTCTATGTTCATTCTTAAGTCAATAAAAACTGGCATTAAAAAAATTACGCTTGCTCCCATCAGAGTCAATAGCTTCTTGCTAAAGTTTTAATGTTGCCTCTTGAAGAATGATAGGAGAAAGAAGCATATTTGACTTAGATGGCAATATGTATCTGAAAAGGGAGAGGATTCTTTTGACTCTTTGGATGCTGTTTCAAATTTGTCACTGATGAGAACTGTAAGCTACTCATAGACAGGTGCATTCATTGAACCCCCCTATCAAATGTGAGTTTCCCCTTTTACCAAATGGATATGACCACCTCCTAGCTATCACCCAGAAGGGAGAAAGAGAGAGAGAGGAGGCGAACTAACATGTTGTGAGGTCTTCCTAGGTTTTAGACATTTAGAAAAGCATTGTATAGATATGTGGCATTTTTAGTCTGGTCAAAAACTCTGTAGGAATTATATTATGCCCATTTTACGGACATTTTAGTGTTAACTTCCCCAAGTAAGTTACTCAGATGGTAAGTGATAGAACTTGGATTCATACTTCTGCCCTTTCTACTCTATCAACCTTCCTATGTCTTATTCATAATTTTATCTCTTATAAGTGCCTTTTACAGTGATATACATACTAGTTTTCAAAAAGCATGTGATCTCTACTTAAAAGAACTGCCATGAGCAATTGTGAGCAGAGCCAAAGCCAAAGCTTATGCAGTTCTGAATGTCACCTATGGAGATGCATTAACTGGACACATTTCAGATTTGGGAGACAAACACATTTTGTTATTTATTTGTTTCTTTTTTTAAGTCTTTGTTGTAAAAGAGCATAACCCGTAAGTTATTCCTCATAACTTACATTTTCCTGAGAAGAAAACATAATACCTTGAACAAGCTTTTCTGTTCAAATATTACAGAATATTTTGTCCTGACTAACTTGTTTAAGAGGGATAATGAATTTAGGTGCCAGCTTTTTCAATGCTCATATGCTCACTCCTGTGAAAAGCAGAACAAGTATCAGTGAAAACAGATTTCTTCCTTCCCCTGTTTCTTTTTTTTTTTTGACATAGATGTTGCTCTATACCTTGTATTATTTATGAAGCATTTGTGTTAGATTACATAAGATTGATGAAAAGAGAGCAGAAGTGTAGTGAAAGTATATAAATATTTAAAATTCGTCAAACATGCGAATTAGACTTTTAAGACATTTCTTCATCCATATTAATTTTGGGGAATGAGAATGCTAATGATATGAAAGTGTATGTTATATATACCTATAATATATATTATATATGCATATTTAAAATACCTTATTTGCTCAGTACTCAAATAAAAATGGGACATAAAAAATGTATTCATTTTTAGTAGCAAAGCAGCAAATTAATTTAAAATGGAATTGTATTAAATAATTAATGAACAATTTAAAACAATTTGCCAGGGGAATTTGGAAATTTTTTTAACCTTTTGTGAATTACATGCTTATTCTGCAGTCTTGCAAAAACGTGGTTTTAAGCCATTACTGTTTCATGATGGTACACTTATCTAGTTAAATTCAATCTTAAAAAGCACTGTAGAAAACCTGGATAACAATTCAGTGTAGCAGTGATTGATATATATTAGATTTTTCCTGGGAGCTTTCCTTTCAGTTGAGTCACAAAAGTTTTAAAGATGTTGGCACTATCAACTTCCCAACTTAAAAAGAAAAAGAATAAAAAGAAACTATTCTACAGGCAATTAACAAATGCACAAGTCTGCACTAACAAGTCGGGATCACAATTCTACATTCATTCTGAAGTTAATAATAAATGTATTTGAAACTGTGATTATTGTGTGTAATATTTAAAACTATGCCTTTAAATTTTTGAAAGAGAATATGATTTCTATGAAGCACTGTCAATTGAATAGAATATCTGCTTAATTTGAACTAATGTTTAATAAATTTTTACATGCCATAATTGGTTACTCTAGCAGAAAATTGCATTACTGCTTCACAAATGGCCTCCCTAAAAGTTTCTTTATAAGGGAGCATTTAATACTTTTAAGAATACCAATCATCATATTATAAAAACGGCTACTACTACAAGTGATATGCTTTCTGTCCTGTGAGGCTACATGAGGGTAAGGGATTTAGAGCAAGAAAAAGAAGGTACCAAGATTCATGCAAATTCAAGAGAACTCTCAAGTTTTACATTAGTCATATCATTTAGGTTTTTGCTACATCCAACAGTTTTACAAGGACTTCTAAGAAGTGGTTGAATTCCTTCATTTAAAATCAACAGTCCTCTCTATCTTGATCAGTCTTTAGTCGGTTTTGCCAATGAGTAACAAAATACTAAAGAAATAGAGAGTTAAGGGTCATAAAAGCAGAAAAAAAAAATCTTCAAACTCTCCAGCAAATTCTTGAGACAAGTATCTGCCTAGGTAATATAAAGTGATGCTTAAATTCCTGCAGATGATTTCCTTCAAGTCTGTATAGTATTTTCTATATCCTTGAATAAGTAAATGTAATATGGGAAGAAATCCATTAATCCTCAGATAAATCTGTAAATATAAAGCAATTCCAATTAAATCCTTATGGAATTCAAAAAAAAGAATTTGTTTAGTGGGTCAATATTTATGATAAATTCAGCATTTCTGTGTTTCTTGGCTCTGGGTATTTATAAAAGCAAGAACAGGTAATATGAATGTCAAAAGGAAATAACTTCATCAACTGAAGAATCTGGCCTGCATATCACTGGGCATCAGGGCATCTTTATTGAAGAAGGTACAAAACCCTGGAAGCATAAATCGCCACAACCATTTAAAACCTAAACATGGGAAAAATAAATCAACCTTAAAGGCCATGTGGCGGGGAGCTCTTTACTCACCACTGTGACGTTGAAAGCATACAGGAGATCAAAAGGCAGGGCAGCGATTAAATCAATGATGAACCAGGTTGTGACATAGTGGATGCAAATTGATCTTGCTTCAAAGATAACTTGGCCAGACTTGCTGACATAAGTTGTTCGGAAATTTAAAATAATATCTGCTTGGGAAAAAAAAGATGGAGAAATAAAAGGAAGAGACAGAGAAGAAGAAAGAAGGTAGGAAAGACAATGAAAGAAAGAAGAAAGGAAGGGAGACAGGCAGGCAAGCAAGCAGGAAGGAAGGGAGGAAGAAAATTGTAGAAAATTAAATAAAATTAGGCAAATGGCAACCACTTAGCCTAGTTCAGATTGATAATATCCAAAATATTCTCCTCTACACATCCAGTTCAACTCAACAGATACTGAAGAAGGGTGAAAGAAGTAATATTTTCTGAGCACATAATATGTTCCAGACATTAAGCCACATGTTAAAATTATTAAAATAAATAATGACAGCAATGGCAACAATAGTCATCACTTACTAAGTGTTCACTATGTACCCGATACTGTTCTAATAGCTTGGCATAGGGTATTTCACTTATTCCCAGTACATCTCCTGAAGTAAACAGTGTTACTCTGATTTAAGAGTCAGAAATCAAGTCTCAGGAAGAAAAAGTAATTAATCCAGAATAATATTGCCAAGAGTGGTAGAGTCAAGTTTTAATACAGATACAGGCCAGGCATGGTGGCTCATGCCTGTAATCCCAGCACTTTGGGAGGATGAGGCAAGAGAATTGCCTGAGCTCAGAAGTTCGAGATGAGCCTGGGCAACAAAACGAGACCTCATCTCTACTAAAATTCAAAAAAATTAGCTGAGCATACTACATGTCTGTAGTCCCAGTTACTCCAGAGACTGAGGTGGGAGAATCACTTGAGCCCAGGAAGTTGAGGCTTCAGTGAGCCATGATTGCACCATGGCACTCGAGCCTGGGCAACAGATTGAGACCCTGTTTCAAAAACAAAAACAAAAACACCCACTAAATATAATCTTAAGTCTGTATTCCTTATTTTATATAATATTATTTCCATGTATAAAAGTTTTACTAATCTCTGTGTTGATACGGAATTCAGCCCTGCCCTGAAGGCACTCCTATTAACAAAGTACTGGTAGTTTCTTGTGTGAATTTCTAGGTTAAATTCTATTTTAATGAAAGATGTAATTGCTTTCAATCTTTCCCTGCATCATTATTTAGTTATATATTACTGAGTGTTTTACAATATATGAGGTCTCCTGAGTGCTGATCAAATGACATCGCTATGAGCTTCCAACAGCCCTATAAGCTTGAAAGAAGACCCTGAGCACCAGAAAGGAACACAACTCAGCTGACACTTTGATGTCAGCCTTTTGAATTCCTGATTGGAGGATCCAACTAAGCCATCCCTGGACTTCTGACATATAGCAACTGTGAGATAGTAAATGGATGTTGTTTTAAGTTGGTAAGTTTGCTATGCAGCAATAAAAACTAACACAATACTTACGTTATTTGATTCTCAGTATAGCTTTGTGAGGTAAAATACACAGGAGTTATGACAAGGCAGATTAGTATTAATGTAGATAACATATAGGTTCTTAGTATGAGCCCAGTACAGTTCTAAGTCCCTTATCATCATAATCTCATTGATGCCTTACAACGCTAAGAGGTAGTCATTTCTATTATCTCCTTTTACAGATGAGGAAATTGAGGCATAAAAGAGGTCAAGTGACTTGCCCTGGGTGATACATCTGATAAAACTGAAGCACAGGATTACATCTTCCAACAAGTTAGTGAAAGAGCAAGACCCAAATCCAAGTCTCCTGAATTCCAGTTCAGGACTTGGGGTTGTGGTATCTTCGCAGAGACTAGTCTCATCACAGATCTAGAGGCAAGTTCTGGGTGACCCAAAAAGAAAACAATCGTTGTTCTAGTCTATTGTGAATGATATAACCTTTAAAAACTGAATTATTAAAAGTGACTTTTTTGTCAAAAAATAAAAATACCTAGATAATTTTATTGTTAATATTGAGAATACGAAAGAATGAAGCTAATTAATAAAGCACTCACATAGGATAAGAACAATCCCAGGTGAATTCCACTGCACAGTTAAAACGCTATCGTGGCAAAGCACCACCGGACCATGGAAGCATGGCCACCGTGAAGGAGACAGGTCAGTGGAATGCCCTCAGACTGTAAGAGTAGCACGTGAACTTTCATTCTTCCTCTTTATCTTTCTAGGCTCATGCATTAGCAATGCAATTTAGTACCTCAGACCACCCACTTTGAAATAAAGCAAATATTTCAATTTCATGTTTTCTAAAAGGAAGCACAGGTGAAGCATTTAAAGTCTCATGAGTAAGGAAACCCAGAGTTGTTTATTGAGCCCATTAGTGATGTTTGGTTTCCACAATATAGGCTAAGGCAAGCCCATAAGTTCGTTATAAAATTAAAGGGGATAAATTCCTTGAATAAGTGGCCATGAGATCTACCACAGTTTTCACAGAAAACCCATTGCCATCGTCCATATACATACCAGCGGCACTCCCATGAATGGAAGAATGAATGAAGTGAATGACCTATGGTTGATTGATACAGCAACATTTTTAAAGCTATGTGGTTAGTTATGTGCTTGACTAAAGAACAAAATAGTGGTTCAGACTTCTGAAAAAAAAAAAAACAGGTATTTTCTTGGATAAGTCATTACAGAATATTAGTTTAAATAGCTTTTTAAAAAACAATTTATTATTCAATTGAGTTAATGGAATGAAAAGAAATATGCTAAATTTAGGTTTAAAAAGAAGTAATTATAAGACTTTTATACACAAAGAGATAATAGTAAAAGAATAAAAGATTTTCAAACATCTATACAAATCTATGTTTGACATACTTGAAAACTTTTTGGTTTATTTTCACGGGGAAAACTTAGATATATATTATTTTCTAAGATTTCTAGGTCTATGGTACACTTATAAAGTGTATGGTACACTTGCAAGGACTGTATGTTTATCCAATCAATATTATTTTTTGGTAGCTGATTTCAAAGCAAATAACTACTTTTGTCATACTCATAAGAACAGACATAGTTCTGGTATATTTACAAAACACTTTTTCACATTCATTAATTTAATATTTCCCATGCCATCCTCTCAGGTGGACTGCTGTCACTTGCATTTTAACAATGACACAGGAGATTTAAGTAAATTGTTTGAAGTCATGCAGATAGTAAGCAACAGAGACAGAGGATGTCTTTTGACATTCAATCCCATTTTCTTTCCATTATTTAAATGATTACTGCACTTCTAAATATATTTTAGAGGAAATAACAATAGGTCAGTGCAAGGATATGCATTTCTGATTGTAGTCCTTCGATCAAATTCAGCATCAGCACTACCCAGGTAAAATAATATTAAATTAGGGTCACAGAATTAAATGTGGTGAGATGAACTGTCTTTGATTCTGGAAGTACAAGGGCTAAGCTTTTGTTCAGGGATAACAGAGAAGTCTCTCTGTTTTCTATCCAGTGGTGAGGATGTGGTGGTGGTGTTCACGAACCAGGATAACTCAATGTTTATAAATATTTCCTTCCATTTAAGAGAACTGTAGAGATGGTAAGTACAGATTCTTCTTTGAAAGAGAAGGAAGCACAGAATAAAAAGATTGTGATGAGGAAGAGCTTTCTAGATCTGGTGTCCCTCATGACAGAATCATAGAAACAGAGTGGAGTTTCACAAACACTGAATGCAGCTACTCCTCCCCATGTAGCTGTCTCACTCCCTTTAAGATTTTTGTTTCTTTGGCTAATTAAATCAACGATTTATTTAAATATTACAATAAGAGTGTGATCTCCAGACAATCTATAACCTATCTGAAAAGCAGCAGTATAACTTTCATTTTTGAGAGTCTAGAAGCATAAGTATAATGTTTAAAAAAATACATAGAAGTGTATTCACTAATATCTACAGTTTTATATGTAATTTTCTGGTTAATATCATTTATGATCAATTTGCACAATTGTCCATAAGTACAAAACACACACACATATACACACAGTTTAAATTTTTAAGAAATTTCAAAATCCATAACAAATTAACTCAAAAGGATTTTTCACTTAGAAATCTTAATGTCTCCATGTGCTTACATATGCATAAATGATCCTTTATGGCACCAATGAGTAAATAAGCAGGGTAATGCAGAATTACCATACATACTCTATGTGGTTTGTAGAATTTCCAAAAAACTCATCATCATATACCCACCCAAAAGAAGCAGAATATAACTGAATTATCTAATGCTTCAGATGACAGTTAATAATTTTGCAGAGTGATCAGTTTGCCTTATTGTATTTGACTTTTACATAGAATGATTAATAAAAGACAAATAATCAAGAGAAAAATGTGTACATATTCTATTCCATGCTCTTAAGGCAGCCAAAAGGGAGTATTTCACTTATATCCCACACTAAATGTCTATTTATGTGGACTAAAAAGCAGAAAGGTTAAATCCATTTTTTCTAGTTTGATTTCCTGAAGAACTATGTAACTAAAAAGCACAAAAAAGAGGCTAAATTTAATATGGCATAAATTAGTAGGTTTCTTTACTTTATTAGCATGCATGACAGATGGGAAATAATTTTAAAATCATATTGGCTTACTTGTTAAAAAGTAAATTAAAATACAATAGTGTGCATGAAAGCATATGCACCACATACAAATAATTAATGTCTTCATTTAGCCATTTCTTTAAAAATTAATCAATGTAGTACAGTGTGGGTGGAGAGATATTTAATTAAACCAGCTGCCAACTAATATTCAAAGATTCTCTGTTTTTTTCATTGCTTATGAGGCACTCTTTCAAACACAGTACAATATCACAGCAAATTTGAGCTAGAAGGTGTGGGACGAATGAATAGAGAGCTGATTAATGAAGAGAGGCTTGAGGGACTAACAATCCTAAGAATAATTGCAATTGATTGCCAATATTAGTGGATGAGAGTTTCATATCACTTGACCGTTGCTCATCTTGTCAGATTTGTCCCTCTTGCTTACCTGAAGTGAAAGATTAATGGAATAGAAAGAGCAGCAGGCCCAGTGAGAAACAGCATTTAAGAACAACTACATTTAGGAGAAAAAATGAAGCTGACAAAGGGCAATCAGGTAGATTGAGGTGTAGTTGATGCTGGTATTGGCTTTTGCTTTGTATCTGTAGGGTCAATTATTCATAGTTGCGTTAGTTGGCGATGTCCATCATTAGGTAGTTATTTTTTCATGTTTTAGAAAAATTTTCTTTTTTCTGTTGATACATGACCAATGTACATCTTTTGGGGGTGCATATAGTTTAATACATTCTTATAATTTATAAAGATCAAATCAATATAAGTGGAGTATCCATCACTTTCTTGCTTTTCTCAAGTCAGAGGAAATGTCTTCTTTCTCATAACTTCTTTTCCTTTATTCTAGTTTTGTTCTCAGCAGCAGCACAGAATACATTGTCCTCTCCCAGCCCAAAGCTCTTTCTGTAAATATCTGAGATCAGCCGTCAAGTTCATCTCTCAGTTCTCAGGTTGAATATCTTCATTTCTTTCAACCATCTCTTACTGATACGGTTTCCTCTTCAGAGGCCTGATGATACTCTCTAGTTTGGTAGTTTTCACAAAAGCCTCATGGAAGAAAGGAAGGATTTGGGTTCTACCTCCACCCACCCAACCTTTCCAATTTTCAGGCTGAGCTTTTATTCATTTTACATAGTAAGCCTCCTCATCAATTTTGATTTTAAAAAGGAATTTTCAAGTCTTTAATACAATAAAGAAAAGAAAAAGAAAACCACTCTTGTAAGGTACTTGGAATTAAATTTACCATCCCAGAAGTGGTCTGGCCAGTGTGGGAGACAGGGGCAAATATCCACAATTCCCACCAGCACTGTTTGCAGAGTTCTTGTTACTCCATAGCCTTGCTAACACTTGATGTTATAAAATTAAAAAATTTTTTGCCTATTGAGTGGGATAATAATAATTTTAATAGTGTGTTTAGAATTAGTTTTAATACTTCTGGTAATGCAGCCTTATTAAATTATCACGGTTTAAAAAAACCCTTTTATTACTATATACTGAAGTGAACTTTTGCCAACTTAAAGTCCCAAATGCTATTGTTTTTCATACATATCGGTCCTAATAGACTGCTTGGGTTCTTACTGGAAGAGCTAAAGCATAGATATATCTTTCAGCTTTTCAATATACTTAAGTATCACAAAATACTGCTATTGAGGACTTGTGTTCTTTGCCTTGTGCAGAGCCCCTGGCACTCAAAGATGAACAAGGCATCCAAGAGAAGCATGCCTTTTTCTGGTAACCACAGGATTTCATAATTTTATTAATCTGCAATCATTCCAGCTGTAGATGCATAAACACACACTATCTGTGATCTTGCTTGCAGGTCAGAGGAGACAGTGCGCACTACCAGTGGATCTTTAATATTCCTCATTTATCATCTACAACTAATTATTTTTGTTATATTGGTCTTGTGCTTTTATTTTGTTATATAAGTTTACCATATCAAAAGACTTCCATGTAACATGCCCACTGGCATGTGTACAGACTATTTTGACTCCCTATATTCACTTTTTCAGTGATGTGTAACTCCAAATTAGGTATTAAACTTTGGAAACATTTAATCATTTTTAATAAAAAGAATTTAATGATTAAACTTAAACTTACTGAAAAAACCTTATTTAATCAGTCTTAATTATATAAAGTTTTGACACATTTATTCTGTTTATAGGTGTAGTTATTAGGTGGCAAAGTTTCCAAGTTTAAGTAAAAACAGAAAATATAAGAGCTATCTAATTTATAATATTCAATCATGCAATTAAAAAACTAACAATGGGGGTTATGAGTTTCATTTGAAGTAAATATTAATTATTCCAGTTACAAAGCTTAGAACTAATGAACACTTGGCTGGGTGTGGTGGCTCACGCCTGTAATCCCAGCTCTTTGAGAGATCAAGGCGGGTGGATCACATGAGGTCAGGAGTTTGACACCAGCCTGACCAACATAGTGAAACCCTGTCTCTATTAAAAAATACATAAGTCAGCAGGGTATAGTGGTGGGTGCCTGTAGTCCCAGCTGCTTGGGAGGCTGAGGCAGAAGAATCACTTGGAGGCCAAGGCTGCAGTGAGCCCTGGGATTGTGCCACTGCACTCCAGCCTGGGAGACAGAGTGAGTTACACATCACTGAAAAAGTGAATATAGGGAGTCAAAATAGACAGTCTGTACACATGCCAGTGGGCATGTTACATGGAAGTCTTTTGATATGGTAAACTTATATAACAAAATAAAAGCACATGACCAATATGACACAAATAATTAGTTGTAGACAATAAGTGAGGAATATTAAAAAAAAATTAACGAACACTGAGATGAGTAATAAAAAATGTGTTAATATAATTGATGTTTGTCCCAAAATGAAATCCCACATGTATGCTCATTAGAGACAAAAATAAATTTAGGTTAAATAATATCTCTTATAGTAACATAGCTCTTTGCATTTTAATTATAACTATTATGTTCATTTTCACATTTGAGGAAAATAATATTCTCAGTATTTGTGGTAGGTTTTTAGTGCTGTTTACCAAACATTATGGTTCCTTATTTCCTGGAAAGATTATAGTTCCATACCTTCTGAAGTGATTAAGTGCATCCCTGTGATTTGCTTTGGCCAAAATTGTAAGAACAGGGGTAACCTGGAACACTTTTATGAAAAGCTTTGAGAACCAGGGCATAATTTCTTACATTTTCTTTTCCTTGCCTTAATAATTATGGAAGCATATGGCAAGATCTGGATCTTCTGTCAGTCTAGGTGCCTGAGAGGTTACAATGGGCAGAGCCCATTCATTGTACATAGCATGAGTGAGACATAAAACTTTACAATATATCCCACTGAGACATTGAGATTGCTTGTTACTGTAGCACACCCTAGCCCATCCTGACTAACAGGTGTTTTTGTAAAGCCATAGAGCAGAGTGGCTAACAGTGTAGAATCTGGAGTCCATTTCCCTAGGTTGTGGATCACTGGGCAGGCGTTGTCATTATTATTACTATTACTACTTCTATTACTACTACTCTAGAGGCTTCAAAACTGAGGAACAGGGTCAATGAATGACTTAATCTAAGATTGCATAACATATTAATAGTAATATTTTCATTGTTACTTTACAGACCTAATATAGTGGTGTTAAAGTGACAACAAAATAGTAATAATAATCAAAGTAATATAGCTAGCATGTATTAAATTTTTACTTTGTGACAGGAATTGTTTAAGTACTTTCTATGTATTAAGTATTTTGGTCATCATGTAGTCACTTTAAAGTAGGCAATACGTCTATTTAATGATACATTAAACACTCAATTAACTTGCTGAAGGTTACCCAACTGGGCAGTGGAAGAGCTAAAAGTTATACTTTAAGAGTCTGTCTGTATACTGCCACCAAAACATTATTTACTATAATTCTTACCCTCCTTCCAGCTCAGGGAAGAGATTCTTTTAGTAATATCTAAGTTTTTTGAAACTTAGTTAATTTTTAGAATCATATACAGATAATATTTAGCATTTAAACTATAGGTTTCCATGTACAAAATTGCTCAACATTTTTTAAAATGTTGTATTTCAAGAATAGCATATATACTGTAAAATGCACTAATCTTAAAGGGACAGTTTAAAGAATTTCCCAAAGCTAACCATCTTTGTAGCCAACAATGGATAGGGATATAACTGGAACCAGAACTCCAGAAGCCTCTTTTATGATCCTGTCTAGCCATTAACTTTCAAAACATAACAATTGTCCTGAATCTCATAGATTAATTTCATTTAAATCAGTAGGGTGTGTATGTCCATTGATTCTATTAATCCAATTGCTGGGTCAGCAAGTATGTATATATTCTAGTTTAATAGACACTGGCAAAGAGTTTAATAGGAAGACTATACTAATTCACATTCTTATATGCAGTGTATGGAATTTCATGTTGCTGTTTATATTCCTCCAATCCTTGGCAATTTCTGATTTTTTTTTCCTTTATTTCCCTTTTAGCCATTCTGGTAGTAGTGAAGTTATTTTATTTTTCCTTATGATTAATAATGTTGAGCACAAACTACTTTCACATTTGTATATTCTTATTTATGAGTATCAATTCAGAACTTTTGTCTAGGGAAAATCTCCCCCACCCTCAGCATTCTTTCTCATTTGCAGGAGTTGTGCTACATTTTCATATAAATTGTGTCATGTTCAGGTAATTTCTGCCTATCCCAAGGTCATTAAGATATTCCACTGTGATGTCTTATAAAAGCTTTATTTTTTAACTTTTATAATTTGTCTACAACACAACTACAATTGATTTTGTATATGGTGTGATGCAAGAGTCAAGATTTACATTTTCCAGACAGATATCCAATTGATCCAGCACTATTTCTGAAGACATGATTTCTCCAAAATGTTGCAGTGGCACCTTTGACATAAATCAGGTGTTCATGATCATATATGTGCAGATTCATTTATGATCTCTGTATTTTGTTCCAATGGCTTATTTGTCAGATGCTAGTTTTTCCACATTTCCAGCACAGTCAGAAATAGAAGTGTTCACAAACTATTTTTTAAGGACTCTCAAGAACATTTAAAACATAACTAATATATTTAACTTTTTTTTTTTTTTTTTTTTTTTTTTGAGACGGAGTCTGGCTCTGTCGCCCAGGCTGGAGTGCAGTGGCGCGATCTCGGCTCACTGCAAGCTCCGCCTCCCGGGTTCACGCCATTCTCCTGCCTCAGCCTCCCGAGTAGCTGGGACTACAGGCGCCTGCCACCGCGCCCGGCTAATTTTTTGTATTTTTAGTAGAGACGGGGTTTCACCGTGGTCTCGATCTCCTGACCTTGTGATCCGCCCGCCTCGGCCTCCCAAAGTGCTGGGATTACAGGCGTGAGCCACCGCGCCCGGCCAACTGATATATTTAACTTTAAAAGTAAAATTTAAATATGATTTAGTCATAAATACGAGGTGTTCTATTAAAAGTGAAATAGAATAAAATGTTCTATATTTGAAATAACAGAAACTATGCTCAATTAAGAGAAAAATAGATTCTCACTTAAGCACATTATGATTTCATAGTTATTTTTATGAACGCCATCAGTAGAAATTGCTCATATTTTTGTGTTATGCTAGAATTTCATTTCTACTTGTGGTTACAATAATTCAGTCTATTTTTAATAACTGTGAACAGTAAAATCACAAAAAGATCAATAGCATCAAGCCACACCCATGTGATTTCGGAAATGTATGAGCTCAGGCAATAATGCCAAACTTGGCACTAAGTGCTGTTCACTTTAGCTGTGTTGTAATTCAGATCACTGAAACCAAAAGGCAAGTTGGGAAGCAAAACAGGGTTTACATTTTATTAATTCTCCCCCAGAGTTACTTGAGTAGAGGGTATAGCCTAATGACCAGTCAAGTCAATATCACTAGGTATTTAAGAGCCAAGAATTTCATTGTGGTAGCTCGATCACCAAAGCCAAAAAGATGAACAACACCACAAACAGAATTCAAAATCCAAACAGCCACAGGAAATCAATAAGAAAGAACAAGAATTCAGTGGGCTAGGAGGAATTACAGAGCCTGTTAGTGCTGAAGTACACCTGGCCTATAGTCAGAATTAGGGTTGAAAATGTGCCTCAGGAGGTAAGATCCATGGGTTGGAAATATACGCTATCAAAGGAGTTTCCAATTAGAGCCAGAATCTCCAAAAATGTGAAGTTGCCAGTCATTTTTATTTGTTCATATTTCATGTTTAAAGTTTTGTTTTTAGGTTCTTACACAGTTTATCCTCTTTTTGTATATTATTTCAGGAGGGAAGGAAAGACACTGTTCCTGTATCTGTTTATATAAATATAGTATCTAGAGTTTCTCAGTGATATTCTAGAGGCAGCAAAACATAACTCTCAAAACTTACCAATGCTGTGTGTTTCTGTACTTATTCTTCATAGGGTATAGGTTGTTGATATAAGGGTTAATAAGCAAAACTTTACATAAACACAGCTGTTTGTTAGAAATGATCTACCCATATACTCAGGAAAGTTCTTATCCTCAAAATAACCTTTTATTACACTGACATAGTTTTCTGGTTTTTTTTTTTTTTTTTTTTTTTTTTCTTTTTTCCCCTAGCAATATGGATGAAACCAAAGTGTCTTTACTGGGGTTAGAGTCAGAAGGTGCTACAATATTCAGGTTACTCAGGACTGAACACTGCCACAAACTATAAGCCTAAGGCTTTATTCCAGGAATTGTTTTCTGAGGCATAGCTCCAAACATTGAGTAATGCAAATGTGATATTTGGCTGTCACTTGTATGTTGCTTGACTTGGGGTGGTTTTGATGAATTCTGTTACTCACGTTAATGTTGTCTTCTTTTCTTTTCTTTTTTCTTTTTTTCTTTTGAGACAGAGTGTTGCTCTGTCACCAGACTGGAGTGCAGTGGCACAATCTCCGCTCACTGCAACCTCCACCTCCCAGGTTCAAGCAGTTCTCCTGCCTCAACCTCCCGAGTAGCTGGGACTACAGGTGCATGCCACCACACCTGACTAATTTTTTGTATTTTAGTAGAGACGGGGTTTCACCATGTTGGCCAGGATGGCCTCGATCTCCTGGCCTCATGATCTGCCCGCCGTGGCCTCCCAAAGTGCTGGGATTACAGGCTGAGCCACTGTGCCCAGCCTTCTTATTTAGCATTCAAACGCTTGTCAGTACTAATGCTATGCTAAATACTTATTTAAATACAGGCAAGAATATCTCCCTTGCCATTCAAGAGATTCAAACATAACTTCTTCTTAACTTGTTTAAAAGGATTGCTACTAGTCATGTACTCTATATTTAAATTTTAATGAGGCTTTTCATGTGTATGGTCAATTCAGATTTTCAATCTGTTATGAAATACCTTCTTTGTGATAAGTAAAGATTAATTTGTATTATGTTAATAAAATTGCCCAAGATAGTACTTGATCTGATCAAATACACCCTCCAAAGCTGCTTACTATTTTTCTTCTTACTTTTATGTGGCACCTTTAAGGAACATGTAAATTACTTGCCTTTGTGTACCTACAGACCTCACTACTTGTGAAGAACTGTCTGGGTGTCTGTGATGCATGAGACTTGAAATACCTTTAAAACATGCAACAGCTAAACTCTAGGGACTGTGAAGAAATAGCGTATATTTATTTGTTTTGCAAGGATAATTTTTTTATGTTGATATTAGGTTCTGAAGTTTCGAGTAAAGGATAATTCATGTAGAGTCAAAATTGTGCCCCAAAGAACTTGTCACCATAAAGTATATCATCATAACGTATCATTTCTCATTAAATCCAATATATCACCTTTTTCTTCGGTGTTAAAATAGATCGTGATATCTTCAGTTAAATAATAGATGAAGTGGTTGACTTACATCCAGTGGTCATGTTGTTATGTTCCTTAAAATACTAAAATCACATTCAAATCACAACATTCCCACTCTATGGGAGAAACAAAGAAACTAAGAACAATACAGAGCATGGCAGAGTGTGCTCACCTATCTCACATTTTACCCCACATTTTCTTTGAGACAAAATGATGGGAAAGATTGCTTCTAATACTTAAAACAGTCCCTTGCTATCCTTGTCTACTTTTCTTTCTATCTAAAAGTCCCGTAGTGCAACTCTATTGTACGATGAAAAACACAGTGGCAAAACAAAAACAAAAACAAACAAACAAAAAACCTGACCATCAAATTCACTTCTGCTTTCTTCAGAGCAATAAGATTGTAGCTGGAATGACACTTTCCAGCCATCTTTGCAACTACTTATGGTCACATGACTGAGCTCTTGTAATGAAATCTATATGTGCAAATTTTATGGTTTGCCCATAAAATTGTGCACATTTGCTTTTCTACGCTCTTTTGTTGGCTGGAATGAAGAAAAATAGAGTGACATTACTAGCCACTCATTAAAGATGGTAGAACCACTGTCAGTCTCAGGTCCTGAATGATTATCTAAGAGAACCACCCCCAACACGCACACCTCCCCGCCTCACATACACCTCTCCCATCTCAATACACTACCCAGAACATTAGGCAAGAAATAAAATAAAGAGAAATACATTTTCATATCCCATAATGCACTGAATTATTGTTGAGCACTTGTTCAAACAGCTTATTAACACTAACAAAGCAAAAACCACTGCCCTCTTCCTTTCACTAACAGCATTTTAATGGTTCTCAGCCTTTTGAGATTAGTCTTTTGATGGTTGGTCTTGAAAATTCAATCAAAATGTGACTTTTATCATTATGAACAAGGAATTCACCCAGTTCTCCACCATCTACCATGGATGACAGCACTCATAAATAAGTTTTTCTTTTTCAATGCCCAGTCAAATGTTGATCAGTATCATCTCAATATATACCACTCTTGCAGCTCCTCCTGGGCACTGGACCTCTTAGTGTCACTTGCTAAAACCAGGGCATTAGTATGATCCATTGAGGTCACTGCTGTATACTTGCCAGATTTAGCTAATAAAATATAGGATAGCTGTGGAACTTTGAACTTCAGGAAAAACCAGATCATTCTTTAGCATAAATATATTGAATAAAAAGAAAATGTCCCTACGTCTGATTTAAATGGCTATAACCACCCTTGGACTCTTAATCATCTCAGAATACATCGAGATTACCTGAAATTGACCACATATTCTCACCTCTCCAATAAATATGCACAAATTCACTCAATGCCCTGATCAGGGACCTTAAAAAAGTGTGTGTTTATCACTAGATGGATCCTGATGTGGATCCTGTACAGCAGAAATGTATTTCAGCAACCAACAGAAAATATCATCTTTTCATTTGTCTCCTTGTCACTAATATCTTTTATCCTAGTTCTTTGAAAACAATATTTCTGTTGGCTGCTACAGCTGTTAACCTTCCTGCTATTTCTTCCAGGATTCATCACTGCCTAGCATAGCAAAGGTATACAACTTACATTCTAGATTCCCATTGTATTCCAGACATTTGTTTCTATTGACAACTTATACACAATAAGGGACACTCTGTCTACCTTCTTCCATGTATGTTTACGGTTGTACAATCTCATTCTCTGCCTTACCTGTGCACAGTATTGCTGTGTACCCATCAAATGACCTTTTTATGTCTTCATAATTTTTTAAGTCACTAATTTTGGACATCTCCTCTTTGTTCACTATTGGTCTCCCAAAAATGGGAATGAGAGTTGCTTCTTGTTTAGTATCTTAAACTTTTGTCCCCAGGCAGTGTATTTTGAGTGTCTTCACACTTCCCATTGCACTTTTTGGATTATCCAATGTAAATTTAAAATGTTCAAAGTTTCCTCCAAAGAAATATCACCAAAATTACCGATTTCCATGGAGACCACAATAATCATCAGGCTGTGGGCAATACATTAGCAAATTTAAACTATGTATACATTCTTTGTATTTTATTCTTTAAAATTATAATCTTAGCTTAGTAATAATATGATTATATGATAAAATGCCATGAGATGAATATTAGCTTTAAAATAAAATATAAAATAAAACATTTACAAAATAAAATATGTCCTAATCCCGCTCTCTCACTCAGTAGCAGTGTGTCCTATGGAAAGTTAATTATCTTTCCTAAGTTCCAGTTTTCACTTAAGTAAAATGAAACGAATAATGGTTGCCCTTCAACTGTTTACTCAACCAGTATTTATGAACACCTAATATGTACATGTTTAGCTGAATTCTGGGAGTACAAACACTCTGTTTCTGCATTAAAAGGAATTGTAGTTTAGTAGAGGATACAGAAAAGCAATTAGGAAATTATAAAGTCATGTGATGAATGTTATGGGAATGCCAAGAAAAAAAATAGCTAACACAGACTTGGGAGGTGAAGCTTGAGGCAGGCACGCAAGAGATAACAAGCGAACTACATCCTAAAGGATTAATAAGAGTTATCAAGGCAAAAGGGAAGAAGGTGGAGGCAGCAAGTCTGCATTTATTTAAAGAGTAGCAAGTGATGGAAGGGATTTAAGCAGAGACATGATATGATCAGACATATACTTTATTAAAACAACAACAAAAACCTATTTATAGCATAGTAAATAAATCTCAAGACTGTAGGTAGAGAAAGAAGTTAGTCAGGGATTGTAGTAGTCTAGAGAGAGCTGATGGTGACCAAAACTAAAGAAGCAGTGACAATAATAATAAGGGAGAGTGCAAAAATAAGTGGTTAGGAGGTGGACCATACAGAGTTTTGAGTTTGATTTTATCAAAGGATGGAGGGACAGACAGACATCTGCAATGGGCCCTAAACTTATGACTTACTAGATCATTCACAAATATGGGGAAATCCAGGAAGGAAACAGGTTGTGGTTTAGTGGGAAAAAATGATGAGTTCACTTTCCAACTTATGGTATTTTAAGTAGCTATGTTTCATTGGAATGATATCCTATAGACAGTTGAATTCACTTGCATAAATTTAGTGAATGCATCAGGCTCAAGATACTGTTTTGGGGGCCACCAACATTGAAATGCGAGGTGGCAAAACAGTCTCCCATGATGAGTGTGTGATACAACGGAGAGAAAGGAGAGAATCAAGGTTAATATTCAGGGGAGGAGTATCATTTAGGGTACAGGAAAAGGGACAGGAGCTCATTAAAGATACTGAATAGAAACATCCAGCAAGGAGAAGGAAAATCAGGAGAACACAGTATACAATGGAAGCCAAGGAAGAGAGGAGGGGTCACTAGTATCAAATATGAAAAGAGGTCTAGTCACATAAAGACTAACAAGCACTCCTTGACAAACAAGAGGCTACAGGCTACAAGTGACTGAACACTCTTCTGTATCCTTGTTACAACCATTAAAGGAAATAATGAATATAAAAATACTGTTACCTCCACTGTTCAAAATATGTTTATACTTAATTTCCAAACATATTTCCTTTTAAAAAAAGTGATTTAAACTCTTTGAGTTTCAGTTTCTGTATCCATAAACTGAGATTAATATTAACATGCAATTTGGCTCTTAATTATACTATAGTAGGAAATGTCAGCCTTACAAATATTAAGAGATAGAAAAGCCAGAAGGGAGTCTTTTCAGAGTTTTTGTATGTTTCAAATGAGAAAATATAAGTAACTAAATTTTAAATATTTTGAATTTTTGTGGCTGTAAAGTACAATAAATTTTTAAAATTAGACAACATCTCACATTTTTCTTGATGAGACCATCTGTTTCATCTAGGCCAATATATGATCAGCCCAAGGGAATCACGGTCTTATTTACTATTGCAGTCAGTTCCAAGACACAATAACTTTCAAACGCGCAGCATAAATTTACTGACCAGCTATTATATTGCAGATACTAGATATCTAGCATGTTTATGCTCAGTCATGCTTCTAAGTATATAATCTTTATTCAACGGCCTTATTTGAGGAAGGTCTCTTGAAACATTCCACTCCAGCCATGGATTTCCTTTAGTCTGTAGTAAGGCTAGGCTTAGATATAATTACGAATGGGGAAATAATCACAAATACAGCTTCTTTGTTGTTGCCACCTTGGTAAGTTCCTTCTCATTCCAGGTGCTCAGTACTCATGGTCTCTCATCACACTGTCCTATCCATTTCTCTTCTCTGATCATACCTTCGAATTCAGTGACTAGTATGGACCAGCCCTACATCAATTTCAAAATACACCACAAATTTTTTTTCCTACACTTATGGAATTACACTACACAACTTGAACAAGGTTTCCACTTTTCTCCTTTACTATTGACTAAGAGTTTTCCATTCTTAGACAAATTCCCCTAATCATTTATAGGCTTGTTGAACACAGGGAGAGTGTCTTCAACTTCTTCAATATGCTTTTCATAACACAAAGCATGGCATCAGATTTATATCAGGCCTGATATAATTAAAGTATTTAGCAATGATTAGGTAATTCTTATTAGTTATTTGATAAGAAAGATTTTTAATTGCCTGGTGGCCAGTATGTCTAGCTGAGTTGAGACTGTAGCATCTCCTTGGTCCTCTGTATGGTCATAAGTCTCCCCTTTAGGGTTGTCATCCAGAAAAGGATGATATCCTAACACCTAGCATTTAGATTTGCTGGGCTAATCCCACGCTCTCTGGTAAGCCAACGCTAAGGGGGTCCTTGACAAGATCTTGATGTGTTTGCAAGGGTCTGGGCCTAGTGCCAAAACCTGTAGGATTTCCCAAGTTACCTGCTCTTTGTTTAATGATACATGACTTGTTAAGAATTAGCAACTTTAAAGTAGGCTGTGCTGTTTAAAAATTTTAAAAAACACAAAAAACACATCACACACTGGGGCCTGTCGTGGGGTGGGGGAGGCTGGAGGGATAGCATTAGGAGATATACCTAATGTAAGATGAGTTAATGGGTGCAGCACACCAACATGGCACATGTATACATATGTAACAAACCTGCACGTTGTGCACATGTACCCTAGAACTTAAAG
Organism: Macaca thibetana thibetana; assembly: GCF_024542745.1. Taxonomy (NCBI): domain Eukaryota; kingdom Metazoa; phylum Chordata; class Mammalia; order Primates; family Cercopithecidae; genus Macaca; species Macaca thibetana. Next base: position 28,751,950 of record NC_065579.1, read on the forward strand.
TACAATTTTTTAAAAAAGAAGAATGATTTACCAATAACATGTTAAAATTCCACCTAGAGGGTGTTTGAGCGTAAATAAAATTGACAGAGTAAGACACACACACACACACACACACACACACACACACACACAGTTACCTGTGAGGCCACATGAAACAAACAAACATGCAAGCCTACCTTTGGAAATAAGGCTGTTGTTCAGCTCAATGAGCTACATGTTATATTTTGTTTATCTGAACTATGCTAGTCAGGAGACATTTGTTTAGTGCTACTTTGGGTTAAATACTATATTTGCTGGTGGAATTTGAAAAATAAATGCATTGCCTGGTCCATGTTCTCTGAGAGCTCAAAGTTTATTTCTGGTATACACACACACACACACACACACACACACACACACACACCAGATAATAGTGTATGCCCACTATTATAATACGAGGTTAAAGAGTGGAGGAAGGAAATAAGTTAAATAGTACGTGATGGAAACCTAACCCAGACTCATGGTAATTGGGGTAATAAGGGATAAAGACGGCTTTGCAGAAGAGTTCACAGATGATGCTTCAAGGATAAGAAAAATGTCATTGGGTAAAGAGGAACTAAGGAGAGGTCTTGCCATTTTTATTTTCTGGGAGTAGAAAGTGCAAAGATCATGAAACGAGGTGAAAAGAATGACACAGCTGAAGAAGTGCAAATGGTCAGTATGGCTGGAGCCACAAGAAGGAGGAGCAAGTGGTGATAGATAAAAGGATAGAAATAAGGAGCCCAGACCATGAAGGGTCTTCTATGCTTGGGTGACATCATAATGGTCCTCAACAAATATTTAATACATTGACTACATAAAGAATTACATCTAGACACAGATAGCCAGAATGTTTTCTGTCATCTAAAAATATTTCAATAACTTTTCACTATATTTAATATATATTTGTTTTATTGTTTATTATTTATGTATTTACTGATCTTAAAACTATTGGAGTGATGAGGAGAGGAGGTAATTCCAATGGCAAATGCTAACACCATGGACTGAGATGGAAAATACAAACCACGTGAATAATGCCTTTTCTATTTTGAGAGTAGAATTTTATTTTATTTTTTTAAACTTTAGGAAAACATACTCAAAAAGTGGAAAGAAGAGAGAATGACATAGCAGAACTCATGTTTGGTAAGACGGAAAAAACTCTCTCATTACATTAAGTTTCTAAATCAAGAACTCACAATTTTCTCCTGGGTTTCTAAATTTAGTAACATTCCATTCTTAATATCCCTGCCTTGTTCAAAACAAGCACCACTATTTCATATTTTATGAGCACATGCCCGTCTCATAGTCTATTTACAGTAATATATGTCATAAGGTGGAATCATTCTCGGATACATGCTAAGACAATTTTCTTTCATATTTGCCATCTCTCAAATATTTCAAATTTTAACATTTAGGTACACTGTGAAATAAGTTTTGAATCCATCAGACAAATACTTCATTTTCCTTGTAAGCATTGAACTTTAGGAAAAAATAGGAATAAGTAACAATAATGCAATATTAATATAATAGTATCTGAATTACTCCATCAAATTGAGTGACTTTAAGTATTATAAAAAATTCAGAAAGCAGCATGCAACTTATAATATTTCACAGTAACTATTACTATGAAAATATTACCATGGACAAATGGCATTTCAACTAGAGCTTTACTGACCAATAAAATGCTTGAAGGATAACGTAATTTTTTTTTTTAAAAAGATGTGTTATAAGCTGTATATATTAACATTCTTTGGTCCAATAATTCCACTCCTTCTTAAAAGAACTCCAAGTATGGGAGTAAAGCATCTTGCTGTCCCCTTTGCTTGGAATGTTCTTCATCAAGACATACAGTTGATTGCATCTTCATTTCTCTTCTGTCTTTATTTAAATGTCATATTCTCAATTATACTTCCCGTGACCACTGATTTAAAATTGCAGCCCATTCCTTCCCCCTTCTCTGCTTTATTTTTCTATGTGCAACTTGCCACTATCAAGCATGTCACATATTTAAATTGATTGTTTTGTTTACTGTTTGTCTCCTATCAGGATGTAAATCATATGAAGGCAAAAACCTGTGTCTATTTGCTTCACTCGCCTATCTCCAGCATCTAGAAGAGTACATGGCAAATGATAGGCACTCAGTACATATTTGCTTAGTTAGTAAATAAATACATTTTTCATAGAGATGTTCATTACAATTTTTTATATTTAAGTGGCAAAAAATCAAAATCATCTTAAATGTGTAACAATTAAGATGCGGCTATATAAACTAAATAATTCATTATATGATGGAATATTATGCAAATATTAAATATGTTTGTAAATATTTATAAAACACAGAAAAATAATTCTATTAAAATGTTATGAGAAAAAATATTTCCCAAATTTGCATGGAATACCAGCACAACTGCATTAAAACAGGTAGAGAAAACAACAAACAGAAAGATTTAACATGGAAGCAGAGGTTGTTTTAGAATGGCTGTAATTGACAGACATTTGTTTTTCTCCACTGTTTCTATTGTAAAGTTTAGATAATTAGCACAGTATACCCACAGAGGAAAATTAAACAAATCACAAGAAAATACCTTAAAATGTAATTTGTAGGTTTAGAGAGAACATGGTTCTTGAATGTGATTCTGCTTATAGTAAAGAATGGTGGAATTATTTCCAAAAATCCATAAGTCTGCCTAATAGAAAGTGATGGTGAATAAAGTCATTCTTATAATTAAACATAAGTGTATTACATCTTGCCCAAGGAAACATCAATTGCTATGTTTGAAACAATCAAATGAAAAACTGTCTGCTCTGCAGTTTCATATGGTTAGGGAAAATGTAGTGGTTACACATCCTGGGTATCCGTTCAATAGTTAATTTATGATAGCGTTTCATCTTCCCATAGTGAATTCCGAAAAGCCTAATGAAGCAATACTTGAACTGATAGTTGATTTGCAAAATAAATGCAATTTTAATCTTTGCTTAAGTGCTTAAGTAGGTACTTTAAAGTTACCTAATTTGAGAGCTCTTAATAAGAACGATGAAAACAGTACCTTACTTTTCAATGCACTGTCTTTTCCCACCAAGGTATTCTGACACGTAAAATCATTACATTTTTTAGATAAGACACTTACTACCTTGCACCTCACTGGGAATCTGAAGTGGTAGTGTAGTTTTCTGGTTTTTTGTATAATTATTGCTATATACTCAGGCTTAGATTTATTCACCAAACAATAGCTGGCCAGTAGCCAAGTAGGCACTGGTTCATTTCTAGTCAAAGATTCATGCTCAATACAATACATTCCTTTTATTAAATATTCCAAATACATTATTTTGGCATATAGACACTGTAAATATTCTCATAGCTGCGTTATAAATAGCTTTGTGGGACAAAGGTCAAATCCGAGCCATGAATGCCGTATTGAGTTATTGTTAGTGAGAGACCCTATTACTCAATCCTAGATTAATGTGAATGGCTAAACAGAATAACTGGAAGGAGTCTCCTCAACATGCTTAAGGCTTTGTGTTGTGGAGGTGTGGGCATGAAGATGTGGGGGTATATGGGTATATGGACCTCCACTGCCACCTTATATCTAAAAGGTGGACTAGGAATAGGTGGGAGAATGTGAGTATGTTAGTAGTAGGGGAGGAGGAAAAATGAGATTTAAAGAGGAAGAGAGGAAGGGAGAGAGGGAGCCAAACACTAAGAGACGAATGGATGTTAACTAACCAAAGCATAACTATGTAGTCAGGGTATACCAGAATGTCCAAGCAATTGAGGGATAAAATTTATTTAATTTTCTCCTCATCATAAAACTTCAACTTTATTTATTATTAGATGTCTTTGCCTTTAGTATCATAGTCAGTATCTTTAATTTTAGCCATTTTACCTAAGGAGGAAATGACATCTCTGCAGTTTTCAGGAAAATGACTATACCATAAATTGGGATTTACTTACACAATGAAATAACATTAAAATGTCCATACCCTTTCAGGGCCCACTGATGTTTATGTATTTTACCCTGATAGAAAAAGACATCCAAGAATCCTAGAATTAAAGTACCTTTTTGGGGGCTACTAGTGTAACAAGCATTGATATGAGTAGAGGTCAGTGGTACAAGAGCACTACCCCTTAGTTCCATTTAACATGAAACTAAGATAATATAGGTTATGCACAATAAAGAGGGGATTTGGAGAAAAGTTTTTTGAAGCAAATATGTATTTGTAAATGCTACTAAATATTGAATTCAGATCCAGCAAAATTATGAAGCTGTTGGAAAGGGACCTCTTGATTACTCAAGTTGGTGATTAAGCTTTTAGCTAATGACTTCCTTCTACACTGTGTTACTGGAAGTCCCAGTTGTGCCTTTCAGGCCTCCTCAGAGCTGTTTGGGGAAAAAAGGAGGAGGAGCTGAAATGCTGATGAGCTCATTTCCTTGTTCTTAGAAGTGCTGACGGAAGATTGCAAGGAAGAAGATACTGGAACGATTACTTCTAATGTTTGACATCATTCAATGCATGTCACTCCCTACAGTACTGCAGATAAAGGACGCCTGACTTAGGTACACATAAGATGATGGTCTTTAAGAGATCTTCTCTTGGTTTTTCAGAAAGATGCTGAGCCAAGTCTGCGTAAGTACCTGAAAAAGCCTCTGCTCCTTTAAGTAGTAAAGGAATCCTCAGACACTTGTGTTCCTGAAAGCTTTGAGTTGTGCAATGTTCTGGTGTATCTTAGTCTCAAGATTAGCTGGATTACTAAGTATGTTTCAAAGGATGTAGATTTTCTAAAAACAGTAGATATTAAAACAAACTGAGAGGCTGGGCGCAGTGGCTCATGCCTGTAATCCTAGCACTTTGGGAGGCTAAGAAGGGAGGATCACTTGAGCTCAGGAAACCAGCCTAGGCAACATGGGGAAACCCCATCTACAAAAATAAAACCAACAAAATTAGCCAGTCATGGTAGCACATGCCTGTAATCCCAGCTACTTGGGAGGCTGAGGTGGGAGGATCACCTGAGCCCGGGAGATTGAGGCTGCAGTGAGCTGTGATTGCACCATTGCACTCCAGCCTGGGTGACAGAGTGAGACCTTGTCTCAAACAAACAACAAACAAAACCAAAAACAAATATTGAGGAAATACAGGCTTGATGACCTTGAACATGCCACCTCAAGATGTGCTGCTTTGTTATATTGATTATTTCTAGCTGAAGGCATTTGAGAAACAGCAGGTGTAGGAAAGCCTCCCTGACCTTCTTCTAAATGCAAATCATAAAATTTCCCATGAGACAGGTGCTTTCCCCATATCAGAAAGAAAAGAACATTCTTATCACTGGAGACTGGGAGTTGAAGCTGAGATGAATCTGGACAAACCAATCTACTAAACAACCCATCTTCCATTAATTTCCCCCGTATATTTCCTCGTCACTGCCCCACAATTTACTTCCCCTGTCTTGTCACATCCTCACAATGTTTAACACATTTTTTAAAAAAGGTATTTAGGCTTTTGGGCCTAACAGCTTCTTTGGATTTTTATTTTCTTTATGAAGACTCCTGTGTGTATGGAAAAGTATTTAATAAAATTTGTATGCTTTTTTTTCCTGTTAGTCTGTCTTACATTAATTTAATTCTCAGTCACAGAACCTAAGAAGATAGAAGGAAGATTTTCCTCCCCTACATTATTGACGATAATCATCATTATTGATTGAACAGTGAGTGAGCTTATTTCTTGATATAATTACTTCACCAAATCCTCGCAATTATGCTACTTCTTTGCCCATTTACAGATGAAACATTTAGGGTTTTAGCTCTAGCTTTGTCAGTAATTAACTATATCTTGTATAAACTTCTTACTTTCCCTCCCTTTCTCCCTATGTATACAAATATATACCTGCCCTAATTATGTCACAAAGTTACACTAAAAATTAAATGATATTCAGAAATAAAGATTCTGAGATAGAAAAATTTGGACATTTGTAAGTTAATAGAAGTATTGGTTAATAAAGCATTTTAAACAAAAGGAGAAAAACAAAATAATTACAAACAATGAAAATGTGTATATATGCTTATAAGAAATACTGCACTAATGGGAATTCTGCTCATTTGTTTAATTTTTACCCTATTTGCAAATATGTAAATTGGGATTACAAGCACAAATTCTATACCAAATAATAGTAATGCTGATTGGTGAATTAAAGTCAAACCTGTGTATTTCTAAAGCATCTCCCATGCTTGGTATTGCCCTTCTGAGAATCAGCAAACTAGAACTATGGAAGTCGATGCAGGAAATAACCTTAAAATACAGCATTGAAAATAAATGCCAAGTATGTATGGATTATTTTGAGTTATAATGATTGGGAACATTACTGGTGTGTAGTGGGCAAGGACGTGAGATGTTCTGGCCTGGAGAGGATGATCTACCCAATATGACAGCCCTTTACTCCACATGACTTCCAACTGTTTGAGCAGAAAAATGTGGGATCTCCTTTATTTTAATTAATGAAGAAATACTTACTTAAATGAGAGAAAAAAATCCATGATTCTATTGAAAAACCATCAGGAAAATTTAATGTCATGATTTCTTTTTCTTGTTGTTTTTCCCCACTCAATTGTTTCTCCTGTTATTATTTATTTTGATTTCATCACTACCTCACTCCAGGTCTGAGCATAGGAACTGTTGGAACACTACATATAGGGATAAGGTCCAACAAATTTGCCAGAAGACTCAGTTTCCTCATTTTTTCGATTTTCATAGACTGAAATTTGTGTTAGCATGCTATCCTTACTTGAGTTAGCTATTTCTTAATTTCTGTTGTCATATATTAATGTCTGCTTAAATGAATACTCACCATAATATGAGTTCTTGTTCTATGTCCACTTGTACCTCTACTCTTTTAATCTGCCTGTACTACTTTGATGGAATTATTGTAAATCTAAATTTGTTCATTATAACTAATTGCAAGTATTTATTTCATTATGCATTTTAGTATCCTAACGCTACAACCCTTATGAATTGAAATACACAAGAAATTATTATAAATGATTTCCTTTATGTTCTCTCTGATATTACAGTTATTGTATCAATTTAATTTTTAAGGTGAATAGGTAGAGAATAAGAAGGTATTATAAATATTTGTCATGGAATAGGCAATGTTGGGTTAGAAAACATTGTTCTAGACCAGGGGTTGGCAAACTTTTTGTTTAAAGGACCGATTGTGAAGATTTTAGGCTCTGTTGGCCACAGAGTCTCTGTTGCAACTACTCAACTCTGCTGATATAGTGAGAATGCAACAATAAAACACATACAAAAGAATATGAGTAACTGTGTTAACAATAAGTTTTATCTATAAAAACAGGCAGAAGGATTTTGCCTAACACTTGGTTTGACAATCCCTGCTCTATATTCTTTTTTCTCTACTGTGTAGTTTTTCATTATATACGTCCACCCATCCACCACACTTGATTTATACTATACTCTTGGTGAATACAGACTTTGTTTCCATTATTTTGTTTCTGTAAACAATAACTCAGCAAACATTTTGCACATGTCTGCAAGTGATTCTCCACCTAAAAAAAATGCTGAATGCTACGATATGTGCATTTCAAATTTGATTGATTCTTGCCACATTGTTCTTATTTTTGTTTGCTTTCTAGAGTATAATTTCTGTCCTTATCTTCATGACCTCCTTTAGGCTTTTTCCCATGCTTTTTAAAAATTCTGGGGTAATCACTTAACTTTTATATTTATGTTTTTTACTTTAATTTTGTTTATTCTTTATTTGGCATTACAATTATATTGCTCAAAACTCAAAAGTTCACAGAAGGTATCCAGTAAAATCTTCCCTTTTCTGTGCTCAGTACCCCTTGTGGTTCTCTCTGGAAGCAAATACGCTCAGCAATATCTTATTTAAATCTCCAAAGACAACCTAAGCATTGTCAAGTAAATATATACACACATACTCTTTTCCCACCTCTTCTATATATAAACGGTAGCATACTATATATACACAATTAATCTTGCTTATTTCATTTCACAATATGTCTTGGAAATTATAATAAATGCATAAATTGGCAATGTCTAGAGGCAATTTTGATTGTCACAACTGGGCAGTGGGTGCTACTGGCATCTAGTGGGTAGAGATCAGAGGTGTTGCTAAACATCTTGCAATGTACAGGGCAGCCTCCATAACTAATGATTATCCAGCCCCAAATTTCAATAGTCCCAAGGTTGAGGAACTGTACTTAAACGATATTGTATCAGGTGTCAATCGCGTTTTTCAAATCTCCGATAGTCTAAAAATTTTGATGTGCTAGTTTATCAGTTTGTGATACTGTGTGTTATAATAGCTATTTTTATTTTCTAAAATAAGTTTCTCTCTCTCTCTCTCTATGTATATAAACATGCACACACAACACACATACATATGTACATATAAGTACATATATTTACTGTGGTTATATCTTCTTAATAGTTTCTTCCCTTAACATGTAATAATACTTACTAGTCCTATTAGTATCTTCGTCTTAAATTTTGTATCTCAACTATTTATATTCTTGCACCACTTTTCTTTTGGTTAGTATTTACATAACAGATCTTTTTTCCAATTCCTCTAGTAGTTTTGTATTAGATTTAATTCTATAACTGGCATATTTTTGAATTTAAAAAATCTATTGACTATTACTTATTTTAGCAGGTGAGTTACTACCCATTAAGTGTTTACATTTGAATATTTGTCATATATCTTGATTTACTGCTGTTATTTTTCATCTTCTATTCCCCAATTTTTCTTCCTCATTTGTTTTTCTCCTTTCCTTTTCCTTGTGGATTGGTAATATTTCACATTTTCCTTAGGTTTTTTTTCTGGTTGTTTTGAAATCACTGGGTCCATTAATAGTTCTCTTTTTTCTTTTTGCACAGTTACTTTAAAAATTTTAATAACACAACTAATTACAAAGTTTTCTAACAATATTTTCTAGGTTCTAATGTATTTACTCTGAACATGTTAAAAGGTGACATACTGCTTTTTAGCCACCTACCATCACTTCCATATGGTCATCATTGTTTAGAATTTTGGTTTCCACCTATTTAAAAAACATAAAACACCTTAATATATTTTCAGTCAATAGTTAATTAAATCTATCAATATGTTTTAGCAGTATCTGTTACAACTCATTTTTATTCAGTCCGTCAAAACAATGTTGTTTATTATCACCCAATGGTTAATCTAATTTGTCAACATATTTTTATCAATTTTCATTTTAAATTTTGTTTTATCTTGGATCCACTCCTTCCTTCTGGCTTCACTTTTCTTCCTGCTAAAGAACATATTTTAGTAGTTCTTTCAGTGAGAATTGGTGGGTGGTACAATTGTTTTGTTTTATTTTTTGTGAAAATAACTTCACTGTGCACCCTTTCCTCAAGAAGAATGAACCAAGAGAAAGAAATGAAAGAAAAAAGAGAAAGAAAAGAAAGGAAGGGAGAGGAAGGAAGGGAGGGAGGAGAAAGAGAAGAAAGAGAAAAGGAAAGAAGGAAAGAAGAAAGGAAGGGAAAGAAAGAAAGGGAAGGAAGGAAGGAAGGAAGGAAGGAAGGAAGGAAGGAAGGAAGGAAGGAAGGAAGGGTCGGCCAGTCAGTATTTTTTTCTAGTAAGCCAGATATTGTTCATTGCCTTTTGGCCTCTACTGTTGCTGTGAAATCTGATATCAGTCTAATTATTATCCCTTGGTAAGTAAATTTTCTCTTTCAGAAGGTTTGAAGATTTTCTTTTCAATCCTTTATAATCTGCACTGTAACATGTTTCGGTATGGAGTATATATATTTTTATCCTATTCAGTTCCTAAAGTGCCCTTTTGGTCTCAGGATTTATATATATATTCCTTCCATTATGAAGGCTTCTTAGCTTTATACCTTTATTTATATATTCCCTATTACTCTATTCTGTTTTTTCAGATGTCCTATTACATAACTCAGTGATTTTTTGACTAAGGTAAATATAAACAGAAAGCATACTTGCATATCATGTTACTTTGACAGTTAGCTTTCTGAAGAGTTCTTAGAGAGACCAAAGCCATCAAAGATACAATTTTATGGCATAATCTATGACTCTCAGCCTTTGTGGTTATAATAGTAGTTAGTAAGAATGTGCAAATCACTTCTTAGTCTCACAGTAAAATGACAAGATCTAAAAAAGAACATTCTGTTTCCTTTGAAAGAATATAACTTAGAACCTTTGAAATGGCCCAGTACAAGGGCACAAACAATTAAGTGATTTTGTTTTTGTATTTTAAGAATGATATAATGATTACTAACAAAATACCCAGTTAACAGTGGCTCCAATAATAGGAATATTTTATATCATCCAAAAAGGAGTTTGGAGATGCATTGTCTCAACTTTCTGCTTGGCCATCCACATCTTCTTTGCCATATCTCTCTGAATGATAACAAGACAGCTACAGTGGTTTCAAAACATCATCTCCTTCTAGCTACACATATCAGTGGAAATGAAGGAATGAGGATGCAAATATTTTTCCCTTGCATGTCTTTCTTCTTTTATCAGGGAAAAGAGTTATTTCCAAGAAGCTCCCCTCTCCCCACCAAAACAATCTCTTTATATCTTATTGGATAAACTTGGTCACATACTGACCTTCACACCAAAAAGTGAGATAAAGGGAATGAAATTAGCACTGGTTTAGAACAGTCATAATTTATTCCCTGAGTCTGGGCATACTGCTGCCTACATAAAATTGCTTTTTTTTAAATTTTTCAGTAAGAAAATGGGAGAGATAACTGTTGAACCTACGGATACCCAGCAGTTTTCACCACCAAGACTACAAATTCAAACTATTAATTTCCATATTCATGGAAGAAAGAAAAGGAGGTAGCCTTTCTTTTTCTCATTTTCTGCCTCATTGCCATAAATAAAGAAAAGCAAGTTGAGTGAATTTTTTTCAGAAAATAGAAACTTATTGACTGTAAACTCGAGCAAAAAACCTGATCCAGCAACCAGAAGGCCTGAATCTGCCATCAGTTAGTTATAGCGCCTTGGGCAAATCACTAATGCACAGTTCTCCAACTGTGGAGGAAGAAAGATTGGATTCAATTAATTGCTATACAGTCACTTCTCGTTTTAAGTTTCCATAAGGCTTTGAATCAGCAGCGTAATTATATGGGATGATTTTCAAACTAAAGGTAACTCTATAGCCCAACTTTGTAACTAATAGGCAACCTTGCACCCTGTTGATCTCAAATAATTAATGTGGCTTACAAAGGAATTTAATTTAAGAGTCAGAGTACAACCTAGTAGAGATTCACCATTCAGAAGATGGCCAAATAGGAACAGCTCCAACCTCCAGCTCCCAGCATGAGCAACACAGAAGATGGGTGATTTCTGCATTTCCAACTGAGGTACTGGGTTCATCTCACTGGAGCATGTCAGACAGTCCATGTGGGACAGTGGGTGCAGCCCAACGAGTGAGAGCTGAAGCAGGGTGAGGCATCTCCTCACCCAGGAAGCACAAGGGGTCAGGGAATTTCCTTTCATAGCCAAGGGAAACCATGACACACAACACCTGGAAAATCCGGTCACTCCCACCCTAACACTGCACTTTACCAAGGGTCTTAGAAAACAGCACACCAGGAGATTACATCCAGCTCCTGGCTTGGAGGGTCCCACGCCCATGGAGCCTCCCTCATTTGCTAGCACAGCAGTCTGAAATCTAACTGCAAGGCGGCAGCTAGGCTGGGAGAGGGGCGCCTGCCACTGCTCAGGCTTAAGTAGGTAAACAAAGCAGCCAGGAAGCTCGAACTGGGTGGAGCCCACTGCAGCTGAAGGAGGCCTGCCTGCCTCTGTAGACTCCACCTCTGGGGACAGGGCATAGCTAAACAACAAGCAGCAGAAACCTCTGCAGATGTAAAAGTCCCTGTCTGACAGCTTTGAGGAGAGTAGTGGTTCTCCCAGCAACGAGTTTGAGATCTGAGAATGGACACACTGCCTGCTCAAGTGGGTCCCTGACCCCCAAGTAGCCTAACTGGGAGACGTCCCCCACTAGGGGCAGACAGACACCTCACATGTCATACGGCCGGGTACACCTGAGATGAAGCTTCCAGAGGAACAATCCGACAGTAACACTTGCTGTTCAGCAACATTCTCTCTTTTGCAGCCTCAGCTGCTGATACGCAGGCAAACAGGGTCTGGAGTGGACGTCAAGCAAACTCCAACAGACCTGTAGCTGAGGGTCCTGACTGTTAGAAGGAAAATTAACAAACAGAAAGGACATCCACACCAAAACCCCATCTGTATGTCACCATGATCAAAGACCAAAGGTAGATAAAACCACAAAGATGGGGAAAAAGCAGTGCAGAAAAGCTGAAAATCCAGAAAATCAGAGCGCATCTCCCCCTCCAAAGGAATGCAGCTACTCGCCAGCAACGGAACAAATCTGGACGGAGAATGACTTTGACTAGTGGAGAGAAGAAGGCTTCAGTCGATCAAACTTCTGAGAACTAAAGGAGGAACTATGAACCCAGTGCAAATAAACTAAAAACCTTGAAAAAAGATTTGACAAATGGATAACTAGAATACCCAATGCAAAGAATCAATAAATGACCTGATAGAGATGAAAACCATGACATGAGAACTATGTGACAAATGCACAAGCTTCAGTAACCAACTTGATCAACTGGAAGAAAGAGCATCAGTGATTGAAGATCAAATGAATGAAATGAAGCGAGAAGACAAGTTTAGAGAAAAAAAGAGTAAAAAGAAATGAACAAAGACTCCAAGAAATACGGGATTATGAGAAAAGACCAAATCTACGTCTGATTGGTGTGCCTCAAAATGACGGGGAGAATGGAACCAAGTTGGAAAACACTCTTCAGGATATTATCCAGGAGAACTTCCCCAAAGTAGCAAGGCAGGCCAACATTCAAATTCAGGAAATACAGAGAACACCACAAAGATACTCCTTGAGAAGAGCAACTCCAAGACACAGAATTGTCAGATTCACCAAAGTTGAATTGAAGGAAAAAATGTTAAGGGCAGCCAGAGAGAAAGGTCAGGTTACCCACAAAGGGAAGCCCATCAGACTAACAGCAGACCTCTTGGCAGAAACACTACAGGCCAGAAGAGAGTGGGGGCCAATATTCAACATACTTAAACAAAAGAATTTTCAGCCAAGAATTTCATATCCAGGCAAACTAAGCTTCAAGTGAAGGAGAAATAAAATCCTTTAGAGACAAGCAAATGCTTAGAGATTTTGTCACCACCAGGCCTGCCCTACAAGAGCTCCTGAAGGAAGCACTAAACATGGAAAGGAACAACCAGTAGCAGCCACTGCAAAAATATGCCAAAATGTAAAGACCATCATTGCTAGGAAGAAACTGCATCAACTAGCAAACAAAATAACCAGCTAACATCCTACTTACAGGATCAAGTTCACACATAACAATATTAAGCTTAAATGTAAATGGGCTAAATGGTCGAATTAAAAGACACAGACTGGCAAATTGGATAAAGAGTCAAGACCCATCAGTGTGCTGTATTCAGGAGACCCATCTCACATGCAGAGACACACATAGGCTGAAAATAAAGGGATGGAGGAAGATCTACCAAGCAAATGGAAAACAAAAAAAGGCAGGCATTGCAAACCTAGTCTCTGATAAAACAGACTTTAAACCAACAAAGATCAAAAGAGACAAAGAATGCCATTACATGATGGTAAAGGGATCAATGCAACAAGAAGAGCTAACTATCCTACATATATATGCACCCAATATAGGAGCACCCAGATTCATAAAGCAAGTCCTTAGAGACTTAAAAAGAGACTTAGACTCTCACACAATAATAATGGGAGATTTTAACACACCACTGTCAATATTAGACAGATCAACGAGACAGAAAGTTAACAGGGATATCCAGGAATTGAACTCAACTCCGCACCAAGCAGACCTAATAGACATCTACAGAACTCTCCACCCCAAATCAGCAGAATATACATTCTTCTCAGCACCACATTGCACTTATTCCAAAGTTGACCACATAGTTGGAAGTAAAGCACTCCTCAGCAAATGTAAAAGAACAGAAATTATAACAAACTGTCTCTCAGACCACAGTGCAATCAAACTAGAACTCAGGATTAAGAAACTCAATCAAAATCGCTCAACTATATGGAAACTGAAAAATCTGCTCCTGAATGACTACTGGGTACATAACAAAATGAAGACTGAAGTAAAGATGTTCTTTGAAACCAATGAGAACAAAGACACAACATACCAGAATCTCTGGGACACATTTAAAACAGTGTGTAGAGGGAAATTTATAGCACTAAATGCCCACAAAAGAAAGCAGGAAAATCTAAAATTGACACCCTAACACCACAATTAAAAGAACTAGAGAAGCAAGAGCAAACACATTCAAAAGCTAGCAGAAGGCAAGAAATAACTAAGATCAGAGTACAACTGAAGGAGATAGAGACACAAAAACCCTTCAAAACATCAATGAATCCAGGAGCTGGTTTTTTGAAAAGATCAACAAAATTGATAGACCACTAGCAAGAGTAATAAAGAAGAAAAGAGAGAAGAATCAAATAGACACAATAAAAAATGATAAAGGGGATATCACCACCGATCCCACAGAGATACAAACTACCATCAGAGAAAACTATAAACACCTCTATGCAAATAAACTAGAAAACCTAGAAGAAATGGATAAATTCCTGGACACTTACACTCTCCCAAGACTAAACCAGAAGAGGGTGAGTCCCTGAATAGACCAATAGCAGGCTTTGAAATTGAGGCAACAATTAATAGCCTACCAACCAAAAAGAGTCCAGGACCAGACGGATTCACAACCGAATTCTACCAGAGGTACAAGGAGGAGCTGGTACCATTCCTTCTGAAACGATTCCAATCAATAGAAAAAGAGGGAATCCTCCCTAACTTATTTTATGGTGCCAACATCATCCTGATACCAAAGCCTGGCAGAGACACAACAAAGAAAGAGAATTTTAGACCAATATAACTGATAAACATCGATGCAATAAAATACTGGCAAACAAATCAATAAAATACTGGCAAACCAAATCCAGCAGCACATCAAACAGCTTATCCACCATGGATCAAGTAGGCTTCATCCCTGGGATGCAAGGTTGGTTCAACATATGCAAATCAATAAACGTAATCCAGCATATAAACAGAACCAAAGACGAAACCCACATGATTATCTCAATAGATGCAGAAAAGGCCTTTGACAAAATTCAACAGCCCTTCATGCTAAAAACTCTCAATAAATTTGGTACTGACAGAATGTATCTCAAAATAATAAGAGCTATTTATGACAAACCCATAGCCAATATCATACTAACTGGGCAAAAACTGGAAGCATTCCCCTTAAAAATGGGCACAAGACAGGGATGCCCTCTCTCACCACTCCTATTCAACATAGTGTTGGAAGTTCTGGCCAGTGCCATCAGGCAAGAGAAAGAAATAAAGGGTATTCAATTAGGAAAAGAAGCAGTCAAATTGTCCCTGTTTGCAGATGACATGATTGTATATTTAGAAAACCCCATCGTCTCAGCCCAAAATCTCCTTAAGCTGATAAGCAACTTCAGCAACGTCTCAGGGTACAATATCAACATGCAAAAATCACAAGCATTCTTATACACTAAAAGCAGACAGATATCCAAATCATGAATGAACTTCCATTCACAATTGCTTCAAAGAGAATAAAATACCTAGGAATCCAACTTACAAGGGATGTGAAGGACCTCTTCAAGGAGAACTACAAACCACTGCTCAACGAAACAAAAGAGGACACAAACGAATGGAAGAAACTTCCATGCTCATGGATAGGAAGAATCAATATCGTGAAAATGGCCATACTGCCCAAGGTAATTTATAGACTCAATGCCATCCCCATTAAGCTACCAGTGACTTTCTTCATAGAATTGCAGATTCACCATTTATATTTAAGTTTTGACTAGCATAATTTACAATCAGACACTTGCTTTATGGTGAATCTATATGGGAAGAATGTTTCTGAATCTATCTTCCCAAAAGAGCATTACTAAGTGGTCTGGGAAAGAATGAGTTCTGAGGTAAAAATAAATTTGAGAGATGCCAGATTAATCGTATTTAAATAAATTTCTTTATCATAAACTTCTTAGAAGACCTACAATGCCAAAGTGTGTTGTGACTCTCCCAAAGAGATATATCACCTCCAAATTTGACTGTGGGTCCTTTCTTCATGAAACATTTGAATTATTTCTCACTTTAAAGTAATCATGCTGCCTTATATTTTTGTATGGAGTTGACATAAATTCCAAAATATTTTTTAAAACATCCTCTTGTAGTTCTATGAACACCTTTCCTTCCCAGACCTTTTTTGCACTACGTTTTAACAATTCTGCCCTAATTGATTATAAGATGTCAAACTAATAATACTATTCCAGAAACAGAAAATAAACAGTATATAAATATACATGTAAATTTTAGCACACATATTAATTTAATAAATATATATATTTTGTTATACTTTAATTTCTAGGGTACATGTGCACAACATGCATGTTTGTTAAATATGTATACATGTGCCATGTTGGTGTGCTGCATGCATTAACTTGTCATTTACATTACGTATATCACTTAATCCTATCCCTCACCCTTCCCCTCACCCCACGACAGGCCCTGGTGTGTGATGTTCCCCTCCTGTGTCCAAGTGTTCTCATTGTTCAATTCCCACCCATAAGTGAGAACATACGGTGTTTGGTTTTCTGTCCTTGAGATAGTTTGCTCAGAATGATGGTTTCCAGCTTCATCCATGTCCCAACAAAGGACACGAACTCATCGTTTTTTGATGGCTGCATCATATTCCATGGTGCATATGTGCCTCATTTTCTTAATCCAATCTATTATTGATGGACATTTGGGTTGGTTCCAAGTCTTTGCTATTGTGAATAGTGCCGCAATAAACATATGTGTGTGCATGTGTCTTTATAGCAGCATGATTTATAATCCTTTGGGTATATACCCAGTAATGAGATGGCTGGGTCATATGGTATTTCTAGTTCTAGATCTTTGAGGAATCACCACACTGTCTTCCACAATTGTTGAACTAGTTTACAGTCCCACCAACAGTGTAAAAGTGTTCCTATTTCTACACATCCTCTCCAGCACCTGTTGTTTCCTGACTTTTTAATGATCGCCATTCTAACTGGTGTGAGATGGTATTTCATTGTGGTTTTGATTTGCATTTCTCTGACGGCCAGTGATGATGAGAATTTTTTCATGTGTCTGTGGGCTGCATAAATGCCTTCTTTTGAGAAGTGTCTTTTCATATCCTTTGCCCACTTTTTGATGGGGTTGTTTGATTTTTTTCTTGTAAATTTGTTTGAGTTCTTTGTAGATTCTGGATATTAGCCCTTTGTCAGAAGGGTAGATTGTAAATTTTTTCTCCCATTCTGTAGGTTGCCTGTTCACTCTGATGAGAGTTTATTTTGCTGTGCAGAAGTTCTTTAGTTTAATTAGATCTCATTTGTCAATTTTGGCTTTTGTTGCCATTGCTTTGGTATTTTAGTCATGAAGTCTTTGCCCATGCCTATGACCTGAATGATATTGCCTAGGTTTTCTTCTAGGGTTTTTATGGTTTTATGTCTAACATTTAAGTATTTAATCCATCTTGAATTACTTTTTTGTATAAGGTGTAAGGAAGGGATCCAGTTTCTACTTTCTACATATGGCTAGCCAGTTTTCCCAGTACCATTTATTAAATGGGGAATCCTTTCCCCATCTCTTGTTTTTGTCAAGTTTGTCAAATATCAGATGGTTGTAGATGTGTAGTATTATTTCTGAGGGCTCTGTTCTGTTCCATCGGTCTATATCTCTGTTTTGGTACCAGTATCCCTCTGTTTTGGTTACTGTAGGCCTTGTAGTATAGTTTGAAGTCAGGTGGCATGATGCCTCCAGCTTTGTTCTTTTGGTTTAGGATTGTCGTGACAATGCAGGCTCTTTTTTGGTTACACATGAACTTTAAAGTAGTTGTTTTCCAATTCTGTGAAGAAAGTCATTGGTAGCTTGATGGGGATGGCACTGAATCTATAAATTACCTTGGGCAGTATGGCCATTTTCACAATATTGATTGTTCCTATCCATGAGCATGGAATGTTCTTCCATTTGTTTGTGTCCTCTTTTATTTCGTTGAGCAGCGGTTTGTAGTTCTCCTTGAAGAGGTCCTTCACATCCCTTGTAAGTTGGATTCCTAGGTATTTTATTCTATTTGAAGCAATTGTGAATGGGAGTTCACTCATGATTTGGCTCTCTGTTTTTCTGTTATTGGTGTATAGGAATACTTGTGATTTTTGCACATTGATTTTGTATCTGGAGACTTTGCTGAAGTTGCTTATCAGCTGAAGGAGATTTTGGACTGAGACGATGGGGTTTTCTAAATATACAATCATGTCATCTGCAAACAGGGACAATCGGACTGCTTCTTTTTCTAATTGAGTAGCCTTTATTTCTTTCTCCTGCCTGATTGCACTGGCCAGAACTTCCAACACTATGTTGAATAGGAGTGGAGAGAGAGGGGGAATGCTTCCAGTTTTTGCCCATTCAGTATGATATTGGGGGTGGGTTTGTCATAAATAGCACCTTTTTTTTTTGAGATACGTCCTATCAATACCTAGTTTATTGAGAGCTTTTAGCATGAAGGGCTGTTGAGTTTTGTTGAAGGCCTTTTCTGCATCTATTGAGATAATCATGTGGTTTTTGTCTTTTGTTCTGTTTATGTGATGGATTATGTTTATTGTTTTGCATACATTGAACCAGCGTTGCATCCCAGGGATGAAGCCCACTTGATTGTGGTGGATAAAGTTTTTGATGTGCTGCTGGATTCGGCTTGCCAGTATTTTATTGAGGATTTTTACATTGATGTTCATCAGGGATATTGGTCTAAAATTCTCTTTTTTTGTTGTGTCTCTGCCAGACTTCGGTATCAGGATGATGTTTAGCTTCATAATATGAGTTAGGGAGGATTCCCTGTTTTTCTGTTGATTGGAATAGTTTCAGAAGGAATGGTACCAGCTCCTCCTTGTACCTCTGGTAGAATTCGGTTGTGAATCCGTCTGGTCCTGGACTTTTTTTGGTTGGTAGGGTATTCATTATTGCCTGAATTTCATAGCCTGTTATTGGTCTATTCAGGGATTCAACTTCTTCCTGGTTTAGTCTTGGGAGGGTGTATGGGTCCAGGAATTTATCCATTTCTTCTAGATTTTCTAGTTTATTTGCATAGAGATTTTTACAGTATTCTCTGTATTGATATCCCCTTTATCATTTTTCATTGCATCTATTTGATTCTTCCCTCTTTTCTTCTTTATTACTCTTGCTAGTGGTCTATCAATTTTGTTGATCTTTTCAAAAAATCAGCTCCCGGATTCATTGATTTTTTGAAGGGTTTTTTGTGTCTCGATCTCCTTCAATTCTGCTCTGATCTTGGTTATTTCTTGCCTTCTGCTGGCTTTTGAATGTGTTTGCTCTTGCTTCTCTAGTTATTTTAGTTGTGATATTAGGGTGTCAATTTTGGATCTTTCCTGCTTTCTCTTGTGGGCATTTAGTGCTATAAATTTCCCTCTACACACTGCTTTAAATGTGTCCCAAAGATTCTGGTATGTTGTATCTTTGTTCTCATTGGTTTCAAAGAACATCTTTACTTCAGTCTTCATTTTGTTATGTACCCAGTAGTCATTTAGGACCAGGTTGTTCAGTACCTATGTAGTTGAGTGGTTTTGATTGATTTCTTAATCCTGAGTTCTAGTTTGATTGCACTGTGGACTGAAAGACAGCTTGTTATAATTTCTGTTCTTTTACATTTGCTGAGGAGTGCTTTACTTCCAACTATGTGGTCAATTTTTGAATAAGTGTGATGTGGTGCTGAGAAGAATGTATATTCTACTGATTTGGGGTGGAGAGTTCTGCAGATGTCTATTAGGTCCATTTGGTGCAGAGCTGAGTTCAATTCCTGGATATCCTTTTTAACTTTCTGTCTCGTTGATCTAACGTTGACAGTGGTGTGTTAAAATCTCCCATTATTATTGTGTGGGAGTCTAAGTCTCTTTTTAAGTCCCTAAGGACTTGCTTTATGAATCTGGGTTCTCCTGTATTGGGTGTATATATATGTAGGCTAGTTAGCTCTTCTTGTTGCATTGATCCCTTTACCATTATGTAATGCCCTTCTCTGTCTTTTTTGATCTTTGTTGGTTTAAAGTCTGTTTTATCAGAGACTAGGATTGCAACCCCTGCCATTTTTTGTTTTCCATTTGCTTGGTAGATCTTTCTCCATCCTTTTATTTTGAGCCTATGTGTGTTTCTGCATGTGAGATGGGTCTCCTGAATACAGCACACTGATGGGTCTTGACTCTTTATCCAATTTGCCAGTCTGTGTCTTTTAATTCAACCATTTAGCCCATTTACATTTAAGGCTAATATTGTTACGTGTGAATTTGATCCTGTAAGTAGGATGTTAACTGGTTATTTTGCTCGTTAGTTGATACTGTTTCTACCTAGCATTGATGGTCTTTATAATTTGGCATGTGTTTGCCGTGGATGGTTCCAGTTGTTCCTTTCCATGTTTTTAGTGCTTCCTTCAGGAGCTCTTGTAAGGCAGGCCTGGTGGTGACAAAATCTCTCAGCATTTGCTTGTCTGTAAATGATTTTATTTCTCCTTCACTGATGAAGCTTAGTTTGGCTGGATATGCAATTCTGGGTTGCAAATTCTTTTGTTTAAGAATATTAAATATTGGCCCCCACTCTCTTCTGGCCTGTAGTGTTTCTGCCGAGAGGTCTGCTGTTAGTCTGATGGGCTTCCTTTTGTGGGTAACCCTACCTTTCTCTCTGGCTGCCCTTAACATTTTTTTCTTCATTTCATATTTGGTGAATCTGATAATTATGTGTCTTGGAGTTGCTCTTCTTGAGGAGTATCTTTGTAGGCATTCTGTGTATTTCATAAATTTGAATGTTGGCCTGCCTTGCTACGTTGGGGAAGTTCTCCTGGATAATATCCTGAAGAGTGTTTTCCAACTTGGTTCCATTCTCCCCATTACTTCCAGGTACACCAATCAGGCATAGATTTGGTCTTTTCATATAGTCCCATCTTTCTTGGAGGCTTTGTTCATTTCTTTTACCTCTTTTTTCTCTAAACTTCTCTTCTTGCATCGTTTCATTCATCTGATCTTCAATCACTGATACACTTTCTTCCAGTTGATTGAATCAACTACTGCAAGCTTGTGCATGCAGCACATAGTTCTTGTGCCATGGTTTCAGCTCCATCAGGTCATTTATGGTCTTCTCTAAGCTGTTTATTCTAGTTAGCCATTCATCTAATCGTTTTTCAAGGTTTTCTATTGGCTTTGCAATTGGTTTGAACATCCTCCTTTAGCTCAGAGAAGTTTGTTATTACCAATCGTCTGAAGCCTTCTTCTCTCAACTTGTCAAAGTCATTCTCCATCCAGGTTTGTTCCATTGCTGGCAAGGAGTTGCGTTCCTTTGGAGGAGAAGAGATGCTCTGATTTTTTAGAATTTTCAACTTTTCTGCTCTGTTTTTTCCCCATCTTTGTGGTTTTATCTACCTTTGGTGTTTGACGATGGTGATGTACAGATGGGGTTTTGGTGTGGATGTCCTTTCTGTTTGTTAGTTTTCCTTCTAACAGTCAGGACCCTAAGCTGCAGGCCTGTTGGAGTTTTCTGGCG
Source organism: Macaca thibetana thibetana (assembly GCF_024542745.1). Taxonomy (NCBI): domain Eukaryota; kingdom Metazoa; phylum Chordata; class Mammalia; order Primates; family Cercopithecidae; genus Macaca; species Macaca thibetana. Next base: position 28,773,688 of record NC_065579.1, read on the forward strand.
GTCCACTCCAGATCCTGTTTGCCTGGGTATCACCAGCAGAGGCTGCAGAACACAAATATTGAAGAATGGCAAATGTTTCTGCTTGATCCTTCCTCTGGAAGCTTCGTCTCAGAGGGGCACCTGGCAATATGAGGTGTCAGTCAGCCCCTACTGGGAGGTATCTCCCATTTAGGCTACTCCGGGATCAGGGACCCACTTGAGGAGGCAGTCTGTTCATTCTCAGATCTCAAACTCCATGCTAGGAGAAGGATTACTCTCTTCAAAGCTGTCAGACAGGGAAGTTTAAGTCTGCAGTAATTTAACAAATATTAAATGGTATGAACACTACCTTCACATTATAAAGATACAATATTACAGGCAACTATTTTGTCCCCAGTATTTTAACTTACTTGTCAATGTCACTGTTAGGCCACCTTTTTGAAGTATTTTATAGAATAAAGGTTTGGGGGAAACAGAGAAATATTAATTTAAGTCATTTTTCTAAATATGCTATAATTGTAGATATGCTTAAACTCATTCAAAAGAAAGAGCAAGCAGATAACACCAGGAAAGAACAGGAAAGTTTTTACTGCTTATAAAAATAAGTCCATCAACAAGGGATTTCAGGCAGGAGTCACACTAGAACTGCTTTCAGACCAAAATTTCAAATCCTAAACGAATCTTTGCAGAAAGTAAACTGCAAAAAAATTGGAATGGGTTTTCATTCCTTTGTCATGTAGCTAGTAAGGGATGGATATTGCCTACTGGGAGAACCATCTTGCTGCCTGAAGAACAGTAGAAATGACAGTAATAAAAAACACAGAAGAATTTAGGGGTTGCTATCAGGGGAGCAAAAGAGTCTCCATTGGTTTAGTAGAGAAAAGCAGCCTTAAAACGAAATAAACAAAAACTTTTAAAATATCTCCTTCAAAAGTATGAGTTTTTATGGGAGTAAATAAGTCATCATCTGTTAATGAATACACAGTTACAGAAGTGGCTTCTAAGGCCAAAGAATTTCAAATATCTAAGAACCAGGAAGAATGGAAAGGAAAGTTCAAGATATAACTTAACCTAATAACAAAGTTGTAAATAACAATAATAAGATGATGAAATATTTGTTAAGCAGATACTTACATCTATTATTTCATGAAACCCTATGCAATTGTTACTACAAAAAATGAAGGCTTAGACATGTTGAGTGACTGCCCAAATTCTTGAGAATTTTGACCAGGTCATGGAGAGTGTTTTTAGGATGTTAATTTATGTGTGCATCATGGGTGGGTGGAAGAAGACGTCAAATGTTGGCAAAGTAAAAGGATACAAAACCATAGACACACCCAATTTGTCTACCATTTTCATTTTAAATTTTTGTTCAAACTGGAATGTTATTTTCCATTTAACCATTATTTAACAGATCCCTTTATGGTTACAACTTTCTAATAAAGGATAGCTATATTTTAAAATTAAAAAATTAAAAATAAATTTGCCATCTGCCTAACTAGACAACATTGCCATCTAGTGGCCTAAACACACTACAGCTACCACTTCTGGGGTGACAGCAGGGGTCCTATCAAGGCTCTGAAGGATGTGCCCAGTAGATACAATGTTAATAATGATGGCAAGCCATACCAAGAGCACACAAACTCATCCAAAGCAAACATGCTGACATTCAACAAGAAAACTCACTCTAACCTCAAAGATGTCACAGCTTCACTGAGAAAAAAACAACCAAAAAAAAAAAAAAAAAAAAAAAAAAAACCAACTACCACCACCATTGAACCAAGGTTTTGATGTGCCTCACTTATTTATTTATTTTTCTTTGTAATTTTAAGATCCATTTCTTACTCCTGTGTTCACCTACCTGCATGGTAATGTTTTCAAACATTCTCTCATCTTTACAGTAAGAATATAGCCCTCTATCAACATGACCAAGGAAAGAAGCAGGTATCAGCTGCTAATGACAGTCAATAATTCAACAGGGAGTCAATCTGTTGACTTAACAGACTTTAAGTTAAGTTTAAGTCCCTGTTGACTTTAAGTCAGGGACTTAAAGACCCGGAATCTGTCCTAGAATGAGCAAGCTAAAGCTAGGCTTTGGTCTAAACAAGATGAAGATTTAAAGGACAGGAAAATAGGAAAAGGCTTACAAAATTGGCACAGATGCAGCTTCAACTGAGGTACCCAATATTCTAGGGATAAATTCTCTTAACAAACATCCTTTGGGGCCTTTTCTTTAATTAAAATCAGATACTCACTGCTTCTCCAGATTTACTGCAAGGCTTATGTAACGCTTTGTTTCTGCAACCAGGTCACCTATTGAAACCATCAACGTGCTGAAAGGGCACGGAAGGGCATGGAGAAAGAACCACGTCAAGGAGTGGACCACTGTCACAACACCACTGGTGGGTTTTTGCCAAATCCCATCTCTGACCCTACAAGTTTAAGATCATGAAGGATGTGAGAACACAAACAAAACAGCTGTTAAATCTTTTTTAGCCCATTTTGGATGAAATAAGTATAGAAACACAGGAGATCAGTTTAGATCTGTTTGAATAAAGGAACAGGAAAAGTTGGAAGAGGCAATTTTCAGAAATCCAAATACAGTATGCGCTTCTCCAAAATTTGCATCAGAGGCTGAATCACGCCCATGCAAATGGATCTTAGTTCAAATTCATGTCAGAAAAATCTGGAACACACTTCACTTCCCATATGCAAATATCCTAGAAAGCAGCTGTTTGTTCTTACCTATAATAAAAAGGATCTCCACTGCAATGTCACTGACAGTTGTGCTCCGAGTTGTGGATAGGTCGTCATTGCCAATAAAGCAAACGTTGTAAGGTACAGTCACAGCAACATAAAACGTTGCCAACAAAATAAGCCAGTCCCAGCCAGCTTTAAAAGTGCTAAAATGCAAAAGTATGAATTTGGACTTTTTTGCATCAGAAACTTTATACTCCGGAAATGCTGGTTTATCTACAAAAACATTCTGTGGATGAAGACCAAAAGGAGAGAAAGGAGAAACACAACATTAGAAACAAGGTTTACATAGTTTGAAACATACACTTTTGTGAGAAGGATCATTCACTACACAATGCAATATCTTACAAGTGACTTTTAAAAGTTGGTGATGCAAAACATCTAAACATCTAAAACTGAGCAGAGATCTTTGTTATAAGGAACAGGAATATGCAGAGTTTAGTCATGAAGCTAAGTGAGTAACCCAGATTTTGTTCATTAAAAAATAAAAAAGACCATTACCTAAGATGTCATCAAAAAACATTCACAGTTACATGTAATCCTACACACATTATAAACACAAAGCTATATTTACATTCCTATTGTCATGGGAACATTCTGTATACTTATAGATTTCTGATGACAGTCATTATCTAAAGACTACATTTGACCTGATATTTTACTCATGACAGCAATGGTATCTTTCTTTCCAAAAAGAATAGATATATGACCAATAATATATTGTAAACAGTTTACATTTCTTTCCAAATATAGCTAAGTCATGCTAACTACTTTCATTTTTTGCATTGTGGCTGTTGGTGAAGTTGGGAACCCAAACCTCATTACCTTGATAGACACAGATGCAGTCTGACATGCACCAGACATTGTTCAGATGGTAAAGTAAGAAACAGTTACTTAAGAGTTATTATTCAAGTCAGGGGAGGAGAAAGCCAGTGTTCACTGTGCAATTGACTAAATGCAGAATAGCTGGAGTTTTTGATAACTGCAAAAGCACTTCGCTTTGAATGCAGTTCAAATTGATGAACAATTCCCTTGTTGCTAGAAGACAAAGGGAGGCCCAACAATAGCATGTGTGGAAATTTGACAAGCCTGTGACCAGATACTTGCAGACCTTGCTTTGACCTCAATTAATGAGAAATCCAAGATAGGTAATGGAAACTTATATTTGAAAGTTTAGTTGAATTAACAGAGCAGTTAAAAATTCCAGAATATATATTACTTGTAGGTCACTATGTTGTGCCTGTCTCACTCATTGAGGGAAGGGCAGATTAATGTGAAGTGTTCAGGGATCCTGAAGTACCTGAGGATTCAAGAAAGGTTCAGAAACATCAGGGACATCTAGCTCTAAGTGGTGACTGTCAGTGATTGAATAGTTTTGCTACCTTGATATTAATGCACCCCTGTCTGGCATTTCTCTTTGGTAGGTATTTTCAACCCATGTTTCCACTTCCTGTTAATATTCTCACTCAACCCACACAGGCATCTCATAATGTCAGCACTTCGTGGTGGGTCACTGTTAAACTATTTCCAGATGGTCCTTAGATGCCCATCTGCCACTGCATCTATGTTTCATACAATTCCCTGATATTCATCCTGTCTCCTTTGCCTCATTCTCTGGTTTGAAGAAACCAGTTCCAAAGGTAGACTTTGGCATAAAACAGAGAAGAGGAGACGAAGTAGCCCTGTTGGGCTTCTCATAAAAATTCAGTCTGTTACATTGGAAGAGGGAATTGAGGTCTGTAACCATTAATCTTCCCACTATTGATAAACACTTCTAGTTATAACAACATGATTGATTCTAATCCAAATTTTCCCTGAATATTTACTACAATAAAGAGTTATCAGAAGCCATGGGAAATGTCTCATTTTCTATCCACATAAATTTTTCCTATCATATTACAGAAATTAAAATTTTACAGTGTTTGAGGGAACATCGATATCCAGGGGTAATGATTTGGGAAAACTAAAAAGTGAAGTTTTTGCTTTTGTTTTTGATTATGCTGATAATGAAGCATTAGGGATTCTGTCACAAAAGTTCAGCAATATATCACTTTTCTGTACAAATCAGAAAATAAATCACATGGTTTCATTTTGTAAGCTACTTAGAACATATTTTAAAAATATTTTTAAAAGATACTGAGAATTCAATGCATTTGAGATTAGATTTAAATTTTGAAATGTTGTTAACTCAAATCCTGCAAACATCTTTACATAATCACCTGAGTGAAAAAAAATAGATGCTCCTCCTCTTCCACCAGTTTTTGTAACGTTTTATCAAAATCCTTTCAAATGAAAAAAATACTTAAAATTGTAAAGAAAAATTCTACACAGTTGTAAAATTATGCTTTTTAGCAGGAAGCAGGGAAGAAGACATGTTATTTGTAACTGTCAAACATGGAGTTTGTCTACTCTAGATGTTAGGTTTATCTTACTTATTAATCTTCAATCATATTTCTTTAGTACCAATGGTGTTTTAGATGTTTAACCTCTAACCTGTGACACCAACAAAATAGTTAACTCCAGTGCCTAATTAAGGTAATTGTTTCCTAAACTATTTTTGCAATAGTTCCTTTGAAGCTATCATCTGAATGAGCAAGAGAATGTGAAAATATTTCTACAGTCATTTCAGTGAGTAATCTAAAGCCAGTGTATGCCTTTGATGATTACCACTGTCCCCTGCCGGAAATACGCATTTGTAGCACTCTCCTTTCAAGCTTCCAAGGCTCTAGTGTGATCTTTAACATTTCTTCGTGTTGGAAACATTTGCATCATCTCATTCTTATTTGATTGACAGAATAACAAATTAAGGAAGGTAGAATTTGAAAACACCTTTTTCAAGGTATACCAGGCAAAGTTAGAGACAGACTAAAATATGTTGCATCTTGATTCCCAAACCTGCTGATGACCTGATGAGTTCATTTGACTATGGCTGAAGCATATATTCCTGTTCCACAGAACTGTATCTGAGAAACAGCAAGGTAAGAGTCAGAAGCACAGTGGCTTTGAATTAGAAGATTAAAGATTGGGTACCACAACTGCTGCTTCTAATAAGTTGAGTTTTTTCCATCATTAAAATGGGACTAATAAAAATCAGACCTAGTACTGGCTTCTATGAGAATCAAATAATATGATTTAAGTAAAAGGAATTTGTAAATAGCAAACGACTATAAAATGTTAAGAATTATTTTTTGTGTGTGCAAATGTTATTACAGCCAGAATTTCCAGAAAATTTGTTTATTTAATAAACTATACAAGTCATTTCCTCTTCTCCCTTCTGTCTTCCTTCTATCTGCCATTTAGCCATTCTACTCTGTTATTCCTGAAAGGAGATGGTGAACAGGTGAACAGGGCAATTCCTGATTCCATACTTTGCTTCAGGAATAAGATATTACCTGTAGTATTAGATATTACCTCTAGTATTACCTGTAGTATTAGAGTCACTGTGCTGATTAGGCGTCTTAAATTACTATGTATTATTTTAATACTCTACCCTGATGTTTGTATTTCTTAAATGAATGGCAATTAAGCAAATTAGCTAAGTAATGGGAGTTATACTTTTTTTGAAATCATATTTTTAAGTACTGCTTTGTACTTTGTTAAATCTAAAGGGAAAAATAGCATGCCCAGCAAATGCATTTTAAAGCACTAATTCTTACTACGTTTAAATTCTCCACTAAAAGCTAGATAGTGTCAGCTTTCAGCCTTACAGAATCTGTGGATAATATTTGTTTAGGTGCTTTGCTGGTTGGTTTGCATGGAATCAAGCCCAGATGTAGTTACCTTTGTTTCTTCCTATAACTTGCTTATGTCACTAAGGCTGACTTGGTAACTGAAAGGGGATGTAAATAGGCACCAGTGGAAGGATCCATAGATCAAGTGGTGTGTACTGTTTCAAGCCTCTCCCTGGATTCCCAGGAAATCAATATAACACTCGGGCACACGTATCCCTAGAGAACCTTTATATTGAATTAGGACCAAAAAAAAAAAAAAAAACCATCAAAATGTGACCCTCCACAGTGGTACATGGCAGACCAGCACGGACATGGTTGATGGTCCTGGAAGGACAAATGATTCAAAACATCTTGTTTTGGCTTCCAGAAAGTTGCACTGAAGTAGAGCCAGGTTTGCAGCACGTTCATGTCAAATCTCGCTCCTCACCCTGGGTTCATACATCTTTCTTTGTTCACTACAATCAGAGAAATGAATACTTTGTATGTCTGATGAATGGTCCTGTTTTATCAAAGCATGTGTATGTGTATGTCAGATTAGGTAGTCCTTGAGCTTGCTATGTTAAAAATAAAATGCCAAAGTATCCCCCCTCTGTCGTTAACTCCCAGAACTTCTGGATCTTAAATCAATTCCAAAATAGATCTGGTCATTTCATGTGACTTTTTCTTGTCATTGGCAAGTTAGATGCTGGTATTTAATCTGCCACCTATGGTCACACAACCCCCCATATATGTTTTGATGATTCCATAAGGCAAATTAATGACATTAACATCATTTTAAAACTCTGACTATCTACAACTAAATAGATATTGTTCTAGGTTTCTCAGTGAAGTCTCTTAGTGCTAAGAACCAGTTACAAAATTCAGTGTGAAATCCTGGAGGATATATGTCATGTAAAATTGGAAAGAATCACCTTATACAGGCATAGTTATTTGTTGTGGCTTTGACAGAGAGACACCATATTTCAGAAAGCAACTCTATTGTAATTTACTAAAAGTGTGACTTTCCAAAATTGTTTAATGTATGGTATGCAATTGTAAATCCAGTGTTTCACTGTGAAATTTTCAACTGTGTTTTATATATAATGAAAGTTTTTTAGTGGCGTAATGGCTTTGATTTGGTCTTGTTTCTCCTGGATAAAAGCATTTGTAGAACTAGATAATGTGCAAAACGATGGAACTAAAATTAAATTTGAGAAATTTTAACCAATAAACTATGAATGTGTAATATGACTTGCTGCATCATTTTTGTTTCATAAAATGTAACCAGTGTGTCCCCATTTGCAGTGTCCCTAGTACCATATTTACTTCACTGCAATAATATTCTAATCTCTATGCTGTGATAACACTATGATTAAGCACTTTTATTATAGAAATGCCTCATGACTGCTGACCTTTTCCAGTTTGTTCTATATAGAAAAGCACAAACCAAAGTGGAAAAAAAAAATGTAGGCAAGCCAGTAAATGGGTAATTGAGGCCTTTCTTTAACGAGTCAAACATTGCCACCAGGGGAAACACTAGCATTCGTCCTGTACACACATACCACCTACGTTATTTATTTTCAATTTGTTCTTTTCTCTTCTTTGCAGGTGCCCAGAGATGTGATAAAGGACTGCTCGACTCCGTCTCCGGGCTGAGTCAAAGTGGGTCCCTGCTCTTGATCTTCCTTTGACTTTGTCTGGGGGAAAATAAAGCTCATTAGATACAAATGCATGCATCATTTCACCTCCAGAATGTCGTTTTGACAGTTCCCTTTCAAGAGCATATTGTACATGTTTTCCAATACCTAAAATAATCTGCTGGATCCTAATGACATTTAATTTAATTTTAGTCCTTTATAATTTGTACATTTTTATCATCATATTGACTGCATTAATTTTTAAAAATTAAAGTAAAACATACATGAACAGAGGAGAACTTTCAAATAGTTCAGGAAATCATTAATGGGTATTATTCCTTCCTTCCTGCTATTCCACACTGAAATCGCTAATTCTACTCTCAACATTTAAAAACATTCTTTCCAGAAAAATTTCTAATATGTACCCTATATCCACACTTACAATTATTTTTTCTCTGCATATATATATGTTTACAGTAAAAATTGTTTACTTATTACTTTTTTCACATTAAAATACTTGCAAATCATTCAATATTTGCATATTATAGTTCTCTCCTATTTTTTTAAACAGCTAATAGCACACTATGTTAAGGATATAACTAATTTTATTAATTTTACTGTTTCTCTATCATGAAGATTCAGATTTACCTAAGATTTTTTTGTCAAAATCCGTGTGGCCAATCCTGCAAAGAAAATTCTTAAATGCATACAGCTTTGAGTTTATTAAGTAAATAAATTACTGGCAGAGGTATGTACATTTTAAATTTTGGTATACATATTCCATATTTCATTCCAGCAATTTACAGTACCAGCAAGTGAATAGATGTGCCTGCTTCACCACACACATGCCAAAACTATAAACTATTAAATGAGTATTGGCTAATATTTGGATAGTTGAAAAATGCCATATTAATTTGTATTATAAAAATCATGAGTGTGGATGAGCATGCTTTAAATATTTATTGTTTGTTTGTATTGATTTTTCTGGTCTATTCAGTTTTGTCAATTTTGAAATCGAAGTAGTGTTTTTAAATTTATTTGCAGTAGCTCTTTGTATACTAGAGTAATGGCCATTTTCTCATCATATTTGCCACCAAAAATGTTCCCAATTTGTTCTTGACTTTGGAATTCATTTACGCAGTTTATAAATTCTAAAATACATGTTGTCATGTTACAGTAGGTAGTTAGTCAGACATGAACAGTGCAGGAGAGGACCATCTCCCCAGGAATGTCAAGCAAACATTAGTTGATGGCCTAGTGGTTGCTAAACTGTCGCTCTGAAATGATAATTGGCTGCAGCCAGTGCCAGTGAAAGACAGTATCCCGATAGGTAGAAAACACCTAAGTTGGTGATGTTAGGAGTTGAACGAGTGGGCTCAAGCATGTGCACTAAGAGGCAAAATGGTGGTGTTTAACTGGTACATAACCTTCCTCTGGGAATGCACTACTGGTAAGGGAAAGCACCTCAAATGAACATGTGCACAGCTTCAGTAAACACACTGTGCATGCAGCCCCTCCCTAGTGCTGGAGGGCCACTGTGCATGTGGACAGCCTACCTCAAAAGAAGAGTCAAGAAAAGAGAAATGGAAACCCTAGAACCATGCTAATGTGTAAAACCCCAAGTCAAAGGCTGAACAGAGAACTTGGATCTCTCAAGTCACGTGCTTGGCCCGCTTCCAAGTGTACATTGCTTCCTTTCATTTCTGCTCTAAAGCATTTTAAATAAACTCTCAATCTTAAAACTTGCCTTGGTCTCTCCCTCTGCCTTAAACCTACTTCTGCCCCTTGGCTGAATTCTTTCCTCCAAGAAGGCAAGCATCGAGTTTGCTGCAGACCTATATGGATTTGCCACTGGTTTCAGTCAGACTTATCTTTCTATTTCTGGTGTCTAGACATTATGCCCTGCATAGCCAAACTATTGTCACACAAAAATATATGCAAGTTTATTCCAATATATTTTGCCCTTACTTTAAAAAGTTTTAACATTTAAATCTTTAATCCAATTGGACTATATTTTAGTAAAACAAAGTAAGGATCTAGCTATATCGTTTTCTTTCTAAAGGGCTACTGTTCAAGGAAAATAAAGTGGTTATGTTACATTAAGAAACATTTAGTCATTATTTGATCAAATTTCACCCTAAATAAATTGTATCTATGTTACAATTATTGCAAAATATAAAAACATTAAAATCTATTTATTTAAGTTCATCATAAAATCTCTCTACTATTATAAAAGCTCTTTGATATCTCTCCTTCATAAAAAAAATTTGGTTTAGTTGCTATGTCATAGAAGCCATATGACTGCTGTTGATGCCTACTGTGTGCCAGGCTCTGTTCTAGATCTTCCAAATTTATTATTAAAACTGATCCTCGTAAGTATCCTATGAAATAAGTATTATTATTCACCATTTACAGATGAGAAAACTGAAGGTCTAATAACACATTAGATGGTCACACATCTAGTAACAGGAGTAGAGTCAGTATGTGAAGTCAGATTGGTCTCGAGTCCCTCTTCTTTCCACACACAGAACCAAGTCCCTTAGTGACTTCAATTAGTGTTCCGGACTGCTGCTTTTTATCAACTTTCACATAGAGTAACAGGTATTATAATTCCTGCTGCCCATCTGAGACCTCAATCCAAGTGTTTCATGGACTTTAATTACCCCTACCTCCAAAATTCCCACACCACTTGGGGATGCTTTAATGGCCAGCAAATGGGGTGTTTGATTCACCTCAAAAGTCTAATTGAATGTTACTTTTAAAAAAAGCATTCACCTTTTGCTGCATACTTGAAAAAATATTGAAAACCAAATTTGCTACATTACTATAGACTTGCATCACTAAAAATAGATTTTAAAACACCCAGAATAATATCAAAAAGGACACTTTTTAAAAACTTGTGGCTGAACAAAGCACATTTCATGGTTACTGCTAAAAGTTAAGATCATATCTTCGTGTGTGAAATTTTTTGATCTACATAGAATCTTTGTAAATTAAATTTGAAAATGGAATTATTACTCCAGCAAGGAGTAATTTTAAATATATTTAAACTTGAAAACAGCCAGAGTTTTCAGACAATCTCTACAGAAATTTGGTAGGAATGGCCAACAGACTGCTTATACAATATCAATTGGCTTCAAAATGTCAAGTGGAATTACAATACTAACTACAAAATGAACCAGATTAGATATTCACAACCGTCCATAAGCCAATTCCCTTCTCAGCGGAGAAATCTAATTAATAACTGAGATTTTCCAAATCAAACGATAGCAGTTTTACCATCTTAGAAAAGGTCCCCTCAAAGGGAAGGGTCAAAGAATAATTTGTGATAGTCTTGACTCTAAATGGAAGAAAAAAAAGTTTTCTGTGCAAATAGTTAGTCACAATTGAACCCTCATGCAAGATTGGGTTGAAAATCATTCTACTTTACTATAATATTCATGACAGCAATATTTCTAATCTGCATATCTACACAAATCACAAACACATCAGTATGTGTATATATACACATAACATATGGGTGTGTGTGTATGTATAACTAGAAATAAGCCAAATGTCCACAAATAAAACAATGCATATAGGCATAGTAATGACATAGAATATCATAATTCCATCAAATTGAACTTACATAGGAAATAAATGGGAAATGAATGAAATAGTGTCTTCCTGTTAACACAGAAATATCTCAAAAACATAATACTGAGTACAAAAGCAAAAAATGAAAGAGAGAAAAATGGCAACATTTGAACAACATTCACAGATGTGTAAAACTAAATAATATGCTGTTTAGAGAAATGTACAACTGCTGTAAAACTGTATGTAATCACATGACCACAACCAGCTGCACAAGAGGCTAGAAAACAGAATCTCCAGTTGACCACCATGCCTTACTAAATGGTATTAGTATAATTGTATTTCTTAAACTGGATTGGGGGTATATAATGATTTGTAATAATATTTTATACTTCATATATATTTTCAATGTAAAATTATTTCACCAAAAAAGGACAACAATAAAGTGATATCAAACCATTTAACAATGAAACCTGATAAAATTATACAGAGTGGCGGTGGTAGTGGTGGTGGTGGTAGGGGACAAACTGCTTGAGATGGATGACCCAGGGTTAAAATCTGAAGAACCAATAGTTGTTAATAAGATAGGGTCAGAGGAGCCAAGACAAGGTGTGAGGATCTCAGGCAGAAAGGAGTTCAGCATCTTTGAAGAACTGAACGAAGTCCAGAAGAGTTAGTATATGGTGAAAGGAAGGAAGAGCGGTAAAAAGGGGAACTAGAAAGTAGGCAGAAGTCAGACAGCTCATTCAGCACCTTTGAAGCCACATTAGAATTTTTGCTCTTGACTATAAGTGCAATGATAAAAGTATTAGTTAGGAAACAAACAAATAAAAAAGCCTAAATTATTTTTTTTTAAAAGCCTAAAATATATATTTGCAGCTACTTGAATAAGAAGATAACTCTCTCTTTCTCCTCTATCTCCCTCTCTCCTCTCTCTCTCTCTCTCTCTCTCTGTCTCTCTCTCTCTCTGTCTCTCTCTCTCTCTCTCTCTGTCTCTCTCTCTCTCTCTCTCTCTCTGTGTGTGTGTGTTTTCTGTCTCCCTCATTCTCTTCTTGTTTCCTATAACATAGCACAGATTAGCAAGCTACAGTGCTGGAGCACATGAAGCAACAGTAAGATTTTAAACCTTCAAATGACATGAGAACATTTGAGTTTTCAAAAGAACAAATTGACTTGTAATGGGTGATTTTATTAGAAAGAGACAACAGAAGTTGATAGGAGATTACTCAGAAGCCTGTTTTAGTAGATCAGTAAAAACATGGTAAGACTAAAGTAGTAGCTAGCAGTAGATGTGGAGCAAAGCTGGCACATTTGAAATACGTGTAGAGATAAAAGTTGCCTGGATTTGTCAATTAGTTGATTATGAAATTATCTAGTAAGAGTGTTCGGAGTAAAAGGAGAAAATCTAGGCCTTCCCTTTTTCTTTCAGTGATGAAAAGGTGAAGATTTCAATTGCCATCAGGTCAATGAAGGTAAATAAGTAAAATACAAGAGGAGGAGGTAGTGGTCAGTAAGCAGGATAATTAAATAAGACATTTTAGTTACTAAGCAACACTGAGAGATGAAAATTTCCAGGAAAAAAATTAAAGTTATGATTAGACTCCACTGAGTTAGGACTTCTGAACAAAACATCATGTATTAGCAACATTCCCTTAACCTCCATCATGTTCTAGGCATTATGCCAGGAACTTTGTCTTGGTTCTTTTTTAATCCTCACTTTGTTAGGCATTAGTTTTTCTATTAACTGAAGGGGAAAAAAAGCATAAAACAAACTTGAAGATCATGAAAATTGTGTACTTGTCCAAATTCACACAGTAAGTGGGAGGGCTGATATTTGAATTCTCAATGAACTTCCGTGAAATCACATGTTCTTTCCAACTCACCATAGTAAATAATAGATCACTGAGCTGTGAGCCTGTCCAATATTTTTACTTATCTGTGTTATAGTGTTGAGTCAAAATGGATCTCTTCTAGGCAGGAGTTATCTTCTCTGCTAGACAGGGTCTTCTCTTATTTCGCTCTCTTTCTTGCACTAAAAAGGACGTACGCTGAAATGTACTCTCTCCAGTTGTCATTTTAGGTTTTATTTCCCTTCCACTTTCTCTCATATCCCTACTTTTACATTGTAAACTACTTTTATAACATGCTTTTTAAAAAAATAGAGCACTTGTTCCCATTTAAATATCAATGCAGAAACTTATAGTTCAAGATGCAAAGGAAACGTCCTTTTAAAAAAATTACAATAAAATTATACATTTTTACATTCTAAATTATACAGCATTGAAAAACATTAAAAACACAGGAAATCTGAAAATCCAAAATTACAGTGAAGTAACTTCATCTGTCTCAGAAACTGATAGCTGTGGTGGCAAAAAATAAATAAAATTATAGGGAATGTTAATACATTGATTTACAAGTTATTACGGCTAATACATTAATAATGTTAATGTTAAAATTATCTATAATTAATGAATGAGTATCTATGGTATCTACCAAAGAAAGAATTTCTCTTCTTTTCTATGCTCATGGAATATTCATAGCAGTTGATTTTTTTCTGCAAACACAATTTCAAAAATATTCCAAAAAACAGAAGTCATGTGTATGAAAACAATTCTCCATATAATGGCTCAAACTCTATTTTGATTTATTAAATTTCTGTATAATTTTTTATATTAAGAGAAATTAGTAAGCAAATTTGTAGACTTTGGAAATAAAAGACTTTTTAAAAAGAAATAATGTTAATAAGCACATTTGATATCCAAACTCAATGGATGTAATCAGATGAATGAGAGAAAAATCAATACTTAAAATGTACCTATTACAAAATATATCATATAAAATATCTAATACATGAAACAAACTACATATTTAAAATACTAAATATGTAGAACTTTAAGACACCAAATAAATATAATAATTTAATAGGAAAACAACAAATAAGAGTAAACTAGGTTATAGAAACAAAAAAAATGAAACAGAAAACAAAACGCTTTTTAAAATGTGGCCAATTAAATGGAAAGAAGATAAGAGAATTAAACTTCTCGCAGTTGTATTCAAGGAAAAGAAATAAGACCAACACAAATAATATTCAGAATAAAAACAAGATCATGAATTTGGAAGACTTTAGAAATTATAAAATTACTTTGTAGAAAATTACATTTTCATAGTTTTGTAGATTTAATGAATACTTTGAGGGCAGGAGTCAATTACCAAAATAGTTCCAAACAGTAGTAAAAATTTTGAATAGACCAGTAATGTGGAAAGAAGCAGAGAAAGAGACTATCTCATGTCACTTACCACCCCTCTCTGAGGCCTACTGCAGAGGGTTTTAAAGTCAAAGTTATCAAGCTTTAAAAGAACAGATAATTCTTTTAACAACTTCAGAGAATAAAAGAGCCAAAAAATTTGTGAATACACTTACAACTCTGGAAAACTTGGTACCAAAACTGTGTGTGTGTGTGTGTGTGTGTGTATGTATATGTGTGTATATATATATATCACTTTCACTTATAGATGCAAAAATCCTTAATAAAACATTAGTAAACTGAATATAGAAATACAGTAAAAGAAAAATATATCAATCTCATGTAGGATTTATGCTAAGGGTCGTTCCCTTTTAGGGAATCAATATAATTCAGCAGATCTGTAAATAAAAAAAACCCCTTGACCATCTCTGTAAATACCAGATTTTATATATAACCCAGTAAACATTTGTGTTTTTTAAAAAAGCTTTATAAAATGCAATAGAAGGACTCTTCTTTAAAAATATTCAACTGTAACGAAGGGAGCAGTCTTATTTAGTGGGGTGGCCGTTTTTGTAACTTATAAAAAGGCTGAAATCTAAAAACTATACATATTTTAGAGAGAGAGAATAAAGGTAATTTAAACTCATTATGGAAAATTGGGAAAACACAGAAAAAATATATATGTAGAGAGAGAATAAAGGTAATTTAAATTCATTATGGAAAATTGGGAAATACAGAAAAATAAAAAAGAAAGAATGCCTGATTGGCTTCAATATCAAGAATTTCAAGCATTTTTATTGCATTTATTTTTTATAAGCTCAACTACAATTAAATAGTACATACACATTTCTTCCTTGAATAATAAAAATAATACATGTGCATTTTACTAAATTTAGAAGTGGAAAACAATGGAAAGCAGGAAATGAGTCTCTTTCATAATACCACCTCCCGGTAATAATTTAACATTTTGGTGGACTTATTTTTTGGCTTTGTTCTAGGCTTTCTTTTTCTTTTCTTTTCTTTTTTTCTTTTTTTTAACATCACTGACCTCATATAAATTAATCTTAAACATAACTAACACAGGAATAGTTATAGATCTTAGATATAAAGAGGATTTAAGGGGAAAATATCTGCCAAAGTACACGAGACTGGACTTTTAGTTTTGCTCAATTTTAAAAAAGCCTGTGACTCAGTTCATTCAATATAAATTTTGAATATATACATCATATATATATGTAATCATTATTAAAAGGTTTGAAATGCAAATGGCCATTTGGCCACAAATTAAGCCCTGCTTTGGTTTGTTTTTTAGAGATGAGGTCTTGCTGTGTGGCCCAGGCTGGAGTACAGTGGCTATTCCCAGGTACAATCATCGCAAGCTATAGCCTCGACCTCCTGAAGCTTTGCTTTTGTGATGAGAAATAAGAAGACAGGTTCTACTTGCTGAGTTGTAGTACATGTTATGCTACACTGGCCAGATGCCTGCTCAGGACTAAAAGCCTGAAGTCTATAGCGCTGGGAGTGTACCTGTCCAGAACCATCACCTCTTAGGCCTCAGTCCACTTATGAATTTCCCTCAGGTGAAGTGAGTGGCTCTTCCCAGAACATCCTGCATTCAATGACGGACCATATGGGACTGTAATGAGGGGTCCCTGCCCAATTCGAGACAACTCTGCAGAGCACCCAGTTTTAGCTGCTGGTGAACTTGGAGTCGGCAAATATCTTATAACTGCATTGCAGCCCAGCTTGTCCCTCTGCCCACTCTTCTTTTTATTCCTTTATTTAAACTTTTATCCCATAAGTGCTGCTAAGAAAAATTTCCGGTATGAACTGTGGGGAAAAAATGTGCCCCAGAAAAACTAGTTGCTGATACACAAAAATGACTACAAGTGAAAGAGGAATCATGTAGGGAATTGATGAAGGGTGTCGTTTACACTGTGAACTGAAGAATCCTTCTGGATTAATATATAACTGGTCCAAATTTGTTAAGGAAGGACACAAATTTATATCTTCCACATTCTTAAATTTATAATTTTGAATCATTTCTGTTGGCTGGAATACATTGTCATTTTTTAAAGAAAAGTATATGGATTATGTATTTTATCATTTTCCATGTACTGAATTATACAACAGTCTATCGTGAATTTTGTTACCGTGAGAGTGTTACAAAAACCTGCTAATCTCTAGGTCTAGCAAGAGCAATAGCATACTGCCAGGGTCAGGGCAGGGAAGGCACTCCAAACCTCTGTAGGCAACAGGGGAAGTGCTGTCTGCAGAAATTTAAAAACAATAATAAATCCAACTACGTTTGGTCAGTTTTGTATTCTTACCATGCGTTTGCAATTCTAAACAAAAAATCTTTTGTTGATTTAGGTTCAAAACAATTGCATGGTTACTGTTAAATTTTAATAGTATATGGAAGCTTTGAATTAGCACATTTATAGTACAAATTACATCCTGGGAAAAGTATTTCTAAACCACTCATCTGACAAAGGACTTAGATGTAGAATATATAAAGAACTCTGAATACTCAATAATAAGAAAACCAAACAATCCAATTAGAAAATAAGCAAAAGACATTTCACTAGAGGATATAAGAATAGCAAATCACCACATGAAAAGATGTTTAAAAACACTAACCATTAAGGGCATGCAAATTGAGACTACAATTAGATATCAATAGACACCATATGAGATATCAATACACAATAGCAAAATAAAAAATAGTTACAGTATCAAATTCTGGTGATGATGTGCAGAAACTGGATCTCTCACACATTGCTGGTGGAAATGAGAAGTAAAACAGTCACTCTATGCCGGGCTCAATGGCTCACCCCTGTAACCCCAGCACTTTGGGAGGCCAAGGCGGGTGGATCACTTGAGGTCAGTAGTTCAAGACCAGCCTGTTCAACATGATGAAACCCCATCTCTACTAAAAATACAAAAATTAGCTGGGTGTGGTGGCACGCACCTGTAATCCCAGCTACTTAGGAGGCTGAGGCATGAGAATCACCCGAACCTGGGAGGCACAAGTTGCAGTGAGTCGAGATCGTGCCACTGTCTCAGCCTAGGGGACAGAGGGAGACTCTGTCTCAAAACAATGGAAAAATAAAAAGAAAAAGAAAAACAGTTAATCTAAAAAATAGGTTGGGAATTTCTTGAAGAAAAAAGCCTTAAACATATACTTACCATACAAGTGAGCAATTGCACTGTTGGAGAATTATTCCAGAGAAATGGAGGCATGTCCTCATGAAGCCCTGTGTACAATTGTTAAGTAAACTGGTCTATCTATACCATGAAATACAATTCAGACATAAAAAAGAATAAACAATGGAAGTGGGCAGCAACTTGAATTGATCTCCAGGGCATTAAGTTGAGTGGAAAAAGTTAATCTCAAGAGGTTACACATTGCATTATTCTATGATAGCATTCTCTAAATGTTGTAGATGGAGAACAGACTAGCAGTAGTCAGGCATTAGGGATGGTAGAGGGTGATGGGGTTGGTATGACTGTAAAAGGGTAGCAAGAGGGAGATTTTTGTAGTGATAGAAGTTTGAACAAAAGCAAAGCAATGTTTTGTAAGTGAACCTGAAACTGCCCAATATAAGGAAATAGGCCTGAAATCTTGAGTCAGTTTAGTTCACACATGTGAAATGTATGTGAAAAAAAGTAATATAATGCAAAAATAGGTGATATATACATCCTTAAAGTACTAATACTTAAAAAAAAATTCTCTTACCAAATAATCTGATATTGGCCATTTTGAGTATGGATCTTCACAAGTAAAACGGTTCAGAGTCTAGGTATTTCATTGTATTTGACTTAGACTTAGTTTCATCATGATAGAAGACTCACCGTGTTACACAAATATAATTAGAATAAATAGGAGCTAGTATTTAATGGCACAACAGAGTGATAACAATCGATAGTAATTTGTTGTACATTTTACAAAAACTAAAAGGGTATAACTGGAATGTTTGCAACACAAAGAGATGATAAACGCTTGGGGGGATGGATATTCCATTTACCCTGATGTGACTATTATGCATTGTATGCCTGTACCAAAATATCTTTCGCATCCCATAAATACCTAAATCTATTATGTACTCATAAAAATTAAAAATAATTGGCCGGCACAGTGGCTCAAGCCTGTAATCCCAGCACTTTGGGAGGCCGAGGCGGACAGATTATGAGGTCAAGAGGTCATGATCATCCTGGCCAAGAAGGTGAAACCCTATCTCTACTAAAAATGCAAAAAATTAGCCAGGTGTGGTGGCACACACCTATAGGCCCAGGTACTCGGGAGGCTGAGGCAGGAGAATCACTTGAACCTGGGAGGCGGAGGTTGCAGTGAGCCGAGATTGAGCCATTGAACTCCAGTCTGGCACCAGAGCGAGACTCTGTCTCAAAATAATAATAATAAGAATAATAATAATATAAAATAATTAAAGAAAGAAGTTCGTCTCAAAATCTAAATCTTCTAAGTCAACATGTAGCTATTACTGTTACCAACATCAGAAAGCCAGAACCTTATATTATAAGAAAAAAATCTCAAAAAACTTCCCCACAGTATTAGAAAATGATACAAAGTATGAATTTTGATTTTTAAAAAACTTTATTTATACTACCTTGCAAGAAATAGTCTGCCTACAGTGAACTGATTATTATTTGGTATCATTGGTTGGAGATTTATGTCCTTCTGGGAAGATGGCAGATACTGCAATTTTGAATTTTACTTCTTCAGTAGAGAATATGACATTTTAAGAAAAAATTGAGAAAATGTCTGATGGAATTTAGCTTTGAAAGGTAGTTCAAAAGACTAGGCACCTCACAATATATGATTATCCTTTGCCTATAGGTGATCCTCTAAAGTTAAATAAGTCATGAAGAAATGAGAGTTTTCTTCCTTACAAAAATATCATAACATTTGCTAGGAAGTCCTGACTATGGGGAGACACTCCTATGTTTGTACTATATGATACCCAAACAAACCCCAAAATTTCCCTATTAGTGGTTAAGAATAAAACGAATATTTTGGTTTTCCTATTCCTTGCATTAACTTCCTGATAGGATTTTCCAAATCTTGTTTGTAATGTCCCCAAATGGCACAATTTCAGGATTACTTGATGCTCCCAATATTAAAATAACTTCAATTCAACTTAAATGTCAAAAATAAATATGACTCCCACAACAGTTTCACAATAGGTGTTGGAAATTCATTGTCTTCTTATAACCCCATCAGTTATAAGGAAGATGTTGTGAGACACCAAGCTCATATAAACAATTTCTGACTTCGTTGAGATCATATATGGTCAGAAAAATAGACATAATTGAGGATATGGTGGCACACATGAGCACTAAATGGAAGTATTTGTGGAATATAAGGAAGATGTTTACAAGGGAGAATAAGAACAATAAAAAAATCAATAGAGAAACTAGCCTCTGGTCTGAGCCTAGAAAACATACTTTTGGCCAAGCTTATGGAAGAAAGGGAATTCTAGACTGAGAATGCTTGAACAAAAATATGTTAGAATACTTTATCATTTGAGAAAAAGATTACATACATTATGTGTGGTGGTGTGTAATGGATGCTGTGGGAGACAAAATTGAGAGTAAAATTTCAGCAAAATTCATTAGAGATCTTGAATAATAGGCTAAAGAATTTAATCCTAACTCTTTTTTTTTCTTTTGGAAAAAAACATTATTAAACACTCAAGAGTATACTTCTCAATATCACAGAAGAGTTTCCAAATACAAGTGTTAGAAGGAAAAAAAAAAAAAAAAACCAAACAAACTAAAAGCTAAAAGCCAATCAGCAACAGTTTGGGTGTGCAGAGGACTGGAGGAGGGACAGGGACTGCACATGGGAAGGAGCCACTTTTGTATTCCATAATTTGATCTTGTTGTGCCAGAATGCATGTTTTTTTTTCCTCCAAATGAGGAATTCATTTCAAATATGAATTCTTTTATTCTTCTGGAACTGAAATGCTTAGTGCTATCCCTAACATCAACCATGGGATTTTTGAAGTTATCCCAAATTTGCAATGCAAAGCACTTTTATGTATCTTCCAGTTGTAGATTGGAATAGCAAAAGTGAATGCTAGGACCCTCCTAAGTTTTTATCCTCCTAAATAAAGACGTTCCCTTCTAGAGAACAAATGTATCATAAAATGTCAAAACTAGAAGAGAATAAAATGAAACGAAAAAACCTAGAAAAATATCCTAAAATATCGAATGCGGTCATTTCTAAATATAAGCTTTTAATATTGTTATAATTATAGCTTTACCTATTGTTCTTATTGTTCCTATGCTGCTTCTACAACGTTACATCAACTATACTTAGCTTTACTCTCCCAAAATCTTGGTGATGAAGACTTCTGAGTGTGCTGTCCAAGCAAAGATAAGGTAATAGTAACATCAAAGATTAGGTGAGGTTTATAGAAAGACACATATCCAGGCTTACCAAAGTATGAAGTCAAGAATATAGTATGTGATCAGCTTTCAAAGCATTTACAAGTGCTGCAAGTTAGTGAAACAGCTGTCTCCATAAACAGAGGAAATGTCAGGAAACCTCAGAATGTCCTTCTGGTTCTGGCATATTGGAATCCTAACTCTTAAAAGAAATATTGGGGTTATCTAGCTGAGGAAGATGTGATCTGACATCTGCTTTTGGATTTGGAGTGATGTATTCATTAAAGAAAGGTTTTAGAAGTAGAAAGACCAAACAAATGGTGCTAGCTATAAAAACTCTAATGGATTGGTAAGAACTATCCTTTGGTTATTTACTTTTCTAGAACATATTTCTGACAGTATTTATCAAGGACATAAATAAAGAAATCATCCAGCAACACCCATCAAAAGAAAAAAAGTGCCTGCATATTGTATCTATAGCAAGTATAATAATATGATAGAAACAGGATTCTTTTATTCACTATTTTATTTTAATGCTTAGTCAAATATTGGTTAGGAGTTTCTTTTATGGAAATTCTAATCACACAAAATAACGTATGAATCAAGAAAAATAATGTGCTTTTCTTGATTTTTCTTTTCAAAAATTGCAATCACTCAATTGTCCCTAATCATTGCTATTACTTTCTATTTATATATTTTTTCCACAGCATTTATGAAGACATTGACTAATGCTGTATCTGGAATCTTTCATAGATAAAATGGCCCTAAAAGCAAATTTTTACTGCTTCTCTGGTTGTGCAATTCAACACGTTGTTACTGAAAAGTTGCCAATTGTTTAGTTCTATTTACAGTGTGTGAAATTTAAAGTGAGTAGTCGGAGGACACATGGTTTAAAATACCCCCAAATTCATCATGGAGCATAAAACTGATGGAAACTGTTTGGAAACAAATAGATTAAAATACAAGGTTACAAATATTATTAATAAGCACTAGAAACATTAGACAACGCTTCTGAAAAAGAAAAGATTTCGTATGGATTTAGGCAATGATAGTTTATTTGGCAAAAGGAAAGTATGAGCCAAGGCTTAACAGTAGCAATAACATGGCAAACTCAGGAAAGAATAATGCACCCAGCATAAGAGAATAATAGTTGTCAAAATGCTTAATAAATCTTGAAGAATTTGTTGAACAATATCAGTAGGTTTATGACAAATATGTTTGATTGTTATGAACAGTGGTTAGAAATTTTCAAAAATGTTTTTCTTCTAGGAAAAGGTAATGGGATAGAAAAAAACTGAGACAGAGAGAGAGACATGTAGAAATAGGAAGAAATAAAGTAACACTTATTGAGCATCTCTTAAGTTTCAGTTAATCACTATGCATAAACTATATTAATATAAATATAATATTAACCCTTTGAGGTAAGTTTTGTCCCCTCTATTAGTTAGTAGATGAGAAGACTTGAGGTAAAAGAGTTTACATATTTTGCTCAGTGTCATATTACTAGAAATAAGTAGACCTGGCATCCATTTGAAGGTCTATATGTTTCTAAAACCTGTGTATTTTCTACTAGGCATATTGAATTAGAAATAATGATGACAACACTCACTCCATATAACTTGAGAAACCAGTGACATCACTGATATTGTCAGGAGAGACATGAAAAATGAACAAGGAAAGAAAGGAGAAAAAGGTGGAAGGTGTAATAAAATGTTAGATTGTCTGTAAATATGGCCACAGGGCCAGGCGTGGTGGCTCATACCTGTAATCCCGGCACTTTGAGAGGCTGAGACTGGCAGATTGCTTGAGGTCAGGAGTTCAAGACCAGCCCAGCCAACATGGTGAAACCCCATCTCTACTAAAAATACAAAAATTAGCCAGACATGGTGGTGTGTGCCTGTTATCCCAGCGACTTGAGAGGCTGAGACAGGAGAGTTGCTTGAATCTAGGAGATGGAGGCTGCAGTGAGCCTAGATCACACTACTGCACTCTAGCCTGGGTGACAGAGTGAGACCCTGTCTCAAAACTAAATAAGTAAATATGGCCAGCAATTAGCCATCACATTCTTATTCATATGTGCTTTTCTTCCTACCAATAGATAAAGGTTGTTTTCTCTCCCCTTGAATTTGAGCTGGTCCTGTGGCTTTCTTTGACCATTAAAGTATGGCAGAAAAGACTGTGTGACTTCTGGACTTATGCAGCTTCCATATTTGCCCTCTTGAGAGCCAACCATTATGTAAAGTCTCAAAGCTCAACTACTGAATAAGAAGAGAAAGCAAGCCAGAGAGAGAGAACCAGACATCTTAGACAATGGAATGACTCCCAGTGATTCTACCCTCCTCAGTTAAGGGCCCTGCTAAGACACCAGATATATGAATGAAGTCCTTCAGAATATTCTGGCCCCAGCCAAGTTCCAAGCTGATAGTAGCTACATGAATGACTCCAGCCAATACCATTTGAAACAGAAGAACCATGTAGCTAACCCACAGAATCATAAAATATAAAAACTATTTTTGTTTTAAATTTTTCAAGTTTTGGGGAAATTTGCTATGCAGCAAAGACTAACTGGTACAACGAGTTCGGGATCTTGAAATGGAGAAAACTAGTCATCAGGAAAATACAGGCATAGCAGGAGAGTAGTGCCACCTTAGTCTATCTTTATTCAAATCCTTGAGCCTATATCTGATATTAACAGCTACTTCTATTAAAATATAAATACTCTCTGGAAGAAATAGCTGCTTAGCAGGAATTAGTTGACAACCAATAGAATACCAACATTTGGCACAGGATGAAGGGAATGATTTTACTTATGCCTGACTCAGAAAAAGGAGTTTAAAAAGTTCAGAGACACTTCATGATTTTGCAGAGCCTTGACTCTGGTCATGTCTAGTTAATATCAACACCATTACTTCCACAATAAATCATAATGATTTATTTTATATATATATATATTTAACTTTTATTTTAAGTTCAGGGGTACCTGTGCAGGCTTGTTACATAGGTAAACGTGTGAACGTGTGTCATGGCGGGCGGGGGCGAGGGTTGTTGTGCAGATTATCTCATCATCCAGGTATTAAGCCTAGTATCCGTTAGTTATTTTTCTGGATCTTCTCCCTCCTCACATCCTCCACCCTCATATAGGCCCCAGTGTGTATTGTTCCACTCTATGTGCCTATGAGTTCTCATCATTTGGCTCCCACTTATAAGTAAGAACATGTGGTATTTGGTTTTGTGTTCCTGCATTAGTTTGCTAAGGATAATGGCCTCGAGCCTCACCAATGTCCCTGCAAAAGGCATGATCTTGTTCTTTTTTATGGGTGCATAGTATTTTGTGATGTATATGTACATTTTCTTTGTCCAGTCTATCATTGATGGACATTTAGGTTGATTCCATGTCTTTGCTATTGTGAATAATGCTTCAATGAACATACATGTGCATGTCTTTATAATATTACAGAACGATTTACAGTTCTTTGGGTATGTACTCAGTAAGGTGATTGTTGGGTCTAATGGTATTTCTATCTTTGGGTCTTTGAGGAATTGCTAAACTGTCTTCCACAATGGTTGAACTGAATTACACTCCTACCAAAAGTGTATTAGCATTCATTTTACTCCATAACATCATCAACATCTGTTATTTTTTGACATTTCACACTGGCCATTCTGACAGGTGTGAGATGCTATCTCATTGTGGTTTTGATTTGCATTTCTCTAATGATGAGTGCTGTTGAGCTTTTATTCATGACTGTTGGCCACATGTATGTCTTCTTTTGAGAAGTGTCTGTTCATGTCCCTTGCCTATTTTTTAGTGGGGTTGTTTTTTTCTTGTCAATATGTTTAAGTTCCTTATATATGCTGGATACTAGACCTTTGTCAGATGCATAATTTGGGAAAATTCTTCCCCCATTCTTTGGGTTATCTTTCTACTCTATTGATAGTGTCTTTTGCTGTGTAGAGCTCTTTAGTTTAATTAGATCCCATTTGTCAATTTTTGTTTTTGTTGCAATTTCTTTTTGTGTCTTCATCATGAAATCTCTGTCCATGCCAATGCCCTAAATGGTATTGCCTAGGATGTCTTCCAGGGTTTTTATGGTTTTGAGTTTTACATTTAAGTCTTTAATTCATCCTGAGTTAATTTTTTAATATGGTGTAAGGAAGCGGTCCAGTTTCAATCTTCTGCATATGGCTAGCCAGTTATCCCAGCACCATTTATTGAATAGGGAGTCCTTTCCCTATTGCTTGTTTCTGTCAGGTTTGTTGAAGATCACATAGC
The DNA here is from genome assembly GCF_024542745.1 of Macaca thibetana thibetana. Lineage (NCBI taxonomy): Eukaryota > Metazoa > Chordata > Mammalia > Primates > Cercopithecidae > Macaca > Macaca thibetana. The sequence continues at coordinate 28,799,273 of NC_065579.1, forward strand.
TGTAGGCATGCAGTCTTATTTCTGGGTTGTCTGTGCTGTCCCATTGGTCTATTTGTCTGTTCTTAAATCAGTATCATGCTCTTCTGGTTACCGTACTCCAGCAGTACAGTTTGAAATCAGGTAGCCTGATGCCTCCAGCTTTGTTCTTTTTGCTTAAAATTGCATTGGCTGTTCGGGCCCTTTTTTGGTTCCACACGAATTTTAAAGTATTTTTTTTTTCTAGTTCTGTGAAGAATATCAACGGTAGTTTAATGGGAACAGCATTGAATTTATAAATTGCTTTGGGCAGTACGGGCATTTTAATGACATTGACTCTTCCTATTCATGAGCATGGAATGTTTTTCCAATTGTGTGATCTCTGATTTCTTTGTGTAGTGGTCTGTAGTACTCCCTGTGGAGACCTTTCACCCTCCTGGTTAGCTGTATTCCTAGGTATTTTATTGTTCTGTAGCAACTGTGAGTGAGAATTCTTTCATGGTATGGTTTGATTCTGTGTCCACACCCAAATCTCATCTCCAGTTGTAATTCATATAGTCCCCACATGTTGAGGAAGGGACCTGGTGGAAGGTGGCTGAATCATGGAAGTGGTTTTCCCTATGCTGTTCCTGTGACAGTGAGTGAGTTCTCATGAGATCTGATGGTTTTATAAGCTTTTGGAAGGCCCTCCTCTACTCTTTTCTTTCCTGCTGCCTTGTGAAGAAGATACTTGCTTCTTCTTTACCTTCTGCCATGATTGTAAGTTTCCCAAGGCCATCCCAGCCATGTGGAACTGTGAGTCAATTAAGCCTCTTTCCTTTATAAATTGCCCAGTCTCTGTTATAAATCCATTTGCCTGGAAACCACACTCCCATTGCCCACAGCAGCCGCACCAAGCCCCGCCCCCAAAAAAGTATGAGCTCAGACACACCTAACCCTGCCCCATTGAATGGTCTTTCTCTACCCACTCTGGTAGCTGAAGACAAAGGACATAATCTCTTGGGAGTGCTATGGCTCCACCCACTGCCTAATCCTATACTACTACAGCTGATGTGTTCTTGAAAATGCCACCACCTGGCTGAAGGCCAACCAATACAAAACCAGTGCACTTAACAAAAATACAACCAAGAACCTTCACAGGGTCCACTTCACTCCCCTGCTACCTCCACTGGAGCAGGTGATGGTGTCCATGGCTGAGAGACCTGAAAACAAATCACATCATAGGACTCTTTGCAGACACTCTCCAGTAATGGCCTAGAGCCCAGTTGCTCCACTGGGTGGCTAGATCCGGAAGAGAAATAACAATCATTGCAGGTCGGATCTCAGGAAGCCCCATCCTTAGGGGAAAGGGAAGAGCACCACATCAAGGAAGCACCCTGTGGGACAAAAAAATCTGAACAGCAACCAAGAGTCCCAGATCTTCCCTGTGACATAGTATACCCAAATGACAAGGAACTAGAAAATCAATTCTGGTAATATGACAAAACAAGGTTCTTTAATACTCGAAAAGTTCACACTAGCTCACCAGCAATGAATCCAAACCAAGACAAAACCTCTGAATTGCCAGAAAAAGAACTCAGAAGCCAATTTTTTTTTATTTTATTTTTGTTTTTTTGAGACGGAGTCTCGTTCTGTCACCCAGGCTGGAGTGCAGTGGCGTGATCTCGGCTCACTGCAAGCTCCGCCTCCCGGGTTCACGCCATTCTCCTGCCTTGGCCTCCTGAGTAGCAGAGACTACAGGCGCCCACCATCATGCCCGGCTAATTTTTTGTATTTTTTAGTAGAGACGGGGTTTCACTGTGTTAGCCAGAATGGTCTCAATCTCCTGACTTCATGATCCACCTGCCTCGGCCTCCCAAAGTGCTGGGATTACAGGTGTGAGTCACTGCACCCAGTCTAGAAGCCAATTATTAAGCCAATCAAGGAGGCACCAGAGAAAGGTAAAATCCATTTAAAGAAATAAAAGAAATACAGGATATGAATGGAAAAAAACTGCCATGAAATAGATAGTATACGTAAAAAACAATCACAATTTCTGGAAATGAAGAACACACTTAGAGAATTGCAACATGCATAGGAAAGTCTCAGCAACAGAATTGAACAAGTAGAAGAAAGAACTTCAGAGCTCGAAGACAAGGCATTTGAATTAACCCAAGTCAATAAAGACAAAGCAAAAAGAATTAAAAAAAAATTAACAAAGCCTCCAAGAAGTTTGGGATTATGTCAAAAGACCAAACCTAAGAATAACTGGTGTTCCCGAAGAAGAGAAATCTAAAAGTTTGGAAAACATGTTAGAGGGAATAATCAAGGAAAGCTTCCCTGGCCTTGCTAGAGATCTAGATATCCAAATACAAGATTTTCAAAGAACATCAAGGAAATTCATCATAAAATGATCATTGCCTAGGCACATAGTCATCAGGTTATCTAAAGTCAAGACAAGGGAAAGAATCTTAAGAGCTGTGAGGTAAAAGCATCAGACAACCTATAAAAGAAAACCTATCAGATTAACAGCAAATCTCTCAACAGAAACCTTACAAACAAGAAGGGATTGGGGTCCAATTTTTAGCCTTCTAAAACAAAACAATTACCAGCCAAGAATTTTGTATGCACTGAAACTAAACTTCATAAAAGAAGGAAAGATAAAGTCTTTTCCAGACACACACAAAAAATGCTGAAAGAATTCACCACTACCAAGCCAGCACTGTAAGAACTTCTAAAAGGAGCTTTAAATTTTGAAACAAATCCTCAAAATACACCAAAATAGATTATTCTTAAAGCATAAATCTCACAGGACTTATAAAACAATAACAGAATGAAAAAAAAGGTATTCAGGTAACAAGTAGCATGATAAATAGAATAGTACCTCACATCTCAATACTAACATTTAATGAAAATGGCCTAAGTCCTCCAGTTAAAAGATACAGAATGGCAAAATGGATAAGAATTCATGAACTAAGTATCTGCTGTCTTCAAGAGACTCAAGAGATTCACCTGACATGTAAGGACTAACATAAACTTAATGTGAAGGGGTGGAAAAAGAAATTCTACGAAAATGGACACCAAAGAAGAGTAGTAGTAGCTACTCTTATATCAGACAAAAACAAAAAACAAAAAACAAAAAAAACTTTAAAGTGACAACAGTTAAAAAAGACAAAGAAGGACATTATATAACGATAAAAGGACCAGTCCAACAGGAAAATATCACAATCCTAAATATATATGCACCTAACACTGGAGCTCCCAAATTTATAAAATAATTACTACTAGACCTAAGAAATGAGATAGATGGCAACACAATAATAGTGGGGGACTTCAATACCCCACTGACAGCACTAGACAGGTCATCAAGACAGAAAGTCAACAAAGAAACAATGGACTTAAACTATACTCTAGAAGAAATGGACTTAACAGATATTTACAGAACATTCTACCCAACAACTGCAGAATATACATTCTATTCATCAGCACATGGAACATTCTCCAAGATAGACCATATGATAAGTCACAACAAGTCTCAATAAATTTAAGAAAATAGAAATTATATCAAGTACAGTCTCAGACCACAGTGGAATAAAATTGGAAATCAACTCCAGTAGGAACCCTCAAAACCAGGCAAATACATAGAAATTAAATAACCTGCTCTTGAATGATCATTAGGTCTACAATGAAATCAAGATGTAAATTCAAAAATTCTTTGAACTGAATAATAGTGACACAACATATCAATACCTCTGAGATACAGCAAAGACTGTGCTAAGAGAAAAGTTCATACCATTAAATGTCCACATCAAAAAGTTTGAAAGAGCAAAAATAGACAATCTAAGGTCACACCTCAAAGAACTGGAGAAACAAACCAAACCCAAACCCAGCAGGAGAAAAGAAATAACAAAGATCAGGGCAAAACTAAATAAAATTAAAACAAAAACAAATACAAAAATTAAATGAACCAAAAACCTGGTTCTTTGAAAAGATAAATAAAATTGATAGACCATCAGCAAGATTAAGCCAAAAAGAAAAGAGAAGATCCAAATAAGCTCAATTAGAAACAAAATGGGAGATACTGCAACAGATATCACAGAAATTCATAAGATCATTCAAGGCTACTATGAATAACTTTACATGCATCAACTAGAAAACCTGGAGGAGATGAATAAATTCCTGGAAATATACAACCTTCCTAGATTAAACCAGGAAGAAATAGAAACTCTGAACAGACCAATAACAAGCAGTGAGATTAAAATGGTAATTTTAAAGTTACTAACAACAAAAAAAATTCCAGAACCAGATAGATTCACAGCTGAATTCTATTAGACATTCAAAGAAGAATTGGTACCTATCATATTGACACTATTCCAAAAGACAGAGGAAGAGGGAATCCTCCCTAAATCATTCTATGAAGCCAATATCACCCTAACACCAAAACCAGGAAAGGGCCTAACAGAAAAAGAAAGCTATAGACCGATATCCCTGATGAACACAGATGCAAAATTCCTCAAAAAAGAAGAAAAAAGTACTAGTGAACCAAACCTAACAGCATATCAAAAAGATAATCCACCATGATCAAGTGGGTTTCATACCAGGAATGTAGGGATATATTCAGAGGTATGTATACATTAACGATACATAGGTAAATAGATATGATACAACACATAAGCAGAATTAAAAACAAAAATCATATGATCATCTCGATAGATGCAGAAAAAGTGTTCAACAAAATCCAGCATCCCTTTATGATTAAGACCCTTAGCAAAATCGGCATGGACGAGTCATACCTTAAGGCAATAAACGTCACCTCTGAGAAACCCACAGCCAACATTATGCTGAATGTGGAAAAGTTGAAAGCATTTCCCCTGAGAACTGGATCAAGACAGAGATGCCCACTTTCACCACTTATATTCAACATAGTACTGGAAGTCCCAGCCAGACCAATCAGACAAGAGAAAGAAATTAAGGGCATCAAATCAGTAAAGAGCAAGTCAAACTGTTGCTGTTTGCTGATGATATGAATGTATACATAGAAAACCTCAAAGATTCACCCAGAAAACTCCCAGAACAGGCAAATGAATTCAGTAAAATTTTAGGATACAAAATTAATGTACACAAATCAGTATCTCTGCTATACACTAAGAGTGACCAGGCTGAGAATCAAATCAAGAACTCAACCCCTTTTACAATAGCTACAAAAAATTAAAATACTTAGGAACATACTTAACCAAAGAGGTGAAAGGCCTCTACAAGAAAAACTACAAAACACTGATGAAAGAAATCATAGACAACACAAACAAATGGAAACATATCCCACGCTCATGGATGAGGAGAATCAATATTGTGACAATGACCATGCTGCCAAAAGCAATCTGCAAATTCAATGCAATTCCCATAAAAATTCCACCATCATTCTCCACAGAAGTAGAAAAAACAGTCCTGAAATGGATATGGAACCAAGTAAAGAGCCTGCCTAACAAGACTAAGCAAAAAGAACAAATCTGGAGACATTACATTACCCAACTTTATACTATAAGGCCACAGTCACCAAAATAGCTTGATACTGGTATAAAAATAGGCATAGAGACCAATGGAAAACAATTGAGAACCCAGAAATAATCCCAGATACTTACAGCCAACTGATCTTCAACAAGGCAAACAAAAACATGAAGTGGGGAAAGGACACCCTATTCAACATACGGTCTGGGATAATTGGCTAGCCACGTGTAGAAGAATGAAACTGGATCCTCTTACCTTATACAAAAATCAATTCAAGATGGTGCAAATACTTAAATGTAAGACCTGAAACCATAAAGATTCTAGAAGATAACATCAGAAAAACTCTTCTAGACATTGGCTTAGGCAAAGACTTCATGACCAAGAACCCAAAAGCAAATGCAACAAAAACAAAGACCAACAGATGGGACTTAATGAAACTAAAAAGCTTCTGCAGAGCAAAAGAAAGAAACAGCAGAGTTAACAGACAACCCACACAGTGGGAGAAAATCTTCACAATCTATACATCTGACAAAGTACTAATATCCAGAACCTACCAAGAAATCAAATAAATCAGCAAAAATAAAATAATAAATAAACAAATAATCCCATCAAAAAGTGGGCTAAGGGCATGAATAGAAAAGTCTCAAAAGAAGATACACAAATGACAACACGCATATAGAAAAATGCTCAACATTACTATGTATCAGGGAAATGCAAGTCAAAACTACAATGCAATACCACCTCACTCCTGCAAGAATGGCCATAATAAAAAAATCATAAAGTAATAGATGTTGGCATGGATGCGGTGAAAAGGGAACACCTTTACACCGTTGGTGAGAATGTAAACTACTACAACCACTATGGAAAACAGTGTGGAGACTCCTTAAAGAAATAAAAGTAGATCTACCGTTTGATGCAGCAATCCCACTCCTGGGTATGTACCCAGAGATAAAGAAGTAATTATATGAAAAAGACACTTGCACATGCATGTTTATAGCACCAGAATTTGCAATTGCAAAAATATGGAACCAGCCCAAATGCCCATCAATCAACAAGTAAATAAAGAAAATGTGATATATATATATGTGTGTGTGTGTGTGTATTCCATGATGTGTATGTGTATGTATATGTACACACCATATATGTGTGTGTATATATACACACACACACCATGGAACACATATATATGTGTATATATGTATATATGTGTGTATATATGTGTGTATATATATGTATTCCATGGGGGGGTTGTGTGTGTGTGTGTGTGTGTGTATACATACTTCTACTCAACCATAAAAAGGAACAAAATAATGGCATTTGCAGCAACCTGGATGGAATTGGAGACCATTATTTTTAGCGAAGTAACTCAGGAATGGAAAACTAATAATTGTATGTTTTTACTAATAAGTGGAAGCTAAGCTATCAGGACGCAAAGGCATAAGAATGATACAATAGACTTCGGGGACTTGAGGGACAGGGCGTGGGGGTGAGGGATAAAAGACTACACCTTGGGTACAGTGTATACTACTCTGGTGATAGGTGCATCAAAATCTCAGAAATCACAACTAAAGAACTTATTTATGAACCAAACACCACTTGTTCCCCCAAAACCTATCGAAATAAATAAAATAAAATAAATTAATTGCCCCATCTCAGGTATTTCTTTATAGCAATGTGAAAATGAACTGATACAGTTTGTGATTTGGCTCTCTGCTTGTCTGTTGTTGGTGTACAGGAATGCTAGCAACTTTTGCACATTTGTTTTGTATCCTGAGACTGCTGAAGTTGCTTATTAGCTTAAGAAGCTTGGGGATTGATACGATGGAAGTTTCCAGATATAGGATTATGTCATCAGCAAACAGCGATAGTTTGACTTCCTCTATTCCTATTTGAATACGCTTTATTTCTCTTTCTTGCCTGATTGCCCTCTTCAGAACTTCTAATACTCTGTTGAATAGGATTAGTGAGAGAGGGCATCCTTGTCTTGTGCCAGTTTTCAAGGGGAATGTGTTCAGCTTTTGCCCATTTAGTATGACATTGACTGTGGGTTTGTCATATATGGCTCTTATTATTTTGAGGTATGTTCCTCCAATACCTAGTTTATTGAAAGACTTTAACTTGAAGGGATGTTGAATTTTATCTTAAGTCTTTTCTGCATCTATTGAGATAATCACGTGGTTTTGTCTTTAGTTCTGTTTACGTGATGAATCATATTTATTGATTTGCATATGACATTTATTATGATTATGATTGACTTACAACTACCTACTTAATGCAAATACTTCTTGGATCACATTTAATTTAATTTTCTCTATTCTCATACTCTGAGGTAGGCATTGGCCCATTTTAAAGACAATAACATTGAAGTTCGTTAGGTTTAAATAGCATGTCCAAATTAATGTTTACAAGAGTGCACATGACAATTAATACCTAGTTCTGCCCAGTTCTAAAGCATTTTCTCTTTGTCTTTATCATGCAGTTCTGAAAGAAAAGTATTGGTAACAGATTTTGAAAAGTAATTAAGTTCTATATAAAATTGGTCCATGTTTTGGAGTTACAAAATACATTAAAATAATTAAGATGAAAAGCAAGTTTATAAGAATTCTAGTGTGAAAATTAACTTAAAAATTTTAAGTCAGCCTTAATAATTTGCAGCAGTGACAATTTTGTTACAGTGATGGTAGGTACTGAAATAATACAACATTTTTCCACTAGTATTCTCCAATGTCTTACATAAAACTCCTTAATACTTTTTGGTTCTGGGCCCACCTTTTGCTGATAGAAGTTAAAGCAACAAAATCTTGGCCATATCTTGAGTGTGAAAGAATAGAACAGATTATCTATGAATAAATCAAGCCACCAAGAAGTAGTAGTCAGGAATGAATATAGGACTACAGGAGGAAGAAGGAAAAACAGAAGATGAAAATATGCTGACTCTTCGTCTGTAAGATCAACAAATAGATTCCACCTATTCATCCAATTTCGAAGCATCTATTTCTCTTGTGTCAGCAATGGAGTTGGAAAGACAGAGATAAATATATCATATGTCTTGACCTTAAGGAAAATTAGGCAATCTGATTTATCCAGACAAAAAGTGTGTTGAGAGGCTTGGAGGTAACTCAGCTAATTCATAGGGTTTCCAAGATGAGGGCCAATTCATTTTCTATTCTGAGATGTAACTCCACCATTGCTGCTCTGCATGCAATCTCTGGTTGAAGAGCAGAATCAATAATACAATCTTCTTATTACAACCTTAGCATGATATTGACAACATGATATGTAAGAGCTAGAGGAGCACAGAGACAGCCCTTTATGGAGCATTGCTTTATTTCCAAATATTAAGTTTCCTTAGAAAGTCTTGTGTAATAATGCACCACTCAAAAATACTAAATAACATAAATAAATTCATTTCAATACCAAAATTCAATTTTTAAAGACTTGTATTACTAATAAGATACTGCTTCTATTCCTTAACCCTATACGTTATAGAGTTATGGCCTGGTTGCTGTATACCAGTGCATCTCAACCAGGGGAGATTTTACCCCTAAGGAGATTTCTGACAATGTCTGGAGACAGTTTTGGTTGTTTAAACTTGTGTATGGGTATTACTGGCATTTAGTGGGTGGAGAACAGGGATGCTGCTAAAAATCCTGCAATGCACAAGACAGTCCCCCACAACAAATAATTATCCAACTCAAAATGTCAGTAGTGCCAAGGTTAAGAAAATCTACTGAACACCAATTTTACATGAACTTAAAAACCTTTCCATAAAATTCAACCAAAAATTATGCAGTCAATCATACACAAACAAAAGATGAACTACTCCTAAAAATATTTTCAGGTTTGTTTATTTTTTTCCAAAATAATGAAATGACTTGAAATTAATACATGACTTAATTTCTTTTAAATCCTTAGGCCACACAAAATAAATGGAGTAATAATCAGACATATTTGATTTAAGGACAGTTAACTTTCAATTGATTCATCTTTCTCTAGTCATGTTTATCAAGTCACCAAATAATGATCTAAGTTTCTAACATCTTTAGAGAATTTTTTGAAGCAATTCTTATATACGAGTGGCCAACTATAAAATATTCTCCTGATTTTTTCCTTAAAAGAAAAATTATAGTGCCTCAACCACTTGCATCCAAATTATGAATCTATAATAATCTCAGTAATATCTAAGATAAAATGCCCTGGCTGAACTAACTTTGATAGTTCATATAGGTCAGGGGATGTATTTTAAGTGCACAAAAGAACTATTTTGGGGAATACTTAAGCATTCCAGATTGGGCCAACATAGTAGCCAACTACTAATAAACTATTAGCACATTTTTAGTCATCTAAATAGATCTACGAAGGATGTCTGATCTACAAATGATGTCTGAAAGTCAATATTTATGGTTCTACCTCTATCTACTATGTGTTGGGTAGCAGGAAGTACCTTGGTGCCTTTACGTTTTATGAAACAACAGCCAGCAAAAAAAGACCCTCAGTTCATTAAAATAAACTCTTGGATAAGGCAAAAGCTGATCAGGATTTGTAGAGCTATCACAGAGAGTGCAGGCAAGCTTTCCTTTCTCATTACCTTAGTTGTGTTCCCCAGTTTCTTGGGCTCCTAATACTTTGCCTTTTTGACTGTAGGGTATCCTTGGACCACCTGCATAGACTTGGATGCTCTGTGATCCTACCTCTTGGATGAGAAATACAACTTTCATTTTCTTTACCAATTCTGGTTCTGACACTTCATTACCCAGTTTCAAGTCTGCACAATCCTGGGCCATGTTTGTTATGATTCTAGAACATGATCATTTTTGATGAGAATGGAGGAGCTCTTTTCTTACCTCTTTCCCCTCCAGATCAGAAATATGGCCCAATTTATCAGAATCCTAACCTGATCTTCATTTAATGGTACATAAGTTCCTGAGACCTGATATTAAAGTATTACACCAGATATAAAGCAATACCACAACAACAGTCTTATTAACTCTTAGCTAATACAATTTAAGAACTGGATATGAAGACTGAAATAAGCTCCATATCAATGAGAATTTCAATGGGATTATGTATAGTCAATGTCCAGTAATTAAAAAAGCTATAATTGGGAGCCAGCTATTCAGTCCAATGCTATTTTCAATATGGAATGATCTGGGATTGGGAGAGGATTGAAGGAGAAATCACTTTTTAATTACCTAGATCAAGTATCTGCCAGGTTTTGCTCACCAATGGAGCACCTGTTTCAGTAAATAAAGTTGTATGGAACATAGCCACATGCATTTGTTTATAGATTGTCTATGGCAGCTTTCCTGCTACAGCCGGTGAGTTAAGTACTGTGGGGTTTTGTTGTTGTTGTTTGTTTGTTTGTTTAGACACAGGGTCTTGTTCTGTAGCACAGGCCGGACTGCTATGTCATGACCATGGCTCACTGTAGCATCAACGTTCTGGACTCAAGCGATCCTACTGCCTTAGCCTCTGAGGAGCTAAGACTATAGGTGCTCACCACCATGTCAGTCTAATTGTTTAATTTTTTGTAGAATCAGTGTCTCCCTATGTTGTCCATGCTTTCAATCTCCTGGCCCCAAGCTATCATCCCTACGTGGCCTCCAAAAGTGCTGGGATTACAGTGCTGGACTCCTTTGTGCCTGGCCAAGTACTGTAGTATCAATAGACATTATATGGTCCACAAAGCCCAAAATATTTACTATCATATCTTTTACATAAAAAGTTTACCATTTTCTAAACTTAGATTATAGAGCAAACAAAAAAGAAAATCCAAACAAACAATTTTTCTAAATATATTCCTATTTGAGTATCAAATTTTTGGAGGAGGAAGTATGATGACCCAGCTTTATCAAAACTTTCAGAAATTAAACTTCATGTAATTGATTCTAGGTTTTTATATGTAGGTGGTTTAAAGGGGTGGGGGGAGAACATTTGCAAGTACATTTGAAGTTCAAATATTTCTCATTTCTATTCATTTCACCATTATGTAACATCAAACACTCTATAATATATAGGGTTTATGAAAATCAAATCATTTAAGTACTGGCATTGAAATGCAAATTCCCACTTAATTCACTGAGAATACTAACATCTACTTTTATCTTTCTCCTGAACAGGACCTTAAGGTAACCAGGGACCCATGGAAGCTTTGTATGACCATCTATAATCTTATGACACTTCTTAGAAAGTGTTTCTTCATTTATAGTTACGAAGTTTTTTTTTTTTTTTCCCAATTGAATCTGAGGGAGCATCAGGAAAAGAATGTATACTTCAATTTCAAGAATGTAGACTAGAACAAGAGTGTTTTCTGGTTGGTAATACTGCATGTGACAAACACACTGAATGTTCACTGGCTCTGGTGAGTTGAGATGGGAGATTTGGAAAACAGGGTCATTAGTTCATGATGTGCAAGTATGGTTCTATGTGGTCATGCTTTTGTGTCATGTAGTGTGATTATATAATTTTAGATTCTTACAATAAAAGAAGTCTTAGAAATGTTATATTCCAATTATTTTATGTTGTAGCTGGAGAAACTGCAGTTAGGGAGGCAAAAATGCCTGGCCTAAGATCACAGTACTAACTAGTGGCAGAGACAGGACTTGAACTTGTAACTCCTGGGATTTGTTTACTATACTGCAGAGCTAGCAAGTAGACTTGTCCCAAATAAAATGATGAAATAGAGAAATGCTGCCCTCAGACAACCATAAATAATCCTAAACCCCCTTTTGAGTGCCTGACTTGGCAGGACTCACACATCACTTAGTAAAGAATAAAGACCAAACTGCTTAGCACAACCCATAGTTGGAAGCCTGAATTACCTAGGTGTTCCCCATTCAATGCAACCACTCGTATTTTTGGAATTCTAGAGCAACTCACAGGCCAGGACATCTCCATGAAAGCCAAAGTGGCCAGTAGCAGTTATGGAGAAAACTATTATCTTCAGAAAATCCTGGACACTAGAACTTATCCAATTCTGAAATAATAGGTATCTAGAACAAGAGGAAGTCATCCTTTTAAATGGGCCCATCTTGACTACACAAGGTACTGTCAGATTTATTCCAGGAAATGTCCTGTGTCTTTTCACAGGAAGGTGGTGCTGGGAGAAATCTTGTGGAACATCTAACCCAGTGATTTCCACAGTTTCAAAGTTATGATCCATAAAAGCAGTGAAGGAGCAAGCTCTTCGAGCAAATTTTAATTTTGTATAAGACCTAGGAAAAATATTTTATTCAGCATAATACTAAGAGCCATATAGATCAAGATCATATACTCTTAATCTAGATTTTATTTAGAATAATATTTACTAATATCACATGACCAGAAGCTGTGATTGGCCACTGAGGAGCTCAGAAGAACTTCTGAGAAGTGACTGATGGTTCAGAAGCATTCAGATGGTCAGAGTTACCATTCTTTTAAATGCCAAGAAGTAATATAATCCAATATATTCCAAGTATGTATGAGGAAGCTCAAGCCCAAGACTGAGAAAGTATTAAAGGCCTACCCAAGCTTATACGGCTTGCCAAGTTTCCCATTTCTAAGTTGGTGTCCCTTTCACTATAGTATACTATTTCACAGCATGGAAAGTTTTATAGCAAATTGATCGCATAACCCTGTTTTCCTCATGTTCTGAAATGAAGAAAGAAATAATAAGGAAAAATAGAAGGGATAAAGATAAAAGTAATTTAGTTCCTTTTTATGTCATTGATTGGCCCATACACATTTGCGTTTTTAGAATTATCATTTTGAATGAAGTTAAATCAAATTCACAACAAAGTTAAAGTCTGTATGTAAGCTGCAGTATACTTGGCATGAATTTTGGGTTAATATATTAATTCAACAGATCTTCAAAATGGATTCAATCAATATTACATAATATATAAGTGCAAAACACCACAGAAGAAAGAGTTTGAGAAAGGCAACCCGTATGTCTAAAATTTTACCATTTAATATGGGAGAATCTGTCAGCCTTATATCAATTAGGATACTTTATACAGCAATTAACAGAAAAATCTAGAAAATTGCACACTGTTTCAAAAAGAGAAAACAGGAATTTTGGTCATGACTCTGTGTTCACTCAGTTCTCAGAAAGAGAACTCCAAGGATGTGCATCATCTCAGTTTCAAATGTAGTCAAAAGTATGTATGTCTGCATCTCATAATGTCTCTTTGGCTCTGGTGGGGTTGTGTGTCTAACCTTGAACCGGTTTCTGTGTCAGAGGAGTGTACAGCTCTGTTTGGCCTGGTCTGTATCAGATAACACTCCTGGAGTCTGTGAGGGATAAACGGCATGCCACAAAAACTACGGCTGAGAGTGAGGAAATAGTGGATCCCTCCCTCTTAAATATGTTTCTGGGTGTAGGACAAATTAATACAAGATGGCCAAGAGGCACAAAATGTCTATGACATACACACAGTAAAAATAATTACATTTTATATATTGCAGAAAAGTCAACTAAAAGGCAAAGCTGCAGGGTAAATAGCTATAGTAGTTAATAGCTCTGCAACCGGGCTGTGCAGGTTCAAGTCGTCACTCCACCACTTGCTAGCCACTAGGGCAAATTACTTAACCTCTTTTGGCTTCAATTTATTCATCTCTAAAAAGTGGTGTTAATAAGAATATCTATTTAGGGTATTTTTTGATAATTAAATGTGGTGAAAAAAACATAAAGTGCGTAGAATAGTGCCTGACTCATGGTAACCACTCAATGTTAGTTGTCATTATTATCATTATTAGACATGAGAGGCAAATATAAGGACTGTAAAAAATCAGGGAAAGGACACTTATAAAGGGAGTTTGAGTAGGGTGATCTGTGGACCTGCATTCAATGGTGAAGAATGGGTAACTGTGATAAGCAGACGGGAAAGGAGGTGACCTTCTGGTTGCTAGGAACACTCTATGCCAAAGTGTAGCAGTATGAAAGAGCAAAAGTCACAGCAGAGCAATCAATTTCATAGAGTGAAGAGGAAAAACAGGGTTGTAAGTGCTATCCTTTTTTCAAAAATACTGTGCATGGATAATTCTCCCTAGTTGTGATCCTGAAGTATTATTAGAAATTGTATTTTTTCACCTTAGGTTTATCATCTTTTATTATGAATAGTTATAATCTTCTGTTTTATTTAATTCATTCACTAAAAATAGCTTTGTAGGCACCATTATATGATTTTTATGACATATTCATAAAATTACTCTGTTAAGAAACAGATTGTAACAACTCACCCCTTTGAACTCAAGAATAGCTATCTTGCCAACAAGAATGTTAATCTAAGGATTATTATTCTCATTTTAAAAGCCTCGTAACTTACTGATAGCTCTCACCTCCTCCAGATCTGCTAACTTCTTTCTCACAGTCTTTCCTCAGAGACTTCATAAAAACAATGTTGTTATGATTCTCAAGTTATGAAAATCCATAAATAACACAAAAAGAAAATCACATCCTATATATTGACATTTCATGATATGTTATATCTGTCCCTGGATAGGATTCAGCAACATTTGCTAAAGGGTAAGAATTCTGCACCACATTGGGTAATTATTTTTGTAAGTTGCTTTATATTAAATAAGGCATTATTCTTTAACAAGTAGTAAAAAAATCTTTGAACAGATCTAATGAATACAATGAAAAACTTTTATATTAGTCACTTATGTAAGGCAACACTGAAATTTTCCTTGGATAAAAAAATAAAAAAAAGGAAAATTCTTCCATCTCAAATACCATGGTAATCAGTATGCTGATTGTTCACATATTCATGCATTCAAAATATGTTTTGTTTTCTTCTCCCCTTTTAAATAGACATAACTACTATATTCAGGTACAATGCTAGGAGCAAGAATGCAAAGGCATAGACCTGCCTCATAAATATTTCAGTATTTTTGGGATGCAGAGTTCCTATTTCTTTTCCTCCCAGGAGCTTCCTGCATGTAGAAGATCCAAAAAGCTAGTTATCTAGCAACAAGCAAGGTCCAAGAAACACAGAGATAATGGGATGGGGGAGACACTTGACCCACCAATGAATTGAGCCTTGTGCCAAAGCAAATTGTCCTATTGCATCTCTATTTGGATGACAGATTTTCACAGTTTCTGATTCAACTATTACATTAAGTGGTTTCAAAAAGGACATGACTGATGGTTGCAAGAATGGGATTTTGGGTTCATGCTTTGCCGCAGCTCTATCTATCCAGATATTTTCCTTCTGAAACTATCAATTCCTTTGAAAATTCTTTCCTTCATTTCCCTCATCCTCCTCCATGACTACTCAGAAATAATCATCACTTTCTTAAAACACTTTTTCCGCAGCTCTACCTTACTATATAGAATAATATATGTTAGTTATTAGACACTATCACTCTCCAATTGACAGTGGTATTATGTAAAGTAACAATTTTCCTTTTTCACCTTTCTGTGTCTAGATGTTTGGTGGCTCTGCTGAATGAATGAGTGCAACAATGAATCTATGCATACCACTTCAGCTAAATTTTAATCTTTTAAATAGTATGTCTATGAAGATGTGCGCTCAGACTTTATGAAACACCATAAAACCTCCAAATAAATTTTCCACTGAGTCAAGTTTGATATTCAGGCAATTCTTCTCCATCCCTCGGTAATTTACATAAATGGAAGTTAACTAGCATTTTGAGGGAATATCCCTCTCTTCTTTTAGCTACAGGGAAACCCCAGTCTCTCTTAGACAATGGCAGCACTTGCTGTTGGGGCCTCTGGGAAAGAAAACAGGACACCAGTGGATGGAAAAGGGAAACCACTGAACTCAAGTTAATAATAATCAAAAGTCCACCAAGCATGCTAAATCTACAAAAAGAAAAATACTAGAAAATAAGCATTTGGCTGGTATAAAGTTTTAATCTTATTGTCACATTCTGATTCCACTTGAACATTACAGAGTTGTGATTTGGTGTTATTTCCAGGACTGAAGCTGTTGTTCTCCTTAATAATTGGTGTGTGCTAGCATCACTGGAATTTACATTAACACAGTGTAGCCTGCTCCCTTAAAAACAGATTAAATTTAATCCTCGGTTTTCATGGCAATGAAAATAAAATTTGCTCTGAGAAAGAGGGAGACAGAGAGAGAGAGAGAGAGAGAGAGAGAGAGAGAGAGAAATTGCTGGTATAGGTTGAGCTCCCCAGAAAGCCAACTAAAGAAAAGAGGTGCTTGCAGGCAGAGCTTCAGAGAGTGCCCTCAGGGTCAAAATCTTTTAGGGAGAAGAACAAAGCAAGATTGGGTAAAGGGAAAAATAGAGCTGTGCCATCTGAACAAAAACCCTCCCAGTTCCATGAGGCGCTCTGGAGTTACGAGGCTCCTTCAGAAATGCTCAAGTTGAAGAAGAGTATTGTGCCTTTATACTTGTAGACCCCTCAGCTTTCCCACCTGCAACTCCCATGCCTAATATTGACTAGCCACTGGATGAAAGTTGCTAGGAAAGCAATGTGACCATGGAGAGCTCCTCTTTTCAGCCCAGGTAATTCCTGTAGAGGACTAATAGCTCATAGTTGTCAGCCAGCAACTCTTGCAGAAACTGGGGAATAAGTTCTGTCCTGAAGAAGACTGGTAGCATAACAGAGTGACCTAGGTAACTGAACAGCATTAAAAAAACTGTATCATTTTAAATAATTGTTTTCTGTCAAAATCTTGTTTTCAAGAGATGGCAGTTGTAAAGATCACTGAGGATCAACAAGTTAGTAATTTGAATATTCCATTTTTTCCTTCCTTCCTTCTTTTCTTTTCCTTTCCTTTCTTTTTTTTTTTTTTTTTTTTTTTTTTTTTTTTATGAGACAGAGTCTTACTCTGTCACCCAGGCTGGAGTGCAGTGGCATGATCATGGTTCACTGCAGCTTCGACCCCGAGTTCATGTGATTCCTGCCCCAGTCTCTCAAGTAGCTGGGATTACAGGTCTGCGTCACCATGTGCGGCTAATATTTTATAATGTTTTGCAGAGAAAAGATGTCTCTATGTTGCCCAGGCTGGTCTTTTTTTTTTTTTTTTTTTCTTTAAGTAAAAGCTAGAGTCTTGCTATCTTGCCCACGTTGACCCTGGCTAAAGGAATCCTCCTGTCTCATCCTCAGTAGTTGGGACTACAGGCACAAGACATCATGCCCAGCTCCATCTTTTCTTATCTAAAAAATTCACTTGAAAACAGTTATTCTAAGCCTGAGCAACATGGGAAAAACCCACCTCTACCAAAACAACAACAACAAAAATTAGCTGGACATGGTGGCTTGTGCCTGTAGTCCCAGCTACTTGGGAGGCTGAGGTGGGAGGATGGATGGAGCCTGAGAAGTCGAGGTTACAGTGAGCTGTAATTGTGCTGCTGCACCCCACCATAGGAGACACAGCAAGACTCTGTTTCAAAAAAAAAAAAAAGTTATTCTATCTAGAGGTATTTGAAGTGATTTTGTTTCTTATTTTATTGTTTGATTTGGTTTTATTTTTATGGGCTATAGCTAGTCTTTAGAAGAAAAAGATGTTTCAATGCTCATTTATGAAATTACAGATATTCATATTTTTCATATGAAAAGGTGGTGCAAATTTGTCGCCTAATGTCATTTCTTCTGAAATTACTTCTCTGTGTCAATTATTACAGATTTAAAACTGAAAGTAATCATTTCTGCTTTTCCCAATAAACTTAGAAGCAAAATCACCTTATTTGTAGAGTGACTAATTTCTACTCAAAATTGGAAGATATTTGAAAAGGAAGGAGGATGCATTATATCAGCAGTTAGCATAGGGCTTTGATGTTTGACAATTCTTGTCTTGAAAAGATTCCCTTAAGATACAATCTATCTGATCACCCAAAGGCCAATGTAGGACCACAACTCCCTATTGAAATGTAAATAAAAACTTCATGCAATGCAGAAACTTCATGTCATGTCTACATGAGTCATATTCATGCAGAAAAATTGTACTGGAAAGTAAGGCTGAAAAACCAACTCACTGATAACTTGACCTTCTTATAGACAAAAACACAACATTCACAGGGTCTTTTCATGTGTGTGCTCATTGGAATTTAAAAAAAAATATTTGGAAACTTTTAGTATTTGAACACTTCTGCTGTGGTAGAATTGAATTTAATGTGACATTCTGGATTTCACCAAATTATTATGTGGAAGATTGTGGGGAATCATCAAAAGTTTTATTTTTTCGAACTGACAAACCTTGAAATATCCTTCTTCCCAAGGTAACTGATTAGGCTTCAGTCAGGAAGTATAACTACTCAGGGCTTAGGTTAGGTAGAAGCTGTCAATTTAAAGGTACTATGCACCGATTAGTTTGAGGTCTACTGATAGTAGGTCATATGAATTCTAATCATCACCTTTTTTTTTTTTTTTTTTTTAGTGAGGAAAAAATTCCCTGTTTTGTGTCTTAGAAAATTTACAAACTTTAGAGTCTCGACCTTTAATAAGTAGCAATTCTTTAAAATTTAATTTATTTAAATTGACAATAATTGTACATATTCATAGAGTACACAGTGCTGTTTCAATATATATAACATACAGCAATCAGATCAGAGTAGCATATTCATCATCTTACACATTTATCATTTTTCTGTGTTTGGAACATTCCATATCGTCTTTCTAGCTATTTAAAATCACAAAATATATTATTGTTAACTATAGTCACCCTACAGTGGTACAGAACACTAGAACTTATTCCTCTTACCCAGTTAAAATTTTGTATTCTTTGGCAAATCTCTTCCTGTTCCTCCCTTTCACCTACCCTTACCAACATCTAGTATATTCTGTTCTACTTTTTACTTTTGTCAGATCAACTTTTTTTAGCTTCCACAGATGAGTGAGAACACAGTGTTTAACTTCATATTCCTGGCTTATTTCACTTAACATAATGTCCTTTGGTTCCAACCATATTGCTATGAATGACAGGATTTCTTTCTTTTTAATGGCTGAATAGTACTTCATTATGTATATGTACCACATTTTCTTTGTTCATGCATCTGTTTTTAGACATCTAAGTTGATTCCATATGTTGCCTACTGTGAATACTATGGCAATAAACATGGGGGTGCAGATGTCTCTTTGATGTAATGATTTCCTTACCTTTGGATAAATTCCCAGCAGTGGGATTGCTGGATTATAAGGTAGTTCTCTTTGCAGATTTTTGAAGAATTTCCATACTGTCCTTCATAGTGACTGTACTAGTTTACCTTCCCCTCAACAGTGTATAAGAGTTCCCTTTTCTCCACAGCTTTGCCAGCATTTGTTATAGTATTTTTGTGTTTTTGATAATAGCCATCCTAACTGGAGTGAAATGATCTCTCACTGTGGTTTTGATTTGCATTTCCCTGATGATTAGTGATGCTGAACATTTTTCATATATATATTTTTGGCCATTGGTTTGTTTTCTTTTGAAAAATGTCTGTTGAAATCATTTGCCCATTTATAAATTAGATTGCTTTGTTTTTCTTTCGTTTTGCTGTTGAGATGTTTGAGTTTCTTGCATATTCTATATATTAATCCCCTGTTACATGAGTAGCATCCTTTACTGAAGGAACTCCTCAGTGAGTATTCTTGGCACTTTTGTCAAAAATCAGATGGCTGTGGATAGGTGGATTCGTTTCTGGATTCTCTATTCTGTTCTATTGGTCTATGTGTCTCTTTTTATGCCAGTACCATGCTGTTGTGGTTACTACAGCTTTGTAGTATACTTTGAGGTCTGCTAGTGTAATACTGCCAGCTTTCTTCTTTTTGCTCAGGGTTGCTTTGGCTATTTGGGGTTTATGTGTCTGTGTGTATCCAGAAAAGACTTAGAAAATGGATCTTTTGTTGATAATTAAATGATATAAATCTATACTATTTAATCCTTGATATGATATCACATTTCCTGATAGGTGAAAGGAATCAAATGAGCCACATATTCACATTTTGCATATTGCTTCATTTTATTGGCAAGGAAGATGGAACAATAATTCTGGCTCTGGAGCTCCTGCTCCTGTATTCTCTCCAACAATTTGCCTCTGTGCCAGCCCTGATTTTGCTCATTCTTTAGAAAGAATTGTTTCCTTTGTCTTTTGAGTCAGCTTCAGATGGAACTTAAGTACTCCCTAGCTGTAGGACCTTAGGTCAGGCTTTAGTGAGAGATCACTGATGAGATCAACCAGCATATTGCCTGGCATGCAATAAGAATTGAACATTGACTCTTTCTCTGCAGAGAACTGGTCCTGCAAAGACCATTGACCCTCTTCACTCATTTGTTTTCCTTATATGAAGTCTACTTTAAATGTTATTTTCCCTTTTGAGTAATAGGTTGATTTTTCCTAATATGATGAAGGGCTACCTCATCAATTTAAGTACCTGATAGAAAGGAGATGTATTATTTGTATTTAGTTTAGTTTATGTTTTTATAAGATTTTAGGGAATGTATTATCACTCACTAATATATTAGGACAAGTTTGATAATAGCCATCCTAACTGTGGTGAATTCTGAATGCAACTGGTGCTATTCATTTGACCTGAACATTTTTCTTTGATAAATAAAAGTTATACATACATGTGGCATAACTTGTCCAATCATTCATTGAAAACCAGAAGTTCCCAGATCCTCTCCTCCCATTTCTTTCACACCAGAAACAAAACTTTTCCAGCGTTTTGTCCATTTATTTTTAGTAATCGCTTTCTTACAACTAGCATACCTATGTTGCCATTTTTTATTTTTTATTGTTTGGTTTTCAAGGCATTACCAATTAGTTTCCCATATAACAAATGAGACTTTAGCTCACTTATATCCCATCCCCTAACCACACATACCCTCTTTCCATTGCTTCATTTTGCAGCAAGGTAAGATTGTTACTTTGCTTAAATCAATACTTGGTGTTTACCATATTGTGACAACTGAGCCATTGGTGTCTGATAAATATTTGTTTTCTACACAAGCTTTTGTTTTCTTTGAAGTTAACAATTATCTGGATTTTTTTTTGTTTGCTTTGTTTTCTATATGCTTATTGCTACTAATACTACTCTCATATGTTTTTTATTATTACTAATAAAAATCCAAAGTCTTCCCCAATTGTGTGTGAATTTTCTCTCAATAGGTTTTGATACATCAAGTAGAATATTAACTAATTTTGAAAACTCCCAGAGCCTCTGCCTGCTCTGGGCAGGATGGTTGATGAACCTAGTTCGTAGCTCTCACCCTCAGCTGACCCTTGGTCATCATTCCAGCAGCACCATATAGTACTGTCTTGAATTCTGTCTTCATTTCCTTAATCTCATGTTCACATTTTCTCAGCTTATTGCTTTCTTTTGATGCACCACATCTTCTAGTAGATAGCTAAGACAAGGTACATGAAAGGGAGATACATTTTAGAGACATTTCATGTTTGAAAATGTATTTTTTCTGCCTTTGACTTTATTGCCAATTATGCTGGATATAGATTCTGGGTTGGAAATCATACTCATTTAGAACTTTTAAGACATTGCTCTACTGTCTTCTAGCTCCCAGTATTCCTCTTGAGAAGTCTAAAGTCATTCTGGTTCTTGATCCTTTGTATAATACTGTTTTTTTTTTCTTCCCTTTTTCTGGCAGTCAAAATAATTGTCTTTTTGATTGCAGTTAGCAGTGTCATGAAGCTTAAAAACTCATGTTTTTTAGATCTGGGAACTTAGCTGGCATAATGGACTCCTCCTTTCCAACCAGTTTCATTCTCTCTATTTTTCTTTATTTTTGGTACTCTTTTGAATTTAGTTCCTCAGCCTCCTAGATCTATGCTTTCCAATACAGTAACAGCTAGCAACACGTGGCTTTTCACATTTGCTTTTAAATTGATAGATATAAAATAAATTTTTAAAACTAACTGTCTTAGTAACCCTAGCCACATTTCAAGTGCTCAATAGCCACATGTAGCTAGTGGTTACTGTATTGGACAGCACAAACACAGAGCATCTCTGTCATCACTGAAAATTCTAGGGCAGTATAGTCCTTGATAGTCCTCTAAATTTCTAATTATTTCTTTTTATTTTTCACATATTTGTCACTTTGCTCTAATTTCTGAAAGATTCCTCAACTTAATTTTCTAATCTCTCAACTGCTAAAAAAATTCTGTCATTATCTTTTAATCTTCACAAGTTTTTCTTTAAATTTTATAGTTTGTATGCTTCTTTACTTCGTTATATCCTATATTTATTTCATGAATATCATATTTATTCTTATCCATTTATAAGATATTTATAAGATATTATAAGATACTAAATATTTATAAGATATTAAATATTTAGCTTTGTTATTTTTTGTTAGTTTCTTTTTATTTAATGGAATTTTTTTCTCTTTGTTTATTTTGATTTTATTCCTTTTCCATAAGAAGCGCCCTGTAGAAGTCTTGGCAGTTTTTTGTGTCTGCTCATAGTTAAGACTGAAGCAAGATAAATCTGAATAGAAAGTCTGAGCACATGTGTGGAATGTGTCGAATTTGTTCTTTGCTATAGAGTGATATGGATGGACAAGGTTTGATGTCAGTATATTGAAAATTTTCCTCATGGGCTGTCCAGGTTATTTTGAAAATCTTCTTCCAAAGTCTTATTGAGAGGGTATAGACTTCTTTGCTGCTAGAATTATAGGAGCCAAGTTGAGGAAGAGGACTGGGGGTCTTAACATTTGGGATATAAACTTTTGCTTATTTTCTCCTTTTTTAGTACTGTCTGATTTTCTTCAGTCCAGAGACTCTATTTTACCTTAACAAAAGAATAGGCCTCAACTTTTCTGCAAAAAAAAAATGATGTATTGGATAGTTTGCAGTCCCCCTGTATCCACCCTCAAAATCAAGGGTCTATTTCCCCAGCTCTTGGGAGTGTATATTGAAAATTTTCCTCATGGGCCCTTGGTTGAAGAGGGTATAGACTCTTTGCTGCTTTATAGCCAAGTTGAGGAAGAGGACTGGGGGTCTTAACATTTGGGATATAAACTTTTGCTTATTTTCTCCTTTTTTAGTACTGTCTGATTTTCTTCAGTCCAGAGACTCTATTTTACCTTAACAAAAGAATGATTTTTCTGCAAAAAAAAAATGATGTATTGGATAGTTTGCAGTCCCCCTGTATCCACCCTCAAAATCAAGGGTCTATTTCCCCAGCTCTTGGGAGTGCCCTTGGTTGAAGAGGATCATGCACCATTTGTAAGGTCAACTTGCCTACAATGATTGTTCAGTGTGACTGTTTACAAATTTCCAGGTCCTTCACTCATCTCAAGGGTTTTTTGAAAGGTCATCCTGGCAGGGAGGCTTTTTTTGTGACTATATCAGAACCCAATGACTTCTGCTTAGCACTGCTTTCCTCCTTCACCACATGATGCTGATCCCACTAATTTTACTGACAAAATTAGTGACAGCTTCGGGAACGTGACAGCTTTGGAAGGATAGTCTCAATGCACATATCAGGGGGTTAATCTATAAATATAGACACTCCTTAAACATACTTTCAATTTATCTTTCTGGTTTTAGTCTTACTGTCATAACCACTTCCAAAGGTACCAATTTGTGAACTTTTGGAGGGACCTACAGTGAAAATCGCGTTGCTTGTTAGCTCTTTCCACTGCTGGTTAGGATTTAGGTTTCTCAGATCTATTAAGTCAATTCACACTCATCTGTTTGCTTTTCAGCTTCTAAAATTTTGTTCTCTCTTTTCTATTATTTTTAACCTGTGGGTTTATGTCTTTTTAAAAATTTCCTCATTGTTATTTTAGTGATGTTTTGGAAATCCATGCATTTAATCTGCCAGTTTCCAAACTTCACCCTGCATTTAAAACTGACATTTTTATTTGCAGGCCATATCGTATAGTAAATAGAAATATTCATCATTAAAGCTTTCTTATTGCACTAACTAATCCAAGAAAGAAAAGTGAGTAGAAGGGTGGTTGTATATCTTGAAATTTGATATATCCTTGAGGAAGTAAGTGGTCAGAAGCTATCAGACTGAGGTTCGGTATGGATGGAGTTATTACAGGTTTTGCAATCATAAGATGATACAAAAGACTGACTATAAACCGTAAAGTGGACAGTATCCCAAGGATTATAGTGGCTCGTTACTTGAATGACAGTCATAATTATTTTTAAGAGTCATTCTGATGGGGTAGAATACATAAAATAGAGACACTTAAAAGCTATTCTTTGATTAAACTCAGTAGTGACGAGACGTAATATGCATTAGCATGTACTGTTCTAGACTCAAGAGGAATAGAATGAACTTCAAGAGGGCTAAAAGGAAAATAACAAATATGTTAAAGGGTTGGGGATGAAGAGAGTCTATGTAGGAAGCAGAAGAGCCTGTAGTTTATTCAGAAGAGAAGAATGGCTCTAAAGGATGTGAAGAAATATTCACTCTTTTACACCTTCCTAAGTGCTTTTTCTGAGAAAATCTAATGAGACAATTGGTGAGGGAAAGTACCTTATTGATAGTAGGACGTTTAATGTTTTCTTCACAAAGAATTCAAGCATGATGAAATGGTCTTAAATTTAAACATGAAGAAATAAAGCTTTAAATAAGAATTTCCTAGAAGCTAAGATTATTACAGAATTGGTTTATTGCCTTAAAATTTACTAAAATTTACAAAGAAAAAATAATGGATGTGTGATATTTTAATAAGAAATACATATTTGGTCTTCCTCTCTGGTTCCTGGCATAGAGGTTCCTAGTATTTTTGGAATTTCCAAAGGGATGGAGTGAGAGGAGTATCTTTTGTTATTCATAATAATCCTCTTTCAACCATATTTATATTTATGCTAATGAGGTGACTCCTGAAAAATGGAAGCTGGCTTCTAGAGGAACCATTACCTGATTGGACGGTTGGAACCTTCAGTCCCACAGTCCCAAAAGAAGAGGGATTGGAGACTGAGTTAATCACCAATGGCTGATGTTTTAATCAATCATAGTTACATAATGGAACCTCTATCAAAACTGTAAATGCGAGGGTTTGGAGACCTTCTGGGTTGCTGAACATATCCATGTGCCACAAGTCTAGTGCACCTTGTTCACAGTGACAGAAGCTCCTGTGCTCAGGACCCTTCTGGACCTTTTAATTTGTCTGTTCATTTGCATCCTTTATAGTATCTTTTATAATAAACTAGTAAATGTAAATAAAATGTGCCCCTGAGTTCTCCGAGTAGCTATAGCAAATTATCAAACCTGCAGAGGGGGTTTGGAGTAGTTGTAGTAACCCCATTTGCAGCCAAGCTGAACAGAAGGATGTGTAACCTGAGACTTGCTACTCGTGGGTGGCATCTGAGGTAGGCACAGTTTTATGGGACTAAGCCCTCAACCTGTGGGGTCTTCACTAACTTCAGGTAGTTAGTGTCAGAATTGAATTAAATTATTGGACACTCACTTGGTGTCCACAGAGAACTGGAGAATTGCTTGACGTGGAAAAAACACACATTTGGTGTTAGAAGTGTTCTATGAGTAGAGACACAATATTTTCTTTTTTGGAAAGAAAAAATTATGTGAAAGATGGTTTTCCTTTAATAAGCCTATTAATGATGGATTTCCTTAGTTCTTCAATTTTTCTTTATATTTCTAACTTTACATTTATGTAAATACAAAATTATATATATTTATATTCATGTAAATAAATACTATATATTTATTTTATAAATATAAAATATATATTTGTATTTTCTTTATATTTCCCTAATTTTACATAAATGACCACGTAACATTTTAAAAATGGATACAAATTGTCACTATTTTTATTTTTAATTGCAACCTGATATTACATATATATTATTTTACACTGTGATATAGAGACCTTATAGGGTAAAGATTGTAGGAGATGAGACTCAAGCTTAATAGGGCTTGGGTTCAAGTCCTAGCTTTGCCACTTTTTAGCTTTGTGACCTTGGGAGTGTTACTTAACCTTGGGAAACACTGATAATAATATTGCTCATACCACAGGGTTATTAAGAGGATTATATTAATAAATATATAGAAAATATTTAGAAGAATATCTTGTAAGCACTTAATAAATGTTAGATATTATTTTTTATCCCTAAAGCATTTCAGATAGCTTAAAAAATATATTATAAAGGCTTTAAAAAATAAGAAAAAGGATTTAGGCAAAAGGTAGAAAATAATGAAATAAAGCTAAAAGGAGTTAAAAATGTAATATTTTAAAAATTAATATTACTTAACAAATATAAAATTTCTAGCTGTCAATTGAAAAGAAGAAAACGTGGTTGGATATAACATCTAAATGCCTATAAATTTTAAAACCATCAACCAAAAGTCATATCCTTACCTAAATGTTTCCCCAGGGCTCTCACAAAGGAATCATTGAGATATATAACTTATTTATTAGAAAGTGTAAAATGTTATGTAATCTCCACTCTTAACTACCTTGAAAATTAAATTTCTAAATATTGAGCACCTAGGGGTCTACGTTTCCTTAAGCTTATTTTTTTTTCCTAAACTACAGAGATCAAGCACAGCTATATGATAAAAATACTCCAGAGCAGGAGCTTATATATGCCCCACTGAGTTATAGGTAAACAGATCAACAGCTAGACAGAGTTCTAATGCTTTTGAAGTTAACTATGTTTCTCTGTCTTCTTTCGGTATTCATCAACTTGTCCCATGGTGAGTCTTCCTATAATTGACAAATGTGTCCCAAATTAGTCATTCAAATACTAGCTTCCTTATTTTGCCATACTTATATAACACCTGTTCATATTTTCTTTTCTTTTTTCTTTTCCTTTGTTGTTTTTTGAGACAGAGTCTTGCTCTGTCACCCAGGCTGAAGTGCAGTGGTGCAATCTTGGCTCACTTCAACCTCTGCCTCCCAGGTTCAAGCGATTCTCCTGCCTCAGCCTCCCAAGGAGCTGGGACTACAGGCGCATGCTACTATGCCCGACTAATTTTTGTATTTTCGGTAAGGATGGAGTTTTGCCATGTTGGCCAGGCTGGTCTCGATCTCCTGACCTCAGGTGATCCACCTGCCTCAGCCACCCAAAGGTCTGGGATTACAGGCATAAGCTACCATGCCTGACCCATATTTTCTGTTATATGTACTTCCAAATCACTTCTTTATTTTATTTAGATCATTTTACTAATATTCATGCACTGATGATGCTTTCTAATGCATATTAAAATAGGTTTTTATCTTTATAAAATTATTGATGTGTCATCCAAAATCACTACTGGTATACCACCAGCAATATTCATGACTTCTACCTACTCTTTGGAAAATACTGGAATAGAAAATTATACTTTGACATACATAGTCACATTAAAACTTTTTTATATTTTATTTTTATTTTTGTTTGTTTTAATTTTTTTAAGTTCAGGGATACAAGTGCAGGTATGTTACATAGGTAAACTGTGTCATGGGGGTTTGTTGTAGAGATTTAAAAATGTGAATAATCATCTCTAATTTGGAAATGAAAATTATATTTCCTTGTTAAATGAAAAAGAAGAGACATTTTTTGTTGCTGTTGTTTTCTTTTTTTTTGGAGATGGGGGTCTCACTATGTTGCCCAATCTGTACTCGAACTTCTGGACTCAAGCAATCCTCCCACCTCACCCTCCTGGGTGGCTGGGATTACAGGCAGGAGCCACTCTTCCTGATTTAGAATGGAAATTTTGAGGAGCACCTCAGCCACTGTGTCTGGTCAGAATCACTTTAAATAAAATTTTCAGCTAGGATTACTCCATATTCCACATGTATTACGAATTCAAGTCCCAAACTTAAAAAACCGTGAGATTGCAATTAGAAATACTTAAGGAAATTTTTCTTTTTATTTTCCATGCACTACCCAGAACCAGAGTTTAAATAAGCAAGTGTCTTTTGGGACAGCCCTACATCCCTACGCCAAGTGACACTGTCAGTGTCACCTTTCAGTTGTCCCAGATTTATGCTGGTGTCTCCAATTTGACCTTCCACTCTGCTCAAAAACTAGGCTTTGTCTCTTTTTCACCAACTCCAAAGCACCCCTCTTATTTATAACTTTTCCCCCCTCAAATCTAATTGTTTCTCTTACTTTACCATGAGCACAGCCACACTGTAAAATTTTTATTTTATGCATCAACTTTAAGAATTCTGTATCAGTATGTCTTTTCTGCACCCCCAGCTCATCACATGATTTTTACTTTCACAATTGATTTCTTTGTAATTACAGAGTTTTGATAACTCAACTGTAACCCACAGTGGATGGATTATTTTCATTTCAAAACTATATGAAAGATATACTATTTTGTATTTATGAGTTAACCCCACAAGAGAAGGTTTGAGGTCTCCAACATTCTACTTGTTATAAGAATGACACTGCTTTCCTTAACTGCAGGTATGGCAAATATCTGCTTTGCCTGTAACTATTACCTTCTATTCTTCCATCACCGTGACCTGGCAGCCTTCAATCACTGATCATAACACCTTTCTCCTATGAGATAAGATATTACCTTAGAAAGGTTTTCAATGAAAATTCTAGGTAGTCATTACCATTTACATGACATTAGGTAATCTAGTAACTCTGTTTTGCCGTCCCTGTTTAGCTAATCAAATTCACTGTATTTTTCTTCTCAGCACTATTATTTATTATTCTCACCTATTAAAACTTTATCTTTTGACTCTAATGGTGATATACAATTGCACAAGAGTGATAGTCACCATGGAGAGACACCAAAAAATACCAGCAAAGCACACGCCACACTTTTATTTAACATAGGTGATTAATAAAACTCCTATCTACAAATCTAGAAATTGTTACACAGAATAAAATAGCTAGCCAGCAGTGCTTCTGGAGAGCTTGATAAGCATCTGCGGCTTTCAAGTTCTCATATTGGCCCATTGCTGCCAATGAAATCACTTGATTGAAGAGAGGCTTTGAGAAACTCCTTTCACCACTTCACCAATTTTCTGTTTTTGGTTATGTGTGAAGTTGTAGATACCTTCCAGCCCTTTTCCTCTCACCAGTAGCCAGCATACTTCTGAGAGGTTTGTAGGTAAATTAGAAAATTGAAAATCAATTTTCCAGGTGTGCCATACCCTCAGTAGACTCAGGTTTGAGCTTATCTGAAGTCATATTCCTTTACAGAATGCAGTGACAGAACACTAATAGGAATACATTTCACTGAAGTTTCAATTTGGCCAATCAATCCCTCTTACAATAAAAAGCTGAACTATCTATTCAGGAAGTCATCATCTAATGGCATAGCTTAATTTTCTGTACTCAACAAGCTGTTAAATAACTTATTTTGTCATCAATGTATCATCTAGGTATTGCTGAATCCTATTGTAAGATGAAATACAGTTGTAGTACCATTTGGGCTTTATCATTTAACTACTTCCTTAAGCTCATATTATAGCAGCCTAACCATGTGAGGGAACACATACTTAAAAAAATCATGTCAGGATTCTCAGCCATTTTAATGGCTGCTTCTCAAAACTGTGCTCCAATGTGGTAAGAACTTTACCCTATTCTTCCCTTCTATCTGGGTATCTCAGTATTTTTTTTCCATGCTGTTGAGTACATTTCTTAATGTTTACATTATTCTGAACCATTTTATTGAGAGTTTGATACTCTCAAGTGTCTATCTCATACTGTAGTCTCATGTGTTTGCTTTCATATTCCATCTGGATATGTATGTTTTTCCACCTTTGCACTAAGATGGAATTAATAAATAATATATTTTGTATCTGTATAATTGGAATATTCCATTTCTAATTTTTAAAATAGACTCACTACTTTTCTTCATTTGTAGTTAGTAGAAGTTGTTCCTTTTCATGTCTTTTTTTTAAGAAAAAATATATATTTAATTTTCATAGGTTTTGGGGGAACTGTGGTGTCTGGTTACATGAATAAGTTCTTTAGTGGCGATTTGTGAGATTTTGGTGCACCCATCACTTGAGCAGTATACACTGTACCCAATTTGTAGTCTTTCATCCCTCACTCTCTTCCCACCCTTTCCTCCAAGTCCCCAAAGGCCATTGTATCATTCTTATGCTTTTGCATTCTCATAGTTTATTACAAATAACCACAAGACTTCTGAATCTTTTAATGCCACTCAATTAGTTCCTCACACCTTAGCCTAAATTACTGGGATCAAAAGTGAATCAGACATGACATCTGTTTTCACAGAGCTGATAGTCTAGAAGAGGAAAGGAACACATGAAAAAACTACAGCACAAACCAGTGTGCTCATGAGCACCATTTATAAGTTCTGAAGTTTTCATCAATGCAATCAGTCATTTTAGCAGCTTTCTAGTTAACATTGTTCAGCTTACCTCCCACATTGCATAAGCATTCTTAACATGAATGTCTGCTTTGAGAAATTAATACTTGGGCAAAATTTTCATTCTCCAAATTGGGGAGCAGTCTCCTAATTATGTTTGTATGTAGTTTTTCTCATGAATGGGAAGATGTATTTTTGAAGTAAATCAAATAAAACTGAATTGCTATATAATATTAAAAGACTGAAGCGACTATGTGAACATTTCAGTAGACATTTGCCTTTGAAGCTTCTATATTATCCATGAGTCAAATTGTTCCCCCACACAAAGTGTCAAATATATATACACACACACACACACACACACACACACACACACATATATGTAAAGCATCATGGAATTTTGAGGATGCTCACTGGGGAGGTAAGCAGGATTGACACAAAGTGACTCCTGGACATTTTTTCCTACTGTATGAAAACAAGCTAGTTGGGATGCAAAGCTTATTTTTACTGAAGCATGGAGCAGAAACTAGACTCAAAATCCCCCCAAACTGGGAACCCTATATTTCCCATTCAGGGCACCGAGTTATTCCCAGTCACTTCTCCAAATAGTTGGCACCTATGCTCTTGGTACCAAATAGTCTGTTTTTTTCTCACTGGCAAAGTCACTACCTCAATAACTCCATATGAAAACTCGGCAAAAAAGGAAAAAGCTCTACACTAGCCACTCCACCCATTGAAGTACAAACCCACAGTATTTTCTGCCATTCCCCAGAATGTTTCCACAGAAAATGCCAGGAGGCCAAAGAAACCTTACCTATAGACCTTTCTGTAGGTCTCCAGCCTGTCCTCAGTGACATTGTTATCATCCATGACAGTATCATGACAGCTGTAATCCCCAAACTGGGAATATTCCTTAATAACAATGTCTAGGTAAATATTGCTGGATATAGTGAACATCGTCAAGAATGTATACCCAAACAGAGGGTCAAGTTATATGGCTCTGGCTGTTTTAGCTCTCAGCCTGAACTTATTTATTTATTTATTTATTTATTTATTTGAGACAGGGTCTCTCTATGTCACCCAGGTTGGAGCACAGTGGCACGCTCACAGCTCACTGCAGCCTCTACCTCCTGAACTCGAGCAATTATCCCACCTCAGCTCCCTGAGTAACTGGGACCACAGGTATGCACCACCACACCAGGTTAAATTCTTTTTCCATTTTTTTGTAGAGACAGTGTCTCCCTGTCTTCCCCAGGCTAATCCTAGGCTCAAGCAATCCTCCTGCCTCAGCCACCCAAATTGGGATTACAGGTGTAAGTCACTGCACCTGGCCTTAATCTTCTTAATACCATATTTGCCTCGTGTTTCAATGAATTGACCATTTAATTGCAAAAAGCTTTTTAATATTAAAATCCAAAAAGGGGCAAAAACCATGTTTTAATCTTAAAGTAATAAAACTAGAAATATACTGTATAAAAAGTAAGGCCAATGAGACAATAGCTTCAGAAAGTTTTGTCCAAGGATAACAAACTACTCACCATCAGAACAAATGCAATCCACGAGAGTATTTTGGTGGCTGCAGATACTTTAAATTTTTCTTTCAAATGGAATGACTTGGTGAAGCATGCCATGACTATTATGCCTAGTCCTTACCACAGACTATGGCAATATCTTTCTCATTACATCATACCATGGTCTCTAAAGGCGACCTAATTTATGAACCCTAGTTTGCATTATTTGTCTTTAAAAGGTTTTGGGAGAAAAAAAGACATTAGCGAATATGTGTAGAAACTCCAAAGATCATTTTTTAAACACAGGTAATAAAATATAGATGTGCTTAAAATTTTTAAATCACTTCAAGCATCTATATGAGCTCTTCAGTTCCAATGCCATCACATATCTGATAAAGAGTTGGTATAGATGTCCCTAAGGCAGAAATCTATTTCCTGGGATAAAGTATCAATTTTTACAATAATTCTCTCATCAGGCAACTTCTTTTTATTAGAAATTTTGCATGTGTTTTTTCTATTATGCAAACAAAAAAAAATCAGGCAGAATAATTCAGCAAGTGGAAGGAACATTACTGCAATGTTCCACATTGAAAATTAAAATATTCGAGGTACATAACAGCCATCTTAGATTTAATTAATGTCTGATCAGTCGCTTAATGTCTTTCCTTTTGGTGACTTTTTATTTTTTATAACAAATAACTTCAATTATCTTCAAAATTTTGACCAAATTGAGATTCTTGGAAACTTAACAACAGAAGAGTTAACAAGAACAAAAAATCAACCAACAACAGCGATTCTATTCAAAGCCAAAGGGCTATTCAATATCAGCAGTAAGAACACATTTAGAGAAGTTAAGACTAAGGTAAATACATGAAAAATCGTCTTTGAATGAAATCAAGCAGAACAAAGCCAAACAATACAGTGATCAGAATGTGCACCTGAGACATGCAGCTTTTGTAATTATGATCTGGTTATTTTGAAACAGCGAGAATGCTATGTTGTTATCTATCTCTGAAGAGCCAAGTATCCTAAATTAAACATCATTTATGCATTCATATACTTATCATCCATCTATCAAATATCTATTGAGCACTTACTATGTGTCAGACACTCTATCTGTGTTAGAAATAAGATCCTCAACAAAAGCAAAGTCTATTCCCTGACGAAACCTTAATTTTAGTAGAAGAGAAAATACTTGCAATTAAAACCAACTTTTGAGTAACATTGTTTCAGATAGGCATACATGCTATAAAACAATGTTGCTATAAAACAATGTAATAGAATAGCTGAAGATGGATTAGTTTAATATGGATGGTCGGGGAAGCCTTCTAAGAAATGTGTACCTCACAGGGCTTCTCAAACTTGGATAGGCATGTGAGTCACCTGAGCTCACTGAAATGCAGATTCTGATCAAAAGGTCTAACCTAGGACCGGAGATTCTGTGTTTCCAATGAGCTCCCAGGTGATGCTGATGTGTCAGTCCCTCAGACCACACTTTGAATACTAAGGATTTTAAATAAGAAATGAGAATGGTAAAAGTAATTGAGACAGGAGCTCCGTTTCAATAATAATTACTTGTAGGGGTTTGGGGAAGAAACTGAGATAAGTCCAGCTTTCTTTCCACCTCATTTCCAGTTTCCTCTCACTTGTTTCATTGCAGGTCCCCTTGTGGTATAGTGGAAATATATAAGCTCTGAGACCAGATGGTCCTGGGCTTTACCCTGTCTCCACCTCTTCACAGCACTGAGGCCTTGGGCAGTTCACTTTTCACTCTAAGTCTCATTCTTCTACATTGTAGGATCCTGGGATGATATGTCTGGCATATCGAAAATAATCAGTAAATGATACCTTGATAGACACTCTAGGATGCCTGACCCAGTCTCATTCCAAGACTCTTTCTCTTTTGACTATTTCTATTTTTGAGATATAAAAGCTTAGAAAAAAAAAAAAACCCAAACCTTGATTTATTGGCATTCCTTGGAGCTAGAAATGGGCCACGACCATGTGATAAAGTTATGGTAAATGACGTGTTGACAGAAATCCCTGGCAGGAGAGAGAGGCAAGGGGAAATACATTCCTTCCTACAAACAAAGGAGAATCCTCCTAGAAAGAGGCGCCTGCCTTTTGTCCATCACTCTTCTTATTGTCTGCACCACAGAAATGAGTTCTAAAGGTGCAGCAGGCATCTTGCAACCATCAGGTGATAAGCAAGATGAAGAAAAACAGCACATAAAGGACAGCAGAGCAGAAACGCCAAAAGAGCCTGAGTGCCCACCAGTATTACAGTGTCTCTGTTTCCAACCACGGGCTGCTCAGTCCCATGCTCTTTGAAATATGAGGAAAATAAGCCTTTACTGTTTAATCTTGTGTTAGTTAGGTTTGCACATTCTTGTAGCTAAAGGCAATGCATATCTAATTGTTTAGAATAGCTGTTTATTATTTTATTTCTTCTGAAGTCACTTAGTAATAGGCAATGGTATATGCAACACAAAACTTTTGTCAGTGTAATTAACAATGCCAACCTGCTGCGGCTTGCCACTTAGACTACCAAGAAATGCCACTGCATTGGAATCTTGATTTGTATTACCACTAAAGATAATGTGAAAGGCTTCACACATCAACCCCTAAATTCTCAAAA
Source organism: Macaca thibetana thibetana (assembly GCF_024542745.1). Taxonomy (NCBI): domain Eukaryota; kingdom Metazoa; phylum Chordata; class Mammalia; order Primates; family Cercopithecidae; genus Macaca; species Macaca thibetana. The sequence goes on from NC_065579.1 coordinate 28,834,056, forward strand.
CAAATTTGAAATGCTCATTTTTTAGAAATTAGAATTGAAATCCCCTCATTCTATGATAACTGATGTTGTTACCACATAATGAATAAGCCAGCATCAACCAACATTCCAAAGCAAATCTGGGACACTGAACAAGAAATAAACAAAAATAATTTCACTGGGCTCTGTGCCTGGAAAAACAAGGCATGTAGTATTATACTCAACTGGTTTGAATGGAAAACCAAATTAACACAATGAATGAAATGCTGTGGAAAATGTTTGGAAAATTGACACAAATGCAACTCAGTGTAGAGGAAAGGAACTTTTAAAAGACATTTACCACTGTCAGACAGGTGAGGGCCATTGAATACAATAAATTAATAAGCAAGTATTTACTCAGTTTCTATTATGTTTAAGGCAATGTAGGAAATGCAAAGAATGAAGCTGTGTGCCAGTTTCAAGGCCCATAATGATTTGGGAATAACAAGGTAACAAAAGTTTGATACACCAGTGCCAGAAGGTTTAGAAAGATGACTCCAGCAGCAAGGAAGAGAGTGTTTTAAGGGAAGGACACTTACTATGAACTAAAGTAGATCGGAAAAATCTGACTATACAGAAAACAAGTGGGATTTTCATGATGAATAAGGTGACAAAGATACATTCCAAGTGAGGGAAAATTCTCCTGGGTAAGGAGAAATAAGAGTGTGAGCTGGAAATGAACAGGCCAGCTTGACTTGTCCCCAAGTTTCAAAAAAGTTAGAAGGTGAAATGGTAGTTAGAAAGTGGAGTGTGGGGCCGGGCGCGGTGGCTCACGCCTGTAATCCTAACACTTCGGGAGGCCGAGGCAGGTGGATCACGAGGTCACAAGATCGAGACCATCCTGGCCAACATGGTGAAACCCCGTCTCCACTAAAAATACAAAAATTAGTTGGGTGTGGTGGCGCATCCCTGTAGTCCCAGTTACTCAGGAAGCTGAGGCAGGAGAATCACGTGAACCCGGGAGGTGGAGGTTGCAGTGAGCCGAGATTGTGCCACTGCACTCTGGCCTGGTAACACACGGAGACTCCGCTTCAAAAAAAAAAAAAAAAAAAGGAAAAAATAAAGTGGACTGTGGGGAGCTTAATAAGCTGATTCTTAAGTAATTAGAACTTAAAATCTACTCACATGAGCTAAAAGCATATAAGAAAGTGCTACAATTGTGTCTCCTTAATTTTAATAATGTGATGGCCCAAAGTGTTGGAAAGTTAGTAAGATTCTCATTATTGGCTTTCTCTCCCAGCTCTCTCTTGAAACTGCTTTTAGCAGCAATCCTGTAATCTTTCAATTAAAAAACCCAGTGGGCACATCTGTGCCTCATCTGACTTAATTTCTCTATGATGTCTGGTTCCATTTTTCTCTAATGTCTCACCATTATTAATCTATCTCCTTTACTGATACTCTCCTCCTGGTTCCTCAAATGTTAGTATGATCCAGGATCCTACCCTTGACCTACTTCTTTCCTCCCTCCTATTGAAGCTGTCTTTAGCATTCCTAAAGAATCTCACCTATGATCTTTTTTTTTTACATTACCATCAATATATTGATGGCTGTCAAATCTATGCCTTCAGTCCATAATGCTGTCTTGATCACCTGACCCTCATGTCTATGTGCCTACAAGACATGCATAGAAACCTCAAACAGTAGACCCAATACTGAATTCATTAATGTTCCTTAGACACTTATTTCTCTTCTGCATTAACCACCTGGATTAAAGTCATTCATCATACTTGCTAGGGCAGCTAAACAAACTGCAGTCAGCCCTCTGTATCTGCGGGTTCCACATCCACGGATTCAACCACATGTGGATAAAAAATATTCAGAAAAACAATGGATAGGTTCATTTGCACTAAATATGTATAGGCTTTTTTCTTGTCATTATTCCCTAAACAATACAACACAAAAACCATTTTCATAGCATTAATATTGCATTGGGAATCATAAGTAATCTAGAGATTTTTTTAAAGCATATGGGAGGATGTGCAGAATATTAAATCATTTTATATGAGGAACTTAAGCATCAGTGGATTATGGTATCCTCAGGATGTAGTGGAACCAATCCAATGACACCAAGGGAGACTGTGCCTCAAACTGAGTGGCTTAAATAACAGAAATATATTTTCTTACAGTTCTGGAGGCTAGAGATTCAAGATTAAGGTTGATTTGGCAGGTTGGTTTCCTGAGGACTCTCCTTGGTTTGCATAAGGCTGTTCTGTCTCCATTGTCAGCAGTCCCTCTATGCATTCACGCCCCTGGTGTCTGTTTGTTCTAATCTCTTCTTATAAGAGTCAGAATGGATTAGGGCAACCCTAACAACTTCATTTTAACTTAATTATTCAAAAGCCTCATCTCCAAATACAGTTACATTCTGAGATAACTGGGGGTTAAGGCTTCAACATATAAATTTGGGAGTGACATGAATCAGTTCATAACAGCCCTTAAACCAGAAAGAGGATCCCAAAAGATCTCCTTTTCCTTCATCTCTTATGTCAAGGCCAACCTGTTCTAACTCTGAAATATATCTGCATACCACCTAAACTCCTTAGGGTTGAACTTCAACTTCATGACTTTTCTTATTTAAAAAGGTCAACTACTTGCTGTTTCATCACCTAAAATTAACATTCTTTCCTTTCAGTCTTACTCCACACACAAATCATCTTTCAAGATTTGCTTCAATATTACTTCTCCTGTGAAGTTCTCCTTGACTCTGCTCTACCTCTTGCTATCACTGAACATACTATATTGCAAAACTGGATCTGTGTCCACCAGAAGATTATGAGCACTTTGCAGAGGGCAAGTGAGGGAGAAAAAACATAATGTAGGCCCTGAGGTTTGGCTGCATGACTGTAAATCCCAGGTTACCTTTTTTTTTTTTTTTAAAAAAAAACTACCTCAATTTTGTCAAGTCACTTAAATTCATCAATAAATGGGAATAGGAATAATACTTATTTCACAGAGTTATGAGAAGTAAATGAAGTCACCTATGTGAAGCAGTTAGCATGAAGCAGAGACTCAATGAGAGCTAGCTATTTTTATAAAACCTATAGAATATAACAACCACGACCACATCTTTTATTGAGCATATTCTATATGCCCTGTGCTATGCGAATTGCATATATTATCTCTTATAAACCTATAACAAATGTAGCAGATATGTATGAGTACCTCCTTTTATAGATGAAGAAACTCAGTTCCTGAGACAGTAAGCAGCATCTGGAAGGACTAATAGCTAAAATTTAGTGGAAAGGATTTAAGCTGAGGCTTAAGATGTTTCCAAGCATATTGTCTCCATTTTGACATCTCCAAATGCTAATGCAATGCCGGGGTCAGAGTGGGTGCTCAATGAATATTTTTTGAATGACTTAATACATTATTAATCCACTTTTAAATTTACATTAAATTTTAAATATAATTTTAAAAACTAATTTAATTAAATTAATTTGATTTTAATTAACTAAAAAAATTAAAGCCTCCTGCTGAGGCTATTTTCCTTCACTCAAAGTAAACAATTCCCTCTGAACCACTCCATCCAAAGGCCCTCTGTTCTCAGCCTTGTGAATGTTTTTCCTAATCCTTTCCCATCATTGAAGACCTGGTGTCCAAAAAGACTTTGCCTACCCTGGCTTACTGTACTAAGCAGACATTCCCTCTCCTCTCCTCCCCTTCCCTCCTCCCCTCCCCTTCCCTCTCCTTCCTTCCTTCCTTCCTTCCTTCCTCCTTCTTTCTTTCTTTCTTTCCTTTTCTTTCCTTTTTTTTTTATTAAAAGGACATATTTAACTGCCAGCCAAGATTTCTGATCAGCAACAAAAGAACTTCAATTGCCAAGCTGATTGACATATAAATCCAAATTTTATATCAAAGTATTTCTTAACTGATACAGAAAGACATAAACAGGGCCTTGTATTAAATTCACTCCATAAGTAACGCTTGACATGAACATAGAAGTAAGTGGTGTACACATTATTTTTGGAATAGAAGTAAAATATGTGCCAAAAAGGAAGGTAGTTTTAAAGGTGATAACAACTATCAGATTTCTGCTGAAGGCGCGCGCGCATTCTCTCTCCCTCTCTCTCTCTCTCTCTCTCTCTCACACACACACACACACACACACACACACACCAGCAGATGCACTAGCTGAAAGCTACTGTACATACAAATAGTAGTTTGAATTTTGTGCTCATCTTCTACTAATGCTGTTCATTGATAAAAGGCCTACATTATATCCCACACTTTGTTAGCCTCTTCTATAAAACAGGTTCTTCCTCATTTAAATAAACTCCCTCAAAACACAGATAAATAATTAAAGTATTTTTAATAGAAGTCCATGCCATTTATATCTCTTAAATGAAGCCCATCATATGAACCTCAGTATCAATTAATTTAATTAACATGAACCTTATTTCTACAACTTAGATGAACTTCAGTGATGCATTTGCAGAAGATGCAACACTGGGTCATGTCATGCACTCATTTAGTTTTTTTAATGTTATGACACAATAGTGCTACAGTTACATGGTGACATTTTAATAATCAAACACTTATTTGGAAGTTTTAAAAATATCATATGTTAAGGTGTGCCTTTCCTGCAAGACATGCCATCAACTGGTGAATTTCAATGTGTTTTACTCCATTAAGTGCAGGTAAAAATATATATTTTTTCTTTTTCTTTTTCTTTTTTCTTTTTGAGACAGGATCTCACTCTGTCACCCAGGCTACAGTGCAGGAATGTGATCACCAGTCACTGCAGCATTCACCTCCTGGACTCAAGCAATTCTCCCACCTCAACCTCCCAAATAGCTGGGACTACAAGTGTGCACCACCATGACCCGGCTGATTTTTAATTTATTCTTTATTTTATTATTTTTTATTTTTGGTAAAGACAGAGTCTTCCTATGTTGCCCAAGCTGCTATCAAACTTCTGGTCTCATGCAGTCCTCTTGCCTTGGCCTCCCAGATTGTTGGCTATTTTTAAATTATCATTTTATAACCATGGTTACTTACAATAGTTACTCTGTCTTTCTAAAAATACTACATACTTTTATGGGACATTTATAATAAGGTAGCAATAGAAAAAACTGTTCTTGAGTGTTCAGCATATATTAGAAGTAATATTTTTATATGAGATAATGTTGAGATAAAAGTATCTAGGGACTTAGTAACAAATATTTCAAAAAATTAAATCATATTTTGCATAATATAATTAATGTTAAAAGTGTTTTGCTATTTTTTATTTAAATCTTGCAAGAGATAGTCTTTACATTGCACATGGTCCCTAAACAAAATGAGAATGTTATTGAGCACAATTTAATGTATGTATTTAAATACAAATGCAAAACTCATTTTTAAGTAGAACTTTGGGTAAGTTTGTTATTGGTTGACAGTGTTCAAATGGATGTCCTTCACTTCCAAACGACAGATGTAATCTTTCAAGTGCAAGCAGCTCTACTAGTGTGGCATGTTAGTCTCTCTCTGCTCCTTAACTTAGCTATTTCAAGGGAAAGAAGAAGAATATAATTTGGTAAGTTGGGAAGGTGATATGGACATGTATAGGAGAGCCCCTTTGTCTTCCCTCTCTTTAGGGAGCAACTATTCTGCTCTGGTTCTCCAGACATTAAGTTACACAGTGAGAGGCTCTGCTTTGGCTTCAGTCCAGCTTTGTGACTGAGGGGCAACTTTGCCTAAAACTAGAGCTCACTAGAAGGAAGCCCACTTGGAGGTAGAGATATTTCATGTTTTCCTTTATTAGTGTCATCAGAAATAAAGGTGATATTTTGGTTTCCAATCTACTCGTTTCTCATTTTTCTTTTTCAGCTGATTCAGAACGTGGATGGCAAAAATGAGTATTTTTATTGAGCTCTCTCAAACTCCAAATGAAAAAGTATACTTCACCGCTTTTATTCATTGCAGTCCACCATGATGGGGATTTCTCCCCTATCAAGAGACATAAGGAACATAAGACAAAGATAATTAAGGGATTTGTATAATACCATTAGGCATGGTCCTCATATTCAAAACAAGTCAGTTAAAGGTTAATAAAACTACCTTCTTTCAAGCAAAAAAAAAAAAAGTCATGTATTTCTTTCTAAGGATTGTGTTATATTTCTATTTATCCACACATATTTGTGAATATACATAATATCAATATATATTTATATGTTTGAATAATTTTATTCAAAGAATCCTTGCCCTTTGTGTTTCTGTCTTACAAAGAAACTATTAAAAGCAAAAACTGTACACATCAATTTCCATACTTTGTGGAACTTATATTGGACAGGTACTACACTTGCTCTAAAATTCAAGTAACTTGAAGAGGTCTCTTCCCTTGCATATGTAAAATAAACCACAGAATTTAGTCATGCCAATATACAGCAAAACAGACATGCATTTGCAAGGCTTTCAAATGCTAGAAGTGAGAGCACCAAACTATGATATCTGTTCATTTGGGTTGTCATTTCAAGAGACATAATGTATTGAAAACAATCACACACATTTTTAAAAAGAACTGGAATAAAAGAGTCCATTCTTAAAAAGACGTAGCTGTTGAAATGTCAAGTAGCTGATTCTAAAAAAGAACTTACTACATAGGAAATCCACAAAGGATAATTGCTTTTTCTCTGGTGACTAGAATCCTACTGTTGTTTAAAACAAATAATATCAGCAGGTTTCAGTGTTAACTTATGTCAGCTTATATAAAATCCAAAGAATTTCTAAATAAATTATAATCAGAAGATACAAGGTAAACAACACAAATTCTTAGACTCCTTTAAAGATAACTGAAAAGCTTGTTTATGTCTTAAAACAAAGTATTATATTTGTATATACGATAAGGTACAGGATTCACATTTGTTTGCAACATTCTGTTCTAACAACCACTAAGTTAGAGTTCTTACCTTTGTACATAACTACACTTGGCACATCTAAGTTTGAGCTACAGCAATCTAGAGGAAATGGAGAGATGTATTTTTAATCACATCCTCCTAACGTTACTTATCCCATCCATTAATTTTTGACTAATACAATGAAGTGGTGTTAATCCTTATATTGTGATAAACTGTTTTCTCATCCTCATCCTATTAACATAGGAATATGGACTTTTAGTTCCTGCCAAGTGAATCTTTATTATAAAGATGATAGAATGTAAATGCATGTAAGTCTCTATGATTTTGGAATATGCACCAAATACTGACCGCTAACAGTTACGAATATTTATCAGTTGCTGTTATTAAAAATGCATTTTTTTCTCCAAGAGTTTTTAAGTAAACAATTTCAAAATGTTACTCCATCTGTTAATGTTTTCTGAAAACAGTACAAACCTTCTTTTTTATCTTCTGGAGTAATCTTCACTTTTGTATCTGTTATATCTTTGAATGAGGCCAGAAAAAGTACTACATCTCCTTTTTCATTCTTTATGGGAACAATATCCAGTAGGCACCAAAATGGAGACCCTGCAACAGTAAAAACAAAAAAAACAAAAAATACAAATCAACCATTGCCTTGTGTTATTTCTATGGAAATCACAATCATTAATAAAAATAAAGCCCTTAGTGTTTTCTTCAATCCCACAACTCCCTCCATCTTAAAAATGTCAGTTTTCAGATTCCATAAATTTCTATCCTATATGCATCTCTCTTCATTCCAAAGGAAATGCTTTTTCTGAAAATAAAGAAGTATTTTAAACAAAAACACTTGTCTGTGCTGAGACATTTCTGCTTACATTATTCAAACTGCATTTCTTCTTTGGACTTGTTGATGTTGAAGCATTCCACTTTATGAGAGATTGCCCCTTCCCACCCCCAGCACACAGTTTTCTTCAATAAAGACCTTTGTTTGGTATGAGTTTGCCAGAGGTTTATATAGTCAATTTAAAAATCAAAGCTTGTACAACAGAATGCTAAAATAAAAAAGATGAAAAATACCAAGTTTGGGGGAGCATGCATAGCCACTTAAACTATCATACATTGCTGGCTGGTTGCAAATTAATACATCTACTTTAAACACAGGTAGTATTAAAATTTAATCTCACAATACTACATTATACATCAGCGTGAATGAGTGACTTACAATCATTTGAAACCAAATGGACGAGTATCACTAATATAATGTTGAGTAAAATACCTAAACACAAATGAGTAGAATGCAATAAGAATTTGTTTACATTAAGTACAAAAACAGGCAGAACTAATTTATGATGTTAAAAGTCAGGTTAATGGTCACTTTAGGGAACTTGTGATTAGAAAGGCATTCAGGTCTGGGAGTTGTAGGATGCTGGTCAAGTTTTGTTACATGATTTTTATGTTGTTTACATAGGAGCGTTTAATTATTAAGTGCTTACATGTATTTTTCAGTAAGTATGTTACATTTCAAAAAATATTTGAAGAAGAAATAATCAAATTCAATTCAATTTTTGAGCAAAAAACCATGAGAAATATCATTAAGATTCAAGTTCAAAATATAGTAGCCAAATGGTATTGCCTAAAGCTTGTATTTTCAATTTTTAAATATATTTTAAAATATGTATTTTAGAAATATGTAAAAAAATATTGCACTATGTTTCCTACTGAAAGGCATTTTGGACAGGAATATTTGAAAATGATGATAAAGTTGTTGTTGCTTAAAAACTAAACTATTAATCTATTTATAAATAATTTTCCTTCATCTTCTTTTCATGAGGGGAAAAAGACTTCAATCCTGTGAATTCTCATCTTATTTGGGTGTTGATTTCAAAGTCAGGGTACAAGACAAAAATATAAGAGGGTCAGAAATATCCTTGATATTTTGAGTTGTTTTGCATACACTGTATTAGATCTCATAATTTCCAGCACAACTGATGTATTCATCCAGCCTTGGGATCTATCATTCTTTTCTGCAGTTAAACACCAGGTGAAGCCATTAATTTATATTTAGGAGCCATCTGATATAAAAGTCTATTTTATTGTAGCTGCTGCTGTATTTGTTTAAAAGAATGGTTGGATTATGTATGATGTGCTGCTCTCATAAGTTACACATGGAATATAATAAAATATGCTTGCTCCTCTGTATTCTCCCAATAGTTTCAGAGTCATGATTTCCTCCTTTTTTTTTTTTTCCTTTATGGTATCCCATTTCATTCATCTGCCCCAGTGTCTATGCCATGGCAATATCATTTCAATAGCTGATCACCAGGCTCTAGAAGACCTGGGATCTAACCACGGTTCTAACACTAGCCATGAAACGATAGGGAAGTCAATTAACCCATCTGGAACTTGGTTCCTTTCATTGTAACATTCTCACATCCTTCACTCCAGTAGTGAATACAGTGACCCCAAAAATGCTGAGACAATAAATCAACTCAAATGTTTGTGATTCATGGAGAAGCCTCAAAAATAAGCCATACCCATAGCCAAACACTGCTATCCTCATCATCCCAGAATGGTTCTTAATTGAAATTTTATCTGTGGTCACCATTTCAGATTGGGAGCCTTTTTCAATGCTGTAGCTATGATAGAAACAAAAAGACCATCGGGCTAAACTAATAATCAGATCTTAGAGAAAGTAATAGTGGGGATACAAAGAATGGTATGAATCTGACATTGTGGTTGAAATTTTAAAGCACCTCTCTCTCAATTGCACCTCTCTCTTGCAAGAACATCACCAAATCATAACCAAGGCTATTAATTTTCCTGAGAATATTTTATCTGTGTACTCAGACAAGTATCATTACTGTCTCCAAAGAGCCTTTGCATAGGTGCACCAAAGTATTTTGGAGAGAGCCAAAACCACAGCATGAGGTGAAAGCCAAGGAAATAGCTGTTGATATGGCAATATTCACTGATCAGCCTTTGAGGCACAGCCATCATTTCACATTATATTCTAGAAGAACTGAAAGCTTACTTTGAGATTTGTCTTTTAACTTACAGTGATGTGATCACTGACATTTTATAAATTCAATAAAACTTCATTAATTCAGATCTTTCTAAATTCAAGCTTTGGAATGATTTTACATGAACTAGACTGATGTCTACCTTCCCAGTGCCTATATGACAAAAAAGCTTATGAAGGGAACAGTGTAAAGGGCATCAAAACTATTTCCTTTCCTTTCCTTCCTTCCTTCCTTCCTTCCTTCCTTCCTTCCTTCCTTCCTTCCTTCCTTCCTTCCTTCCTTCCTCCCTCCCTCCCTCCCTCCTTCTCCCTCCTTCCTTCCTTCCTTCCTTCCTTCCTTCCTTCGTTCCTTCCTTCTCCCACTCATGTTCAATGCAAGACCTTTTATACTTAGCATGCTCTCTTATCCTCTGCTTCTCTGCTTTCCTAAATCTTTCAAGCAAGTACTCCACCCTGGATTTCTAATGACACCTTCTACCTCTTATGAATGCAATAATTCAAGGCTATTCTCCAGGATCTGGCTCTTCCTCTCTTACCTGTGGGCACAACAATGATCAACTCTCTCAGTCAAGAGCAATTCAAGCCCAGTTCAACAAATCTCTCTTAGGGTTAAGGTGAGAGGCTGCAAGTCCCTCAGCCTCAAATTCAGAGATGTAAACAATTTATAAGAGCAGAGTTAGAGGGCAGACATTTCATGAAAATTTCAACTCCTTCTTTATATAGCAGTAGTAATTACCATGTGAGTTGGAGAGTGCCAACACAGATGAGACTCTGATAGGATTTAGGTTAATGACACCTTTAATTTCTATGGATAAATACAATCATGGAGAGAAAACAAGGTTTTTACCTTATATGGGAAAATCTACTTTTGGAATTGAATAGTTTTACACAAAAGCTCAAATCTGGTGGAATGCCCCTTGTCTCCATTTTGGTATTTTCTTTCTCTTCATTGGGAAACAAGGATGCAGGATAACTTGACTTGCTAATATTTTTGTTGTTCATTTCTTTTTATTGAGGTAAAACATACATATATAGTTTACCACCTGTGCCTTCTTGTTTTTTAAGAGAAAATCTTACTCTGTCACACAGGTAGGAGTGCAGTGGCATGATCACAGCCTACTTTAGAGTCAAACAATCCTGCCACCTCCCAAGTAGCTAGGACTACAGACGTGAACCACCACGCCTGGCTAGTTTTAAATTTTTTTGTAGAGATGGGGGTCTCACTATGTTTCCCAGGCTGGTCTTAAACTCCGGGCCTCAAGGGATCCTCCCACCTTGGCCTCTCAAAGCGCTTGAATTACAGGCATAAGCCACCATGTGCAGCCCATATTTACCATTTTTAAATGTACAGTTCAGGGGTAATAAATATCTTTATAGATATTTTTCCCTTCATCCCCCTGCCTCCCCTTCCTAGTCTAGGGTAACCAACAATCTACTCTCTGTCTTCATAAGATCCACTTTTTTAGCTCTCAAATATGAATGAGAACATGCAATATTTGTCTTTCTGTGCTTGGCTTCTGTCACTCAACATAAGGGCCTCCAGTTCCATCAATGTTTCTGCAAATGACAGAAATTCATTCTTTTTTATGGCCAAATAATATTCCATTATGTATATATACCACACTTTATCTATCCATCCCTTGATGGGCCCTCGGGTTGATTCCATAACTTGGCTATTGTGAGTAGTGCTGCAATAAACACAGGAGTGCAGATATCTTTCATATATCGATTTCCTTTCTTTTGGATATATACCTGGTAATGGAATTGCTGGATTACATGGAAGTTTTATCTGTGGGTTTTTGAGGACCATTCCATACTTTCCTTCATAGTGGCTGTACTAATTTTGCTAATATTTATAAGTATTAGAGAACTCATATGCTTTCCAGACACCACTAAAATATTCTTGTCCATAGATAAAAACTCATAATAGCTAACTAATAATAATGTTTCCAGTATGGGTTCATGGTTTAGTAACTTAATAACCTAGTAACTTAATACAAGCAGGTATAAGGAAAATTGAGTTGTGAGTGGTCCCATTCTCTTTAGTGACTACGCTGTCATGATGGGAAATAACTGCATTGCTCAATATAACACAATAGGTCAAAGTGAGCTATGGACATATTTGATGTTCTCTTGTTTCTAATATCAAGCAGGATTTTGAATAAATTTTTAATGATAAATACATAACATCTTTATTTTTTGAAATTATAGTAACAATATAATATCCCAAGGGTTAAGAGCATCAGTGTTATGTGACCTAAACATTTTCAGGCATTCCTCCTAGTTCACATAAAGTCTAATGAATCTTATTCTCTACAACCATTGTCTCAGTGTTACTTAATGATAAAATAACAGGCTTGCCAGTTTTTAGAAATTAGTCCAGAGAAAATACATATATGTATTTATATATATACACACACACATAAATATATAAAATATATACACATATATAAATATATATATACATATATACACATATATACACACGCACATATATACATATACGTATTGGGGTGGGAGTGGGGAAGAGCTGCAGTTGAGTAAACAAGGCTGCTATGAATTGTGGCTGGGTGAAGGGACACTCATTTCTTCAGCAGAAAGAGTGGGGCAGTAATTCAGTCCTAACTGAATCTACCAGAAAGCTCCAAGTTGCCCCTCCTCCTTATCATATTTACTACTGTTTTGTTCTGTTTTCAGTCATCTCCTGCCCACTTTTCCAAAGTACTCTTTCTGCCTCTAGTCTTCCTCCCATGCTACTGCCAACAACCTTTGAAAATACAGGATCCTGATTAAAAACACCTGACAGCTTTTCACTATGCTCAAATCAGCACACATTCCAGACTCTAATCAATATGGAAAGTGTATTTCAAGGGAATCGAAAATACGGGAATGTGATGGACAGTGCAAAGAGGTAAACTAAAAAAAGGTGTCATGTTAAAAAGGAGGGGAATGTTCCCTGGAATACACAAAGCTGCTTGGCAGATAAGTCTCTACAGCATCCTCACCAGCTCTTCCTGATGTTTGTACTACACTAAGAGATGAAAGTAATGTTCTTTAGAAAATATGAAGTAAAAGCTTCACCTTATCTGCAGTGAACATTTCTTCCAGGGACCATCTATTTACAGTGCAGTCCACATAGGCTGTAAGTCTTTGCTCAGCCCTCACTGAATTTATGTTGAGTCAATACCCCTCCTCCAAATGCCCTAGGATACTAGTGAGCCAAAGTAAATGGCACCGGTGCCCTGACCCCTTATGTAACAGTGGAGGGCAGCGTGGGGGTAGACAGGAGATGAACTGAGACAGCTGAAGAGCTCCCTGAACTGGGCGGTGGCTAAGGACCCCCTTCATTTCAATGTTTAATGAAAAACACAATGGGTTTTAAATTTCTTTTTGTGTTAAAGAAAAGATGGGTAGAATGCACATACAATATTGAGTTGAAAAAAGACTGGCAGAATACACATAAAATCTACAATGGTGAACTGTGAATTATGGTTTAATTTCCTTTTCTTCTCAGCATCTTTATTTTCAAGTTTTCTAGAATAAGCATGAAGAAATATATAGTGGGATTCTGTCAACTCCAGTGATTTGAGGTAGAGATGTAAAGAGTTCAAGACTGGAGTAATAAGAATGATGAGGTCATATTTCTGGGGAATAATTTTTTATATATTGATAATTTGAAAAACAAGTTCAATGGATACTTCCATTTCAAACTTTTGAGAAGAGTGCTATGTTGAGTCTGAATATCTGACAGAGAGGGAGGGGAGGGGAGGGGAAGGGAGGGGAGGGAAAAGAAATCAAGTTATGCCTAACAGAGTTAAATGTCTCGCTCTGTCGCCCAGGCTGGAGTGCAGTGGCCGGATCTCAGCTCACTGCAAGCTCCGCCTCCCGGGTTTACGCCATTCTCCTGCCTCAGCCTCCCGAGTAGCTGGGACTACAGGCGCCCGCCACCTCGCCTGGCTCTAGTTTTTTTGTATTTTTTAGTAGAGACGGGGTTTCACCGTGTTAGCCAGGATGGTCTCGATCTCCTGACCTCGTGATCCGCCCGTCTCCGCCTCCCAAAGTTGGGATTACAGCCTTGAGCCACCGCGCCCGGCCACGCGCCAAGCTTTTAATCTTCTTTTCATTTTGATCCAAGTTACCTTTCTCCTTAAACAAAAGTACTTTATTCATTTCCCAGGTGTATGTATAGCCACCGCTCAGAAATCTCTAATAATTAGGAGCAAGAGGAGCCTGGAAACTCCAGGTACAAAAATATCCCCAAGACATGATTTAGTCAATATGTCCAACATCCTTGCTCAACAAATTAACTGGGGTTATTGACCAGTAGAACTAATACTTGCTTTAAGAAAACCAAATTGGTTCTCATGGTAAACACAGATAATTCTTACCTACAATTGAAAGGAGTTTCCATGTACAGTTAAACACAGATTCAGCAGCAATAGTTTTATAGTAGGAAATGGAAAAACTGAATACAGTCCAGTGAGAAATGGAGATAAAGAGGCCCTGAAAACAACACACACAGCAAGGACCTGGTGGTTGCTGTATTCTGTGAAGAGTGTATTATGTGCTAACATTGTGCAACACGTCTTGCATGTATTATATCTAAATTTCCCACTGATCAACCTGATCAACATTTTACTGCACTGAGCTATATTTTACAATTATGGAGACTGAGATGTTTAGCATTTTCTTTAGGTCACAAAATAGTCCTGTGAAGAACTGGAATTTAAACACAAGTCTGAGTTTGATTTTCTAATTTTGCCTTACTATTAATGTAATATTCTGGGGATGATCCTCTTCTATGGACAATGTTTTAAACATTGAGTTTGGAGTCTGTTTAATTCTCCGTTCTACACATACTATAGGACATGATTACACATATGCTCTAAAATATATCCTATTTTAAGTGAAAAAAGTGCAGTAAAGTCTCTTTATAATAAAAATAATTTCACTCTCAAACCAAGAATAAGAGTAGAACCACTATTTAAAAAAAGATTCAGCTATTTTAGTTTAAGACTGAAAAACATCCTTCATTAAGGTATATGTGGTGTTAATTTTTAAATTTGCTTGAGTATCCAATGAGACTGGGATCAGAAAAACACCACTGGTGCTGCTGCCAGTCCCAGGTTGAGATAGAGAAAATGTACTTATACAAGCTTTGTGATTACAGTATCTAAGTGTAGTTACCTAAGTTGCTAACACACAAGGCACCATATTCTGACCTCATTCACAAAGCTTCTGCATGCTTCTGCCTTCCAGTATGTTTTGGCTTCTTGCTCTCTTGGGAAGTTTCAGAAATGGTGATCTGTATACCATGGCACCTCTGCGTAGGATGCAGAGCAACATCCCCTGGATTCACCTGCTAAGACTGGAAATAGTAAAGAGAACTGAGCCCCAATTAACATCTGAGTCATGGCTCTATCTTTTCAATGATCCTTTGGAGAAAAGAAGGCCACATGTGATGGACAATTGGTAGTGGGCAGAAAAATGTCTCATCTGACAGGTTTGGTTTCATGATTGCTACTTCTAAGCCACTTCTTTGTGAGAACAAGGCACTGAAACCCAAACCCGATACTTTTCTTTAAGAAAAGCAGTTTAAGATTTCTTCAAACTTGCAATTGTTCAGTGAGAAAGAACTTGCTTTAAATGAGAATTTGAGGATTAAGTTAACCCTCTCTAATTGCACAAGGCTTTAGTCAGAGGAATCTATGGCCTTTGCAGAGCAATGAGAATAATTGTTGGTGCCAATACACATAATGTCTGTATGAACTCAGCAGTATTATGAGGATCTGGGACTCTGGGATTATCTAGTTTAGGATCCAAAAGAAAACATTTGGAAATTACATTGCAAGCAATTGGAAATAAAGTAATTCATTCATTCAGTGGATATTTATTGAGTGCCTGCAATGGCAGGCACTGTTGTTAACTGTTTGGATATATCAGTGAACAAAACAGAATAGATCTCTGTCTTATCCCTGAAAGGACTTATATTCTAATTGGAGTGAAAAACAATAAATTATAAATGCAATATATAAGCAGATTGTACAGTTTAGTAGAAGGTCTTAAATGCTATAGGGAAAAAGAAAAAGGAGAGCAGGGTAAAAGGAGAAATGTAGGAAAGTGTGGGAGATCAGGCTGTAGGATTGTAGCATGACATTCTTAAAGAATTATTCATGAAAATGCTACTTAATGTTACTTTTGAATATTAATGAACTATTTGTGTGTTATTCCAGGTCTTCTTAGAAGCAAACTATGAGAAGAACATGATGTGGTTTTGATGTCAAGTGAAGGAGAGAAGAAGGAAGAAAAACTGGATGAAAGGAAGTGTCTAGATTGCAGCACAGTTCTAAGCAGTTCCTCATTTCCCAGGAACAGACCTGTCTTAGCAACCCTGCCTCATTCAGTCATTGGCTGGAAGCAGTCCATGAAAACTTCGGCTGATCCGGTGATGTGTTTCAGAGCACCGCAGCTGGGGCCATCAGCCAATCACTCTCCTGTAATCAGAGACACCTGAGGCACATTCTGAGTTGACACAATTAGTATAGTTTACCTCTCATATTTTTGGCAGAATATCATTTGTGCCCCCTTCCTCTTGTCATTGCACCTCGAAATTTTACTGGGAGCCAAACCTCCTTTCTGCTTGCAGCCTTGGTAGAACCATCTGGTGCTCTGCAAACCCTCACTGGAGGAATGGGCAAATCATCCAAAATGAAGCAATCAGTCTTTCTCTTCTGGTAATTTTAATCTTGATTTGATGAATCCGAAATCAAAAATGAAAGAAATTATGTTCATTCAATAATGAAGCCTGGAAAAAGCTTTCCAATTATTTTTGCTACCTAGACCTTACAGAACTACTGCTTTTTGTCTTTTTCAAGGCTTAGATTCTCATTAACTTCTTTGATTCGATAAGTTATGGCATATATTTTTCATTAAATTATTATTTTTGCTTAATATGATCAGAGCCAATTTGTGTTACTTCTAAAGAACACTAAATACAAAACTGTATCTTTAGAAAAGAAGAGTCAAGATGTAACAGGAACATGCAGGATTTAGATGGCGTTGCACGTGGTCAAGTCCCTGGATTCATCTTCTAAGACTGGAAATAACAGTCAGTTACTTTGCCATTTACTTGCTGAATATTCTCAGGTATAATTTTACACCTGTTTATACCACATCTGCATACTGGATATATGGCTAACTCTCATGGTTAAGAGCTCTGAGGAGGTTGGGGTTAAGAGCTTTGAAGTATTATATGCATTTTAAATAGTTATATAAAGTAAGGGCTTTACCTGTATATGTAATGCTTTATTTATTTAACCATAAAAACAATCATGGATAATTATGGCTTAGTTTTAATATATCTTAAAGTTAGGTGGCAGTGTAAAGTGGATATCTGTTGCAATAATTTCTCTTTTGTGTATGTATGAAACATTTCATTGTTAAATGAAGGAAACACATATCACACATACAGTTTAAAAATGGAGAATTCAGTGTTTCTTTGAACATCTAATATAATGCTAAGGTGAAACCTACAAAGGCATTTCAGATTGCTCGACTTAAAAAAGATCTTAAAGATGATGAGATGGAACTGTTTATTGTAAAGATGAAAATCATGAGTTCAGTGTGTCTCAGTAAACTGAAGTCAAAGATGTTAATTGTTGTAAGAGTTGGGACTAGACCTCAAATCATGTGACTCCCAGTTTCACAAGCTTTCTTGTGAAAACACAGTGCATTTCAACATATGTTAAAAGAAATTACCAAAGGAATCATTATCACAGGAGTGAATTATCTATTTTTGATATATTAAAAAGGAAAAATTATACTTCTATATATTGCTATTATTTTATAGATAGCATAAGCTAGGACATGTAACAAATTCAACTTTGATCAAGTCCTTTTTAAGAAATTAGTTTCAGAATTAGAATTTGTGTTTAAAAGGTTAGACAAATACAGTGAAATGAATGAAAAATACATCCTATGTAAGAAAGCAGAAACATTGAGATGAGAATTTGGAAACAGGAAAAGAAGAAAAAGAAATGGTTAAGGATCTCATGACAATTCTCCAGTGTATAAATATATGATTACAGTTTTAGGTGGCAATTTAGCACTTTCCAAGAATATGCAGACAACAAACATACTGAACATTTCTTCCATTGTGCAAACTCAACTCTTAACGAAGACTTGTGAACACTGTGCCAGATTGCCCTGAGTCACAACTTGGCAGACATGTGAAGCAAAACAGCCATCTTCCTCAACTTACTGCTTCTCTCCCAAAATAAAGTGGACACCTCACTAGAACTTGAGGCCAAAACCCGGTGCCCAGGTAGGCGTCACTGTACTCAGACTACTCAGGTGAGGTATCAGCACCAATAAGCTTATCCTTGCATTAATCACCAGACATCTGCTCTAACACAGAAATCGTTTCGTGAAAAATAAATTTGTGCAAAACATTTTCCCATAGGATTATAGGCACTTTTCTACAACAGAAAAAAAAAAAACATTTTGAGACCATATGTGCCATTAAGAAATGAAAATTCAGAATCCTTCTAAACTGTGAGGGTTCCAATTGGGTATGCAACTTAACAGATTTGGTTATTCATCTTCAAAGGTCAGCAAACTTGTTCTATAAAGGACCAGAGAGTAAATATTTTTGGTTTTACAGCGCATATGGTCTCTGTCTCAACTACTCAACTTTGCTTTTGGAGTAACAGACAATACATTAAAAAATGAGCATGGCTGTTTACCAGTAGAACTTCATTTAGAAAAGCAGGCATCCTGCCAGATACAGGTCATAATTTGCCAATATTTGATGTAGAAGCCTAAAGATTACTGTATGCTGGGAGTTAATTCTTGATTCTTTAGAGATTTAAGAAGACTGTATACTACCAAAGTATTAAAGAAGCACTATTTGTTAGTGTAAAAATCATAGAGACAGTTTTGCTTGAGAAGGAGCCTAGACTATGTCATAGTGGTGTCTTGTAAAAGATCGTCCAATCAGACAACACTGGTTTCCTACATAAAGGCTAGTCATTTGCTTTCCAATTTGATATTGAGCATATAAGTAACTATCCTTCACTTGAAAAATAGTGTTGGCCATCAGTGGCCTAGAGGGATCTCTGATAAGGCTTTTACTTCGAAATTCATGAGCGGAAGCTGCTTTGGGAATTATGGCACTGAGTAGGAGCTTTCTGAGCTGCATTACAAAGCAAAAGATATGTAAATCAGGAGTCTAAAGAAGTGAAATGGAGATATTGGTCTGAGTCTATACAGAGTCAGATCAAAGCAACTAGAATGTTAAAAACGTGAGAAATGTCCACTCTGGCTATCTCTTGTATGTGTGAAAAAGAATAGGTACTTAAAAAAAAATCATTGTAGACATTATACAGAGTGTAACAATCTTAGGCGGTCAGCGATTTTTTTTAACCTCAAAACACATTCTGAGTTTAATGTTTCTCCTTTTAATAGTATATTATCTTAGTAGCATTTTTAACAAGATTTCTTTTACTGTTTCACTCCTAGTGTAGTTCTGAAAAGGTAATTTTTTTAAAATAGTGGAACATGATGTTTCAAAAGATAATCTAGAGGACTCAAAACTGCGAAATTTTGGGAAAGTAAACACTTCAAGAAAAATAGCTCTCCTTATCATAGAGGATATCAGCTCTCCAGTGATAACTTGCTTATATTGCCAATTGGTTAAGATGGTCCAAGTTATAAGTTATTTTTTTCACCTAAAGTCATTTTTTATAATGATGCTTCTTAGATCCTATCAACAGTGCTCTGTGAATTAGCACATGCTTAAACAAACACATGTAAACCAAAATCCACACCCTAGTCCTTTATCTTCTCTAATCTCAAAACAGATATAGCTATACACACAACAAAACATAAAAAGTCAGATTAGATGGTTTCTTTAGATGCACAATTTAGAGTCATTCTTGATGCTTCCTTCTTTCTCATTCTCCAAAGTAAAGATGTTGCCAAATCTTGTTAATTCTAGTAGCTAAACCTCTGAAATTGGTTTTAAATGCATTCACTCTTCAGTCTTCACTGGCTACATCCTAGACCAAGCCAGAGCTTCTTAACCTTTAGTGAGCATCAG
This sequence comes from Macaca thibetana thibetana, assembly GCF_024542745.1. Lineage (NCBI taxonomy): Eukaryota > Metazoa > Chordata > Mammalia > Primates > Cercopithecidae > Macaca > Macaca thibetana. The sequence continues at coordinate 28,854,025 of NC_065579.1, forward strand.
AATCACCTGGAGTGCTTGTGAAAACACTTGAGTGCTGGGCCCCATCCCCATATTTGATTTGTAGGTCTGGGTGGCACTCAGTAAATTCCAGGGTAAGCTGATGCTGCTGGTCTTCAGATCACACTCTGAGTAGGACCTGCCTTAATGACCATCATCTCTTATGTGGATTACTCATATGGAGCAAAAATTTTCTTTGTTAAATGATATTTTCATCATGTGACTTTCCTGCTTAAAAAACTTTGACTGTACTAAGTTGACTCTCAATAGCCTGAGCATAGTCGACAAAATCCCAAGTGAGAACTTTGTTTACCTACCTTCTTCTATGTGATACACAGCTATCTGCCCTCCAGCTAAACTGGCCCTCTCTCCACGTCTCAAATAAGACAGTCTCTCCCAAGAACTTTGCATACGTGGCTCTCTTTGACTAGAATGCTTTCATTCTTTCCTCCATGTAGTCAATTTCTACTCATCCTTCAAAAGTCGACTCAAATATCATTTCCTTGCTGAAGGTTTCCTTGAACTTCGTATTTGGTCAGATCCCCCTGTTATTGTCTACCATAGCAGCCTGCAACTTGCCTTCAAACTACCGAATATGTTTGTGTGATTATTTGATTAGTCCTTCTCTGTTAATAGACCACAAGGTACAGGAGGGCAAGGTTTATATTTTCCCTTTTCTTGTACTCTCTTATGTGCAAAACAGAGGGCCTGACCCAAACATAACAGGTACTCTAAACTCTGTGTTCTGATACTGAACTAAATTATTGTAAGATGAATTCAAACTTTGCAACGGTAATGCTATTGGTTACAAGAGTGACAATTAAAATTTACTGAGCACATATTATGTGTTAGACACCGTGCAAGGAACTTTACACTTCACTTAAGCCTATGAAACAGATGATATTACTGTTATTGCCATATTATAGAAGAGAAAACTGAGGCTTGGGAAGTTGAAGTTAATTGCTCAACATTACATAGTTCATAAGGGACAAAAGCCTTTTGGTCTGGTAGATATGAATGTAGACTCTGAGAGTCAATACAACAAGCATTTATGTGTTTCTTTATATTTTCTATAGTTTACTTTCTTTATCCGATCCTCTTAAATGCTTTTAAGAGCTAAATATTTCTGCTTGCCTCTTACAGGCAAGATTAGATATTGTAGGGTTAAACAGCTTGGCTAAGATCACCTACAGCACCTTGGTGACTGTGCAAGGACTCAAACTCGAGTCTTCGTACACAAAGGTCATAATTTTTTCCAATCTAACTGGCTAGAAATGGTAAAAAATGCTTTCTATGATTTACTACATTTTTCTTCTCAAATATGCATCTGAAAATGTGAATTCCTTTGAACATCCTGCAAAGTTGCTGAAGGCCAACATTGGACTGCTTCTTAGAGTGCTCTTTCAGCCTTCAGAGATATTTACACGCCAAAGTTTCTAAGCAGAGTAAAATACTTATTCTTTTCACATTCAGAGAGGTCCCATTGTCTCCATCATCAAGCACGGGGATTTCTGAGTTGTGTGCAAGTTGCTGGCATCAGCTGCATTCTAGCGGCTGTCTTCTCAGGTGCTTTTCCCCGGCCTTTTCTTGCCAGCATGCTCAGGGGACACACTCACTTCTCTCAGCTGCCTTTTTTGTTTACCTCCTCTCTGACTTTATTGGCCCAACCTCCCAGAGGCAGCTGTGACAGCCAGGACTGAGGCAGAGCAGAGAGATGTCAATGAATAACCCTTCAGACCGCCGTCCTCATGCCGGAATTAAAATACCTTAGAACAACCCGGTCACTTCCCATGCAAACAGATGTTAATTTGTCAACCCAGTAGAAACTTCCAGAACACCAATCCCTCTCTCTGTGTAAGATAGAGAATTGAAATATGTTTTCTAAGTAGAGAAAAAGAAAATATTCCAGCAAACGAATCAATGTCTAGAAACAGAAAGAAAAGTGAAGGGTGAGGTCAGAGGTCTTTCTTGGGAGGAAAGGTAACCATAAAGTTGAAACAGAAAAGCAAAATGAGTTTATGTGAGAATATAGAGAGATGTATACAACATCTCAAGGTTATTCTAACATGGAAGCAGTATAGGGCTTCAATTGAAACAGCAAGAAAAACTATTTATTCATTCGCCCATTCAGCAAATAGCATTTACTATATATCAGGAACTATTCTAGGCACTGTAGATAACAAGATTAATATGGTACCACTGTCACCCTCAAACATGCATAATGAAACAGAGATGTATAAAGAGAAAGTGATAACACAAGGTGGTGCCTACTGTGATGCATGGAAACATCGTGTGAAACAGAAGGTCATAGTTGAAAGCCTCACAGATGAAATAGGCTTGAATTGAATCTCGTAGTTTTATTAGCTTAATGTGAGGATGGAATTTGGGAGTGGGGAGTAGCATTCCTGGCAGGGGGAACACCGAGTACAAAGGCACAAGGCAAGTTAGGATATGGAAGATCTTTAAAAAACAATACTATAAAATAATTAGGCTGAAGTCTGGGATATGCTGACATGGGAATGATGAGAAATGAAGGGAACAGGGATAGAAAAAGGGAAGGATGAGTTTAAAGATATTATAGGCTGGCACTAGTTCATAAGTAGCTTTATATGCCAGAGTGAAGAGTTTTTGTTTATCCTGAAAGGCCATGAGGAACCCCTGAAGGCTCTGTCATAAGACAGTAGCATGTGTTTTGTGGAGAGGCACACTTGGGGATTGCAGGACACACTTTAGGAAGACATCTTTGGAGACAATGAGGAGAAAAGACTTGAGGGTGCAGAACTGGAGGTTGGTCTACAGATTGAGAAGAGTTATTATAGCTCTGTACCAAAATTGTGAGGGTCTGACCTAAGACAGTGTCAGGAAGGATGAATTTCTGGTGCCAGTGATTGTGTAAATTTGATGGATGACATAGAGTAAAGGCTCATCACTGAAAAATAAAGCACTATTTTAATATAATTGTAGCCAGTCGATATTATATAATTATTCATGCTGCTAGTATAGTTTAAGCATGTGTAAATGATGTAACTTTTTGTGTTGATTTTCTAATTTCTGTTCAACTCAAGAGACATAGATCCTCTTGGCTAAGACCTCACAGAACTTTTGTGAGATCTCATTGAAGATGGATAGATATTCATGGCTTTCTGATAAGGTAAGGGAAAACTAGAAACCAGCCCACAGGCCAGGGTTCAGAGTTAGCCAAGGGCCAAGCATTAGATTCCAGGCTCCTTAATGTGAGGTTCTGAGGATCTAGCACTCTGGGAAATGGGAGTAGGCAGGTTCTTCTGGTGGGAAGAATGTCAAGGGTGGAAAGAATATTCATTAAATGGCTATGATGTAGAAGGCCACCCTCATGGGCATGCGGTCTGTGCAGTCACATAGACCCCACGCTTAGAAGGGCCCCATGCTTTCATTTAACGCTCTGCTGGTGCTGTCTTGAAATTTTTAGCAAGTTTTTAACAAAGGCATCTGCACTTTCATTTTGTATGGCCCCTGCACATTATGTGGCTGTTCCTCACACATTATGTGTGATGAAAGGTGGTTATCTCATTTGGCCCTTCATAAGACATCTATGAGGATGATACCGGATCTCTATTTTAGAGAAGATCAAGCTGAGGCTCAAACAAGCAAAGTCACTGAACTAGAATACATACTTACTGAATGGTAGAAAGCCGAGATTCTACTCTAAAACTTTCTGATTCTAGCTATTATTGAGCTAGTCCTTCCTTGATAGTTTGTCAGTCACTCACCCCAAGGGGTATGTACAGTGCCTGGCATGCCTACCATCCACCGCCATAGACTAAGGGCTTCCTAGGTAGAAAGCTTAGGTTTGCCAGGTGCATGAGCATAACTTAGTATTTCAGAGTACAAGGGGTCAGGAGTCAGAATTGCCAGGACTTGGATCCCAGCCCTCCCACTTAACTTCTCTGTGAATCAAAATCTTTAACTGTGCAATACGGTAGTAATAGGATATACCTCAAAGGGTTGAGGAGAGGATTAAATTGAAGCAACAACACAGGCAAAGAGCAGAGCACAGAACTTGGCCCACAGTGAATGCTCAGTAAATGTTAGCTGTTTCTATTTTATGAAGTTGTCTGTGCTAAGTCAGGAAGGTGCTGAGGCTGACTTTGAAGAAGTGAAAGTATGGAGGAATCTGGTTAGGTAGTATCGCTGAACACTAAATCTAAGCAGAACAAGCTAAGCTAAGCAGTTTCTGATGAATGCACTGCAACCTGATCTCTACGTTTGTTTCACTTTCTTCTCATCATTCTGACTGCAGAGTGTGGGTCAGTGAAGAGCACTTCAAAAACTGGACTTACTTAAAACCCCTGCTCATTGATTAAACAATGCAACTTTAGTCATGACCATAGAAAAAGAACAGGCTCTCTCAGAGTAGCTCTCTCAGATAAATGAAAAGAAGAAAAGAAAGACAGCCTACATTTACAAATTCAAAGCTGATGTGCAAACAGAAAGATAAACTGCAAGGCAGGCTCTCCATACAGGCTGCATGTGCTACCTTCAGTGCACATACTTTCTGAACCCTTTGCCTTCCTGCTACCATGACTTTGAAGTCGTCTTCCATAAATGCATTTGTGAGATTCACCTCTTGAATGCAAAAGGCATAAGAGGCAAATATAAAATATTAATCTCCTATCAAGACTGAAAAGATATATTGGAGAATCTTTAAAAAACCTTTTGCCAAAACATAAAGAACAATGCATACTTTCTATTTGAGGGCATGCAAAGTCTCAGTAAGGCTTCAGATGAATCAAGCTGGAGAAAGCAACTGAGAATAGTCACAATAATATGACCCAATGTTTTCAAATACACTTAGTTGAAGGAAGCATGGTAACTGTTTGGTGGCCCCATAGACTTCACGAAAACTGCAAATTTTACAAGCATCAGAACCAAATGCTCTCTTGCCTGTTGCTACACACACACTCATCCCCAAATGTGTTTCTATGAAACTAGATATTGAAGTTGTACAACACAACTGCACATTCTTTGACACTCTTCTTATCAAGAGGTAGAATTGTGGTCTCCTTTCCGTGAATCTGAGTGGACTTGTGTCTGCTCCACTCAATATGGTATGGCAGAAGTTATGCTATGTAACTTCTTAGATGAGATCACAAAAATTCTTGCAGCTTCTGCCTGGTTCATGAAACACTAGACTACCAGACTAGTGACTACCCAAACCCACCATGCGGAAGAGGACATGGGTAGGCACTTTGGTTCATGGTCTCAACTGATCTCAGCCTTTCAAGATGCCATACATGAATGAAGCCATCTTATACCTTCCAAACAGATGCATTTCCCCACTGAACACCACCAAATTCCAACCTCTGCTAACTCCACATGGAAGGAGAATTAGCCACCCATGGCCAACTTAAATTCCTGACCCACAAAATTGTAGGATATAGTTATTGTTAAGTTGCTAGGTCCTAATGTAGTTTGTCATAACTGGAACACCAGAAAAACTATTTTGAGTTTCCTTGACTCTACAACCCAGTGAGTAAAAATATGGTCATATATATTACACAGGAAAAATATTACAAGGTCTCACATTCAGGAAACCAAGTCTCCTTGGGGCTCTTCACAAATACTTCTAACACTCAGAGGAAATGTCCTTATAATCCACTCCTTTTGGCTTCCAAAGAAGTAAGAATCTAAGTTTTATACTGTCCTCCAGGCTCACTTGGATGGATTCAGTTGCTGCCAAGGCTACCATTTATATAAGCCTAATGCCCACGGTGCTAATGACTTTAAGATTCTCAACAGCCTGAGGAGAACTTTATAAAAAAATATTGCACTTGTGCTGTTGTATTGCCTTTCTCTCGTCTTAGACTCTGGTTTGAATCAATGGGAGGGCTAGGTGAGAAGATAATTTTGTTTGCTCAGAATGATCTTTCCTTTCTCCCCAGGTCTCACTCAATCTTAGAATAAACTATCTTTTTATTTTGTGTGATCTCAAGCCTGGTTTCTCTAGCTCTTGATAAAATTAATTCTTGGTTCTTTAGACGTGGTGAAATTCTAAAGCAACTACAAGTGTTGTCCATGCTGGGAACTCTGATATTCACAAAAACATTCATTTGGATACAACACATTCTATTTAAAAGTACATTCTTGCTGTTGTTCATTTATTAAATGGGTGGGCATGACATCTTTTGCTCTGAAATTTGTAGTTACCTGAAAACATTCCATATTCTAGGCTATGAACCCACTACTTAACAGCCAAGTGGGGAAGTCACATGTGCTTCAAATTTAAAATTGTTATTTTGGCAATACTCTGAAATTTTACAACCCAAATCATTGTCTCTTTTACTATTTTGAGTTCCAATTCTGAAATAACTAGATGACATAATCAAATATTCTAAAAATCTTCCAGAGTCATATTGAATAATTAAGTGTAAAAGAACTCATTAAGAATATCTTCTTAGTGTTAGAAGCAAAATAATGGATGAGAAAGATATCTACACTGAAAGCTATACAACACTGATGAAAGACACTGAAGAGGAGACAAATAATGGAAAGATAGTCCATGCTCATGGATTGGAAGAATTAATATTGTTAAAATGTCCACACTACCCAACACAATATATAGATTCAATGCAATTCCTATTAAAATCTCAATGACAATTCACAGACAGAAAATAATCCTAAAATTCATATGGAACCACCAAAGATCCAAAATCGTCAAAATAATTCTGATTAAAGAAAAAAAAAAAGGTTGCAAGCATCTGACTTCCTGATTTAAAATTATATTATAAAGCTATAGTAATAAAAAAGTAATAGTGCAGGCATTAAAAACAGACAAAGAACAGGGAGACAGAATAAAAGTCCAGATATAAATCCAAACATATACAGTGAACCTAATTTTGACAAGGACGTCAAAAAGACACAACAGGATAAGGAAATCTCTTCAATAAATGGTACTGGGGAAAAAAAAAACTGGACTTCCACATTCCAAAGAATAAAATTGGATCCATATCATATACTATACACAAAATTCAACTCAAAATCAATAAAAAAACTAAATATAAGACCTGAAACCATAAAACACTTAGAAGAAAACATGGAGGAGGAAAAGCTCCTCTCCAAGACATTGGTCTTGGCAATGATTTCTTGAATCTCACACCAAAAGTTCAGTCTATAAAAGCAAAAATTAAATAAACAGGACTACGTCAAACTAAAAACCTTCTGCATAGCAAGGGAAACAGTCAACAAAATGAAAAGGTAACCTACAAATTGAGAAAAAAAGAATTGCAAACCATACATCGGATAAGAGGTCAATATCCAAGATTGATAAAGAACATGTACAACTTAATGTCAAGAAAACATATAACGCAAATAAAAAATAAGCAAAGGACTTGAATAAATACTTCTCCAAAGGTGACATAAAAATGACCAATAGATATATAAAATGGTGTTCCACATCACTAATCATCAGAGAAATGCAAATTAAAAGCACTATGCAATATCATCTCACACCATTAGGACGGTTACTATCAAAAAGACAGGATAACAAGTGTTGGCAGGGGTATAGAGAAAAGGGAACCCTTGCAAACTGTTGGCAGGAATGTAGACTGGTGAAGCCATTATGAAAAACAGTATGGGTGTTCCTAAATAAATTAAAAATAGAATTGCCATATGACCCAGAAATATATACATACACACACACACACACACACACGAATATTATTCAGCCTTAAAAAAGGAGGACATCCTGCCATTTGTCACAACACAGATGTGACTTGGAGAATATGATACTAAGAGAAATAAGCCAGACACAGAAAGAAAACTTGTATTATCTCACTTATATATGGAATCATAAGGTGAAAAACAGATCAAACACATAAAGACAAAGAATAAAACAGTGGTTACCATTGGGGTGGGGAGAAGAATTTGGGGGGATGCAGTTCAAACGATAGAAAACAGCAAATATGCAGTATGAACAAGTTGAAAGATCTAATGTACAACAAGAAGACTATAGTTAATAATAGTGTGTTGTACTTGGGATTTTTGATAAATGAGTAGATTATAGCTGCTCTTGCCACAGGGGTGGAAGTGGATAACTATGTGAGATAATAGATATGTTAATCTGTTCCACCCAGTAACCATTTTACTATATATACACATATCCTATAGTGTCATATATATCTATATAAAATATACACAATAATTTTTTTAAGTAAGTAATGTTTCTTACTGTAATTGTCTGTCGTGAATAGCTCATTGTAAAAGAGGGAGGTCATGAAGAAATTTGCTTCCTTTTCACTTTTATCACGATTTGAAATCGTAAGACTGACTATGAATATACCCGATTCAGACAGCTTATGTGTACACTTGTGTGAACACAGCGTGTTGCCCAAAGAGCAGTATTAATACTTCTGGTGGTACACAAGATTATTTTAAGTGGAAAACATAAATATCTTACATTCGAATATGTACATATTAGTTAAAATGTGTATTTGAAGCTAAAATATGCAGCTAGCATATAAAACTTACCTTTAGACATGTTGGTGGATAAAATACCACCAGATCACCAGATGTTTCCCCATTTATTTCCCTTGCTCGCTCCCCTTTTCTCCTGTTACTATCTGTCGCGATTCCTCCTTCTTTTCCTCTACCCATCCCAATGCTAAAGAAGCCTCTTCAGCCCTCCCTATTTCCATACACCAGTTTTTGTTTATTCAACAGCTTAGTTCAGCTTGAAATTTGCTTGTAAACAGAGGTTCCCTCTTTGGAAATATTCTCCCTTTAAAAAAAGGCAGTTAATTATAAAAGAATTGGTTTTGTTTTAACAAGTGTGTGTGTGTTTGCGTATGCATGTGTAAACACACATACATATAGGCGTATATATATGTACTATATATATGTGTATGTATCCATATATCCATATCGCAATTGAAAATCTAACATGTTAAAAAGAATGGGCTTTTTGGGGCATTTTACTATGTCCTCAGATAATTAAATTTTAAAATGTAAAAATAAATAAATTGAAGCGCATCAATTTATAAATAAATCAATCTGTAAATAAAATAAGGAACAATGACTGGGGCAACAAATTGGGACCTGTTCATGACATAACATTTAGACCTGTGTTTAAGTCATTTTCTACATCAGAGTTTCCTCATCTGTAAATGGGAAATAACCCATATTTATTTGAAGGGTTACTGGGAAAATTAAATAAAATAACATACATGCTGGTTGGCATAATAAAATTGATTAGGTCTATTATTACTTGGATTTCCAGTATACTTTTTACTTTTCTGATTTTAAAAAGCTTAAAAACAATGTTTTATTTAATATTTATTTATGTTTGCCTTCTATTTGAAATTAGTGATCCTGGTTTTGCATTCAGGGTAGTGGCTTAGTTTTCTTTTGCTTACAATTTATTTAAGTAAAATAAAACAGTGAATCAGAATAAAGACAAACATCAAATAAGTAATAGCTCAGGAGGTATACACACAGAAATGGCAAACCTTGATGGTGACGTGAGAATGAAAGCGTTTGTGAGTAAAGAGTTATCCACAACCTTACCAAAACCTAAGATTCTCTTTTAGATAGCTGTATTTCCCTTTTTACTATCTAGAAATAAAAATCATCATAATAAAACTTGCCTACCTACACACATTATTTTCAGATATATATACACACACACACACACAGAGAGAGAGAGAGAGAGAGAGAGAGAGAGAAACAGAAAATAAAAATGAAGTCATTTACTCTGATAATATATATCTCAACAAGAAATGCTCAGGTATGACCAACTAGAGCAGAAGATATAATAAAACAGTTGCATAATTGGACCAGTATGTAGAATCACTGCAAATGCTATGCCTCTGAGTGCAGAACACCTGAATATGTGCTTCATCAGACCAACAAGTGTTGTGAGCCACTAATAAGATTTTCTTACATGGTGAAATTCTGAACGTGATAAAGTTCAGTCTTCACTCACTTACACTATGGTTTTATTCTTGAAAATTCAGTGGGAAATAAATCCTTTCAAAAAGTACTCTGTATGTTAAGTTCAGGATTCAGGTAATTAGAAACCAGTGTTTCACCTCCTGGAAAGTCTGACTGGGCATTAGACAGTTATGCAAGAAACTGGACAATTCTTCAATTGCAAGATCATTCTACACATTACAGTATATTTAGCAACTCAATCTTGCCCAATAAATGACAAAAGCATTCTCCTAATTACTGAGTCAAAAACCTGCAGAGATTTGCAGACTTCCCCTGGGAGATGGCAGCATCTCCACCTCCACAGAGAATCAGTGGCTTAAGAGCAAGGACATTGAAGTCAAGCAAGAATGTTTATGCATTTGGGTTTTTTTATTTACTAGTTTGTAATCTTGGGCAAATGACTTAATTCCTAATCTATTCAATATAAATGTAACTAGACGTTTTAGGTTGATTTTTGTCTTCCCCAAAAGATATGTTGCAGTCTAATCCCCAGTACCTCAAAATGGGACCTTTTTGATGATAGGGTCTTTACAGAGGTAAGTTAAAAGGAGGTCACTAGAGTAGGACCAAATCCAATGTGACTGATGTCCTCATTTAAAAGGGAGAATGTAGACACAGACCATCACATAGGGAGACCTGTATGTAAAGGTGAAGGCAGAGATCTGGGTGACACTCTACAGGCCGAGGATCATGAAAGGTTTCCAGCAAGGCACCAGCAGTGAAGTGAGAGGCATGGGACAGATTCTTCCTCATATCCCTCAGAAGAAACCAACCCAGCTAACATCTAGATGGGCTACTAGCTTCCAGAACTATGAGATAACAGATTTCTGTTGTTTAAGTCACTCAGTTTGTGGTACTTTTTAATGGTAATCCTAACAAACTAATATACCACAATAATATTTTTTGCAAAATTGGCAATATTATCCTAAGAACAACCTTAAATCTTTGTTCTCTACATTTTTCTTTCCAGGAAACTGATGATATTGGACCTACTAATATGCAAATAGGTTGGAAAAAATAAGCTTTCTGTAGAGAGGATAGATATGTTAAGATAAACACATAAAAGCTAAGGCTGGTAGGTCCAATCATGACGGTCTTTCATGCTATTAGAGAAGACACAATTCGTTGATATTAAAGTTCTGCCAACAAGCTAGAGTGAGGAAGAAAACAAATAGGACATGACATCTCAGCGTGTCCATTCTCAGCTTGAAGGATAACAAGAAAGAACAAGGAAAACCAGAGATGATCTCCCACTATGTGGTTTTATAGCTCTGAAGCACGGAGAAATTGTGTTGGATAGCTTTTCCCTATCACTTTTTCTGTAAGGTCAGGAGAGCAATCATAGCATTAAGGAACAAATAGGCAAAGCAGCACAATCACAGAATGTCAAAATGTATCTGGGTAGGATAAGATAAGCATCTGCTTTCTAAAGCATATTAAAAGCAAATGATCCTTGAAAAAAGGAAGGAGGACACTTTAAGTCATAAGCATATTTTTTAAAACCAGAAATCCAGACATATTTTAAAGTACCCATAGGCTAATAATCAATTTCAATTCCCTTCAGCAAGTATTTGCTAAGAAACTACCATCTGAACAACGCTGAAACCCCAGGCTCTAGGCACTGGGGATGTAGACATGTGCCTTCAAAAGCTCACAACTGCATTTACAGGCAGAAATTTATATAAATAGTTATAATGCAGTATGATTAGCCTAGGGTAGACGGCAATTTTCAGTCTAGTAACTGGATCAATTAGTTTTCTTAGAATGTCAGACAATTCCCCATGGTGACTAGCTTAAAGGGAATTGGTGCCTTTAATGATTTCTACTCAAGTGTGTCTAAGGTTGCAGAGACATCTTATTAAAAAACTGGGCTCAAGAAATTCTTGCTCCCACCCTGTACGCCATACTTTCTACCTATCTAGCCTATAAGTCTCCATTGTTTGGTCCTGACACCTAGATTTGGATATTGTGAAGTGGCTTAAAAAGGAAAATACTCATACAGATTTGGAGTGACCTACACAAGGCGCCTATCTTAAGAAGGACAAGTCTGCAGTCAGCGGATATTTCAGACAAAGGAAATCCTTTCCTCTTTGTTCCACCGGATGGCAGCTTTATCACTCCCTGCCAGTCTGCATTCTCAGCAACATCCTCCATTTTCTTTTATCTCAGGCCTCCTTTCAATGATTATGGTATAATTACATAGAGCTGGAATCCTTTTGTTTTATCATATTTGCTATATAGGCCTTATGTATTGACACTGGGAAGGACACAATGGTCTGAACTGTGTTACCAATGCCAACGAATTGAGGTATCCTGTCCCAAAGAGATAGTCTCCAATACTTCATAACTACTGTATATCCAAAATTCACATCATCAGGGAATATCCTCCAAGGAAAAATAACTTACAAAAGGGGATGAAATTTCCATATGCAGGCTCTTCTTGACATTGATCTCAATACCTCAAAGTAATGAGAGTAAGATATAGAAGCCAGGGACGGTGCTAAGTGTCTACACTGTACAGGACAGCCTTCTACCACAAGAATTACTGGCCCAAAATATCAACAGTGGCAAGTCTGAGAAACCCTGAGTTAGAGTTTAATTTAAATATTGTTACACAAAGACCCCAAAATAAGTGACTCAAACAAGATAGAAATGCAACAAAACAAGATAGAAATTTTGTTGTCTGGAGCGGAAAGTGGATCTGTAAACATACCCAGGTTCCTTCTGTCTTGTTGCTCTGCATTTCATTATGTTATTGTCCTTGTCAAATGGTTGAAACTGGCTTTCCAGCCTTGTCTTAACTTTTTATTTTGAAGGGAAGGAGTAAACATTATTGTAATATTGTTATAATGAATAAAAGGTGGAACTATCTTTTTTTTTTAGAGCCAGTAAATAAACTTTAGCAACATCTTAGGCATTATTGTTTCTATTTCAAATATGCAATTCCTTTTCTTCTTTTAATTTAAGTTTATTTCATTTTAAGTTCCAGGATACATGTGCAGGATGTGCAGGTTTGTTACATAGGTAAACGTGTGCCATGGTGGTTTGCTGCACCTATCAGTGAAGCATTCCTCTTGAAAACCAGCAAAAGACAAGGATGCCCTCTCTTACCACTCCCATTCAACATAATTTTGGAAGTTCTGGCCAGGGCAATCAGGCAAGAGAAAGAAATACAGGGTATTCAAATAGGAAAAAAGGATATCAACCTGCCTCTGTTTGCACATGACATGATCCTGTATCTAGAAAACTCCATTGTCTCAGCCCAAAAGTTTCTTAAGCTGTCCTAACTTTTTAACATATGCATATTAGTTTGCTTGGGCTGCCATAAGAAAATAACATGGACTAGGTAGCTTAAACAATAGAAATTTATTTTATCGCAGCTCTGGAAGCTTGATGTCCAAGATCACAGGGCTGACAGGTTTGGTTTCTCCTAAGGCCTCTCTTCTTGGCTTGCAGACAGCTGCCTTCCTGCTGCATTTTCATGTGGTCTTTCTTTTGTGTGTGCACACCCTCAGTGCCTCTTCTGCTTCCCATGAGGACTCTAGTCATATTGGATTAGGTCCCCACCCTGAGGGCCTCATTTAACACTAATTATCTTTTTAAAGGCCCTATCTCCAAATACAATCATTTGGGGGTTATGACTTCAATATATGTACTTTCTAGGGCACAGTTCTGTCCATACCATGGGAAAGGGAAAGGAGATAAATTAGAGAACAAACAATTTCCCTTTCAGATGTTTTACCCAGAGATTGCACAAAATATTCCTTCTCATATATCTTGGCCTAAAACTTAGTCACAAGCACAACCTAATTACAAATAAGACTGGGAAATATTTTTTCTAGTTTGGTAGCCATGCACTAGCTAAAACTCAGAGGATTATGTTACTACAAGGGAAAAGGAAAGCTATTAAAGAAAAAATGAGAATTTTGGATACTGATAAAATATTAGTTTGCTCTAATTTTTGATCTAGCATTTCTCCCATTTCTCTCTCTTTAATTTACCTGAAGTACCAGGGCCCATTTGCTAATGATATGTATTCCTACATAGAACCCAAGGACTGCGGACACTTTACACACCCCTAGATCCTCTTTCATTTAAAAGAGAGTCACAAAACTGCAGCCACAAGAAAATACCTAGTATTTCCCAGGGGCAGTTTGAAGCCCAGGAAAATTTACTCCAACATGAGATGCTATGTGTCTCCTGTTTTGTGTTTAGAATTTAAGAGAATAGTGAGAAAGACTCTGTGGCTAGGTAACTGGAAAAGAAAATGCATATGCCGATTTTTTTTTTTTAACTGACTTCCTTTTTTGCAGGGAACACGCAGATCTCTGTGTTTAATGACTGGAATTGAGATGTAGCTCTTTAAGGCATAAAATTTGGGAAAAACTCCTGGATAAAAGTTGTTAATACACAAACAACTATTATACAGAACATATATTTTAAGAATTACCAAAATATAATAGTAACATACTTTAACATATATTAACTCAGTTAATATATGTTAACTATTCATTGACATTGAATAGTTATAATTCTAATTCAAAATTTCTAGGCAGTTTATGCTACTAATGGTAAAAACAAGGCTATCATCCAAGTCATTTGTGAAACTTCTATAACAGGCTGCATGTATATGAAATGCCATTAAGCCTTAATGGAGTTGTGGAGCAATTACTAGGTTGAAAGAAGACAGCCTTTCAAACTACTCTCCAGTGAGCACCAAAGAAAGCCAACTCACCATTTTTCTTGTAGAACATAATTTCTCCTTTGAATTCTGTTTTCTCCTCCAGTGACTTTTCTATTTGAAGCATCAGTTGCTCATTGGTTTCAACCCCAAATAAGAACTTGCAGCTACAACTCTTCTGCATGACTTCAGTTCGGGCAAATCCAGCAAGCTCGCAGAAGCCATCGGAACAGTAGACTATAGGGAAACCCTTAGCCACCTGGGCATTGGCGAGGATGAAGTTGCTATCTATAGAAAAACAAGGAGAAGATACTCAGCAACTAGATAAGTATGAGAATTTATACACAATTCCTATATAAATGACCAGCATATGTGTTTAGCTAACTGCCAAAAGGCACGTTCTGATGTGCAGCAGTGGAAAAGAGAAACTCCAAAACATAAAATGGACTTGACCAGCAGAAGCATGCATTAAGTTCTGACTTAGGCTTGCATTTTGAAACACACTGTGGAAGAAACATACGTGTTCACTGGTCTGCTTTGTGGCACCTACCATCTAGTTGGCAGTAAGGGATGATGCTTTTGATCATGGCTTCTGGCTTCATATACTGAATCTGCCATGTAATGTATAGGTGAACTTGAAAAAGTTACTCAAGAACTCTAAACCTCAATTTCCTTAGATCTGCTTTCCCCAAAAGCAAATCCTGAGACTAAGATTTGAGCATAATTAGTTTATTTGGGAGGTGATTCCAGGAAGAAAGCAAGTAGTAAATTGAGATAGGGAAGAGATGAAAGAAAATAAAGAGTAAGTTAAAAAGGGGTTCACTGCTGTAGGCAAAATATATGGGTCCTGAAATAATTGTGAGGAGTACAACTAAAGGTTGTCACACAAAGGGAAGAGAAAGCAGAAGTATTTACCCACTAATGTCCACACATAATTGGTTAAAGTTCACTCCTGGGATGTCAATATGTTGGCACTTCTGACCTACCCACTTGAGCTAAGTGCACTCTCCAAAGATCACTCTGGCAGAAAGATGCCAGAAAACAGTGGCATATAAGGAAATGGTCTGGATACGATCTCCAAGTGAGTCAAGGTGACATTGGCAGGGCAATGACCGGTATGCTACAATAATAATAATGTTATTTACTTCATAGGTGAGTTGTAGGAATTAATGAGATCATGCATATTATGTGCTTAGTGAAGTGTCTGGCACAAACAACTACTTAATAAAAAATTATTGTTAAGAGTGCTATTCAGGCTAGACGTGGTGGCTCACACCTGTAATTCCAGCACTTTGGGAGGCCGAGGTAGGTGGATCACGAGGTCAGGAGTTCAAAACCAGCCTGGCCAACATGGTGAAACCCCATCTCTACTAAAAATACAAAAATTAGCCGAGCGTGGTCGTGGGCCCCTGTAATCCCAGATACTCGGGAGGCTGAGACAGGAGAATTGCTTGAAACCGGAAGGTGAAGGTTGCAGTGAGTCAACATTGTGCCACTGCACTCCAGCCTGGGCAACAAGAGCGAAACTCGATCTCAAAAAGAAAAAAAAAAAAGAGTGCTATTCACATATTTATGGTTATAATATTAACACAAAAGACTTAGAGGACAATCAAAATAGTAAACTATTAAGTAATATTAAGTGCTTAGAAATAACTCCTGGGGGAGAGACAGTCAATATTCAGAGAAGGTTTCCATGGGATAAATTTTTTGAGATTTAATTTGAATATAATGTCAACAGGGAGAAAAGAAAAGATGCATATTGGAGATGGGGTTTAAGATAAGGCATTCATAAAATGTGTTGGTGGGTGACTTTTAGGGTCACTATGAATGAATTAGATACTATTATCAAATTAATCATTCATACATGAAACAAATGTTGGACACTGGTATACCAACAGTGTTAGAGACTGGGATTTTGAAGATAAAGATAAAAATGGAAAAACTACAGTATAAGCTGTTAATTTGTTAAAAAGCAAGATTCAGTATAGTATGTTATTATATGAGCTATTTATCTGAAATAAATATATATATATGCATATGTGTATGCATACCAAACATGAAATGTTTTTGTATACCTAAAAATAAATGGAATCTGGTAATTGTGTTGTCTCTAGAGAGAGTAACTATAGGCAGAGGTAGGAAAACACTTATTTTTCCCATACACCCTACTGTACCTTTTGAATTTCATCCCACATGCTTTATATATTGCCCATTCACAAAACAGTAAGTTTAAACGAGGTTTGCAGCGGACAGACTATCTTTCCTGCCATGCGAAAGAAGGTACTCCAGCTACTTCTTGATGGCCAGCAGGAGAAGCACTGAAAATCTTCTCCATTTGTTTCTCCATTTCCTTTTAAGCTTTTGTTGTTTGTTTCCAAACATGGTCCACCATCGGCTGGCAAAACCAAATCCACTCTACTCAGCTTTGCTCCAATCAGCGCCTAACCCCAGAGTACCAACTGTAGTGTAAGCATCAGCATCCCGCCTCCACCCAGCTGGCTTTTCTGCCTTCCCAGCCACTCTCTCCCTCTGAAAGCATGAGCTAGAGACACACACTGAGAAACTCCCATTATACATTGTTTTGAAGCCACAGGAGTGAATTACATTACCCTAGACTCATAATTAATTCTTTCACACGTTGCTGAATCACTTATTGACTATACATTGTATGTTGGACTTTGTTTCAGATGTGGATGTAAAAAGTTCATTAGATGTGGTCCCAGTCCTTAACAATCACATAGTCATAAACCTGTGGGAGTCTCCAGAGGGGGGTACCCTCCTACTGGGGGTTGTAGTCTCAGTCTCATCAACTTGGCACAGCTTTGGGTCCCTTTAACAATAGTGTGTGTCTCTCCTCAACTCCATTTTGAAATTTTGGCTGGAAGATTACTTAGAAAATGTAAATACATAGCATTGACAAAGTACTAAACATCTTAAAAAAAGCTTTTAATGCACTTTCAGAAGCCATTTTTCAGTTGACTGCTGACATGTTTATTAACTTTCTATTATACGATAATACTAGGTAACACAATTTTACCAGATGGCAAGTCCTGGGGTGAGGTGTTTAAAGAAGAATAAGCATGATCTCTAGCTCTAAGACATTGTAATTTAATTAAAGAAATGCATGTACATAAATAACACTAAAACACATCATATAAGTACCAAATCAGTGGTACACAAATAATAGGTACTACTAGAGTTGAGAGATCAAACATCTTGGGCTTTGAAATGATTAGGTTGGAATAAGACAAAAATAGATCAAGATGGCCTATCATAAGTCCTAGAATGTTAGAAGCAGATGCTTGGATGAAGTAGGTTCAGAGAATGAATAAGGAGACAAGAATTGCAGGCGGAATAAACATTGCATTTTATCCTAAAGTCTAGTTCTTAAACTATACAATAGCTTTCTTTGTTAGTATTTGTCTAGCATATCTTTTCCTATATTCCTATTTTCAGGGACTTATGTTTTAGTTGTATCTTGCACATGGCATATATCAAGTTTTTTTTAAGTATAATAGAAAAATACATTCTTCAACCTAAGATTCATATATTTACTTTTATTATTATAATTATATTACATTGGATTTTTTACCAGCTTAATTTTTGCATTCTCTTCACTATGCTTTGTCATTTTGTCTTTTCTATTTTTCTTTTTTTGAAAGAAAGGTTGGAGTGCAGTAACACAATCACAGCTCGCTGTAGCCTCAATTGATTGATCGATCCTCCCACCTCAACCACTAGAGTAGCTGGGATTAAAGGCACACACTACCACACAGATTCTTCTCTATACAGATTATACATTAAAAATTCACACCTGGCTAATTTTTGTAGAGATGGAGTTTTGTCATGTTGCCCAGCTTGGTCTTGTATCCTGAGCTCAAGTGATTCACTCACCTTGGCCTTGCTGGTTTACAGGCATGAGACACCATACCCAGCTTGCCTTTGCCACTTTAAAAAATTAGGAAATATGGGATACCCCGTAAAGATTGTGTAATATTATTAAACAATAATAAATACATGTAGATCATGCATGCAGTGAAAACCCCTGTGTATACCATACGAATTGTATTTCCTTCCTTCCCCAAAGAAGAAGCTCATAATTTGAATTTTTGTAATAATCACTCACATTTATGTAGTTTTCACCCCTTACTTATGTATCCTCATGCAACATAGTGCCTATTTTTAAATATTCAGGACATATTTAATGATACTTCATTTGGTATACTTCTTAGTTACTTGCTTCATTTATTAATTTCCTTAGCATCTTTATAATTGTTTATGAATATAAGAAAAGACCAGTCCTTCAGAGCTGCAACAAACTTTTGACAAAAGATGCTGAAGGATTCACCAAGTTGACTGATCTGTGTGTTTCAATTAAGGATTGTAGTAGTGTCTTTGAGGTGGTTAATTCTTTCCACAAATATACTGCAAAAACAAAGGAAAAAATAAAGGCATGTATTTGGTCTTTTCTGTTTATATTTAGCACTTGTCCTCGATATGTAATTGCATTTCAATTCTAAAGAGAATTTAGTGGCAGCCTGAGCTTCATAAAGCTCAGTGTACCAGCTACATGAATGGTCCTTACATTTGGGAAAGTAGCCTGTCTTGCCCAGCTATCTACCTGGAAACATATGCTTTTCTGAATCCCAGTCCTGGAATCCCTAAAGAAGAAACATGACATTTACTTTAGAATTACATAAAACAAAGCCACTGCCATAATACTTACGGGCTCATCATGGGTGTATCACTATCCACACATATGCTAAGGGTATTTAACCTTTTAAGAAATCAATTATGCATATGCGATATGCATCTAAATGCCACACGGCTTTTCTCTGCTTGTTTCTAGGTCATTTTTGTATATATATTCAGTTTGAAAGTGACGGTAAACAGTAAGATATAAATGTACTTATACACGAGGTAGTTGACTATTTCTCTAAATGCTTTCTTAGCAGAAAGCTTTCATGAATCTTCAGAGAGAATCTCATGATTGGTAAACATCCAGGTCACTGAGTCTGATCTAATATAGAGCACCACTTTCCCCTTCAAATGAAGATGGACTGTTTATTGTTAACTTCTTAAGCCCAAAGAGAAGGGGGTAGGAATGGGAAGGTATAAAAGATGAAAATAAAAAAGAGAGAAGAACATAAACATTGATCCACTATTAGCTTCTTTCATCTTTGCACTTGTCCCACTTTTCAGAGAACACAGACCTAGAGAACTTTAGTTTCCTGTCTAAGATCCAATGCTGGAGATTAAAACTCAGTCTATGTGACTTATTTTACTATGCCATGCATTCTGTAAAGAAGTGACTTGCTCCCTACTAGCAGGAGAAATGGGCAAATTGTAGAAAAATGTTTTTACCTATTTCAGTCTCCATAAAACCCAAAGACACGGATTTTTCTCTATACAGATTATACGTTAAAAATTCATTGATGACATCTCCTAAGCCAGTCTGGATGTGTTAGCAAACTCTATGTCACTTCCTAATTTCATGCAGAAAATCTGTATTTCAGAAATAGGACAGTAACTTCTGTGGTCTCAAAATGTTTTGCATACAGCCACTCTGGAGTCTCATAGGCGGCACAGAAATGTCGTTTCTACTCAAATAATCTGGTCTCTAATCTCACATGCTTTTAATGTATTTCGCAGTACTTCAAAAAGTTTCCCACTGAAATATCCTCCTACTGGCCAATAAATCTGTATTCCACAGGGCCTAGAAGCATATTCCTAAGCCTGATATTATTTTCAAATCTTACGTTTAACTTAAAAATTCATCAGAATTTTTCATTATACCCTTTCATAAATTATTGCTTGTTGTAGTGTTATTTTGTTTTGATATGGGCCTGTAAAACTTTTAATTCAATTGAAACTTTGAAAGGTTGTGCTGTTTCTACTATGACTTGTGCATATCATTTAGTATACTACTACATAATTTAGGTTTGAGAATCACAGCTTTAAGTAGAATAGTGTGTGCTCAAGAAGATTAGGTAGATACAAACCATTCTCCCTTTGTAGCGTCAAATATTTAAAAATAACCATCTCAGCACCGAGCGAAATAACTCTCCATATGGCAGATCCCTGGAGTCATTCAAAGCAATGGGGTCATTGATACACACTGACTTGGCATCATACAGAAACCTGTATTCTCTTGGCTCTTTCTGCCAATTATGCAGAAATTGAGACATTTATAGTTCAAATCTTTATTTCTGAAGAGTATTTTTGATATTGGTTCTCTTTTTAAAAAGAAACCTTGTATTGGGTTAGCAAGTACTCGTAGTAACATACGCTGTTGACAAGGAAGGTAGACAAATGTAAGTCCTCCATTCTTCACTTTCCTGCATAGAGCAAGAAACAAACAGGAACTTTTGACATCATTTTGAGAGTTGCCCCCCATGCTTTCAGAATTACCTTTACATACAGGTTCAACAAAGACAACGTTTATATCCCTTGTGATATTGAATACAGTCATTTCTGGAGACTACTTTGTATAGGAAGATAGACTATTAATGTTTATGACTTTAAAATATTTAAACGATCTTTGTACTTCATATTGATTTCAGGGAGCTTAACTGCATCATTTCCAAGTATGATAGCGTCTTTATTAGATTAATAGTATAGGCTCCAAGCTAAAGTTTACAGCATGCCTTCTGCCAAAATTTAGGAGGTTATATTCATTTGGTAACTTTTCTAACCTTGTTTAAACAGCAGATTAAAAATTTGTAAAAAAGATTTCTCATAGTCCTTGTAATTTATACATCATCCAGTATCAGGCTTCATATTACTATGTTTCATTCTTCAATTATGGTTTGATTTTTTCAATACTGAATAGATTATCACTTAAGACAAAGATTGGAAGAAAGCTTTGTAACAATGCAAAGCTCAAAGCTGGAATTCTAGTGCTGAGGTAGTAGTAGAAGGCAGAAAACTGCATCTGTTTATGAGACTATCTTGCTCCCTTCAGTCCAATAAACAAACAAACAGAGAGACAAACAGAAACAAATGTCCTTCACAACCTTGCCATTGGGTGCATGGTCCTGGGCCAGCAACATCAGCCTCAGGAGGTGGAAATTCAGAATCTTAAGTTTCACTCCAGACCCACAAAATCTTAACCCACATTTTAACAAGATTCATGTACACATTAAAGTTTGAGATGATTCTTTAGAATAGCACTGGAAAGATCTACAAGAACCTAGTGACAGTAAATGATTGAAGGAAAGTAACTATATGGCTGAAGATAAAAAAACAAGAGAGACTTATTTTCATTGTATACCCACTTTAACTTTTGAATTTTCTGTCATATGCATGTCATACATACTCAAAAATATCTTCTTGGCCAGGCACAGTGACTCATGCCTGTAATCTCAGCACTTTGGGAGGCCGAGTCAGGCAGATCATGAGATCAAGAGATCGAGACCATCCTGGCCAACATGTTGAAACTCTGTCTCTATTAAAAATACAAAATTTAGCTAGGCATGGTGGCGTGTGCCTGTAGTCCCAGCTACTCAGGAGGCTGAGGCAGGAGAATCGCTTGAACCTGGGAGGCAGAGGTTGCAGTGAGCTGAGATCGCACCACTGCACTCCAGCCTGGCGACACAGTGAGACTCCATCTAAAAGAAAAAAAAAAAAAAAAAAAAACCAAAAAAGCAAAACAAAACAAAATCTTCTTAAAGTTATTTAATCATTCATTTGAATGGCTTAATAAAAATAACTTAATTTTAAAAACAGCAATCTTATTGAAGAAAAAACCCTGTATTAACAAATTTTAAAACTTTCACTAAACAAAGGTGAAAGCTCATCAAGATAAACAAACTTGAAGCAAATTTATACATTCTTTCATAATTTAGAATTAGCAAAATCATCAATAAATTTTGTAAATTTCACTTTTCCACCTGTATGAGCTTTAGTGTTGAATTGTACTAATTTTTGTCAGGTTTATTGTCTCTTAGAGTTCAATAAATAAGTTTCATATTGAAAAATAATGGAAGAGAAAAATAAAAAGTTATTCAAATGGGAAAATAAGTCAAACTATCTCCTTTGCTAATGACATTACTCTATACCTAGAAAATCCTAAAGACTCTGCCAAAAGCCTGCTAGAACTGATAAACACTTTCAGTATGGTTTCTGGATACAAAATAGATGTACAAAAATGAGTAACATTTCTATACACCAATGTCCAGGCTGACCGTCAAATCAAGAACATAATCCCATTTACAATAGCACAAAGAAAATAAAATACCTATGAATACAGCTAACCAAAGAGTTTTTTAAAAAAAAAAAAACTCTACCATAAAACATGGCTGAAAGAAATCAGAGATGATATAAATAAATGGAAAAACAGTCCATGCTTATGGATTGAAAAAATCAGTATCTCTCCATACCATCAAAAAGAATTTACAGATTCAACACTATTCGGATGAAAATACCAGCATCATCCTTCACAGAATTAGAATAAAATATTCTAGAATTCATATAGAATCAAAATATAGCTCAAATAACCAAAATAATCTTAAGCATAAAGAACAAAGCCAGGGGCATCACACTACCCAACTTCAAAGTATGCTATGAGCCTACAATAACCAAAACAGCGTGGTACTGGTACAAAAACAGACACATAGACCAATGGAACAGAATAGAAAACTCAGAAATAAAGCCACACACTTACAACCATATGATATTTGACAAGACCAACAAAAACAAGCAATGGGGAAGGGACTCCCCTATTTAATAAATGGTGCTAAGATAACTGTTTAGCCATATGCAGAAGAATGAAATTGTACCCCTACCAGTCACCATATACAAAAGCTAACTCAAGATGGATTCAAGATTTAAATGTAAGACTTTACACTATAAAAACCCTGAAGAGAATTTAGGGAATAGCCTTCTCAACATTGGCCTTGGCAAAGAATTTCTGGCTAAGTCCCCAAAAGGAATTACAACAAAAATAAAAATCGACAAGTGGGATGTAATTGAACTAAAAAGTTTTTCCATAGCAAAATAAACTAGAGTAAACAGACAACCTGCAGAATGAAAGAAGATATTTTCAAACTATGCATCTGACAAAATCTAATATCCAGAATCTATGTGAAACTTAAACAAATCAACAAACAAACAAAAAACCCTATTACAAATGGGCAAAGGACATGAACAGACACTTCTCAAAAGAAGACATACAAGTGGCCAATAAAAATACAAAAACATATTCATCGTCACTAATCATCAGAGAAATGCAAATCAAAACCCACAACGAGATACCATCTCAAACCGGTCAGAATGGCTATTATTAAAAAGTCAAATAACAGATGCTGGTTAAGCTGTGAAGAAAAGGGAATGCTTATACATTGTTGGTTGGAATGTAGATTAGCTCAGCCACTGTGGAAAGCAGTTTGGAGATTTCTCAAAGAATATAAAACAGAACAACCATTCAACCCAGCAATCCCATTACTGGGTATATACACAAAGGAAAATAGATCATTATAACAAAAAAAAAACCACACACACAAAAAAAACAAAAACCATGCACTCATATGTTCATCACAGTGCTATGCACTATAGCAAAGACATGGAATCAACCTAGGGGCCCATCTATGGTAGATTGGGTAAAGAAAATGTGGTCAAACTTTTCCCCTGCCTTTGCAAAGAGCAAGAAGGAGAAAGCTTATTCTTCATCATAGCTTCCCCCTTTCAAAATATACAAATGAATAGTAGATAAAAATTGTAACTTCCCAACCCAGAGGTAAAGGAAAGGTGAAGAGTTAAGGAGAAAGTGACAGGGACTGGATTTTCTAGGACAATTTTCATTTACTGAAATTTTATTCTCTTAAATAAACATATTTATGTGGCTAAGTGGGACTTTAATTTTATACCTTCTAAAAAATTTCTTTTAGAAGCTTATTTAAAAACAAAGTAAGACCACAAGACAATATTTTTATTGGAAAAACATAGTTATTTATCTTGACATCTTTTTTGGCCTACTGAAAGACAAGTTAAGTGGAATCTAGCAAATGAAACTAGCCATATTCTATGAATACTAAGATTCCCAAAACATTTAATTTAACTTGTCCCCTGATTCTCCCGAAGCACAGTCTAGAATTTACTTGCAATTATATTTAATTCAAAGAATATTTTTTTTAATTTCAAATAGACTGGAACAGCCTCTTTACTTCAAGCATACATGAGGCTTTGAGGAAAAAAAATGGTTAATTCAGCCATGTTTTAGTCATTTTATTACTTTTACCCTTATAGGTCTTTTAAATTTGAATTTTTGAAGACAACATATGCAAATTAGTATGCCCAATCCATCAGAGTGGACCGACCTTTCTCCATTTAAGTTTTGTTTATATTCTGCAAAAGATAATGGTATTCAAATGTTTTCCATAATTTGGTAGCATTTTCCAGAATCTCATCTGTCTCCTGCATAGTTTCTTCTGCTTTGCAGTACTCATGTTAGATTAAACAGGAAAGATGAGTAGATTTACAAGAGATAATTGTAAGTTAAGTAACAGGAAACACAAGACTAAACTAATTTGATGGTCATAGCTATTCCATGGCTGTAACATCGGAGTTTTCTTCTAGAGTCATTATAATAATGCAGAGATGGAAAAAAAACTTTAATTAAGGTGATACTTGCTTAAGGCAAGTCTCTAGGAGTCTGCAAGAGAGGTCAAGGCAAGAAGAAGACAATAGTTGAGAAACAAATCAACACAGGTGGATGCTGACTCTGCATGACAGAATAGAGATGAGTAGTAAGAAGGAAGCTAAATAAATTAGGCTGAAATAAAGCAGATAATAACTTTTGTTTATTAAGCAGTTGTGATGTGCCAGATGCTCAGGTCAGCATTCTGTATTTTGAATCTGTGGCCCTCACAATAGCTATTATGGTAAATGTCATTATAGATGAAGAAACTTTGGCTCAGAAAGGTTGCATAACCTAACAATACAAGTTAAATTATCCTTACAGCTGTAATACTCCTGAGTTCAGTGGAGGATGGCTAGAGGTGAACTAGAGCTAGGGTCTAAATAGGTTTTGTTTTGTTTTTTCTTTTGTTGTCACGAAGCCCACTGTTTCTCAAAGTACAGTCCTTGTTCACTTCATCCACCTCATCTATTGGAATCTCCTGGGTTGCTTATTACATTTGCAGTTTCACAAACCTTACCTCAGGTCTACTGAAACAGAATCTCCAAGGTATAGGACCTGGTGACCTTCATTTTAAACAAGATTACTCAGTGAGAGCTATCACACAAAAAAATAAGACCTTCTGCTCTAATGGAAGGGGATTCAGATTATATTCCGCAGCTCCAATGTAGAAAGGGGGATACCACCTTTCTAGATAAGTATATACTTGATTTCTATGTTTGGGGTGAGGGTGGGAATTCCCTTCTGAATAATAACCCCTTTGATCTTATGGTTTTCTTTTATTCTTAAAAAGAAATTTTCAATAATTAGCTTAGTTGATAGAACTATAGAAGCTTAAAGTTTGGAGAGGATCATAAAGGTCAATACATAACTTCATGCACCTATAATCCTTTAATCCCCCTCTATCATATTCCCATAAAGTGGTTGCCCAGCCTCCTCTGCACCAGTACCCTAGTAATGGGACTCTCACTCTCTCATTAGTGATGTCTATGGTATGACTGTGAAGGGTGCTCACCTAACCCACATGTGGATTTAACACCTGCTTTTGGTTTTACTACCTAGAAATCTTTGCAGAAAAATCATGCGTATCACCCTCCTGTTTTATATTCTTTAAAGATTTTCCATTGCACTTGGAATGAGATCTAAACTACCTCTTTCACGGCCTGGAATACTCTGCCTAAAACTTCACTCACTCCTCACACCTGGTATCTTACACTCAAGAATGTTCTTCCCAGCTCTTTCCACTTTCAAGGCTTTTGCTCATGTGGTTTCTTCTCCTTGTTTTACATACTTCAGGTCGTGGATTAAATGTACACTTCTCAGAGTCCTTCCCTGATCATCTTCTCTAAGTAGGTCCCTCCCTCAACTATTCTCTATCATCATGGCCTATTTTTTAATTAAGACTATTACAATTTTCAATATTGTAGTTAAGTTATTTATGATTTGTTAGCCACACATACCTGAGTCCCTTATACACAAAATTATAAAGGCATACTCAACTGTATACTTGCTCCATCACGAATGGTTTCTCTTTTATCAAGCGTGTGTGTGTGTGTGTGTGTGTGTGTGTGTGTGTATTTTTATAACTGAATATTACCTAAGATACACATACACACACACATTTTTCCAAGGCAATGCTGTCAATACACCTGAGTTATGTTGATATGACACCATGGCAGCCACCTAATCTGCAATTTACAAAATTGTGTTTTCATGAGAAAACTCATTTCTGTTGCTGATTAGATTGTGGATTGAGCACCTTTAAGACCTAAGTCATGAGGAGGTTTACATATTAGATATACTATATCTAGTAGATATTTTCTACTTTGGGAAAACGCTAGTCTACACATGAGATATCTTAGAATTGGGTTTCAATTCAATCAATAAAAAACTGTATGATCATGCTAAAGTCACTTCCCCTCTTTGGATCTTACCTGTCTCATGTGTAAGGTGAAGTAGTTGAATCATATGATCTCCAAGATCCTTTCTATCTCAAACAGGTGGTGAGTCAATGAATTATGGATACTTCCCATATGGATACAGAGGTTATGTGTGAACAGTGACTAGAACTTAATGACTATAATGAACAATGTAAAAACTGCATACAGTTTTAATCTTAAGAATAAAAGGAAGGAAGAAAAGAAGAGAGGGAGAGAGGAAAGAAAGAAAAAAGACAAATACAAATGGACAAAAGGAAAACAGCTTGAATATTACGATCCAGCAGAAGCATCTTAATTAGAATTAAATATCTCAACCCTAAATTTCTTCCACTTAACAAAATAGGATGGGCTATAGAAGAACAAGGGCCAGACTGGGAAGACCAGTAGAGGGTTATCATGACAGTCCATAAAAAATATGAGGTGATTTTGGACCAGAGCGATACCAATGAATGTGGTGAGAAGCGGTCATATCTGAGACATTTTTAGAAGAGCTGAAAAATTTGCCTATGGATTCCACTGAAGTTGGAGATTTAAAAAAAAAACAAAACAAAACAGGAATTCAAGAATGATGTCAATGCTTTTGCCTTAATAACTAGAAAGGAAGAGGTATATTTTGTGAGTGTCTGAAGTTTAAGGATGATAGCTATGCTTAGATAGAAATTTGGAGTTAGGAGAAACTGGATAATTTAGAGAGTAAGTAAAAACAGAGCAAAAATAAAGTCTGAATACTGAATCCAGAAACCTTTGAACACCTCAGGTGATCTGTCAAAGGTTGAAAAAAACTCAGGGCCTAGTGTCTGAAGTTTAAGGATGATAGCTATGCTTAGAAGAAATTTGGAGTTAGGAGAAATCAAATGAGCCTGAAAAAACCTTCAGTAGCCAAGAAAGAAAGCAGAAAGTGAGTAAAGAGGGAGCTCATGAAACTAGATGAGACTAATCACAATGTTTCCATGCCAATACTAAGTATATTTTATGTTTAAATATGATTTGCAGTATAGATTTTTAAAGAAATCAATATAATTATGTTTTGAGTCCGTAAACACTGGGGAAGGCATTGGTTGTGATACTGAATACGCTCTAGCTAAAAGATACCAGGATGGCTTCCCTGCTCCTTTCCCTGCTTCGGTTAAGTATAGATGTGTGGATGTGATGTCAAATGAGATACTTGATAAAGCAATGAATCGGTCAAGTCGAAGTCTAATATCTTTAAGGTTAAATACATTTAATTTTATTATAAATGCATGATTTAGTTACCTAAGGTAGCCACATTATAAAACATTAGGAAACTAGATTAGATAGACGGCTTAGGTAGGTAGGTAGGTAGGTAGATGGTTAGATCCCATCATTCTACTTTTCTCAGCTACTGGTAATCATTTTAGACTAGTTTCTAAAATTTTTCCCCATTAATATTTTAAATACATATTATCATAGCATAGCCATAATTGTGAAACTGATATTTTCACTTGCCATTATGTGGTCAAGTTAACAAGTGCTGTCCAGTGAGATATTTGCATAAGTAGGTTTGAAAGTATCTAGGTTAAAATATTTTCATTTCTATTAAAAGAGAGCTGTAAGAAGAGAAATGTTCTCACCATCCAGGCCATTGTGCTCTTCTTACCTTTTCTGCCCCTCATGCCTGCCTTGTAATGTGATTGTGGTTTCCAGGCCTGTACTAGTTATCTTGTGACCTTGAGGTGACATGCCTGGATATGGCATAACCAAAGGATGGAAAAAATCCTGGATTTTTGATAATATCATTTAATAGTAAAATAGGCCAGCAAAAGCCTATAGCCAGATGTTTTATTAGGTGAAAAAAAAAAAAGTCCTATTTGTTTAAACCACTGATATTTGGGTTCTCTGGTATTTTAAGCTGAAAGCGTTCCGAACTGAAACACACAATATCATGAGTATTTCCCTATTTATTCCTGTCTTTATAACTACAATTTGAATGGTGATGTAAGAATCAATATATCAAAAATTACTTAGCTAGTCCTGTATTCTAATAATTACATACGTTTTCTGGGAACTTTTTAGGTTTGCTCCTTTAAAATTTTAGTGTGAGTAAAAATTTAAGCTAGTATTCGGAACATCCTCTGGAATTAAAAAGACTGTAAGATATGCTTCTCCTGCTCACTGCTAGACACTTGGTACCAAATGACCTTGAAGACTTGTACCAAATTCTATAATTTTCAACAAAAGCTCATCGAGGAAAAAAACCCAAAATGTGTACTTTATGATATAAACGTATGCTAACATATGCTAAGAAGTAACATCATAGTAAGCTTCATTTATTTCCCTCGACTTCATATGAGACTACAATATTAGAAACAAGGAGGACAAGTAATTGGTTCTTGTGCCTTTGTAAAAGCTCTCCTGGCATTGTTATTCATCCACAATTTGGAAAGCAAAATGTATTTCCTCAGCATGTGGTTATTAAATCACAAAAAGAGAGTTATTATTCTATACAAATAAATTCTCATAAAGGGGTGCAAGTGTCTGCAAAAACAAAGACTTGGAATAATCTCTCCACTTCCTGGATATTTTTTTCTTTTTCAGTTTGTTTTACCATTGTCTAGTCTACTATTTTCTCAGTCTTGAGACAGGGAAATTATACCATTTCATATATCTGCAGCGTTGTCACATAGAAGAGAGAGCAGTCTTATTCTAGGTTTGTCCAGGAAACAGAAGTAGAGCCCACTGATGGACATTATAAGGAAAAGATCTCAGCATGACCATATAACTGTCTAGTAACTAAGGCTATCCAAAAGGTGACAAACTACTTTAAATATGGTGATCTCCCTGTTACCAAAAGAACTAATACTAACGTGGATGACTCGCACAAATGCAACTGAAAGCAGACTACCATGAGGTGCAGAAACAGCCTACATGACTTCTGAGGCCATTTGAAAAATCTAAGAAATAATCTTGCCATGCTTTTTGGATTGTGTCCCCAAACCAAGCCCTGAATTCTGAAGATCTTTATTTTGAAATATACTCCAAATCCAACTGCTAAATATCTCTTCATAAAATTTACAGGACATATATAAATTTTATATAAATATATTTATCCCTTAGCCAATAGTTTCAAAACGAAACTTTTAATCACATTTTTTCTTAAGCAATGGATATGAAATTTGGATAAAAATTGCTTTGACACAAAAGACATACACATGCTTGTGCACATGTGTGCCCTGCATATACATTATCCTTTGATTCTGTTCTGGGTCCCTCAGTGGTTCATGTACTTTAGTGAATCAGAGCTGATATACAATTGCACAGATTTCTCAGTCTTGCTATTTTCACTTGCTCCAAGTTCAACCTGTAAAGCACAGGGTCTTCACTGTCTACATTTACATGACCTTAATTATTCATTTGTGTTTGCCTCTGTACAGATTACTGTAAATCACTGAACTCAAGGAACACACTAATATTCAATGCATGTGCCCACTGCAGTTGCCCTTTAATACTCAGGTGTGTATTCCTTGTACTAATGTGAAGAAGAGGGTTTTATAAACCATCACGGATTGTGGAGAACCACCACCAGGGCTGGCACGTACATTTGAGTAGGTCATATTTTGAACAAGAGTGTGCAGCTAAAGGGCTGAATGAGGACTGAAATCCAGCCTGCACTCGTTCACCAAGCCATGAGCCCTAGCACTGGGCCATGTCCACTGGAGGAAAGATGCCTTTGTCTAATTCCCACACAGACCATGGGCAGCTCTGAGAACAATAGACTGACTGAATAATATCTGAAGACTCTTCCATTACTCAACAACGAAAACGCCAATTAAAAACATCTACAGATGCTACCTGTGACCTCCTATCAAGTGGTTCTTCCTAAGGGATTTATAAATACGAAGTTCAAAAAGAAAAAAAGCAAAAAAGTTTATGCTGTTTGTTGCTGCATTAACATGTATTGCCATTTAATTTGACCATGAGAACTGTATTTACCTCCTACAATCTCATACCATTTTATACTACAGATAAAAACATTAACATATAAATAAACTAAGTGACTTCCAAAGGAATTAGGTCAAAACAGAATAATAAAGTCAAGTTCAACTGGGTTTTTTAACCAACTAATGTTTTTGACAATCGCATTAAAATATTTTAGCATAACATATGTATGGCACATAGGATGTTGAAACCTAGAGTATTACAGAAAGGTGTTAATAATTTCTGTGTTTAAAATATACTCCTTCATCTTTTATTTTTCTTGTCTTAAATATCTTCATTTACACATGTCCTACATGGATGTCTATTATTGGAATCTATACCATTCTAAGGCTGCAACTTGAGTGAATAATTTTATGCTTTGTTTCATCTTAAACTTATATCACATCTTCCTTTGCCAGATTCTGAGGAAAGGGCATATAAAATGGTTAGAGTGTCACAGTTCTACCTAATAGTACAAGAATAACAAATTTTAATATTTGAACCAGTGCCCTCTTACTCCACCTTCAACTCTCAAAAACGTACACCATGCAGTGTACATACCAGGGTTTTCCTGCTTACCTCCCTCCCCGTGAAAGACACTGGAGTCATTCTTCTCAAGCATATGAACAGGTTGAAGAAGGGAGGCAGTACACGACGACGTAAGAAGAGAAGAGAGAGTATGTAATTTATCTAGATAATGACTGTCCACATTTTTGTTGTTTCTGTTGTTAACCAAAAAGCTGCATGTACCCATCTCCACACAGAGGAAGACCCAGATGAAGACTTTCAAAGACTCAAATGAAGACTTCTTCCAGGATTCAAAGAGAGACTAACAACTTCAATGAAGTTTCTTTCAGCCCTAGTATTCTGCACTGGTTATTGGTACTGTGGAGCAATGGAGATGAAATCTCCCTTCATGGAGATGAATCTGTGGAGCCTTTTACATACTATTTAAAGGTCTGAGACTATACTACCAAGCTTTTGCCTGCCTTCCCCCATCTCATAAAACTATATACACACAGTTACATAAAACTACACGTAAAACTATCATTTATTCAATGACATTACGTAAAAATTATATCTAACTACAAGGCCCTACGTTGAAATTTGTTTTATCAAACAAATGCACAATGGCTGTTTTCCAAGTGAGGATAATCAAATCTATGCTGAAAGTCAGTTTTCCTGATTTCAATTTTGGCCATTTTTCTAAAATAATTGTTTAAGAAAATCAAGTCATTTCAACGAGGATGTCTTTCACTCAGAACCTTAGATCGCTGTAACTGTGAATTTGAAGTGCCTGATACCCTCTGATGGCATTAAAAAGGTAACAGCATCTGCATTTTTAAAGAAAAATCCACTAATTTGTTAATATTTAAATTTTCCACGTAAAACAGACTTACACAGATGATCACTGTTATATCTTTATTCTTAAGTATTCAAACATAAAAATTGAAGGAAGTAATGTGACCAACATTCACTGCCTATTGTCCAGAATTAACAACTATTAACATATTTCCATGTTTATTTCTAATTTGATAATATTCCAGATGCAGCCAACATTGTTTCCTCAATTTTAGTCCCTCTCATCTTTCCCCAGAGGATACATATGTATGCCCCAGAAGCACACATAATTCTGGAGTGCACATGTAATCTACTCACCTTTGTTTTAAACTTTCATCATATTTTTGTGTAATAAACAGCATTTTAAAATGTTTTATGTGTTTGTAAAATTTACATAAATTGTATCATTCTATACGGATTATTTTGAAGTTACCCCCTCCCAATGAACTTTGTTTTTGAAATCTATCACATTGATAACTATATAGTAAGACTCACCTAACGTCATTGATAGGTTCTTGGAAGCTGTGACTTTAAGCAAAGCAAGGTATAATAAAACCAATTTTACCATAGGCTAATTAATATAAACAAGAGTTAAGTTCCTATGGCATATTTCTCCTAATGTCACCGAACTTCTAAATAAAATCCAACACACTTTTTATATTAAACACTGAGATAAGTGCAAACTATACATACATTTAAGAAAGGTTAATAAAAACAAGTAAGATAATTATTTACCCAGTTACTTAAGTTCAGTGTCATAGAGTGGCCAGAGTGAACCTATCCCAGAAGTTTAGGGTGCAAGGCAGAAACCCGCATTGGACAGGACATCATTCTATTGCAGGGTGCATTCACACACACCCACACTCACTCAGACTGGGACCATGTATGCAGGTCAAATCACCTAGTGTGTACATCTTTGACATGGGAGAGGAAACCAGGGTACCCAGAGAAAATCCACACAAGGGAACATGCCAACTCCACACAGACAGTGGCCCCACGCTGGGAACCGATGTTTTTTTCTCATCAATGTTATAATAAATGACTTGAATGAAACAATATTATTCAAGGATATGCTGTACATCTATTTGCTCCATTTGAACTACTCAGCTGTAGGCATATACCACATTTTATCCATTCATGAAAGAATATTTAACTTCTTTCCTTCCTTCCTTTTCTTTCCCTATAATAAACAAAGCAGCAAAACACAGAAGCATAAGTTCTAGAGTTTCTTGAAGCTCACTGTAAGCATTATAACCTACAAAAATACTACATGCATTTTGTAGAATATTTGTCCAGAAACAATTCCAATTGTTTCATGTTTCTAGGTATATTTAACAAGTAGTACTAGTGATTCTTCTGCTACAAACTTTTCATTGATTAAAATGTCCCTAACCTACTATTGTGTCCTGAAACTGGCACCCACTCAGTGTGCTGACAGTAGCAATAAGATCAAATCAAAGTTATTTTCAACATTATCAAGAGTTAACAGCTCCATACAGAGATGGCTCCCATTTAAGATAATAGTTCAGTTTATGTAGTGGTGGAGGGGGAGGAATATCAAGACATTGAGGTGTAAGAATAAGAGACAAATAGTATTTTAATCAAAACATCGGAAAATGGCCAAGCACTACTAATAGGAGACTTATTTAGGTTGAATCATAGAAAATTGCCATTTTGTGTGTCAAACATCAGCAATATATAAAAATCAGCTGTTCCTCATGCTTTGAATTTGGCAATAGAATGAACGGTATTCTCTGAAATGGCCAAGAACTATTTCCGAGACCTGTAGCTACCACTACACGTGACCCATGCCAATTGAGATTTGGATGTGTTCTCAGGTGCTATAGGGCATCTTTCATACCATACCTCTCAGATGCTTCATACAATTCTCATACACTCATCCTTTACCCAAGGGCTGCTATCCTGGGTTGTGCATTTGTGTATTTCACAAAGAATCTAAGTCAAACGGGAAACAGGGTGCTGGTGACTAACCTTGCACCCCAGGATTCACCCAAGGAGGTTCTTTTTCCTAACTGATCTGTCCACCAGGAGTGCCCTTTTCTAATTTTTACAAAAGCATCCTATAGGTTAATTGCTGATCATTTTTTGAATTCTATACAAGCTTGGACAATTAAAGTATAAGATTAGCTGGGTAAGAAAACAGTGGGCTGAACCTTCATAATACGTGCAAATAGAAACTCTCCTTTGTTGTCTTGGATCCTTGGTTTTCTCATAGCTCAGATTTTCTACATCAAACATCCCTTTGATGGAAATGTTAAGGGATTTTCTCCAGATTCTCAGTGAAGGATATGGTTGAGGAAATAAAACCAAGAGTCAGATTATCTTCTTGGCAACCAACCAGAGATGACGTATTCAAGTTACATTAGGACATTTGCAATCTATTGATCGAAGTAAATAAATCTGGAAGGTGTGTCTTGTTTGCTGATCGTGCAAGAGGCTTCCATTTGACCCTAAATTTTTCTTTGAAAAGGAAAAAAAACACTAATTCCTGTCAATTATTTTCACACTAAAAAAATACATTCCAATCAAGATACAGCAGCAAGCATTTCAAATGCATAATTCAAAGATTGTAAAAGCAATTCAGTATAGTGACCTCTGAATTGAGCTAGAGGCTGTGTGTTCTCTTTTGGTGTCAGGTCTCAAAACTCGTGGCAATTAATTTGATGTATTGATTTAATATTTCAGGAAGGAATGTATTTACCTGGCAAAGGCACTGTGGAAGATGTTTTGAAGAGAAAAGAAATGTTTGCAAATGAAGACAAGCTCCTTTGATGAAAGGAAAGCTGAGAGTGAGTAGCATTCACAGATTCAGACCCCAAACACTTATTACTTCAAGGCTCAATTTCCCAAATTAGAGCTAATAATGATTAAGCATTGCACTGTTGGATACTTCATTCTGTAAAAGAATACCACAGGGTAGAAAGGAAGCCAAGCAACAGATATGATCTTGTAGGTTGGCCCATTAAGAGAGGGTTATTTAAACTAGAGCCAAATTAGAAAGAACCATTTCAACACTATATATCTAAGCCAGCAGTTTTGGAGAAAAGATGCCATCTCTCTTTTTCAATATGTAAGTTTACTATTACTTTTTAAATTGTCTGTTCTGATTATATAAATAAGAAAGTACTAAATAAAATATAAAATGTAAAAAAAGTATAATTCCATTATATAAAGACCACCAGATTTTCTCTCCTTTCTTATTTATTCAAAAGAAGTTACAGTTTATCTACAACATACTGAGCATTATGCACAATAAGGACACTACACCAGTAAATGACACAATCCTTTCCCTTGGATTTCTTTGGTGTAGTGGGGAACATGCATAAATAAAAAGGAAAATGTAGTACATTTTAATCAGTGTTGTCATAGAGGTATAGAGGTATATATGCTATATATTAATATAATCAGATTTTTAAGAAAATAGTTCCTCTTTTTCAGTTAATGTAATATGTTTCCCCAAGATAGCAGATATACATTTTTAACATCATGTTATTGATTGCAAAATAGCCCACAACTTGGATATACTATAATTACTATACTATAGTAACACAATTGGATATAGCATGTTAGCCATTTTCTTACACTTATTTGTTCAGATTATTTAAAATTTTTCACTCATATCTCACATGATGATGAATGTACTTTACATCTTCCTTAAGGCAAATTCCTAGAAGTTAAAAGTTTTGATTCAAACGGTAAGAACATTTCCAAAACTCTTGGCACATATTGCAAATTTGCGTTCCAAAGAACAAAAGCATTGTGCCAAATTACATGCCCACCAGGAATGGAACCTTATGAAAGATACACAAGTACACACTCATAAATCACACTGTCCTTGTTTTCTTCAGTTTGTAAGTTTTCTAAGTGCAAACAATCTGTTTTTTCTTGAGAACAAGTGAATAAATGTTTACAGTACATAAAGAGTTAGAGATGATAACTGATTTTGCCTTAATGTAAAAAATACCTATTTCAAAGTTTTTTATGGTACAGCTTTGGTATTATGTAACCAATGACATAGTATGCATTTTCCCTATAACCATTTATCACAAATATCTAAAACTATCTTTCAAAATAGCATAGTAGCAGATCTTTATCTTCTCTCATTATCAAGTCTGGTATTTATGCTATCTGGTTCTGAGCAAGACGAAAGAGTCTGCTGCTTATTTAGATTTTATTAAACTTCTATGTTTACTGTTTGCAACTGTAAAATCTAGATAACCACCAAAAAATGAGTGGTTGGAAATTAAGAAAGTCATCTCTCCAACTTTTATATAAACTTGGAATAAGATTTATTGAAACCCTTGAATTATTAAAACAAGTTATTTTTGCTTAACATCTGATATGGTTTGGCTTTGTGTCCCCAACCAAATTTCATCTTGAGTTGTACTCCTATAATTACCACTCCCATAATTACCCTGAGATAATCTGAATCATGGGGGTAGTTTTCCCCATACTCTTATTGTGGTAGTGAATAAGTCTCATGAGCTCTGATGGTCTTATCAGGGGTTTCCATTTTTGCATCGTCCTCATCTTCTCTTGCTGCCACCATGTAAGAAGTGCCTTTCACCTTCTGCCATGATTCTGAGGCCTCCCCAACTATGTGGAACTGTTAAGTCCAATTAAACCTCTTTTTCTTCCCAGTCTCAGGTATGTCTTTATCAGCAGCATGAAAATAGACTAATACAGTAAATTGGTACCAGTAGAGTGGGGTATTGCTGAAAAAATACCCAAAAATGTGGAGGCAACTTTGGAACTGGGTAACAGGCAGAGGTTGGAACAGTTTGGAGGGCTCAGAAGAAGGCAGGAAAATGTGGGAAAATTTGGAACTTCCTAGAGACTTGTATTGCTTTGACAAAAATGCTGACAGTGATAGGAACAATAAGATCCAGGCTGAGGTGGTCTCAGATGGAGATGAGGAACTTGTTGGGAACTGGAGAAAATGTGACTCTTGTCATGTTTTAGCAAAGAGACTGACAGCATTTTGCCACTGCCCTAGAGATTTGTGGAACTTTGAACTTGAGAAAGATGATTTAGGGTAAGTGGCGGAAAAAAATTCTAAGCATTCAAGATGTGACTTGGGTGCTGTTAAAAGCATTCAGTTTTGCCGGGCGCGGTGGCTCACGCCTGTAATCCCAGCACTTTGGGAGGCCGAGACGGGCGGATCACAAGGTCAGGAGATCGAGACCATCCTGGCTAACACGGTGAAACCCCGTCTCTACTAAAAAATACAAAAAACTAGCCGGGCGAGATGGCGGGCGCCTATAGTCCCAGCTACTCGGGAGGCTGAGGCAGGAGAATGGCGTGAACCTGGTAGGCGGAGCTTGCAGTGAGCTGAGATCCGGCCACCGCACTCCAGCCTGGGTGACAGAGCGAGACTCCGTCTCAAAAAAAAAAAAAAAGCATTCAGTTTTAAAAAAGAAACAGCATAAATATTTGAAAAATTTGCAGCCTGACAAGCGATAGAAAAGAAAAATCCATTTTTTGAGTAGAAATTCAAGCCTGCTGCAGAAATTTGCAAAAGTAATGAGGAGCTGAATGTTAATCCTAAAACAATGGGGAAAATTTCTCCAGGGCATGTCACAGCCCCTCCCATCACAGCCCAGAGGCCTAGGAGAAAACGATTCTTGGGCTGGGTCCAGGGTCTGCATGCTGTGTGTAGCCTAGAGACTTGGTGCCCTGTGTCCCAGCTGATCCAGCAGAGGCTGAAAGGAGCCAATGTACATCTCGAGCCCTGGCTTCAGAGGGTGCAAGCCCCTAGCCTTGGCAGCTTCCATGTGATGTTGAGCTTGCAAGTGCACAGAAGTCAAGAATTGAGGTTTGGGAACCTCTGCCTAGGTTTCAGAAGATATATGGAAATGCCTGGATGGCCAGGCAGAAGCTTACTGCAGGGGTAGGGCACTCATGGAGAACTGCTGCTAGGGCACAGAAGGGAAATACGGTGTTGGAGCCCCCCAACAGAGTCCCTACTGGGGCACCACCTAGTGGAGCTGTGAGAAGAGGGCCACTGTCCTCCAGACCCCAGAATGGCAGATCCACGAACAGCTTTGCACCATGCACCTGGCAAACCTGCAGACACTCAACACCAGCCCATGAAAACAGCTGGAAGGGAGGCTGTACCCTGCAAAGCCACAGGGGCAGAGCTGCCCAAGACCATGGGAACCCACTTCTTGCATCAGCTTGACCTGGATGTAAGACATGGAGTCAATGGGAGATCATTTTGGAACTTTAGAATTTGACTGCCCCACCAGATTTTGGACTTGCATGGGCCATGTAATCCCTTTGTTTTGGTCAATTTCTCCCATTTGGAATGGCTGTATTTACCCAATGCCTGTACCTCCATTGTATCTAGGAACTAACTAGCTTGCTTTTGATTTCACAGGCTCATAGGTGGAAGGGAGCTGCCTTGTCTCAGATAAGACTTTGGACTATAGACTTTTGAGTTAATACTGAAGACTTTGGGGGACTGTTGGGAAGGCCTGATTGGTTTTAAAATGTAAGGACATGAGATTTGGAGGGGCCGGGAGTGGAATGATACGGTTTGGCTCAGTGCGTCCACTCAAATCTCATCTTGAATTGTACTACCATAATTCCCACATGTTGTGGGAGGGACCTGGTGGGGATACTTTGAATCATGGGGGTGGTTTCCCACATACTGTTCTCATGGTAGTGACTAAGTCTCACGAGGTCTGATGATTTTATTAGGGGTTTCCGCTTTTGCTTCTTCCTCATTTTCTCTTGCTGCCACCATGTAAGAAGGACATCTCTCCTCCCGCCATGAATCTGAGGCCTTCCCAGCCATGTGGAACTGCAAGTCCTATTAATAACCTCTTTTTCTTCCCAGTCTCAGGGTCGTCTTTATCAGCAGTGTGGAAAGCAGACGAATACAGCATCTTCAACTATTTTGTGAGATATGTAGTAGCGGCAATATCATTTACATCTTCAGCTACTTTTGAACATCTAATCAACTACAGACAGAAGTAATAAAGTCAAATAATGGGTAATACTTAGAACAACTAATAACAGACAGAAGTAATACAGTCAAATAAATAGAAAGAGAATCCATTGTCCAACTGGATGAGTAATTCTAGACTAATTTACAACTTCCAATTATAAATGTCCTATAATGTTTTACAAAAACATCCTGATTTGGAGTTCCAAGATCTGGCTTGGCTTCATGACTTGCGGTGATTATTTTACTTCTAAACCTTGAAAAGTAAAATGAGTTACCTCCTATAAAAGTGCACAGCACATAGTAGGTGTCTTAAATATAATTTTTTTCATAGGTAGATATATTTGCTTTTTCTCTGGCCTTATTAGCTAAACCATTAAGCATGTAGCTTTATTCATAAGTTTCCAATGAATGTTCTGCTTTTTATCTGCTTTGGAAAATAACCTGATGAATACAAATAAGTAGAAAGTAGCTAAATATATTGGTGACGTAACACACAAATAAACATCATTTTATTTGTCAATATAGATACATTTTTTAAATGAACCACAGAACTAGAAACGCTGTAAGTAAACATTTATCATGCTTTCTTACAACACATTGTAGAATCTATGTTATGGTTTTATTGAGCTGCCCCTAAAATTTCACATCTGTGCCACATTCGTCCAAAATGTTTCAGACGCTTATTTTTATTTTAAAACTCTTGTATGTTACAAAATAAGCCACAAATTACAAAAGTGCTCAATATAAGCCTAACATGAGCTTGTGAAAAAAGAACAGCCCTGAGGCTAAGAATGTAGATTTTAGAATAGGGATTAGCAAATTCTTCTGTAAAAGGCCAGTAACTAAATATTTTAGGCTCTGAAGGCCATACGGTCTGTCACAAATACTCAATGTTCATAGTATGAAAGCAGCCACAGAAAATATGTAAACAATTATTGTCATTAAATAATAATATTATTCTTTTCAACATTTATTAATATAACTATTGTTCTTAGCTCACCTGTTCAAAAAAACAGGTGAGCCAGGTAGGGCCCACAGGGTATGCACAGGGTACAGCCCTAGAGTCGTACTGTTTGTATTCCAATTCTGGTTTATGCCTTTGTGGTTATGTGATCCTGCCTCCTCTCTCGGCTCGGGAATCTAAGCAGGAATGATAACATATACCTCACTTACATGATTATTATGTGGTCTCAGTGAGGAATATATGAACGTGCATAACATTATACATGAAGAGCACATGTATAACCACCAAAAGGGTGGTTCCTTTCCCCTGGAAACATCTTTATTTTCACAGGCATCATGTATAGTGGAAACACAAGATCCTTGAAGTTAGACAGACTTGCACCCAAATCATGACCACCAACTTTGAGCCTTGTTGCTGCTCACTGGGCGTACAACATTATCTGTACTTCACAATTGCTGTGACAGCCTGGTTCATAACAGATACTGAGTGCTTCCCTGAATCTATAGCGTAAACAAGATGTTCAAAAATTCTGGTTATTTTTGTTTTGCACTAAACTCGTTTTCTTATTCTTCATAGGGCATAGGTAGTTGATATGTCTTATATCTTTGTATTATTTATAACCTATGTGTCCCTCTGTGTGTGTATACTCCTTCCTGAGCTCTGGACTGAGAACACTTTCACAGAAATAAAGTACCAATATTCAAATATAATCCATAGTGATGTCGGGAATTCTTGGGTTCTCTTGTATATTTTGATCTTCGATCTAGCCAATGGGTCACCTCGAGGAATAAAAGTTCTCAATAAGAGAAAAGTGTCATGTATTACTATCTTACTCCCCATCATCCCGCTTCTCTGAGATATCCAAATAGGATAAAATACTGGCTCATTTGATGTACAGATTAGTAACACTATGGAAAATAGCAACTTGGCCCAAGGTGGAAAGAAATGAGTAAAAGGAGGGATTAAGGACACCTGACTTGCTAAAGAAGAAAGCACAGAGGGAAGCAGATGTCTTGTCTGCTTAAAAGGAAAACCAGGTTGAGGTGCCCAAAGAGTAATGTTGGCTCTAGAGAGCAACAATGATATTTCCCATACTTATGCCTGAATATAAACAACAAATTCCAGTGATTGCAGTGATATGAAAGTGTCACTGGACCTATCCAGGCAAAAGAAGTCCAGTGAAGAATCCAGGTGAAGACTTGGGACACAGCTCCAAAAATAGACCCTAAGTCTTGAGGTCTAGTGGACAAGTCAGAGATAAGAGACTGGGAAACTGTGGATCTCCAGAATTGTACACAAACCATAGATCTAATGTATATGGGTGTTTTTTCATATTATTGAAAATCTTTTGGAAATATTTTAAGACATGTCCTGCTCTTGAAGAGCACTGCAGAGCCCCAGAAGGCACCAATTCCGACTATAGGCACCATATCCTAGGGGGTCTTTTGTGAATGGCACCCAACTGAGCTTTGCAGAGCACAGTCTGAATAGCCTAAACATCAGTAAGTTAACAGCTGCCTTTCCTGCAGAGTGAATTTTCCCGTGTGTGTGTGTGTGTGTGTGTGTGTGTGTGTGTGTGTGTGAAAGAGAGACAGAGAGAAAGCAAGAGAGAGAGAGAGAGAGAGAAAGAAAGACTAAGAGAGAGAGAGACAGATGGTGGAGCAAATACTTTGATGCCAAAGAAGTATGATGCCTCCAAAACATAAATCGGTCTCTTAGTGTCAAGACCTTACCAAGACAAGGATTATAGAAACCACACTTTCTTCTAATGACCTTGCTTATCATTCAGGAAATACCAAGCATGCCCTTGTAGGGTTCAACGAAGAGAGGCTCTGTTAACTACTACTACTACTACTAATGATCA
The DNA here is from genome assembly GCF_024542745.1 of Macaca thibetana thibetana. Taxonomy (NCBI): domain Eukaryota; kingdom Metazoa; phylum Chordata; class Mammalia; order Primates; family Cercopithecidae; genus Macaca; species Macaca thibetana. Next base: position 28,896,323 of record NC_065579.1, read on the forward strand.
AAACTACCTTTCGTAGGGCTCAGAATGGAAAATTTTATCCACATGTAAACACATGCAAACATATATAATTATATCAAATATGTGTGGACATCATATAAAATAGCTAACTATAGTAGACACTGCTTTTGCTCAAACCTATTTTGCCAACCCTGCTGGCAGTTGAAGCACTGCTCAATAGAATTTGTATTCTCAATATAAAGGCCTGAACGTTTTTCAAATTATGCCTTACAAGACAAGCATTCAATATTTATTCCATTGGAATATACATCTAAGACTGGGGTAAGGCCCATATGGTCAAGAAGAACTTCATATCAAAAGAATTACTTCAAAATACATATTTTCAGTTCCTAACAATGTGCTTTGCTAATGATATCACTTTTCATAAACACTACATTCATAATAAACACCTAAGAATATAAGACTTACTTCTGAAATCACTGGCATGTATATATACCTGACCTAGCACACCAGCCAAAATAGCTTATGGAGGAAAATATCACTGACTAGTATTCTAAATGAATACATTTAATTTTTGCAAATTTTAGACCCATATTGTGGACAAAAACATTATCCAAATCAGCCATCTATGAATGAGAGAAACTAAGAAATAAAATAACTCCCAGAGTAGATAGAAAAGCCAATTTCTAAAGAATAAATGTTACAAGAAACTGTCAAGTTCACATGAACAAAACGCACCACGTTCCACAAGTCGTGGAGTGAGTCAATAATTTTCTAAAAAGGAGAATTATAAGAATTTTTATATGAAGGGCAAATATATTAGCATACACACCACACTCATATGTCCAGGAGAAAGTTCTCATTCTTAGAAGCTCATAGGAGAAGAACAGATATTAAAAAACAATGACAACTAGGCCTATCTCTACATATTTAAGAAGTAATAACTGCTGAGGACTTTGACCTTGAATAGCCCAGTATAGCCTAATGTGATCAAAAGATTTCTAGGCTGGAAGTCAGCAGATTTGGATTTTTGGTCCAACTAAGCTACTGATATTGTATGGAACCTTTGATAACTCACTTCCAAAAGTCACTTCTGTGCCTCAGTTTCCTTATGTGTAAAATAATGGATTGGACTTTTATGGATCCTTCCATAGTAGAGTTCTGATTTTTGTGGGTCCATAAAAACCCAATCCATATTAGAATATTGTTCCTCTATTATGTCTCTACAAGTCTTCCTTCATATTAGCTTAGATTTCAGGTATTGAGAATAAAGTCTAAATCCCTCAGGTTAGTATTCAATGTATCCCATGTTTTGACTACAACCTTTGTCTTATTTTTTAACTCATTCTATTCCTGAAACCATATCAACATCCCCATTCATGTCCTTTTTCTTTGTCAGTCTTCATCATGGTTGCCTTTGTTTTTCTTTCCTCTTCTTCAACTCAAGTGTTTTATTCATTCTAGCATTTGCCAAGGTCATCTCTGTGTTAGAATTCTGTATGTCTGTTGTTACTATAAGCCCCTACATATTGAAGGCTAGGCTTTATGCAAGGTGTCATCTGTTTGTACAGTACTCATTAACACCTGGTCCAAAATATATCCTTGGGAATTACTGGTAATTCGGTTGGTAACAGAAAACAGCAAAAGACCTGATTCCAGTTTAATCAATGACACATTTCGTCAAAAACCAAATCAGGCTGGGTGAGGTGGCTCATGCCTGTAATTCCAGCGCTTTGGGAGATCAAAGTGGGAAGATCGTTTGAGCCCAGGAGTTCGAGGTTACAGTAAGCTACAACCATGCCACTGTACTCCAGCCCATCTCAAAAAAAAAGGGTTCAAAACAAAGTAAATCCTTCTTAACAAAAGTTAGTTCCTCTCAACCTTGTAGGAATACATTATTGGAAAGGAGGGAGAAATAAATGACACTTCAAATCATTAAAAATGGTTTATTTCTCTTCAAACATAGACTGTTTAGGTTTCATAATTTTCAAAGCAAGTATGGTTTAGGTAAGCAAAATAACCATCACTAGACTAATTTTTCACAGGCTCCATGGCAACTTTTAATACATTACATTTTCAAGTGCTCCAAAAAACCTAATGACTGGAATAAGGTTAAATATTTTCTAAGTTGGAACATGCAATATACTCATTATTTAAAAATGTCAGAATTTGTCTTTATTTAATGTTCAAGAAAAGTTGATCTGTTTGAGTTAGGCTACTCTATTTCATATGTCAAAAATAGGAAAAAAAAAAACCTTACTTTGAAATCACTAAGAGAAAAACCACTCCATGCCAATTAATCTTAACAGAAATCTTGGCTCTGTCTTTTAAGATGCACACGCATTCTCTTATAGGGAAGCACAAATCAATATAAGATGTGTCACTATAGATCTTAATCTGTCTGTATTTATTCCTCTGTGCATACCAAATATGATTTCAAATAACTTATTTTACATCTTTCCCTCCCTGACATTGAATACATCTTTATCTCAGAAAAACGTATTAAAAATTAAAATCTTTAAGATAAAATTAGAAAGCAAAATAGCTATATGACCTTTAAAAAGGGAGCCATTACTTTTTAAATTTTCCCCCCAAAATAGAAGAAAATGGCAAGTGGAGTCAATGATAAAGCATTGAGGAATTGGGCCAGAAGTTAGTGGTTTTACAGTCTCGAATGGTAAAATAAGAAGAGGAGACAAAGACGATGTCACAGAAATGGTCCACTCTAGTAATGTGATTTAGTAATGAATGTCTGAGAGAAATCTTCACCATTAGCAGTAAACCCTGAAAGCACAGTGGAATCCAGGCCCAAATAAGCACATTTAACTCACACAAACTTAATATACAAGCTCAGCATGAACACATAGATAAGTAAATAAATAAGCAAATAATTAAAAAGATAGGAAAATCGTTGGAATGGTTTAAAGATAAACTTTATTTTTAAAAATATATAATATGTCTCCAAAACAAATGGCAACTATTTTATTAGAGGCTGAATTCAAGAGTTGGTTACCTATTCAATACTGGGGAAATTCTGACTGCATTAACGCAAGACAAAAATGTCAGTCTGCAACAGACTTACTTCATAAAGGAGAGTGGTAGGTAATTTTGACCATATGCAAATTTAATTTTATGTTGAGACCCTAGTACAGAGTTGTCGAATAATGCATGACTCTGTTCGAATGCCCAAATTTGGAGTTGCTGACCTCAAACCAGAATTATCCCCTCTAGTAACTCTTGCCCAAGTATTAAGCAATAATTCAGTGGAATCCTAAGGGCTTCAGTGATATCGTCAACTCCTATAGTACTCTGTTATACCTAGAGTGCTAATTATTCTTCTACTCTATTATGGATCTGACCCACTTAATATATGAATAAAGAGAAAACACCACAGAATATTTCTGCCAGAGCTCAAAATATATAAAATAAGGCAACTGAGCTCTAAAAGACTTAAAGGATTTGGTCAAGGTCTACACTTAGCATGGGGTTCTGTACCTTAGAGTGCTTGGTACATCTCTAAGGACAGGAAATGCAAATACTTCTTCACTAATAAAGTACAATGTAGAGGCTTTCTTTCACTTCTCCTGTAGGCTTCATCCTAAAAAATATCCTGAAATGAACCACACATTAGTGATTAATCTGTGGTCAAAACAGAACTTCCGAAGATTTCAAAGGCTCTACAACTGGCTTACACTTGATCTGGAAAGTTTTGAAGTACTTTTATCAAAACTTATTATCACTCTATTTCTTGGTGGTACAATTTATTTAAAGGGTGAGCTTGTGTTATTTGTCACACTACGGGTTTCAAAGCTTTACTGATATCTTCTAAATCCATTACTGCAGTTAGATTGATGACTGGAAACGCCAAACAAAATTATCCTCTGTATACAAATGCACATGCTTTGACCTGTTCTAATTAGTCAACTCTAGTTCAAGTAGAAATGCCTAAACATTTCATTACTATCTTTCCTCACACAAAATTTGAGAACATTGTGGCTACTTAAAACATTCATTTTTCACTGAAGTATATATTATATATGTAGAATAAAGGCATTCAGCAAAAATAACATTTAGGAATTCTCTCATACTATCTGCAAATAATTAGGGAAAAAAAACCATGTTTTATTTAGAAGGGCATAGCCTCATGTAGAAGGCAAAAAGACAAACACCCTGGGTAATTCATAGAGGTTTTTAGCTATGAGAATCTACTCATATTGCAGAACTCCACTATTCTATAAAAATAAGATGCTAGGCTGGGTGCGGTGGCTCACACCTGTAATCCCAGCATTTTGGGAGGCCAAGGTGGGAGGATCATGAGGTCAGGAGATCAAGACCATCCTGGCTAACATGGTGAAACTCCATCTCTACTAAAAATGTTTTTAAAAATTAGCCTGGCATGGTGGCATGTGCCTGTAGTCCCAGCTACTCAGAAGGCTGAGGCAGGAGAATCACTTGAACCTGGAAGGCAGAGGTTGCATTGAGCCAACATCACGCCATTGCACTCCAGCCTGGACAACAGAATGAGACTCTGTCTCAAGAAAAAAAAAAAAAAAGATGCTAGTGTTATTTTTTTCTTGCACTTAGAGACTTGATAAGGACTAGTTATCTAATATCTGTATGTTTTTAGAAGTTGTTGAGGGCAGTGAAATTACTAATAATAACCACCAAATGACATTAAACTTTATATGACATTTTCATACATTAGGACCCAAAGAACCTGTCAAAATTTAAAAAAATAAAAAGTTAATTGATATGGCCATAGAAGGGACGATCCATGTTTTGGAAGTCTTAATGCTTTTTTAAAATAGGAAAAGTTCTGTAAGAAAAAAATTACAAATAAATTAGGAGTGAAGATGAATATTCACTTAAGATGAGAAAAAAATCACCCAAGTAACAAATTACAAAAAGTCGACAAACACAAGAAATCCAAAAAAATAACATGATGGCTTTATTAATCACTGACTGCCAAATGTATCTCTTACAATACTTTTCCACAGATCTGTTTTTGGCTATTTCAGGCCTTCCTTCAACTTCCCCATTCTCACAATTCTGGTGCAATGCACTGTAGGAGCTATCCATCCTGGGGCAAGATCTCAGGCCCTGCACCTTAGTGTCCTAACACACAGTGAGTCATGGAGCAGGTAACTCAAGTATTCCTGCAAGCCCATGTATTCCTATACCAGAATGACTAGCAACAGCTATACTTGGAAATTGATGCCGCAGTTCCAAGATGGCCAAAAGGAACAGCTCCAGGCTACAGCTCTCAGCGTGAGCAACACAGAAGATGGGTGATTTCTGCATTTCCAACTGAGGTACTGGGTTCATCTCACTGGGGCGTGTCGGACAGTGGGTACAGGACAGTGGGTGCAGCCCACTGAGTGAGAGCTGAAACAGGGCGAGGCATCACCTCACCCAGGAAGCACAAGGGTAAGGGAATTTCTTTTCCTAGCCAAGGGAAACTGTGAGATAGAGCACGTGGAAAATCGGGTCACTCCCACTCTAATATTGCGCTTTTCCAAGGGTCTTAGCAAATGGCATACCAGAAGATTATATCCTGCACCTGGCTTGGAGGGTCCCATGCCCATGGGGCCTCCCTCATGGCTAGCACAGCAGTCTGAGATCTAACTGCAAGATGGCAGTGATGCTGGGGGAGGAGAGCCCATCATTGCTGAGGCTTCAGTAGGTAAACAAAGCAGCCAGGAAGCTTGAACTGGGTGGAGCTCACCACAACTCAAGGAGGCCTGCTTTCCTCTGTAGACTCCACTTCTGGGGACAGGGCATAGCCAAACCAAAGGCAGCAGAAACCTCTGCAGATTTAAATGTCCCTGTCTGACAGTTTTGAAGAGAATAGTGGTTCTCCCAGCACGGAGTTTGAGATCTGAGAATGGACAGACTGCCTCCTCAGGTGGGTCCCTGACCCCCTAGTAGCCTAACTGGGAGGCACTCCCCAGTAGAGCAGACTGACACCTCACACGGCTGGGTACCCCTATGAGATGAAGCTTCCAGAGGAATGATCAGGCAGCAACATTTGCTGTTCAGCAATATTCACTCTTCTGCAGCCTCTGCTGCTGATACCCAGGCAAACAGGGTCTGAAGTGGACCTCGAGCAAACTCCAACAAACTTGCAGCTGAGGGTCCTGACGGTTAGAAGGAAAACTAACAAACAGACAGGACATACACACCAAAACCCCATATGCACGTCACCACCATCAAAGACCAAAGATAGATAAAGCCACAAAGATGAGGAAAAAGCAGAGCAGAAAAGCTGAAAATTCTAAAAATCAGAGCACCTCTCCCCCAACAAAGGAAGGCAGCTCCTCTCCAGCAATGGAACAAAACTGGACAGACAGTGACTTCGACGAGTTGAGAGAAGAAGGCTTGACAATCATACTTCTTGGAGCTAAAGGAGGATGTTCGAACCCATCGCAAAGAAGCTAAGAACCTTGAAAAAAGCTTAGACGAATGGCTAATTAGAATAACCAATGTAAAGAAGTCCTTAAATGACCTGACAGAGCTGAAAACTATGGCACGAGAACTATGTGACAAATGCACAAGCTTCAGTAACCGATACAATCAACTGGAAGAAAGGGTATCAGTGACTGAAGATCAAATGAATGAAATGAAGCGAGAAGAGAAGTGTAGAGAAAAAAGAGTAAAAAGAAATGAACAAAGACTCCAAGAAATGTGAGACTATGTGAAAAGACCAAATCTACATCTGACTGGTGTACCTGAAAGTGACGGGGAGAATGGAACCAAGTTGGAAAACACTCTGTAGGATATTATCCAGGAGATTTCCCCAACCTAGCAAGGCAGGCCAACATTCAAATTCAGTAAATACAGAGAATGCCACAAGATACTCCTGGAGAAGAGCAACTCCAAGACACATAATTGTCAGATTCACCAAAGTTGAAATGAAGGAAAAAATGTTAAGGGCAGCCAGAGAGAAAGGTCGGGTTACCCACAAAGGGAAGCCCATCAGACTAAGAGTAGATCTCTCAACAGAAACTCTACAGGCCAGAAGAGAGTGGGGGCCAATATTCAACATTGTTAAAGAAAAGAATTTTAAACAGAATTTTCAACCTAGAATTTCATATACAGCCAAACTAAGCTTCATAAGTAAAGGAGAAATAAAATCCTTTGCAGACAAGCAAATGCTGAGAGATTTTGTCACCACCAGGCCTGCCCTACAAGAGATCCTGAAGGAAGCACTAACCATGGAAAGGAACAAACGGTACCAGCCACTGCAAACACATGCCAAAATGTAAAGACCGTCAATGCTAGGAAGAAACTGGATCAACTAACGAGCAAAATAACCAGCTAACATCACAATGACAGGATCAAATTCACACATAACAATATTAACCTTAAATGCAAATGGGCTAAATCCTCCAATTAAAAAACACAGACTGGCAAATTGGATAAGGAGTCAAGACCCATCAGTGTGCTGTATTCAGGAGACACATCTCATGTGCAGAGACACACATGGGCTCAAAAAAAGGGATGCAGGAAGATCTACCAAGTAAATGGAAAACAAAAAGAGGCAGGGGTTGTAATCCTAGTCTCTGATAAAACAGACTTTAAACCAACAAAGATCAAAAGAGACAAAGAAGGCCATTACATAATGGTAAAAGGATCAATTCAACAATAAGAGCTAACTATCCTAAATATATATGCATCCAATACAGGAGCACCCAGATTCATAAAGCAAGTTCTTAGAGACTTACAAAGAGATTTAGACTCTAACACAATAATCATGGGAGACTTTAACACCCCACTGTCAAAATTAGATCAACGAGAGAGAAAGTTAACAAGGATATCCAGGAATTGAACTCAGCTCTGCACCAACCGGACCTAAGAAATATCTACAGAACTCTCCACCCCAAATCAACAGAATATACATTCTTCTCATCACCACATCACACTTACTCCATAATTGACTGCATAGTTGGAAGTAAAGCATTCCTCAGCAAATGTAAAAGAACAGAAATTATAACAAACTATCTCTCAGACTACAGTGCAATCAAACTAGAACTCAGGATTAAGAAACTCACTCAAAACCACTCAACTACATGGAAACTGAACAACTTGCTCCTGAATGACTACTGGGTACATAAAGAAATGAAGGCAAAAATAAAGATGTTTTTGAAATCAGTGAGAACAAAGATACAACATACCAGAATCTGTGGGACACATTTAAAGCAGTGTGTAGAGGGAAATTTATAGCACTAAATGCCCACAAGAGAAAGCAGGAAAGATCTAAAAATTGACACCCTAACATCACAATTAAAAGAACTAGAGAAGCAAGAGCAAACACATTCAAAAGCCAGCAGAAGGCAAGAAATAACTAAGATCAGAGCAGAACTGAAGGAGATAGAGACACAAAAAACCCTTCAATAAATAAATGAATCCAGGAGCTGGTTTTTTGAAAAGATCAACAAAATGGATAGACCACTAGCAAGACGAATAAAGATGAGAGAAGAATCAAATAGATGCAATAAAAAATGATAAACGGGATATCACCACCGACTCCACAGAAATGCAAACTACCATCAGAGAAAACTATAAACACCTCCACAGAAATAAACTAGAAAACCTAGAAGAAATGGATAAATTCCTGGACACATAAACTCACCCAAGACTAAACCAGGAAGAAGTTGAATCCCTGAATAGACCAATAACAGGCTCTGAAATTGAGGCAATAATTAATAGCCTACCAACCAAAAAAAGTCCCAGACCAGACGGATTCACAGCTGAATTCTACCAGAGGTACAAAGAGGAGCTGGTACCATTCCTTCTGAAACTATTCCAATCGATAGAAAAAGAAAGATTCCTAACTAACTCATTTTACGAGGCCAACATCATCCTGATACCAAAGCCTGGCAGAGACACAACAAAAAAAAGAGAATTTTAGACCAATATCCCTGATGAACATTGATGCAAAAATCCTCAATAAAATACTGGCAAACCGAACCCAGCAGCACATCAAAAAGCTTACCCACCATGATCAAGTTGGCTTCATGCCTGGGATGCAAGGCTGGTTCAATATACGCAAATCAATAAACGTAATCCAGCAGATAAACAGAACCAAAGACAAAAACCACATGATTATCTCAATAGATGCAGAAAAGGCCTTTGACAAAATTCAACAGCCCTTCATGATAAAAACTCTCAATAAACTAGGTATTGATGGGATGTATCTCAAAATAATAAGAGCTATTTATGACAAACCCACAGCCAATATCATACTGAATGGGCAAAAACTGAAAGCATTCCCTTTGAAAACTGGCACAAGACAGGGATGTCCTCTCACACCACTCCTATTCAACATAGTGTTGGAAGTTCTGGCCAGGGCAATCAGGCAGGGGAAAGAAATAAAGGGCATTCAATTAGGAAGACAGGAAGTCAAATTGTCCCTGTTTGCAGATGACATGATTGTATATTTAGAAAACCCCATCATCTCACCCAAAAATCTTTTTAAGCTGATAAGCAACTTCAGCAAAGTCTCAGGATACAAAATCAGTGTGCAAAAATCACAAGCATTCTTCTACACCAATTACAGACAAACAAAGAGCCCAATCAAGAGTGAACTCCCATTCACAATTGCTTCAAAGAGAATAAAATACCTAGGAATCCAACTTACAAGGGATGTGAAGGACCTCTTCACGGAGAACTACAAACCGCTGCTCAGTGAAATAAAAGAGGACACAAACAAATGGAAGAACATTCCATCCTCATGGATATGAAGAATCAATGTGAAAATGACCATACTGCCCAAGGTAATTTATAGATTCAATGCCATCCTCATTAAGCTACCAATGACTTTCTTCACAGAATTGGAAAAAAAAACTACTTTAAAGTTCATATGGAACCAAAAAAGAGCCCTATTGCCAAGACAATCCTAAGCCAGAAGAACAAAGCTGCAGGCATCACGCTACCTGACTTCAAACTAAACTTCAAGGTGACAGTAACCAAAACAGCATGGTCCTGGTACCAAAACAGAGATATAGACAAATGGAACAGAACAGAGCGCCCAGAAATATTACCACACATCTACAACCATCTGATCTTTGACAAAACTGACAAAAACAAGAAATGGGGAAAGGATTCCCTATTTAATAAATGGTGCTGGAAAAACCGGCTAGCCATAAGTAGAAAGCTGAAACTGGATCCCTTCCTTACACCTTATACGAAAATTAATTCAAGATGGATTAGAGACTTAAATGTTAGACCTAATAACATAAAAACCCTAGAAGAAAACCTAGGCAACACCATTCAGGACATAGGCAGGGGCAAGGACTTCATGTCTAAAACACCAAAAGCAACAGCAACAAAAGCCAAAATTGATAAATGGGATCTAATTAAACTAAAGAGTTTCTGTACAGCAAAAGAAACTAGCATCGGAGTGAAGAGGCAACCTACAGAATGGGAGAAAATTTTTGCAATCTACTCATTTGACAAAGGGCTAATATCCAGAACCTACAAAGAACTCAAACAAATTTACAAGAAAAAAACAAAAAAACCCATCAAAAAGTGGGCAAAGGATATGAACAGACACTTCTCAAAAAAAGACATTCATACAGCCAACAGACACATGAAAAAATGCTCATCATCACTGACCATCAGAGAAATGCAAAATCAAAACCACAATGAGATACCATCTCACACCAGTTAGAATGGCCATCATTAAAAAGTCAGGAAAGAATGTGCTGGAGAGGATGTGGAGAAATAGGAACACTTTTACACTGTTGGTGGGACTGTAAACTAGTTCAACCATTGTGGAAGACAGTGTGGCAATTCCTCAAGAATCTAGAACTAGAAATACCATTTGACGCAGGCATCCCATTACTGGGTATATAACCAAAAGATTATAAGTCATGCTGCTATAAAGACACATGCACACATATGTTTATTGTGGCACTATTCACAATAGCAAAGACTTGGAATCAACCCAAATGTCCATCAATGACAGACTGGATTAAGAAAATGTGGCACATATACACCATGGAATACTATGCAGCCATCGAAAAGGATGAGTTCATGTCCTTTGTAGGGACATGGATACAGCTGGAAACTATCATTCTCAGCAAACTATCACAAGAACAGAAAACCAAACACCGCATGTTCTCACTCATAGGTGGGAACTGAACAATGAGGACACTTGGACACAGGAAGGGGAACATCACACTCTGGGGCATGTCATGGGGTAGGGAGAGGTGGGAGAGATAGCAATAGGAGATATACCTAATGTAAATGATGAGTTAATGGGTGCAGCACACCAACATGGCACATGTATACATATGTAACAAACCTGCACATTGTGCACATGTACCCTAGAACTTAAAGTATAATAAAAAATTTAAAAAAAGAAATTAGTGCAAACAATGTAAATATATTCCACTCAATCTAACCTAAATAAATGCATTCTCAATTCAACATTCCCTTTTAGCTGAACCTCAAAATTGCCTGCAGCCATATGAAGATAAGTGTGGCAGAAGGGAAATCAGAATGGTGAGAGACAGTACAATAAACCTATTGTGTTTAAAATACATTCCTTTTGAAAATTTTACAAACAAAACTGATTGTGGCACATGGTAAGGCTCCCACTAGGGGAAGTAGAAGGCCCCAAAGCATAGGCTTCATTAGGTTCTTGATAAAGCTTTGTCTGCAGAAAGAATCCATCCTCATCAAAAGGAACTACCTCTGCACTAAAACATGCCTAGCCTTTTCTTTTAAATGGATTTAATGTAGATAGCACTGATAGGACAAGAAAAAAAAAAAGTGCCATTGTTCAGGAAGTATATGATCTATGGCCAAATAAGGAATAGGATGGGTTTATTACCTGTGGATTGAGGGATCAAATGTGCTGCTTTGGTCAATGATGCCTCTTGATACCACTCCTGTTTTATGGTTAGTCATGGATAATGTTGCCATCCATGAAAGAGCATGGCTGAAAAAAAAATCAATGTCACGTTTCCCACATCTGTATAGGCAGTCCTTCCTCTTTGAAGACTCATTCATTTTAGATGCACTGTTGACAGGTTTCACCACCTGGGCCACACGACCTCAGAAACACCCTTTCAGGCTCTCCTACAGGTCACCAATCTTACCCCTGCAAGAAGAACTCCTTAAGCAGTGTTTCAGAATTTATTTTTGCCAGCCATTCATGAGTTTAACGAGAAACTAAACCAAAGAACAAAGGCATGGACCATGCCACAGTGATACTTAACCCAGGTAGCTGGGTGGTGATGCAACCTCCATGAGATTGTGTGGGCTGAGCTCTGAGACTGTACTTCAGCTGGGGTTTAAGAAGGATTGTCCAAGCATTTTCTATATACAGTATCTGCTGGGCACCAGAATGAAAATCAACAATAGGCAAGACATGCTTGCCCCCATTAGATTCCACATTCTATGAGGTAGAGGCTGATAACAAACAGACAATTTTAACATAAAATGTTGGCTTGGCTAGCTTAGCAGTTCTGCTGGGAATCTCTCCTTACATTGGCTACTAGAGAACCATGAGAGACCTTGATGTGATTATTAAGGCAAGTGGATGTAACATCTGTGGCCCTTTAAACCTTATCTACTCCAGTGAAGCCAGAGAAATGTCTCTCAGAGTACTTTGTGGTTACTTTAGGAGCTTTTTGCTTTTGATGTTAGTGGGAAAATCACAGCAAGTCATGATGCCTGAGTTCCTGACTTGAGTAATAGGTCCCTTCTAGAAGCCTCAGTGATTGCTTCTCCACATGCTAAGTGATGGCAGAAGCCAGTCAAACAAGGCCTCTCCCATCTCTGGAAGAGTTTGATTCCTCTCTGTAGGAAGAGAATGCTTTGAGCTCTCAGAAGGGAGCCATGGCAAGCATCCACAACGATTTGCAGTCATCATGAAGATGGCATTTAGCTAAAAGCCTCGAATGTATGACATGGAAAAGCCATATCACAGTGTGCAAGAAACTTGTTTCAGATATGTTTTGCCTTTCTCCCACCTGCCTTACTCCAATATATTAAAGGGTTTCATCTCTCAAACTAAACCAACAAAGAAAAATGGGAGTGCTACACACAATTTCAGTTCTAGGTGCTTGGATTACATTGAATAAAAAAAAGACACAGGCCCCTCAGTGGGCTTACACTCCAGTATCAGGGTCAGAAGACAAACAAAAAACATTTTAGTTATAAGGTTATAAATACTATGGAAAAAAGAAAAGGAACAGACAAGAGGGTCTGAGGGACATGAGGAGGAGTTGGGGTAAGATTTTAAATAGGGTGATCTGGGTAGGCATTACTGAGGAGGGCATATTTGAAGACATACTTAAAGAAGGGAGTTTGTAATCCATGAGGACAGTGGTGGTGAGGGTGGGAGTGTTCTAGGCAGAGGGAACAGATAAGGCAAAGACTTTAAGGCAGGAGCACATTCAAGTACTCAAAAAACCTCAAAGAAAGTAGTATGGCTACCCCACAGTGAGCAGGAAGAAGCATAGCAGGTGTTACAGACTGAATTGCGTCCCAAATTCATATGTTGAAGTCCCAACCCCTAGTACCGCAGAATGTGACATGATTTGGAAATAGAGTAATTGAAGATACCATTAGTTAAAATGAGGTTATACTGGAATAAGGTGGGCCCCTAATCCAATATGACTGTGTCCTTATAAAAAGAGGAAATTCGGACACAGAGATAGACATGCTCACAAGGAGAATTCCATATGAAGACTGGAGTTGTTCTGCCAGTCAAGGAGCTACCAGAAGCTAGGAGAGGAGCTAGGAACAGGCCCTTCCCTAGCACCGACAGAGGGAGCAAGGCCTGCTGACACCTTGATCTCAGACTTCAGCTTCTGGAACCGTGAGACAATTTTTTGTTGTTTAAACCATTTAAGTTTGTGGTACATTGTTCCAGCAGTGATAGCAAAGTAATGAATAGGCAATCAGGCCAGAGAGAGAGTGAAGGACCAGATGATAAAGAGTCTTACCGCAGGGACTTTAAACAAGAAGGCATTACAGCATTTTGAGTGAAGGAGTGATATGATCTGACTAAAGTCTGAGTTCTGGAGCAGTTCCACTTTATGAAGTCGCAGAACATAGGTGGACACGGCAAAGGAGCTACCAGTGATGTGGCAGGAAACCAAGAGCGTGTAGAGCAAAGAAAGCTCATGGTGTTTTTCAAACTAAAAATATGGTCAGTTGGTATTATAAAAGCAGACCACTGCTGGTGGATCAGGGACAAGTACTAAGAGGGAAATCAAACAAGTTCACTAACTTCTTCAAAAGCAAACACAAGCTAGTTGAAAAATTTAAAAAAATTCTTAAATTCATAGGGTTCATTATGGTTAGTGGAGTTTTAAAATGTCTTAAAATTAAGAGTTAATTTATTAGCAAGAAAATAAAAAAATAATAAAAATTCTGGTCTCAGTACATAAGTCTTCTATTTGTGCTGAACAGAACTACTTTAAATTACTAAGAAGGGATTCCTAAAATAATTTAAAATGATGGAGGTCTCAGAATCTAGTTTGGATTGAGAAAAGAGTTTAAGTCAGTCAAATCCATGGCTCCTAATTTATGTGACACGATTCCTTTAGAGGAAGTCCTTAACGCCACTCCCTGGCATCCCCCTGCATCCCTAAACTCCTTATCTGTATGACTTATGCAAAAGGGAAATTTATAGTTAGTACCACAGTCCCAAACAAACTAAATAAGGTAACTCCAAGTTAACTCAGAAAGCCTAGACGTACAGACACACAGAACAAGTTAAATAATCCCAAATCCAGTTATTCAAAAGCTGCCACCATACAAATGGGCTAGATTGATCTAGCCTCATACCTGTAAGTACAGACTCTGAAGCCAGCTGGCCCGGATTAGAATCCTGGCTGGACAGCTTACTATCTACAAGATCTTGAGCAAGTTACTTAATTACTTTGTTCCTCAGTTTACATATCTGTAACCACAGGAATAATAATAGAACCAACTTCATAAGGATTACATTAATTAATATTTGTAATAGGCCTAGGAGATGCTTGGCACTCTGTATATATTACGTAGGTATTTGTTAAATGCATAATTATATATTTCCTAGGAAAGGGTATTGATGAGCAAATAAAAAATATAAAAATGGCTAAAAAGGAAGGAACTTCATATATTAAAGACAAGCTTTTCAGGTTCTTAAAATGTTTGCCTACAGAAAACAATATGTATGCTAATCATAACTACTCATAACTATGCCTGTGTGTGCACCTGCTCACAGAATGGGTCACCTACTTTGAAAGTTTGAACATAATAGATTTTTATAAACTGTAGAAATGTAAGGTGAAATTCCTTAAGCCATGTATCTAAATAAACTGAAATAGAACACTTTCCAAGCAAAACAGATGGCTTTCTCCTCAACTTGAATTAGCAGTGATGATCAGTGTATGCAACCAAAAATGTTAGTCTTGCACAAGGGACTGTGCTCAGACTTCACATGAATGCCTCCTTTAATCCTTCCAATAACCTCATGAGGTGCATCTTGTTATCATCCTCTACAGAAAGATGAAGAAACAATCTCAAAGAGGTTAAATATCTTCTCTACCTTCACACCAGCTAAAATGTATGCTGCTTCATTTGCACCAAAGTCATGCTCTCAGATTGCTCAACCTGATCTCTGAGATCCCTGGCTCCTTCCTCACCCTTCCAGGTGAGCATCAGCACCCTGGATCTGGTCTGTTGCTATACTGCTGCAATCTCATCTCAGAGTCAAATGGAAAAATCAATCCTGTTGATAACTGTCTCCTTGAGAACAGTGCTCTAACTGCTAAAAAGCTGAAGAGAACATAAAAGGGGTTCCTGATGTATCAATGAGTGAGCAGCACATTGAATTTCCTTGAGGGACACACATTTCCACTGGGGAAAAGGAAGTTACACCAAAGGGACTAAAATCACATAAATAAAGGTGGCAAGGACACTGTAACACATTTTACTAGTATGACGAATCATTATGATTACAAACATTTTGAAGCTGCTGGTGACACTTGCTTATTTTCCTGAAGTTAAAATCCATTATGCTCAGAGGGGTAGGGACCATGATACTGGAGATCTATTAAGAAGAGGGATCAAGAACTACTAGTAGATATTGATCATAACTGAGAATTTCTATTGAGAATATCTGCCATTTCAAATAAATGTGGCACCACTTGAATTTCGTCCAAAGTTACCTGCACAATATACATGAATTTCATCCAAACTTACGTGTGTAACACAAACACTCTTCGTCCCTGATGGAGATGTAGGCCAGCCTGCCTCTGCTAGCACTGTAAGTTGTTTCTATTTTTTCTGTCTCTCCATTCCCTGCGTAGAATGGAAAGAATCAACTCCACAAACCAGCAAGCTAAGGGGAAAGGGTAAAACTTAATTGGAAAGTGATAATTCGAGTTGTTTGTGAATGACAGGTACATCCAGCAGGTTCACTTAATAGACAAACTTTGTTAG
This sequence comes from Macaca thibetana thibetana, assembly GCF_024542745.1. Taxonomy (NCBI): domain Eukaryota; kingdom Metazoa; phylum Chordata; class Mammalia; order Primates; family Cercopithecidae; genus Macaca; species Macaca thibetana. The sequence goes on from NC_065579.1 coordinate 28,912,730, forward strand.
AAAACTGCTTATTCAAATTACCAGAGGAACTAGGTTTCTCGAATCCAAAAATGGTTCATTGCAAACATGCCCATTTATTCTAAATTCCTATTAATTTTTCAATTCCCAGTTGGATCTAGTTGCCTTCAAAGGCACGTTTCTATTTGCAGTTGCCGACACTGTAGAAATGGCTAATAATTTCATCTAAGTGTGGGACACTAAAAATATGACTGAATTAGCTACAGGTGTACTTGATCCAGCCACAAAGAAAGCATGGCAATGCTGAAGAGAGTGTAATCACCTTTATGACATGGGTAAATTGTCTCTCTGCAGAAAGGAGAGCCTACTAGCAAGAATACCAGCTTTTCATTTATTGGTTTGTTTGTTTTTTGAGAAAGGGAGAAAAAAAGTTGTGGGCTGTCAAGTAATTGGAGTCATATGGGAAATTTGGAGTCATACTCTAGTAGGCAGCATTGACTAGGCTAAGAAATCCCCAAAGGGATCTGCATGCAACGGTCAAAAATAAACCACGAAATCAAAATATAAGCTGGGATCATGGAAAACAGACAATTAGATCCAAGACCTATTGACTCGTCTGCTGAATCTTTCACTGTGTTTTAGAGCATCTGAAAATAGAATGGGTTGAAAGAAGCTGTTCTCACATAGTGTTGGCTCAATTATCTTTCAATCTCTCATAAATCTAGGTCCTCATGGTTCTCCCAGGTCCCTGAGCAATCCTTCAATTGCCTCCACCCTGTTCCCCGATAAGTGCTAGTGTATGGTGCCAGAAATCATAAATAAACCCACTGTTACGGCCCCCACTCATAGATTATTTACCTAAAAGGCATTCAAGTGTCAAGATATCATCTTAGTTTCTGTACCTTAGTAAATGCCAGTGCACAATTGCCAGGAAATGGAGAACTAGTCTACTCCAAATAAACCTGACTGGAGAACAGCAGTGTGATTTAGCTAGACATGCAGACTCACTTCAAGGAACTGGGAAGGCAGAGTTCCAATTAGAACGCTGGCCCACATTCTAGGAAGAGATATGAGCCCAATCCAGTAACACAGGGGATGTGTAAGCCTCCACAAAATAGATAATGGGCATGCGGACCTATGGCAACAGTGGGCACAGGCCTCAGATATTGTTGTATCAATAATCACACATTTCAGTCTGATCTAATGGCAGAACTTTCTCCAGGCTAAGGTGGCTCAGCATGGAAGACATACTGGATTAGGGAGAACATGTTGAAGGTGCAAGATTACCTTAACTATGAGACAATGCTGGTTAGAGAGCACAAGATGTGGAGTTAGATGGATCTAGTATAATTACTAACTTCACTATCTTCTAGCACTGTGTTCTTGGTACATGTCTAAGGTCAGGTTCCCCAGATGCAGAGTCTGAGGCAAAGACTAGGATATACCCAGTTTATTGAGGGAATACTCTCAGGAAAGACACGCTAGAGAATAAGGGAAGTAGGATTGAGAAGGGGAGAGAGAGCTGAGAAAAGACATGGTTTCTGGCAAAGTTTAGCCTTGGCCTGATCCACAAGGGAACTCTGGGAGGCAAAGTGTACTCTCAGAATTGTCCTTGCCTTAAGTCAAAGGAGCTGGCTTTTAATGGTTAGTCATTGGCTCCGGCCCATAGGTGGGGGAGCAGGAAAAGGTGGCTAACCTCCTGAGCTTGGCAGCTCCCACTAATGAAGGGCAATTATCCAAGGAAGGGGACAGCTATGTGTTTTGTGGCCAATGCTCCTAGCAGCTATGGGATGGTCCTATAGAAATCCGGATCCAATCCAGATAAAGATATCACATGGTAAATTAAGCAGACAAAATTTAATATAGAGAATTATTAACTCTGATAAAAGAGTAGCTATATATTATCCTAGAAGTCAGGGAAAAAATCCAAGGAAGGGAAAACTTAGAGAAAGTGCAGTTCAGCTCCCAACATCATAGAGAATTACATAGGTATGGCCAGGCCAGAGGTGGTCTGGAGTTGCTGGGCCAGCAATAGGCTATCACCCTCTAGAGTGCTGAGTGCCAGCCCAGAGCAGATGATCAACAAATAGGGCAGGCATGGGTGGTAGAAGCCCAGGTGCTGTCAGCAATAGGAGCACTTCAGTGGGTGCTAGCCATGCCTACCCTCTGGTTTCTGTGTCAAGAAGGCAGAGGAAAGGCTATGGCCATGCTGAAGCCGCAGGCTTGCAGAGGGACTGTGTTTTGAGCTTGATACTGGAGTAGACTTCACTAGATGTCCTCCTACCCACATGGCCAATACCAGGACCATTCTGAAAAAGGCAGCAAAACCTTTTCCTCCTCTAGTGTCCCTCTAGCACCCTCTACTGAAAACGACTAACATGCTCTCTTTAAAGGGGAAAGACTTAAAGGAATTCCATTATCACTGAGCATATAGTGAAGAGTGCATTCTGAGCTGAGATGAAATAAACAGATGACTGAAATAGTACCCCGGGCCAGTAAAGACACATCAAGATGACTTCTGCTTTTTGGCTCAAACAGCTAGAAAAACTAAAGTCTCAATTCAAGAGCTGAAGAAAACTGGGGTATGGGGGAAGCATTTTGGTGGGAAAGAGAAATCAAGGCTTTGCTTTTTGATATTAATCAGAAATACCTACTAGACATTCTAGGGGGGGCCTCGAGTTGTACATGGGCCGTTATACATGGGTCTCGAGTTCAAAAGAGAAGAGGCTGTTCCAGAGATACAAATTTCAAAGCCCTCAGTTTAGAGATGTAAAGGCTTGAGACTGATGGGATCACAGAATGAGGTGCATATGGATGGAAAAGGGGAGAAGTTCAAAAAACAGTCCTAGAATACTTCTATTAAAACACATAGGATTGCAATGTTCTCTTGGGTTTAATAGAGGAAATACCCTCTTTAATTTAAGAGAAATATATTACTCGTAAAGGCAATGAGTTCCTGTTCCATGTGCACAAGCAGCACCTATTGACATCAGTAAAGGATGCTGTAGAGATTCCTACATTGGGTATAAAGAAGGAGTCTGTGATCGCCACACTCAAAGTCATCAATATAGAAGATAATTGATGAGAAATTGAGATACTTTTAATTAAAAACCTGCCCTAAACTTGCTCTGTGGCTTTATCAAATTATAAAACTCCCTTAGTCTTCAGTTTTCTCGTCGAAAAAATGAAGGAGTTGGATGAGATATTCTTTCAGATTCTCTTGTGAGACCCAAAAGTCTATAATTATTAGGCATCCATTTTTGTGCTACTTAACCCAAATGTTACAAAACCCAGCTATAGAAAAAATACAAAGCGACTTAACTGAAGAATTGCTGATATGCTCAAAATTAATTAATTAGATTCTTGGAGTCTGACAAAGCCAAATCCTTTCCAGGTAGTTCCTGAATTATCTTTGCCAGAGCTCCTGTTCCCACTTCCACTCCGAGGTGGTGCAGCTGTACTTCTCTGATAAGCTAAGGTAAAAGAAGAACATTTAGCTCAATTCAAACAATATGAGCCCCAACCATGAGACAAGTACAGTGCTAGATGCCTTGAGACATCTGAACAGGCCTTTTCAGGATTTATAAACAGTCAGTAGATGGCCAGGTAAATTCTAATGAAGAGAAGAATAAATTACTACCCAGAAATACATAGTGCTGGCTGCAGGAAGGCCAAAGAGGACATCAACCATCCGCTGGAAAGTGGGGCTCACACAGAAAAAGCTGGTATTCACGTTGGGACTTGAAGGTAAAGAGGGTTGCCAGGTATGATGAAGAATAGAAGTTTTGGAGTCAAGTGGGTCTGGATTCCAAACCCAGCTCTATTCTATTAGCTGTGAGACCTTTGGTGAGATTGTTCACTCTTAAAATCAAGCTAATACCTTTCTCTTAATGTACTTGTGATGAAACATGTAATAATTATATTTAAGCTGCTTAATAAATATATGGAATCTGAGAAGGAATCAATAAACCACAGCTATTACTATCTGGATAAAAGAGCTGATAATATAATCCCAAGAAAAGGAAAACCATGAATAAAGCTCATGAGTCTGGCATTCCCTGATCTTCTGACCTATTCACAACCAACCAGTCTTTCTAATCTTATTCTGGCTACTTTCCATCATGACTCTCCTTGTTATTGCATGGAGCTACCTGCCATCCTCAGTGTTCTCCCAAATTCAGTCATTAACATACCACTCAAACAAATTTTCTCCTAACACTAGTACTATTATTTGTCTCTACTTTTCCTTAAGTTGCCTAAGGTTTTCCTTAAATACATTTATTTGATTAAAACATTTCATACCACAATTTTAAATGGAAATCCAGCATGACTTTCCATAAGATTAAGAGAACTAAAAAACAAATGCAATCTGAAATCAATTTTATTATAGTTACTGTTGTCTGACACAGTCTTGGAGCCTGAGGCCTGCTGGCTATATGTTAAAGAATAGAGGGAATGAGGAGGAACTGGCTAGCTAGCAAGTAAAGCAAGGAGTTAAAATATCAGACTGAGGTCTATTTTTTTCCTGAGTAAAAGAAGTTTTGAAGACAATTGGAAAGATAAAACTTTCTCACTAAAGGTTCAACATTATTTAATGTTACATCTGTCTACTGTGCGTATCAGCAGTGGTACAGAGACTATGCTTTGAGAAATACTGCCTTGATTCACAGCATCCTGCTTCCTTAGTTTATCCCAATCCTTCACATCTTTCAATGCTTCCCCCAGCCCCACTTCTTTCACGAAGCCTGCCCTAACTATTCCAATTAACAGACAGTAGGCTCTCCATCTTTTAAATCAAAGTACTTGGTGTTTAGCAAACCTATTTGGAAATAAATCATGCACTTCTACATGGCATCTGTTCTTTGTCTGTGGTACTCACATTTTGCTCTTGCATTTTTATCATTGTGTGTGTTTTTCTTCTGCCTCCCCAGTGTAAGTCATTATGGGCGGAAACTATGTCTTTTCTTTTCACCCACAATATCTTTCTCTCATGTACTTTAAAAAAATGATAAGCATATAATAAACATATGTAGAAAACTAATGAGAATATGTGGTCAATGGAACATCATGTATTTATGACTGTATTGGAGAACCGAAACGATCTAGATGAAGGCTAAGGATAGTGGCATCAACTAGGCATTATTGAAATAAAAATATTGAATATTGGGTAGTATGGAAACATCTTCCTGACCTAATTTCAGTTTCATATGGATGTGAAGAAGGAAGCTGTCAGCACTAATGCAAAAAGGTCATCATACTTTCAGGGTCCAATATTAACAGGGCTCTGCCCAGATGGTGCTGTCAGAGGAATCTACTTTGTATTCTCGCCATCATCCTTCATTTTTATCTCTCATTTGACCCACGAGGAAATATGAGTGACTCCTATTTGAATATATGTGACAGCCCAGTTTTTCTAATCAAAAGAAATTTTTTACTGATAGGTTTATGAAACTTAACCTGCTATAGCACTAAAGCAACCATTTTACAACGTGTCAGAACCCTCCACAGCAGAATTTCAGGAGTAAAAGGACAATCTTGATGAAAGCAGTATTTTTTTTAAAATGGGCACTCAAAGTGTGATGCAGAATAAGATAAAATATGAAAATGAATTCTCTTACATCTTACACTTCAAATGAGATTGAAGCACCAAAAAGACCTTATTCATCCTGGTAGTAGGGTTTTGTGTTATTTTCTTACTAAGCCCTATGTAATAATTAGGATGTTAATCATCCCACAGCTAGGTATACCATTTAAAGGATACAATTTCATTTTGTGCATTTGGGTAATATCACTTTGGAGAGAATCACGTAATTGAAAAGGAAAAAAGGTAGAAGAAAAAAAAAAAAAACATCATTGAGAGCCTTGTGCTGCTGGTCCACCTCTGACCTTTCTCTCTTAATTTTAAAATGTGATGGCAAATCTCTTCACTCACAAAATGTTTCCTAGAAATAAATGGAAATTAAAAGGCTTTCCTAGAAATAAATAAGAAATTCTAAATAACCTTTTATTAGAATGGGAAAAGATCTTGGAGATTGCCTAATTTAAACTTCACATTTTACAAAGAGAAGACCAGAAAAGAGTATATAAATTGTCTAAGATTACTTAGACAATTTTGGCAAAGGGAGCTCTGAAATGCAGGCCTCTCAAACCAAATAGCTAGCCTTGGTTTATGCAGTATCTCCCCCGCAAGAAAAAAAAAAAAAAAAAAAAAAAATCTCTTCCTGAAGCCCACCTGAGGGCTTATCTAGGGACTACACATACACTGATGAAGGATAACTCAACAGTTATGTATAACTCTCCCAGGAATGGTCCTGCCAGATCTTTAAAAAGCACATGAATCCTGTCCGACTTCTCTTCTTGGCAAATGGAGTGAACAGGCAGTGCCTCCTTGTTAAGTTTCATGCTACCATTGACAATACACCTCCCTATATGCAAAGCTGATTTTTGTTCAGAATCCAGTAAACTGAGCTGTGCTGTGTATTCATAGCAGATGTGAAGGCACAATCATTTGCTTAATTCTGCAGGGGAATTCAAATACCTTGGATAATTTAAGGTAGTCCACATGACTAGTTTGAATGCTTTGCAATGTAATAGTCAATCTCTGAGTGAGTGTTAGAAACCCTACAAAAATCCCAAAGACTAAATTAGCTTTGTTTAGAAGAACCTACTTTATTTTAAAATGATCCAAGTATTTTCTTAAATTTATCAGCATTACTTTCTAGATAAACATACCTCCTTGGCCTCAGAAAGTAAAATAACATTTTCCCCAAGAAGTAGAAATTATTTTCCTAAATGAGGAAAGCATGTTTTAGTGATTTATTTTCATCAGTAACTTCTAAGCATTAAAAAGATACAGTTTGCATGTGAGGGCAATCATAGTGAATCTTTTTAAGTAAAAAATGCATATGGCTTTAAAAGCAGCTAAGGGATGGGAATTGAGAAGGTGTAATATATATTTTACATGTTTATTTACTCCTTTACAGCTATACATATATATTTATACTTTGCACACATAAATTTACGAATATAATAGGAATATATATGTGAAGTGTGTATTCTATATTTATATACTATATATAGATAGAGGAGAGATAGATACAGATAGATATAGATATAGATATAGCTTTGTGATTTTGTTTACTGAATAAGGAAAGTATGAAAAATATCCCTGGGATCCAGAAATATTAAAGACCTGACATCTCCTCATCCCTTGCTTTAACACTGGGTTCCTCTGAAAGGCAAATTCAATCCCCCTTTTCATCTCTTTCCTACCCATAAAGAGGAAAAATTTCTCTTTGGAGTATTACCAACATCAAAAAAAATTGAAAGAAGACCATATCTGCCATAAGTCTCTTTTGGCTTCCTTAATTCCCATGGATCTCTCCTTTCCTTAAATGCTTTCCACATCTGCACTGAACTTAATGGTGCTCAGCATTTACTTGTCCTCTTATTAATTTATATAGGGTACCTTCTCACCAACAGGCTTGGAAATATCTGAGCATAAGGACTACAATTTATTATTTGTGCCTTATGGTAGACGGTGGTATATTAATAGTATTTGATTAATAGTATCAAATCATACTAGTTTGATTGAGAATCACACACCACTCTTTTCAATTTTTTTAAGTTGCTGAAAACATATATCCAAATGGAGTAAGGATGTTAATTTAATTTCAAAAAAGAGTGAATTTATTCTTTGGTAAGACCCAGACAACTTCTGAACAGATTACATATATTTTATTATATATTGAAGATGTACAATAGAAATAAACATAATAACATTTGAAATGTTAAATGTGTACTTTCTGATAGTAAATACAAATAATAAATGTCTTCTTATGAATAAAACATAATGCAGTATTTTGCAAATTGCCAACATTTTGCTTAGCTCCTTTTTCCCAACAATGACAAGAGGAGTACATGACTAATTTCTTTAAATTGTGCTTGAATCTTGGGAAATGAATTTCTGTAGTATTTAGCATTCGACACTCTCTACCATAAGCAGATAAACAGGCAAAGGCTATAAGTACTAGAGTTTTATTAATTCAACTGAAACTAACATCTTATTTTAATAATTCTTAGTAGAACTGCCAATTGATACTAACTAAACTGAGCACCCTGATACACATTTAAAAAAAAATCTTGAAATCCATACCAATTACATTAAAATTTCACACAAGAAAACATTTTTTCCCTCTTTGATATCCAGAATACATCCTGTTGGTGATGAATATAATATCCACGTTTTACATTTTTGGTGAGAAAAGCCATAAACTGTATGAGACAGCTGTTCACAGTCTTCCAGACATAACTTGGCATATTTCAAGACACACAAATGATCATTTATAAATTAAATGAGTCCCATTACACATTGCACTTATTTTGTCACTGGCTTAATTCAGCTATCTATTTGTGCATACTGCTATGAAAAGGAACACCATAAAAATATATCCCTGGAATGTCTATGTGTGAGAGTCTCAAAAGACTTCATATATATTAACAGATTATTTCGTATTATCACAAAGTGATCAAAGAAGAAGCATTAATTATGTCCATTTTCTTAGGTATGGTATTGATATAATATTATAATCAAAGACTATTGAATAATCCAGGCCCACAGACCCACTTTTGCTTTCTTAAAAGAGGTCCTTTATTCAGTATAATTCATTATGATTCATTTATTTATTCTTTCATTCATCTGGCAAACATTTTTTGAATACACACTATGTGTCAGCCACCAAATCTACAAAAGAAAATAACAGTCTTCATTTAGCTTTGTATTTTCCACTCAATCTGCTATCTCCAAAAATATTTTTTATTTTCTATTTGAATACCCCTTTCTTTACCATTGTTACTAAGACACTTCCTTCCCAAAAAGCTTGAGATAATACTCCCAGCTCTTTTCTTACCCCTGACCCTTCGTTGTCTTTGATAAGTTTCTCTCCTGCTGTATACTCTTCTACTTATGTTCCCAAAAGTTCAATTGCCAGCCCACTTGTTTTGCGTTTCTATACACCTCCTTCCTTACTTTTATTAACAACACCCAAATCTTTTTTTTCAAGACCAAACTTCATGGAGTTTCAGGTATGTATACTCCACTGATTGCCAGACCCATTTGCCTGGAGGGAACTCAGGCACCCTGAATTTTCAAGTTCAAAAACCAAACCCATGATTTCCTCCAGTCTCCCTGTCTTTGCCTTGCTCTTTCTCTTCTTCTGTTATTTTCCATCCCAGTATCTCTCAAATTATCTGCCATATCTGGCGGGCTTTAATCTCTAAATTCTTTCTGCATTTGATTCTGATTTCACCACTTGTCTTTCTTTCTTCAATTCATCCCCTGGGTGATTCATCCAAAACACTGGTTCTCAACTTAGGGCAATTTTGCTCCTCAGGGGACAATGACAATGTCCAGGACATTTTTGAATGTCACAACTGGATAATGCTACTCTTATCTACAGGGTATAGACTAGAAATATTGCTCAAAATCCTATAATATACAGGATAACACCCCAGCCCTACAAGATGACAAGTAATTATCTGGTCAATAGTGCTAAGGTTGAAAAACTTTATCTAGAATAAAAACTAACCATGTCATTGTCATCCCCACCACTTAAAACCATTTCAGTGGTCTTTCAAGCTTCTTGAAATTTCATAAAAGTCCTTGCATGATAGATCCCAGCTTTCCACTCCAGTTCATCTACTGCCCAGGATGCCTTTCCACTTATGCTTTTGCAGCCCAGATACCTGCACACACATGTTTATAGCAGCGCAATTTGCAAATGCAAAAATGTGGAACCAGCCCAAATGCCCATGAATCAATGAGAGGATAAAGAAACATATATATATATACACACACACACACACACATATATATATATGAGATGGAATACTACTCAGCCATAAAAAAGGAATGAATTCATGACATTCACACATTCACAGCAATCTGGATCGGACTGGAGACTATTATTCTAAGTGAAGTAACTCAGGAATGGCAAACCAAACATCCTATGTTCTCACTCCTAAGTGGGAGCTAAGCTATGAGGATGCAAAGGCATAAGAATTATACAATGGACTACGGGGACTCAGAGGAAAGGGTGGAAAAGGGGTGACAGATAATTCAGTGCATACTGCTCAGCTACTGGGTGCAATAAATATCTCACAAATCACCACGAAAGAACTTACTAAAGTAACCAAATACCCCCTGTTCCCCCAAAACCTATGGAAATAAAAATAATTAATAATAATTTCCCATCACACTGTTTGTCACCTTTATGCCTCCAGTCATATTTTTGTGCCTCCTGGAATGCCTGTCACCTTTATGCCTCTGCTGATACTTTTTGTGCCTCCTGGAATGCCCTTCCCTCCCTTCTTCTATTTGGTTAATTTCATACATATTTTCAGACTTCTCACAGAGATCTTCCTTGATACTATTACTGCCCCCCACCACCTCAGGTGAGGGTGGATGCCACTTCTATGTATTCCTATAGTACATTGAGCATGTTTCTATCAGAAAATCAGTGGGGTGGTTTTCAACAAATCCATGTGTACCTATACCCCCTTGCTTGAGTGTAAGTGTGGTGTTTTATCAGTTTTCTCCGTACCCCAGTGCCTGGCTTATAAGTATTCAATAAATATTTGTTAAAATTAACTGGAATAGTTAAGTAGAGTTTGACTGACTATATACACCTGAGGATCAGAACTTTATTAGCATTAAGATTAACTCTAAGATATTTTCTAAATTCTCGGAAAAGAACTCATCTTGCCCAAAGCATTGGAATACAAGCAGAAATCTAGCTATACTGAAATACATTTTTTGGCATCAAATCTCTACATGAGACTATAAATAACTTAAGATCAGGGCCTCGTTCTCATTTTTTTGCCATTGAAATATATTAAAACGATGCATTTATCAGCTATTAGTTAGACATATGAAAGAGTGAGCGGATGGATAGGTAGACAGATAGTTGGGTGGGTGGATGGGCAGTTGAACGAGTAGGTAAATAGATGACTGGTTTGGTAGGTGGGTGGGTGGATGAATGAGCAAATAGATAGCATAAACACTGTATTCTTTTGATCTCTATTTTGGTTTCTTTTTTATGACCATCTGCCTCCTAATAGGTATAGGAAACATTCTTTGTACTTCTTTATTTGACGTCCTTGTCTGTGTATTTGTCCTCCATGTTGACAAGACTCAGAAAGATCAAGCGCAAAGATTGCTGAGAGCATCTGAATGAATACTTCAATTTTTAGAGTTCATTAAAAGCATCTTGATTTCATTTATAATGAATGATATAAGATTTCATTTATAATGAATGATAAAAGATCTCTTTAGGTCCTTCATTTACAATACATTATGGTTCCCTCCCCAACCTTGATATTTTTTTCTCTCAACTTGTTTAAAATGTTTTGTTATATGCTTTTTAAAAACTATTTTGGCTAAAATATGAATCTTAGAAGGAAAGAAAAACTGATAACCACTTACCTGAAACCAGCTCTATTTATTTTTAAATCGTGTTCAGAACACACACACACAGACACACTCTCTCTCTCTCCCCCCACCCCCCACCCCCAGCAAGAGAGAGTACCATAGTTTAAAGCTATTATTTTCAACTTCAAATCAATTAGCAGTAGACAGCTGTGTAGGGGTTCTTATCCAGCCACCTCTAAGAACCATTCGATTATAGAGAAATGGGCTCTCACAGACACATTAGGCTATGTAATTCATTCCCAAGATCACACATGCTTATGACAGAGGAAAGACAAAGACAGAAAGTAGTAGCTTCAGTTGACAGTAGAATTAAGTTCCTGGTCCTAGCCATTATGAGCAGGGAGGCCATGTGATTTATCATCCAAATCAGATGATATTTAACAGTGAATGTGAGCAATGCAAATAAATGGTATAATTTTTGAAATGATTAAAAATTGAAAATTTTGGTTTAAAATATATTGGTGAAGCAATAAAATGTACTATTCAATACCTATTCTCAAAATGATATTCTTTCTAAAAATAAAATTGTTACTTATTTTACATAGTACACTAACATTAAAATACTTCTTAAATCTTATCTGAATAATAAACATAGCATAGTAGTCACTTTCTGCTTCTAGTAATTGCATTGATTTTATCAAAGATATTTTATAGTTTAAGAATGCTAAAATATTTAGAAAAAATATTGAAAAGCATTGTAAAGCCTTTTAAAATACAGTGTAAGAAATTAGCCTAGAAAAAACATAAACAGAGAAACATTTTTGCATACCTTTATGTATTTGAAGAGTTTATCTATTTCTATCCCTACTACCATGTTACTAATATTATTTATATGTTATTTCAATTGGTGATATTATTTTTGCTTTTTTATAAAACTACCTGCAAACTTCTTCAAAGATGCATTTTTATGGATAACATATTAGAAATTGTGAACATTTTCAATTTACATTTTTTGTAAACCATAAAATTTTTATTTTTTATTTATTTATTTATTTATTTTTTTTTTGAGACGGAGTCTCGCTGTGTCGCCCAGGCTGGAGTACAGTGGCTGGATCTCAGCTCACTACAAGCTCCGCCTCCCAGGTTCACGCCATTCTCCTGCCTCAGCCTCCCAAGTAGCTAGGACTACAGGCGCCCGCCGCCTCGCCCGGCTAGTTTTTTGTATTTTTTAGTAGAGACAGGGTTTCACCGTGTTAACCAGGATGGTCTCGATCTCCTGACCTCGTGATCCGCCCGTCTCGGCCTCCCAAAGTGCTGGGATTACAGGCTTGAGCCACCGCGCCCGGCCCAAACCATAAAATTTTTAACTGAAAAAGTATGTTTTCTTTGAGTTGTCTGGTAAGCAAAAAGCAAATTATGCTACATAAAATATATTCTCAATTTTAATATTTCTATATTCAAATATGTAAATATTCTTATAGACTTTTTTACTTTTATTTAGAATAACTTCCTTTGACAAACATTCTATACCAAAAAAAATCAACAATTTGTCTCTATTCTGATTATTTTGAATCTTTAGCCAAATTTAAGTGCTTCAAATATATGAGTAACTTAATTAAAGAAGGGAGCTCTAACAAAACATCCTACCCATAACTCAAGATATTTTAAAGTGCAATTATAAACTTTCAAATTAAGTCTTCTACACAAGTGGGGCTCTCATTGTTTATTTGCTTAGTTTCTCCTTTTGTAATGATCCATTTTAATATGCTCCTGTTTGCATGAATTGTTCACAATAATTATAGCTTATTACATATTCAAAATACGACTATATTGTTACTCCATTATTTGAATACTTTAGTCCTAAATTTCTAACTCATTTTGAACAAAATGCATACAGTATTTGAAGTAGACACTGATGCTTCTTCAGCAAATTTGTATCTTCTGGTGGTCAGGTGGTTTGTGATACGTGTATAGTCCCCATAATGGGTGGTAAATGTCAACAAACTTTTTGCGCATGTTACACGTTGTCATCAACATTTTTTAATAACTATAAAATTAGCCGGGCGTGGTGGCTCACGCCTGTAATCCCAGCACTTTGGGAGGCCGAGGTGGGCGGATCACAAGGTCAGGAGATCGAGACCATGGTGAAACCCCGTCTCTACTAAAAATAGAAAAAATTAGCCGGGCGCAGGGGCGGGCGCCTGTAGTCCCAGCTACTCGGGAGGCTGAGGCAGGAGAATGGCGTGAACCCGGGAGGCGGAGCTTGCAGTGAGCCGAGATTGCGCCACTGCACTCCAGCCTGGGCGACAGAGCGAGACTCCGTCTCAAAAAAAAAAAATAAAATAAATAAATAAATAAATAAATAAAATTAGTGCCTAACATTTCAATAAACACATTTCTTTTTTTTACTTTGTTATTGAAGCCAAAAGGGTCGATTCCAAAATAAAAAAGGTTTTCCAAACAATGCAATATAGTTGTAGACTTAAACATACAAATAATAACAAAAAGTTACAGACTACTCTCTATAGAACAGAACCATGCATCCTCTCTTTTCCATACATATTTCCCATACCAAAAGCATAATTTCTATAATTTCTCATATTTCATAACTGCAATCATTGGTAGCTTGGCAGCTTTGTGCATCTGGCACAGTTGTTGGCTGTTCTCAGCCCCTGAGGACTGAGAGGTCTTTGTATTATTGGCAAACACAATTCACATAGTCTTTGAAGGGAGATTGGAGTTGGAAAGGGTTGAGAATAGAGGGACAGGCTGGGCATTGTCTACCAGATTTAACCGCATGTTAAAATTAGAAATGTCTTCATTGCACATGGGAATCACAAACTACTAGTTCAAATTATGGCAGGGGATGCAAACAAAGTAGAAATATATCAAACTCAACCCAGTTCATCTTAATAAAATAAATAATAATAATAATAACTTGTCCTTAAAAACCAAAAACTTCAAATACTTGCTAAACCAGATAAAATGCTGGGATAATAGGCATAAGCCAGGACTGGCCTAAGCAAACCATGACATATGATTACCCTCCTCATGAAGTCCCTTTGCACTTCCAGCCCTAACTTAAGAGGGACATTTTTAAACCCGACTCTCCTAACTCAACTAATTTGGTGCTGCAAATACATTTATGAAGTGATGCTATTGGATTTTATATCTAAAATAAGTGAGATATCTGCCAAACTCAATCAACTGACCTTGTGTTTTACTTTTTAGTGTTATTTTGTTTTTAGAATGAAAAGGAAATTAGTACATTGTTTTCAGAACAGTAGAAATTAACATCTAATGGTTTCTATCTGAAATGTGAAAGCCATCAACTTATTATCTGCCTAGTAATAACATAAGTATTAATAAAACATTTAAAGATAAATTAGAATGGAACTTAGTAAAGCAAAAACTCATGTCTTCATGTGAGTGAATTGAGATACCATGTACTTATTCTGTCTTGGACTGATAATTCAATGGATAATACCAGTATGGGTAGCTCTTCAAGGTACCCAGGAGATTATTAAATAAGGGTGAGGGGCCCAGGTTAGTTACAGAAAAAAATCAGATTTAAATAGGGCATTCATTAAGGTCATAGCTAAGGGGCACTGAGCTGTGTAGCAGTTGGTGGAGTAGAATATTAAAAAAGTCAAAAAAAGTATATTCAAGTACCTCCGCTCTGTCACTTACTATGATCCTTTCTCATTGCTAAACCATAATTTTCTTATGTGTAAAACAGACATAGAGCGTCCTTGGAAGAGAGAAGGCTGTGAGATTAAATGGCACAATGGCACATAATTGACCTTTTAAAAACATCTGTTAAATTTTGAATGTTAAAAAATAACTAGATGAAAACAAAAACTTGAAAAGAAACAAAATAAACATGTTGTGATAAAAATGTTAGCAGCATATATGAGTATTTACTATAATTTTTTATCTTTTCTTTTCTTTTTTTTCCTGTTTTTTTTTTTTGTTTGTTTTTTCCTGCTTTTTTTGAGGCAGAGTCTGGCTACTTCACCCAGGCTGGAGTGCAGTGGTGTGATCTCAGCTCACTGCAACCTCCACCCTTCAGGTTCAAACGATTCTCATGCCTCAGCCTTCCTAGTAGCTGGGATAACAGGTGCCTGCCCCCATGCCCAGCTAATTTTTGTATCTTTAGCAGAGACAGGGTTTCACCATGTTGGCCAGGCTGGTCACTAACTCCTGACCTCACGTGATCCGCCCATCTCGGCCTCCCAAAGTGCTGGGATTACAGGTATGAGCCACGGCGCCCAGCCGTATTTACTATAATTTTAAGAGAATAACTGTTTATATATAAATTTTTTTACATGCTTGAAAATATCCCAATGATTTAGTATGCTTATCCTGAGAATACATTCAAAATTAATAAAACAGCACAACTTTAAGGACAGAAATTTACTAATGAACTCTCACTGTAAAAGTAATGGTTTGGGAGAACTTCATGTATTAAAGTTTGATCAAAGTCTGATTTTGGGAGATTCATAGGTGAAAGCTACCATTGCTATAAATTGACTATAGTATATAACATAGGAAGGCATCAAATCTTTACAAAAATTAGTTAATAAAGATGAAGCTGAACTAATGTTCATTTAAAAGATTTTTTAAAAATAGGTAAAATTGAAAACCATATTTAGTTAAAGATCACACTGCTTATGCCCTGATAATAAAACATTGTGCCAGGGAAAAAAAAAAAAAAGGTGGAAATCCAACTGTCTATGTAGTAAGAGCTTCACAATTTTGGTTGGGTGGTATAATATTCAGGACTTTCAGTAAATTTTAAAGACATGCCAATTTTGTTTTACAATATAAAATTTTATAAACTGTATTCATTTAATAGACTATTATTAGTTATTTTTAAATTCCCTTTAAAAACAGACACATAAAAACAAACTACCAGTTATTTGTGCTTATGTTTCGGTCTGAATACACTGTCAACCACATTTAGCAACTTCCCAAGATCATCTTTTATGTCAACATTTTCTTGGAACTCATCTTATTTTTTTAACTTTACGTTTTTCACCACTCTTACTTCCACCCATTTTTTCTCGTTTTATTTTTATGTAGAAAAAAATTTAATCACATAAAAATCAAATTTTATTTTTAATCACTTAATAAAAGTAAATTTTATATTTAATCACTTATTTGTATCTTGGAAAGCTGCCTCATATCAGTTTCTGGAATGATGTGAACAATAATTTGATTAATTTACTTAAAAATTTTTTTTTAAATGCCAGGCTTAGGAATTCATTGAATAAGATATTATATGCTTCAGTATCACAATAAAAACTTATACCAAGATATTCACGTCACATGGGGATTTATAGCAGAGCAGTTTAAAAAGAAATCCTACTATGAACTTCTTCATAATGAACTGTGGCATTAGATCAGGAAATTTGCTGAATAAAACCCAGTTCATATAGATAGAAAGGACAACTCACTTTTTAAACTAAAACAGTAATATTTATGTCACATATTACCGTGTTTCAGTAACATCATCTACCATTTATCAATATAATTCTCAGTGATTTACATATTTTACTCAATATATCCAAAAGAAACATCTTGTTTATAAGGATAAGAGACAGTCCCTTATAATTAGAAAATCTAGGTACTCAGCCAGGCGCGGTGGCTCATGCCTGTAATCCAAGCACTTTGAGAGACTGAGGTGGGTGGATCACAAGGTCAGGAATTCAAGACCAGCCTGACCAACATGGTGAAACCTGCCTGACCAACATGGTGAAACCCCATCTCTACTAAAAATACAAAAATTCGCCGGCAGTGGTGATGCACACCTGTAATCCCAGCTACTTGGGAGGCTGAGGCAGGAGAATCGCTTGAACCAAGGAGGTGGAGATTGCAGTGAGTCAAGATCCTGCCATTGCACTCCATCCTGGGTGACAGAGCAAAACTCCGTTAAAAAAAAAAAAAAGAAAAGAAAATTTAGGTACTCCTTGCTAAGACATTTAAAAACATATATCATTATGTACATATATATTTATATGTACATAACATAAAAATATATAATACATCATATATTTTTATTTATATAAAATTTAAATATATAATGATTATATATGAATTGATTCTAGCAATTAATGATCAAAGTACATTTCTGCTGCAGGAATTACATGAATAGCAGTTTTTGTCCAGCAGTTTTTGTCACTACAAGAATTTCTGGTATTACAAGATGAAATACATATTTACAAATTGAGGGTAATCATTTTGTTACATGATTAAAATCATTTTGTTACATGATTTAAAAGGATGCCTCTTAGGACATGATGGCCTTTGTTTCTGATTACAATTTATGTAATATTAGCGAATAGCTTCTATAATGAAAGTTTGTGCTCTGACTTTTGTGGAACTTATTGTTCTAAAAGCACCATGTGAGATAAAAAACAAAGGGTAGAATTAAGTTCAGTTCAACACATAACACGATTTATTTAAATGTGATTAGTCACAAATAACTATCAGACTTTATATATTGGTAGAATGACACAGTGCTATGAGTGCGATAATATGCAGCATGGTAAAAGTTAAATATTTGAGGGGAAACTAAAAACAGCTTTGAAAATATCAAGCTATCTCTTCTCACAGCATATTTCCTATTTTATAATGTTCTTCCATAAACATGAAGCTGATATTGGCACTTCTTGGTCAGCCAGTCAGTCTTTATCATCTGTTCACCTGACACCTGCCACTGTTTGAGGTTCTGGTTAGTTTGTGGCTCTTTCGGGCAGTGGCCTTGTTTGAAATCCCTCTTTTCTCATCTATCCTCTTTCAA
The DNA here is from genome assembly GCF_024542745.1 of Macaca thibetana thibetana. NCBI lineage: Eukaryota > Metazoa > Chordata > Mammalia > Primates > Cercopithecidae > Macaca > Macaca thibetana. The sequence continues at coordinate 28,930,921 of NC_065579.1, forward strand.
TATTTACTAACATGTATCTCGTTTCTGCAGATCCTGTTCTTAGTGAGACAGCTAATTCATCTCAAAAGTCGTGGCTACTTAATGGAATTCAACATTCTAAGAGATATCCTAGAAACTAAATATAGTGTATTCCTTTGTATTAAGAAAAATTTGAAAACATCAATGGGGAGTGGGTATTGGCACTGGTTGTTATAATTGTTGTTTGGAAAATTTATCTGTTCTTGCGGTAAGGAAGAGTCACTATCATATTAATTGTGTCGGTGCAAAATATGTCTTTACTTCTACAATATTAAAATGAGGCAAAACAGAATCACAATCGTCTGAAAACATTATTGATGACTTATTTTAGAAACTCAAATCTGCACACATTATTAACTGTAGGAAAGGGTCCAAACCTTTTTTTTTTTTTTTTTTTTAATGGCAGGATGGACTTCTGTGACTTCTCCAGCTTTATTTTGTGCCACAGCCAAACCTGAACCCACTGCAGTTGTCTTGAACTGCAATGTTGGTTCCGCCTTGTTTGTTCTACTCGCTTGGTTGGAACAGTACCCCATTTTTACCTCCCAACTCCTCCAGTTCAAGGCTTAAGCATTACTTCCTTCAAGAAACCACCACCAGCTTACTCTCCACTCTGCATCCTGTCCCTATACATAAAGTTCAGCAATTGATTGCGCCTCTTAATTCATTTATTAATTTTTCTGTACTGGGTGTTAAATGCTCTGAAGATTGGAATGGTTATGTGTCCATTATGAATCAATAAGTTTTATCTCTATGTCAGGCACATGACGAATACTCAATAAATGTTTGCAAATTCAAGATGGATGAGAGACTTAAATGTTAGACCTAAAAGCATAAAAACCCTAGAAGAAAACCTAGGCAATACCATTCAGGACATAGGCATGGGCAAGGACTTCATGTTTAAAACACCAAAAGCAACGGCAACAAAAGGCAAAATTGGCAAATAGGATCTAATTAAACTAAAGAGCTTCTGCACAGCAAAAGAAACTACCATCAGAGTGAACAGGCAACCTACAGAATGGGAGAAAATTTTTGCAATCTACTCATCTGACAAAGGGCTAATATCCAGAACCTATAAAGAACTCAATCAAATTTATAAGAAAAAAACAACCCCATCAAAAAGTGGGCAAAGGATATAAACAGACACTTCTCAAAAGAAGACATTCATATGGCCAACAGACACATGAAAAAATGCTCATCATCACTCGCCATCAGAGAAATGCAAATCAAAGCCACAATGAGATACCATCTCACACCAGTTAGAATGGCAATCATTAAAAAATCAGTAAACAACAGGTGCTGGAGAGGATGTGGAGAAATAGGAACACTTTTACACTGTTGGTGGGACTGTAAACTAGTTCAACTATTGTGATAAACAGTGTGGCGATTCCTCAAGGATCTAGAACTAGAAATATCATTTGACCCAGTCATCCCATTACTGGGGATATAAGGATTATAAGTCATGCTGCTATAAAGACACATGCACACGTATGTTTACTGTGGCACTATTCACAATAGCAAAGACTTGGAATCAACCAAAATGTCCATCAATGACAGACTGGATTAAGAAAATGTGGCACATATACACCATGGAATACTATGCAGCCATAAAAAAGGATGAGCTCATGTCCTTTGTAGGGACATGGATGCAGCTGGAAACCATCATTCTCAGCAAATTATCGCAAGAACAGAAAACCAAATACCGCATGTTCTCACTCATAGGTGGGAATTGAACAATGAGATCACTTGGACACAAAGGGGAACATCACACATCGGGTCCTACTGTGGGGAGGGGGGAGGGGGAAGGGGGGAGGGGGGAGGGATAGCATTAGGAGATATACCTAATGTAAATGATGAATTAATGGGTGCAGCACACCAACATGGCACATGTATACATATGTAACAAACCTGCACGTCGTGCACATGTACCCTAGAACTTAAATTAAAAAAAATTATAACATGTTAGAACTATTGCAGCAGTTCTTAATCCAACCTTTTCAAAAACCTTTCCCATACCTTACTGCAAACTGTTTAAACACTACCTTTGATACACAAAACCCTGCTCAAAAGCATTTGTCAGTAGCTCCTCTTTACCCAGTGATTAGGCATCAGATTTGTAAAAAATACCGCACAAATTTTAAAAAATTATTTGTTTCCACAACTAACTTAAAATTTAGTTGGAAAACAGTAAGCCAAGAAACAGTAAAATAGAAATAATATCAATAGTAAGAGTAAAATTTTATACAACTTTGAAACAAATATATCTGTAAGGACTTGACATGTATTAACTTACATAATTCCAACAACAATTCAATTACATAGGAACTCTCACGGTCCTGCTAGAGATAAAGAAACCAAACCACCGAGAATTTATATAACTTGCCCAAGGTTACAGAGAAAGGAAGTGGCAAAGTTGGGATCTGAAGCCAGGAAGTCCAGTTCCAAAACCTGTATTCTTAACTACTGAACTAAATTGCCTTTAAGGACATGATGCACAAAATGCTTACATACCCCAAAAACAATTGTTAAGATTAACTGCTAAATGTCTAAACAGACACGGGCTAACTTTTAGAGGAGGCAACAATGGCTCCAATGCCAGAAACTTTATGGAAGAGGTAAAAAATTCACTGAAATTGATTTTTCAGGGTTTATTAGGTTCAGCAAATCAGAGTACAAGAAGGCCTCATAACAGAGAAAATTAAATCTGAGAAAACAAAGATGAGTAAGAATAAGGTGTGTTGCTTATGAGATAATATTGGAGGGTACAGAGGGCAAAATTGTTGGGGGTGGATTAAATTCTGGAATCAATAGTTCAAAGTATTTCTAACTGACCATGGAAGTCACTAGGCGAAGGACAAAGAGAAATAAAGCATTTTATCAGAATAATAATCTCTCAGTAACTTGTAAAGCAAAAATCAAAGGCAACAGATTGGAGAAAATGAGCTCACTTGAACACTAATGTACAGAGTTGGACAGAAGTAATAGGACTCCCATTTTACCTATCACTTCTTTCCTATGTAAATTTGAATTCAGAAAATTCTGAATTTGAAGTTGGAAAATCTGGATTTAAATTCCACCTCTGCTATTTATTAGCTATGTTTATGTCACTGGATACTAAAAGTGTAATATTTCCTATTTGGTAAAATCAAGTTGTTAAAGGATAATTTTTTTAAAAGATAAAATCTCTCAAACAAACATAAAGCATGTAGGTATCAAACATTTTATTTAACTGATTAATTAATAAGATAATCAGTCAACTAGTTGAATTCTTTTGGATTCTCAAAGGAGAATCCAGAGAACCACACAAATAGACTAAAAACTGCGTTCTTCCAAGGCCGAGAAAGGAAGTCAATTTAGCCTCTACCAAGCACGATGTATTCGCACATCCACAGATAATAATCATGTGTACTTCTATCCACTTTCCACAGTTTACAGAGATGTAATTATTTTAAAGACAATAAACAGTACAGAGACCTCCATATAAACATAACCAGGAAGGATGTGCTAAAGAAAACCTAGTTTTCCACCAGAGGCAAACATCTTTTTTTTTAGTCTTTCACTGGGTAAAAGTACCCATCTCAATATATTGGCGCTGAGCATTAACTGATAATATCAGTGATATTGGATTACAGCAGAAATTTGAAACTTTCTAACACATGAGATTAGATGTCACTTTTCCTCTCCTCACCTCTTAAATAGTAGCTAATCATTTTATCAATATATATGTGAACTAGAAGATTCAGAAAAAGAGTAGAGCTATTTCTTTTATGAGGTTTAGGCATATGCAAGTATCCTGGCCACTTCTGGAGTGGTAGAGGAAGACAATAACTGAACAAAGGAGAGGCTTGAGTCTCTTAAGGAGAATACGGCACAAGAAAAGAGACATCGGCCTGGATTAATAAGCCAGACCTGGCAACAGGGTTTTGAGTTTCAAACAGAGTACTTTCTTGTAAGAAAAATAAACTAACTTGGGCTATTTTAATATTTTTGAAAAAGCAAATGAACAAAACATACTCAGGAAGTTGATAGACAGATATTAGATTTGCAGAATCTGCAAGAAGGCTAGAAGACGATGCAAACTGAAAAAAGACCAGGACACAGGAAAGATCTTAGCTGGAGGACCAAGGAACAGGAAAATCCAATTACAGGACTGATGATTCTGAAAGAAAGGACCAGTACTAGAAACCACTGACATCGAAGCTGCATCATTCACCACCAATAGCTTCTAACTGATCTTTCTTTCTTGAGTCACTTGCTTTAGAATCAGTTCCAGGATGAAACATCAGATTGGCTGAGGTTGGGTCACAGGCCTTGCTCTGACTCCTGGGTAATTATCAAGTTGATGGAATATCTTCTCCTCTGCTTTCGTAGTGACAGGCGAAAAACTTCAGCAAGCCAATCCTATACACAGGCCAAATTCTGCCAAAATATAGAGGGAGTAAAAGATGTTCCATTGTTAAGTGATAAAGCAGATGTCCAGAACTGTCAGGTGTTGAGACCCAAGAAGTTATCTGTTGGGTATGAAGAGATAAGACATGAATTCCTCTCTGATTCATCTACCCTGTCAACATGAATATACTGTGAGGGAAAAAAGGGGCTATGTGAATCAAGAAAATGAAAAGCCTATGATACCAGAGCCAAGAAGTTCTGCTGTGTGATCCCTTCTAAAAAGTCAGAATAGAATAGAGACAAGAAGAATCTGACAACCAGCAAGGGGAATGAACACATTGGCATCTTGGAACTTCAGGAAGCCCAAGCAAAGCTCATGAGTGGAAGCGGGGTGAAGGCACAGATGTAGATAATGACAGCAGAAAAATGGGGTTATGAGACTCCCGGCAAGCCTCAAGCTGGCAAAAGAGATTTTTTTCAAGTGTTCCTATACTATAGCTGAGGCTCAGGGAAACATGTGATTATAGAAGTTATTGGTATTTTCCCCTAAAACATATCATGTCTTATTGATCATTTTTTTCTGTCATTTCAGTTATGATGTCTTGCTCATAATGCTTTTAACCTACCCTGAGAGGGCCTTCTACTCCTTATCTAACTATATTTTGTAGCTTTTAGATAATTGGGCAATTCCACCTCTTAACAAACCATTCCTAGACCTAAACCAACCAATATTGTTTTCTCCGTTGTCTAAATAATCAAAGCTTTCATCACACCACTTAGTATTTAAAGTGAAACACTGTATTATGACATTCTCTCATATTTTAGCTTATATTTTAGATTCAGAGGATATATGTGCAGATTTGTTACATGAATATATTGTATGATGCTGAAGTTTGGGGTAGGATTGATCCCATCACCCAGGTAATGAACCTAGTACCCAATAAGTAGTTTTCAACCCCTACCCCCCTCCTTCTCTTCCCCCTGTGATAGTCCCCATTGTCTGTTGTTTCTAACCCATAAGATTTATATCTCCAATTAACTTGTGCGCCCTATGGAGAAACCGTACTGACTTTGAAATGTCCTAGCCCTACAATAGGTGCCTAATAAACACTTCTTTCATTAAGAATTTAATCATGGTAGAGTAGAAAGAAAACAAAAGTAAGATAGTGTGGGTTAAGCCTGTCACTCATTGGAAATTGGATAAATAATTCATACAACTTTTTGATCCTTACTTCTTCACCAATAAAAAAGGAACAATATCTACTAACACTTGCTCAACTAAAGAAAAAGAATAAAGATGATGAAGATAACAATACCATCACCAACAGCTAGCACAAAATGTTATCAAGAGCCAATAAAAATACAGCAAAGTACTTTCAAATGTGAAACTGCTGCATTTCAAAAAATACTATTTTTGAATGCGTACTATTACCTACTACTAGCATCAAACAAAAGCAATTTCTCTAGCAGAATTTTAAATGCCATAACAAGTTGTAGACAGAAGATATTTCTGGAAATGAAGTCCATTCGAGCATGCTTCAAAATACATCATTTAGGTAGTTATAATTTTGCTTAAAATTTACTGTCTTTTCCTTTCCAAATATGCTCGGTTCTACACCTTATCAAAATTGTTTCATAGTCTCTCAATATCACCTCCCTTCACAATAATAGCACCTTATATTTATGAAGTACTTCGTGGTTTACAAAAAAAATTCACACCTACTGTCTCATTTATTTTTGCACAAACACAACCAAAAACTACAAGAGAGAAGTGCTAATACTTAATAAGCTTCCCAAGATGTTTGAAGCTTTCAAGTTAAAAAGAAATTTCTTCAGTGAAACAATGCTTGCTTTGAGGAGTCTCCTTCTGCAATATATTATCTCCAATTTAACACTCAGTACTTAAGACAACAATCTGAAAGTTTTTAAGCCTAATTTTATAGCATTTTCCCTCTATTCAAAATTTAAATTGATACTGTATATCTGCCTGTACCTTTTACAACATCTTCTATTATAAGACAATTTTACAGAATATTTTTATACCTTTCTCATTTGATCTCTGCACAGAAACAAAGGTCAAAATATGAGGTAAAAATCATGTCTTATCTATTCATCATGTCTTATCCATTGTATCTCTTGGGTCTAACACAGTGCCAGGCACATATAAAATACTGCATAAATGTTTGTTAAATTAAACACAAAAGAACAAAATGAAGAGAAGCAAGGAGAAAAGGGAGAGAACGGTATGACTGAAAGACAAGGAAATATTAGTGTCCATGGAAATAAGAAGATTGTTCTTATTTTTATCTATGCAGAAACTTTGCTAATTTACATTCATAGTCAATTCTTACACATAACCTTTGTGTTGAGCACCAAATTACAGGTTTTAGAAAGAAAGAACTTATTAAATATTGGCAATAAAAAATGTTTAATATTTTTTAAAAGCATGTATTTGAAAATCTAAAACTTAAAGTCTAATAAAAAATGAAAATAATCTTTGGATGGGATCAGTTTCAGCTTTCAAATTAAACTCTCTCATTACTGATGTTTTAAAATAAGAAAGTTTCAATGCATCTATAAATGAATCTTTCTAAAAATTTATGTAAAAATGTTAAATCACTGACAATCCTGCACTTAAAAGAAGACTAATGCTTCTAATAATATTTGATTGGGTTAAATTTCCAGTAAGTTTGTAGACCTTTTCTAAATACACCTGCTACAAGAATTTCAAAGAAGCAAGATAAGTAGTCATCTCTTTTATTGGAATCAGACTGAGTGAAAATAAATATAATGGGATCAAATTTAACCACAAATCCAAGCTAACTCCATAGGAAGCTTAAAAGGAATAGCTTGAAAAAAATATAATCAGTTACTCAAAATGACAATACTATTTGTTTAACTAGAGACATTTTATGTCAGTAATAAAAGAACTGTGGTCTTCTTAGTTCAAATAGAAGATTACTGACTGAGCAATCTCCTGACTTCCCAAATACCTTTGAAAGGGACAAGTGAAAAAACAAAAGTAAATAGAAAAGAGCACTAGTAATATGGGACAACTGTGAATTTCCTGGAAGATATAAAGCAGATGGAAATAGACTAATATCAAAATTCAGCTGAATTAAGACTATCTCAATCAGAGAAGGCCTTAAACAATCCCAAGATAAAGGCATTCCTTGGAGACAGATTGGATGACAATCAGTCAAGAGAAAAATAAAAGCATGTTGGAACCCCAGTGAGAGTAGCTGACTCTTAAGGTTGGTAATTATTATGTTTGCTACCTCAAAAAATGAAAACAAACATGAGTGCATTCTATCAAAGCAGGAATTCTTACATGAGAGACTTTAAGAGTGAGCAAAAGTGCCAGAAATATGAGACAAAATCCTAGGTAACACATTTTCTAGGACATGCAAGAAAACTATAAACTAGTTGAAGGTTATTGTTCCCCCCGAACAATAAGAAGAGGGAAAATTCCTGTCTTTAGAACTTGCATTTGCTGTCAAATAAAAAGGACTTATCATCCAGTCTGTGGAACTATACTGAAGCTACTAAGACTGTACAACCTGAGACCAGTGGAGAAAACCATCAACCTGAAAAGGATCTACTACCCCAAGGAAATTTGAATAAACAGACCAAAAAAAAAAATTAAAAGAAAGATTAAAAATGGGTAGAACTAAGGCTCTAATCATGAATATCCAAGAGGATAGTGAGAATAAACAAAAAACAAAAAATTATACAACCACATAAATAGGTTATTATAAAAATCATAAACACCAAAGCTAAAATTAAAACAAAATACATCAAGAACTAAATAGCAGGATGAACCTTGATAAAAACTGGGAATCTGGAAGACAGAGCATTGGGACCTCCCCGATGAATGCAGTGGACTAGGGTTGGACAGTAGAGGACAAAAAGTTTAACAGTGTGAGAGAGCAAAGTCAAAAGGTGTATTGATTAGATATTGAAAAGCTAACATGCATCTAATAGGAGTTCTAAAGAGAGGTAACAGAGAAAAAGAAATAATCATAGTAAACAAACAAAAAGGAAAATTTCCCTAAGCCTTAGACTCTATAAAATAAAATTCATGCATACAAATAAAGAGACAAAATCTGCCCATTAGTTAATTCTTAAACTGTAAGAACTAGGCTAATTACACAATTAACATGTGAAAGATGTTCAATTTCATTACTAATCAGATATATCAAAATCATAACAACATATCACTTTTTGTTCATAATATTAACAAATATTTAGAAGGTTGATAAAATACAATGCTGACAAGCTTATGGGGAATAGATGTTCTCACACAGCTACAGCGGGATAATGATTAATTTAGCAGGAAAGTTAAAGAACGTATTAAAATATTAATTGTGAATATATATTGACCCATCCACTCCATTTGTAGGGCTCTATCTTGTGGAAGTACACACATATTCTACAATGTATAAACTTAGGTTTATGGCAGTATTTTTTAAAACAAAAAAGATAAAAGTTTTTTTGAAAGTTTTAAGATGTGATCATCTTAAACTGACGTTAAGCATCTTAAAGTCAATTCCTCAAAATAATCTAGTTCAAAAGGTTGATGAAAGTAATCTTACAAAATTAAGAGCAATTAAAGTATGTGACCAACACTTTACTACAGTAATACATATCAAAAGCAGTATTACATATGTTCATTTCCTTTAAAAGGAAACTAACACAGCATACTTGAAATAAGGCCATGCAAACTTGTAGAAGCTACCTTCGTGAGATTCATGTTTGAGGGATTTTAAGTGGAGGTCTGAGACAGGAAGCTACAAATAAATACTTCTTCCTGTGCACAGTCCTAAACTCTACCATCCATTACATATCGTGAAAACCAATTTATTGCCACGTTGTCAATCCACTTGTTGCTTTAGTATATTAGCTCATTTCCAACAGCATCCTATTTCCTTTGACATTAAATCCATCAGGCTTCTTGTCCATGCAGCTAATTTTTCTTTGCCTATAAATACACTGGACACATATTATTCCCACAAAGCTATTATAGGAAAAATATTCCATCAAAGGAGGCAGGTTTATATATTTTATTCCTTATAACTCATCAACAGTCAAATTAATTTCACCTGGGCTGTTTACAGCTTTCAAAATATTTCCTGGATAAAATAAAATACAAAAACAATAAAAAACTCAATCTGCTGAAGACAAGTGACCTTGACTAACCAAGAATAGAACTACATTTAGTGAGGCATCTGTTCAACTTCTGCTCTTGGCAAGACCTTGGATCTCCTCAGAGAACTAAAGGGAAGTTGTTTTGTTACCAAGAAGAACAGCTGCTGATACAATAAAAAGGCAGTGAATGAAATTTTTCTCTTAGAACTTCTGTAAGTGAACAAAAATGAAAGAAATCGTTTATTAGTTTCCATAGTTTCTTGAATCAATGGAAAACCTATGAACACCAGTTTTAACATGTTTACTTAACTACTGGACTTTAGAAACATATTGATTCTGATGTCACACCTTAAGTATTCCCACTCAGCAAGCAAAGGTATTCTGTCTCCCTTAACTAGACCATCTCTGCTAGCACTAGATCAATTTTGCCCAAAATCAATTGATCAAATAAACACCAACCTTTACCAAATGTATCAACTCATAAGCAGTATGTTAATGAATTTTTAAATTATAGTCAATAGCTATATATTTTTAATGAATCCATTTAAGTAGCATAAGCTTTAATTTTGTATTTATAGCAATTAAAATGTAAAGTCTCAGCAATTGATGTGATGGAATTTTTTTGGGCTGTTTTCAGTTTGCACACATTCTTTACTATTTCATATAAGTTTGTCATCATTTCACCAAATGGCGTATCAGTCATAATTTTGTAATTAATAAGAAGATCATTAACATTTGATATCAATGTGTTTCTAGATAAAGCTATGTTTCTGAAGGTGATTATAGGTCAGATTTGGGATGCTAAATCTTATTCTAAATTTTGGTTACTAAATGTGAATCACATATTTCTGAATATTAAATGAGAAATTTTTCCTAAGAAAACTAAGTCATACTATGACCTTCTAAAAATTCTCTTTCAAAAAACTAATGATTTAAAATATTGCTATGGTCTTTAAAAGACCAAAACACTGAAATTTACAGAAATTTTAAGAAACCATTAATTTAGCCCCACAATCTGAACTGCTATATAATTATAAATAATTAAACTAAACCTAATCAATGTTACTCGACTTTTAAAAGAATTTGAAAGAGATCACTATATACCAATTCTCATACGAAACAGTTGTAAGATTCACTTAAAATAGTAAACAAAACAATATATTTATAAATGTATTCATAAAAATTAACTCAGTATTGAATATTCATTGAATATGTTCAAGAACAATTAGAGTTTTGCTGACCAGCTTTTAAACTTCCTTTCTGGCCTGTCAGAGAATGATTTATCATTGTATTTTAACTGTTGTAGTTTCTTTGACCAGACACCTTTGATTTAGCTGACATCTAAAAATCCTGCACTTGTAAGATGAAGATGAAAAGTTCTGACCAATATCTAGGGTTTTAGAAGCAGTTTATTTAGTAACTCAAATATGTATATGGGTTATGGCTATAAGTCAAAAAGGAAAACTACCCATAATTTGTGTTAAAAAACAAAACAAAACTTGTGAGCTGGAAGCAGGGATGCACGTCTGCAGTCAGCTACTTGGGAGAATGAAGTGGGAGGATCGCTTGAACCCACGGGTTTGAATCCAGTCTGGGCAACATAGTAAGATCCTGTCTCTAAAAACAAAATCAAACAAACAAACAAACACTTGTAGAATACAGGCTGGTTTTCTTCAAGAATATGCTATTTAGTTTTTAAAAAACTTTAAAAACCTAGTTCTTTATTTTAACATAAAACATTCATAATAATGTAATTTTATATGATATTTGTATAATGGAAGGATTATATAGCTAACCAAATAATGGCTTCCTAATTTACCTCTGCAAATGTGATGCTTTAGAGAATAATTTGTTAAAGAGTATATATTTATAAATCGATTTGCATTAAATTTTTGAGAATCATCAGATGTTCTACAACAAGAGTTAGCAAACTAAGGCCCTCTGGACATAATCACCCCACCATATGTTTTTGTTAATAAAGTTTTATTGCAAACTAACCACATTCATTTGTTTACATATTGTCTATGGCTGCTTTCATGCTACAACTGCCGAGTTGCATGCATGGTTATGATGGAATTCTATGGCCTGCAAAGGCTAGAATATTTACTTTCTGGTAATTTACAGAAAGATTGCCAATATCTCTGCTTTAGAATATATTTGCATACTCTAGAACAAGAGGCCAACTATCACAGCTAGACAAATATTACCTTAAAAGTTACATTTTAAAGCTCATCTAAAGCCCACTAAAGGAACACAATTACAAAAACAAAAACTGTTCAGCAATATTTGATCATAAAGTGGGAATCCATAGACAATATGTAAACAAATGAGTAGGGCTATTTTTCAGGAAAACTTTATTAACAAAAACATGTGGTGGGCTGATTATGTCTAGTTAATTCATAAAAATAAAAATGCACATTTGAAGACCTTAGAGTGCTCACGGACCCTAAGAATATATCTGATGACCCTAGTACATGTATAGTGGTTACAAAACACAGTAATAAGTAATATAACAATAAATATATTAAAGAGGTAATTTTATACCTGTACCCAATTCATGAAATCTTACCAGTGTATTCAGCCAACAAGTAGATGAGGGCTGATAAAAGTTTGTTCACAAGGACTTTTTAAAACTATCTGAAAAACTATTACATTATATGTACAATTTAAAACATATTTAATAAAATGAAAATACTCATATTTATATAGTTCACTTATATAAAGAGGCTCTATATCTTATGCATTTGTTAACACCCAGGTTGTAAGTTTTCGTATGTTCCTCATGCAGTCAAGGAAAGCTGTCTGTTTCAAATATGCTTAGAATTCCGTGTGCGCTTGGTAAGCCAATTGTGAAAGAGAATACTTCTGGGTAACTGATCACAAAATAGTATTTTTTACTCCATCAGGTCGGGTTAGTCTTATGAGTAAAGTGGGTGATCAACTGAGGTGATATAACCCCAGTGATACACGTTAACAAGGTATGGTAATCTGTACTTAGACAATCTTGGTTTTTCCAACATTTTTAGCATAGGCCCTGTTGTTGTTATTTTATGACAATTATTTATTTATATTACATATATGCACAGATAAATATGTATGTACGTAAGTATATATATCTATGCATATTTACTATGTACATATGTAACAATATTACATTTATTATATATGACAACTTATTACTATAAATCTTATACTTTGCAAATCTGTGCTGATTTTAGTTATGAGTTTTTCAGAATATTCTCTATTGATTAAATGTTAATCAAATATGTCTTGCAGGCTGTTTTTGTATGGTTCACAGCAAGGACTAGTCTTAGATTTTTAAATGTTTGAAAAACAAAAAACAAAAAGAACATTTTGTAACATGAAAATAATATGAACTTTGAATTTCAATGTCCATAAATAAAGTTTTATTCAGACAGAATTATGTCCATTTGTTTATGCATTATCTATGGCTGCTTTCACGCTACAACAGCTGAATTGAATGGGAGACCATAAGGCCCACAAAACCTAAAATATTTGCTATCTGGCATGTTACAGAAAATGTTTGACAATCCTTCCTTAAGAAGGAGAAAACATTACTAGGTGTCTCCAGTGAAAAATTACACATTGTCCTCCTTCACCCCTCTCTCTAATGGAAAAGTCAGTTTTATCTCCTTTTGTACACTGATTACAACATTACTTTCCTCCACAAAAACTTGGGATTCATTCGCTTCTCCTTTGAACTTTGTAACATCGGCCTAGTTCCCTTTTTAATAATGAATTAAACAAAATCTTTAACATGTTTATTTTATATCTGTAAGAAAGTTATGATTTTTCTTTTTTAAAATTTGTCTCTCAACAAAACAAAGAAACACATCAAAGAATATGTCTTATTCTCCCTGCCTCCACCTCTGATATCATGTGAGGGCAGAGCACAGAAAGGTGATCTGTTTTTGCTCTGTCCTTTCAATATATGAATAAAAGACAAGGGCCAGAAAAAGAGCCCTTAAGCAGCACAATAATTTGTGAAATGCCAGGTGTTTAAACAAGGTTTTCTTTTGGAAAGACTTTTGAAAATGAAGCAAAAAGCATATGCAAGTGTAAAGGACATTCATTTCAAGCTAAGGGTGGGTTGCAATTTTTTTTACACTTTTTAAAGAGGAGCATTCCACATAAAATAAAGCTATGGGAGAATGCACTCCGGTGAATTGTGCATTGCAGCAATGTCTCCTAGACAATCAGACAAGTGATTCAGAAGACTTACCTATTCTAGAAGGTTTTAATGCTGATTAATCTATTTCCCGTGGAAGCATTTGACTTTTAAAATTGTTTCTTACTGCTGTTTTTAAAAGCATACTTAGTAATAATTTTTATTGTTTTTTAACTAAATCCCTATTTTCCATGAGACACTAATCTTACCTAATAAAGTGTGTCCAACATCTATGAGGGTAACATCTGCAATTGGCAAAATATTAACTCATATTTTGAGGCAGAGAAAATGAATGTGTGTGCATGTGTGTATGTGCATTGAATGCAGAGGTTTACCACTCACTCAGAACGCAAATCATGAAGAAAACTTTAAAGAATGTTTTAAACAATATTTACTTTAGGGGAACAAATGTGGAAAGTAAATATAAGACCATTGCTTTGACAGAATTACCAGTAATTAGAATGTAGGAATTCTAATACATTTGAATTAGTATTTTTCATAAGATTTAAATCCCCAGCAAATAAATCATAGGAGCATAAGCATGCTAACTACCTAAATTATCCATTACAGTGATAAATGGTCCTCTTGTAAATCATCTTCACAGCAGTACTTTCTGTCCAAAGTAATATCATGTGAGAGATATGAAATACATGAAAATCAAGCCCCACTTAAAATTTTGTTATCTCTTACAGGAAGAAAATATTTGCAAATCCTACATTTGGTAAAGGACTCATTCAGATTAGAACTCTCATAACTCAGTAAATCATCATCATCATCATCATCATCCAGTTTAAAATATGGCAAAAGACTTGAACAAACATTTCATCAAAGAAAACATCAAATAGCTAATAAGAACATGAAAAGTGTTCAACGTGATTCATCTTTAGAAGAATGCATATTAAAACCACAATGAAATAACACTATACACTCACCTGAATGACTATAATCAAAACACAGATGATGAAAAGTTTTGGCAAGGATGTAGAGAAACTGAAAATATTACTGGTAGAAATGTAAAATTGTATTGCCACTCTAAAAAATAATTTTGCAGGAGTTTAGAAAGTTAAACATGAGCTTACAATGATTCAACAATTTCACTTCTATGAATCCACCCAAGAAAAATAAAAATACATCTCTCTACAAAAGTCTTATACAAAAAATGTTCATAGCAGCATTATTCATAATAGCCAAAAATTGTGAGCAATACAAATAATCAACAACTGTCATATGGATAAACCAAATACAGTATATCTGTATAATGCACTACTATTTGCCAATATAAAATAACAAAATATTGATACATCCTACAACATGGAAGAACTTCAAAATGTTATGTTACATGAAAGAAACTAGATATAAAAGACTACATATTGTATGATTCTCTATGTATGAAGCATTCAGAAAAGATGATGGTCTAGACCTCAGGCACTTGCATTAAAAAATAATTTCACATCATTTTTTTATTTCTAGATTTGCATTTCTCTCATTTGTTCTGCAATAATCTAGTGTCTCCATAGATATCCTCAAAATTCATTCCCTGATCAAATGCATTTGAAAAATGCCAAATACTACTTTTAGCTTTTAGAGAGTCACAGTGCATCTTAAGGTCTGAGAAATCCAACAACAGTTACAATAGAATTTAATTTTAACACCATTTTAAAATGAAATCTCATTATCATCCATAAAGTTATAAAGAATGTGTTTTTATTTGTCAACCAGCCTTATTAAATGTTAAGATTTTTCAGTTTTTCTTTATATTTTAAATTAGAAAAATTACATATACATTTGAAATGCTTATGTATCAAAATTCCATCCTTTTTTCCAGCTGATCCACTATCCTAAGCTAGTGTTTATTATTACTATGCTTCTTTTTATACTGTTATCACATAGCTATGTCTATAAATAGTATACAGTATTTTTAATATGCTCTAAAACTTTAGCTAAGCAGTGACATACTTGTATTTTTCTCTCAAAATTATGTTTTTGAGATTCTGCCATGTTATAGGTGGTTCACTTTCATAAGGGCTTAGTATTTAATTATATGATTATATTGATAATTCACTTATCCAATTTATAGTAAAATTTGCATAAATAATGATGCAACAAACACTATAAACATATCTTGTGTACTTGTAGTGGATGGATTTCTAGAACGTGTTTCTAAAAGCGGAATTGTTCTGTCAAAGAGCATGCTTATGTTCAAGTTTACTGTAACTTGACAAATTGCTCTCCCAGAGTGGCTATTTCAATTCATATGAACATAAACATGTTTAAAATCCATTTCTCTAAATTCTTGCCAATACTGTAAATGTCATGTTCAAACTTTTAAAAACACAGTGGCCATATAAATGTGAAATGTTTTAATATGCATTTCCCTGGTTGCTAATGAGGCTGAGCATCTTTCTGTTTCTTTCTTATGCTGACTTACCATTAGAGTTTCCTCCTCTGTGATTTGCCTTTGTCCGTTTCTCTTTTAGACTAACCAGAAGTTCTTTTAAAATTCTGTATGCCATCTTTTGTCAGCCGCATGTGTGACAAGTATCTACTTCCAGTCTGCATCTTCCATTTCAAATATGTTTATCACAGGCATTGTTATGGTTGTTAAATACTTTTAAAATTAGGATTTAATGGCATTTGTGACTCTTTCCTTTATAGTTTGTCAACTTTTAAAGTTGTTTGTTTATTTAAGTCTTTAGTTGACTCGCAATAGCTATTTCATCTTTTCCCAACTCATTTGTAAAGTTAACTCTCCCCTATATCAGCTTTTATAAATATCTAATTCTGTTTCTTGGCTCTATATTCTATTCCATTGTCATTGTTCCATGCATGCATGATACCTTATTATCTACTTACTATAATTTAATGTATAATAAATCTTGCCATCTGGTAGAGCTGGTCTCCACACCTTGTTATTCTTTAACATTATCTTTAGAGTGTTTCTTTGTTCTAACAGCATTTACATTCTCCAGGGCTTTCTACATAGACAACGATATCATCTACAAATAAGAATACTATTTTTTTCTGATTTGTATATCTCATTTCCTTTTTTATTATTATATCACATTGGCTAGAAATTCCAGTACAACATTAAATAGGAGAGGTAATAGCAGAATTCTTCACTGCTCCCAAATTTTAATGGAAATGCCTAAAGTTTCATTACTAAATATATTAACTGTTCATTTTACAGTTAAAATACCTTTAATCAGGTTGAGACACTTCTACTACTTTGCTATGATGTTTTATAATGAAGAAGCATTGAAAACTATTTAAATGTTTTCTGTATCCAAGATCATTCATTAAGGTGTCATTTAGCCTTTGCTAAATGTAACAAAATGCCCAAAACTGTTGTGGCTTAAAAAGATTATTTTTTTCTCAGTATTTCTCAAATGCATTTCCCACGAAAAAAAATAGTTGTGTGTTGGCCGAGCATTCTGTTCTCACTTACGCTCACTCAAAAGGCAGAATATATTCAGTAAACAGGCCTACTAGGACTCAGCTAGTACTACTGGGGCCTCTTTTCCCTGTTTGTCTTTTCACCGTGCTAGAGGCTAGTCCATGCTTTTTCACAGGATTATATCAGGGCTCTGGGCACAAAAAAAGCAGAAAGCTTGATGCACAACCACTTTTTAAGCCTCTTCTTTTCTTTCTTTTTTTTTTTTTTTTTTTTTTTGAGAAGGAGTCTCGCTCTGTTGCCCAGGCTGCAGTGGCGCAATCTTAGCTCACTGCAAGCTCCTCCTCCTGGGTTCATGCCATTCTCCTGCGTCAACCTCTCGAGCACCTGGGACTACAGGCGCCCGCCACCACGCCTGGCTAATTTTTTGTATTTTTAGTAGAGACGGGGTTTCACCGTATTGTCCAGGATGGTCTCGATCTCCTGACCTCGTGATCCTCCCGCCTCGGCCTACCAAAGTGCTGAGATTACAGGCGTGAGCCACCGCGCCTGGTCCCAATCCTCTTCTTTAGTAAGATTTGCTAATTTTCCATTGGCCAAAGCAAGTCACACAGCTGAACCTAGATTCAAAGGATAGAGAAGCAGATTCCATCTCTTGATGGGAAGAATAACAAAGAATATATGCCCTCTACTCACAATCCAGTCTCTTTTTTAGTATAGTATATGGAAACAGTTTTTGGGTTTTGTTTTTTTTTTTTCTGATGAGGAACCATACTTTACAGTATGGTCCTGGGTATGTTACAGATACCCAGGAATTTGGTCATTTTCTTTTCTATACAAATGTCACACACAACACTGAATTCACTTTCTTAGTATTATATATGTTTGTATATGCAAAAAGGATTGGCCCCTAATTTTATTTTTATTACTATTCTTGTCTAGTTTTGTAACAAGATGTCTAGATCAAGGATATTTCACTCTTTCTCTGTTTGCTGAAACTGTCAGCCCAGATAAGGAATCATCAGTTCCTTGAATATGGGTGCTCATAATCTTTCTGTTGTCTGTGCAAGACAGGGGACAATGAGGACAAACTATAAACATTTTTGAGTTGACTGATTTTTCAAAATTCATTTGTTTGCTATTTGCTTATTCAACTTTTCTATTTTTTGAGTCAATTTTGGAAATTTACAATTTTATAGATATTCATCTATTACATATAAGTTATTATACTGGCTTAAATTTGCTCATAGTAATCATAGGGTGTTAAAAATATCTGTTCCCCTTTTTATTACAAATTCATTTCTTTATCTCTTTTCTCTTTTTTATGTTAATCTTGACAGATATTGACATATCATTAATTTATTCAGAAACCCAAACTTGTTTTGTCGTTCATCTCTTTCTTTCCCTTATATTGAACATTTCTGATCTATCTTTGTTCCTCCTCCTTTCTTTCTACGACTTTATTTAATTTTATTCCATTTTTCTTTTTCTAACTTCTGGAGTGAAATGAAATATAGAACAAAGCAGCAGAAGGGCAAGGAATAGATCTGAGAGGAAACTGCCAAGACCAGCACACAACCCTTCTGGGCTCAGTTTTCCTCTTGATAAAGTATATCTTTTAAAAATTATTTTCTGAATGTTTATTGGGGATAAACTCTTTCAGTATTAGTATGACTAAAAATGTCTTGCCACAAAAATAGGCTTTGACAAAAATGTATCATGTTAACTGGAAAGAAATGCAACTTCATAAAAATGTTAATCCTCTCTAAAACAGTTTATATTTGTTATGATAATATTCAGGCCATCTTGAAAATTGCATGCTTTTTTATATTACCATGTTATATTTGTGTCTCTATTCTACCAAAATAACTTAATTTCTATTTTATTTTATTTCCTCTGACCAATATCCTTTCTCTGTGATCACCTTATGCAATTAGATATAACAATTACTTGTCAGCAGAAGTATCAGATGGAATATATTTTTTAAACTTTGTGTAATCATCTAAAAATATGCTCTCATAGAAATATTTTACAAAGAGTATATCCTCATAGCCTATCAAATAGTCTTTTTGGGGAGATTTAAAAGATCAAACCAAACAAAAATTAAACAAACAAAACCGTACAACTTTGTACTGATTTGCTTTGTAAGTATAATGAACCAGATTGTAAAGCCACAATAGCAATTTTGAATGCCTCAAGTCAAGTTCAGAAAATACATGAACCTGCCCAAAATAAGGCAACTTTTAGAAGAATCAAACTTAATGAAATTGCTGATGGCTTATTCTTCTTATAATGTTGGCAATTCCTAATCTCCAAACGTGTAATATTCCTAAAGTCAAAGCTAATCTTCCATTTTGACAGCCTTCTGTTTATTCCATGATAAATATCAGGCAGGTCAATAGTTAACTTTCATAATTGTTTCAACAAGAAGCATGTCTCTGTGAATACTTTGAAATAAATACTTCAAAATTCCTTCAGCTCTGATTGGAAAAATCTGTCTTGGCCTTGTGAACAAATGTAGGTCATGCCAGATCGTCTTCACAAAACTCTCAAAGTAGGTAAAGTGTTGAAATAGTTTAATAATACATTCTAGGCTATCCTAGCATATTCTCTCTAAACTTTTCAGCAGAAAATATTGATTCTGAAGCATGATTTTGACTTTTAAATGTTTTTAGGTTTCAACCTTTAGTAATCAGTACAAATTTAAGAAAACTTCTTATTACGAAAGCTTCTCTGTTTTTCCTGTGTACTCTCATTCTGGCCATGTTTAAAAGCATCAATCTTACGTCAGAAGACCTGCCCTTCTGCATTTTATTAAATAATCATATTTTACTAGGGTATCTTTTCAAAAAGTCCTTCTCTTCCTACTTACCAACTCTACTGCAAACCACCACGAATGTCATTTACATAATTTCCATCTTTATAATCTTCCCTGCCGAGATTAGAGCAAGAATATAGAGTCCAATGTGAATGGATACACACTTATCCTCTACCTAGAGTCTCAGCATCTTTTAACAAGCATTAATACCCTGTTTCCCCTATGACTTTACTTAAATAACACTATCTATTATTGTATTTCACTGGAAGCAATAAAGAGAACGGTTTTATTGTGGCTGTTGCTGTTATTTCACTCTGTTAAACTTTCTGCAAATCTTATTCAAAAATACGTATATTTTAAATCTTTCTTACAAAATTTGTTCTGAAATACCACCAAATCTTTCAAGTCCCTGAGATGAGTTAGAATGTTTCTACTTTTAACTAAAGTATCTGCCAGAAGTATTTTAATTGTCCCTGTTAACATTCATCTTGGAGAGAAATAACCATAACAAAAACATACCGTAACTGATATTCTTAATGTTGACAGTAAGGTCCATGATATTAATTATCTTTCAAATGACCAGTAAAGATTAAATTATTAATCAGCTTAGTTTTTTAGGATTAAGCCAAATATTTTGTCTTTATTACTCAAAATGGATCATTTATATATGGTATTTTACTATTACCACAGATATGTGTGTTTGGCAAACGTTAGAGAAACAAATAATAAACATCCTCACACCCCAAATAAAACCAGATCAACAACAAAAACAATAATTTAGCAGGAGTAAATTATCTACAAAAACTAAAGAATTCTAGTTTTGGGTAAATAATCTCTCAGCAAAGAAAAAAATGTTTATTACACTAAAAATATATCCTTTCTCAACAATGTAACTCATATTTATCCCCAACTTCCTAATTCAAATTTCCCCCTCTGGTTCAGCAATACTATGAACACAATTCCTAACTTGCTTCTTTGCTTTTAATGTTGCATCTTACCTAATCCATCTAATGCACAGCCTCCTGCCTCAGGCGTGAGCCTGAGAACAGAATGCTCAGCCAACACACAACTTCTTCTTAAAAGCAAGACTCCCTGCCAGTTCAATATTTTGTAATAGCTCCAGTTATCTATTTATTAAAATCTAACCATATTACTTAACATGCAAGACCTGAACCACAAGTCCAAATTACCATTCCAGCCTTCCTAAAATTTGCCTCCCTATGTTTGTCTTCAAGAATTTCCTGCTCCAGTAAAACCTGCTGGATGACCACACTTCCTTTCTAGCTAACAGATTCTACTCAGAATTCAAATCTCAGTCTAAATTCTCCTTTCCCTATTCTCCTTATGAAGCAGGCTTTCCATTTGCCCCACTCATATTCTTTGCTGCTAGTTTTTGTATAATCTTTCCATTTTACACTGTATTATAGTAATGCCAGTCTTCCCTCTCTTTCTGTAGTGCATCTTGAGGAAAAGAAATATTCATCCTTCTATTGAAGCAGCTCCCTTAGCGATATGTAACACAATGATTTGCAGAGTAATTTTTGAACTTATGTTTTCAGTACTGAGTTAGGGCCTGAAGACTAAGAGACTGAAAGAGAGCACTAACCCTTTATTTCCTATTCACATTTTTTTTAATGAACAAAAAGTTAAAATGACTAATGATTTTTATTCTCCAAAGACAGAGCAATAAAAAAATCTCCAGGTATAAAATATAAACCAAATCAGTACTTTTTTTTTTTTAATTTCAGAAGCCTCAATTCTAAATCTTATTAACAATCAAGTGCAGAATTTTCTGGAATTGGCAACCCAATTACTGCGTTTGCTTCCCTGTGCTATTCAGTGTTGCCAGAAGGCATAAATTAATTTTGATAAATGAATAAAGAACTGAGTTGGTAATATACTAAACAAATGTTCCACTGACTTTAATATTAAGGAAAAAAAAAGTGAAGCAAAGCATCACCTTCTAATATATAATGATACGTTCAAATTTAGTAGCTAGAAGTGTGGCAAAAACTGAATTAACTATGTCAGAAGATGGATGACTTCCCATTAACTGCATTTTAAAATAGTGTTAAGACTGTATTAATTATGAAGGCTTTTCATTTTAATTGTCTATAAACAGAACAGGTTAAGTCAATTTTATGTACATCAAATAATTTTTAAGCAGGCTGCTAACACTAACACATGAATAATTAGTTCATTCATGATTCTTTCAAATGACTTTCTTTTGCACTTCAACACATCCTTGTTCTCTCTCCTTCTTTCTTTCTCACTCTGTCTCTGTAGGTGTATAAAAAATAATACACATGTACTTAGATATACATGCATTTAAATACTCAAGTTTTAATACATATATATTTAAAAGATAATAAATATTACAGAAAGAGGTATTTCCCTAAAACCAATAATAAGTAGAAGCACAGAATGGGGGAGGCTGCTGTCTACCAAGTATTTTGAATTAAAAGATAAAACAAAATAGAAAATAATTCCTATTGTATATTAACCAAAATATGTCATAGATGCATGATAATCATTATTTCTGGGTGCCTTATTTGTGAATTTGGCAACTCATTAAAATGTATTTATAACCACAAAGTCAGTACTCATGAATCTTTTATAATTATTTGCAACGCACACAAAGCATTAAAATATTTGAATTACCTGACACATTCCCACCTGTGGCTGAACAAAGTGATGCTCTGCCTTCTTGGTTTAGCTCTCATACTGTAAAAACAAGTGTCTTTTTTGTGTTCTATTTAGTGCTGTGTTTTTTGCATTTTTGTGCTTTTTGTTGGTAATTTTCTTTTTTAAATTGGCTCAGAAGTATAATGCTGAAGTACTGTCTAGCGTTGCTAAGAGCAAGACTGTGATGTGACTTACGGAGAAAGCACATATTTTAGATAAGCTTTGTTCAGGCATGAGTTATAGTGCCATTGGTTGTAAGTTCACTGGTAATAAATCAAAAATATATATTAAAGTTGCCTTAAATAGAAATACACATAAAACAATGTTATATATTGATTGTTTCACAAAATTATTGTGACCAGAGGCTCACAAGAACTTAACTCCTATATCTCCTTTAGGAGAAATGGTCAAGTATTTGCTAATTCAGTGTTTATACAATTTTATAGAGCATAACTAACACAAATAATGAGAATCAACTGTATACCATATACACACAAAACCATACATGCAATAGAATATTCTGATATAAAGTTATGAAATTAATCAAAAGATAGGTAATGTCAGAAAAACTACTTTTTTCAACTATATAACACTGCCTGCTCAAAATCAATTTTCTGGCCAAACTGAGTATATATTCTCAGTTAAAGGAAGAAAATATTTCTATTAACTTCTGTGATAATTTTAAAGATGAAATATAGTCTTAAAAGAATCTTAGGAAAAAAAGAATGTGTCTTCCATATTAAAATTATGCTGAATGTACTACTAACCACAATCTCATAGCATTTTCAGATATTTCCAACACTTTCCATCTCGGTAATGTTCTTACTTAAACTAGAAAGGTCTCCGTTGAATGAGAATACTCTTACCTCATGTTTATAGAGCCTCATACTGTTTAGCTGAATATTTTCAGTAGAGTAAGGGCACAATATAGACAATGGCCTCTATCCTAAACAGCTGTGCCTCCCTAAGCCTCCAGTTTCCTTATCTTCAAATAAGAAGCTGAACAAGGTAATTATTCAAGTCTCTTTCAGGGTGTTAGCAAAAAATGCATCCTGAATCTACTTGAGAGTAAAACTGGAGTAAAATATTAAAGGACAAGAGGTGAACAAATATTTCACCTCAAACTCAGCTGGACCTATTTTCTGAGAAAATTCTAACAACAGGATACAAGTCTAGAGACAGTACTGGCATCATAATTTGAATTTTTATCATTTTGGTATGCATTATTTCTAACAAGCTAGTGTAGCTAAATTGATCCTGAACTCCCATACAGCTACTGGAAATTTATTACTTGAGGAAAATGTGAAATCTGAGTGCCTACGGGAATTTGGACTTGTATTCAAATCTAAATATAAATAGCTCACGGATTTTTTTTTAGCCCCTCTGAAATGTCATAGAGAGTATTAGGAGACCCAGTTTATATTCAGCCTTTACACTTAATTGAATAAATATATGATCAACAGAAGAATCAAGATGACAAATCAAATTTCATTTTAGAAGCTGTGAAAAGGAAGTGATTTGACAGTATTTCCAGAAGAAACATACAAGGAAGTGTATAAGAACTAGTCATTGTATTCTTTGTAGAGTTTATAGGAAATATAATCATAAAACAGTATTTTAACTATTCAGTCACATAAAATATGACAAATTCATTGCCATTCTATGGAGCAATTTGAAATGAAAGAGTACAAAAAAGCATGACCCATAAAATTACAAAACAGTTTTTGTGCAGGTTTCAAGTCAACAACTTCTTAAAGAAATGTGTAAATATGAACAGAGTATCTTTATATTACTATATTTAGACAAAGGCAAACTATTAGCAAAAGTCTGGACTCAGAAAATACCGGTTTCTGGTGTGAAAATATCCTCTAAAATTCATGCCACTTCATCCAAGGTTAAGAGGCCAAATTCATTAATTAAAAAATACCTTATATTCTGACTAATTGGTCAGAGATTTTACATAATAAAACCAAATTATTAGTGCCTAATTCAAAAGGGCATATTTCTTCCTTTCATTTGCAATGATTTTCATTAATAGAAACAAAACAACTATGGATGGACTCAAGTATTCCTTTTCTGAAATAAAACAGGCACATGCTATTAACTATTCAGAAATAAAAATACTTTAAATTGTATATATTTCTTCTTTTTAACCCTCCAGACTTTAACAGACACATCCATCTCCTATGCTAGACACCACTAGAGTAGTGATTATTTATTTTTTTCTTGGGGCATATATTTTAAGTAAAGATAATATCCTTGGTCACATAGTCTCTTTCTTGTTCTTACTTGCTCTAATTTCCTCACTTATATATCTTTTATAAATTATATATGTTTTGTGAGCAATATGAGTAATTTCTTTTCTGGAACAATTAATCATATAAATAAACATAAGTTTTAAAAAATCAATTTTTCTACTTTCTGAAAAACGTTCTCACTTGCCGAGTTTTCTAGGTTAAATTAGGTTCCTTCGAGAATGCAGCTTATATTTTTGCTCCTATTCATTTATCTCTCTATATCTATTTATTTCTCAGTGACTGGAGGTATAAAAACTAAGATTCAGAAAAAATGAATGATCCGTGCTTACAATCCATTTTTTCAAGTTGTCATCTGTTAAGGGTTGATGCACATGGTAGAAGTATGTGGCTTTTCTTCAATTCTTCAATTTTCAAGTAGATATTCATTAGCTCGACTCTATAAATAAGTTAGCCTACCAAGACCAAGTTGCTGTGAATGACAGCTCTGCTCCTCTGATTACTAGATCCACTTAAATGATCTCACGTATACTTTTAAAATTAGTATCTGTGACATATTTGAAGGGAGCAAGGAAACATGCTAATTACCTTCACTTCTAAGTTTACAGGTAAAATGAAAACTATCTCATTAATCCAGAGTGAGACATGGCCCTGGGTTGACGATACAAAGTGAGAAACCGAGATTAGTTCTGAAAACAAGTCACATGCAATTTTACTATGTTGGTGTTGGTTCGCTTGTTAGGTTTTCTCTGCTTACTCAGTTGTCAAGGATCTTCATTCTGAATGAGGATAAGAACTTGACAATGTTTGCATTCATTGTGTGACAATGGGGTAATCTCATCGGAGTATAGTGAATCCCTTTCTCAATCATGTAGGAGGGAGTGAGAAGGACTCCCACTGTGTAGATAGTTGCTGTCTGTCTGTGGATTTTCTGGGCAAAAATGTCTTTTTCTTCTGACATCTGTTACTTCACAGTAATGGGAATACTCTGACTACCTTCCTGGGTTGTGCAAGTAATAAAAGAGCAAATCTCGTTGTAAATTTTGCTACCTCTTAGTATCTAGGTTATCTTTGCAAAAATTGTATTTGGAATTATATATACCTCAGAGAAAGAGGAGGGCCTTATTTGTACTCATTATGGCATACTTTGGTATTATTATTTTTACTTATATACCTCTCTTCTCCATAAGAATACATACCCCTTAAAGACAATCTTGTCTTTTTAATGATTTTTTTCTCCAATGCCTTGCAGAGTGTCAAAACACAGTAGATATAAAAAAATAAGTTTTTAACCTGATAAGTGTGAAAGAAGAATAATAGAAAGTGTTTTTCTATTTAACTACCTAGAGTTTATAAAACTCCTTGATCACTTATATTCAGGAGCCATCATTAGCAGCATTGTTGTTTTCATCACTGTTGTCATCTTTGTCATCATCTCACTTCCCATTTATTGGTCTCTAATTAAGTACCAGTCTCTCTGTTAAGCAAGTTTTATACATAACCTCATTTAATCCACACAACAGTCTCATGAGATACTGACCTCAGCTCCATTTTAAAAGTGAAGAAACTGAGGTATGGAGAAGGCAAGCAATTTGTCACAGCTGAACAAGTAGCAGAGTCATGATTTAAACTGTGTACTTGTCTTATTTTAGATTCAAACTCTTATCTACGTTGTGCTTGTGGTAAAAGTTACCTTTCCCCTTCCCCCCACCAGTCTTCTTGATTGTACAATAAAGTTTTTGTTAGTCTTTTAATAGCTTTTATCCCATCTCCTATCGGCTTACCTACATGCCTCCTTGGATGTATGCTATTGAAAAGAAAAAAAAATCTGAGTTAGGTTAATTAAAGGAATAAAAGTGTGTGTGTGTGTGTGTGTGTGTGTGTGTCTATATATGTATACAATCCTAGATATGGAGATTCATTTCATTCTAGGTGGCTCTCAACTCAGGCTACATATCAGAATTGCTTAATAAGTTTTTGAAAACTGCAGATTCCCAGGCTCTGTCCAAAAACTGCTGAATCAGAATCCCTTAGGAGAGATCCTGGCATCTCATTAAAACAAAAACAAATGTCATGCTGTATTTCTTATGTGCAACCTGGTTAGCAAATCAGGGCTTAGGTCTGTGAGACAGTGACTTGAAGAAGTGATTTCTTCCTGGGCACTGGACCATCAATGTGAGTGCTTTGGGCAATGGTGGTGGTGCCTTGAGCAGTGGATGCCTGGACAGTGCCCAGATTTTTCCTAGTTATTTTTTTTTAATAAATATTTATTGAGTATCTACTATGTGCCATACAGTGTGCAAGAGCTTACACTTCTGCAAGTGTAAAAACAGGAAATAATTCAACCAATATAACTATTTAATTTTTCTTTATAATTAAAATTTTGAGGTATATCCACTTTGTTCACAACATGCTCAGCTCTAATGTCTTAGTTCGGTGCCCAGTTTGTAGGTTTCATAGAGTAAGGGATTTAGAGAAATCAGTGCAAGAAAGAAAGGCATAAAACTACACACACACATACACACACACACACACACAAATAAAATAAAACGGAGAACACACTAAATCATTAATACAAGCTACTCATAATTTATTATTTATGAGAAAAATGAGAGAACATTTAGGCCAAAATTTAAATAAATTCACATAAGAACAAAGGAGTTATGACTATGATTCTCTTGCTCATTGCATATTCTACATCTTCATATTTATCCTCAAAGAAAATAATTATCTTTGTGTCCCCAGGTCTCATCCAAGCATAAATTCTTGGTAACTGTGCTTATCAGGTTTGACTTTGACATCTGACTGTTCTCACAGGTATCTTTATAGATTTTTAGAATCTGTTCTAGTGTCTGGAATCTGTGTGTTATAATCACATTCCTTTTTTTCTCCCCTATTACCACTCTGACCTTGCCTTCCCAGCTCATCACCCCCAGCACTTGGCCACTCTTACCCTACACCACTTCATTCTGTCTTTTGACTCCTTTACTGCTAAAAAGAAGTAAGCACTTGGACTCGGGAAGGGGAGCATCACACACCGGGGCCTATCACGGGGAGGGGGGAGGGGGGAGGGGGGAGGGATTGCACTGGGAGTTATACCTGATGTAAATGACGAGTTGATGGGTGCTGACAAGGTGATGGCTGCAGCACACCAACATGGCACAAGTATACATATGTAACAAACCTGCACGTTATGCACATGTACCCTAGAACTTAAAGTATAAAAAAAAAAAAAAAGGAATTAAGAAAAAGATACCCTGTGGCAGGTAACGTTTTCCCCCTTGCTCTTCCTGCAGCTCACCACTAGGCCCCATATCTACATGAAATGGGTTTCTTCCCTTTTTTCAGTAATGTTCTGGCATCTCTACTTCTTACATTAGCTCCAGGCCTTGGCGAGCAACTGTATTTTTAGAGATTTCATTTTTCTGAGTATTTTCAAATACATTTGAATAAAATAAAATTTTAAAACACAAAGATGGTAGTATCCTCTAAAATAGTAGAGGGGAGGGATGGTGAGGAGGAAAATCAGCAAAAGTATGTGGCAGGCCCCTAAGGATACTGAAGGGTAGTTTGAAAACCGACCCTGAGATAATGTCTTCAACACCTAGACTTTTGGATTCATAATTATATTTTAATTATTTTTATTGGAGTGATGAAAATTTAGTAGTTCCACAGATTTTTCTGAGGATATTTCATAATGAACTTTAGTACTTTAAACACTTTTAATCCTTTAAACACTTCCTGAAAGCTGTTATTCTTCATCCTTCATATTTGAAAATGATAGTTACACCACTGGGAAGACATTCAAACACTCAGGTGGCACATGCCCTCATTCTAAGGTTTATAGCTGCTCACATTTACCCAAGTCTGTTGGCTCTTCTGGGGTGCATCACCATTTGCTCAGACAAATCATCTTAGCTCTTGAGACCTGCAAGTCCTGATAGCCCATTCCATACAATTTACAGAGGACGAAACTGGAGATAAAAATGAATGGACAGAATACAACTCAGCAATTAACTATTGACATAGGCACATATCAACTTGGATGAATCTCAAGGAAACGATGTTTAGTGGAAAGTCAACTTCAAAAACTACTTACTATATGATTCCATTTATATGATGTTCTTGAAATGACAGAATTACAGAAGTGGAGAACATAGATCCCGGCGCGGTGGCTCACACCTGTAATCCCAGCACTTTGGGAGGCTGAGGCCAGCAGATCACCTGAGGCCAGGAGTTAGTGACCAGCCTACCCAACGTAACGAAACCCCGTCTCTACGAAAAATACAAAAAATAAATTAAAAAATTTTTTAAAGTGAGCTGGGTGTGGTGGCAGGCACCTGTAATCCCGGCTACTCGGGAGGCTGACACAGGAGAATCGCTTGAACCCTGGACGCAGAGGTTGCAGTGAGCCAAGATCACGCCACTGCACTCCAGCCTGGGCGCCAATAGCGAAACTCCATCTGAAAAAAAAAAAAAGAAAAAAAAAAGAAGTGGAGAGAGGGATTCTTGTGATGAAATTGTTCTTGACCTTGGCAGTTACTCCACAAAACTACACATATAATAAAATGGCACATAACTAAATACAAACACACACACACACACAAACACACACAAATGGTTCCATGTAAAACTGGTGAAATCTGAATAA
Source organism: Macaca thibetana thibetana (assembly GCF_024542745.1). NCBI lineage: Eukaryota > Metazoa > Chordata > Mammalia > Primates > Cercopithecidae > Macaca > Macaca thibetana. Next base: position 28,960,465 of record NC_065579.1, read on the forward strand.
GGTAGGTGAATTGTTTCAATGTTAAATTTCTGGTTGTGATACTGTGTTACAATTGAATACCCTGGAAGACACTGGATGCAGGGCATCTGTAATTTCTCCTATTTCTTATAACTGCATGTGAATCTATAGTTACCTATAAAAAGTAGAATAGAAAAATACCAGAATCTGTGTACAGTAACTGGATTGCCATTCACTTTTATGATTCTCGTGCCTTAAGTATTTTCATTAATAAGAGGATATTGACTTGTAAAAAGTACTAAAAAACAATGCAGGAATACCTTATTTTGAGAGGGAAAGTAGAATCATATTCCTTGGTCTCAGATTTACAAAAAAAATATGATTCAATAGATAATCTTCCCTATTGATAAATTTTCAGTTTATAAATTGAAAGAGGAATCTTCATTTTATAAAATGATTCACATCTAAATGGGGGAAATCTTACAAATGTTTGGATTTACAAGAAGAAACGTTTTGAACAAACTATGACACCTCTATGTTAGCAAAACCAACATTGCTTCAATACCTATGAGATTTCAATTGTTTAAATCTTTTCAATTCCCTTATCAACCCTTTTTGGTAGCAATATGATACAACTTAAAACACAGGCCTGACAATTAGGACAACTGGCCCCAGTGTTGTCTGTGTCGTTTACCTGCTAATGACTATAAACCAAATAAGGTTGAATTTCCTTATCTGTAGAATGGGGATAAAATATCTTCCATGTCTCTCTCATTTTGCTATGAAGAACAAATAAAAGAGACACTTATAACAGAGAACATTTGGAAATATTATGCAAACATACCACAATATCTAATACATGCAAGAGGCTGGATATCACCTCAGCTAGTTATTAACAGCAGACATTCCAGCACCACAACTGAGATACTTTAAACAGAACTGCAATCCTAGTATACTAACCATTAGTGGTCTTGTCACATTGAGTCAAATAGCTCATATTGACGACTTTGTCAAAGAACATTTAAAAATTTATTATTCAGTGGATAAATCTGTAAAACTTGCTTTAAGGGTACTAGATATCCCTATTGCTTTATAGTTCAGCATAGAATTTAAGATTACCTACCATCACTATCCTTGATTTGACTTTCAAATAACCTACTGATTTTCTTATTGTTGTCCTCAAGTCTACTTTCCATTTTTGGATAGCATTCCAACAATTTGATCAAATTTGGCTCCACGTAACTAGAAAAGTTCTTCACTTCATGAAAGCTTCCCATGAGGCAGGCAGGTTTTTTTTTTTTTTCATATTTTACAAATTCAATCATCCAACACATATTTGAAGTTTGGATTGTGTACTACCAACAATGCTGGGGGCAAGGCATACACTGTCAACAGGATTGAGGTGACTGCCATCCTTTTTAGCTTACATTCTTGTAAAAGTAGGCTGATTGTGCAAAGCATTATGCAAAAGTGTATATTTTTTGCATGTGCAGTTTTTAATCATATTGAAATATTAGAACTCTCTCCTTTTTGATAACATTTTTATGTATCTCAGGTAGCATCATAGATTTTGTATTCTATGGCATTCATTTTAAACATTAACTGCATATGTATGTGAGGAAATAAAAAAGCCATTTTAAGAAACAAAACTCTTATTTTACAAAAAAAGAGATGTCTAACCTTTTTTAAAATAGCTTTTAGTTTTTGAAACGTGTTATTTTTTCCCCAAAGATAATAATAATAAGGCAAATATGATGGATTTTATTATTGACTCCAATTATCCTTTGAAACATAACTTTCAGCACCCACTAACTGTGGGAGGGCATCATTCCCATGCGTATGCTTGTCCATGTGACTTACTTTAGCCAATGGGATATTAACAAACATTACACAAGCAAAGTCTTGAAAATCATTTGTGTTATTGGGCTGGCTTTGTTCTACTTCTGCCCACAGGGTCATGCTCAGCATTTCAGGAGCGACATCTGGAGGAGAAATGCCCTAGTTAAGCTTCCCCAGCCAAGCCCACACAGGAGCAGAGCCTGTAGACAATCTACATACACATGAGTGAGTTCAGCCAAGATCCCAGAGCAACCCAGCTAAGCCCAGCTTGGATTAGATTACTCCCCAGTCAACTCATAAACAAGTGAGTAGGTAACTAATATAGAAAACAAGTCTATAGTATTGATGAAAAAAAATCAACACTAACTTTAATCTAATTTTACTGTTAAAATAAGTTTGCTTTAATTTGACTATGTTCATTGTTAACATTATTTGTTTCTCAAGTCTTATATATTCAATAGTTTGTATCCGCACAAACAATAGTATTACAGAAAAGGCTGCTCATCAGAGTTGAGAAAATTGAATGCAGAGGACGTGTCATTCTGTTAGGTTGGTGTGAAAGTAATTGCTATTTTTGCCATTACTTTTGCACCAATCTAATAGTGCTGTAGTTTTAACTCTACCCATCTCTCTTCCACTCCAGAAATCATTTTTAACAGCATTTTTGAAGTACAATTCATGTACAATAAATTGCACAGAGTGTACAATTTGATAACTTTAACAGATGTATAAGCCCAAAACATCACCACAATCAAGACAGTGACCCTATCCATCACCCCCAAAAGTTTCCTCACGTCTTTTTATAATTCTACCCCTCTTGACCCTGACCCCCACCCCTAGAGAACCACTGATGAGCCAGAAGCATTTTAAAATTCAAGTTAGTGTGACATTGTTTTACAGATAATTCTGAATATATTATAATATTAACAAGCTCTGGACTTACGGCAGAGCTCTCAATTCTCCAACACCAGTGGGTTATTACTCCTTAGGTAAAAACAGCTTTCTGGGTACTTTATTCTAACAAGAGAGGTAAATTCCAGAGTAACCCACTAAATACTGTTTATAAAACATTACCAGTTGGTAACTTTATGGGTTGAGGTTCCCAGATAATGTCTTCTTAAAAAGCAAAAAATAGCTTGTAAGTATCTCACAGTGAAGCCACGTATGATCATCAAGTTCTTAATCATAAATTTAATGCCTTACACTTGAGATCCAATTTTTGCCTTTTATTAAGCAGGGTCAGCTATTGTCAAAACCATGTGTATAAATTCCAGCTTCACTATTTATAAAATGTGTGATTTTTGACAATTTATTAAACCTGTCTAGGCTTCAGTTTCCCAATCCATGAAGTCACAACAGAAACATCTAACTTGCATTGTTGCTGAGATTAAATTAACTAATGAAGGTGAAAATACTAAGTGCAGCATTAGGTCTAAGTTTGCTTATTAAATGTCAATTCTCTTCCCTTTTCTTCTTTTCAAACTAAAAGCAGAGTAAAGTTGAAGGAAGAGCATGGGTTTTGCAATGAAGAGGAGAACAACAGCCAAGCCTTCTCCTGTTCTAGCTTTGAGACAAAAATAATTAGCCTCTTTAGGGTTCTCTGGCTCCTTGTCTCTAAAGTGAGCACAATAAACATGTCTAGAAGCAATGACAAGCCAAAGGAGACACATGTCATCTGCATGTCAATGTTTCTAGCATATAAAAATTAAAGAGATATCAGTGTTATATCAATTGTTGAATATTTAATATTTACTGTTGACCCTTGAACTAGGGGCACCTCCCTCCAGTAGAAAATCTGCATGTAACTTTTGACTCTCCCAAAACTTAACTACTAGTAGCCTGCTGTTGACTGGAAGCCTTACTGATAATACAGTCAATTAACATGTATTTTGTGTGTTATATGTACTATACACCGTATTCTCACAATACATTAAGCTAGAGAAAAGAAAATGTTAATAAGAAAGTTATAAAGAAGAGACAATAGATTTACTATTCATTTAATAGAAGTGGATAATCATAAAGGTCTTCATCCTTATCTTCACACTGAGTAGACTGGAGGGAGAACAGGAAGAGGAGGGGTTGGTCTTGTCTCATGGGAGGAGGCAGAGGTGGAAGAAAATCCTTGTCTAAGTGGACTCGTGCAATTTAAACCTCTGTTGTTCAAGAGTCAACTGTGTATTAACAATTAAAATTGTGGAATAATTGTTCCCAATTTCATCAATCTACCTCAGAAGATAATATAAAAATTAAATTATTTTAAAAGTCTACTTTTTGGAAATTTATGCTTGGCAATCTGAGGCACACCCAAAACCCCTGCCTAGTTCAAATGGCTTTGAAAATGATTTTATGAAGTGAGTATAACATAAGGTATAAATTAGGGACTGCTCTAGAGTGAAAGTAAGTATTAAAGAATAAAATAATGTAATTGTATAAGTATTTGGTTTTAGTTTTGACTAGTTTTATTATATTGATAAACCTATAAAATTTATTTTTTACAAAAATATTTTAAAACATAAAATTATTTCTGTTATATATATATATAACCACAAAATAAAACAGTACACTAAACACAATAATATTTTATTATATTTTTTATATTTAAATCATGTATTTAGCCATATCTGTCTCTTATGCCAAGTTGTTGGTGTTATTCTGAAGACTATGTTTTTGCTTTTCCTCTATGTAATGTCATTATTTTTATTTTTTTCATAAAATTGCCTGTAATTTTCCTCAAAGGTGCATTTCACAGTTAATAAATTTGAAATTGTTGACATCTCCAATTAACTATTCACAACAGACCATAAAAATTTTAATTGAAAAAATATTATCTGTGGTTGCTAAAATAACCTGTAGGCATACAGCAAATTTTGCTAAATAGAGGATATTTTAAATTCTACTTTTCCCCCCAAATTTTGCTATGCTAAGAATATTCTGAATTATATATTTTTTTATATTGGAAAGTGCAAACATTTCAGTCCAAATATTACCTCTTATTTTGCCTCATGTTTTTGTTTTTACCTTCAAAAACATTTTTGTAATATAAAAATGTATCATAATAGGTGTCTGTATGATTCTTTGTAATATTGTTCCAGATACAGAGATTGGAAAATCAGTACGGAACACAAATTTATCTAATTAAAAACAAATTCGACCAAAATATTTTCTAAGTTAAAATATCTCAAAGAAAAAATAAGTCTAGTAAATAGTTTGAGCTCTCAATGTTTAATATTTTTCCCTTATCTAGTAATATATTTGTTTTTTTCTTTTTGTTTTTCTTTGAGAAGGAGTCTTACTCTGTCGCCCAGGCTGGAGTGCAGTGGTGTGATCTTGGCTCACTGCAAGCACCACCTCTCAGGTTCAAGTGATTTCCATGCCTCAGTCACAGACATGCACCACCATGCCCAGCTAAATTTTTTTTTCTTTTCTGTTTTTTTTTTTTATTTTTAGTAGAGACAGGTTTTCACCATGTTGCCCAGGCTGGTCTCGAATTCCTGGCCTCAAGCAATTCACCCGCTTCGGTATCCCAAAGTGCTGGCATTGCAGGTGTGAGCCACCACACCCGGCCTTCAGTAGTACATTTCAATGTACTTCTATCTGCAAGTTTTGTTTTTAAAAAGTTGCTATTTGTTAAAATGTTTAAAAGCTGAAGTTTTTAGTGTTTTAATTACAAGCCTTGGTTAAAAATTCTCAAGTGATTTCAAACAAAATGAAAAGAAAATATAAAAGGCTCATTTAGAAAAGACTAATAACTTTGTTGAACACTTAGATTGTTTACAAGTAATAATTCAAAGACTCAGATATTTCAAAACTCTGACTGACAACAAGCATTAAAAAAAGAAACCATGTAGTGTCATGCCAAATAGTTTTTCTGTATTTAATGTATCTAATCACATAGTATAATTACTGTACCTGATTCTCCACATATAAAAACGTGGTAATTTTGACTTCTATAAAATCCAACTTCTATAGTGATTAACACAAAAGTGAATTATGCGTACACTACATCAAGTCCAAGAACATTTATGCTTCATACATTTTATTAATTTAGAAATTAATCTACCAAAATTTACATTTGCTTTGTCACCATAAAATAGTAACTTTATCTTTAATGGCCTTTTAAACTGAATTTACAACAACATTTACCGAGAAATATAATACACCTACAGAACAAACTTTGAAAAGCTTTAGTTCAATTCAATTAGATACAAAAACTCAACCATTATTAAAGTTAACTGGTTTTCCATTGGAAACCCTCATGACATGAATACTTGCCAAGTGCTTTTACTAATAACAACACATTAATCACTGGTGCTTCATTTTTTTCTACACACAGAAGAAAACTTGGAATCAAAATGAACAAAATTTTCAACAATAAAACAGAACAAACTACTGCTTCCCTCAAAAAGAGGAATAAATTGCAAAATCATTTATCTAAGTGAAAGAAGGCAGACAAAGAATGCTACATACAGTAATCCCCCCTTACCTGAGAGGGATATGTTCCAAGACCACCTGGTAGATGCCTAAAACCGACAGTAGTACCAAATCCAATTGCCCTCAATTGGAATATGTTTCTGTTCATGTATTCTACCCACAAATGTAATGCCTTTTTCATCTTAACTAATCACTTATGCATTGTGGCTGTAACTTTTGCAGTTTGAGGTGTGACAGCAAAACTAGCACAATTTTTTTTTCCTTCACAATTTCACAGATAGTTTTATTCATACTGTGGATCTTAGCAACCCCAGCATATTTTTTTCCTTTTCTCATTATGTTGGGAACTTTCACTTTTTTACTTAAAGGAAGCACTTTATGACTTCTTTTTAGTGATGCCTAATCACCAGCATCACCACTCTTGTGCTTTAGGTCCATTATTAAGTAAAATAAGGTTTACTTAAATACAAGCACTGTGAAACTGCAACAGTTGATGAGATAACCCAAATGCCTACTATGTGACTAATGGACAGGTAGCCTGTACAGCATGGATACTCTGAATAAAGAGACAGTTCACATCCTGGGTGGGATGGAGTGGGATAGCATGAGACATCATCACCCTACTCAGAAGGGTGTGCAATTTAAATCTTATGAATTGTTTGTTTATTTGTGGAATTTTTCATTTAATATTTTTGGGACTAAGCTCACCGAACAAAATTGAAATCATGGAAAGCAAAACTGCTTGTTAAGGGGTCAGGTACTGTATGATTTCATTAGTATTACATATTAAACAAAGGAAAATTGTAGGCATAAAAATAGATTAGTAGCTGCTATGTACTGGAAGTGGGAGGAGGGTACTGACCTTTGGGGTCGAGGACGCTCTTCTAAATCTTGACTGTGGTGGTGGTTACATGATTGCATATATTTTGCAAACTTCAATGAACTGTACACTTAAAAGGAGTGATTTAATATATGTAAATTATATGATTACAAACCCTTACCAAAAAAATGAATAAATGAAATTCATTTGGAAGAGCAGTCCTTTGATCTAAATGAAAAGTCATGCTTCAAAAAATATGTCCAAGATACCTTCTACAGAATGAATCATAATTTTTAGGTACAGTCTTCTTAAATCGATTACTAGTTTTTAAAAAAATGCTGATGCTTATTCAGCAGATTTATGCATTCTGATTTTAATGTAGTCAAGTGATTTTAATGTAGTCAATGTGGGCACCCATGACAAATGTAAATGTCAGCATTTTCTCCCAGTTATCTATGCATCATCAATTTTCTTAGAAACGAGAATTCAATAATTCATTAAACTTATTTTTCATTTTTGTGAGGTCATTGAGGCCAAAAAGGTTTATTGTAGGATTTTTTTAATACCAAAGATACTGATAAGTTCTAAATATATTGCATGTATACATACACTATAATTTCCCATATTTCCAACTGACTCCACTAACTTGTGGACTGGTAACCTTAGGCCTCTCACAAACTATGAGACATTACTAGTTCGTGTACAATGTGCATGTTGTTATGGGAAAGGAGATGATAGATATAGATACAGATATAGATATAGATACAAATGTTTTGTAACTGAAAAGTGTTCAGGTACAAATGTTTTGTATCTGAAAAATAGGTGATATTGCTGGGCGTCTTTCAGATTTAAACACACATTGAAGTAAAAACTATATTCACTACACAAACATCTGAGACACTATTAGATAAGGCCATAGCCAAAACTATAAGCCAATCAATCTTGGCTCTGTTTTCATATATACATATATACCATATTATATATACACCATATTATATTTGTGTGTACATATATTTTTACATATGTATCTCTCTATATATATTCAGCGTAAAAGTCCTATTAATGGAGGGAAAGTCCAGCAACATACCAAGTAACTTTTATTGAAAGGATGCAAAGATAGTTCAATATTATAAAACCTGTTGAATTCATTATATTAATTGATTCAATAACACAGAAAGAATAGCCTCGATAGATAATAAAAAAGGCAATTGACTAAAAAGGCTAACAAAATAAGAATACATTACAAAGTCTTTTAATAAAGCACAAATATATAATAAAATATTTACCTCTCAAATGACAAGCCAGACAACACTCATTAGAAAAACAATAAAATAATTCCCCTTAAAGTTAAGAAGGAGAAGGGTTTTCTTTATGGCCACCATGTTTTAACGTTGATCTAAAAATGGCCAAAACAATTAAACAAAAGGGAAAAAGTAAGAGTTGCAAAAATTAGAAACAAAAGGCAAAATTTTTATTATTTAAGACCAGTATTATTTCTTATCTGAAAACTTCAGTAATCCAACACTAAAATTATTACAAAGGATAGGAGAATGTCAGTAAGTTGGCTGGTTAAAAAAATTAATAACATATAGAAGTTAATTTCCTTCAAATAAACAAACATGATTGAATTAGAAAAAGCAAACCAGTGAAAGAAAACTTTCTATTTTACATAGAAATTGCAAAGATAAAATTACTAGGAATATTATAAGTACAAAATGTTTTACTGAGAACTCCCTCAAAAGGTGTAAACAATAAAACTACCTAGTAAGTTTTTGAATATGAATTTTCAACATCACAAAAATATCATATTTCCTATAGATTAGTCCATTAAAAATACCATCAGGATTTTTTTCAACTAGAAAATTTGATACTTAAAGTCATACAGACTTCCAAATAAGTACAATTAGTCAAGTAAAATTCTGAGAACAAAATAATGGAATAAGAATTTTAAGAACATATCACAAATATTCTATAATTAAAATTGTAGTACTAAAATAGACAGAAAATGATCAGTTAATATAATAGGATAGAAAGTCAAGAAATAGAATTACATAGAGAATATAAAATATGATAAACTAGACATTTCAAATTAACATAAAGAAAATGAATTGCTGAATAACACTGTTAGGAAATCTGTCCAACTCTCAAGTCTATAAACTCTGAGGATAGGAATTTGAAACTAATATAATTTAGATCCTTGTATTACACTCAGGAGATTAAATTACAGAACTTATTAATGGAGGAAAAAAATTGAATACTTAAAATAAAACTATAGTAGAACATACAGGATATGTTTTAAAAATTATACACCTACTATGTATCCACAAAAATGAAAAATTAGAAATAATAATAGTAATTTCAAAATAGGGAATGCCTCTCTAAGTATGACACAAAGTCTAGATATCATAACAGGGAAATTTATTAATTCATCTATATAAAAATCAAAAGACCAACCAAAACTGGGAAAATTTATATAATTCATATTACTAATAAAGTGTTCCATTTTTAAAACTATATAAATGGCTCAAATATGTCAAAAAAGGGAAAAACAACAATTCAATTAACAAGAGACAATGAATATAAACAAGTAATGCTCAATAAAGCATTTAAATATCTCTTAAACATATTAAACAATTCTGAACTTCAATTATAGTAAACAAATGTACATTAACAATCACAAGAAACCACTTTTCATCCATTAATTTAAAAACAATTCAAGTGATGACATAAAGAATGCTGAAAAGCTATACAAATATTAGCCATTATTAATATCTACCAAATAATTGTATAACTTTTGACTTGCTAGAACCAATAATATATAATATAAGTACTGTACAGATAAGAGGCCTAGGTTTTTATCAATGATGTATCCTAAAACCTAAAACTACACATTTGTTGAGAGAGAAGGACAGGCTCATTTTCAGATGACTGAGATGTAGCCTAACCAAAATTGTACCAAATTAATACAACACAAAAGCTCCTTCTCATTGCCCCAGGCCCAATATCCTCCTTCTTTTCCATAACTCATCGAATCACAGAAAAACATTTATCCAGACGTTAAGGTAAAAGCCTTGCCCAATTTTACCTTCTACTTTATTCTCTCCATTGAAGGAATAGCCAGAACACCACGGGTAAGAGCCATCTACTTCTTGTCAAACTGGATATTTGACATTTCAATAAAATCTGAACTTCTCATGTGGATCCTTTTTTCCAGAAAATCAAATAAAACATGGTAAGACTGGTAAGTGCTCTGGTCTCTGTTCCCTTTAGTTCAATAACTGGAATAAGAGATTCATTTGGACTGACAAATACAATAAAGATGTCTGTCCAAAACACTTAATAGTATGAACAAAAGAAAACCTCTTTAAAAAAAGGCTTTATAGACTTGAGAGTTGGAGGGCTAACTACCCTTACTTCTTCCTGTAAGTTCATTGTGGAGAAAAGGTAAACTATTTCTGTTAAAAGACGTCAACAGTACCTGACACTGGAAAATACATTCTTCCAATAAAAGCAGACTCAAAATACATGGAAGAATGTCCTCTATATGACCCTAACAAGGTAAATATCCAAAATGACGTCACTATAATAGCTACGAGAATTAGAATATCTTCACAGAGAGATTAACCTCACAGCAAAAAGAAATCACAGGAGAGTAATAAAGTCAGCAAATTCTAAGCAGAAAAATCTCAAAGAAAATGGATTTCCTTTAAAAAAAAAAATGGACAGTAGATTTTCTTTGATGAGCAAAACTGCTTTGCACAGTGAATGCATTTAGTAGTTCCAGTTATGAGTCTTAAACACCAATTTTAAAACATCATTTAAATGACAAGTATTTAAAGCATAATACATCCAAAGGGGAACAAACAGCATACAAACTAGAAATGGCTAAAATATTTAAAGAAATTTCTTCTTCTTTGCAAGAGCTAGAAACTAGAAACAATACCACAAACCACCCTAGTCTGTTTATACTTGCTATGCAAGCACATTTTAGAGGCAGTATGATATAGTAGAAAAATCACGGGCTAATAGGATATAGTAGAATTCTGAGTTTGAATTTTGTCATCTTTGACTCAAAAAGTGGGTGTTGCCTTCCACCTTGCTGGGTTATTGTGTTGTCGTAGGAACAGAAAAAGGACCAGCACCGTACACAGTATGCATGTAGACATGCCCAAGATGATAGACACTACTATCACTAGAGTTTGTAAAAGAAAGTTGTGCTTGAACCACGTGAAAATAAGAGGGTGGAAGACAGTCTAGTATTATCTCTCAAAACTAAAGGTAATCATGCAATAGTGAATAAAAGGAACACCAGGTACCACTAACGGGAGATAAAGATAATTAATATACAGCCCTGGCCTTCAAAGAAGTTGATATTCTTTTACTCAAAGAAATATTTACTGAGCAAAGACCATTTCAGCTATAAGTCTAAGCAATGGGAATAATGACATAGTTAAGGCTTCAAGGAGTTCATGGTTGAGTATTAAAATTTGAAAGCATATAATTATAGCACATATAAAAGCTGATTACAGGAATGGGCAAGGCCATGTGGAAGTATAGAGGAAATGTCATGTAACTTTACTGGGAACCTCAGAGAAGGAGTTTGATAGAATGTAATCTTTAGGATGGATCTCGAACAAAAAACATCTTGTTCTTCAAGTGAAAAGCAGAGTCCCAAAACCATGAAAGAGCAGGGAATTTAGAATTCTGAGTGTGTGTGTAGCCTAGGAGACAGTGGTTGGAAAAGATTCTGCAGAATCATCTTGGGGTCAGATGATGCTAAGGACATTGGATATTATCCAAAAGGTAGCAGGGAGCCAATGGATGGCTCTAAGCAGGAGTGTTACATGATTAAGTGGTACTATTGTTTTTAATGGAAATCACTCTGGGAACAATGGAAACTGAACAAGTGGCAGTGGAAGAAGGGACTGATGGTCACAGTGGTCTAGGTAGAAAAAGGCTGCAATTGTGGAGATAAGAAAAAGGGATCAAAATTAAAACAGAAGCAATAAAGAGGGAATTGAGGGACCAAATTAGGGCATTTCTGCAGTAAAATATTAAAAATTTGATAATTAATTAGATGTGTAGGCAGTCAAGGCCAACTCAGATTTCCAGCTTGAAGAACTGGATGGGTGGTGATGCCAATAATGAGTCTGGAAAACATAAGAAAACAAAGAGGTTTCAAAGGCTAGAAAAGATTATTAGTTCATTTGAGGGCATGTGGAGTTTGAAGGGTTTATGTGACAAAGATGGTTGTATTAACAACCATAAAGGAAAGCAAAATATATCTTCCAGGGAATTTATAATTCAATAACTATATTTGACTGTTTACTGAAAAAGCTCTTCAATTGCTCCAGTTGCTAAATACGAACTATGTCATAGGTAAAGTTGAAGTCTCATCTTTGATGTTTGTATTTTGGATTTTAAACACAGCATTTAGACAAGATCAGCAAATATACATTGCCAGGGTGAAGTATACTATCTTTGTAGCAGTTCCAACTCTTTACCTTTTACTGTTGGGATTTCTCCAATCAACTTCACTGGCACTAATTCCAGCAAACCCTCAATTCTTTTTCTCGACCATAGGCATAACTCTAGAGTAACACAGGGGTAAGCTGTCCTGGAGGAGAAGAGTAGTCAGCTATGCGGTGAGAAATAAATCTATCACTTCCCTAAGAGAAAGTTAACTCCCTGGGAGAAAGAAACATTCCTAAGAAAATGAATACATCAACTCCACTGCATTCTATGGAACCTTTATTTTAAAAAGCATTATTAGAAGAGATAGTGAAAAGAAACATTCCAAGTCTAAAGTTGACATCTACTGTAGTGTGCTTTAGACTGTAGAACATGGGAAGGTTGAGTGTTTTGGGAGTTTTTTAACCAGACATAGATGGCACCATAGTTTTTTACCAAAATATTGATCTATCACTTCCAATGGCTTATTATGACCAAACACTCTGGGTTTAAAGATCTTTTATGGCTAGTCTAACCTACTTTCCATTGCCCTCTTACCTCTACACTGACCTCTTAACACCCTTTAAAATGCCTGTTATTCTCACTAAAGGCTCTTTCTAGCCTCCATGACAACTACTGTACAAACTGGCAAATTAAATAGAATATTGTTTTTGCACTTATCATATATGATATGATCATTCCCACCCAAAGTTATTTATTATATGAAGCCCTTTCAGATGATTCCTGCATAGAAACTATTCCTCCCTCACCCAAATGTGCATAGCCCTTTGTCTGCACCTTCCAAATTACACTTATCTTTTTCTAATCTATATTATGGTAATTTGTGCATGTTACATTGCCCCATTTAAGAAAAAGATAGTCCTGATTTATTCCAAAGATCCTAGCATAATGGCTTTGTGTATAGTCAGTATTCATTGAATATTACTAGAAAAATGATTGGGCCAGGTGCAGTAGCTCACGCCTATAATCGCAGCACTTTGGGAGGCTAAGGCAGATGGATCACAAGGTCAGGAGTTCAAGACCAGCCTGGCCAAGATGGTGAAACCCCGTTTCTACTTAAAATGCAAAAAAAAATTAGCCAGGCATGGTGGTGGGCGTCTGTAATCCCAGCCACTCAGGAGGCTGAGACAGAGAATTGCTGGAACCCAGGAGGCAGAGGTTTCAGTGAGCCGAGATCGCGCCACTGCACTCCAGCCTGGGCGACAGAGTGAGACTCGTCTTAAAAAAAAAAAAAGAAAAGAAAAGAAAAAGGAAAATGATTGAATGAATGAATAAAGTACACATTTCTTTAGAGAGACTGTGCCTCTTCCAGAAGTATGTTGAGTCTAAGATATCTCAGAAATTAGTAACTCAGGATCCTCAATATGCTTCTGGAAAGACTTTTTGTCCTTTGCCAGTCTCATTGGCCAGAAGAGGTCTCATACCACAGCCTTTGGGATGAAAGTAATGAAAAATGTTAGAGCCTAGAAAGAATATATCGTGGACATAATTTCAATTTTCAGCATATTACATATCCATTTTCTCTATATAATAATGCCAAAATTGTCTGATGTTAGCTTTTAAGACTGTGCAATACAACTTTTCTTATTATTTGTGTATCCCGCGAAGCAAAAGAAAATCATTTCGGTAAAGATATAAATCCAATTCCTGTAATTCGAACACTTTCTTCATTGTAGTGAAGTTATGAGAACCCCTATGATAAGTCCTTTAGAGGGCACAGAATTCATCTACAAAGTCAAGAGTATGATAATGGGTACATTATCCTTCTCCCTATGCTTCTAACATTAAGAGGTCTATGTACCTTGATGAAAGCAAAAAGATAAAAAGAAAAAACCACTGAGAATTTCCTCTGTAGAGGAAGTATCTCAATTTTAACAAATTTCTTTTTTCTTTTTTTTTTTTTTTGAGACAGAGTCTCACTCTGTCACCCAGGCTGGAGTGCAGTGACATGATCTCAACTCACAGCAGCCTCTGCCTCCTGGGCTCAAGGGATTCTCCTGCCTCAGCCTCCCAAGTAGCTGGGATTACAGGTGCTTGCCACCGCACCTGGCTAATTTTTGTATTTTTAGTAGAAACGGGATTTCTGTCTGCCAGGCTGGTCTCGAACTGCTGGCCTCAAGTGATCTGCCCGCTTCGGCCTCCCAAAATGCTAGGATTACAAGAGTGAGCCACTGCGCCCGGCATCAATTTTAACAAATTTCTTTGGACCATTTCAAACAGGCTATATACAAGTGCATAAAATATATGCAAATATTAATGAGTTTCTAAACAACTATTACTTTGAATACTTTCATTGGAATCTTCTTGATGGAGTCCATGGGGCTACAAACTTCTTTTAAAACTTAAATTTGTGTCTTAGTAACCCAAAAGGGAAGAAGAAGTCTGGCCATATTTTGATATGCCTAGAAAATGTAGGCTAACCCACCATTATGTTTGAAAATGGATACTTCCCTCTGAAAGCTTTGTATCTTTTTTAAAAAGCTGTTTTTCTCAAATGGTATCCTGCGACAAACAACTGTACTAAAAGCACTATTTTTTTTCAAATATAAATATATTGGTATATTTTTTTCAAATATATGCCAATGTGTTCCCTTATTATACTTTGTCCAAATTAATATTTATTTACTTAAAGCAAAAGTCTAAACAGAAAAGATTTCTTAAATTACAGTAAATATGTTAAAAAAAAAAAACTATGTAGAAGTGAACTAGTTGCAGGCCATATCATTAGGAGTGTGTGTGTAGTGTATATGTGTGTGTGTATGTCTTAGAGTGGTACAAGTGAGTGGTTTTTGCTATATGTAATAATTCAAAGAAATTCTTTGGAGTTACTTTTACTTTTTCCCCCTAAATGGGGTATATGTTTTTAAGATTTCTAAGGTTCTTAGTTTTTCTAAGTCTCATTACACTTCAGTTAAATACAAACCATAGAATATATTTCAAGAGTAAATATATTTAGTGTTAATTTTATATAAAAATATTTTTTTTCAATAATGGTTGCAAATTACATTGCATATCAGAAAAAATAGCTTCAATTAATAATCCACAAATGTCTTTCAATCCTGACAGAGCTCCCTTTTTAAATATTAAAGAGAAGAAATATTATAATATGTAAAATAATAAAGTGTCACTAAGTTATAAAATGTATTATTAACTCCTGTTATTTGCCCTGTGATAACATCTCAACTGATAAATAGTAGGAGTATATTATAGAGTTTTATGTTGTCATATATTTATTTTTCCTGGGAGGATTTTCAGATGGTGTCTTACATTGTTTTATTATTTTACAATAAAATAAATCAATAAGGCTAATAATAATACTGCATGTTGGGTACGTTAGCAAGGCAGTTTGCCAGGGTTGTTGTTTTTTCTCTAATTTTTTTCATAAAAATTGTACAAAATAAAATAAGAAACTAGCATGACTGTAAAACATACTTCACAAATGAGGTAAAAATTATACCAACTCAGCATATTACATATTGAGTATAATTAACATTATTCATTTTCCAACAGTTTTTGAGTAGGTGGCAATTTTGTAAATTTAAAATTTGTAAATAGTTTTACTCTGCAAAAGAAAATAAATGACACCAGCTATAAAAATCAAGAGTAGGAAGGATTATCATAGGAAAATAGTTTCAGAGACAGTAATTACAAAACTGTATCAACAAGAAACGATGGCATAAGAAGATAAAGTAAATAGCTAGCTGGAAAAATGGTATGCCCATGATTCTAATGTACCAAAATTTGTGGCTAAAATTTTGTTTAAGGTATTTTAAGTTTCAGATTATTCAAGTCATCCTGAAATTCAAAAAGAAAAAAAAAAGAAAGGAAAAGAAAATGAGAAAAGAAAACCCTCTTGAATTGAGTGGGGTTTCTTGGGAGGAGAGGTGTTCACCAAATGTTGTAAACAAAATCTTGCCAAAGTCAACCTTTACATTACTTATCACCTTCAAATTTGTTTCTCTGATTGTCAGATTTCATGCAAACTGGTGCCCTCCAGGAATCCCCCAGACGCTGTGGAGCACAGACCAAGTATGGTCTCCAAAAGACTTTTTGATTCTTACTGTATTAAATACAGGTATGTCAGGATGGTCTTCTAAAATAAGGATTTAAAGTATCTAACCTATCTTATTAACATTAATGTGTAGCCAACACAGAAAAAGAACTATTCACAAGTACATCCATCTCTCCCTACATGCCCTCCTGCTTATCATGCATATCACTATAGTCAGAGTCAGAGGCCAAGATATTTCCATGCTGATGATTTAAAGCCCCTCTCATTTGCAACTGATATCTGAATGTAACACTGTAGTAATTCCCACGGGGGAATTACTGTGCTGGGATGATTCACTACACATTACACTTCATTCAACTTTAAATGGCAATGAGATAAACAATTACCATTTGCCAATTACTTCATTTTCAATAGACACATTCAGGGTCAATGTCTACAGCCTTTTAGTTTTGGATGTTCAACTTCAAGAAAAAACATCCACATGAAACTGATCAGTAGCTCAGGTAATGAATAGTAGTACCCACAATCATGCAGGGTGAAATACAGCAGTGGTGATTTTGTGTGGAGCTTCAGTGGTGTGGTAGTGGCAATGGCAGGGGCTTGAAGTTTTCCTACAACATTAATTACTATCATCTAAAAAAGACATAGGTAACAACATTACACCTCATACATAACATCTAACACATTTAGAATATAAAAGGGGAAAGAAAGAATGGCTAGATGTAAAGATAAAACACTTAAGAAGTGACCAAATATCCACACCAGCTACCATGATTAGGCTAGATGTCAAAAATAAAAACTGAACAAAATTAAAGTAAGTGATTCATTTCTCTCTCATGTAAACTTTTCCAACTATCTGTGAAAAATAAAAGTCCAAGACTTGGTTCCCACCCAAAGATAAGATTGTGTATTTAGATTACTGGAGAGGAAATGAAATTAGCATTACTCTCCCATATCAGCTCCAAGAAATATACAGAGTAAAAACAATGACACTGGAACCACTAAGAAGGACTTTAGGATAAATGAGTTTCTCTGAGTCTCAAATAACAGAAAAATGGAAGACAGTGCACAGAGGCAGGATAAGCTAGAAAAAAGATGAGGATATTCGTAGTGAAACCAACTGAGAGTATTTGTTAGGTTTGGTAGTGCAGACTCCTAATTACAGGGTTAAAGCCAGCTGGGAAGATCCACAGGGTCAAGTAGAGAGCTTGAGAAGCCTGAGAAGGAGTGGGGACCTGACCGTGGTCCTGAAAGAGAACAACTTGCAGATGATACTGAACCGTCTGCTAGCAACCACACAACATCCTATGTATTTTTTTCCTACTGTAGCTTAAATGAGCTAAATGTCCAATAATATTGGACCTCAAAAAACCTGAAAACTTTCTGTTATCACCAAATCAGTCATTATTCATGCCCTTCCTGAACAGCCTCTGCTTGAGTGTTAGGCTCATTTCAGGATTAAGAGAGACGCTATTTTAGCTCAAAAGCAGGAATCAAGGTTCTGACAAACTCACAACACTTAAAATTCTACAGAAAGCTTACACTTGGCAATCCTGCATTTCTTAAACTCAGTAAATCATACCTATCCGAAAGATATCACGGAATGAGGCTCCAAAAAAGAGCACGCCAAGCTCTCCTTTCAATCTAGGGAGACTTGAAACTCTAGAAAGGTAAGGTACACCGATATTCCCATTTTCACCTCAGAAAATTGCAACCAATTCCCTAAAGATACACCAAAATGCAGGTCCCATAGTGAATACGGGCGTCGGTCTTTCCTCAGGCTACGTTTCAGTTCTTACAAACCCAAGAACTCAAGAGAGCCAACTATTACACCAATACAAAGTGTTAATACTACACCAAACCATGAGAGGACAAATTTCTCCCCACAAAAGATACCTTGGCAAGAACAGAAGAAAATTCACTCTGCTGGTGCAGAAGGGAAGGTGGGAGCAAAAGTAATGTGTACGAGAAAAATCAGTCTCAGAAAATGACATACCACTCGTCCAAGTGTAAGACTTACGTGTTCCGTCAAAACGGGTGGCGATGGTGTCCAGGAAGGTGTTTTGCGGCGCCAGTAATCCTTTCATAACCGGCATTTTTCCAGCGTGGTGTGAAATTCTCCATCAAAGTTTGTCCAGAAGGATGGTTCGAAAGGAAAGTGCCAAGAAGGGAGAAGGGGAACCTGATGACGGCAGGGAAGGGGGACCCGGCCTGACGGCGGGGCCGACCAGGGGAAGTGGAAGGATGGAGGGAGAGAAGGAGAGAGTTCCAGCCGCCCTGGCTGTGGCAAGAGCAGCCCCGAGAGCGCTCCCCGAGCCCGCCCCGCACCTCCAGGCTCAGCCCGGCGCAGGCTCCCTCTCCCGCCCCCTCCACCCCCGCCAGCTGCTGAAACCCCCCCACAGTCCCTCCGCGGGCAACAGTGCCCGCCAGGCGCCGCCGCGCGGTGCCTCGCCCCCCACCTCGCCCGCCCGGAAAGAGCCGGCAGTGGCCCGGGGCGCCGCGCCCTGACCGACGTCTCTGGGGTCTGGGAGGGCGGCGCTGAGAGCTGGGAGAGGCGCTGAGCCTCCCGGTCTCCAAGGGGCGCCAGGAAATGAGAGCGAGCGCAACTCCCACCCCCCGGGAGCCAGTGAACAAAGACCCCTTTGTTCCGTCTCCGTCCCACTCCCGGGGAGACTGGAGTCCCGTGGGTGTGGTATTGGAGAAAGGGAGGAGACAGGTCGGAGCAGGTATCCGGCCTCGGCCTGCAACTTAGGAGGGGGAGGCCCCCCAGTGGTGTCCAAGGGAGCAGAGGCAGCCAGGAGCCCCACGGGGAGGTGGCCCCCTTCCGGAGCACCTGCCATTGAGAGCCCACGCGACAGGGGCAGGGCAACCCGAGTTAGTTGTGAGGCCCATGCCCAGTCACTAGGGTCTTTTAGTCCAGGAAACTGGCCCCGATCTCCAAAAAGGGGTGCTTCAGCCCTTCTCCCCTAATTGCCATTGGCCTCCCCAAGCCATCCCAAACTTTAAAAAAGAATAGCCTTTTAAACGAACAATGGATTGTTTCACAATCTCCGGTAAAATGTAAATAAAGCATTTCTAGAAAAGTTTGCTATTTTTATTAATTTGCAAAATACCACGTAAGTAAAAACAGTAAGGCTGCCTTCCAAAAATAGTTTCAAACACAAATCCCCTACCCTGTCCCCCTTTTCCCCAGGCCCCACTCCCCAAGACTGACACCTCCAAGAAGAAAGCCTGGCGGTCGGCCAGGAACTGAAGGCGTCTCAGAAAACCAAAGTGGTCTCTCCCAGTCCTCTCCCCTGGCCCCCGCAGGGACTCCCTCTCCGCCGACGTTCTGCGAGGAAAGTCGCCCAAGCCTGCGGCACAGCCCTGTGGGGAGTGCAAGAGGACACCCCGAGCCTGAACTTTACAGAAAACTCTGAAAGGGAGGCGGGGTGTGGAAGGGAAGTTGAGAGCCCCAGGGTAGAAAAACAAACGTAAGCCCAGGTGCTAGTGCACCCGGAAGGAAAGGAGGGGGAAAGCAAACAGGTGTCAGAGCCGCGGAGAGGGCAGCTCTGATCTCCAGGGACTCGAGCGTGACAGGAGGAGGGACCGAGCTTCCACCTCCCTTTACTGTGGGTAAGGGGGTTTCTTGTTTCAAATTCCCTCGGCCGTTGGGGCTTTGTGGGGGGACCCCGCGGGTTTCATCACGTCTGCCCTGGGCTCCGTGAGGGAGGGGGTGGAGAGAGAGAGGCGGCATCCCCCTCTCCCCGCCCCCAGGCCCCCTTTCTCGTGATGCACTTCCTGCGGCCGAGGATTCCCTTTGTGTTGAAATTCGAGAAGATCCGGCAGAGGCTCTGGGCTAGCTGGGCGGGGGCGTGCCGGGGAGGGGAGGGGATTCCGGAGTGGGCGGCGCGGGACGGCCATCCCAGAAGAGGAGCCATCAAAGTGGGGTTCCTCGCCCAGCTGGACCCTGTTTCTGCCGCAGGTCCATCCCTATCCTCCCCTCAATCTTTGTGTCCCAACCCAGCTTCGCTTTTCGGAAACCGAGCTCACGCGGGTGAAGTCCCCCACGCGGCGAGCGGATCGCAACTGCGGGTGGCTATGTGGCTCCGTCTTGGGCGGAGCTGGGGAGAAAAAGATGAGGGAGTCCCTGGTGTTTGGGTGGCGCATCGTGTCCCAGAAAATTCAGGCTGTTGCTGCCGATGTAAAACGGAGATAAACGCCACCCGTGAATTGGCTTGAAGTTCAGGATGAAATGTATTAGTTGTGAGCCATGACTCGGGTTCATACAGTTTGCACTGTAGGGCCGTGTGTGTAAAAATTGTTTCCTCGTGGTCCTGGTCTATGTTGCCTAATGTATGAAATCACTGCACGAAGCAAGCCACAGAGGGGATTAAAAATGACAACCCAAAAGAAAGCCCCAGTTTCATGGCAAAAGGAGCCCGGCATTTATCATTCACTGTCTCCCCTCCAACACCTATTATGTGTCAGAAACTATGCTAGGCATGGCAAGATCCCTGCCCTAAATTCAAATTCAAGTCCTGTATCTTACTGAACTGCAGTAGATGGACCTCACTATCTCTTATATCCTTTGTCCACCAAGAAGTCTTTCTTAATGAAGACTGCCATCACCACTCTGGTCTTGAGTTCCAGGCCCTTTTTAAGCTCTGGCCCGAAAGCTTAATGTTCATCTTAAGGGTTTGTGGCATCGATGAGGCTAAATTGTGCCATTAGAACATGACTTCCATCCACGTTTAAGTATATTAAATCCCTTTAAACATGTTTTGCCACCTAGAAATCAAAGGCCATGAAAGAAGCATCATGGGAGTCTAGAGTTTTCACTGTCATCTGCCCCAAATCACCAAATCTCATGGGCTTTCCTTAGAGGAAATTTTCCCACTGTCCCCACTTACTGACACAAAAAAACCCCAACTCATTTTATTGCAGATTCCTTCTCCACTACAGGGATGTGATCTTTCTCTATGGCCTAAACCAGACAATGCTACAAGAATATAGGATAACCACATAATAAAGTAAACTTAATGCCCTCATTAAAAAATTGATGTTTTTAATATCAATATTTTTGGGGCTTTGGAGGGATAGCATTAGGAGAAATACCTAATGTCGATGGGTGCAGCAACCCAACATGGCACATGTATACCGATGTAACAAACCTGCACATTGTGCACATGTATCCTAATAATAAAAAAATTCTTGGCCGGGCACGGTGGCTCATGCCTGTAATCCCAGCACTTTGGGAGGCCGAGGCAGGCGGATCATGAGGTCAGGAGATCGAGACCATCCTGGCTAACACTGTGAAACTCTGCCTCTACTAAAAATTAGCTGGGCGTGGTTGTGGGCTCCTGTAGTCCCAGCTACTCAGGAGGCTGAGGCAGGAGAATGGCGTGAACCCAGGAGGCGGAGCTTGCAGTGAGCTGAGATCGTGCCACTGCACTCCAGCCTGGGCAACACAGCAAGACTCCGTCTCAAAAAAAAAAAAAATTCATGTTCACAGAAAAGATCATTTTATTTGACTTTAAAATGTAAAGGAAGACACAAAATCCCTATATCCAGACCAAGGTACTCTATTATGTACTACAGAAGGCCTCTTTAGGTAAAACCAACCTAGGCAAAGTTCGCTTATATAATAAACCACCCCAAACCCTATTGACTTAAAATGACAATATTGTATTTTGCTTTCAGATCTCCAATTTTTACAGGGATCAATGTGGCAGGTTATTTCTGAGTACACTTAACCTGGAACTGGAAAATACACTTCTAAGATAGTTCACTCGAAGTGATGGAAATTTGGTGCTGGCTGTCAGCTGGGAGCTCAGCCAGCGCTAGAGCCTTGGGACTTCAGTTATTGGTGTGGATCTCTCCAGGAACTACTTGGGCTTCCTCACAGCATGGTGGTTTCGAGAGTGTCTGAAAAGACAGGAAGTGGGAACTGCCAGTTTCTTAAGGCCTGATGTAGAAACAGCCAGATTGAAAGCAGGCACAGAACCCAGGTTAATCAGAAAGGGTGAAAAGTCCAACCTTTAGATGGAACAAGTATCAGATAAAATGGAGCCATGTTTTAAAATCTTCCCATCAATTTGTTAGTATTTTGAGTTTCAAAGGAAATTACATCATAGTAGCATTCCTTAATGTGATTAAAAATCCATTTTTACCTATTCTTTTTGTCTCCATAAGCATTTGAGATTTAAGAGTACAAGATCTGGGTTCAACTCTATAATTCCTTATAGGGAAAGTATAATACACAAGAGAGAAAATACACATTAAATTCACTTAAGAGTTATAAGCCACAGATAAAGCAATTTTTATTATTATTTTCTTTAAGACTGACTCATTAGCATTTGATGTTGTCTTCTCAGACTGAATGGAACTGGAAAGAGTTTCAGGGCTCTCCGTATTAGTGTGATGGTTTTAGGTCCACTTCATGTGTATTTTCTAATTATAGCATTCATCCAATACCATGACACAAAATAGCTGCAAATACCTTATTGATGCATATGTATTTGACTGTAGGCACTGAAAATATTCTTAAACTTTTTCTGGCAGCAAGAATTTTAGCCTTCATAAGAAGGAAATATTTTAATTTACAGGCATCTACTCAGATGTATTGAGTTCCAATTTTGTTTCAACCACTTATTCCCTTTGTCATTTAAACTTTGTGAGTTTCCATTTCCTTCACTGTAAAACTGGAATAATAATATTTTCCCTACTTCCTCCACTGAGTAGAAGAAAATATTTGTGAAAGCCTTCGAATCTCATAATATGTGGCATGCAATAAAACAGATGATAATAATCATCGTTCTCTTTTTTTGTATCCTAACATATCTGATACAAGTTGTTTATCCACAATAAATATTGTTGACCAACTATTACAATGTATGGTCCTGTTAGAACACATTTCTGTATTAATAATTTGTTACAGCCTATGATTTGTGAGCTTTTCCTTCCAAATATGAATGACTTTAGAAGCTCAGAAGGAAAATCAAGCTAGTTCATTTCTTTGACTAATGCTTTCAAGTTGTTCTGCTCTAATATCCAACTAAGCTGCTCCCCAGCGTTCACTGCCTCCTGTTCCCCAATGGTCACTGCCTACTTTGCAGTGTATGTAGAAACTAAAATACTCCAGCACAGTCTCCAAAGCTATGGTTTCAGTCAGAGTAATCTAGGTTATGCCTCAATAAAAAATATCATATCTCAATGGTTTATTACAATAATGCTATTTCTTGCTCAGTCTACATGTCCCACCTGAGTTGGCAAGAGCCTGCTCATTACTGGGGCCCAGATTGATGGAAGTTCTGCTCAAAAGGTACTTTCTTTGAAGAGAAAAAGATAATCTGGCAAAGCATATGCTGTTTTATCAAACTTCCACTTACAACTTAATGACCAAAATAAGTCATATGGCCATCCTAATTTTAAAGAGGTGGTAAAATACAATCCAACCCTTGCCCTCAAAGAAAAGGAACTCTGGAATATTCAAGAACTGACATTTGGTAGCAATGGAGGTACACTGTTTGGATCTCATGTCAAGAGAACCTGGTGGGAGAAGTGTTGCTGATGACAGTCTTCAGCTGCCACATCTTCAAATCTGCCACATTGTCCATGCCAGCCGATGGCCAAACGTGCCAATAGTAAAGCTCAGCCCTTTCTATCCTGTGTGGGGCTCTTCTAATAGGTAATCTCTGTGCCAGGATTCCTCATTAGCTTGACAAAGACTTTCTCAGTAGTGCACCATTCTTCCTACACACTGTTCCTTCCCTCTCCTTCCCAGGTGTCAACTCTGGATCACAGTCTGAAAACTCTTCCTGCCCCTCTGCCTACCTTTACCCTTCACATGCTCTTTCTTCAGTGTCTGCTTCTGTCTTGGTGTCTGCTTGATGGAGGATCCAGATTGACCCTGGCATATCAGGGAGGTTTTCTGAGAGGAAAGAACCATGAGCCCATTTCCTAAATTCTACAGCTAATAAAGAATCTTGAATAGAAAACAAATAAACAAAAAACACCTCACATATGTCTTTGTTGCCTTCACTCCAGCACATCCTTTTCCTTTGCTCCCTATTTTTCATCCGTGATTTGCCACTAGCCCAAAATACAATCTGGGAACCAATCTTGATTATCCTCTTCTTACATTAAAATACATAATCTATCACTAGTTTCTATTACCTCTAACTTCATAAAATCTGTAGAATCTGTCCTTTTTCCATGTTCTGCTGTTACTCTTTTAATCGATATACTTATTATTTCTTACTATAACTATTTTTCTTAACTGGTCTTCCTGCCACAAACCATTCTTCTTGAATTCATCCTTTATACTGCAGCCAGCATTGTGTTTTTCTATAATATAAATTAATCATGTACTCCTTCCTTAAAATCTTTGTATCTTTGAGGACAGAGCCAGAGTATATCACCTGTCAATTAAAGGCCTCTACATAGCCCTCCAGCCTTATTTTTTATGTACATAGCAAATTAACTCCTCCATCATTTTATGTTTGACACTTGCTCAATTATGTACAATTCCCAGAACATGACGTCTTCTTTCAGGCCTCCATCTCTTTAACGCTGTCACCCTTATTTCAAATGACTATCTCATACTTGCTAACTTTCCTCACCAGTTGAACTCATGACTCAAAGATTATCTTTAACATCACTTCCAGTGAAACCTTTGAATTTTCTAATCAACTTAAGTACTCATTTTGTATGTGTCCCTATAGTAACTCGCGTATGCCTCTGTTATAACCCTTACTTTACAGGCATAGGTATGTGCCTGAATATCTACATAAGTGCCTTATATTAACTAGAATTCTGCTTGTCTGCTAGTAACAGAATACTTGCCTTAAAGTGGGTAAGAGGGGCTTAAAAAAACAGGGTTCTTCTTCTCTAAAATAAGTGGTCATGGGGTGGTTAGTTGCAGATATAAATTCAAAAGCGCAACAATATCAGTCTATTTCTGTTTATCTTGACCTTTTCCTCATGGTTGCAAGATGGCTGCTGAAGTTCCATCCAGTACTTCTTTGGCTTGCTATCAGAAGTGAGGAGCAGGTAGTGCTGGCTGAAACCAGCTCTTTTTATTACGAAAAGTTAAAACTTCCTTGGGAAAAACTCCTTGCCTCTCAGAACATTTCTGCCATTTCTCATTAGCTAACACTGTGTAATAGAGATGTCTTTAGCTACAAAAAGAATGTGGAAGTGATTAGTTAACTTAATTACCCAGGATTTATAAAAGAAGCAAGCAAGGTCTAACAGTTTAAGAGTGAGTGTGGGCTGGGCGTGGTGGCTCACGCCTGTAATCCCAGCACTTTGGGAGGCCGAGGCGGGTGGATCACGAGGTCAGAAGATCGAGACCATCCTGGCTAACACGGTGAAACCCCATCTCTACTAAAAATACAAAAGTTAGCAGGGCATGGTGGCAGCGGGCACCTGTAGTCCCAGCTACTCGGGAGGCTGAGGCAGGAGAATGGCGTGAACCCGGGAGGCGGAGCTTGCAGTGAGCCGAGATCGTGCCACTGCACTCCAGCCAGGGCGACAGAGTAAGACGCCGTCTCAAAAAAAAAAAAAAAAAAAAAAAATTTCAAAGGCAATTATAAACAAGGTGTGACATAAACAAACGTCTGTAATATGGATGACATGCAGGTTTTATATACACTTCAATCCTAAAAATTAACAGAAACTATTTGGCTCTCTGTATTGAAAATAATTCCTAGATGATTCCCAGACTCATCAAGCGACACTTGAAGAACAATTGGTAATGTCTACCATGGGCATGGTAGAAAATCTTAGGGATTCAGATCACTGCAGTAGACCTGGAGCTGTTAGCTGTGTAGCAGATTCTTAAGAACCATATTTGTCCCCATCTCTCCATTTCAGAGGAAAGTGAAGAAGTACTTACTTACCCTATGATGTAGTGCTATGTCTCTCATTTTGATCACTTGTTAGTCAGACTATGTTAGATTATATTGTGGTAGCAAATTAATACTCCACCTCAAGTTTAAGTAAATTAACTACCAAAATGTAATTATCACTTATAGAGCAACAGAGGGAGCCCTTACTTTACGCAATTACTCAGGGTACTCAGGCTGATGAATACTCATCCATGTTATAGTTATACATCCAGAAACAGAGGCCTCCATCATGATTATTGGACAGAAAACTCACCTGCTATCCTTTGATTCAACCCAGAAATTATACACATCGCCTCTTCCTAACGCTTACTGACCAGAATTACTCATGTGTTTTTACTCACCTACGAGAAAGAGCACCCAGAAAGTACTCTGCCAAATCCCCTCTGTAAAAATAAATGACAATACCACCAACTCAGACTTTTTGTGTTAGTTAAATGAGTGAATAATATAAAACAGACAGAATAATGACCAAATTACAGTAATAGCTCAATAAATGTGAGGTATTACTATTTTAGGTAATTCTGCATATACTCCCAC
The DNA here is from genome assembly GCF_024542745.1 of Macaca thibetana thibetana. Taxonomy (NCBI): domain Eukaryota; kingdom Metazoa; phylum Chordata; class Mammalia; order Primates; family Cercopithecidae; genus Macaca; species Macaca thibetana. Next base: position 28,987,427 of record NC_065579.1, read on the forward strand.
CTTCAGAATTCAGGTCACTGCAACAGACCTTGGGCAGTAGTTGAGTAGTAGATTCCAAGAGGTACATGACTTCAACCAATAGTATTCTCAACTCTTGGCAAATCTTCACAGTGGTCAAGTTACATAATGAGGAATATATTCCATATCTTACTGCCATTCAGTGAATCTGAGCCTCTTTGGAAGGGTGGAAGGTGAAAAGTGGAGATAATACTGCTTATTTATTTAATCTCACCATCTTTCTCTTGCTTTGAAAATTTCCTGTCACAGGAAACAACATGTCCCTCAGTGCCTATCCAATTTTCAATAGGCTTCTTACACAAACATTGGAATTCCAGTCTCATCAGACCTTAATGGTAAATGCCTTCCATTTTTGTTCTCTCCTCTGCCAGTGTATTTATAACTATGTCCATCCTACTTTCTTTTCTTCCAGAAGATTAGGTGTTCTTTCCAAAAGTAATACACAACCACCTGAAATTTTCATCGTCTGTTTCCAGAATCATGTTCCATTTGTCCGCCCCTTCTCTTCTATATCTTTATTTCTGTCTCTTTTTCTCTCGCTACTTGTTTGTTCTCTCAACATATAAATATTCCAGCTATTCTAATCGTGAGACATATATTTCCTCGATCTATCTGATCTTTCACATTTCTTTTATGTGTAAAGTTCCTGAAAATCCATCTAAAATTATTTTGATCTTGTTGCTTCTTCAACCATTCTGAAAAGATGTCTCTTATCAAAGTCAATAATGACTTAATTTTCTAAAATAATGGACATTTTCAATCCATATATTCCTAATTTTTTGTTTTCTTTGACTCTGTCAATTCCTTCTTAAAACTTCCTAAATTTCTGAAATAGAAAACTTTATTGTTTTGAACAGAAAGAGTCTTTTTCTGTTGAGTGGTCGGGTATCTTTGAAAAAGAATTAAAAACACCCTCTTCCCTTAGCCAATCTTTACATTATAGTCTCCCTCAAAACTCCATAAACTGGGCCACTAAACTCTACATTTCAGTTACTGTCATATTTTAAATATTTCCTCTCTGAGAACATTTTCCTCATCTTTATCTGAAACCCAAGCCTCTAAGCTTCTGACAATACCTAATTCTGCTCTTGATATTACTCCTTAACTGTTTATTTTATATAAACTCCTGTGTATACCACCAAGTAATCTATGTGAGATCCCAAGTAGTCCTTATTCTTATATCTAAGAGCCATATTTGACTCCAGTCTATTGCCCAGACTGGAGTGCAGTGGTGCAATCATAGCTCCCTGTAACCTGTAACTCCTGAGCTCAGGTGATCCTCCCACCTTAGCCTTCTAAGTAGCTAGGACTACAGGCATGCGCCACACACCCAGCTATTTTATATATATATATATATATATATATATATATATAGAGAGAGAGAGAGAGAGAGAGAGAGAGAGAGAGAGAGAGAGATCTTTGCTATATTGCCTATTCTGGTCTTAAACTCCTGCCCTCAAATGATCCTCCTGCATTGGCCTCCCAAATCACTGAGAGTACAGGTGTGAACCACTTTGCTTGGCCTCTAAGCCTTTCTTTACAATGTAGCTAGCATGATCTTAATAAAAGGCAAATCTGAGTATGTCACCCTTCATTTTGCCTCTGGGATTATGAGCCCATCTTATCTACCATAGCTCATTTCTCACCATCCTCAAAATTTATACTCAAGGAAAACACAATTCCTAGAAGTTCCCAAAATACACAGTGCTCCTCTAGAGACTATGACTTTGATTATGATAGCCTCACTTCACAGAAAGTGCTTCCCAGACCTTCTTTGCATGACTAACACACACATACCCACTTTTTCCACTTCAGCCTAATTTGAATGCCACTCAAAATAGAAGCATTTGCTTTCATAATAGATGTTGTATATCTTCTGACCTAGTTTTATCTGTGCAGTTTTAGGCAAGCCTTTTCTTAGTTTCATGGGGATTATAATAACACACATTTCACAGGGCAGCTGTGAGGGATAAATGAAATAACATAGATAAAATGATTAGTACAGTATCCACTGTTTGTTCACCATTGTATCCCCAGTGGCTAACATAATTCCTGGTACATTGTAGGCATATAAATATTTGTTTAAAAAAAGTTAGTTAACATAATTATTATCTCAATCATTTCACCACCACATTGCTTTATATTTATTAGCTTATCTCCCTGAACTTCATACGGTTTATTATCTTATCCTGTCCAACCTTTACTTAAGGTTATCTACAACACAGGATGTATTAGACAATGTTTAATGAATTAGAAACAAATATATAGAATAATAGAATTAATCTATAGCATGTCTTTTTCTGGAGCAAGTGTCAACATTGACTTTATGTCTCTTTTATTACAATTCTCTTTTCTATACAATCTCTTTTTCCCTTGGTTTATTGATACCCTGAATGTAGGGGTATATGTACATGTGAAGGTGTGTAAATTTTACTTATTGATTTATGAATCATGCAAATGTGAAATTAAAATAATATCCTGACCATTTTTCCCCATACTGCTGAGTTGATCATTTACATGCAAAAAAAATGAGTCAAGGAGTTGGTATATGATCCAAACTTCCTCATGCAAATTAGGCACTTTCTATTAATGTGTGTTCTTTAAATCACAAGATTTTAAGGCTATAGAATCTTTCTTAAATCTGCAACTATTCACTATGAGTCCAAGCTCCCATGCCCATGTCCTGTACTGGGGCTTCAATCTCACCATGACACATGTATATATATAGTTGTTGTTGTTGTTGTTGTTTGTTTGTTCGTTTGTTTTAAAAAACAGGGTCTTGCTCTTTTGCCCAGGTTGGAGTGCAGTGGCAGTCATAGCTCAATGCACCCTCAACCTCCCAGGCTCACGTGATCCTCCCACCTTAACCTTCTAAGTAGGTAGGACTATAGGTGTATGCCACTATACCCGGCTAATTCTTTGATTTTGTTTTTGTAGAGACAGAATCTTACTGTGTTGCCCAGGCTGATCTTGAACTCTTGGGGTCAAACAATCCTCCCACCTTGGCCTCCCAAAATGCTGACATTACAGGCATGAGCCACTGCATCTGGCCCAACATAAATGTATTTTTCAAAAGGCCCCCATTTGTTGGATGCCTGTTAAGCTAAATGAACTATGCATATTAATAAATGGATGGATATTAGTGAAAAGTGAGGTGATGTAAGTTCTGCTGAAGAAAATAAATTTATCTGAAAGTAACCTCTTTCTATTTCATAAATTATCTCAAGGCAGCTTACAATCAAAGCATATATAGAAATTATTTCAAGTAAAGTAATGTGAACTGAAAAGATTATAAGACATTTTTGCTTATTTATATTTGGACATGTTGTACAAATTTTCTATAATGAGTATACATTATTTTAAAAATGAAATTCAAAATACATTGAAAAAAATAGAAAAAATCAGGAAATATAAAGGCAGGAGCAATTTATTGTACAAGGAATGTGGTTTACTCACCTGAGTATTAAATTAAGCTCTCATCTAAATAGAGAGTAAAAAATGGCCTAGTGATGGCCGGACATGGTGGCTCATGCCTGTAATCCCAGCACTTTGGGAGGCTGAGGCAGGCAGATCACAAGGTCAGCAGTTCAAGACCAGCCTGGCCAACATGGTGAAACACTGTCTCTACTAAAAATACAAAAATTAGCCAGGCTTGGTGGCGGGCGCCTGTAATCCCAGCTACTCTGGAGGCTGAGGCAGGAGAATCTCTTGAACCCGGGAGGCAGAGACTGCAGTGAGCCGAGATCACACCACTGCACTCCAGCCTGGGCGACTGAGCAAGACTCCATCTCAGGAAAAAAAAAAAAAAGGAAAAAAAAATGGCTTAGCTAAAATTAGCATCTTGATTATTTGGATGAGATCAAAACATTTCCTGGTAGTAAGTTTCAAGAAAAAACTCTCACTTGTTTTTATTGAAATAGCAAAATACCAGACATGAAAACTCAAGTTTTCTACTCCAAGCATATTGTTAACTAATTTTGAGACCTTAAACAAATCACTTAACATTTCGGAAATTCATATGGAGGAAGAAAGACAGAAGAGTAAGTTCAGATTTCTAAAGTCCCTTTGGCTTTAATGTAATATGATCCATGTTCAGATAGAAATTTTCAAAATAAGATTGGGAGCTACTTCTTTTCATTTGAAAATTGAACCCCAGCAATAATCCTTGCTGACCCTGAGAACTTCAAAGAAAAACTGTATCTCTTTGCTCACATACAGATAAAGACAATTCAGAGTTTTTCCTAGTGCATTAAAGATGAAAAGAGTGACTCTCACACCCTCCTTTTCTTCCCTAGATTCTACCCCGGTTTCTGTTTTTAGACTTTCACACAAGCAATATATATATATATAAAGTCAGTCTTTTCTAAGTCTCCTGCTGCTCCTTTGTATGTATTTAAACCAAATGTTTTAGCAGAAGACGAGAATAGATACTCAATGCTGATGTAAATGGCAATGCCGTCATCACTCAGCTAAAAGAAAAAAGAAATCAAGGGGAGGGAATGTGAGCAGTTCTAAGTGTCGATGAAGTAGATGTTTAAAAACTGTAAGTTCTTAGTGGTCAGACATCATGCTATCCACTTCTTTTTTATTAACTCATGGTACTAGCTCAATGGTCTCTTTCTTTTCAGAATTATAGTAGCACTACCCAAATTCTCTGTCTGGTAATGTCTCATGCAATATCAAGGCATATCTTCTTTCGATGTCTTGACTTCATTCTGTAAAATATAGTTTCATTATTTTACAATGCTGCACATGTTAGGTCTCCTACTAGACCAGAGCTAACTTAGGGGCAAGGATTACATTTTAGATTCTTTCTACCTTTCATAGTACCTGTCCTGAACCAGTGTTCTTCATAGGTTTTCAATACAAACTTGTATTCTCTGCACATGCTGGGTTACTTAGGCAGTGTGTATTGATGAGGTGAACTTAGCTAGGGCCTCCATATGCCAATTTCTTCATTCTAATATTTAATTGAAAATCTTTGAACTGCAGCTTCATTTCAACTACATTTTTTGTTACTTCTTCAACTCAATCCCTTTTTTCTTTTCTTCTTTTTGTTACTTAGCTACCATCTTCTTTTCCAGATTTTGCGAAAATTCACCTGCTTTAAAAATCTTCTACTTTTAGGCCAAGCGCGGTGGCTCACATCTGTAATCCCAGCGCTTTGGGAGGCCAAGGCGGGCAGATCACCAGGTCAGGAGATCGAGGCCATCCTGGCTAACACCGTGAAACCCCGTCTCTACTGAAAATACAAAAAATTAGCCCGGCGTGGTGGCGGGCATCTGTAGTCCCAGCTACTCGGGAGGCTGAGGCAGGAGAATGGTGTGAACCTGGGAAGCGGAGCTTGCAGTGAGCCGAGATCTCACCATTGCACTCCACCCTGGGCAACAGAGCGAGAGTCCATCTCAAAAAAAAAAAAAAAAAAGTCTTCTACATTTAATTTTTTTCCACTTTGACCATCACTTTAACTTGAAGTGATTTAAATCTTGAATATTTAGTGTTTCCTTTGTTGCTGCCATCTTGAAATGTTTCTAATTTCCCCCTAAAAACACTGCTTCTAAATAAACTGGAAGGAGCAGTCTTGGGTCATTTCTTTTTTATTGCTGGGTATGCAGTGAGTGGCAAATGATAGTAGCTCAATAAATGCTGTTTTCTTCTCTTTGCAGCAGCCTCAAAATAGCAGGCAGTCAAAACGTGTTTTAAAATTACACTGCCAAAACACTTTCTGGTGATGAGGTTGGCAGTTAGGGAACATTGCCACTCTACTGTGTTTGTTAATTCAAAGTGAAATGTTGTAAAATGATAAGAAATTCAGTACATTTTAGACTCACAGGATGACAACACTAGAGAAGACTATAGAAGCTATGCAATGACTCCAGCAGGGGAGGGATGGCACACTAAAAAAGACTGTGACTTTTCCAAAGTCAAGCAGCCAAGTAAAGAGAGAGTACTTCGATCTAAATTGTCTTAGTAGAATACTCTTGTGACTTTGCTTTTGTAGCTCTTTTTCCCAGATCAATATTTTTGACACTGTTAACATGGTGTACTTCTTGATGCACAATCTCTAATGTGCCCATGGAAGGTTAATTTCCTTCTTTTCTTTTGAGTTAAATTATTCTGATAAAATATGTATGGCAGTTAATCTTTTGTAGACCACCTTCAGTGCTTCTCGAACTGGCATATATGTGCCTTTGATAATTCATGGTATGTGGTAAAGTTATTTCTAAAGACACAAGATAAGACACTTATTCCAGAAACTTCATTTTTGTATTAAAGTATGGTGATATATTCTTTTTAATAAAGGAATTTTTTAAAAATTCAAAGTTATGGCTGTCACTTCAGATCATTCTCCCTGGTATATGCATTCAGGCTACCTTGAGGTTAGCAGAACTCAAGAAGAAAAATTGAAGTAGAGAATGTAACAATATCTAGTGAATTGCAGAATATCTGCAACATCAGTTTATAAAACTACCTGGAGTTATTACATAACCTGTTGTTTAACCTTCACTTTCTATCTATCAATCTTATTATTTGTGTCCCCTACCATTTAACTAAGTGTGGAGCATATACATACTTGTTGCCTGTTAAATGTAGAATATATAGTGAGGATGACAAAGAGTTATTGAGACTGTAAAGTTGGAGGACTCAAAGATTCTGCCTTAGGAAATATGCAAATCCAGATATGACAAAATAGTATCAAGGAATTTAGAAGTTACAATACTTTGATAATATTTTAAGCTCTAAGAAAAATTAGAAAAGAACAATTCTGGGTTTCTTTAACAAAAGCTTTCATTTCAAATTACAGATGTGAGAGAAAACAGATGGAAAGTTCAATATAGCCTATTATGCACATAGTTTATAATAAGAACAAGAATTAAAAGCTCAGTAGCTTCTACATGCACATTAATTGATCATTCTATTATACAATTATCTGATTCTGTATGCTGTCGTATTCTTTCTAAGAGAGACACATATAAAATATAACATTAAAGATAAATCTATCACATTTGAGTTTTACTCAAAAGGAAAAATGAAAACATTCAAATAACGAAGTTAGTGAAATAATAAAATTATTAGAATTTTTATCTTTAAGCTTATGGACTTTTTTAAAATAAAAAAGTCAACACTTTCACATTATAGGGCAGAGATTTTAGAGACATTATTTTCCAAAATAGTGATACATTTTAAAAGAATATAATTCATAGTTAACTTTTCACTAGTCCTTTCTTTCTTTTAGCTGATAAGTTTATGTGACAGTAACAATGATTTTTGGGAAGTGAGAGAGTAGATCCAAAGAAACAACTTATACAAATCATTGGAAATACTAAAATATATTTGATAGGGTGAGCATGTAATGCCTTATTCTTTCCATTAAAAAATACACAAGGATCAATATCACTGGTATGCTTAATGTACAAAATAATTCAAAATTAAAACAATTCACGAAATTATTCAGGTACCACAGAGATGTGATTGCCTCAATGAGGAATGAGTGAATGTATGAATGAATGAAGGAGTGGAGTCAAGTACTGCTTGATGAAGCAGCTGGTCCTTTGACTCAATGTGTTATTTGCTTCTGTAGAGTAGGGTGCAGAAGTGTGAGTTTATTTGAATTTTGGAAATAAAGATTTTTTTTTTAATCAACAAGCCCACACTGTAGATCCTTTATATTAACTTCAGTTTCAGCAGTTAAACACTTCCCTTGATAAAATTTTGTAAGCTTACTCATTCTTCTTTGCCAAAGACAAATAAACACACACACACATACATATATATATAAAACAAAAACAAAAAAAGAACACCTATCACTTTTATTCTAATTGCTGTTAAATGGTTATTTAAGCATATGTAGAAGAGTTTTGGGGACAGTAGCTAAAATCACTACTATTTCCTATCCTTTTTAATTTTTTTAAAAGGATTAGGTCTTTTAAAAATAAGCCCTTGAATGGCTTACTTAAATGTATATTAATATATTTAAAGGATAAATAGTACTTAGTCACATTGATTGCATTCAGGTAAAATTAGAAGTTAAAAGCTAATAATTAAATTAATATTTTAATTAAATAGTCATTAAGTTTAAAATTTATTTTGTCATGTACAAAGTTTCAAGTTTCATTTAATTGCTTCCTGAAACATGACAAAAATAAAGTTTGCTGATTTTTGTGGATTATAAATTTAAAAAATCAAAAACATAACTTACAATTGGATTTTTTCACACTATTATATTAGTATGGATAATGGCTCCCTTCTTACACAAACTATGTATGATAATTTGAATATACATGTTTCAGAAGGTAAACAGAGAAAAGAGGTTTCCAAACACTGGAACCTTTTCCAATGTATAATTGGAAAATCACTGGACTTGGAATCAAGGGACTTGAATTTCAGTCCAAGTCTTGAACTCTTAGGACACATAAATCATATCATAAACATTCAAAATCTTTGATATCCAAAAAGAAACTTACTGACTAGATTCAATATTGCTCACTTTTCTGTGGTAATTTCCCGTAAGGACATGCAACATAGTTTTATAGGTCTCTAGTGCAGTATTTTTCAGAGTATGATACTATGAGTTGTTTGTTGGATGAGTTCAGATTATATCAAGATGACATTATTTAACATTTATCCATTATTAAAATACATATTAGAAAAATATTTTCCTATTTTATTAATGATTAAAATATTCTTTAATGTTTACATTCTTTTGTTAGCGGTAGAAGAGATCTGAGTTACCCCAAGTTACTAGGGACGAATCTGTAGGTATTGCAGCAACTTCGATTTTTGCCTCCTCAGAAGAAAGAATTTCACTGAGGGGCGTAAAGCAGAAAAAGAGACTGAGACAAGTTCCAGAGCAGAAGTGGAAATTTATTAAAAAGGCTTTAGAACAGGAAAGAGAGGAAGGAACCCTTGGAAGAGATCCAAATGGGCACCGAGGCCCAAGAGAGAAAAAAGAAGAATGTTTAACCTTTGATCCTAGGACTTCTTAGGTTCACCTCTTTCCCATGATTCGTCTCTTAGGGTCAGCTTTCCTCATGTGCGGTGCTCTCCTACCCTTGGGAACTGAATATACTCAGTGAGTTTAGGGAGTTACATACATGCCCATCTGAGGCTTTCTTCCCTTTTTCCAGTGGAGTGTACCCAGAAGATTGTACTTCGCCATTTTGTCTCTAATGTGCATGCCCAGGAAGTTGCTTCTCCCTGGAGTCTGCCTTTAATTAACACTTTAATGTTCACAGGTATGAATCGTCAGGAAATGGCCTCTCCCTGGCACCGGCTGCCAATTTATCACTTTTAGAGAGGCAATGAGATTAACTGCTGAACCATCACCTGACGTTTCTAGTGGGTGAGGGGAGAGACCACTCCTGCCCCACTCATGTCTGTCTATCTACCTATAACATTTTAAATTGATTTTAAAAAGGCTATACACAATATTAGTATAAATATGATAGGTAGTAATAAAGTAAAAAAATATGTTTAAATGGTGGAGAATGCCTGATTATTGGGAAATATATACTTCCCTAGGCAATGCAAACCCAGGTTTGAGAACTGCTTTACTACAAGAGTAACTGAGATTCCTTCCAGTTTTCAAATACAGACCTCAAATAGAAGTGAATCACAGTAGCTTTCCACTAGATGGCAAAAAAGAGACCACACAGTCTCTCTTTCGTATACGAAGTATACATTTTGTATCCTACATGTAAACTTCGGTAACTCTAAATTTTGTTTTTCTTCAAAATGCAGTCCCTTATGTATTGGAGAGTACCTTCACATTAGTTATTCAGGGACTTTTAAATCTTAGCTCTTCAAGGCATTTTAAATGGAAGCTATCATATGGATATAGCCCATCACCCAGGACCCCTCCCAAGGGTATATGGTTCCAATAATCCAGTATAGAGCTGATGTAAAGGCAGACATAAAAATGAAAGAAACAAAATACAGACTACTGAAATAGATCCATTTATATAAGGTTAATTAAATTCTAATATTTGCACTGTCCATGAAAGGCATCAAACTCTGTAAAATATTTGAAGAGATTTATTCTGAGCCAAATATGATCCATGGCCTATGACACAGGAGGTCCTGAGAACTTGTGCCCAAGGTGGTTGGGGATTCAGGATGGTTTTATACATTTTAGGGAGGCATAGGACTTAAATCAACTACATTTAAGAAAAACGTTGGTTTGATCCAGAAAGGTGGGACAACTTGAAGGGGAGTGGGGTCCAGCTTATAGGTAGATTTAAACATTTTCTGGTTGACAATTGATTTAGTTTATCCAAAGACCTGGGATCAATAGAAAGGTATGTCTGGGTTGAGATAAGAGGTCCTGGAGACCAAAGTTTTATCATGCAGATGAAGCCTCCATGTAATAGGCTTCAGAGAACAGGTTGTAAAATGTCTCTTATCAGACTTAAAGTCTGTGTTGACGTTAATGCCGTTAATGCCAGAGAGGTATAAAGAGGCATGTCCAACCCCCACTTCTGTCATGGCTTGAACCAATCTCTCAAGTTAAATTTTAAAAGAGCCCTGGCTGAGGAGGAAGTCCATTCAGACGGTTGAAGGACATTCATTTAATTTTTGGTTTATAGTACTGTGATAGTTAATACTGAGTATCACCTTGAATGGATTGAAGATTTTAAAGTACTATTCCTGGGTTTATGTTTGAGGTTGTTGCCAAAGGACACTAACATTTGAGTCAGTGGACTAGAAGAGGCAGATTCACCCTCAATCTAGGTGGGCACAATTTAATCAGCTGCCAGTGCAGCTAAGATAAAAGCAGGCAGAAGGATGTGGGAGGACTAGACTAAGTCTTCTGGCCTCCATCTTTTCCCATGCTGGATGCTTCCTGCCCTTAAACACTAGACTCCAAGTTCTTCAGCTTTTGGACTCTTGGGCCTACACCAGTGGTTTGCCAGGGGATCTCATGCCTTCAGCCACAGACTGAAGGCTGCACTGTCAAGTTCCCTACTTTTGAGGTTTGGGGACTCAGACTGGCGTCCTTGCTCCTCAGCTTGAAGATGGCCTATTGTGGGACTTCACCGTGTGATCATGTGAGTCGATACTCCTTAATAAACTCCCTATATGCATCTATCATATTAGTCCTGTTCCTCTAGAGAACCCTGACTAATACAAGTACCTAAATATTTCAATAGGGGGAGAGTATAATCTTTTACTAACAATTCTGAAACTGGAAATTTCTTTGGAAAAAAAACAAAGTCTTGACCTTTATCGCACACCACGCACAAAAAATAATGCAAAATGGACCATAGATCTAAACATAAAAGCTGATACTACAAAATTTCTTAAAGGCAACAAAGAGAAAATCTTTGTTAATATAGAGTTAACAAGAAGATTTCTTACATAGGTTACAAAAGTACCAACAATATAAGAAAAAATTATAAATTAAATATAATCAAATTAAGTAAAGAAACTATTCTTTGAAAGGCATTAATATGGAAAGCAAAAGAAAAGCTACTAATTGGAAAAAAAATTACGTACAAATATCTGATAGAGAGAAATCTCCAGTAAACATTAAAACTTTCATTACTCAAAAATAAAAAGGCAAGCACCCAATTACAAAAAAGATGGGCAAAATATTTGAACAAACATTTCACAAAATAAGACATACAAACAACTAGTAAGCACATTATTAATTATCAGGAACACACATAATAAAATAATGAAATATAACTATACACTCACCTGAAAGGCAAAATTGTTTTTTAAAAGATTGGCAGTATCACATGTTGGGAAGAAAATGTGGCAACTAAAGGTCTCATACACACTAGTGGCAATATATAAGCACTTTGGAATAAATTTTGCAGTAATGTTGAAGTTAAGCATATACTTCCTATATGACACATCAGTTCCATCCCTAGATATTTACCTAATAGAGATAAAATACATGTCTACAGAAAAATGCTTATAGTGGGTATAATCACAAGAGCTCCAAACTGGATGAATGGATAGAAAACTATAAACATACAATATAGTACTACTCAGTAATTAAAAAAAAAAAAAAAGAATGAATTACTGCTACCTGTGACAACATGGAACATCTTAGAAATGTGCATAAAGAAACCAGAGTACATAGTGTATTATTATTCCATTTATATTAAATGCTAGAATTTTAGCATTTCTAGATTTCTGTAGTAACAGAAAACAGATCGGTTTCCTGTTTTTCAATTTAAGAAAAGCTATGTTGCCAAGGAAGATGCACTAAGAACATATGAGCACTGATGATGCTCACGACTGAAATGATTTGAGAAGAGTTGGACTCTGAATGGGAACACATTGTAGGATTCTCTTAACTAGCATATTTGACTCTCACCTATATACTCTTTCTGATGAATACACCCAAAACGTACATTTTAAAAAGCTACCTCTAAAAATGTCTAACAGAGATGTTTCAAAAAGTAAAAAATTTTCAAAACCTTAGGGATTGTAAGTCACTGATTCTTAGTTTAATTGGAAGTATTTCTTCCTCAGTAGTATATAAAATGATACTGCTTCTTTAAATGAACACTATTTTAGATTACATATATTTTGTGTTAGAATTGTTTCACTGTATGTGAAAACATAAGAGATTCCAACTTGCTTAAACACCAAAGGGAATCAATTATTTTATTTAATCATAAAGTCAAGTTTTTCAGGTTGTTTCAGGTAAGTCTTCAGCCAGAGATTAATAATGTCATTGAGAAACTGGTTTTGTGTTCCCATTCTATCTTCCACTTTATGAGTTTCATCTTCAGGTTATCTTCTTTTATAATGTCAACATGACTCCAACAGTTGCTGGGGCTACAGGCTGCTTTTTCCACATTCATCAGGATAAAGTGGGGACTTTCTCCCAGAGATCCAGAAAATGTTAACATATAACTCTTTTTGTACCAGCATAAGTTGCCTGATCCACCATTTGCTCCCTAAAAGTAATTGGAAATTCTTGTACAAGAATAAAAAGATAGGAAATGGATGCAAGGAAAGCAATCACAAATGATAAATTCTTTTATTTACCAAGTATAGCAGGCTTGTTAATTCCCATATTATCACAAGCATCAGAGCTCTTGGGCCTGAATTCCAACTGCTAGCACCTGCATGTCTTTGCCTGAGGGCATTTTTGGTCTCCAAAATCCCCTTTGTCCACCTATGCAACAGGACAGAAGAGGAAGAAAGTTAATGGCCCTGATATGGTTTGGATCTGTGTCCCCACCCAGATGTCATCTCAAATTGTAATCCCCATGTTTTGAAGGAAGGAGGTGATTGGATCATGAAGGCCATTTCCCCCATGCTGTTCTCATGATAGTGAGTTCTCATGAGATCTGATGGTTTTATAAGTGTTTGTCATTTTCCCTAATTTTACTTCTGTCTCCTGCTGCCATGTGAAGAAGGTCCTTGCTTCCCCTTCACCTTTCACTGTGAAGTGTCCTAAGGCCTCCCCAACTGTGTGGAACTGGGAGTCAATTAAATCTCTTTGCTTTATAAATTACCGAGTCTTTGATATTTCTTTATATCAGTGTGAAAAGGGACTAATACAGGCCTCAATGTGGGTGGATAAATACCCTAGCTCCTACTTCCTTTGTTCTTTGGGTTAGGATAATATCACTCTTATTCCTAGAGCAGCATTAAATACCACTAGCCCACAGTGGTAAATGATTTGATAACAAATCCTTTATTTGTTGGTTTACCTTGCCGCTCTCACTTCTCCACTTCCTTCTCATGTTTTCTTGTTCCAAAGAAACTCTTTGCACTTGGCTCAGGATCTACTTCTGGGAAGACAAAAATTCAGTGATATTAAAGCTTCATCTTTCCCTACTCGTCTCAAATAAAGCATTTATTCTTCAACATATATCCGAAACTCAGTTTCCTCCTCAATAAAATGAAGATAATAATGTCTGCTCCACTTTTCTTTTTTTTTCTCAAGGTGACCAGTGAGCTTTATTCTTTTAAAATCAGAGTAAGCATAAGGATTAAACATATTTCAATCCACTGCAATTGTAACGCTTTTTAAATTTAACTTTTATTTTAAGCTTTTTAAATCTAACTTTTATTTTATGTGCAGATTTGTTATATAGGTAAACTTGTGTCATGGGGTTTTGTTGTATAGATTATTTCATCACCCAGGTATTAAGTTTAGTACCCATTAGTTAATTTTCCTGATCTTCTCCCTCCTCCCATACTCCACCTTCTGGCAGGCCCCAGTGTCTGTTGTTCTCCTCTATGTGTCTATGTGTTCTCATGTGCTCCACTTTTCTTAACAGGACTGATATAAAGGTCAAATGAGATAATTCATTTAAAAATGTTTTCTAAAATGCTGTGCAAATGAGCATTGCTATTGTTATAATTATCATATACTTTAGAAAAGTAAATCTCCTCAATTATTGGCAAGTAAACAGCAAAGAGTATTCATCAGTGGCAGGATTCCAGGTGATGCCCTCTGCTTTCTCTTAAAATAAAAAAGAACAAGAATTAATAAAAAATCAGATGATTCATCACAAAAGAATTACCTAAGACATTGCTTTTCATAGGCTACAACTGTCATTTATTTATTGTTCATACTAGAAACATCTCAGCAGGAAGGGAGCATAAAGTAAACAGTGAAAAGTCTAGAAAACAGCAAAGAGAAGCTGCCCACTGGGCACTGCTCTCTCAAAGACTAATTTAACCTGAACTGACTCCACGGGGCTGCCTATCAAGACCAAGCATGTAACCCATGCGATAGCCACTTACCCAATGCAGAATGTTTGTTTCCAGGAAAAAAATTTAGATCAATCAATAGCTGCCAATTACACAGTAATTGATTTTACTCAAGTTTGGAGTTCCATATGCTTTGCTTTACTTTATTTTTATTATTTTTAACAATAAAAATATTACTGAACTCTAACAGACATGTAGGAGAGTTCACAAATCATACATGTGCCTTTTAAGTAATTATGACATTGTGAAAAAACTGTTAATTACTAGGCAAATAAAGAAATAAAGCATTATGGGCACTCCTCATGTACCCTCCCAGTCATACCCTACTCCCTTCCATAAAGCTTATCTTTTTCTGGATTTTACCACCAGGGATTAATTTTGGCTGTTGTTGAACTTTAAAAAAATGCAATCATACAGTAGATATTCCTCTCAATGTAGCTCCTTTCACTAAAATTTTGATTTTGAGACTCACCTGTGTTGTTGTCTATAGTTGTATTTCATTCCTTTCATTGCTATAAAGTATTGCATCATATGATTTTACCATAAGTTATTTTCCCTTTCTATTGTTGATTAACATTTGGATTGTTTCTTACTTTGGGCTATTATTACTAAGTCGGCAATGTCATTCTCATAAAAGTTTCCATGTGGATGTATGGACTCATTTCTTTGGAACATATACCTTAGAATTGTTGGGTCATAGAGCAGGTATATATTTTAATTTTATTAAAAATTACGATCTTCCACATGTATCATTTACAACCACATGTATCATTCTCAAAAACTTATGAGAATTCTTCTTCTTATACATCCTTGTAAGCACTTCATTTGTCAGTTATTTTAGTTTCACACGTCCTAGTAATGTTTCATTTACATTTAAGTCACATTTTACTGATTACTAATGAGTTGAACATAGTTTAAAATATTTATGGCCATTTGGATATCTTCTTTTGAAAAGTACCTGTTAAAGTCCTTTTACTTTTTCTATTGTGTTGTCCATTTTTCTCTTATTGATTTATGTATATGGATACAAATAATTTCAAAGTTAAGTGTGTTGTGGCTAACTTCTTCCATTCTGTGGCTTCACTCTTCATCTACTTTATGTATTTTAAGGAACAGAAAGTCTCCCTGTAATTAATTTTACCATATGCCTAGGGACCAAGACTGACTTTTTCATTCATTGAAATTCAATTATTTGTCCTGTGCTTTAAAAGCTCTCTTTACTATTTCTTGTAGTGCAGATATGCTAGTAACAAATCTTAGTTTATGTTTGCCTGAAAACTCTTTATTCTTTTCTGTTTTGGAATTTGTTTTAACTGGATGTTTTGTTTTGGTTGACAGATTATTTTGTGTTTCACAATTTAAAGATGCTCTTCAGTATTTTCTGGCTTGCATAGTTTCTGACAAGATGTCTGCTGCAATTATTTTCCTTGTTCTTCTATATATGATGTCTTTTTTTTCTCTACCTATTTTCAAGGTTTTCCTTTTATTATTATTATTATACTTTAAGTTCTAGGGTACATGTGCACAACGTGCAGGTTTCTTACATATGTACACATGTGCCATGTTGGTGTGCTGCACCCATTAACTCGTCATTTACATTAGGTGTATATCCTAATGTAATCCCTCCCCTCTCTCCCCTCTCCACATTAGGACCCGGTGTGTGATGTTCCCCTTCCTGTGTCCAAGTGATCTCATTGTTCAATTTCCTCCTATGAGTGAGAACATGCGGTGTTTGGTTTTCTGTTCTTGTGATAGTTTGCTGAGAATGATGGTTTCCAGTTGCATCCATGTCCTTGCAAAGGACGTGAACTCACCCTTTTTAATGTCTGCATAGTATTCCATGGTGTATATGTGCCACATTTGCTTAATCCAGTCTGTCACTGATGGACATTTGGGTTGATTCCAAGTCTTTGCTATTGTGAATAGTGCTGCAATAAACATACGTGTGCATGTGTCTTTATAGCAGTATGATTTATAATCCTTTGGGTATATACCCAGTAATGGGATGCCTGGGTCAAATGGTATTTCTAGTTCTAGATTCTTGAGGAATCACCACACTGTTTTCCACAGTGGTTGAACTAGTTTGCTGTCCCACCAACAACGTAAAAGTGTTCCTATTTCTCCACATCCTCTCCAGCACGTTGTTTCCTGACTTTTTAATGATCGCCATTCTAACTGGTGTGAGATGGTATCTCATTGTGGTTTTGATTTGCATTTCTCTGATGGCGAGCGATGATGAGCATTTTTTCATGTGTCTGTTGTCTGTATGAATGTCTTCTTTTGAGAAGTGTCTGTTCATATCCTTTGCCCACTTTTTGATGGGTTTTTTGTTTTTTTCTTGTAAATTTGTTTGAGTTCTTTGTAGGTTCTGGATATTAGCCCTTTGTCAGATGAGTAGATTGCAAAAATTTTCTCCCATTCTGTAGGTTGCCTGTTCACTCTGATGCTAGTTTCTTTTGCTGTGCAGAAGCTCTTTAGTTTAATTAGATCTCATTTGTCAATTTTGGCTTTTGTTGCCATTGCTTTTGGTGTTTTAGACATGAAATCCTTGCCCATGCCTATGTCCTGAATGGTATTACCTAGGTTTTCTTCTAGGGTTTAAAAAACCATATGGTTTTTTATGGTTTTATACATTTAAGTCTCTAATCCATCTTGATTTAATTTTCATATAAGGAGTAAGGAAAGGATCCAGTTTCAGGTTTCTACTTATGGCTAGCCAATTTTCCAGGACCATTTATTAAATAGGGAACCCTTTTCCCATTTCTTCTTTTTGTCAGGTTTGTCAAAGATCAGATGGCTGTAGATGTGTGGCATTATTTCTGAGGGCTCTGTTCTGTTCCATTGGTCTATATCTCTGTTTTGGTACCAGTACCATGCTGTTTTGGTACCAGTACCATGCTGTTTTGGTTACTGTAGCCTTGTAGTATAGTTTGAAGTCAGGTAGCATGATGCCTCCAGCTTTGTTCTTTTGACTTAAGATTGCCTTGGCAATGCGGGGTCTTTTTTTTATTCCATATGAACTTTAAAGCAGTTCTTTCCAATTCTGTGAAGAAAGTCATTGGTAGCTTAATGGGGATGGTATATATGCTACAAATTACCTTGGACAGTATGGCCATTTTCACAAAATTGATTCTTCCTATCCATGAGCATGGTATGTTCTTCCATTTGTTTGTGTCCTCGTTTATTTCACTGAGCAGTGGTTTGTAGTTGTCCTTGAAGAGGTTCTTTGCATCCCTTGTAGGTTGGATTCCTGGGTATTTTATTCTCTTTGAAGCTATTGTGAATGGGAGTTCATTCATGATTTGGCTCTCTGTTTGTCTGTTACTAGTGTATAAGCATGCTTGTGATTTTTGCACATTGATTTTGTATCCTGAGACTTTGCTGAAGTTGCTTATCAGCTTAAAGAGATTTTGGGGTGAGATGATGGGGTTTTCTAAATATACAATCATATCATCTGCAAACGGGGACAATTTGACTTCTTCTTTTCCTAATTGAATACCCTTTATTTCTTTCTCTTGCCTGATTGCCCCAGCCAGAACTTCCATCACTATGTTGAATAGGAGTGGTGAGAGAGGGCATCCTTGTCTTATGCCAGTTTTCAAAGGGAATGCTTTCAGTTTTTGCCCATTCAGTATGATATTGGCTATGGGTTTGTCATAAATAGCTCTTATTATTTTGAGATACATTCCATCAATACCGAATTATTGAGAGTTTTTATCATGAAGGGCTGTTGAATTTTGTCAAAGGCTGTTTCTGCATCTATTGAGATAATCATGTGGTTTTTGTCTTTGGTTCTGTTTATATACTGGATTATATTTATTGATTTGTGAATGTTGAACCAGCCTTGCATCCCAGGGATGAAGCCCACTTGATCATGGTGGATAAGCTTTTTGATGTGCTGCTGGATTCGGTTTGCCAGTATTTTATTGAGGATTTTTGCACTGATGTTCATCAGGGATATTGCTCTAAAATTATCTTTTTTTGTTGTGTCTCTGCCAGGCTTTGTTATCAGGATGATGTTGGCCTCATAAAATGAGTTAGGGAGGATTTCATCTTTTTCTCTTGATTGGAATAGTTTCAGAAGGAATGGTAGCAGCTCCTCCTTGTACCTCTGGTAGAATTCAGCTGTGAATCCGTCTGGTCCTGGACTTTTTCTGGTTGGTAGGTTATTAATTATTGCCTCAATTTCAGAGCCTGCTATTGGTCTATTCAGGGATTCAACTTCTTCCTGGTTTAGTCTTGGGAGAGTGTAAGTGTCCAGGAAATTATCCGTTTCTTCCAGATTTTCTAGTTTATTTGCGTAGAGGTGTTTATAGTATTCTCTGATGGTAGTTTGTATTTCTGTGGGGTCGGTGGTGATATCCCCTTTATCCTTTTTTATTATGTCTATTTGATTCTTCTCTCTTTTCTTCTTTATTAGTCTTGCTAGCAGTCTATCAATTTTGTTGATCTTTTCAAAAAACCAGTTCCTGGATTCATTGATTTTTTGGAGGGTTTTTTGTGTCTCTATCTCCTTCAGTTCTGCTCTGATCTTAGTTATTTCTTGCCTTCTGCTAGCTTTTGAATGTGTTTGCTCTTGCTTCTCTAGTTGTTTTAATTGTGATGTTAGGATGTCAATTTTAGATCTTTCCTGCTTTCTCTTGTGGGCATTTAGTGCTATAAATTTCCCTCTACACGCTGCTTTAAATGTGTCCCAGAGATTCTGGTGTCTTGTATCTGTGTTCTCATTGGTTTCAAAGAACATGTTTATTTCTGCCTTCATTTCGTTATGTAGTCATTCAGGAGCAGGTCGTTCAGTTTCCATGTAGTTGAGCGGTTTTGATTGAGTTTCTCAGTCCTGAGTTCTAGTTTGATTGCACTGTGGTCTGAGAGACAGTTTGTTATAATTTCTGTTCTTGTACATTTGCTGAGGAGTGCTTTACTTCCAATTATGTGGTCAATTTTGGAATAAGTGTGATGTGGTGCTGAGAAGAATGTATATTCTGTTAATATGGGGAGGAGAGTTCTGTAGATGTCTATTAGGTCTGCTTGGTGCGGAGTTGAGTTCAATTCCTGGATATCCTTGTTAACTTTCTGTCTCGTTAATCTGTCTAATGTTGACAGTGGAGTGTTGAAGTCTCCCATTATTATTGTATGGGAGTCTAAGTCTCTTTGTAAGTCTCTAAGGACTTGCTTTATGAATCTGAGTGCTCCTGTATTGGGTGCATATATATTTAGGATAGTTAGCTCTTCCTGATGAATTGATCCCTTTACCATTATGTAATGGCCCTCTTGTCTCTTTTGATATTTGATGGTTTAAAGTCTGTTTTATCAGAGACTAGGATTGCAACCCCTGCTTTTTTTTGTTTTCCATTTGCTTGGTAGATCTTCCTCCTTCCCTTTATTTTGAGCCTATGTGTGTCTCTGCATGTGAGATGGGTCTCCTGAATACAGCAAACTGATGGGTCTTGACTCTTTATCCAATTGAGATGGGTCTCCTGAATACAGTAAACTGATTGGTCTTGACTCTTTATCCAATTTGCCAGTCTGTGTCTTTTAATTGGACCATATAGTCCATTTACATTTAAGGTTAATATTATTATGTGTGAACTTGATCCTGTCATTATGATATTAGCTGTTTATTTTGCTTGTTAGTTGATGCAGTTTCTTCCTAGTATTGATGGACTTTACATTTTGGCATGTTTTTGCAGTGGCTGGTACTGGTTGTTCCTTTCCATGTTTAGTGCTTCCTTCAGGATCTCTTGTAGGGCAGGTCTGGTGGTGACAAAATCTCTAAGCATTTGCTTATCTGTAAAGGATTTTATTTCTCCTTCACTTACGAAACTTAGCTTGGCTGGTTATGAAATTCTAGGTTGAAAATTCTTTTCTTTAAGAATGTTGAATGTTGGCCCCCACTCTCTTCTGGCTTGGAGAGTTTCTGCCAAGAGATCTGCTGTTAGTCTGATGGGCTTCCCTTTGTGGGTTACCCGACCTTTCTCTCTAGCTGCCCTTAACAATTTTTCCTTCATTTCAACTTTAGTGAATCTGACAATTATGTGTATTGGAGTTGGCCTTCTCGAGGAGTATCTTTGTGGCGTTCTCTGTATTTCCTGAATTTGAATGTTGGCCTGGCTTACTAGGTTAGGGAAGTTCTCCTGGATGATATCCTGCAGAGTGTTTTCTAACTTGGTTCCATTTTCCCCGTCACTTTCAAGCACACCAATCAGACGTAGATTTGGTCTTTTCACATAATCCCATATTTCTTGGAGGCTTTGTTCATTTCTTTTTACTCTTTTTTCTCTACCCTTCTCTTCTCACTTCATTTCATTCATTTGATCTTCAATCACTGATACTCTTTCTTCCAGTTGATCGAGTCGGTTACTGAAGCTTGTGCATTTGTCATGTAGTTCTCATGTCATGGTTTTCATCTCTATCAGTTCTTTTAAGGTCTTATCTGCATTGATTATTCTAGTTATCCATTCATCCATTCTTTTTTCAAGGTTTTTAGTTTCTTTGCTCTGGGTATGTAGTTCCTCCTTTAGCTCTGAGAAGTTTGATCAACTGAAGCCTTCTTCTCTCAACTCATCATTCTCTGTCCACCTTTGTTCCATTGCTGGCGATGAACTGCATTCCTTTGGGGGGGAGATGCACTCTGATATTTTGAATTTCCAGCTTTTCTGCACTGCTTTTTCCCCATCTTTGTGGTTTTATCTGCCTTTGGTCTTTGATGATGGTGACGTACTGATGGGGTTTTGGTGGGGGTGTCCTTTCTGTTTGTTAGCTTTCCTTCTAACAGTCAGGACCCTCAGCTGCAGGTCTGTTGGAGTTTACTTGAGGTCCACTCCAGACCCTGTTTGCCTGAGTATCAGCAGCAGAGACTGCAGAAGATAGAATATTGCTGAACAGTGAGTGTTGCTGTCTGATTCTTGCTCTGGAAGCTTCGTCTCAGGCATGTACCAAGCTGTGTGAAGTGTGAGGTGTCAGTCTGCACCTAGTGGAGGATGTCTCCCAGTTAGGCTACTCAGGGGTCAGGGACCCACTTGAGCAGGCAGTCTGTCTGTTCTCAGATCTCAACCTCCGTGCCGGGAGAACCACTGCTGTCTTCAAAGCTGTCAGACAGGGACTTTTACATCTGCAGAGGTTTCTGCTGCTTTTTGTTTAGCTATTCCCTGTCCCCAGAGGTGGAGTCTACAGAGGCAGGCAGGCCTCCTTGAGTTTCAGTGAGCTCCACCTAATTTGAGCTTCCTGGTGACTTTGTTTACCTACTTAAGCCTCAGCAATGGCGGGCACCCCTCCCCCAGCCTCACTGCCACCTTGCAGTTAGATCTCACACTGCTGTGCTAGCAATGAGGGAGGTTCCGTGGGCATGGGACCCTCTGGGCCAGGTGTGGGATATAATCTTCTGGTGTGCTTGTGTGCCATTTGCTAAGACCCTTAGTAAAGCACAGTATTGGGTTCTGAGTTACCCGATTTTCCAGGTATTGTGTGTCTCAATTTCCCTTGATTAGGAAAAGGAATTCCCTTCCCCCTTGCACTTCCCAGGTGAGGCGATGCCTCGACCTGCTTCAGCTCTCGCTGGTCAGGCTGCACCCGTGGACCAGCATCAACTGTCTGACATGCCCCAGTGAGATGAACCCAGTACCTCAGTTGAAAATGCAGAAATCACCTATCTTCTGTGTCACTCACTCTGGGAGCTGGAGGCTGGAGCTCTTCCTATTCAGCCATCTTGCACACGCTGCCTCAGGTTTTCTTTTTAATCTTGCCTTTTCAACAGTTTAGATATTATGAATCTAGCTACAGATGTTATTGTAATTATTATTATTTGATCTTTATTTGTGTTAGTTTCTCTGTGTTAATTGAATCTATGGTTTGTTGCTTTTCATTAATATTAACAATTTTAGCCATTTTCTCTTTAAATATTTTGAAGAGATAATTTCATCATCTCATATATTTCTTCTGACCTATTTTCTCTCTTTTCTCTTTCTAGAATTGCAATTACATATACATTAAATTGTTATATATTGTCCCACAAATATTCTCTGTTCTGTTATGTTCTATTTACTCCTTTTTCTTTTTCACCTTCTTTTTGTTAATTTCTACTCTCCTTCTGTCAAGTTAGCTGATGTATTCTTCATCTATGTTTAGTCTACTGACAATCCTATTGAAGGATTTCTTCATCTCTTTTACCATGTTTTTTACTTTTAGCATTGTGTGTGTGTGCGTGTGTGTATAATTTCACTATCTGCTCATGCCTGTTTTCTACCTTTTCTATTAAAACTTTTAACATACTAATTTTAGTTGTTTTAGATTCCCTTTCTGATATTTCCAACTTAATCATATTTAAGTTTTATTCTGTTGGCCTAGAAATGGGCACACATGTTTTGATAGACCTTTAGTGTGGTAGTTTGAGTCATTCTAGTCAGGAGTTGATCTAGATTTGGGTTTTGTTGTGGCTGAGTTTTTTCAGTTCTTTTAGCATGACCTTATGCTGAGATTTGTTTTATTAAAGGAATTTTCTCTATCTCTATCTCCAGTAGGTCTTCTCTTTGTACCTGCTTCTAATAGAAGGTCTCTGTCTTGCCTCTCTTCCAGAATTAGAGTGCTGTTGCTGACTACTCAACTCTTGCTGGCTTTGTGGTTAGAGGCAGGGAGTGTGTCCTCTGTTGTTTGGATTTAGTCTCAGTGTTAGGCAGCTGCTAAAACACTGGATCTCAGGGATTAAGGCTTCTCTGTGATCTGGTACCACTTCTAGTGACAAGGAATCTCTAACGTCAGGTCTTCTTGCCATTCTCCCAGAGTAGAAAGGTTTTTTTTGTTGTTACTGTTCTCTTCTCCTAACTACAATGAGTTTTCGCCTATGATCTAAGGGCAACAGAATCTAGTGCCCCTCTTCAGGATCTTAACGATTTTGTTCAGCATGGGAGATAGTGGGGAAACATGAAGACAAGTTATTCTGGCTTCCTCACAGTGGCTGCCTTGCTCTTTCTTCAGATGCACCACAAGTGGGGCTTTCTATTTTTTTTTTTCTTTTTACTTTAAGTTCTGGAATACAAGTGCAGAATGTGTACTTTTGTTACATTGGTATACATGTGCCATGGTGGTTTGCTGCAACTATGAATGCATTATCTAGGTTTTCAGCCCAGTATACATTAGCTATTTGTTATAATGCTCTCCCTCCCCTCACCCACCACCCCTCAACTGGTGCTGGTGTGTGATGTTCCCCTTCCTGTGTCCATGTGTTCTCATTGTTCAACTTTCACTTATGAGTGAGAACATGCAGTGTTTGGTTTTATGTTTCTGTGTTAGTTTGCTAGAGGATGATGGCTTCCAGCTTCATGTGTGTCCCTGCAAAGAACATGATCTCATTCCTTTTTACAATTGCAGAGTATTCCATGGTGTATATGTGCCACAATTTTCTTTATTCAGTCAATCATTGATGGGCATTTCTGTTGGTTCCAAGTCTTTGCTATTGTAAATAGTGCTGCAATAAACATATGTATGTGTGTGTCTTTATAGTAGAATGATTTATATTCTTTTGGGTATATACCCAGTAATAGGATTGCTGGGTTAAATGGTATTTCTGGTTCTAGATCCTTAAGAAATCACCACAGTCTTCCACAATGATTGAACTAATTTACATTCCCATGCTCTTACAGGTAAGAGCATTTCCATTTCTCCACAGCCTCACAAGCATCTATTGTTTCTTGACTTTTTAATAATTGCCATTCTGACTGGTGTGAGGTGGTCTCTCATTGTGATTTTGATTTGCATTTCTCTAATGATCAGTGATGTTCAGCTTTTTTCATATGTTTGTTGGCTGCATAAATGTCTTCTTTTGAGAAGTGTCCATTCGTATTTTTGCTCACTTTTTGATCGGGTTGTTTGTTTTTTTCTTGTAAATTTGTTTAAGTTCCTTATAGATTCTGGATATTAGCCTTTTGTCAGATGTGTATTTTGCAGATTTTTTCATCCATTCTGTAGGTTGCCTGTTTACTGTGATGATAGTTTTGTTCGCTGTGCAGAAGCTTTTTAGTTTAATTAGATCCCATTTGTCAATTTTGGCTTTTGTTTGCAATTGCTTTTGGCATTCACATCATGAAGTCTTTACTCATACCTACGTCCTGAATAGTGTTGCCTAGGTTTTCTTCTAGAGTTTTTATGATTTTAGGTTTTACATTTAAGTCTTTGATTCATCTTGAGTTAATTTTTGTATAAGGTGGAAGGAAAGGGTCCAATCAGTTTTCTGCATATGGCTAGCTAGTTTTCCCAGTGCCATTTATTAATATTAAATAGGTAATCCTTTCTCCATTACTTGTTTTTGTCTGCTTTGTCAAAGATCATATGGTTGTAGATGTGTGGCATTATTTCTGAAGCCTCTGTTCTCTTCCATTGCTCTATATGTCTGTTTTGGTACCAATACCATGCTTGTTGGTTACTGTAGCCTTGTAGCATAGTTTGAAGTCAGATAAAGTGATGCCACCAGCTATATTCTTTTTGCTTAGGATTATCTTAGCTATACAAACTCTTTTTGGGTTCTACATGAAATTTAAAGTATTTTTTTCTAATTTTATGAAGAATGCCAATGGTAGTTTATGGAAATAGCATTGAATTTATAAATTACTTTGGGTGCTATGACCATTTTCACAATATTGACTCTTCTCATCTATGAGGATAAATGTTTTTCCATTTGTTTGTGTCATCTCTTATTTTCTTAAAGAGTGGTTTGTAGTTCTCCTTGAAGAGGTCGTTAATATCCCTTGTTATCTGTATTCCTAGGTATTTTATTATCTTTGTAGCAATTGTGAATGAGAGTTCATTCATGACTTGGCTTTCTGCTTGTCTATTGTTGGTGTATAGCAATGATTGTGATTTTTGTACATTTATTTTGTATCCTGAGACTTTGCTGAAGTTGCTTATCAGCTTAAGGAGTTTTTAGGCTGAGACAATGGGGTGTTCTGTATGTACAATCATGTCACCTATAAGCAGAGACAATTTGACTTCCTCTTTTCCTGTTCAAATACCCTTTATTTGTTTCTCTTGCCTGATTGCCCTGGTGAGAACTTTCAATACTACGTTGAATAGGAGTAGTAACAGAGGGCATCGTTTTCTCGTGAAAGTTTTCAAAGGGAGTGCTTCCAGCGTTTGCCCATTCAGTATGGTATTAGCTGTGGGTTTGTCATAAATAGCTCTTCTTATTTTGAGATAAGTTCCATCAATACCTAGTTTATTGAGAGGTTTTAACATAAAGGAATTTTTATATTATATGGAAGGCCTTTTCTGCATCTATTGAGATGATCATGTGGTTTCGTCATTGGTTCTGTTTATGTGACGTGTTATGTTTATTGTTTTGTATATGTTGAACCAGCCTTGCATCCCAGGGATGAAGCTGATTTGATCATGGTCAATAAGCTTTTTGATGTGCTGCTGGATTGAATTTGTTCATATTGTATTGAGGATTTTTGCATCAATGTTCATTAGGGATATTGGCCTGAAATTTTCTCTTTTTGTTATGTCTCTGCCAGGTTTTGGTATCAGGAAGATTCTGCCCTCACAAAATGAGTTGGGGGGAGTCCCTCCATTTTAATTGCTTAGAGTAGTTTCAGAAGGAATGGTACCAGCTGCTCTTTGTATCTCTGGTAGAATTCAGCTGTGAATTCTTTTGGTCTTGGGCTTTTCTTGGATGGTATGCTATTAATTACTGCCCCAACTTTAGAACCTGTTATTGGTCTATTCAGGGATTTGACTTCTTCCTGGTTTAGTCTTGGGAGGATGTATGCATCCAGGAATTTATCGATTTCTTCTAGATTTTCTAGTTTATTTGTGTAGAGGTATTTACAGTTTTCTCTGATTGTAGTTTGTATTTCTGTGGGGTCATTGGTAATATTCCCCTTATCATTGTCTTTTCTTCTTTATTAGTTTAGCTAGCCATCTATTTTGTTGTTTAAAAAACAACAGTCCTGGATTCATTGATTTTTTGGAGGGTGTTTTGTTTCTATCTTCTTCAGTTCTGCTCTGATCTTAGTTAATTCTTGTCTTCTTATAGCTTTTGCAATTGTTTGCTCTTGCTTCTCTAGCTCTTTTAATTGTGATGTTAGGGTGTGAATTTGAGATCTTTCTAGCTTCTGACGTGGGCATTTAGTGCTATAACATTGTGTTAGCTGTGTCCCAGAGATTCGGGTACATTGTCTGTTTCTTCTCATTAGTTTCAAAGAACTTCCTGATTTCTGCCTTAGTTTTATTATTTACCCAGGAGTCATTCAGGAGCTGCTTGTTCAGTTTCCATATAATTGTAGTTGTGTGGTTTTGAGTGAATTTCTTAATCCTGAGTTCTAATTTGATTGCACTGTGGTCTGAGAGACTTTTTTAAAATGACATCAGTTATTTTGTATTTGCTGAGGAGTGTTTTGCTTCCAATTATGTGGTTGATTTTAGAATAAGTGCCATGTGGCACTGAGAAGAATTTATATTCTGTTGATTTGGGATGAAGAGTTCTGTAGATATCTATTAGGTCCACTTAATCCAGGACTGAGTCTAAGTCCTGAATATCCTTGTTAATTTTCTGTCTCGTTGATCTGTCTGATATTGACAGTGGGATGTGAAAGTCTCCTACTATTATTGTGTGGTAGTCTAAGTCTCTTTCTAGGTCTCTAACAACGTTTTGTGAATCTGGGTGCTCCTGTATTGAGTGCATATACATTTAGGATAGTTAGCTCTTCTTGTAGCATTGATCCCTTTACCATTATGTTATGTTTTCTTAGTCTTTTTTGATCTTTGCTGGTCTAAAGTCTGTTTTGTCAGAGACTACAATTGCAACCTCTGCTTTCTTTTTGCTTTTCATTTGCTTGGTAAATTTTCCTCCATCCCTTTATTTTGAGACTATGTGTGTCTTTGCATGTGAGATGGGTCTCCTGAAGTCTGTGTCTTTTAATTGGGGCATTTAGCCCATTTACACTTAAGGTTAATATTGTTTTGTGTGAGTTTGGTCCTGTCATCATGATGCTATCTAGTTATTTTGCACACTAGTTGATGCAGTTTCTTTATACTGTCATTGGTCTTTATATTTTGGTGCATTTGCAGTGGCTTGTACTGGCTTTTTCTTTCTATATTTAGTGCTTCCTTCAAGAACTCTTGCAAGGCAGGCCTGGTAGTGACAAAATTCCACAACATTTGGAATTGTCTGGAAAGTATTTTATTTCTTCTTCACTTATGAAGTTTAGATTGGCTGGATATAAAATTCTGGGTTGAAACTTGTTTTCTTTAAGAACGTTGAATATTGGCCCCCACTCTCTTCTGGCTTGTAAGCTTTCTGCTGAGAGGTTTGCTGTTAGTCTGATGGGCTTCCCTTTGTAGGTAACCTGACCTTTCTCTCTGGCTGCCCTTAACATTTTTTTCCTTCATTTCAACCTTGGAGAATCTGATGATTATGTATCTTGGGTTGAAAATCTCATGGAATATCTTAGTGATGTTCTCGTAGTTCCTGAATTTGAATGCTGGCCAGTCTTGTTAGATTGGGGAAGTTCTCCTGGATAATATCCTGAAGTGTGTTTTTTTAAACTTGGTTCTATTCTCCCCATCTCTTTCAGGTACTTCAGTCAATTGTAGGTTCAGTCTCTTTACATAGTCCCATATTTCTCAGAGGTTTTTGTTCATTCCTTTTCATTCTCTTATCTGTAATCTTATCTGCATACCTTATTTCAGCAATTGGTCTTCAAACTCTGATATCCTTTCTTCCACTTGGTTGATTTGGCTATTGATGCTTGTGTATTCTTCATGAAGTTCTCGTGCTGTGTTGTTCAACTCCATCAGGTCATTTATGTTTCTCTCTAAACTGATTATTCTAGCTAGCAGCTCCTGTAACCTTTTATCAAGGTTCCTAGCTTCTTTTTTTTTTTTTTTTTTTTTTTGAGACGGAGTCTTGCTCTGTCACCCAGGCTGGAGTGTAGTGGCCAGATCTCAGCTCACTGCAAGCTCCTCCTCCCGGGTTCCCGCCATTCTCCTGCCTCAGCCTCCCGAGTAGCTGGGACTACAGGCGCCCACCACCTCGCCCGGCTAGTTTTTTGTATTTTACGGGGTTTCACCGTGTTAGCCAGGATAGTCTCGATCTCCTGACCTCGTGATCCGCCCGTCTCGGCCTCCCAAAGTGCTGGGATTACAGGCTTGAGCCACCGCGCCCGGCCGGTTCCTAGCTTCTTTGCACTGGACCATAACATGCTCCTTTAGCTCCGTGGAGTTTGTTACTAGCCACCTTCTGAAGCCTACTTCTGTCAATTCGTACATCTCATCCTCTGTCCAGTTCAGCATCCTTGCTAGGGAAGCATTGCCATCATTTGGTGGAGAAGAGGCACTCTGACCTTTGGGCTTTCACTGTTTGTTGTTGTTGTTTATTCTTTATTTCTTTCTCATCTTCACGAGTTTGTTTGGTATTGATCTTTGAGGCTGCTGACCATTGGATGGGGTTTTTGTGGGGACTTTTTGTTGTTGTTGATGCTGTTGTTGTTGCTTTCTGTTTGTTTGTTTTTCTTGCAATGGTCAGCTCCCTATTCTACAGGGCTGCTGTGGTTTGCTGGGGATTCACTTCAGGCCCTATTCATCTGGTTCATTCCTGTGCCTGGAGGAGGCTGGTGAAAAGCAAAGATGGGTGCCTGCTTTTTCCTCTGGGATCTCTGACCTAGAGCGGCACTGACCTGATGCCAGTAGGAATGCTCCTGTATAGGGTGTCTGACAACCCCTGTTGTGGGATCTTATCCAGTTGGGTGGCACGGGGAGCAGGACCTGTTTAATGAAGCACTTTGACTGTCCCTTGGTAGAGAGGGTGTGCTTTGTGGGGGCAACCCACTCATCTGGGCAGCCCAGATTCCTCAGAACTAGCAGGAGGAAAGGCTAATTCTGTTGGTCCATGGAGACTGCAGCCACCTCTTCCCCTAGGGGCTCAGGTCCAGGGAGATCAGAGTTCTGTCCCTGAACCCCTGGCTGGAGTTGTCAGAGTTTCTGCAGGGAGGCCCCACCCAGTGAGGAGGGATGGATCAGGGTCAGGCCTGAAGAGGCACTCTGTCCACAGTCTTTCACAGCTGGTGTGTTGGGTTGTAGGATATACCTCTTGCGACCAAACCAGTCAGCCTCCCTGACTCCAGCAGGGGAAAAGCATGGTCTGGAGCTATAGAGATGGCTGCCACCCTTCCCCCATCCTGGGAGCCCCAGTATTGGCTGTTGCCCCTCCCCCAAGGAGCTCAAACTGCTTAGAGAGCAGGCAGCCACAGCTGTGATGGTTGCCCCTCTTCCTGAGAGCTCTGCAGGCTTAAGCAGATACTAGCTTAGTGGCTATTGAGAATCTGCATGGCTCCATGGTTGGAACCCTAGGTCTTGGTGGCATGGGCCCATGAGTGGGATCTTCTTCCAATCCCTGGGTTGCACAGTTCTGTGGAAAAAGCATGTTTTCCCAAGCTGGGTAGCATGCTCACTCACTTCCTCCCTTGGCTGGGGAGTATGAAGGTGGGAGCTCCCCTGTCCCATGTGACTCTCAGATGGGCCGCCACACTACACTGCTCTTGCTTCCTCTCTGTGGGTCACACCAACCACCTAGTCAGTTTGGATGAGGGAACCTGGATACCTCGGTTGCCAGTGCAGGATTCCCATGCTGTTACGGTTCTTTTCAATGGGAGCCTTTTAGTCGGCCATCTTGGACAAATGGGACTTTCTTAGTCTTCCTCATTGCCCCTCACTAGTGAATCCTGGGAAGATTCATTGATAAGAACCTGAAAATAAGTATTAATACTTTGGAGTCTACTGTTCTCAGAAGCTTTATAATTTCCTCCTGCCTCACACATGTGCTTTAGTAATTTGATAAATACTTCAACTCTTCTTATTGTCTTGTATAGGGCCCTGATCCAGGCAAGCAATTGTTCTTCTCTCCTTTCTCCTAAGAGCACGTGTTTTTCCTAAGACTTCAGGTTAGTTGTTTGCTTTAAAGCCTCAGGTATTTGTTGCCTTGAAACCTCAGCTATCTGCTAGGTTTGAGAAAAATAGAGAATTTTCAGATTATCTGATGTCCAAATTTTTGTTGTAAGGTTGGAAGCTGAACTCTTTCCAGTTTTCTCCATGTTGAGCAATAGCTACAAGCTGATCATGATTTTTTAAAATTATTTTTGTTTTCAGTTGTAATGTGTCTTTAAGATAAGTTAAGAAACAAAGACAAAATAGTAATTTGTATTTACCTATATGTTTACAATTTTTTGTGCTCTTGATTTCTTTGTTACCTCTGAATTTTTTAATGTTATATCATTTTCCATCAGGCTGAGGAAATTTCATTAACATTCTTCATAATGTAAATCTTCTGGTGACACATTCCTTCAGTTTTTGTTTATTTGAAAATGCATTTGTCTTCAGTTTTGAAGGACACTTTTGCTAGTTATAGAATTGTAGGTTTTCTTTCTAAAGATGTCAGATCATCGTCTTCTGACTTGCAGTGATTTTAATATAAATCAGTGGTAATTCATATCATTGTTCATCCATATAACCTGATTTTTCCTCTCTGGTTCATCTTGAGATGTTCTAGCAACATTTCGATTGGAATTAGCTGAAGCTTGCCAGATGTAATTGAGTGTCCTAGAGAGATACGTTCAATGTCCTCAGCAGAGGTAA
The DNA here is from genome assembly GCF_024542745.1 of Macaca thibetana thibetana. Lineage (NCBI taxonomy): Eukaryota > Metazoa > Chordata > Mammalia > Primates > Cercopithecidae > Macaca > Macaca thibetana. The sequence continues at coordinate 29,018,750 of NC_065579.1, forward strand.
AAGCTTCTGCAATGACTCTGAGGCAAGAAAAAGCTTGGTCATTATAAGAAAATGAAGGAAGGTAGAGCTGGGCAAAAAATTTATCTCAGGACTGTACATGTTTTAAAACTAAAAGTCCTGCATCCCAGGAAACCTCTCAGTACTACACAAACCAGAATGGTTGGTTGGCTACATCAGCTTAACTCTTTATTATAGTTTATACCTTTTTTCCTCTCTATCTCATTGACGACTAGCTTATTTCAGCTCTTTTATATTTTTGGGGTTGTAGTAATGTCATGCTAAGTGACTTTCTTGCTTTTATCATTGGCCACATGTATTGTTAATTTTCACAATCATTTCCTAGTTTACAAACCCAGAACATCCATGATTTCTAATGATATTTCTTGTAACCAGTTCTGTATCTGATTTTCCTTGAGAACAAAGCTATCTCTCTGCTAGAACACTGGGACCAGTTTGTTCTAATAGTGCAAGAGTCTATGCCTGGACTATAGAAAATGTTCTATCTTGATTATATAAAGTGCTGTGTTTTCTAGATCCAGTGTCCATCAATTGCCAGTGTCAAATGAGATCCAGAGGAACTTAATATTTTCTCTAATGAGTTGACTATGCCTGTTGATTTCTGGCACTCATGTGGGATGAAGAAGTGTTGGGCTCTTTTTCAGTCCATGTGGAATTAGAGTGATCCCGGGCTTCTCAGGTTGCTACTTCAGGAACAAAAGTGAATTGTTATAAGAAAATTACGCTTGTTAAAGGTACATATTGAAAATAGGGTTTAGATGCAAAGAAACAAACAAACAAACAAAAAATAAGACAGTGGAATGAATTTTGAACTATGTTTTAGCTTGTAGCTACTGGAAAGTTAGGATAGTTTCTATTTTCTCTGGTTCTTAGTTACAGATAAGCCAGTTGTTATGGACTCCACTGGTTCCTTAGATGGAAGATTCTATGCACTTCTCATCTAAAGCAGTGTCCTAGAAAGTCAAGAATATCTCTAGAGAAAATGTGGGCATCCCAACTACCTTCATGCGTCTTAAATAAAATAATTATACCAAAACAAAATACTAATACCAGCTCACCAGCAGCATTGAAGGGAAGTTTTTAATTCTTTTTTATATTGTCTATTTCCAATTACTATAATCACTGCTAAAAACTTTGTCAAATTCCTTAAACACTCCAGGAACATATTGGTTACAGATCTTGACAAAGGAATTACCTTATGGCCAGAAAACTGTAGACTTTGTAGTTGATTGTTATGGCTTAAAGATTGTTTAGTAAAACTGTTTTAAAATTATACTTTTTTTTTTTGCAGTGGACACCTTTCTTCAAACAAAATCTTGCACACAAATGTAGCGTATAAAATAAGAAAAGGAACACTTCTCTGGCTAAAGCATGGAAATATGACTACTCACAATTTTCCGCTTCTCCAGCATTTGTTGTATTATGAACAAACAGCTATTATAATTTACAATCACATTGTGCCAAGTTTGCAAAAAATTGTAATGTAACCTGCCCAAAAGTTACAAGAAAAATTGCTCCCTAAATTGTATTCCTGCAAAGAATACAGTGGAAATATACGGTTTTCCTATCAGATTGAAATTGGATATATTGTGCATTATAACATTACAAAAGAGCTCGAGGGGAAGCTTCCAAAAAACCTAGTATTTTGAAAATCACTGTATAAAACTAGCCTTGACTTATGCATAAAATACCTATTTGAAATCGTAAACTATTATCTTTTTAGGATTTATCTTTGTAAACAAAATAAGAATAACAACAATTATAAAAACAAACACAAATTTGTGAAGTAGAATATGTCAGATTTAAATTCATAGAGATATAAACTAGTTTTTGATCTAACTTGTGCATCTTTTGACTATGTTTAAATCTGTGGAATCTCTTCTTCAAATCGTACTTTATGTGCAAGATCAATGGGTAAAATAATTTGAAGTTGAGTTCTTCTGCTTGAAGCAAGGATAGGATTCTGAAACCCTTACTGCATGCCTCCCTAATGACATGGCTGTTTTTCAACACTCTTAACAGTCTGTCTCATCAGTCCTAGACTTCCTTTCTGCCAGGGTGAGAACCACTCAAATAAAGGCCATAAACCAGAATATTTAAAGGTGCAGGCTCTGGAATCAATGAAGCCCGGGCTTGATTTGTCAACCTGATATCCCTGAGCCCCAATTTCCTTGTCCAGAAAATGAGAATAATTGCAATTGATAGTCTCTGAAGTGGGCTGGCATCATTTTCTTTTCTCTGTACGTCCTGCTACTCCACCCCTTGAGAGGTAGAGTCTATCTTCCATCTTCTTGAATGTAGGCCAGCCTTGTAAAATCCTTTTAGCAATAGATTGTAGAAGAAATGACTGTGCCAGGTCCAGTAATAAACCTTAAGAAGTCTGGTAGCTCCCACTCAGCAAAGCCAGCTGCTGTGCTGTTAAGAAGTTCAGATGAAACTGTTAGATGGGGGAACGATCATGTAGTGACAGGGAGGAACACTGAGGTACCAGACATCTGAGTAGGGTCTTCTTGAGCTCTCCAGCCATGCCCAGACACTGGCTGAAGCCAGGTAAGTGAGTGATTATCTGTGTATAAGGAGAATCATCTAGCTGAGACATGCCTAAATTCCTGACCCACAGAATAGTGAGAAACGATAAGTTGTGGCTTATTAATCCACTCATTTCTGGGGTGGTTTTTCATGCAACAATAAATAATTGCATCAAAAATAGAATATACCTCATGTGGTTGTTAGGATTAAATGAGATAGCAATAGTTAAACAATTAGTACCCTAAGGTGGAATATACCAATTTAATTCAAATGTTGCCAGTGACTGCACAGCATCAGTGAGTTAGAGTTCTAGGGACCTCTCATTTTGTGGCACTTACATTCTTGAAGGAGCAGACAGAAATAATAAGTAAATGATACAGTTTGTTAAAATGTGGTAAATACTATGGGGGAAATAGGAAAAAATGATAGAGCAAAGTAGATTGGTAATATGGAGTTGGAGGAAAAAGGAGACAGTTTTCAATTTTAAATAGGATAACCAAGGTAGTCTTTATTAAGAAGATTAAATGTGAGAAAAAGAAGGTAAGGGGATGAAGGAGCTATCCCTGCACATATTAATAAAACAATCCCGAGAAAGGACACAGACAGTACAAACATCTTAAGGAGGAAGCATACTTGGAGTGTTCAAGCCTCAGGAAAGAGGTCACAGTGGCTAGAACACAGTGGACACAGAGGAGCACACGAAGAGATTATGTCAGAATGTGGGGACCTGTAGAATATTGTAGGCCTTGGCTGTCCTAGAACATTGTTAAAGAGATGTTCTGTGTAATGAAGGCAGTGCTATTTTCTTTCAAAAACTATAAATTGGAAATTTAGTAAGAGTTGAAATACCTGGTATTATTTTCTTCCTAACATCTATCATCAACTGCAAGTATTTTGCTTTGTTCATTTGTTTACTTGTGTAATTGCCAGTCCTACTAAAATGTAAGATTTATGAAAACATGGACTTCCCCTTTTTATTTCAACACTGTATCTACAAACCCTAAAAAAGTCTCTGTCACAAAGTAGATGTTCAAGAAATATTTTTATTAAAGGAATTCATGGGACTGGGCAAGGTGGCTCATGCCTGTAATCCCAGCACTTTGGGAGGCTGAGGCAGGTGGATCACCTGAGGTCAGGAGTTCAAGATCAGCCTGGGCAACATGGTGAAACCCCGTCTCTACTAAAAATACAAAAATTAACTGGGCATGGTGGTGCGTACCTGTAATCCCAGCTACTCAGGAGGCTGAGGCAGGAGAATTGCTTGAGTCCGGGAGGCAGAGGTTACAGTAAGCCAAGATTGTGCCATTGCATACCAGCCTGGGCAACAGAGAGAGATTCCATTTCCAAAAAAAAAAAAAAGTAAGGAATTCGTGGAAGAAAAGAAATTATGAATAACAAACATCTCTCCAATATATCATAATTTACAAAATGCTTTTATATAAGTTATCTCATTTTAACCTTACAACACTGTGAGGTAAATAATATTATTATTCCATATTGTAGAAATGCAGAAAGTTTAAGAGTCTTGCCATAAAGATTCTTTTCTGGGCCAGATGTAAGTGAACTGGGCTAATTTTAAGAGGTCTTCAAAGCTTTTTTTGCATACTGTCTAGTTTTTTTAAAAAACTGTCACATTGCACATTTTAACTTTATGTATAAAGAAATTATATATATATTTAAATAAATACAAAGAATGTGGTTTCTAAAATAATAAAATTTCAAAGTCTTTTATATGTAACAAATCCAGTATAACTATAAAAGCTATTTGATCTCTACTATTGTCCTTAAAGCACACATAAAAAGTTTTTTTTAACAGCTGGAAATCTTTTCGTATTTCTTTTTTCTTCCTTGATCTCAAATTTCCATTCCATGTCGTCCATAGCATTTTATCTTTAAAAGTTGGAAACTCAGTGATCCCCAGACCCCAGTTTGAACACTGCTGCCTAAGACGACAGTCTGTAGAATTGCCCAATGTAATAAGGAGATCAGTGAATGTAATGATAAAAATTAAAGAGCCTAGAAGCATGACCTCAAAGAAATCACGAGGCATGGAGATCCAGGACTTGCTTTAGAACAAGGGCACAAAGTGGCTGAAGCAGGCAGTTCAGTACCCAAGTCCTAGAACTCTGGACTGCTGGGGATGGAGATGAGAGTGGCAGTGGCAGGGAGGAGGTAGGGCTGGAGTCTTTAAGAATTATTCACCTTCAGATCATTGGAAATTTTTACGTGAATCTTCTCTTTGAATCTTATGAGATAATTTGATATGAAAAAAAATTACAGAAGAGGGGCCATGTAAAAGAAATCATACACCTGTATGTGATAGTTTTTTTTGTTTTGTTTTGTTTTTTGTTTTTTGGTTTTTTTTTTGAGACGGAGTCTTGCTCTGTCGCCCAGGCTGGAGTGCAGTGGACCATCTCGGCTCACTGAAAGCTCCGCCTCCCGGGTTCACGTCATTCTCCTGCCTCAGCCTCCCGAGTAGCTGGGACTATAGGCGCCCGCCACCACGCCCGTCTAATTTTTCGTATTTTTAGTAGAGACGGGGTTTCACACTGTTAGCCAGGATGGTCTCGATCTCCTGACCTCGTGATCCGCCCACCTCGGTCTCCCAAAGTGCTGCGATTACAGGCATGAGCCACCGTGCCAGGCAGATAATTTTTTGTAATTAAATCATTTTTGCATGACTTTAACGTTACTCAATTTTAGCGTAAAAGAAACTTTAAAAACCGGGAAAACAATAAAGTTGTTATATAAACTTTTAAAAGATAATAATATAAATAAATGCTCAAGATACTTTAACTAAAATATCATTAAAACATCATAGTACATCATGCTCCCAAGTTTGAAAAACAAATTAAACACATATAGATAAAATAACAGGAATGCTCTTCACAAAAATATTAATAATAAATTTTCTCTTAATAACAGTAGTATGTGTGACTGTGGATTTTTATTATATGTATTTTCTAACTATCCAAAATATGCACATATTATTTTTATTATTAATTTTAAAATAGCATAATGGGAATATGTCTTTTTAATATCTAGTTACAATATAATAAAACTATATAAAAAAATGAACAGAGGCAATTACAAATATTTCTATTGTTTGGAGCGTATAATAGCAAAACTAAATTATGTGGCAAATGATTAATATTTTAGGGATACATATAGTTCCTTTGCTTCCTGGTCCGTTATCAATGAGGACTTCTTGCTCTCTTCCATTGTCAATAAACTTCAAAGTAATAGGTTTCAATCATAGAAGACATCACATTTTCTTGAACATAAGAGGAAAAAAGCCAGAAAAAGCATTTGCTCAATTTTTCAAAAACACTGTTTGCAAGGAAAATCTGTCTGCTTGGCTACCACACAAAAGACTGAGCACATGTAAAGCATTTTATGGATCCGATCCCAATACAACACAAAAATAGGAATTACTTTGTTGATTTGCACAGATCTCTGATACGGCTCCAAATATCCAACTAAAGTTTACCAACACAGAGAATGGAAAGTGAAGGGGATTCTCCAAGAATTTGCATTCTTAGCATTTACTTTTTAAAATTGTGTTTCGTTCACTAGAGCACTGATGTTCTAATTATACTCAGATGGAAGTGAATTCTGCAGTACCCCAAAGTATCTAACTTATAATCAAAGAGTCATTTCCACCAGGACAAAGTAAATCTGTTTGCAGGTATATCTCAAACACCTCAAACATCTGGTTTATAAGCATCTAACATGATTCCTTCAAGAGGTGAAGATAAGTAACCCAATATATGAGAAACACTGTTGTCTGAAGCCTTCTGAATGGCAAGAGTAAAAAGATTGCTTAATTAAAAATGGCAAAGTAGTCTAAACTCAGCAAGAAGGCAACTGCTCAGCCTTCATACTGACCACTAATCTGCTTTTTAATCTTCTCTGGCTCATCAAGTTCTTTGTTTTCTTAATAACTACTTTATTAGTTCTTGTTGAACAGAAAACCAAACACCACATGTTTTCACTCATAAGTGGGAGTCGAACAATGAGAACATATGGGCACAGGGAGGGAAACATCACACACTGGGGCCTGTCAGGGAGTGGGGGCAAGGGGAGGGATAGCATTAGGAGAAATACCTAATGTAGATGACGGGTTGATGGGTGAAGCAAACCACTGTGGCACATATATACCTATGTAACAAACCTGCACGTTCTGCACATGTCTCCCAGAACTTAAAGTATAATTTTCATAAAAGAAAGAAAGAATGAGAATAAAGTCTAAGGGGAAACCCAATAGAAAGTCATCAGATCTTATGAGACTTATTCACTATCATGATAACAGTATGGGGGAAGCCCCCTATGATTCAATTATCTTCCAGTGGGTTCCTCCCACAACATATGGGAATTATAGGAGCTACAATTCAAGATGAGATTTGGGTGGGGACACAGCCAAGCCATATCACACACCATGCTTTGAAAATTTCTGCGAGAAATTAGCCTGTCTAGAGATTACACTGACTTATTATCTTAATGTTTCTGTTAGAAATCTGATAGGGAAGAGGGTTGGAAATACAACCCTGATCCTCATTGTACTTAACGAGAAAAGTAAGGTTGCATTGAATGGTATCAAAAGCCATCATTTTTACCCAGAAGAGGTTATAGGAGTTTCACAATACTGGTTCCCTTAAAAGTAATCATGTCCATAGAACGCAGATATTCTGTTCTGAGCAATTCTTACTTTTTTTGTTGTAGCTTGTTTTTGCTTTTTAATATGAAATATTTCACACATATAGGAGAATAAAAATTCAAAATGTAAATAATAATAGTTAATAAAACCTTGGTGTCCACAGCCTAGGTTAAGGCAAGGACCATTACCAGTTTCCAGATTCTGTGTGATCTTAGCCACTCCTTATCCCATACACAGAAATGAAAACTATTCAGATCATTGTTCATGTCTTTTCCATGCATTTCTTTATTGTTTACCACATAAGTATGTATAATTAAAATTTAATTTGCTTTGCACATTTTTGAACTTTGATAGAATCATATTTATGTCATATTCTGACACTTTTTCTTTTGGTTAAAATTTTATTATTGTTTTTTCCATGTTAATCTGTGTCATTTTAGTTCACTCATTTCACTGCTGTACATTATTATTTCATATAAATATAATGTGTTAGTCTGTTCTCACTCTTCTAATAAAGACATACCCGACACTGGGTAATTTATAAAGGAAAGAGGTTTAATGGACTCACAGCTCCACATGTCTGGTGAGCCCTCACGATCATGGTGGAAGACAAAGGAGAAGCAAAAATAATGTCTTACATGGTGGCAGGAAAGAGAGCTTGTGCAGGGGAACTCCCATTTATAAAACCATCAGCTCTCATGGCACTTATTCACTACCACGAGAACAGTATGGGGGAAACTGCCCCCATGATTCAATTATATCCACCCGCCCCACCCCCCGACCCTTGATACATGGGGATTATTATAATTCAAGGTATCTGGGTGGGAACACAGCCAATCCATATCGCATACCACAACTTATTTACCCATTCTTCTGTTGATGGCCGTTTATAGTATAGCATTTGAGGTATTTATAGTATTTTATTAAAAAAAAAAACTGCTACGAGTATTTGCATACTGTAAACATTTTGGGTTTTTCTTGTGAGAGAAAATATCTGGGTAATCAATTGTGTACATCTTAAAATGTAATAGATAATGCCTAATTACACAGATGTAGTGAAAATATACAATCTCAAAAATAGTAAAACTTTTACTACAGTCTTAAAATACTTGGTATTGTCAGATTTAACATTTCTGCCAATCATGTCAAGCAAAGTTATATTTCATTATAGTTTTAATTTGCATTTTTCTGATTAGTTAATTGCAATCATTTCATAGATTTGATGCTATTCATATTAACTCTTCTATGAAAACCAGTTAAATAATATTTTCTAATTTTCTGTTGAGTCATTTGTCTTTTTTTCTATTGTATTTTTAGGATTTACTTACATAATCTGGGTACTAAATCCTTTGTCAATTCTAAGTGTTGCAAATATCTCTGCTTACGGCTTGTCTTTTTATTTCCTTTGTAAGGTCTTTTGAAGGAAAAGTGTTTATTTTAATAACAAAGTTCTATAGTGTATTCATACCACATACATATACACCATGAACAACTATGTGGTTATAAAAAGAATGGAATAATGTCTTTTGCACCAACATGGATGCAGTTTGGGGCCATCATCCTAAATAAATTAACAAAGAAACACAAAGCTAAATACCACATGTTCTCACTTGTAAGTAGGAGTTAAACGTTGAGCACACATGGACATAAATATGGGAACAATAGACACTGCAAGCTACTAGAAGTGGGAGGTAGGGAGAACAGCATGAGTTGAAAAAAATCCACCTATCAGGTACTATGCTCACTACCTGGGTGATGGGATCCATACCCCAAACCTCAGCAGCATGCAAAATTCCCATATAAGAAACCTGATCATGTAGCCCCTGTATCTAGAATAAAAGTCAAAATTAAAGAAAATTGTATAATGTCCTTTCTGTTTGCATTGTTTGTATTTTTTAAAGAATTGTTCCTTTATCTTGAGATCATATATTTTTTCTGTTGAAGCACTTAAAGTTTTCAGTTTGGCGTTTAAGCCTTTAATGTACTTTGAATTTATTTTATTTTATTTCTTACAATATAAACAATTGTTCCAGAGAAATTTTCAATTGTTCTAGCTCATGTGAAATCCCAACTCTATTATAAAATTTCTCTTTTTATATTATTTTGTTTCTTGAATTATCTTCCATTGTCCTGTTTATTTATAGCTCCAAGACTACTATGTTGTGTTAACCACTATGGCTTTATAATAAATAATATCTGATGATGCAAGTTTCTCTGTTCTTCTTCTTTAACAGTATCTCATTTCTTGTTAGTATTTTGTTTTCCCATGTATATGTAAAATTTGTTTGTTAAGATCAATAAATTATTGTTGGAAATTTTATTAGAATTATACTGGACCATAGATTAATTTGAGAAAAAGGATCATCTTTGTAATATTGTGCCTTGCTATACATAAACAAGATATGATGCTTTATTATTTAGAATTTCTATAATGTCTTTAAATAAGATTTTCTCATTTTTCTCAGAAAGCTTTTACATGTTTTGTTAGATTTATTCCTTGATACCTTATATTTTATATTATTTTCTATTAAGTTTTCTAACTTTGGTCTGGTGTTTTGTTAGATTTATTCCTAGGTTCCTTATATTTTATACTATTTTCTGTTGTTTTCTAGCTTTGACCTTATATACAGGAGTTTAATGGACTTTTCTTTATTGAGCTTGAATCCAGCAATACTGCTAAGTTCCTTTTAGTTCTACAATTTATTTAAAGACTGTTTGGTTTTGTATATAGAATATCATCTCATTTGCAAATAACAAAGTTTCTTTTTCCTTTTTTTGAAAGTCATATGTATATTTTTCTTTCTATTTTCTTACCAACTGGCTAGAATTGACGGTACAATGTTAATTAGAAGTCCTAATCATAAACAGTCTTGTTTGATTCTGATTTTAAACATTTAAAATTAGTACTTTTAAAATTTAACTGTTATTAGGATGCTTACTCCAGAGTTTTTTTCTTTTTTGACAAATTCTATATCAGAATTGTATCCAGATAAAATTTGTCACTTTTTTTTTCCCTAGAAAGTGCAAAACAAAAGTAGTGCATCTACATGAGGGTCTATTCTATTATTCAAAATACTGTAAAAGATAAGCAGTCCAAGGAAGATATAATAGCTACATAAAATCACCAAAAATGTATCTCTTGAATCTTTCTCCTCCACCATTCTTCATGTGAATTGTCCTTTTAAGGTCATTTCATGATGTGGAATGGCTCATGCATTTCTAGTCTTCACAGCAACTGTTTAGGGAACAAGAAGGAGGAAGTTGGGGGTAGGGATATGGAGGAGAATCCGTTTCTATCAAGAGGCCTTCTCAAAGAGCTTGCAAAACACTCATGTTTCATGAGTAATCAGCTACAAGTGAAGTTAAAAAATGTGGGATCTTCTTATATTTTACACAGATATCTCATCAAAATTGAGATTATTTAACTAAAATCGAAGGGAATATTGGAAAGTAAATAGGCAAATACCAGTCTCTGCCTTTATCAGGTTAAGGAAGTTCCAATCAATCCCTGGTTAGCTAATAGTTTTTTTAAAATCATGAATATACATTAACTTTATTAAATGCTTTGCTGCATCTGTTCAGATTATCATATTTTTCTTTAATCTTTTAATTTTATAAATCACATACATTGATTTTCTAATTTAGATGTACTTTGTATACCCAGCATAAACTCATTTTGATCGTGATATATCCTTGCTGTATGTAATTGGAATTGACTTGCTAATATTTTATTTATGATTTCTTTTACACATACTAATGAATGAGATCAATTTGCAGGTTTCCTTTTTCATTTTTCCCTTGCTGCTTTTGGGTATCAAGTTTATACTATTTCATAAAATTAATTAGAGGGAGTTACCTCTTGCGTAAGATTCAAGCTATCTCTACCTTGAAGCTTTGGTAGAATTTTCTAGTAAAACCAGTTTTGTCCTGTGATTTCTTTTGTAAGAAGATTTGTATTTTCAGTTTTCTGAAATTATCAAAATTTCTTCTTTCTGTCTTTTTAATTTTAACATAAGAACTCTTCTCAGATCATTTTATTTTTCTAAACAGTTATGTGATTTGCTTACAAGGATCAAGAAATGTGTGTATTTCACAACCCATCCATTGTGGTAGTTAATCTTTTTTTCCTAGAGAAAAAAATCAGTAAGTAATCCTAGGAACAAGGAGAACAGGGACTGAAAGTGTTTAATAAGCTGGCAGACAGAACTTGACATAAGTCTCTCCCTAAGCCTCATGTCTAGAGTATCTGGATTCATGAGCTCAATGAACTGAAGACTGCCTATTCCCTCATGTGTGACCTAGCTCGAGTATTGCCTTCTGCTCTAGCCTCTATACTTGATTCCCAAGACTGGAGTCAAGCAGTGAGCTCACATCTACTTTGTAATGATGTTTTCCTAGAATATAGTCTCTGTATATATCTTTTTCATCCCAACCACCTGGACCACTACCCTTTTATATTCTTTCTTTCAAAACCTCAATTCATTTATCACTTCTCCTGGGAAAGTTTCCAGAATGTAAACAGAGTTGTACTGTCTGTATTTCATGTCATTTCTGTATCTATTACTTATTCCCTCCACTTCATTTATTACACTTACTATTTTAAAAACTTTCTACTGTAATACAATATATATCACAAATGTATACATCAAAAGTACACAGATTTATAAATTTTCAAAGACATTGCATTTCATATTTTTGTATCTTGATTGCTCCCATTATACTGTGAGCTAACCAGTGGTTCTCCATAACATTTCTAGGACTTATCACACAGTGGCTGAAACAAATATTAAACAAATGATAGATACTCATTTTTTCTCATTTACATGTTTGGTTTCTAGTTACTGACTATACAGCAATGTATTCATTTCTCTTAACACTGTGAAGTTGCTGCTATTATTGCCAGTTTTCTGAGGAGAAAACAGTATATGTTTCTTGCTTAAAATAACAAGTGGGAGATTGAATTGTTGGCCCCAACACATCTTCCTTCTCACAAACAAGCTTGTTGCCATATACTTTTGCCGTTTTTCCTACCACCATGGGTAGAATATTTTTCTCTAATCCTTGACTGTGGGCTCAGCCGTGTAACTTGTTTTGGCTGACTGAAAATTAGCAGATGTGATGTAAGCAGAGGTTTGTAAAGGGCATTTATTGTCAAGCACTCTTGTGCCTCTGCCATTCTTGAGAAAAGAGCTCTCCCTGTGCGGCTGTTGCTCCTCAGGCTGAGTCCTAGAATGAGAAACATGAAGCGGAATTAAGCCAATCTAACCCAGCCTGGCTCAGCTGACCTACTCACCTGAGTGAGGCAATTGAGCACAATAGAGATGCCTCATCAACTCAAAGTTTGAGATAGTTGCGTATCACTGAGAGTACTGTTTATTGTTATGTAGCCCTGACTCACTAATTTAGCCAATGTTAACAGATTTGACTGACACTCATCTTTGATACATTTTCCAATCAAGTGTTTAGGTCTCCTCTTCATGTATCTTCTAGTTCCTGATGCAATACAAAAAGTCTTTTAAAATACAAAAAATCTATTTACCCTTCATTTATTTTTTCTCTCCTTTCTTCCTTTTTCCTTCTTTCCTTCCCTGTTCCTTCCTTCCATCCCTTCCTTTTCTCACCTTTCTCATGAGTATTGTCGTACTATTTGTCTAGGTATTCTATTTCATTTACTATAATGTGAGTAGTTTACCATCAATATTCTGCACACTTTATATAATTTTTTTGTCTTCGCCTTTGAGTAAATATTGAAGCATGGGAATTATTCTGTACCCAATTTTCCATAGCTTGGGATGGTCTTAGAAGAAGAGCTAACCATAGTCTTTGTTGATGGTCCTAGGTCTTTTGCATTGTGTTCAAAGTCTTGTATTTGGGTCCACTCCTATTTCCTGTTTCCTTGGGGATATGGCTTTGGGTTTTGGATCATTTTTTCTATTCATCATGAAAATCTGAAAAATATTGATTTCTGGCAATTTATGTTGCCAGCATTGAGAGTCCATAGTGGAAGGCAGGTGCTTCCAGACTTCAGTGACTTTTCATTTCTCTTCTCTAAACTGCCTGCTCTCACTCTCAGTTGCTTTCTCTCCTAATTGGTAGAAATAATTCTTGGGATTTATTTCACTCATGCTCTTTCCACATTATTGGTTCTGAAAACCGGAGAAGGCTTAGGAAATATACAATCAAGCTAGACATTTCCATTTAATTTTTAGGTCACTACTTTTTGTAATGGATGAAATTAATATTCTTATTTAGTTGCCATTGTTAAATCAACTTCCTGTTTTTATTTCTTTTTGTTCATATCATTATGTATTTTAGGGAGACACATTTCTCTTTTCTAAGATATTGGCCACAGCCACCACTGTGTTATTGACACTGATTCTTTAGCCTTTTCTATATGTTTAGTTGATAAAGTTCAGCAGCCATTTGCAAGATTTTCTTTTTCTTCTTTGTCTATTATTCTATATTTCCAATTTATTTAGTTTTAAGACATCATAATGTTACTGAGACATGATTCATATACCATACCTTTAAATCTATCCAATTGAATTATATAATTCATCAGTTTTTAGTGTATTCAGTTGTGTAACCACCAATCCAATTAACTTTACAACATTTTCTTCACCCACAAAAGAAAATACATACCTGTTATCAATCACTTCGCATTTTTCCTCTAACACCCCAGCCCTAGGCAACAAATGATTTATTTTCTGTTTCTCTACACAAGCCTATTCTGGACATTTCAAATCAATGGTGTCATACAACATGTGGTATTTTGTGACTAGGTTATTTCATTTAGCATAATGTTTTCAAGGTTAACTATATTGTAGTATGTATCCATTTTTATTGCTTTTCTTAAAAAATCTTTTTTCAGAGCATTTTTAGGTTCACAGCCAAATTGACAAGAAGAAACAGATATACCACATACCCTCTGTGCCCACACATACATTGCTTCTTCCACTGTCAGTATCTCTCAGCAGAGTGGTACATTTGTTACAACTGATGAACCTACAGTGACATATCATTATCATTCAAACTCCATAGCTTACTTTGAGGTTCACTCTTGGTGGCATACATTCTATGAGTTTGGACAAATGTAAATGACACGTATTCTCCATATAGAGTTTTACAAGATGATTTCACTGCCCTAAAAATTCCCTGTGTTTCTTCTATACATCTGATCTTCTTACTGTCTCTGTATTTTTTTCTTATCCAGAATGCTGTATAGTTGGAATCATACAGTATGTACCCTTTTCAGATTGTCTTATTTGACTTTATAATGTGCACTTAAGTTTTCTCCCTATCTTTTCATGGTTTGATAGCCTGTTGCTTTTTAGCATGGAATAATATTCCATTATCTGGATGTACCACAGTGTATCTATCCATTCATCTACTGAAGGACATCTTGTCTGCTTCCAGGTTTTGGCAAGTATGAATAAAGCTGGTATAAACATCCATGTGCAGTTTTCGAAGACAAAATATATGAACTCCTCTGTGTAAGTACCAAGGGATGCAATTGTTGGAATATATGTTAATAATATGTTTAGTTTTATATGAAACTGTCAAACTATCTTCCAAAGTGGTTGTATCATTTTGCATTCCTACTAGCAATGAATGAGAGTTCCTGTTGCTCCATATACTCACCAGGATATGGTGCTGTCTGTTTTGGATGTTGGCGAGTCAAATAGGTATGTAGTAGTATCTCATGGTTGTTTTAGTTTGCAATTCCCTAATGACACATGATGTTAAACAACTTTTTGTATGCTGATTTATCATCTGCATAAATTCTTAGGTCAGATGTCTGTTCAAGTCTTTGGCTCATTTTGTTTATTTATTTAATTTTTCTATTGTTGAGTTATAAGAGTTCTCTGTATGTTTTGAATAAGAATAAGATATGTTTTCTGAACGTATTTTCTTCCAGTTTGGGGATAATCTTCTCATTCTCTTGGGAGTGTTTTTTGCAAATCAGAAGTTTTAAATTTTAATGAGGCCCAGCTTATCAACTGCTTTTATCATGGACCATGACTTTGAGGTCATATCTAAAAAGTCACTGCCACACACAAGGCTATCTAGATTTTCTCCTATATTATCTTTCAAGAGTTTTATAGCTTTGTGTTTTACATGTAGGCCTGGGATTTATTTTGAGTTAGTTTTTCTGAAGGGTGTAGTGTTTGTGTTTAGATGCTTTTTTTTTTTGCATATTGACACCCAGTAGTTTAAGAATCGTTTGTTGAAAGGCTTTCTTTTCTTCATGGTATTGACTTTGCTCCCTTGTCAAAGATCACTTGACTATATTGACGTAGGTCTGTTTCTGAGTTTTCTATTCTGTTCCATTGATCTATCTTTGTATACTTTTACCAGTACTACAGTGTCTTGATTACTATAGTTTTATGGCTTGCATTTGGCTAGTGTCAACTTTGTTCTTCTCTTTCAATATTGTTTTGGTTACTCTTGGATTTTTGCCTCTCCACTTTAGAATCAATTTTTGGTATTCACAAAACATCTTGCTAGGAGTTTGATGGAGACTGCATTGGATCTATAGATCAAGTTGGAAAGAATTGACATTTTGAGAATTTTGAGTCTTTCTATTTATGAATATGGAATCTTTCCCCTGTTTATTTAGTTTTTTCAATTGTTTTGTCAGAGTTTTGTAGTTTTCCTCATATGGATCTTGTACATATTTTGTTAGAATTATACCTGAATATTTCCTTTTGGGGAGTGCTAATGTAAATAATATTATGGTTTTAATTTAAAATTCCATTTGTTTATTGCTGTTATATAGAAAAGTGATTGGCTTTTGTACATTAACCTTGCAAGTTTTTGGTCATGACAGAAATTGGTCTGTAGTTTTCTTGTGATACTTCTGTATGGTTTTTGCTTTAGGGCAATACATAGAATGAGTTAGGAAGTATTTCCTTTGCTTCTATCTTTTGGAGAAGATTATAGAGAATTGATGTAATTTCTTCCTTAGCTGTTTGGTAGAATTTACTAGTTAATCCATGTGGGCCTGATGCTTTCTGTTTTGAAAGTATGTTGTTTAGTGATTCAATTTCTTTAACATATGTAGGCCTATTCAGATTGTCTTTTTTATTGTGTGACTTTTGGCAGATTTTGTCTTTCAAGGAATTGGTCCATTTCTTCTTGGTGATCAAATTTTGGGGCACTGAGTCATTCATATTCTTGCTTTACTATTCTTTTAATGTTCATAGAATCTGTAGTGATGTTCCTCCTTTCATTTCTAATTTTAATAATTTCTGTTCTTTCTCTTTTGTCTTAGATACACTGGTTTAAAGCTTATTGATTTTATTGATCTTTTCAGAGACGCAAGTTTGGGTTTCATTTATTTTCTTTATTGATTTCCTGTTTTCAGTTTCATTGATTTCTACTCTAATTTTTATTTCTTTTCTTCTGCTTACATTGGATTTAATTTTTTCTTCTTTTCTAGTTTCCTAAAGCAGAAGTTTAGGTGATTGATTTTATGTTTTTCTTTTTTACAATATATGCATTCAGTGCTGTACATTTCTTTCTAAGTACAGATTTCACAGCATCCCATAAATTTTGATAAGTTGTATTTTCATTTTCACTTAGTTCAAAGTATTTTTAAATTTATCTTGAGATTTCTTTTTTGACCCACTTATTATTTACAAAGATATTGTTTATTCTCTATGTATATGTGATTTTTAAATTTTTTTGTTGCTGATTTCTCATTGGATTCCATTGTGCTATGATAGCCGATATTGTATGATTTCTATTCTATTCACTTTTTCTTTCCATTTACTTGATGCCCAACCCATTCATTTACTTTTAATTTAAATGTGCCTTTAAATTTAAAGTAGGTTTCTTGTGGGTACTTATATGTTAAGGCATAACTTGTCGCTCGCCATATAGTTTATCTTCAAGAATGTTCTCTGTGAACTTGAGAAAAATATGCATTTTGCTTTTGTTTGATGAGGTACTCCATCGATGTCAATTATATCCAGTTGAATAATGGTACTGTTGAGTTCAACTGCATCTTACTGATGTTCCGCCTGCTAGATCTGCCCGTTTTTGATAGAAAGATATTGTTGTCTCCAACAACTATAATAGTAGATTTATCTATTTCTTCTTGCAATTCTATCAGTTTTTGCCTCATGTATTTTGATGCTCTGTTGTAGGTACATACATATTAAGGATTGTTATGTGTTCTTGGAGAACTGACAAAACTGATAATGAGTTTATCATTATGTAATGCCCCTCTTTATCTCTAATAACTTTAAAACCTCCTCTGTCTGAAATTAACATAACTACTCCTGCTTTCTTTTAGTTAGTATTAGCATGGTATCACTTTTCCCTTCCATTTACTTTTTATTTTTAATTTTTTTTCTTTTGAGACAGAGTCTATCTCTGTCACCCATACTGGAGTGCAGTGGCATGATCTCAGCTCACTGCAACCTCCATCTCCTGGCTTCAGTTGGTTCTCTTGACTCACTCTTCCAAGTAGCTTGCATTACAGGCGTGTGCCACCACACCCAGCTAATTTTTGTATTTTTAGTTGAGATAGGGTTTCACTATGTTGGCCAGGCTGGTCTTGAACTTCCAGCCTCATGTGATCCACCCACCTTGGTATCCTAAAGTGCTGGGATTACAGGAGTGAGCTACGGTGCCCAACCCATTCATTTACTTTTAATTTAAATGTGCCTGTATATTTAAAGTACTTTTCTTGTGGGTACTTATAGTTGGGACTTATTTTTTAATCTACTCTGACAATCTCTGTCTTTTAAGTGTTGCATTTAGACCATGGACATTCAAAATGATTACTGATATAATTGGATTAATATTTGCCACATTTATTGCTGCTTTGTTTGTTCCCTTTTTCTTTGTTCTTATTTTTGTCTTCTACTTTTTCTGCTTTTTGTGATTTTAATTGAGAATTTTATATCATTCTATTTTTTCTCCATTCTTAGCATATCAGTTACATTCATTTATAATGTATGAATATCATTATCATGTATCAATATCAGACAGTATTATAATGTATCAATATCATATCAGTTACATTCATTTAGAAACTTATTTTAGTGGTTGCCCTAGAGTTTGCAAATACATTTACAACTAATTCAAACCCACTTTCAAGTAACACTGTACCGCTTCAAAGGCAGTGTGACTACCTTATAACAAAATAATCCTCATTGCTGCTTCTCATCCATTATCTCATTGCTATCATTTATTTCACTCATATATAAGTGTGTATAACACACATATATATGTATTCAAAATGGGATAGTTCCCTTGGCCCCTTCAAGAGTGGGACTTGTGAAGGGGTGGCTCATTTACTCAGCCCACAGCTCTGAACCCTTCATGAAAGGGCAGCACGCAGGTGAGCATGCAAGAGACAAAGCTAACAAATGCTGGAACCAGCTGATGGCTCCTGTCTGGTCGGAGGAGTCTCTGTGTGGGCCCCTTGGCAGCATCCTAGCATGTTACGATGCTCTTTTAGCACTGTCATCTGGGAGGGGGTGCCTGTGAGCCCCAGAGCCCCAGAGGGCACGTTACCAACTCAGTGAGGCTTTTGCCTCTTTGTATGGAGCAGCTGCCCACTGCCAGCGAGGGCAAAGGGCCAATGTGGCAGCCTTTTATGGGTTCCCATACCCAGTGTATCCCAAGGTTTTGTCTAGTGCCCAAGAAGAATGAGGTCACACAGACTTGAAGGATGGTGAGAGTAGAGATTTTATTGAGTGGTGGAACTGGCTCTCAGAGGGATGGGGAGCTGGAAAGGGGATTGAGTGGGAAGGCAGTCTTGTCCTGGAGTTGAGCTTTCCCCAGCAGTCACTAACCATCCCTAGCAAACTCCTCTCTGACTGTAGTCTCCAATGTCCAGCTACTTCTTCTCTCGACATTCAAATGCTTCTCTCTCCTGTGTGTGTGTGAGCTGAGTCTGTGGTTTGGGGTTCTTATGCGTACAGGATAGGGGGCATGGTGGGTGAAAAGGCATCATTCAGGTGGGAAAACAAGGATGTGAAGTTCTCACTTAGGGCCGTGGGTCTAGACTTGAGGGTGGAGCCCTCACCAGAGACCCTGCCCTCTTCTACCCAGGATTTCCCTGCCTCTTGTCTGTATTATACACATACATAACTAATATATTGTTGCTGTTTTTATTTTGAACAAACTATTATCTGTTAGGTCAATTAAGAATAACAAAAAAAAGTTTCTATTTTACTTGCATTTATTCCTTTTTTGATGCTCTTTCTTACTTTATGGAGATATGAGTTTATGACCTATATCATTTTCTTTCTCTATAAAAATCTTTTTTTTGTTTAACATTTCTTGCAATGCAAGTTCATCAATATTTGTTTGTCTGCCAAAGTCTATTTCTCCTTTGTTTTTGAAGGATAATTTCACACAGTACAGAATTCTAGGTTGGTGGGTTTTTTCTTTCCCCAATAATTTAAATATTTCACTCTACTTTCTTATTGCTTGTTTGGTCTCCAAAGAGAAATCAGATGTATTTCTTTTTTGTTTCTCTATAAAGTTAGCTGTTTTTAGTTTGGAATTTCCTTAAAAAAATACTAAAAATGGAGTTATATGATCCAGCAATCCTGCTGCTAAGTCTATACCCCAAAGAAAGGAAATCAGTGTATCAAACAGATATCTGCACACTCATGTTTATTGCAGCATTATTCACAATAGCTAAGCTTTGGAAGCAATGTATATGTCCATCAGCAGACACACAGATAAATAAAATGTGGAGCATATACACAATTGAGTACTATTCAGCCATAATAACGAATGAGAGCGTGTCATTTGCAACATGGATGGAACTGGAGGCCATTACATTAAACAAAATAAACCAGGCACAGAAAGACAAACTTTTCATGTTCTCACTTATTTGTGAGAAATAAAATTAAAACGATTGAACTCATGGAGGTAGAGAGTAGAACAATGGTTACCAGATGCTAGAAAGTGTAATGACTAAGGGAAGAGACAATGGTTGAATGTGTACAAAAATACAGGTAGATAAAATGAATAACATCTAGTATTTTATAGCACAACAGAGTGACTCCAGTCAATGATAATTTATTTTACATTTAAAAATAACTAAAAGAGTATAATTGGATTGTTTGTAACACAAAGAAGGGATAAATGCTTCAGGTAATGGGTACCCCATTTACCCTGATGTGATTATTGCACATTGTATGCCTGTATCAAGATATTTCATGTACCCCATAAATATATACACCTACTATATATCTACAAAAAAGAAAAAAAAACTAAAAGCAATAAAGTTAGCTGTTTTATCACCCTGTGGCTTCTTTCAGGATTTAGAAAAAAAAATCTTTGATTTTCTATAGTTTGAAAATGGCATGCTTAAGTGTAGTTTTTTGTTGTTCTTTGTTTGTTTTTTGTCATTTATCTTCCTTGGTGTTCTCTGTGCATCCTGAATCTGTGGTTTGGTGTCTGATATTGATTTGGAAAAATTCTCAATTATTATTGTCTCAAATATTCTGTTTTTTCTTTTTTCTTCCAGTATTCCCACTACATGTAAGTTATACTTTTGGTAGTTGTTCCACAGTTTGTGGATATTTTGTTCTCCCTCTGTCCCCACCTCTCCACCCCGCCCAATCTTTCTCCTCTTTGCTTTCCAGATTTGAAAGTTTCTATTGATATATTCTCAAGTTTGGAGACCTTTTTATCTGCCATCCTAGTCTACTAAAAACTCATCAAAGGCATTCTTTATTTTTCTTAGTGTTTTCTTATGTCCAGCATTTTCTTTTGGTACTTTCTTAGAATTTCAGTTTCTCTGCTTGCATTGCCCATCTGTTCTTGCATGCTATCTCCTTTATCCATTAGTGTTCTTACCATATTAATAATGTTTTAAAATTTCCTGATAATTTTAAATTCCCTGCTATGTCTGTTTCTGATGCTTTCACTGTCTTTTCATACTGTTTTTTTGCCTTTTAGTTTGCCTTGAAATTTTTCTTGATAGTCAAACCTGATGTATCGGATCAAAGGAACTGCTATAAATAGGTCTTTAGTAATGTGATGGTGAGGTGTGTGGAAAGGGAAGGATTGTATAGTTCTACAAGTAGATTTCAGTCTTTTAGTGAGTTTGTCTCTCTGGACTGTGAACTTTACACATGCTTCTCCATCCTTTCCCCAAACCTTAAGTGGAACAAAATGGCTAAAATAGGCTTGAGTTGGGTATTTTTCTTCTCCCAAGTCAGTTGGGCTTTCCCTAGGAAATTAGGCTCTGGTTAACTGGTTTCTTTTGAGGACAGACCTTATTAAGAACAGGGTGCACTTACTTCAGAATGGATCCTTTCCCTTCTCCTTTGCTGGAAGCATGGAAGTATTTATTGCTGATGTTTTCTGTGAGAACCTGGTCAAGTTCCTGGTGATAAAACTCACAAACGTGTCAGTACCCTCCTATGACTAGGTCCCCCTGAAGTTTTTAACTCTCAGACTTGTCCAGTTAGCCTGCAGCAATTTGTCAATTACAGCTCAGGTTTTTCTACTTCAGCACTGATTCCTGGGTAGATTTGTTCTCTGGTATGTGGAGATTCTCTCTATCTGCCTGTATATCCAGTTTGGGAGATAGCAGATTTACCCTGTGACTTTGCTTCTGTGAAGTATCTAAGTTGTTTTTATTTATTTATTTTTTAGTTTGTTTAGCTTTTTACATATTTTTACCTATTGTTTGGACAGAGTGGCAACTTCCAAGCATGCAGAACTGGAAACTGAACTTCATTTTGTTTTTAATCACATCTTTGAAATGGAAAATTAGCACTTGTCAATAAATTAAGACAAATACAACAATTTCAAAATAGTTTATCAGTGACTTTCAAAGAAGTTTTTTTTTTTTTTTTGCAATTTAAAGACTTTGTATTGAAATTACTTTCCAAAATTTAAAACAGAACTTTTATTTGAGTTTCCACATTCCTCAAATATTAATAACTTGCTTGGGAAAAAATGGATTGTGTTTTCCTTTAAAATATACACAAAACCTGTTTTCAATGGTGATTACAAGAAAAACTATAATAAGGTTATTTTATATAATCTGGTATTACTTTATAGTACAAAAACTAAAAAGAACTAAAATTTTATTGTTTTAAAGCTGGGATTCCAATCTGAATTTTGTCATTTACTAAATAAGAGTTTTTCCACATGAGTTTCCCTGGGTATTAGGTTCTGCATTTGAAAAATAAGAAGTATAGTACCCACATGAGTTAGGTCTTGAATTGTTACAAGAATCAAACTGAGTAATATGTATGAAATTTCTCATAAATTTAAATTGATATATCAATTAAAGTTGTTTATTTTCTCAACACTAAATGAAGAACTCCAGAAACTCCTAAGAAAGCTTGACAATTGTATAGTTAAAAACAATTTGAAAGCAGCAAAGAGTCCATAACTTGAGCTCATACTCCTTCATTTCAAGCTAAGGTCTTTGGTAACCAAGTAATAATATGAATGTTGAGAAGGGAAACAATCAATGGTGACACCCTCTGACCCTCCCTCTCCTCTTTCTCAACTTTAGGTTGGTAGACAATATTTTAAAAAGAAGAAATAAATAAAGGAGTTAACCACCTGATAGTTCAGTCAAAAAATAATGGGAGAGCATTGTGTTCCACAGGAAGTCAATTAGTTTCACAAAATGACTCATGTAACAAAAAAAGTCTTATTATTTTTTCTTTTGAAAGAGAAATGATTGATACCAGACCTTGATACTAAATTAAATTAAGACCCATCAGGTGAAACAAAATTGTTTTCTTCCTTAATTTTCTATGTATCTGAATCAAATTATTTCATTTCGTTTTCTTTCCCATGGCTAGTCACTAATTTATTATTATTGTTGTTGCTTGTTGTTGTTGTTAAGGCAATTTACCTAGACGAGCTAAAAGTATCCATGAGTCATCCAAGATTTGAGGTTGTCTGTCTTGGACCCAGCATACTGGTTCCCAGATGTAAGTCAAAGGAATTAAGATGGGAAATTATTACATTTTGCTGGCTCAGTCCTGGGATAGCGTTACACTTGGGCTCAGTCTCATTCTTGCTTCTTCTTTCCCTGTGGTTTCTTTTCAGATATCATGGGTCATTTAGTGAATAATGGTTGTAAGCCCAAGTACAGAATCCAGACTAAGTTTGGGTTCAAATCCCTTCTCTTAATCGTCTATGTGATCTTAGGTAGATGACCTCATCTCTTTTGGCCACAGTTTTCTCATAAATAAAATGGAGATATTTAAAATACCTCCTTCTTAGATTTGCTAAGAATGTCACAGAAATGGCACATGTATACCTATGTAACAAACCTGCATGTTTTGCACATGTATCCCAGAATTTAAAGTAAAATTTTTAAAAAAATCTAGCACTTATTAAATGTTCATTATTGTTAGAATATTCTAGAATTTAAATTCAAGTGAAATCTTAAGACCATAATATCTTCGTTCTGAAAAACATTTGATTTCAGCTAGCCAACTTGTCTGTCAATAAGACAGTGCTTCTCCAACACATGCAGGGCTATTTGTTTTTCCTTTGGCCTCAGTGTCTTTTAAAATAAACTCATGTTTAAATCTAAAGCAAATCCAAACTAATTTAGCAATGGTGAATATTTCCTTGCTAAAAATAAGACTTACCTCACTCCTTAAGTCAAGCTGGAGTTTCCTGTGGAGGCCAAATGCCGAAAGCCTGCTGAGAGAGCAGCATGTGATGAATCACCAGAAAAGATGAAAATGATCATACTCTGGAAACACATTTTGTGAACACAAAGACCACAGAGTCTCCTCTCTCCATACCATCAGGCTATTACCACTTCAATCTCAGGGCATTACAGTAAGACAGCAATGATGATAAACTCTGAACTTCTTTGGTAAGGGGTCAGAAGAAGGGAGGCCATAAGTCTGAAGATATTTTTATAATATTATCCTGTCCTTTGTATTACATACTTGTTTTTATTTCGTGAAATTGTTCTTGGTCTGGTGTAAGGAACATGAGACTAACACTTACAGTGTGTTCTAGACCAGTGGATCTCAAAGTGTAGTTTCCAGACCAGCAGCAACAGCATCACCTGAGAATTTGTTTGAAATTCAATGCTTGGTTCCATCAAAGAACTATTGAATCAAGAACTCTGCTCGTGGGGCTTAGAAATCTGTGTTTTAATAACAGGTCCCCCAGGTGATTCTAATGCATGATTAAGTTTGAGAACCAGTTACAAGAAGCTGGAGAACCAAGTCTCCTGTGCTAGCTCTGCAGTTTGTTTCCCTGTGGACTTGAGTTAGACCTCTTAGAACTTGAGCCCTCCTCTGCAAAAGATAAATGGAGATAACGGGCCATTGGCAAGGAGACAATATGTGAGGGTGCTTCATAAACTATATGATATATACTTGTGTCATTTTATTTAAGTCTACTAATATAGGCTTCAGAAAATTATGTCAGAAGGGGATTAATCAGATTTTTTTTTGAAACTGAATGATTTTTTTAATTAAAAAAAGATAAAATAGCCATAAAGCTATTCTCAAAGCTTAGGGCTGCTTTCATGAGCAGACCAAACTAGACCAGTCAGAACAACCCACAGGGGCAGTGGCCAGGGAGGTGGGAAGCAATCCCAGAATTGTGCCAAGGCGCGGATTCCACTTGGGAAAAGAGAACAATGGTTTTTCGTCTCCCTTTTACAATTAATTGTATTTCTTTGACTCACATTAGACTGCCTCTTTCTTTGTAGTACAATAAAGACGAAAGATAACTTGAGTTACCCCCAAGATCATAAAGCCAGAGTCGAAAAGTTAGTTTGAGTAAAATACCTTCATAAAATTACAGCTGGCAAAAGGGAAGCCTG
Organism: Macaca thibetana thibetana; assembly: GCF_024542745.1. Classification (NCBI taxonomy): domain Eukaryota; kingdom Metazoa; phylum Chordata; class Mammalia; order Primates; family Cercopithecidae; genus Macaca; species Macaca thibetana. The sequence continues at coordinate 29,043,760 of NC_065579.1, forward strand.
ACTGTTTGGACCCCAGCAAAATATATTCTTTCTGTCCTCAAGAGAATACATTAGCATCTTCCTGAATCCTGATTGAAAAGACTCAAGCTCATTCTCTAGTCATTCAAAAAGGATGCAATTTTCTAGTGACAATAAGGGCTATTAAATGTCCCAGTTGGAAATGAGAATAATGTGTGGCTCACCCAGCCAAATTCCAAATCAGTATTCTTCCTTAGCATCAGTCAAATTGGTGATGCTGTCTATTTCTATATATTGCTTATGGGTTATTTATATGTGCCATTGGATTTTATAGAAATATTTAAAATATAATATCTACATATGAAATGTCTTTGCTCTCAAGTGATATTTTCAAAGTCATAAGTAATAATGTAAGCATAAATATAAAGCCATTTGTTTTTATACAGTGAAAATGCTCTTTGTAAGAATTGCTAGCCCTTTTCATTTCAAAGCTCTTTCTTCCTTTAAGGTACCACAGGCATACAGAAGACACTTTTTTCAAAGAAATGGCATATTAGGTTTCAAATGCCCAATATTAAGCTACATTTACCGTGTGTACTAATCAAATTATGCATGTTCCTTGCAGGTTCAAGGAAAAAACATCATATGACAGGGAGATTGTTGTGGTAGAGATCTTTTCCATGAGATAAGCATACCTGGTTCTGTATCATTTACCAAGCCAACCTTACTACAGAAAGGCTGCCATGAATGGGGTCTCTTGGCATACTTGGAAATTATGACTTAGAGAATGAAGTTGAAGAGGAGCCAGCATTGCCCAAACCTTGAATCTACCCCACATCCAGCTCTGAGTCAAAAATCAGTATAGAAAGCTCCCTGGCTTTAAACACTAGATTTAAGATACCCTACTGCTACCAGAACATGAGGTTAGAATACTTCAAATTAATTTCTAGGTTTACCACCAATGGGTTGACTACAGTGAGCCCATTCACGGGAGTACAACAATTTCCCTTTAACACAAAATAGGATAAATATACTAGTAAGATTATGTTACTATCTATACTGCTGTAGTCTGTGTGTTTGTTTGTTTTTTGTTTTTGTTTTTTCTTTTTCACTTTTAATAGACTTTATTTTAAAAGCCATTTTAGGTTTACAGCAAAATTAAGCAAAAGGCACAGTTTCCATATATTCCTTGCCCCCGACACACCCACAGCCTCCTCCACTATCAACATCCCTTATCAGAAAGGTACATTTGTGACACCTGATGAATGTACATTGATATATCACTACCACCCAAATTCCATAGTTTATACTAGAGTTCACTCTTGGTGCTCTATATTCGATGAGTTTAGACAGATGTATAATACATGTATTTACCATTGTAGTATCACACACATTAGTTTCCATGTCCTAAAAAATCCTCTGTGCTTTTTCTATTCATTTCTCTCTTCCCTCAAGCCCTGGAAACCACTGATCTTTTTTTCACAGTCTCTATAGTTTTGCCTTTTCCACAATGTCAAGTAGTTGGAATCATACAGTATGTAGCCTATTCGCATTGTCTTCTTTCACTTAGTAGTATGCATTTAAGGTTACTCTCTTTCTGCGGTTGATAGCTGTATTAGGCCATTTTTGCATATCTATAAAGAAATACCTGAGACTGAGTAATTTATAAAGAAAAGAGGTTTAATTGGCTCACAGTTCTGCAGGCACTACAGAAAGCATGGCACCAGCATTTGCTTCTGATGAGGGCATCGGAAAGCTTCCAATCATGTTGGAAGGCAGATGGAGAGCAGGCATGTAATATGGCAAGAGCTGGAGCAAGAAAGAGGGAGCAAAAGTGAGAGTGGGAAGGTTCCACACACTTTAAAATGACCAGATCTCCCTCATGTGAAGACAGAGCAAGAACTCACTCATGCACCAAGGGCATGACACTAAGCCTTTCATGAGGGATCTACTCCCATGACCAAAACACTTTCTACCAGGTCCCACTTCCAATGCTGGGTATTACATTTTAACATGAATTTTGGAGGCAACAAACATCCAAACCATATTACTTAGCCCCTCCCCTCCTGCCAAATCGCATGTACTTTTCATATTGCAAAATACAATAGTGCCTTCCCAACAGTCCCCAGAAGTCTCAAATTGTTCCAGTCCTGACTCAAAGATGGCAAGGTCCAAAGTCCAAAGTCTCATCTAGCGATGGAGTTCCTTCCAACTATGAGCCTATGAAATCAGAACCAAGTTATTTATTTCCAAGATATAATGGCAGTGCAGGCATTGAGTAGACATATCTATTCCAAAAGAAAGAAATTGGTCAAAAGAAGGGGACTATAGGCTTCATACAAGACTAGAACCCAGCAGGGCAGCCACTAAATCTTAAAATTTCAAAATAGTCTTTTTTGACTTCATGTCCCACCTCCAGGACATGGAGTGGCGCAAGGAGTGGGCTCCCTAGGTCTTGGACAGCTCTGCAGCTGTGACTTTGCAAGGTGCAGCACTCACGGGTGCTTTCATGAGTTGGAGTTGAGTTCCTATAGCTTTTCTAGGCTCAGGATGCAAGCTTCCTGTGGCTCTGCCATTCTGGGGGCTGAAGGGTGGTGGCTCCCTTCAACACCTCCGTGAGGAAACGTCCTTGTGGGGACTCTGTGTTGGGGCTCCAACCCAACATTTACCCTCTGCACTGCCCTATTAGAGATTCTTTGTAAAGCCTCTGCCTCTGTGGCAGGCTTCTTCCTGGGCACCCAGGTCTCAAACAACCTCTAGAATCTAGGAGGAAGCTGCAAAGCCTTCACACTTGCATCCTGAATGCCTGCAGATTTAACACCAGGTGGAAGGTACCAGAGTGGCAACCTGAGCTGTACTTGTAGCCCTTTGAGCCACTGCCGGATCTGGAGCAGCCAGGATCTTGGGAGCAGTGTCTGGAGGCTGACCAGGGGCAATGAGGCCCTGGGCCTGGCCCCTGCAATTATTCTTTCCTCCTTTGCAGTTTGGACTTGTGATGAGAGGGTCTGTCTCTAAGATTTCTGAAATGCCTTCGAGGTCTTTTCCCCATTGTCTTGGATATTAGCACTTGGCTCCCTTTCAGTCATGATAATCTCTCTAGTAAGTGGTTACTCTACAGCCTGCCTGGATTTTTTTCCTGCCATATAGCAAGGCTAGAAATTTCCCAAACTTTTACACTATACTTCCCTTTTAAATATAAGTACCAACTTTAGGTCATTTCTTTGCTTCCATGTCTGATCATAGGTTGTTAAAAGTAGCCAGACCACCTCTGAAATGCTTTGCTGCTTAGAAATTTCTTCTGGCAGGTACCCTAAGTCATCACTCTTATGGTCAAATATCCGCAGATCCCTAGAACATGTGCACAATGCATCTAAGCTTTTTGCTAAGGCATAACATGGGTGAGTTTCACTCCACTTTCCAATAACTTCTTCATTTCCATCTAAGACCTGGTCAGCCTGGACTTCACTGTCCATATTTCTATAGCGTTTTGATCACAACCATTCAACCAGTCTCTAAGAAGTTCCCAATTTTCGCTCATTTTCCTGTCCTCTTCTGAGCCCTCCAAATTCTTTCAGCCTCTGCCTATTACCCAGTTCCAAGCCTGCTTCCACATTTTCAGTTCTCTTTAGAGCAATGTCCCACTCCTCAGGACCAATATTCTGTACTAGACCATTTTTGCATTACTATAAAGGAATTCCTGAGGTTAGGCAACTTTTGAAGAAAAGATTAATTGGCTCATGGTTCTGCAGGCTGTACAAGAAGCATGGTGCCAGTATCTGTTTCTGATGAGGAAATTTACCGTCATAGAAGCTTACAGTCATTGCAGGAAGGTGAAAGGGAAGCAGACACATCACATGGTATGTTAGACCATTCTTGCATTGCTACATTGGAGACTGCATAATTTATAAAGAAAAGTGATTTAATTGATTCACAATTTTGCAGGCTGTACAGGAATCATGACTCCTGAGGTGCTTATAAGGACTCAGGAAGCTTACACTCATGGCAGAAGGCAAAGGGGACGCTGGCATATCACATGGCAAAAGCAGGAGCAAGAGAGAGAGTGAGGGGAGGGGAGTTGCCACACACATTAAAATGACTAGATCTCATGAGAACTTACTTCATTCATTGGAAATCTGCCCTCATGATCCAGTCACCTCCCACCAGGCCCCACCCCCAACACTGGGAATTGCATTTCAATATGAGACTTGGGCAGGGTTAAATAGTCAAACTATTACATGGTGAGAGCTAAACAAGAGAGAGGGAGCAAGAGAGAGAAGAGTATGTGTCACATACTTTTAAATAACCAGATCTCACATGAACATAGAGCAAGAACTCACTCATTACCAAGGGGGTAGTAGTGCTAAGCCATTCAAAAGAGATCTGCCCTACAATTCAAACACCCACCCCAGGCCCCACCTCTAATACTGGAGATTACATTTAAATACGCAATTTATAGGGGACAAACATCCAAACCATATCAATAACTCATTTCTTTTTTAGCACTGAATAATTCCATTGTTGCATATACCACAGTTTATTAATCCATTTGCCTACTGAAGGACATTTTGGTTGCTTTTGTGTTGTGGCTATTATGAATAAAGCTGCTATAAACACTTATGCACAGGTTTTCATATGAACACAAATCTTCAAATCATTGAGTAAATACCAAGGAACACAATTGTTGAACTACATGTTAAGAATATGTTCAGTTTTGCAAAAACTGCCAAACTGCCTTTCAAAGTGGTTGTACCAGTTTTCATTTTCAAAATGGTTGTGCTATTTTTCATTTTCACCAGCAGTGAATGAGAGTTTTTGGTACTCCAAATCCTCAGCAGCATTTCATGTTATCTATGTTGTGATTTTGGTCATTCTAACAGGCGTGCGGTGGTATCTCATTGTTTTAATTTGCAAGTTCCTAATGACATATGATGTTAAGCATATTTTTATGTACTGATTTGTCATCAGTTTATCTTCATTGGTAAGAAGTCTGTTTCATGTCTTTTGTCCATTTTTAATTGCGTTGTTCATTTTCTTATTGAGTTTTAATTGTACTTCGTATATTTTCAATAACAGTCATTTATCAGATATGTCTTTTGCAAATACTTTCTCCCAGTCTGTTGCTTGTCTTCTCATTGTTTTGATAGTGTTTTTTACACAATAGAAGTTTTTAATTTAAATGAAGTTTCATTTATCAATTCTTTCTTTCCCAGGTCGTGCTTTTAGCATTGGCAGTAACATATTAGCTTTATACTCAAGGACACGTAAATTTTCTCAGATGTTATCTTCTAAGAGTTGTATAATTTTGTGTTCTACATTTAGGATAATTATTTACTTTGTAAATTTTTGTGAAGGCTGTAAGGTCTGCATCTACATTCATTATTTTGCATATAGATGTCTAGTTGTTGAAAGACCATTTGTTGAAAGACTATTTTTTTTCATTGTACTGCCTTTGCTACTTTGTCAAACATCACTTAACTATATTTATGTTTGTCTATTGATGAATTATTCAGTTCTATTGGTTGATCTATATATACCCTTGCCAGTACTGGAGTGTCCTGGATACCGTAGCTTTACAGTATTACTTGAGGTCAGATTGTATTAGTCCTCTGACTTTGTTCTTTATGCTGGCTCCTCTGCATCTTTTGCCTCTCCATATAAACTTTAGAATGTGGATATCCACAAAATAAATTTCTGGGATTTCAATTCAGATTGTAGTGAATGTACAGATCAAGTTGGGAAGAGCTGATGACATCTTCACAATATTGAGTCTTTGTATCCATGACCATGGAATCGCTCTCCATTTATTTAGTTTTTCTTTTCTTTTTTTTTTTTAATCAATAGTTTTTCTTATATAGGTCTTGTACATATTTTGTTAAGCTTATGCCTAAGAATTTAATTTCTTTGGTGTTAATGTAAATGATACTGTGTTTTCCATTTAAAATTCCACTTGTTCATTGCTAGCATATAGGAAAGTCATTGACTTTTGTACATTAACTTTGTATCCTGCAACTGTGCTGTAATTGCTTATCACTTCCAGGAACTTTTTGTCCATTCTTTCAAATTTTATACATAGACAATCATGTCATCGAACAGAGTTATATCTTTTCCTTCCCAATCTGTATACTTTTTATTTTATTTGCTTGTCTGATTGCATCAGCTAGGACTTCTAGCACAATGGTAAAATAAGTAGCAAGAGAAGACGTTTTCTAATTTCTTAATAGTAGGTATAATGTAACCAGTAGGTTTAGTGTAGATGTTATTTTTCAAGGTGAGGGAGTTCTGCTCTACTTATTGTTTGCTGATTTTTTTTAATGTTATAAAATATTTTAATTAATTAAGTGTTCTAAATTGAAAAAAATGAATCTACTCACAGTTTGAGCTCAAATCTATGTTTCTAAACTTGCTTGGAATGTACTAGCTCTCTGATTGGTCTCCTCTCATCTTAAACATTTTATAGGCTCCAGTTCAGGTATTTCCTTTCCCTGAAGCCTTTCTTGATCACCTTAGCCCAAACTGGCCTTTTCCTCCCCTAAACACAGTGTTATATTTTTAATTAACACATTGTAATTGTACACATTTATTGTATACATAGTGATGTTTTGACACAATGTATAGTAATCAAATTAGGTAAGCATGCTGAGTTTTTTTAAAATTATGAATGGGTGTTGAATTTTGCCAAATGACTTTTCTGCATCTTTTGATAGTTATGTGATTTTTCTTTTATAGGGTGTTGATGTGATGAATTATATTAATTGATTTTAAAATGTAGAACCAGCCTTGCATACCTGGAATAAATGCCATTTGGTAATGAGGTATAATTATTTTTATACATTGTTGGATTCAATTTTTAAATTTTTTGTCAAGGATTTTTCATGTATGTTTATGAGATATACTGATCTGCAATTTTCTTTACTTGTAGTATCTTTGTCTGGTTTTGGTAAAAGGGTAATGCTGGCCTCATACGATGAGGTTAATATTCACTCAACCTCTATCTTCTGAAAGAGATTGTAGAGAATTAATATAACGTATACCTTAAATGTTTGGTATAATACATTAGTGAACCCATCTGGGTTTGGTGCTTTCTGTTTTGGAAAGTTATTAATTATGAATTCAATTTCTTTGATAGATATAGGCCTAGCTAGATTGTTTATATTCTTTTTTATTTTTATGGTAGTATTTGAGAACTATGCATTAAGAACAAATACAATAAATACATATCAAGGTATTTTCATGGAAGCCTTTATATTTCCTTAAATACAGAACTGAATTGTCGATTAAACTTTTTATGTCCCTTGCTTTACCAGCTTACTATCATTCTACACTACTGACCTACATTTCTTTGTTTAAAAGTTTTCTTCAGACTTGTCTTGTCTTTTAACCGTGATCATTAGTTTATTTCTTCAAAGAGGAGAATTGTCATTTACTGATGTCAAATAAGGCAATATAAAGTATTAAGTCTACCTGTATTTTGATTTTTGAGTCATACCTTTAACAGGACTTAATCCAATCCCAAGAGGAAATTCTTTTCCTTAATTAGGGAACTGTGCATGGAGCAAGTAATGAATCACTCAGAGATATGGAATACATCCAGTTTATAACTCAAATTCCCTTTAATTGAATTATATTTTACCACTACATAATTATGTGTTCCATACTGGTCTTTAGGGAAAATACAAAATGTTATTCCCCTACCACAACCATTTAGGAAAAAAAAAAAGCCAATTTAACAGAATTTTTAAAATATGTCTCTTTACATTATAAAATGAATTATGGAGTATAATACAATATTTTAAATGTCTGAATAGACATATAAGGTTATTCTAGATATATTCAATACAACAAAATTATTGAAAGCACATCAGGATTTGTAATCACATTATATGGTTCAGTTCATAAATATCATAACCACTTTCAAAAAAGGACTTTGCTCCTTATCCCAGTATATTGCTTGTTTACATAGAACACAAGCAAATAAATAATGTGCCCAAAGTACAATCAATCAAATTATATTTGTATTATATTAATTCCGAGTTTACTTTACAAAGCATGTAAATAATACTAAGTGTGAGAAAGGGAATTCTGTTGACCGGATGTGGCAGATTGCATTTTCCAATGATCACCACATTCTCTCCCAAAGCACATGGTCTTCATACAATGTGACTCTAATATTCCTCCAATATTAGAAGGGAGATTTATATTCTCTCCCCCTTGAATCTGGGCAAATTTGTGACTAGAGTGGATGTGATACGATGTGAAATCTGAGGCAAATTTATGAAAGTTGACAGCTTCCAACTGGCTGTCTTTTAGGGCATTTTCTCTTGGCATCCAGCCACCATGCTATGCAGAAGCAGAGATCACATGGAGACAATGCATGTGCAGGTGTTTTATTTGACAGCCCCAGCTTAGGTCTCAGTCAACAGCCAAAATCACTGCCTGGCATTAGGATGAGAAGATGATTTTAGCCTCAAACATTGAGATGCCCCTCAAAACCTTCCTGAAGTATGCTCCAGACATGATGGAGCAGAGACAAATTGTGCCTCATGTTTTTTTCAGAATTTCCAACCCCACTGCCCATGGGATGCCAGAAATATATCTGTCTTTCTGGACTCTGTTAGATGTTGTATTACTCAAGTAAGTCTGGCAGTGGGTATCTGTTGCTTTTCCAGGCACATGGTGCAAGCTGTTAGTGGATTCTGGGGTCTGTAGGATGGTGGCCCTCTTCTCACAGCTCCACTAGGCAGTGCCTCAGCAGGGACTCTGTGTGTGGCTCCAACTCCACGTTTCCTACCTGCACTGACCTAGTAGAGGTCCTCCATGAGGTCTCCTCCCCTGCAGCAGACATCTTCCTGGACATCCAGGTGTTTTCATACATCCTCTGAAATCTAGGTGGAGGCTCCCAAATTCTTGCCTTCTGTGCAGTGGCAGGTCCAACACTCTGGAAGCTGCCAAGGCTTGGGGCTTGCACCCTCTGAAGCACTGGCCTGTGCTGTACCGTGGCCCCTTTTTAGCCATGATTGGAGCTGGAGTGGATCATGAGAACTCACTCACTATCATGAGAACAGCATGGGGGAAGTTGCTCCCATGATCCAATCACCTCCCACCTGGTCCCTCCCCAGACATGTGGATTCAAACTCCTGGACTAAAAGCAGGCTTAATTTTAAAACTGAGAAAATGTACAGGCATTCCTTTGTAATTGCAGCCAATAAGAGTATACTGGACATCAATGGAAGACAACTGAATTCAAATACTTTCTCTAGAATTCACCGCATGTCCTCCCACCTTAGCCTTCCAAAGTTGTGGGGTTACAGGTGTAAGCCACCACACCCGGACCACCTCTGCTCTTGATTATTGTACCTGGAGACTCCTATCTCATCTTCATCCCCAGAATAGAAATCCTTACTTTGTTAAATCTTTCATCTTTCAAAATTATAGACAAAACTTGACCTTCAAACACATTCATGTTAAAGTTTTCATAGAACTGGACTCAATTCTTCTTAGATTATGGTAACATTTTGATTTAGGTCCTGGGGAGTAGGATTTGCTTCCAAATCCCTGTACATAACAGGACGGAGGCAGCTAACACTGTCTTGCCTCTGGCTTGGGAACTACAGCTGGCTTTGGCCATAGCTTAGTTGATTTGTACATCCAGCTTTGAGGGTCAAGGAATTCAAAAAAAAATTAAAGTAAGTAGAACATATTTGGGCCACCTCCAGTTAACAATTTTGTTCTGATGAATTTTTTGTACAATGAGGGATAAATATAAACAATTCTATAGAATACCTTATTCCTTTATTTGCAATGATGTAGGCAATACACTTAATCTTTTGATTTTGAATTTTCCTTTTAGACCATTAGGGAAACTTTGCATAAATTAAACATATAGCTGATAGAGCCACAGTTAGAGGAAGCTGATTCTGCTGAACACAACAGGTTTTATTACAATTCACCAAGTCTTCTGGTTTAGGCAGTTAGAGAGTGGTTAAGTGAGGCTTTGTTTTAAAACTGAGAACATGTCTAGGCATTTGATTGTGATTGCAATCAATAAGAGTACACTGGATATACATGAGAAACAATTACAAAGAACTACCTGAGACTGAGTAGTTTATAAAGAAAAGAAGTTTAATTGACTCACAGTTCCACAGGTGGTAAATTCTATCGAATTTAATTGATTCACAGTTTCACATGTGGTGAACTCTCTAGAATTCACCACATCCTTGAATCAAGACTCTCAACATCTTTGTATTTCAGTTTCCCACTCAAAGATTGTTCTGAGTGTTGAATGTTATATCATATATGATAGCATACAGCAAGGAGCTGGAAATGTGAATCTTCAAATGTCACTTCAATCTATCTTTAATGCTTTTCTGTAGTTTCAAGCTATCTACTAGGTAATAGGCAAAGAGTTCCTTGCCTTTATGACATGTGTCTTTATTTTGGCTCTTACACAGTAACTGACACACAAGTACTCATTATATTTTTGCTAAAAGAAGAAGAGAAGGAAAGAAGAAGGCAGATGTAACCATGAAATGACCAAAAATTATACAATCAGAAACCTGTTTAAAGGCCAGCAGAACAAGTTGAAACTATGTTGTTATGTGGTTTAAGGATTTGCTATGTCTCTTTAAAGCAGAGTTTGATGATGGTATGTCAGAATCAGTTGTCTCTTTTCAGCATTATATAAAACACTCATCTAAATTTTGTCCGGAAAAATGCTGTTGTACAGAAAGCTTTACGTCATTATCACCAAAAAAATAATCATAATGCAGGATTATCCTGCTGAGCCTATGTCATGTCATAATTATTGTTTTGTTAATAAATAGTTGCAGCAAGATAAATGAGAACATCAGCAGCCATCTGACCTGGGATATCTGATTAAAACTATAGGAGCCCAAAGGAAAATGAAACAGATAAACATTATTTTTAGTCCCTAATAGAGAAGTTGGTTGCAGCCCAATCATTTGAATAATTTGTACTGTTCAACAAATCTATGTTTCACAAGCACATTATTGTATATATGTGATAGTTGGTTCAAAAGCCAACCCACCAAAGCCTGTTTAATGGCTAGTACAACTGAAGAAGTCTTTGTGTTTACGGGGCAAGGTGATCAGGGTTTCCACATGGGATGCTAGAACTGTGTCTATCTTTCCAGATTCTGTGAGATAGGAAATTCCTTTCTTGTTTCTAACCACTTCAATTCCCACTCAGCAGAGAGAAGGACATGCTAACTGGAGGATCTGAGTATGGAACATTTGCTCTTGAACTGAGTTTAACAGGGGTAAAGATTAGAGGAAACATTTATGGGATGAGGAAAAAGATAAGAGATGTTCAAAGATCCTAATGGACTGTATATAATAATATTGAGACTATTAACCTTTTATTCATTCCCCTAATTTCTTATATATTGGAGGGAAAAATACACACACAATGTCTAGCATATATTTTACCTGTAGTCATATAGTTATATATATAGTCATAAATTAATGATAAAACTTAAGAGCTGTAAGGAATCAGTTACTTTAGTGTATAATTGCAAATGAACTATTTATTTGTGCTTTTCTGATGAACTCCCTAAAAAGCTTTTTACAATAATTCCAACTCCACAAGAAGCAGAGAGTGACCTTTCCTAACCATGCAGGGAAAAACTCTCTGAGTCAACTCCCGTTGACACTACTGAGCTATTGAGCAGAAACAATCCTCTCACCTCCACAAGCCTTGGCCTCTAACCCTGCAATCAAAAAGTAGACCCATTATTGGCCCTGCATTCACATCTATCATTTTAAATGTTCTAATTTGAAAAAAGAATTGTTCTCACATTAGTTCTCAGCTTGTGTGCTGTGATTGGGGGCTCATGTGACAAGGCTACCATCTAGTGTGTTATAGACTTCATTACATCTTTAAACTAGAAAAAACATGTCATAACAGAATTGCACCACTATGATTAGCTAGTGAGTTTTTCTGGTGATTTTAAGATGCAGGCCAGTCAAAACTCACTAACAGAATTACTATTTTCCATCACATTTTACGTACTATAATTAAAAAATATCTCCCAACTGTAGCCCTCACATTTGGAGTACTTTGCAGAATCAGAGAAAAATATGTATGCACATCTTTAAAGTCTGATTTGTGAGAGAAATCAGGACTGCTGAAATTATATTGTGCATACAAAGATTAGAATCAGCAAAAATTTTCTTGCTTCACTGCCAATTTTCAAACAAATTTAAACAGTCTATATAAATAACGTTGGTGTCCTGAACTCCATTATGACTTGACAAGGTATTGGTGAACTCACACCAAAGACTTTTATAGAGAGAAGTTTAGCGAAGAGGCAGTATAGAATGGTGGCAAAGAGCATGGGTATTGAAAGCCAGACTGTCTGGGTTTTGATGCTGGCTTCCTTACTTAATAGCTGTGTAGACTGCGAGAGTGTTACCTAATGCCTGCATCCTTCAGTTTCACCATCTGTAGATGGGACTAGTATAGCAGTTAGTCACAAGGATGCTGTGAAAATTAAGAGAGTTATGATATACAAAGAAATCTGGTACACTTCTTTTAAAAATTAAATATTGTACCCTTTATTGAATAACCAAGGATAGCCAGAATTTGAGTTTTAGAGACTGCACCACTTTATTTAAAGTCAAACCATTGGTAGTTAATAAAGAATGAAGCCTAAAATCCACTTTTATGTTTATTTTTCTTCTTAGACATCAGCCAAAGAAGGCGGCCTTGTTTTCTGTGCTGAAAAATTGCATTTCAAGGTTCAATGCGAGGAAATAGCCAAAAAAAAGAGAGGGGAGGGAGAGGAATCTGGAAGCATGAATATTATCAGAATTTTTCAAAAAGTAGGAGAAAAGCCAACTGGTTTGCAATGAAAAGCGTCTGCTTGTAGAGTTTAGCTCACTCGCTCTCCACCCTTTATTGAATTATATTCAATGAATCAAAATGAAGTGAAATGTCATATCTCAACTACCTGAGTAATTGAAAAAAAAAAATGAAACAGAAGCCCATTTCCTCGTATAATGAAATCATATAATTTACAGCAAAGACATACAGAAACACAAAAATGTAACAAAGTTAGTTAGTGCTGAAGGCTAACTCAAGAGGTGCTTCTCAATACTCAAAACAGACTTCAGCAGACAAAATAAAGGTCACTAAAATGACATTTTTATTGATAACTAGTTCTTTTAGTAAACACTGATCAGGTCAATTAATTAAAACATATATAATTAGGAGAAATTACTCCAGCTTTGCAAATACTGTTTACTCACACATCTCCTTACCTATGTTCCTCTCAGCAGGCATTGGCACAGATATTTACTCAGGGCAAGAAGGGAGGCCCAGTAAGGGTAAATTGCTCCTGTATCTTGGAGAATTGAGCCAGGACTAAATGTAAGAAACCTAGAAATGTACTAGAAAAACAATTCCTAAGGGTGCAAATATTTTTCAGTATCAGGAGAAAAAAGTTTCTATGAACACCAGAGAGCAGAAATGTTGAAGAGCTTGACAATCAAGGTGATCACCTCTCCACTCTTGCTCTTGTGAGAGCTAATTCCTCAAAAGCCATCTCGATAACTACCTGGACAACCATAGCAGACACCTTTGGTGTCTTATGCCACAATCCCACAGCACAAGAGTATTTCAGCAGCAGGTGTGGTGGACAGCTCTTATTCAGACTGACAGTTTCCCACCTGGACTCTCCAATGTTATTACTCAACACTTTCTCAAAAACCAAGGGAGCTTACTCATAAAATGTGGGAGAATTAATCTTCCCAGGGGAGACCATTATACAATGGGAGATTGGAGTCACTAGAAAAATGTTTCAACCACCCACCTTTTCATAAGGTAATTTTGAAGTGCATTCTGCAAGTTTTCTCAAAAGTCCTTAGTGGGATTGCACCCCAGTTGGCTACTGCAATAACCAGTTCAAATAACAGACAGTTTTAAAAGCTCTTTCCCTGTCTCATTCTCCTTTCTCTTTCCTTCCTGATTCCTGGAATTACCTCTCCAAAAAAATCGACCTGCATCTGAGTCCTTGTCTCAAGTTGGGCTTGTAAAGACTCCAATATTATAGTTTGGATAATTTTTGGCTCCCTGCTTTGAGTTACTCTTCATTGGTCAGAGGAAACATTCAAGGATCACTATTAACTTACCTGGCTTACCTATAATGAATCTTTGGCTGTCTGACACGTCTTGGAGGGAAATAAATGCGAACATCCATCAGCATTTACTATATTTTATTGCAAAGCTGCAAATACCTCTTTCAAGATGGGAAACAAGAGCTAGAGGGAGTTTACTATGAACCAAGTTATTTTCCTGTAGAGTACTTCCCAGGGATTAGGGCAGGTTCCAGGGCCTGCAACACAGCCTTGGTGTACATCTCCATGTGACTCTTCTCAGAGTGCTTTCTCTGAATCACTTTGCTATATCTGGAGAGTAGGGGGGAAAAATTATGCTATAGCCTGCCCCTTCACACGTCTAGTTCACAATTGTTGCAGCCAAACCAAACATATACTAGAGCAACCAGGCCCATATGTTTTGTTCTTTAATATACTCTGAAGTCTGATTAGAGAGGTTAAAACTTTGGTAGTAGTCATAAACAGTGTTCCCTGTGCATTCACACAGGCACAATAATATGAGACAAAGCATGTGCTTAGAACGAGATCGGTCTGATTTTAAAGACTAGCTTAATCATTAAATGTATTTGATGATCCACTTAGAACTTCATTTAGGGATGAGGAACATTTTCTCCCAATGGCTGGGAGTCTGTCAGCTAGTGGCCTTAAGCTGTCAGCTATCTCCAGAAATTACTCTCGGTGATCCCTCAGTACTCCTTTGAACATGGTCACACACCATCCTAAGGCAGCTGACCCACATCATTCAACGGCTGGTTTACTTGCTTAAATAAAGACCTGGCCATCGCAGCTCAAGTCAAAACAACTCTGAATGGCCCAGATCCAAGGTTTCACTTGGGGTTGGTTAAAACCCTTGCTGAATCTTTACCACAGCCTACTCTCTCCCTTGGCACAATTCTGCTTTCTTCCTTTTTGTCTATAGGAGTTGGTCCTGAGAATATGCTCTAATAAATTATCTGCCCTTTAACTTCATTGCAGTGTCCTTCTCCTGGGAAACAACCAACGACATTATATAACTGTGCCTGATTGACATAGGGGAGTTTTTTTTTTTTTTTTTTTTTTTTTTTTGTAAAACTAAAAATCCAGTCCTAATTTAAAAACAAAAACATTCTTTTAATGTTTGATCAGCATTTACCCCTTCGGGATAGGATCAACACCAATGAGGAATGTTATATTCTTGCTTTTGTTTTTCTCTCCTTCCGCCCTAGAGGACTAATGACATATCTCAAATGATGGTTAGGAATCTAATGTGAATTCCTAGATTAACTGTCAAGAAATTTTCCAAATGTTTTAATGTCAGTTACAGAAACATAGAAAATATCCATGTATCCCACTCCTTAATCTGTTCTGGGCCTATTGTATGATACTGAAAAAGCCACTTAAATCTTGTGAGCCTTGGTTACCTTAGCCATAGAATGTAGATAATTGTGTCTTCCTCATAGAATGATTGAGAGAATTGAATTAAACAAAAATATAACGTCCTTGGTCCAGAATAGCTATGCAACAAAGTTAGCTTACTTCTCTCATCTTCAACAAACTGAACCATTCATACTTTTTCAGCAGGGTAAGGTTACAAATTATTATAACATGAAGACTACAGCTATCAAAACATCATGTTGTACACCTTAAACTTATACAACAACAACAAAGAACTATGGTTATAATAAAGTCAGATTCTCCTGTGGGCCTTCAGTATTTGCTGCAAAATACTTATTGGGTATCAATTTGTTGGGAAAGTTGAGTTTCTCCCAAGGAGTGAGTCAAAAACATCTCTGATTAGTGTTTGAGGATTTTCATCATGTTGATGGCTACAATTCATGTTGAAATTTTCTCTCTCAGCCAAGATTTTCTTTTAGGGGCTACTACATTTTAACAAGAGAGACCATTTACTTCAAAGATGCTTGGCCAGGTCTTCATAGTACCTTCTGCTACTTCTTTTTCAAAATGGCAATATTTCTCCATATAAGCAAACAATGGCAAATGAATAGAAAGAGTTTTAATATGAGGCAAGAGGACACAAATATAAGGTAGTTGTCTTGAATTATTGGTTCCTTGGAGATACTGCTTGCCATTTTTATTAATCCTAGCATTATCTACTTCTTACTTGTCTAAACTCCAGGTTCTGTAACAATTATCTACTTCCCAGAATCTCTCTAACTTAAAAAAAAATAGCATAGTATAATTTACACAAATCCTATCTGTGTTGCAGTGAGGAGTTATAAACCAAAAGAAGATTCAGGACTTCTATGTTCCAGTGGCTTATCTACATAGATTTGTGTGTTCCAGAAATCCAGATATCCAATCAAAATGTCCAGGGTCATCTTAATGGGGTATGGAATATAGAAAAAAATTACCTTTTGGTTCAATAAAAATGTGCTCTGAAATTTTTTAATGTTCTCATAAGTTCAAGAAGATATTCAAATAATGATTCATACCAGGAAGAAAAGAGGAAAAATGAGGTCATCATTCACCCTGTAGAGAGTAACGGAATAGAACAAAGTCAAAGGTGAAGGTTAGATGAGTATTCAGATGGAAGCCCCAATCCTTCCCTCAACCTGTCAATTGAGTTGCTTTTCTGTCCTTTCTCCTCATTTACTCTCCCATCCTCTTCCAAATCTGAAATCTTAGAGGTTTACTTCATATTGATCATCAAGCTATTACACTGTTATTAAAGATAAAACTTACTGAGACTGATTTGAAATAGAATTATTGTCATCGACAGCAGCAATGCCAGATAGTACTAAGAAAATATGAGTAACTTTGATTTACTGCTCTAGCTTGGCATACTTTATGTTTATTTCCTCTTCGTACGCAACTCATCACCCGCGTGGCATATTGAATGTGTTTTCCCATAACAATGACTAGTATGGGGAGAGATGGAGATAACTCTTATTGATAACTGCTTATTGAAATTTATCTACTTATCTCTCATTCCTCAAGGACCTGGTTTTTGGTTAGTTCTCAGGCTGAAAAATAATCTAAATAAATCTGTAATAAAATATCACTATGTCCAATTATGTCAATGGATATTCCTTCCTCATTTTCAGCCTGATTGAAATTTTCTTTAACCTATGCATGCATCATTGTTTCAAACGTCATTTTAAAATTATGCTAATTATATCTCTATCCTATTCAAATTTTCTTCAGTCTACTGCTACTGCCCTATTCAGCCCACAAATGACCATTCCTAGCTATTGGAATAACATATAGAAACTTTTTCCAATAACTTTATTCTTGCCATATAGATACATATTTATGTAATAAGCCTGATAATACAATCTTATAATAACTGTTTTATGCAATTGTCTTTTTAATCAGTTAAGAAAATAGCAAGGACATATGTATGTATGTATATGTGTGTGTGTATATATATATGGATTCTAGTTTTGAGCATGGCTTCTTTTTGCTTTTGAACATAGCTGGTTTTCTTTGTCTACTCAATCCAACATCTGTGTTCCCTCAGAGAGTTTCTGTTGAAACAGAAACAGTTTCTTTCTGTATATTGGTCACATAGTCTTATTTTTTGTCATGCCTTATAATATTTTGGTTGAAAATGGAATATTTTAGATAATATATTATATACTCTAGATTTTGATTTCCACCTCTCTCAGGGGTTGTGAATGTTATTGTTGTTTTTAACTTGTGTATTTGTTTAGTGATTTTCCTAAACTAATTCTATAGAGTTTAAATCCCCTGCAGGCTGTGACCACTGATGTCTCTGCCTTTTTTAAAAAAAATCTTAATTCTTGCCTTTATTTTTAAGACTTTCTTCACGTGGGTCAGCAGAGTTTAGTGATTAGTTAAATATATAAAAATTCTATCTTAATATGATTTATCCAATTAATTTTCTAATTTTAGAGTCCCACATTTCTAAATTTATTTTCATAAAGGCCCTACTATGCATCAGACTCTTTGCTGAACTGTGGAAAAATAACATGAATAAGAAAGTCAACAATTTTACTTCCTGGGAAATTGCAACTTCCAAGGTGTGATAAAAGAAGGGCGAAAAATCATAGGAATCCATATTCAGGGACTGAGGCAAACATGAAGAGGGGTAATATGTGTTTTTTCTTTTTAAAAAACTTGGTTTTGTTGGCCATATTTAAGACGTTTTTTCCCTAGATATGGCTTAAAACACCTAGTGAGATTCTGAAATATTGAAAGCAATGATTGGTGTTGCAAAAGAGAGTCATGATATTTTAGGACATGTTTGTTTTTTATTTATTTACGTATTCATTGGTCAGTGACTAACATGGGGGTTTACTATGCCCTTGTTTTTATTCCTTGATGAAACAACAGCAAAGAAGAGAAAGGAATTTTGCCGTTTCTTTTGACTCTATGATAAGCTCTCACTCTCCTCAATAAGTTGCTTACTCGGGGCTTATGTACCCGTGCAAGGGTCCTGGTCAAAAGACTAGTTTTATTTATTTGTAATCAGATAAGCTATTTTACCATAAATTTTGTTTTATTATTGGTATTCAGTTGGGACCAGGATATAATAAAAAATCAGAAATTCCTAATCCTTGAGGACGGAAATACTGATGCATGCAAATCTGTATCTCTGACCTATGTGTGGTGGAATTTTCACAATTATAAGGAATAGGACCATCAAATATGGTTTTTATAATGCTATTTATTTCTGTATCGTTTCTTTTAGGAACACATGTTACAAATCACTATACAAATCACTGGAGTTTATCCAGTAAATACGTTTCATAACTTTAAATATGGCATTGCACATATCAAGAAACTAGAGCATCAAGGAGACGAAAATGATTTTAAATGGGACAATCACAAAGTATGGCATAGTTAAGACATACTGAGTTGATTGATTCTATTATAGAGACCGTGAAGAATTACAGATCAGAGAGAAGGATTAGAATTCTGAAGTGATAAATTAGTTACACACACACACACATACACACACACACACCCCCCAAATAGTTATATTGTTTCTCATTTCATAAGCAAAACAAGAAAAGGATACACATAGAAATGAACTGAAAGGAAGGTCTCTCTTGCTTTCAAAGACTTATTTCTTTATTTATGTGATTTGTTCATTTTCCCTCTCATATACAAGAGTAGCTTAGCTTTAGTAGAAACAGTCTTGCTCAAGTAATGATTTTCTAGCTTCATTGTAGAGAGACCCTTCAGCTGGTAGAAAATCATGTTTTTGCTCCTAAGTAAAATGATTTTTCTATGAAGCATAATGACTGATGATTTTTAAAAGGAATATGATTTTCAAAACAAACTTCACAATACCATATTCAGGAGGTTTCTTTTTTACTGTAATTAATGGAAACAACTTCCCCAGCTGAGCCTGTGAGTCCCCAAGGGCAATGTTGTTTTAGCTCAGGGATTCAGAGAAAAGTCATGATGCGTAGTCTGCAGGTATCACTCAAATGCAGGGTGGGAGGAACCTGAGTCTAAAATTAGACCCATCCTCTCCTAGAGGAGAAGAAATACTGGCAGTTTCAAGAGGGAGGAGTATGTTTGTGTATATGTGTGTGGGCGGGGTGATTCTTCTTTTGTTGGCAGTTGAGGTTGCCAAGATAATTCCTTGCTGATCCTGGAATTACATTTTTTTAAGTATCACATTCTTCACTTATGTTTCTAGTGAAAGCAACAGTCTGAGAACTTACATTTGTTTTCCATTGTTGTGTAAAAACATATTACAAACAGTGACATTAAACAATGTGCATGCATTATCCCATGGTTTCTATGAGTCAGGAGTCTAGGCACTTAAATGGATTCTCTGCTCAGGATCTCATAAAGCTGCAATCAGGATGCTAACTCAGCTGCATGCCTTTCTAGAGCTTGAGTTCTTCTTCAGAGGTCATGTAATTACTGGGTGAACTTAATTCCTTGTGGTAGGACTGAGATCTCCATTTCCTAGAGGTCAGCCAGCATTATCTGCCACATAGCTCTGTCTTTAACAAGGCAATCTCTTTCTCCATGGTGAATGGGAGCATCTCTGATGCTTTTTAAACATTTTTTATTGTACTTTAAGTTCTGGGGTACACGTGCACAATGTGCAGGTTTGTTACATAGGTATACATGCGCCATGTTGGTTTGCTGCACCCATCAACTCGTCATTTACATTAGGCATTTCTCCTAATGCTATCCCTCCCCTGAACCCCACCCCCGATAGGCCCCAGTGTGTGATGTTCCCCTCCCTGTGTCCATGTGTTCTCATTGTTCAACTCTCACTTATGCGTGAGAGCATGCAGTGTTTGTTCTTCATTTCTTGTGTTACCTTCCTGAGAATGATGGTTTCCAGCTTCATCCATGTCCCTGCAAAGGACATGAACTCATCCCTTTTTATGGCTGCATAGTATTCCATGGTGTATATGTGTTTTTTTCTTACCTCTAGACCCTGTTTTAATTGATCTATATTAGGCCAACTCACTCAGAATAATCTTACTTTTGATTTTCTCAAAATCAATTAACTTGGGACCTTAATTACACTGCAAAATCCCTTTTTTGCCTTGTGACACAAAATAACCATGGCGTTATGTCCATCATATTCCCTTACCCCCATCTGCACTCAGTGGGAGGGGATTATACAGGGTGTATACATCAGGAATCAGTGGTAATCTCCGGGGCTGTCCCATAATTCTGCCTACCACAGGTCTCAGTATGAGCTGGCTGAGTAAATCACTAAAGCCAAGGACGAATAAAGAAGGTAAACACCAAAATCTACCAGGAAGAGACTCATTATTGAATAACAGGGCTTGATTTGAACAGAGAAGGGACTGAAAGAGTAATTCAGAAAGTTCAAAATTATGCACAGAAAAGCTTCAGGTTTGAAATTTAGAACAAAGCAAAGCATTAACGTTAATAGGAATCGCTGTAATTTACAGAGGAATAGGGTCTGTTTTTCTATCCAGTATTAGAACAAGAATGATGTGTGCTTAACAGAGTATCATGTACATGCGATACAAAAAATAAAAACAAGGGCCAAATTTTAAGCCCTGTTAGGGGTAAAGAGTGATATTTTCATTCCAATAAATAAAATATGGCTGAATAAGAGTAAGGAATTTGGGGATATCTGAATCCTGCCTTGCCAATCACTTTAAATCCTTTCGATTTCCTAAGAGAACTATGTTTAAAAGACACAATAGCAAAATGTAGAATTAAAGTAGCTCTTCACTGATATTTAGGATAATATTCAATACTACATTGTAGACAATCTCATAAATGCTGAATGGGAAAACAAGTACTAAAGCTTTAGGTCTATGCGGAAGCTTCTAACCTCTGACATTTCTTCTCCACTCCCAGCTTCAAATTACATAATTGGAATCAATGTGGCCAAATAACTTTGAAAAGAGAGAGAGAGAGAGAGAGAGAGAGAAAGAACCAAGAAAGACTCTGAGTCCACTCAACCAGACACATGGAATATAAAAAGAAGTTCAAAAGACTAAATGATTTGTCTTACCCTAAGGGTGAGTTCAGAAATTCAGAATAAAGGATGGAAACTGAGCTCATAAAATTAAGGTATGGAAGCCATTTTCATTATTATACACGACCTGATTCAATGAATATCCTGAGTTATGGCCAATCGTGACCTCTTCTTGTAGTGGGAGAAGTTAGGAAGGCCTGTAGTAAGATGATGGGCAGATTTTTTTCTCTGGATTAGTGGGGAGGGCCCAGAGATGCTTTAAAAATGTGGCCTATTTTCTTTTGGGAGGTGCCTTAAGTACAGTAGACATACCTTTGAATGGCAAAGAACAGATCAGGTGACTTGTAGCAGCTGCTTAGGCTGGTACTTAGGTTTTCTTTGTTCTTGGCCTGGTGGATACCATGTCAAGGAGCAGTAGACTCTAAGTTTCAATAATTACTGAAAGGTTGTTTTCATTGTACTATCTGTTTTAATTATCACTGGCTCATCCCACAGTGGATCTCAGGTGTTTGAGCTCAATTTTATAATATCCACTTTGGATTCCCTAATATTAGACACTGTGTGGTATGTTAGGCACTAAACTAAAATCATAACATTGTGATAAATAGAAATTATGTTGTCATATTTTGAGTGCTGTAGTTAGTTTAATTACAAAGTTGTTTTTGCTTTTATTCATGCTTTAAAATATCTCACAGTTATTTAAAACAAATATAAAAAAGTTTGTTTTTCAGAGTGTAAAATGTACATGCTTACTATAGAATATTTGGAAAACGTTATAGTGTAAAGAGGTAAATAACAGTATACAGACTTACCATCGTTTAAACTCTTTTCTATTTCAATCAAAATCTCAATTTACTATTCAGTGACTCAATCATGACTTTGGCTTTAACTTGCCAAATTAGCATTCTTTCTTGGGTAAACTGTCTGTGCCTATGGCTGCTGGAACAGAGCTTTGCTTCGTTATAGTAATTGGAGTGACTACTAACACATAGAAAATGTGCACAATTCTTCATACTTCCTTTAGGAAAGATTTCGGGAATTAGGATCCATCATCAAGTGGTATGAATCTATTAAGCCTTGTGATAATGTTGCTGTGATGGTCAGTTTTGTTTGTCAACATGGCTAGGCTATAGTCTCTAGTTATTCAAACCCTAAGTTAGGTGTTGTTACAAAGGTATTTTGTAGATGTGACTAACATGTCTAATCAGTTGACATTAAGTAAAGGAGATTATCCTCAGTAATCTGGGTGGGTATGATCCAATCAGTTGAAAGGCCTTAAGAACAGAACTGAGGCTTTCCTGAAGAAGAAAATCCATCTGTGGACCTGCTGCTTCAGCTCCTGCCCTAGATTGTTCAGCCTCCCCTTTTCTGATGGTCTTCTCTCTTACGGATTTCAGGTTTGTCTAGCGAGTCAATGCTTTGCTTTCTCTCTCTCTCTGTCTCTTGCTCTCTCTCTGTGTATATATGTCTACATACATATGCATATAAAATAGATACATATATGTTAGCACATACATATATGTGTAGCACACCCATCACATACATGTGTAAACATATGTCATATATACTACATATATAATAGTGGTTCTGTTTCTGTAGTGAAACCCTGGCTGATACAGTAGCCAATTTCTTTCCAGAATTATTATATCAATAGTTTATAACAATGTCTTACTCAGCACATTCTAACTCAGCACAATACTAATGTTGAGTAATATTATTCCTTGGAAATGAGGATCCATTGACCATTTTTAATGGGATATTTTAACCAAGAAATACCATCAGAATGATATTTCCATCCATAACACTGATATGGTGACAGCAAGTAGGTTTTACAACAAAGGTGGATTAAGAAATCAGGGAACCTGGTGAAGAGTTCACTGTCACAGATCACAACAATGAACTCCCAAATACTCAACTCATATCTAATTGACAATGTGTATCTATTAGAATTCTCACATATTCTTTACTTCTTGTCTGTAATTGTCTATATAAATTAAAACTAAGTTTAGAAATGGTCTGCCCAACTGATGGTTCAAGCATTAGGATCATCAGAAGAGTTTGAATTCCTATCAAATACATCTCAGGTAAATTCTTTGGGCTATTTATCTATCCTGGAAAGCAGCATGGTGTTTCTTTATTCAAACAACCACTTTTCAGATTCTTTTTGGTTTACAATTAGCCACACTTTATACAATAGTCCTCGATTCTTCTATCAAAGAAAGAAACTGACTACAAATGTGGAACAGTGAGTTAGGCATGAATTTCTGTAGCAAAAATCTCATTCAAAGATCTTAGGAAGGCATAATAGACTCTGTGTGTATAGCTATTACTAAAGATGCCTCACTCATGGGGGCAATGACAAAGCAACACAACTTTAATTTTAGCTTTTGATTTTCATTTTAAATCTTACCAGTCTAAGAATTGTGTGGCAATTCTTCCCCTGCCTTTGCATCAAATTGCAGGTAGTCCCTTGGCTTTTCTGATTCCTTTCCAGTAAAATTAACAATAGCCAATCAAAATTACAAACATATCCTCAGTTTAGTAATTTAAAAGTCCAGTCTCATGTGTAATTAAAAATATCTAGTTCTCCTGTTGGTTAGTTGTCCTGTAGACAGGACATACTCTTGTCAGGAATGAGGGTATAGTTGGCATCTTTTCCACAATTTACTTGCTCTCCATCTGCTGACAAACTTTGTGTTAAATTAAATAAGTAGGAGGCCATTAGCTTTGGGCTGTTCCCATACCTTCGGTTCCTCCGTAATAAATTGTAACCTAATTTAGAGGTATAATGTTTGTAACAGCCAGGTTTTGGCCAATCACAAACAATAAAGCTTTAGCCACCCATAAGCAGCTAACTGATTTAACCATGTCCAAATGTGTCAAATGCTTAGCTGTAGCCAATCAAATAATTTATCTACTTTGCTTCTGTATTCAGCCTGTGAAAGGTCACTGCTCACGGCTCTCTGCACCTCTTCTGGTTCTGGTTCTGATTCATGCATTGCTCTTTGCTCAAATAAACTCTTTTAAATTTAATTTGCCTAAAGTTTGTCTTTAACAATCTTTGTCATTAGAAGTGGGATCCAAAGGAGACCTTCAGTGACCCCTAGAAACACCCAGTAACCAAATGAAGGTACATGCTAGCCCATTGTACCCCTTGTTCTCTCACTGCAAATGGAGGTTGTGGGTGAGTAACCTGCCAGATTTGAGTCTGCAAATTTGCCTTTTGAGCTCTCTGACTTTATTAAGAATTTAAGAAAAAAAAAAAAAAACAAAAAAACAAAAAAAAAAACAAACAAAAAACTGGATTGGGTTCAGAATCAGATTGGATTTGATAACTAACTTGGCCTCGGGTAGGTACCTTCTGAAAATAAGTTCCTCTGAATTTAAGGACTCCAGGATTCTAGTACTTCGATTTCTGAAATGCCAGCTAATCTTATCTTCAAAAATTACACTCCCAAAGCCTGTGTAGTTTTACAAAAATGGTTTGACTTTACTAAGAACAACTGAGGAATACAATGGCCACAACGAAAAAGTTTTAATTCTTGAGCCTTATTAGAAAAACAAGAATCTAAAATGCCTCAAAAACAATAGGATGCATATTTTATTGAAATGTAGAGGCTTCCAAAAGACTAAATGAATCAAAAGCTGCCCCTCTAAATGACCTCTTTTGAAAGGTAAATGAGAAAGCTTATAAGTTTCTTTCCAATATTAATAAAAAGCTTTAGCTATATGTGCAGGTGATCTTACCTCACTGGCCAGAAAAAAATCAATCCCAGATATTCTTTAATAAAACAATGAGCTTTTATTATTACACATGGCACATGGCTAAAATTTTAGAATGAAAGCTGTAAGCTCTGCTTCTATCTGCATGTTTATGTATGTATACATGATACATTTTCCACCTCTGGATGTTATCACCAAAACTAAATCGTAAAAGAGCTCTATTTAGTTGGCTTAAAGAAAAATAAGTATTGATAAATATTAAGCATTCCTTAAACTCTTAGAAAGATAGAAATTTACCTCCATCCTGGCTAACACGGTGAAACCCCGTCTCTACTAAAAAATACAAAAAACTAGCCGAGCGAGGTGGCCGGCGCTACTCGGTAGGCTGAGGCAGGAGAATGGCGTAAACCCGGGAGACGGAGCTTGCAGTGAGCTGAGATCCGGCCACTGCATTCCAGCCCCGGCGACAGAGCAAGACTCCGCCTCAAAAAAAAAAAAAAGAAATTAACCTAAGATGTTTTTCAAGTTCATGTAATCTAGGATAATCTTCAGTAAATAAACGCTAGTTCAAGTTTGTTAGTTTGATGAATATAGGCATATCTTTAGAGTTGTCAGCATTAAATATAATATGACACACAATTTTTCCTACTTAAGTTTACAAGTAAAATAAACTGATGTTGTCTCTTACATTATAAAATTATTAGCAAGAAAACTAAAGATGATAACTAGTTGTTTGATGTCTCATTTTTATGAGCAATCCAGTCAATATTGTTTAAAAAAAGAATTAAATATATGTAGGACAATAGTTTATAAATAAACTCTTCACAATAATTATGTTTCTATAATGCCTACTTAAAAAAAAAGATTTCCCAAATCTCTTTGGTAACTTACACGTCTGAAGTTATACGAAGTTAAATTAAATAATGGATATTCATTGAATATTTCAATCATTTGCAAATAAGATAATGTACCAAAACATTTATTTCTTGACATAATTTTTTTCAATTTAAAGAATAATATTTTATTGAATAAGTTTTATTCACAGAAAAATAAGCTTTAATCTACAATGAATGCCAGATTATACAGCAGAAAGCAATTTTCTTAGTTTTCCGCACAGAAAGGTTCTTGCTAAGTGAAAAAAAGCCATAAAATTATATTCACAAATATAATACTCTGTCTCAAAACACTCCACATGATATTCACAATACTAATACAATTAGATCAGTCATTCAGTAAGGTTAAAGTATAACAGTACTGAAAAAAAATGCAAAATCTAACATAAATTACATTAAAACCCTTCTTACATCAAACCAAAAATGCAAATTTCTTACTAAATCCAGAAAAATAGTAAAATATATAGTAATTTAAAATATTACATTAATGATGGCCGGGCGCAGTGGCTTACGCCTGCAATCCCAGCAGGGATTGCGAGGTGGGCGAGGTGGGCGAATCACGAGGTCAGAAGATCGAGACAATCCCGGCCAATACGGTGAAGCCCCGTCTCCACTAAAAACACAAAAAAATTAGCCGGTGGTGGACGCCTGCAGTCCCAGTCACTCGGGAGGCCAAGGCAGGAGGATGGCGTGAACCCGGGAGGCAGAGCCTGCAGTGAGCCGAGATGGCGCCACCGCACTCCAGCCTGGGTGACAGAGCAAGACTCTGTCTCCAACAACAACAGCAAAAAAAATTACATTAATGATACAGAATAGGAAAGTGGTAAACTCCAAAAATCTAAAGGCTTATCTGCTAACTTCAGACTTCAAAGTAGCATGTGACCACCCAAACATTAATGTAGCATTTCTCTAATTTTAGTTTTGTTTTGTTTTTGAGAAGGAGTCTCATTCTATCACCCAGGTTGGAGTGTGGTGGCACCATCCTGGCCCACTGCAACCTCTGCCCCCCAGGTTCAAGCGACTCTCCTGCCTCAGTGGCCCGAGTAGCTGGCACCACAGGCACGCGCCACCACGCCCAGCTATTCTTGCATTTCTACAGAGACAGGGCTTCAGCATGTTGGCCAGGCTGGTCTCCAACTCCCGACCCCAGGTATTCCGCCTGCCTCAGCCTCCAAAAGTGCCGGGATTACAGGCGTGAGCCACCGCACCCGGCGCCATTTCTTGACATAATTTTAAATTTGTTTACTTTTTGCTTTGAAGAAGTTCATAAGATACCCCCTCAAATACATTGCTCTGACATATTGTCTATTTTGAGGTAAAGGTTAAAAAAAAAAAACAACCCTAAAAAAGCCGGGCACGGTGGCTCACGCCTGTAATCCCAGCACTTTGGGAGGCCGAGGCAGGCGGATCACGAGGTCAGGAGATCGAGACCATCCTGGCGAACACGGTGAAACCCCGTCTCTACTAAAAATACAAAAAATTAGCCGGGCTTGGTGGTGGGCGCATGTAGTCCCAGCTACTCGGGACACTGAGGCAGGAGAATGGTGTGAACCCGGGAGGCGGAGCTTTCTGTGAGCCGAGATCTCACCACAGCACTCCAGCCTGGGCTAAAGAGCAAGACTCTGTCTCAAAAAAAAAAAAAAAAAAAAAAAAAAAAACCTAGGAAGACAGAAGACAGAGATTAAAAAATTGTTGTCTCCTCTACAATTTCTTATTGCAGAGAGACTAAAGATAGTTGGGTTTGTTAGTAAATACGTTTTGTGCCAAAATGAAAAATTATACTATGAGAAAGCACATGCTTCAAAAAATTATGAATCATAGGTTTGCTAATCTATAGAATGTTGGTGTGACAGGCAGTTCACGATTGCATACTTCTTAGTTTTCACCAGAAATTGAAGTTTCTAAGGGTTAAAAATTCAAACTGATATACAGTTGATCCTTGAATAATACAGGAGTTACTGGTACCTTTCCTCATGCACAATATTTGCATATAAGTTTTGATTCTCCCAAACGTAACTACAATACTAATAGCCCACTGTTGACCAGAAGCCTTATCAATAACATAAACAATTGCCACATGTTTAATATGCTATATGTACTATATGTTTACAATGAAGTAAGCTAGAGAAAATGAGACATGTTAAGAAAATCACAAGGAAGAGAAAATACATGTTAATAAATGTCTTCATCCTCAATGTCATCACACTGAGTAGGTTGAGGAGCTGGAAGAAGAGGAAAAGTTGATTTCTCTTGTCTCAGGGTGGCAGAGGCAGAAGAAAATCCATGTAGAAGTGGGTCTGTGCAGTTCAAACTCGTGCCATTCAAAGATCAACCACGAATAACTAAAATTATTTTACATAATAAAGGAAACAACTCTATGTCCATGTATACAAAGAAAGTAAGGTGTGTATTTTGTTAGAAAACCTATAACATATGAGAGTGTGTTTTGATTAGTTAAGAGAAAAATAGTGATTTTTGTCCCAAAAATAGAAAGACTGGCTGTTACACGGTGAGAAAGAGGAAAAATATAAAGACAAAAATTGAATAGATATGAGAAAGTTATAGGTTTCTGGAAAAGGAAGTTTGGGAAAGAAATTTTATGTGTGCTCAAGACGGCTAAGATTTGAAAGGAAATGATTTGTAAGTTTTGAAAATGTAGCATTAATGTCAAAAGTATACTAATGCAAAATTAGATTTTAGTTTAATCTCTTAAAACAACAAGTTTTGTTTGTGTTTGTTTTGTTTTTAGTATTGATCTGCTCTTAATAATACATTGTGAAAGGTTTTTCTTTAGCTTTTAAGTAATTGGACTGGGAAAGATTCTGTGTTTTATCCAGATAATTTCCTGTAGTTCTTGTTGGCTTTACTAGGCGTTTGATTACTTAAGAAAACTGAGTCCTCTTTAATGAAAGCTAAGGCTTTTCCTAGAAGTATGTGATTTTCTGTATTTGCCATTGAAGTCATTTAATAATCTCTACAGTTAAATGAATATATACTGTTTCACAGTGATCTGTGATTCTATTTTAATCAAGTGTTTCCAATCTTTTAACATTTTTGACAACTTCCCAA
Source organism: Macaca thibetana thibetana (assembly GCF_024542745.1). Classification (NCBI taxonomy): domain Eukaryota; kingdom Metazoa; phylum Chordata; class Mammalia; order Primates; family Cercopithecidae; genus Macaca; species Macaca thibetana. The sequence continues at coordinate 29,072,934 of NC_065579.1, forward strand.
CATCAAATTATAAACTAAGATCTTTTGATCTCAAACTAACTTTGGGAGTTTTCAGATGGACCCCTGGAATATCTCAAAATAATTTTTAAAATATTTTTTTTTATTTTTTAAATTTTTGTGGGTACAAAATAGATGTATATACTTATGTCATACATGAGATGTTTTGATACAGGAATTTAATGTGAAATAAGTACATTATGGAGAATGAGGTATCCATACCCTCAGCATTTCTTCTTTGAGTTGCAAACAACTCAAGTACATTCTTTAGGTTATTTCAAAATACACAATTAAGTTATTATTGACTATAGTCATCCTACTGTGCTATCACAATAAGTCTTATTCATTCTTTCTTTCTTTTTTGTACCCATTAACCACCCCCACCTCTCCCAATAATTTTTGTCTTATAAAAGGAAATATGTTAAACTAATTTTCTTACATGATATGTTAAATTGCATGGGAAGCATGGTCAAATAATGTGACGCTGAACCTTCTTCAAACCATGCTATGGAAATGTTGTTAATATATGTCCCAGAAATTATACAAAACTCCTATAAATCTGATGGTCCTACAATAATGCTGTCAGTCATAATTCTAGTTAGTATCCTACAATACTGTATATCACAGAAATAATGTAATTTCCCTGAAAATTGCTTTATAATAATTTCTCATCAGATATTTTGCATGGCCACTTTAAGTATTGTCTTCTACTACAGTTAATCATTTTACCCTGGTACTTTCTTGAGCACTGTCGAAGCAACTATAAATGTAAAGTGTTCTGTCTTTAAGGAAATTCATGGGACAGACTTTGATAAGTATACATTTCTGATAACTTTAAGATCATACTATTAAACTGGATGATAATTGCCATAACTCTAATGAAGAAACTGATTGGTTCATGAAACTGCTAACCTAACATCAAGAAGGTCAAGAATTAATTAAGTACCAAATAAATACTTTGGCAGATTTTCATGCTAAACCAGCTAGTACTGAAACTGTTAAAATATGCAATTTGAATAAACTCCATAGGATTGATCCAAGTCAAATTACCTAAAATAACCTATTTAATAAACAGTGCTGTGTACCAGAATTAGAGAAACAAAATTGGCATTTAAAAGAATGTATATTCAAAATTAAGTGTGGACTCATAGAGGGCCCTGATGGTTGCCTGTTCTTTCCTGAGTCCTTAAAGTTTCCATTATTAAGAGCTCTGCACCCTACGACTATCACGGAGTAGTCAAAATGATACAAACAATATTGGTATAGAAACTATTCTAAGAATTTCTAAAATGGTCTATAACCAATGATTGGATTGAAAACTCAATCCTAGTAAGATAAAAACTTCAAGTGTTACATTTCTGCCACCTACTGGATTATTTGAACACTTTAAGATGGATTTCATTCAATTTCCACCCTCTATGGATTATCAAAATGTTCCTGTAATTGTCTGTATGTTATTTGGTTGAATAGAAGCTTTCCTACATAGGAAGGCTGATGTTATACCAGTAACTAAAATATCATGAGTAAATACGTTTTCTTTACAGGATATTCTCAGATAAGTCTCCGATGATAGAGGTACTCACTTTACTATACATATTATAAAACAATTACATAAAGTATTACAATCACAATGGCATTACCATTGTCCCTATCATCTTCAATCTTCTGGAAAGATTGAAAGGACCAATGTTATTTTAGACACTAAATTGCCAGAAAACCAAAAGAAAATATAATTCAACAGTTTGTAGACAAGTCTATAACCCAAATTCTCTAATTATTAGTAGTTTCCAGCCATGCAATAATTCAGTAGTAGAGCTTTGAATAAATACTACTAGTGCTTTCTTACTGATGAGCCCTAATGCGAAAGGTATCCTACAAGAAGTTGTCCTTTGTGCTTCTCCAGGATATATTTTTATCTGTGGAGGATTTATTGATCAGTCACATATATGAGCAATCCATGTTTCAATAAGTGGGAAACAAGCACTCAATGCATGTTATGGATTACAATGGTACCACTGCCACTTTATAATGAATTTGATACTGAACATTGGTCTATACCTTGTAATTTGTACTCTAACGTAAGAAAGAATTTGCCAGTAGGCATAAATATCTCTGTGATGGTTTATACTGAGTATCAGCTTGATTGGATTGAAGGATACAAAGTATTGATCCTGGGTGTGTCTGTGAAGGTGTCGCCAAAGGAGGTTAACATTTGAGTCAGTGGGCTGGGGAAGGCAGATCCACCCTTAATCTGGTGACCACAATCAAATCAGCTGCCAGCGAATATAAAGCAGGAAGAAAAACGTGAAAGGCGAGACTGGCCTAACCTCCCAGCCTACCTACGTCTTTCTCCTGTGGTGGATGATTCCTGCCCTGGAAAATCGGACTCCAGGTTCTTCAGTTTTGAGACTCTAGTGACTCTTCCTTCTAGAGAACCCTGACTAATACAATCTCTAAGTGGGCAGCTTTGATAGAATATTTCTTCTTTGGCATGGCATAAATATAAATGAGGTTATGATTAAATATCTACCCAAACAATGGCTACTATGGTTGACTCTATTGCAAAGGCTGCAGTTACCCAGAAACTTCTCTACTCTTCTTTGCTAAAGTTGTTTTAGAGAACAAGCTTGCCTTTACTATGTGCTGACTGAACGGGGGAAAGTGTGTATGATAGCTAACACCCCTTGTTGTACTTGGGGAAACACGTCTGGTATGAGAGAAACTCAGTGACAAGAAAACAACAAACTGCCTATTTGGTTGAGACAAGTAGATTCCTTTTATGGATCATTCTTGGGTTTATATGATTTTAATTTATTTGATTAAGGAACATATTTTAGTCTTTTGGTATTATCCTCCTGATGGTCATAATAGTCTCCCTGGTGCACTGTGTTCTCTCAAGCATCTTAAATGCATGTATACAGCCATCTACTGTGTGTTACATGGTCTCACATTGGTTAAAGCAACAAAACATGAAGAGACTATAAAGAATCATTCAACTGAGCCCATGCTGTGATTTGTGAATTCCACATTGAGACCAAACAAGTCCATTATGATAGCCACAGAGAATCACAACATTGTCCAAGGTTTTGGCCAATCTTTCAAGATTGATAGGCTGACCAAAAGGGGGAAATTGTTAAATTTAATAAGCACAAGGCCATCAACTTGAGACTGTCTCTGTACTTTCAATCCTACATAACAAATTGTAACCTAACAGTATATAAATTAAACAACACCCAACTTGAATATATTTTTTATAACAAATAGCTGAGTTTTAGCCAATGATAAACAGCTGAGCTTCTACCAATCATAGACAGCCAACTGATCAGACTGTGCTCAAATAAGGCAAATCCTCATTATACCAAGCACAAATGAGGCCAATGCCTAGCTGTAGTCAGTCAGATAATTTCTTTACTTTGCTTCTATGTTCAGTTTATAAAAACTCACTGCTCAAACTGCTGGTCTAAGTTGTCTAAACCTCATCTGGTTCTGAGTGATGCCTGATTCATGAATCATTCTTTGATCAAATAAATTTTGTTAAATTTGCCTGAAGTTTTTCTTTTAACACTGCTTCTGCTATTTCCAGTGTTGGAATGAGGGAAGGAGACGCACTAAAGGGGAAAGTCCTCACTTAACAGATAGTCTTACAGCTATCTGGTTTCAGTGCTCTGCAAATTTGGCAGACATGTAAAAATAGACTTTGTGGAGTCACTTAACTGGATTGTTGAAGATATCCCACCTACCTCACTCTTGGAGAAATCATCTACCTGTCATGACCTTGATTTAAAAACAAAAGGCATCCATGGCTGATAGTCTTACTTCCTCCCAGCCCCTACCAATCCAGCAATATCTCCAGCCTTTTCTATTAAGCTCCCTTAACTCCCTGTAGTCTTCCCTTTTGGACAAAATTTAAGATTACCCCAGCCAAGTGCAGTGGCTCACCCCTGTAATCCCAGCACTTTGGGAGGCCGAGGTAGGTGGATCATGAGGTCAGGAGATCGAGACCATCCTGGCCAATGTGGTGAAACCCCGTCTCTACTAAAATACAAAAAAAATTAGCCAGGCATGTGGTGGTGTGTGCCTGTAGTCCAAGCTACTTGGGAGACTGAGGCAGGGGAATCACTTGAATCCAGGAGACAGAGGTTGCAGTGAGCCGAGATAGTGCCACTGTACTCCAGCCTGGCGACAGAGCAAGACTCTATCTAAAAAAAAAAAAAAAAAAAAAAAAAAAAAAAAAAAGATTACCCCAACACCGTGTCCCTTGCACACAGGCCATGCACAATCTCCAGATGAGAAACACTCATTCGTCTTTTTCCCTGACAAATTCCAACTATGCAGGTTAATTCCACCATATTAGAAACTTAACATTTTCCCTGCCTTTGATCAGCTAGCCAATCAGTCTCTCTTGTTCTTTAGATATCTTAAGTGAGAGAGAGACAGGATTCCCCTCTATGTTGCAAACTATGAGAAACATATCTCTTCAAGTGGTTGGATTGAAGCGTCTTTCCCTAGTCTTGATGGAAGCTGCCGGGACTCTCCAGCCCCACCTCTACCACTTGTGAGGGGACAGGACTCAACAGTGCACATTTTAGAGTTCTCTCTAAAATAACTTCCAGTTTCCTCATCTCCTAATACGTAACTGTTTATATTATTATTGTAAGTGAAGTTTGCACCATAGTTGTACTGCACTTCGTTTTAGGATGCAGTATCTACTGAATTAGGGAAGTGGTTCTCAAAGTGGCCACAGACCAGCACTATCACCATCACTGAAGAACTTATTAAAAGTGCTGCAAATTCTTAAAACCCACCCCAGACCTACTGGGTCAGAAATTATAGAGATGGGACCGCCATTAATCTGTCTGTTTAACACATCCTTCAGTTAATTCTGATGCATGGTAATGTTTGAGAACCATTGTATTAAATCATCTGCCAAAATTCCACTTTACTATCCTTTTACTTGTGTACTTGACTGATGCTGTCAACCCACTTAATCTGTTTGTCATAATAACTCATATGCTTACAGAGTCAATAAATAACTATAGAAATGATAAATCATAATTACCCTTTACTACAGTTAGTGCCTGATTTTTTGACATGAGTTGAAGTTTTGGCCAATAACGGCAGCTGGAGGAATGTATCCTCATTCCCCTTCTCCTATCTCCCTATGTCCAGCTTGCTCTCTAAATTGTAAAATAAATTATCACTTTTTAAAACATTGCATTAATATTTTGACTTTGAACAGATTATTTTTTGTCATTTAGAGACATTATCTTTTCATTTTATTCACTGCCTTTTATAAGACTCTCTTAGGTCCTTTTGTTGGTGTAAATTAGGACTTCTCCACCTTGCTGCTGTTGATATTTTGAGCCAGGTGATTCTTCATTACAAGGAGCTGTCCTGAATATCAGTAGCAATCACTAAGTTGTGAATAACAACGTGTTTTTCACACATTGTCAAATGTTCTCTGAGAGTAGAAATCAACTACAATTGAAGAATACTGGTTAAAAGGGATAACCAATAAATTGCCAAATAGATTAAACATTTCTTTGAGAGAATCCACACCTTTTGAGGTCTAGAAGAAACATTTCATTTCGGTCAGGCCTTCTAATTAGCATAGAGAAGATTTCAAAAATATCTTAAATAGTTTTATTTGCAACTTGTTATAAAAATGCAGCTTTAGATTGCTGAGAAAATATTTTTCAGTTCATCTGATTCATATCATCAATTAAACTCATAGAATAATTTTGAGAATTCACTGTCTGAGAATCCTCATTTACAAACACAACAGGCTCCAAAAAAACACAATTACTATACATTTTCTGAAGGAAGGGAGTGGTTGCAGCATCTTAGACTGTTGATTTAAATTGTCTTCTTTTTTTTCTTCTTTCATTAAGTGGTAATTCAACTCTTCATCTTTAGCGATTTTCTTTACTTACTTTAGGCAATTATTGCTGGCGATTATGATGTTAATGAGTTATGCAGAGCAGACGGAAAAAATGAAATATATTTTTAGGAAGTTAAGTTAATGGGAACAACAACTTGAATGCATGCAAAAAGCAGGCATCTTTCTTATTGTGCCCTGATTGATTTTATAAGTCAGGTGTTCATATGAATAGATAACCTTTACTTAGCGCAAGGAGTATTTTGACAGGAAATTTACTCTGATGAGCCATAAAGGAAGTCTTTTGTGAGACTGCCTGTTATGCATTGTGTCTGGTATTTTTTTATACTGCTAGAGTTAATTTTAAGGTCTCCCAATCTAAGCAGAAGATGCTGATCGACATGAAAACCATAACCCTTTTCTTAGCTCCTTTGTAGTTGAATTCTAAATGGTCTTGACATATTGTGGTATTGTTCACCAGGGTGACATAAAATACAATCAAATGCACACACAGATGACTACAGAAAAGCAAATCCAGATGACAACACATATCAATAGAGTATTTTCTTTTACCTTTTTCTTATTCTTCAGTGACATAGCAATTAAAATAACTCTCCTTTTGAACACCTTTGATTCAATCAAATGCATATTTCCTCCTCAAATGAGGTTGAAATATTAGTGCTTCACTGTCATAACCACCTTTGTTTCTAAATTAATACCCAATATTTACATACCAATAAGATTCATCATAACACGCCAGACTCTCATCTTTCTCTACCTTCAGTCTTATAAACTACTTTTTTTCTGTGTAAACATTCAAACTGAGTGCTATTAAAAACATTATACTTCAGTGATCCAGACTGGTTTTTGTGAGAGATGGAGATGGCAACAGGGAGCTAATATAGGTTAACATGTTTTCTTCAAGGTAAAAACATTTTTTAAAAATTATGTCTATATTTAAGAAAATTTATCTTAAATCAGAAAGGACGAAAGTCTGAAAATAAAAAATAGTTCTTAAGTAGATAATATACTTAGCAAAAGTAAAAATAAGTCTATGATATTTAGATTGTAGATATCAATATTGTACAATAGAAGCTTCTGAGATGATGGGTTTGTGCTATATATACACTTTTCAAAATGAAGCCATTAGCCACATGTGTTTACTGAATGCTTGAAATGTGGTAACTGTGAGTAAATAATTTAATTTTTAATTGTACTTAATTTTAATTAATGAAATTTAAATGTCGATAGGCACACGTGGCTAGTGGCTACTGTACTGGACAGAGAAAATCTATGTGATTTATATATTCCTATATTTGCTCTTAGTTTTCTCATTTTACAGAGAACCTGCCATTTATCTGTTATTCTGTTTTAAACTGCTTTATTGGTACCATAGCATGCCACATGTCATTGTCTATATCATAAAAAATATTATTACAATTCACTCATTTAAAGTGTACAATTCAAGGACTTTTAGCACATTCAGTGTTGTGCATTTATCACCATAATCAGCTTTGGAATATTTTCATCATCCCCCAAAATAATCCTACACACTTTAATTGTCATCTATATTCCTCAATACTCCCCAAATCTAACCCACCAGCCCTAGGCAATCACTAATCTACTTTCTGTCTCTGTAGATTTGCTTATACTAGAATATTACATATAAATGGAGTCATACAATATGTGATCCTTTTTGACTGATCTCCTCACTTAGAATTATGTTTCTAAGATTCTCCCATGTCAGTATTTTCATTTTATTGCCAGATAATATCTTATTGTGTGGATATATCACAGTTTGCTGATGTATTTGTCATATGATGGATGTTTGACTTGTTTTAACCTTTTAACTATTGTGAATAACATTGCTATAAATGTTATAAATGTGTGTGCACATTGTGTGGACCTACGCTTTTATTTTTCTTGGGTATATACCTAAAAGTGGAATTGCTGTATCATATTTGAAGTACTGTCAGACTGATTTTCAAAATGGCTACTTTATTTTATACTCCTACATTACAATGCTTGAGGGTTCTGATTTTTCCAAACCTTTGCTAACACTTGTTATTTCTTATATTATAGCCATTGTAGTGGGTGTGAAGTAGTATCACATTGCTATTATTAGACATATGATTTGTAAAAGATTTCTTCCATTTTGCAAGTAGCCCTTTTATGTTTTTGATGGTATACTTTTGAAGCACAAAATTTTTAATTTTGATGATGTAGATAATGTATATCTTAACTTTTTTTGCTTGTGTTTTTGGTATTATAGCTAAGAAAACATTGCTTAATGCAATGTCATACATATTTATACATAAATTTTCTTCTAAGAGTTTTATAGTTTTAGATCTTACTTTTAGGTCTCTGATTTAGTTTTAGTTAATTTTTATGTGGTGTGAGGTAGGATCCAACTTCAGGATCCAATACACATGTGGATATTCAGTTTTCCCAGCATCATTTTTTGAAAAGACTATTATTGCCCCATTGAATTCTCTTGCCACCCTTGTTGAGGATCAACTGATTATAAACGTGAGGGTTTAATTCTAAACTCCCAATTCTATTTCACACACACAGACACAAACACACACACACACACACACAGACACACACACACAGTAGCCATACCACACAGTCTTGATTACTGTCTCTTTACAGTAAGTTTTTTCAGAAAATGTGAATTCTCAAACTTTTTTCTTTTTCAGGATTATTTTGACTATTCTAGGTTCCTTGAATTTATGTAGGAATTATAGCAACAGCTTTCCAATTTATTCTGCGAAGAAGACAGCTGGGATTTTGCTAGAGATTTTGTTGAATCTGTAAATCAATTTGGGGAGTACTGCCATCTTAACAATATCATCTTCTGATTATTGATCATATAATATCTTTCCATGTACTTAGGTCATCTTTAATTTCAACATTATTTTAAAGTTTTTAGAGTGTAAGTCTTGCACTTCTTTTTAAAAAAATTTTTCCTGAGCACTTTCTCATGCTATTATGAATTGAATTGTTTTCTTAATTTTATATTTTTCTTTCTCAAAGACACAGCATACTAGAATCTCTGGAAAGCAGTGTTCAGAGGGAAATTTATAGCACTAAATGCCCACAGGAGAAAGCAGGAAAGATCTAAAATCAACGCCTTAACACCAAAATTAAAAGAACTAGAGAAGCAAGAGCAAACACATTCAAAAGCTAGCAGAAGACAAGAAATAACTAAGTATGAGCAGAACTGAAGGAGACAGAGACACGACAAACCCATCAAAAAATCAATGAATCTGGGAGCTGATTTTTTGAAAATATTAACAAAATAGATAGATTGCTACCCAGACTAATAAAGAAGAAAAGAGAGAAGAATCAAATAGACACAATAAAAAATGATAAAGGAGATATCACCACTGATCCTACAGAAACACAAACTACCATCAGAGAATACTATAAACACCTCTACGCAAATAAACTAGAAAATCTAGAAGAAATAGATAAATTCCTGGACATACACACCCTCCCACGACTAAACCAGGAAGAAGTCAAATCCCTGAATAGACCAATAAATTCTGAAATTGAGGCAGTAATTAATAGTCTACCAGTCAAAAAAACCCCAGGACCAGATGGATTCACAGCTGAATTCTACCACAGGTACAAAGAAGAGGTGGTAGCATTCCTTCTGAGACTATTCCAAACAATAGAAAAAGAGGGAATCCTCCCTAACTCATTTTCTGAGTGCAGCATCATCCTGATACCAAAACCTGGCAGAGCACAACAACAACAAAAAGAAACTTCAGGCCAACATCTCTGAAGAACATTGATGTGAAAATCCTCAATAAAATACTGGCAAACTGAATCCAGCAGCACATGAAAAAGCTTATCTACCACGATCAAGTCAGCTTCATCCCTGGGATGCAAGGCTGGTTCAACATACGCAAATAAATAAATGTAATTCATCACATAAACAGAACCAATGACAAAAACCAAATGATTATCTCAATAGATGCAGAGAAGGCCTGCGATAAAATTCAACAGCCCTTCATGCTAAAACTCTCAATAAACTAGGTATTAATAGAATGTATCTCAAATTAATAAGAGCTATTTATGACAAACCCACAGGTAATATTATACTGAATGGGCAAAAACTGGAAGCATTCCTTTGAAAACTGAGAGAAGACAAGGATGCCCTCTCTCACTATTCATATTCAACATAGTATTGGAAGTTCTAGCCAGGGCAATCAGGCAAGAGAAAGAAATAAAGGGTGTTCAAATAGGAAGAGAGGGAGTCAAATTGTCTCTGTTTGCAGATGACATGATTGTATATTTAGAAAACCCACCGTCTCAGCCCCAAATCTCCTTAAGCTGATAAGCAACTTCAGCAAAGTCTCAGGATACAAAAATCACATTCCTATACACCAACAACAGACAGAGAGCCAAATCATGAGTGAACTCCCATTCACAATTGCTACAAAGAGAATAAAATATCTAGGGAATACAACTCACAAGGGATGTGAAGGATATCTTCAAGGAGAACTACAAACCACTGCTCAAGGAAATAAGAGAGGACACAAACAAATGGAAAAATATTCCATGCTGATGGATAAGAAGAATCAATATCGTGAAAATGGCCATACTGCCCAAAGTAATTTATAGATTCAGTGCTATCCACATCAATCTACCACTGGCTTTCTTCACTGAATTAGAAAAAAACTATTTTAAGTTTCATATGGAACCAAAAAAGAGCCTGTATAGCCAAGACAATCCTAAGCAAAAAGAACAAAGCTGGAGGCATCATGCTACCTGACTTCAAACTATACTGCAAGGCTACAGTAATCAAAACAGCATGGTACTGATAACAAAACAGATATATAGACCAATGGAACAGAACAGAGGCCTCAGAAATAACACCACCTCTACAACCACCTGACCTTTGACAAACCTGACAAAAACAAGCAATAGGGAAAGGATTCCCTATTTAATAAATGGTGTTGGGAAAACTGGCTACTCATATGTAGAAAACTGAAACTGGACCCCTTCCTTACACCTTATACAAAAATTAACTCAAGATGGATTAAAGACTTAAATGTAAAACCCCAAACCATAAAAACCCTAGAAGAAAACCTAGGCAATACCATTCAGAACATAAGCATGGGCAAAAGACTTCATGACTAACATACATAAAGCAATGGCAACAAAAGCCAAAATTGACAAATGGGTTCTAATTAAACTAATGAGCTTCTGCACAACAAAAGAAACTATCATCAGAGTACACAGGTAACCTACAGAATGGGAGAAAAATTTTGCAATCTCTCCATCTGACAAAGGTCTAATATCCAGAATCTACAAGGAAATTAAACAAATTTACAAGAAAAAAACAAACAACCCCATCAAAATGTGGGCAAAAGATATGAACAGACACTTCTCAAAGGAAGACATTTATGTGGCCAACAAACATATGAAAAAAAGCTCGTCGTTACTGGTCATTAGAGAAATGCACATCAAAACCACAGTGAGATACCATCTCATGCCAGTTAAAATGGCGATCATTAAAAAGTCAGGTAACAACAGATGCTAGAGACGATGTGGAGAAATAGGAATGTTTTTACACCATTGGTGGGAGTGTAAATTAGTTCAACCATTGTGGAAGACAGTGTGGCAATTCCTCAAGGACCTAGAACCAGAAATACCATTTGACCCAGCGATTCCATTACTGGATATATATACCCAAAGTATTATAAATCAATCTGCTATAAAGACACATGCACACATATGTTTATTGCAGCACTATTCACAATAGCAAAGACTTGGAACCAACCCAAATGCCCATCGATGATACACTGGATAAAGAAAATGTGGCACATATACACCATGGAATACTGTGCAGCCATAAACAAAGGATGAGATCATGTCCTTTGCTGGAACATGGATGAATCTGGAAACCATCATTCTCAGCAAACTAACACAGGAACAGAAACATGCACAGGAGCAATACATGTTCTCACTCATAAGTGGGAATTGAACAATGAGAACACATGGACACAGGGAGAGGAACATCACACACGGGGGCCTGTTGGGAGGTGGGGTTGTAGGGGAGGGATAACTTTAGGAGAAATACCTAATGTAGATGACGGGTTGATGGGTGCAGTAAACCACCATGGTATGTGTATACCTTTGTAACAAACCTGTATATTCTGCATATGTATCCCAGAAGTTAAAGTATAATTTTTAAAAAAATTCCATTTATTTTTGTATATTGATCTTGTATCTTACAACCTTGCAGAACTCATTCGTTAGTCCTAAATGCTTTAATTTAATTCCTTAGGATTTTCTAGATACAAGAACATGCATTATGCAAATAGAGATAGTATTACTTCTTCCTTTCCAATCTAGATGCCTTTTATTTCGTGTACTTACCTGCTCACTCTAGCTAGAACTCCTATTGTAATATTGAATAGAAGCAGGCAGAACAGACAACTGTGTCTGATTCCAGACCAGAGGTTAAAAGTCCTCAGTTTGTCACCCTTTAGTATTATGTTAGCTGTGGATGCTTCATAGATGCCCGTTATCAGGAAAAAATTTCCTTCCAATCGTAGCTGGTTGAGTGGTTTTATCATAAAGGGTGCTAAATTTTATCAAATACTGCATCTATTGACATGAAAATGTAATTTTGTTTTTTAGTCTGTTGATGTAGTATTTTATATTAGTTGATGTCCATTGTCAAACCCATCTTGTATTGGTGGAATAAATCCCATTCTGTCATGGCATTTAGTATTTTATGTATTCCTTAATTTGACTCAGTATTTTTTAATTTTTGTGTGTATATGTATGAGATATTGGTCTTTAGCTTTCTTTTTTGGTGATGTTTTTGTTTGGTTTTGGTATCAGGGTCATACTTGCCTCATAAGATAAGTTAGGAATGTTCTCTCCTCTTGTAGTTGTTGGAAGAGTTTGTGAAGGTTATGTATTTTTTAAAAACATATTTACTTATTTCTTCTTTTTTTTTCTTTCTTTTTCTTTTCTTTTCTTTTTTTTTTTTTTTTTAGAGACAGGGTCTTGCTATGTTGCCCAGGCTGGTCTTGAATTCTTTAACTCAAGTGCACCTCCTGCCTCAACCTCCCAAAGTGCTAGCATTACAAGTGTGAACCACTGGGCCCAGACCTTGTAAATTATTTTTTAAGTGTTTGATATAATTCACAGTGAGGCCATCTGGTCTGGAATTCTTGTGTAGGAAGTTTTTTTTTAATTATAAATTTAATCTCTTTACTTGTTATGATTGTATTCAGAGTTTTTTGTTATTCTAAAGAAAGTAGCCATTGTTTGTCTTTCTAGAGGTTTGTTCTTTTTATTAAATATATCTAATTTCTTGTCTTATAATTGTTCATATTTTTCATTTATAATGCTTTGTATTCCTATAAGTTTAGTTCCTCAAATAACCAACTTTGGTTTGTTAATTTTCTTTTCTACTATGAACATTTTTAGTTAATATTTACTAACGTTATTGAAATTGTAAAAAAACAAATCTGTCATTATTCAGAAATGGTACAATTCTATACACAGAAAACAAGAAGAATGTAGCACTCTTTCTGGGTACTAAGCTAATATTAAGAAGTTAACTGCTTTTCTATTCACCAGCCAATTAGTTAGAAATGTTTCTAAAATAGTATTAACTTTTCAAGTAATGGCATTTATTTTTTTTATTATTATTATTATTTTTTAATTTATTTATTATTATTATACTTTAAGTTGTAGGGTACATGTGCATAACGTGCAGGTTTGTTACATATGTATACTTGTGCCATGTTGGTGTGCTGCACCCATCAACTCGTCATTTACATCAGGTATAACTCCCAGTGCAATCCTTCCCCCCTGCCCCCTCCCCATGATAGGCCCCAGTGTGTGATGTTCCCCTTCCTGAGTCCAGGTGATCTCATTGTTCAGTTCCCACCTATGAGTGAGAACATGCGGTGTTTGGTTTTCTGTTCTTGTGATAGTTTGCGGAGAATGATGGTTTCCAGCTGCATCCATGTCCCTACAAAGGACACGAACTTATCCTTTTTGATGGCTGCATAGTATTCCATGGTGTATATGTGCCACATTTTCTTAATCCAATCTGTCACTGATGGACATTTGGGTTGATTCCAAGACTTTGCTATTGTGAATAGTGCTGCAATAAACATACGTGTGCATGTGTCTTTATAGCAGTATGATTTATAATCCTTTGGGTATATACCCAGTAATGGGATGGCTGGGTCATATGGTACATCTAGTTCTAGATCCTTGAGGAATCGCCATAGTGTTTTCCATAATGGTTGAACTAGTTTACAATCCCACCAACAGTGTAAAAGTGTTCCTATTTCTCCACATCCTCTCCAGCACCTGTTGTTTCCTGACTTTTTAATGATCGCCATTCTAACTGGTGTGAGATGGTATCTCATTGTGGTTTTGATTTGCATTTCTCTGATGGCCAGTGATGATGAGCATTTTTTCATGTGTCTGTTGGCTGTATGAACGTCTTCTTTTGAGAAATGTCTGTTCATATCCTTTGCCCACTTTTTGATGGGGTTGTTTGTTTTTTTCTTGTAAATTTGTTTGAGTTCTTTGTAGGTTCTGGATATTAGCCCTTTGTCAGATGAGTAGATTGCAAAAATTTTCTCCCATTCTGTAGGTTGCCTGTTCACTCTGATGGTAGTTTCTTTTGCTATGCAGAAGCTCTTTAGTTTAATGAGATCCCATTTGTCAATTTTGGCTTTTGCTGCCGTTGCTTTTGGTGTTTTAGACATGAAGTCTTTGCCCATGCCTATGTCCTGAATGGTACTACCTAGGTTTTCCTCTAGGATTTTTATGGTATTAGGTCCAACATTTAAGTCTCTAATCCATCTTGAATTAATTTTCGTATAAGGAGTAAGGAAAGGATCCAGTTTCAGCTTTCTACTTATGGCTAGCCAATTTTCCCAGCACCATTTATTAAACAGGGAATCCTTTCCCCATTTCTTGTTTCTCTCAGGTTTGTCAAAGATCCGATGGCTGTAGATGTGTGGTATTATTTCTGAGGACTCTGTTCTGTTCCATTGGTCTATATCTCTGTTTTGGTACCAGTACCATGCTGTTTTGGTTACTGTAGCCTTGTAGTATAGTTTGAAGTCAGGTAGCGTGATGCCTCCAGCTTTGTTCTTTTGACTTAGGATTGTCTTGGAGATGCGGGCTCTTTTTTGGTTCCATATGAACTTTAAAGCGGTTTTTTCCAATTCTGTGAAGAAACTCATTGGTAGCTTGATGGGGATGGCATTGAATCTATAAATTACCTTGAGCAGTATGGCCATTTTCACGATATTGATTCTTCCTATCCATGAGCATGGTATGTTCTTCCATTTGTTTGTGTCCTCTTTTATTTCACTGAGCAGTGGTTTGTAGTTCTCCTTGAAGAGGTCCTTTACATCCCTTGTAAGTTGGAGTCCTAGGTATTTTATTCTCTTTGAAGCAATTGTGAATGGAAGTTCATTCCTGATTTGGCTCTCTGTTTGTCTGTTACTGGTGTATAAGAATGCTTGTGATTTTTGCACATTAATTTTGTATCCTGAGACTTTGCTGAAGTTGCTTATCAGCTTAAG
This sequence comes from Macaca thibetana thibetana, assembly GCF_024542745.1. Taxonomy (NCBI): domain Eukaryota; kingdom Metazoa; phylum Chordata; class Mammalia; order Primates; family Cercopithecidae; genus Macaca; species Macaca thibetana. The sequence goes on from NC_065579.1 coordinate 29,088,399, forward strand.
GAGAATTTGGGCTGAGACAATGGGGTTTTCTAAATATACAATCATGTCATCTGCAAACAGGGACAATTTGACTTCTTCTTTTCCTAACTGAATACCCTTGATTTCTTTCTCTTGCCTGATTGCCCTAGCCAGAACTTCCAACACTATGTTGAATAGGAGTGGTGAGAGAGGGCATCCCTGTCTTGTGCCAGTTTTCAAAGGGAATTTTTCCAGTTTTTGCCCATTCAGTATGATATTGGCTGTGGGTTTGTCATAAATAGCTCTTATTATTTTGAGGTACGTTCCATCAATACCGAATTTATTGAGTGTTTTTAGCATGAAGGGCTGTTGAATTTTGTCAAAAGCCTTTTCTGCATCTATTGAGATAATCATGTGGTTCTTGTCTTTGGTTCTGTTTATATGCTGGATTATGTTTATTGATTTGCGAATGTTGAACCAGCCTTGCATCCCAGGGATGAAGCCCACTTGATCATGGTGGATAAGCTTTTTGATGTGTTGCTGAATCCGGTTTGCCAGTATTTTATTGAGGATTTTTGCATCGATGTTCATCAGGGATATTGGTCTAAAATTCTCTTTTTTTGTTGTGTCTCTGCCAGGCTTTGGTATCAGGATGATGTTGGCCTCATAAAATGAGTTAGGGAGGATTCCCTCTTTTTCTATTGATTGGAATAGTTTCAGAAGGAATGGTACCAACTCCTCCTTGTACCTCTGGTAGAATTCAGCTGTGAATCCATCTGGTCCTGGACTTTTTTTGGTTGGTAGGCTATTAATTATTGCCTCAATTTCAGAGCCTGCTATTGGTCTATTCAGGGATTCAACTTCTTCCTGGTTTAGTCTTGGAAGAGTGTAAGTGTCCAGGAAATTATCCATTTCTTCTAGATTTTCCAGTTTATTTGCGTAGAGGTGTTTATAGTATTCTCTGATGGTAGTTTGTATTTCTGTGGGGTCGGTGGTGATATCCCCTTTATCATTTTTAATTGCGTCGATTTGATTCCTCTCTCTTTTCTTCTTTATTAGTCTTGCTAGTGGTCTGTCAATTTTGTTGATCTTTTCTAAAAACCAACTCCTGGATTCATTGATTTTTTGGAGAGTTTTTTTTGTCTCTATCTCCTTTAGTTCTGCTCTGATCTTAGTTATTTCTTGCCTTCTGCTAGCTTTCGAATGTGTTTGCTCTTGCTTCTCTAGTTCTTTTAATTGCAATGTTAGAGTGTCAATTTTAGATCTTTCCTGCTTTCTCTTGTGGGCATTTAGTACTATAAATTTCCCTCTACACACTGCTTTAAATGTGTCCCAGAGATTCTGGTATGTTGTATCTTTGTTCTCATTGGTTTCAAAGAACATCTTTATTTCTGCCTTCATTTCGTTATGTACCCAGTAGTCATTCAGGAGCAGGTTATTCAGTTTCCATGTAGTTGAGCGGTTTTGATTGAGTTTCTTAGTCCTGAGTTCTAGTTAGATTGCACTGTGGTCTGTGAGACAGTTTGTTATAATTTCTGTTCTTGTACATTTGCTGAGGAGTGCTTTACTTCCAATTACGTGGTCGATTTTGGAGTAAGTACGATGTGGTGCTGAGAAGAATGTATATTCTGTTGATTTGGGGTGGAGAGTTCTATAGATGTCTATTAGGTCTGCTTGCTGCAGAGATGAGTTCAATTCCTGGATATCCTTGTTAACTTTCTGTCTCGTTGATCTGTCTAATGTTGACAGTGGAGTGTTGAAGTCTCCCATTATTATTGTATGGGAGTCTAAGTCTCTTTGTAAGTCTCTAAGGACTTGCTTGATGAATCTGGGTGCTCCTGTATTGGGTGCATATATATTTAGGATAGTTAGCTCTTCCTGTTGAATTGATCCCTTTACCATTATGTAATGGCCTTCTTTGTCTCTTTTGATCTTTGATGGTTTAAAGTCTGTTTTATCAGAGACTAGTATTGCAACCCCCGCTTTTTTTTGTTCTCCATTTGCTTGGTAAATCTTCCTCCATCCCTTTGTTTTGAGCCTATGTATGTCTCTGCGTGTGAGATGGGTCTCCTGAATACAGCAGACTGATGGGTCTTGACTCTTTATCCAGTTTGCCAGTCTGTGTCTTTTAATTGGAGCATTTAGTCCATTTACATTTAAGGTTAATATTGTTATGTGTGAACTTGATCCTGTCATTATGATATTAACTGGTTATTTTGCTCGTTAGTTGATGCAGTTTCTTCCTAGCCTCGATGGTCTTTACATTTTGGCATGTTTTTGCAATGGCTGGTACCGGTTGTTCCTTTCCATGTTTAGTGCTTCCTTCAGGGTCTCTTGTAAGGCAGGCCTGGTGGTGACAAAATCTCTAAGCATTTGCTTATCTGTAAAGGATTTTATTTCTCCTTCACTTATGAAACTTAGTTTGGCTGGATATGAAATTCTGGGTTGAAAATTCTTTTCTTTAAGAATGTTGAATATTGGCCCCCACTCTCTTCTGGCTTGGAGAGTTTCTGCCAAGAGATCTGCTGTTAGTCTGATGGGCTTCCCTTTGTGGGTAACCCGACCTTTCTCTCTGGCTGCCCTTAAGATTTTTTCCTTCATTTCAACTTTGGTGAATCTGGCAATTATGTGTCTTGGAGTTGCTCTTCTCGAGGAGTATCTTTGTGGCATTTTCTGTATTTCCTGGATTTGAATGTTGGCCTGCCCTACTAGGTTGGGGAAGTTCTCCTGGATGATATCCTGAAGAGTGTTTTCCAACTTGGTTCCATTTTCCCCCTCACTTTCAGGCACCCCAATCAGACGTAGATTTGGTCTTTTTACATAATCCCATACTTCTTGCAGGCTTTGTTCATTTCTTTTTCTTCTTTTTTCTTTTGGTTTCTCTTCTCGCTTCATTTCATTCATTTGATCCTCAATCGCAGATACTCTTTCTTCCAGTTGATCGAGTCGGTTACTGAAGCTTGTGCATTTGTCACGTATTTCTCGTGTCATGGTTTTCATCTCTTTCATTTCGTTTATGACCTTCTCTGCATTAATTACTCTAGCCATCAATTCTTCCACTTTTTTTTCAAGATTTTTAGTTTCTTTGCGCTGGGTACGTAATTCCTCCTTTAGCTCTGAGAAATTTGATGGACTGAAGCCTTCTTCTCTCATCTCGTCAAAGTCATTCTCCGTCCAGCTTTGATCCGTTGCTGGCGATGAGCTGCGCTCCTTTGCCGGGGGAGATGTGCTCTTATTTTTTTGAATTTCCAGCTTTTCTGCCCTGCTTTTTCCCCATCTTTGTGGTTTTATCTGCCTCTGGTCTTTGATGATGGTGATGTACTGATGGGGTTTTGGTGTAGGTGTCCTTCCTGTTTGATAGTTTTCCTTCTAACAGTCAGGACCCTCAGCTGTAGGTCTGTTGGAGATTGCTTGAGGTCCACTCCAGACCCTGTTTGCCTGGGTATCAGCAGCAGAGGCTGCAGAAGATAGAATATTTCTGAACAGCGAGTGTACCTGTCTGATTCTTGCTTTGGAAGCTTCCTCTCAGGGGTGTACTCCACCCTGTGAGGTGTGGGGTGTCAGACTGCCCCTAGTGGGGGATGTCTCCCAGTTAGGCTACTCAGGGGTCAGGGACCCACTTGAGCAGGGAGTCTGTCCCTTCTCAGATTTCAACCTCCGTGTTGGGAGATCCACTGCTCTCTTCAAAGCTGTCAGACAGAGTCGTTTGCGTCTGCAGAGGTTTCGGCTGCGGTTGTTATTGGGTTTGTTATTGCCCTGTCCCCAGAGGTGGAATCTACAGACACAGGCAGGTTTCCTTGAGCTGCTGTGAGCTCCACCCAGTTCGAGCTTCCCAGCAGCTTTGTTTACCTACTTAAGCCTCAGCAATGGCGGGCGCCCCTCCCCCAGCCTCGCTGCTGCCTTGCCGGTAGATCACAGACTGCTGTGCTAGCAATGAGGGAGGCTCCGTGGGTGTGGGACCCTCCCGGCCAGGTGTGGGATATGATCTCCTGGTGTGCCTGTTTGCTTAAAGTGCAGTATTGGGGTGGGAGTTACCCGATTTTCCAGGTGTTGTGTGTCTCAGTTCCCCTGGCTAGGAAAAGGGATTCCCTTCCCCCTTGCGCTTCCCAGGTGAGGCAATGCCTCGCCCTGCTTCAGCTCTCGCTGGTCAGGCTGCAGCAGCTGACCAGCACCGATCGTCCGGCACTCCCCAGTGAGATGAACCCAGTACCTCAGTTGAAAATGCAGAAATCACCGGTCTTCTGTGTCGCTCGCGCTGGGAGTTGGAGACTGGAGCTGTTTCTATTCGGCCATCTTGCTCCGCCCCTATTTTTATTATTTTTTAAGTGTTTTTAATTTTTATAGGTACATAGTAAGTGTATATATTTAGGGTTACATGAGATATTTTGGTATAGAAATACAATGTGTAATAATGATATCAGAGTAAAGAGGATGTCCGTTATCTCAAGCATTTATCGTTTCTTTGTGTCATAAACATTAAGCTTATAGTCTTTTAGTTATTTTAAATGGTACAATAAATTATTTTTGACCAAGTCAGCCTATTGTGCTATGAAATATTAGATCTCATTTATTCTAACTATATTTCTGTACCCATTAACAATGTTTACTCCGCCCTGCCATTATCTTTCCCAGACTCTAGTAACTATCATACTATACTCTCTGTTTATGAATTCAATTGTATTAATTTTTAGCTCCCACAAATAAGTGAGGAAATGCAAAATCTGTCATTCTGTGCTAGGTGCTAGGCTTATTTCACTTACTATAACATTCTCTAGTTCCATCCATGTTGTTACAAATGACAGGATCTCCTTCATTTTTATGGACAAATAGCACACCATTGTGTTATGTACAACATTTTCTTAATCCATTCCTCCTTCAATGGACACAGGTTGATTCCAAATCTGTACTGTTGTGAGTAATGCTGCAATAAACATGGGAGTGCAGATATTTCTTTGATAGATGGATTTCCTTTCTTTTGGGCATATACCTGGCAGTAGGATTGCTGGATCATATGGTATTCTATTTTAGTTTTTTGAGGAACCTCCCTACAGTTCTTCAAAGTGGCTGTTCTAGTTTACATTCCCATCAACAGTGTATGAGGCTTTCTTTTTATCCACATCCTCACCAGCATTCACTATTGCCTGCCTTTTGGGTAAAGCCATTTTAACTGGATAAGATTAACATCTCATTGCAGCTTAGATTAGCATTTCTCTGATGGTCTAAGCTGTTTGTCTTTGTTGTTGTTGTTGTTTTTTTTTAAGAAAATGTCTATTCAGATATTTTGTCCATTTTTTAATTAGATTATCAGATTTTGCATTACTGAGCTGTACTTTCTCACACAGTCTGGTTATTAATCCCTTGTTAGATGAATAGTTTGCCAATAGTTTTCGCATTCTGTGGGTTTTCTTTTCATTTTGTTGATTGTTTCTTTTGCTGTGCAGAAGCTTTTTGACTTAATGTGATCCCAATTGCCAATTTTTGCTTTGGTTGCCTATGCTTTTGGGGTATTACTAAAGAAATCTTTGCCTACTACAATGTCCGGCATAGTTTCCTCAAAGTTTTCTTTTAGTAGTTTTATAGTTTGGGGTCTTAAAGTTTTTAATCCATTTTTATTTTATTTTTGAATATAGTGAGAGATAGGAAACTAGTTGCATTCTTCTGCATATACATATCCATTTTTCCCAGTACCATTTATTGAAGAGACTGTCCTTTCCTCAATGTATGTTCTTGGCACCCTTGTTAAAAAATGAGTTCACTGTAGGTGTTCGTATTTATTTCTGGATTCTCAATTCCATTTCATTGGTCTAGGTATCTGTTTTTATGCCAGTAGCATGCTGTTTTGGTTACTATAGCCCTGCAGTATAATTTGAAGTCTGGTAATGTGATTCCTCCAGTTTTATCCTTTTTGCTCAGGATGACATTGGCTATTCTGGGTCTTTTGTGGTTCTCTAGGAATTTTAGGATTTTTTCCCTCTATTTCTATGAATTATTTTATAGGCATTTTGATAGGAATTGCATTGAATCTGAAGATCACTTTGCATAATATGGGCATTTTTTGATCTTTTATATTTTCCTTTGGTACAATTTCATTTATTTCTACTCTGATATTTATGATTTCTTTTCTTCTACTAATTTTGGGTTTGGTTTGCTCTTGGTTTTCTAATTCTGTTAAATGTATCATTAGATTGTCTATTTAAAGTTTTTCTACTTTTTTGACATAGGTACTTATTGCTATAAACTTTCCTTTTAGTACTGCTTTTGCTGTATCCCATAGGTTTTGGTATGTTGTGTTTCATTTTCATTTGTTTTGTGACATATTTAAAATTTCTTTCTTAATTTCTTCATTGACCCACTGGTCACTCAGGAGCATATAATTTAATTTCCAAGTGTTTGTATAGATTCCTAAGTTTCTCTTGTTACTGATTTCTAGTTTTATTTCATTGTGGTCAGGGAAGTTACTTGATATAATTACATTTTTTGAATTTTTTAAAAACTTGTTTTGTGGCCTAACATATGGTTTATTCTTGAGAATGATCCATGTGCTGAGGAGAATTATGCGGCCATTGAGGGGAATGATCTGTAAATATCTATTAGGTCCATGTGGTCTGTACTGCTGATTAAGTCTGGTGTTTCTTTGTTGTTTTTCTATCTGGATGATGTGTCCGGTGCTAAAATGGGATGTTTAGGTCTCCAGCTATTATTGCATTGTGATCTAACTCTTTAGCTGTAATAAATTTCGCTTTATAAATCTGTATGCTCCTCCGGTACTATGTACATATATATTTATAATTTTTATAACCTCTTACTGAATTGACCTCTTAACCATTGTATAATTACCTTCTTTGTTTCTTTTACAGTTTTTGACTTGAAATCTGTCTTATCTAAGTATAGTTATTCTTGTACCTTTTTGATTTCCATTTGTGTGGAATCTCTTTTTCCACCCCTTTATTTTCACTCTGTGTCTGTCTTTACAGGTAAAGTGAATTTCTTGTGGGTGACAGACAGTTGGGTCTTTTATTATTATTTAGCCACTCCATGTCTTTTGACTGGAGAGTTTAGTCCAGTTTCGTTCAATGTTATTATTGATAAATAAGGCCTTAGTGCTGCCATTTTGTTACTTATTTTCTGTTTGTTTTGTGGTCTTCCCTTCCTTCCTTCCTGTCTACCTTTTCGTGAATATGATTTTTCTTTGGTAGTCAATTTAAATTCTTTTTTTTTGTTTTTGTATGTGTGTGTGTATTTGTACCTGTTGTAGGTTCTTTGATGTGAGGCTACCATGGGGCTTTCAAATAACATCTTATAACTCATTATTTAAATCTGATGACAATTTAACTCTGATTGCCAAAAAAAAAAAAAAAAAAAAAAAAAAATAATCAAAGACAAAACTAATAAAAATGTTACACTTTAACTTTATTTTCCCCTACTTTTAAAGTTTTTGTTTCCATTTACATCTTATTACATTGTCTGTCTCTTAAAACGTTGTTATAGTTATTTATTTTCATAGATTCCTTTTAGTCTTCCTATAAGATATGAGTTGGTTATTACAAGGTTATAATATACTATATTTGTCTATGTACTTACAATTTGTCTATGTACTTACAATTACCAATGAATTTTGTACCTTCAGATGATTTCTTATTGCTTGATAATGCCCTTTATTTCACACTGAAGAACTGTTTTTAGCATTTATTGTAGGACAGTTCTCATATTGGCAAAATCCCTCAGCTTTTGTTTGTCTGGGAATATTCTTATTTCTCCTTTATTTTGATAATATTTTCATTGGATATTCTAAGATAAAAGGTTTTTTCGTTCAGCACTTTGAATATATCATGCAACTCTCTCCTGGCTTGTAAGTTTTCTGCTGGGAAGGTTGAAACCTATTGGAGGTCCTTTGTATATTATTTGTTTCTTTTGCCTTGCTGCTTTTAGGATCCTTTATTTATGCTTGGCTTTTGGTAGCTCAATTCTTAAATGTCTTGAGGTAGTTTTATTTGAATTAAATCTGCTTGGTGTTCCATAACTTTCTTGTACTCGAATGTTGATATCTTTATGTAGGTTTGGAAAGTTCTCTGTTATTATCTCTTTGAATATACTTTCTACTCCATTCTCTCACTCTTTCTTCTCTTTAAGTCCAATAACTCTTACATTTGACTTTTTGAGACTATTTCCGTATATTTTAGGCATGCTTTATTCTGTTATTCTTTTTTCTTGTTTTCTCCTCGGTGTATTTTCATACAGTTTCTCTTAAGCTCACTAATTCTTTCTTCTGCTTGATCAATTGAGAGGCTCTGATGCATTCTTCAGCTGTTCAATTGAATTTTTCAACTTGAGAATTTCTGCTTGATTGAAAAATTATTTCAATCTCTTTGCTACATACATCTGATAGGATTCTTAATACCTTCTCTGTGTTATTTTGAATTTCCTTGAGCTTCCCCAATACAGTCACTCTGGAATTTGTCATTGGTTCCTTATTCAGTTCATTTGGTGAGTCACGTTTTCCTGGATGGTCTTGACGCTTCTGGATGTTAGTCAATGTCCGGTCATTGAAGAGTTAAGTATATATTCTAACTTTCAGAGTCTGGGTACCCATCCTTCTGGAGAAGACTTTTCAAGTATTCAAAGCAAATTGAGTATTGTGGTTTAAATCTTTGGTCACTGCAGCTTTATGTGCATTAGGGGGCACCCCAAGCCTAGTAATGCTGTGACACTTGCAGAATTATAAAGGTACCACCTTGATGATCTTCAGTAAGATCCAGGATAATTACCTGGCAAAGTCTTTTGGTCCTTTCCCTAACTTTCCCCTAAACAGAGTCTCTGTCTCTCTATAGTGAGCTGCTTGGAGTTGGGGGAGGAATGACACAAGTCCTCCCATAGCCACCACTGCTGGGATGATGCTGGGTCACACTTGAAGCCAGCACAGTACTGGGTCTTGCCCACAGCCTGTGCCCAAGGCCTCTTTAGTCAGCAGGTGGTAAATCCTGCCAGGCCTGGGTCTCTCCCTTCAGAGAATTAGGCTCCCTTCTGGTTCAGGAAGGGTCTAGAAATGTGGTCCCGGAGCTGTGGCTTGAAATAGGGGACTTTAGGAATCTGCTTGGTACTTTATTTTACTGTGGCTAAACTGTACCCACTTTGCTAGACAAAGTCCTCTTCACTTTGTTCTCTTTTCCTCAAGCAGAAGGACTATCTCCCCAAGGTCTCCACAGCTGGGAATCCACTAGGTCACATCTGAAGCCAGCACGGTACTGAGGCTCACCCAAGGCCTGTGGCAACTACTGTGTGACTAACACTGATGTTTATTCACAGCCCAAGGACTTTTTAGTCAGCAGGTAATAAAACAGGCCAGGACTAGGCCGTTGCTTTCTGCTTCTGCCTTCATTATTTGAAAAATAGTTTTGCTAGAAATAAGATTCTTCGGTGACAAATATGCACTGTTTTTTTTCTTTCAGCATTTTGAATATCCTGTTGCCTTCTGGGCTTCAATGTTTCTGATGTGATGTCCTCTGCTAATCTTTTTTTTTTTTTTTTTGAGACGGAGTCTCGCTCTGTCGACCAGGCTGGAGTGCAGTGGCGGGATCTTAGCTCACTGCAAGCTCCGCCTCCCAGGTTTAAGCCATTCTCCTGCCTCAGCCTCCCGAGTAGCTGGGACTACAAGCGCCCGCCACCTCGCCCGGCTAGTGTTTTGTATTTTTTTTTAGTAGAGAGGGGGTTTCACCGTGTTAGCCAGGATGGTCTCGATCTCCTGATCTCGTGATCCGCCCGTGATCCGCCCGTCTCGGGCTCCCAAAGTGCTGGGATTACAGGCTTGAGCCACCACGCCTGGTCGAGCCTCTGCTAATCTTATTGAGGCTCTTCTGGATGTGATGGGTCATTTTTCTCTTGTTGCTTTTAAGATTTTCTCTTTGTTTTTCAACATTTTTTTATGGATGTTATTTCAGGAAACTGGGTTCCCTTCTGGCCCAGAGTGGGTCTAGAAATGTTGTCCAGGAGCTATAGCTGGGATGGGGGCTCCCTGACTCTGCTTGGGCTTAATTTTACTGTGACCAAGCTGATATCCAAGTTGCAAGACAGGGTCCCCTTTATTTTTCCTTCTCCTTTCCTCAAGCAGAAGGAGCATCTCCTGAAGCTGGGAGCTATGTTGCTTGGAATTGGGAGAGCGGTGGCCCAAGCACACACTTGGCCATCTCAGTTGGTGTGTCTCACTGAATTTTATGCACCGCAAGTCCACTGGTTCTGGACCCAGCACAGCACCAGGACTTCCCAGCAATTACAGTCTTTGTGTCCTATGCCATCTTTCAAGTTTATTTAAGGACCCAGAATTTATTAGCCCATGGTGGTGGGACCAGTCAAAACTAAGGTTTCAACAGCTGGGATGGACAATTCCCCTCTGGCTAGGGCTAATCTAAATGCTCCCTCCATGTGTGCATTCTGAATTCTGCCCTGTTTTGCTCTCTGCTCTGACAAGGGAGCTCTGAGTTCCAATGCAACTTCCCACAATACTTTGCTCTCCCTCTCCGAAGCACACAGACTGTTTCTCCCTAAGCCACGGAGCACTGCCAGGGAAAGCGGGAGATGGCATGTTGGCTGCACAAGACTGTCTTTTCTCCCCTGTTCAGTGCCTCTTTCCTTGATGTGATGTGAAAAGCAGGCACTCTGGTCACTCACCTAGTTTTTGCTTCTTATGAAGCTGTTTTCTTGTGTGAATAGTTTATCCATGTGGTGTTCCTGGAGGGGTACAATCACTGGAGGGTTCTGTTCGACCATCTTGCTTCCTTGTTTTGGTGATTTTGTCTATTGTTACTCAATCATCTATTGTATTAATTTTCATTCCAATACATATGATTATTTTCCTTCTGCTTGCTGTGGATTTAGTTTGTTCTTTTTCTGTTGTCTTAACAGGGATACTTAGTTGTTGATTTGAGGTCAGTCTTTTAATGTAGGTATTTGCAACCATAAATTTACCTCTTAGCAGGGCTTTAACTGCATTCTGTAAGTTTTAATACGTATGTCTTCATTATTCATCTTAAGTGTTTTCTACTTTACCTAGTGGTTTCTTCTTTGACTCATTGGTTATTTAGCAGTATGTTTTTCAATTTTCACATGTCTGTGAAATTCCCAAATGTATTTCTGTAATTCATTTCCAGTGTCACTCATTGTAATAAAATGCCCCTCTTTATCTCTTTTTTGTTGTAAGGTCGAACTTTATCTGACATGACTATAGCCATTCCAGCTTTCATTTGCATTAAGTGAACATTTTCTATTGTAACATTTTAATGCCTGTAATAGTTTTTTACTAAAATTTTTAGCTATATTCTTAGTAGTTGCTTTCAAGCTTACCATATACATCTTAACTACTAGGATCTACTGTCAGGTTTATACTATCTTAATTTCAATGTAATATAAAAACTTTACTTCTATATAGCTCTATTCCCTCTTCCCTCTTTCTGTGGTATTGCTGTTATATATATTACACCTATCTGTGTCACAAACCCAATAATACCTTGTCAAACTTATTACTTTATGTAATTTTATGTCTATTAAAAACACTGAGAAATAAAGAGCAAGTGCATACTTTTAGAACTTGTTACATTTACCTCCATTTTTCCCATTTTTGCTTCTCTTGGTTTGTTCCTGTGGATTTAACATCTGGTTTCGTTTTCTTATTCAGTACAACTCTGCTTCTACCCATCTCCTTTTTCTGTTTGTGTCAAATATATTATATTTCTATATGTTATAAGTGCCACAATATAATTATTTGCATATTGTTTTATATAATCACTTTTTAAATTATTAAAGAGAATTAAAAAAGCCTTTTTATTGCCTTTTATAGTTACATTATTAAATTTATTGGTGCTCTTTCTTTGCTCATGTGGATTTGAATTTCCATGTTGACAGGCTTTTGGTCTGAAAAGCTTTCTTTAGTATTTTTTTTTTTTTTGTAAGGTGCATCTCCTAGCAATAAATCTCTCAGCTTTTTCATTTTCGGGATGTCTTTATTTTACCTTCATTATTTGAAAAATAGTTTTGCTAGAAATAAGATTCTTGAGTGACAGATATGCACTGGTGTTTTTCTTTCAGTACTTTGCACATCCTATTGCCTTCTGGGCTTCATTGTTTCTGATGTGACGTCCTCTGCTAAACGTATTGAGGCTCTCCTGGATGTGATGGGTCATGTTTCTCTTGTTGCTTTCAAGATTTTCTGTTTGTCTTTCAAGATTTTTTATGAGGTGTTGTTTGGGTGTAGATTTCTTTGAATTTATCCTACTTGGAGTTTGTTGCGCTTCTTGAATGTGTGGATTAATGTCTTTTTTTTGCAAATTTGAAAAGCTTTTAGTCATTATCTCTGCAAATATTTTTGTATTTCTTTCTTTTTCTCCATTCTTTCTGATTTTCCCATTACATATTTATTGGTGTACTTAAAGTTGTCTCACATTTCTGTAAGGTTATATTCATTTTTCTACTTTCTATTAGTTACTACTGCTTGGTGTCACCTTTTTTTTCTACTTTCACAAACACACATAAACATTAAATTTATCATCTTCTCACAGCACACAGTACCAGGACCCATGACCCCTCCTCAATGTAAATATTAACATCAAATAATAGTGTAAATATAAGTCAGCAGAAAAATAGGATCTCTGGAAGCACCATTATGAAGTGGGTTTGGAGACAGGTGATCTGAATTTATTTCCTGGACCCACCACTTTTTGGCTACATAAATTTAGGGAAACTCGTATCTTAACATATTAGAGATTGTCATCTGTGATATTGGTGGTGAGGGTAGAAATAGAAGCTGTCTCAGAGAGTTGCTGTAAGAAATAATTGTAAAGCGGTGGCAATAGTGTAGTGTATACATGAAAATGATACCTAATAATATTATTAGGTAGAAGAAATATGAGGTACTTTAAAGCAGTATTCTCCAATCGAACTTTCTGTGAGGAAGAATATTCTCTGTCTGCCCCGTCCAAGAAAGTAGTCATTAGCCACAAGTGGATGTTGAGCAATTGAAATTTGGCTAGTGTAAGTGAGAAATTGACATTTAAATTTGATTTAATTTTAAATTATTTAAATTTAAATAGTCACATGTGGCAAGTGGCTACTGTATTGGGCAGTACAGCATTTAGGGCCATATATTAGACAACAAAAAGTAAGAAAGGATTTCTCTTTTTGTTTTTGGAACACCTGTTATTGGTGCCCTGTAAATGACCCCTTGGTTTTTCTGATTCTTGAGCTGAGACAGTTCCTTGGGGCTAGAATAAGTGCCAGTAAATGTAGAGACATCAGAATACTGTGACGTAGACTTGACTAAGGATTTAAAAGTATAGAAGAGTGTGTAAAATGAATTTATTAAGTAAAATTATTTATAAGATAAGTGAAACCACTAGCTAACTGTATTTCCAGAGAGTCTATGGAACACTTCCATCATGTAAGTGGTAAGGCATTCACTAGGGAGAGAAACACTGGCATCATTGAGAAGCTCAGTGGTGGCAGTTTCCTGATACTTATAGCAGTGGGCTTGCTTCTGTCAATGGGCATAATAAAGAACCAGGAGAGAGAAAACTGACAGCAGCACCAAGACATCAAAGGCAAGAAAGGTGTAATTACCTGGTTGGCATTAAGGCCAGTATGACCAAGAGCCCTTGACTTGCAGCAATCTGTGACAAAGGTATATAAAGCTTGGTGAGTCTAGGGGTGAGATGGATGAGTAGTCAACGATGATGTTTTTTGTCTAATAAATCCACAAAAGATCAAGAGTAAGTGACCAAGAAGATTGATGAGAGCCTTCAAAATAAAATAAAAGAAAATCACAATTTTTCACCTCGCTTCCAGACAAGAGCCAGTTCTTTGACTAAGACATGAGACAGCTTTTCCCTTTAATGAAAGGACATTTCAAGTCCCCTTGAGGAAGAACCTTGCAATTCCACAGCAAGGATATGTAGTAGCAATTTCCCCAGTCTTTCCCTGAAGGGTCTTATGGCTAATTTCCAAATTAACTCTGAAAAGTGGAGCACTGAGATCTTTCAATGGCTATTAGTTACATAATTTCAGGTGACACTATAATCAGATGACTCAAAAATGGCAACATGGCCCCTTTGATAGTATAGAAACTTGCAAAGGTGATAAATAGAGTCCTGGTACCAGTCTGTCTCAGAGAGGTTCTTGTGTGTTCATAGACACACGCTGTGATTTTTTTAAAACTCTGTAAGTGCATTATTGGGATGAATATACCAAATGATAGGAAAAGGAAAACATCTGGGTCTGAGTCACAAACTAGTTTGGCTTATGTATTAGGTTTCTCCAGGCAAACAAAAAAATTATATATATTATATATTAATATTATATATTTATTATATTATATATTATATATAATATATAAACATATATATATTTGTGTGTGTATGTATGTATATGTAAAACACAGTTTATCATAAGAAATTGGCTCACATGATTCTAGAGGGTAGCAAGTTTATATCTGCCATGTAGACTGGCAGGCCCAAGGCCCAGGAGAGCCAGTGGTAAAATTCTTGTCTGAAGGCTGCCTGACTAGAAACCCAGGAGAACCAATGGTGCAGGTGAAGTTTAAAGGCAACCTACTGGATAATTCTCTCTTGCTTAATGAGTCCAGTCTTTTTGTTCTATTTGGGCTTTCAACTGATTGGATGAGGCCTATCCACATTATAGAGGACAATCTGCAGTACCCAAAGTTCCTTGATTTAAAGGTTAGTTTCATCCCATAAACTTGGCACATAAAATTAACCATCACAACTTGACTACAATTGATGTGGGTTTACATTGAAATGCTGCTTTACTACAGCCCCATTCAGGAGGAAGTTTTCCTAGAAAAAAAAAAAGATGGTGATGGGGAAACTTCCCAGTGAGCAGAAAGTATACTATTAAGTTACTCTTGTACCTAAACGTGGTCTGTAAATAAAAGTGGTCTTAGGTAAGAATATGAATGGACCCCTGAGGAGAGGCAAATGATTTGGTTGCTTTGTTAGCGGCTACAAGAAACAAGATTGGCAGTTTAGAAATAAAGAGGTCTGGAAAGAAAGATGTGAGTAGACCTACGAGAATGGGTGGTATCAATTTTATGTGATTCTAACCTAAAAGTCTTGCAAATTTTGGTGTTCCCATGTCATTATCACTAGTGTACAGCAGAGCAGGCATTGAACAAAAGATGAATAGGATAACTCTTTAGATGGCATTTAGTGTCCATAATAGCCATGCTGACAGAGAAGAAGGCAGAGAAGTGTCCTCAAACAGGGGTTTCCTTTTACCAAAGTTGAACTAGCTACTGCTTACCCTAAACGACTTACCTGCTAGCATTAGTCAGATGCTAAGCCCTCTACCTCTGTATGGCAGCATCCCTCAAGGAGACAAGCCAGCCAAATTTTGAAAGTTAATACATTATACCTCTTCTATCCCAGAAAGAACAGTAATTTGTTAATATTTAAATTAATGTGTATTTAGGGTATGGATTAGTCTTTTCTGCCCACAGTGGCTCAGCACCACCATCCAAGGTGGTTATGGCTTACCATGATGAGATCTCCTTGGACCAAGTGGCGTGCACATGACCATGAGATCTTCATCACCCAGAAGCTGACGATCTGACAGAACAAAGGAATGGCATCTTGTAGGCACAGCTAAGGTTCCAGCATGGGGATGACATCTCTCATTATTGAAGCACTATTATTGAAAGCATGGTATATACTTTGAACCAATAGCCATTGTGTGGAGCTCTGTTCTGAACTACTAGAAAACGCAGATATAGGAAACTAAGAAATAGAACTTAGAGTGACCCATTTTACCACCAATCCCCCATGATCCATTTGTAGTGTGTGTATTTTCTATCTCCAAAACTTTAGCCTCTGAGGAACTAGAGGTCCTAGTTTTTTAGAATTGGGTTGGGTAGGGATCCTTCTATCAGAAGACACAATAAGAGTCTAATAAACCTAAAGCCATAGCTGTCATCTGGTAATGAAGTCCCTCATGAGAGTGCAGAAACAAGAAAAGAACAAAATTACTATGCTGGCAGGGATTATTGTCCCTGATTGTCCTGAGGACAGAAAAAATTGTGCTACATAAAGAAGGCAAAAAGAAGAATGTCTTGAACTCAGGGGGTCCATTGGGATATCTCCTGGTGTTTTCTTGCCCAGGAATAATTATGATCGGGCAACTTCAGCAAGCATAACTTTACAAATGAATGTAACTAGAGGCTTAGATGACATAGGGATAAAGGCCTCAGTTACCCCATAATGCAAGCAACATGCTAGATAAAGGATCTGGAATGGTTGATAGAGGAGGAAGATGGGAGACATTAATATTTAGATAAACTGAAACAACAAGGATAGTAACTTGTTCTACTAAACCTACTGTGTAAAATTTTCCCTTTTAAAAAAATTAAAACTAGACACCATCTTGAAGCCTTAACTCAAAACAGTGAACATAAGGTGGGGCACAAGTGGATCTGAATGGTGCAAGGGTTTAAGTATAGCTGATATTGATGATGCTGTCAGTATCCCTCCAGCACTTATTCATGAGCACACCAACCCAATAACTTCAGCTACAAACCCTTGCAGCTCTTTATCTAGAGCCATTCATTCCACAGGCTAGAGATATCAGGTAGTAGCCCACCTCCTCAACAGCCTTAACCAATGACTGACAGGAATTGGTGCACAAAATGCTCCTGGTACTTTCCTGGGGTCAGTAGTTAGGCATGTTGGGCTAACTCTGAGGCACGTTTTGTATGTCCCTAAGCCTCAATTGCCCACTGATGGTTATCTGCACAATAACACACCCTTTATTTGCTTCCTTCTCCTTGACTCACTTCCCCATTTTCCTACAGGTGCTTTCTGGAATCATCTTCCAAATAAACTATTTGTATTGTATCATTGACCCAATGTCTGCTTTGGGGAAACCCAAACAAAAATATTTTTACTTCTGAATCAAATCTCTGATTTCGTGTTTCCTCTTTTGAAATGAGATACAAACATTGAGAAAAAGAGGAAAAAAAAATAAGACAAAATAGCTGGAAGAATGGAAGGGAAAATGGAGATGTTCTTCACTCCAAGAAAAGAGTGTTCTCTAGTGGCATTGTGCGTTCACCTGCTCAGAAAGGAGCAATATGAAAGAAGAGCTAGGCTCTGACCATTTCACTCCATCAGACACTTACCCAAACTCCAAAATAACCACAGAGAACACATCTGGTTGCCTGAAACTGTTACTACAATATAAGCTATGTCAGTTGGGGAAGGGGTCAGCTGCAAATAAACTGACTGCAGTCACTTGAGTGTATAAGATTTGCTTTCATCAAATCATAAAATATGAGGCAGTGAATGCAGGTCTCTTCCAACTGCTTAGCAATAACGTCAAGAACCCAGACATTGTCTACTTTTGTGTTTCAGCATCTTTTGTACTTATGCTTGCCATCTAGGGTTTGTAATATAGCGGACACACCCTCATCTCACTTCTATTGCAGGCAGAAAGGTCAAACAGGAAGGCATCGTAGTTATACTGGGAAATCTAAACTTTCCCAGAAGCCCTCAGGTATTTCTACCAGCTAGAATTATGTCTCATGGTCATCTATAGATGCAATAGACTATTTTTAGTGGGGTACATTACCACCCTGGATAAGGAAGAAGGGATTTAGGAATTAATAGTAGGTCAACAATTACTTTCCGCCACACAAAGTGAACACAAGTAAAACCCAAATTATTTCACATTAGGGTTTGCACATCTCTCTAAGGTCATTTTGTAAAATCAGTTCCTGAGGACTGGACCCTAGGGATGAGTGCGTGACTATTCCAGTGTTTTCATGCAATTAGAAGGCTACCTACATGGTGGATGCGTGTGTGTGTGTGTGTGTGTGTGTGTGTGTTGTGTGTGTATTGGAGAGACAGGTAGGTATTATCTAACAGCATGCCAATAAGTAACTAATATAAAAATGAGATCAATTAAAAAACCATGTTAACATAACAGAGAAGGAGCCAGAAACACAGAGACAAGAAGAAGGTATAGAGCTCATGCAACAATCCAAACAATAGGACCACACTTTTTACCCAAATGCATAGCTGATTAGGCTTAATCACAGAAAGCAGAAAAACTTTCAGGTGGGCCTTCTGAGCGTAATTTCTCTTCTGTAGTCTAAGTATAAGGTTGAATGACTTTATAGACTGAAAATTGAAGTCCTCAGTTTAACATCTTATATCTCAACTTCAGTAAAACTGTTTCAGCCATCATGTTCTATTTGTGCACATATTGTGTTTGTGTGTGCATGTGTATGCGTGTATGCACCCTCACATACATGACTTTTTATAAAGTCAGAGTATTCCGGAGTCAATCCTCATACTAATTTTCAATTTCTAAGGGATTTAGAGGGAATTCTGAGAAATCATTCCCTTGTACTCACCTGCAAAATTCACTTGTTGTAAATAATGAAATCCCCAGGAAGATATAACACCATTATGCTTCTGTTCTTTTCTAACTTTTCAAAATATGTACAGAGTCTTTTGATCTCTCCAGACACACCAAAAACTGCCTATGGATAGAAAGATGTTTCTTCTAAGATTCATAATTTTCCTTTTACTTGAGTGTCTGTAGCTCTTACTACATGTATTGCACACACATGACAATGCAGAAAATATAAATGTGCCTTCTTTTATTTAGAATTAAAAGTCTTCAGGAAATTCATTGGAATGGCAATAAGAAATGCATGCTCATACATTACTAATCTCTGCTGTAAAAAATGGAATTTACAGTAACATGATGTTTACGCCTTGTGCTTCTGAGATGCAGAGACATGCGCCTCTTTTTGCCAGGCACTTTAAAGCAGAACTATTCCATTTCATGCTGATGGCATTGCAGCATCAAAGAGTACCAGTGAAATTGTTCAGGGTCTTCCACACAAATTTCTAGATTTCATTATCGAAAAAATTGTCTGCCCATTCGTACTGCCTGTCTTAGTCCAAACTGACAGCATGAACTGGAGTGACTCCAAATCTGTTTCTGTAGGGATATCTCATAGAACACAATGGCAGTTACAGAATATATTTCAGAATTCCATTACATTACCTCACTGTTTAAAAAAAAAACATAAGAAGAGGAGTTTTTATTATTTTACTTTGTTGTTTTGCAAGAGAACTTCTAGAAAATTTGCATTTACAATTTCCTGCCAGGAAAGGTGGAGTATAGTTACACTTAGGTTTTCTGGAATACCAGATATGAGGACAAAAAGTATAGATTTCCAGGTGTATCACCTGGGCTAATTATAATCTCATAGGCTGACTCAAATTTGCATAGGAATAAGTATAGTTTGCATACCCACTACTCCATCATGTATTCAAAGTTGCTACAAGTTTGATATAGATGAGTTGTTTTCAGCTAGATATTTCAGCTTACTCTTGTTACAGATTTCCTTCTAATCGACATCCTTTTTCCTAAGATCCCCCATAAAGAAAGACATTGTGTTATTTTGACCCACATGAAATTGTCATTTTTCTAAGTCAAAAGTGGTTACATATAATGTGATTTGACTCATCCTAATATGTGGCCCTAACTAGAAAAATAACTTGAATTAATTATAACTGCCTCTCTTCCCTAAGAATTTGCCCCAGAATCCTGACCTCCGAATGGTTCCAGATAACACATTCTTTATTTCATAATTCTCCTTGTAGGATACATAGTATTGCACAAGGATTTGGACAATTGTGGCTCAAATTGTGGTTCTTCCATTTCCATAGTCTTAAGTTAGTTATTAATAACGGTTCCAATGTTATTCATAGTGGTTAGCATGGGTTTTTATGAGGTTTGTAAGTACATTTTCAGATATTCTGGGAGGAGAGATAAGTATATATTTATCTTACAGGTTAGAAAACTGGGGCAGCTGTGATGAGAATGATTCCTATAGTTATCATTTAGGCAAGGACGATGTCAACCTCAAGTCCTTTTCTTCTGCTGCCTAACTCCAACAGGGCTGTCAGGTCTGTAACTGCTCACAATCAATCACAGTGCTTCAGTCTATACAACTCGAATGATTTGACCTCACTTGTCATCTCTAAAATGTGAATAATAATAGTATCTACTTCATAGTATTGCTGTGAGGATTAAGATAGTCAATACATGTGAAGTATTTAAGAGTAGTGTTTGTATTGGGAAAATTGCTATGTGTGCTGGATATTGTTATTAGATTTTTTAATTCAAAAGCCTCCTGCTCTGGGAAGGTGAAACTTGATGAAAAAAAAACTTACACTGGAATTTTATTACAGTGAGTGTTCATATGTGTCAAAATAACAATATTAAAAATAAAACTAAAGTTGGATTATGAGTAGGTGTATAACATTCTGCCATAATAGTAATCGTATATTTCACCATCCAGGGAGTTCATCCATATTCCATTTTGTTTATAGTCTTATGTTGGGTAGAGGAATAATTTTAGGAATCATCAAAAAGCCAAGGTTTTTATCATAGCACCTGGAAGCAAGCATACCATGGAGGAACCATTCACCACATTTGGTGCCAAAACACCTCAGTCCTTTCACTGCCGTGACTGTGGTCTTGGACATCACTCAGCCAGCCACTGCCAATCCAGCATGTCTGTTTGATGGTGCAATGTTTTAGGAATTGAGATCATGCGATGAGTTCTCTGGTTGCATTTCACAACTAGTGCTTTTTACAAGTCCTGTAGGATTGGAGCTGTTGGTCTCTGGGCTCATTGCATGATGGCCACATATGAAATGCTCAAAAAGGACAGATGGGAGCAACTTTGGCAACTTCTGGATTACAGTGTATTACTAATAGACTACTTCATCCAAAGACCAAAAACAGTACCTAAGTAAGACTGTGTTATTAGTCTGCTTATAGATAAGTCTTATCTTGTAAGATAATCATATGTACTTTCCCAGCCGTATAATAATTGCTGCTATTTTATATATCTATTGCCAAAAATACTTGATTCTCTAGTTACCAACAATTTGCTTCTGAGTTACTAAAAATGTCTAAATCTAACTGTTGAAGTTGGGATTGATTAGGTGAGACTCTTTCTGTTGAGGCTCCAGGAAGCAGGGGAGTCAAGTTGATGAGGGATGGATCATGGAATTGCAAGCCCAGGGTGGGGGTAAATGACCTGATTCATGTACATTCTGTACAGCTGTTGTAGAAATGCTATTTCCCAATTTTTTCATGGGAATAAGAGGCCTAGTTGGGGAAGAGATGAAGTTTGTGAGCAAAACAAGTGAAAGAGTGGAGATTATATTTATGTTGTGATGGTAAGTATTGCCTTAGATGGAAAGAACAGTGAGGGCGAAAACCAGTGGAATTTGATAGAATGAGGTGAGGCGAAAGGCTTAGTATGTGAGCTGAGGCAATTCAGCATCTGTATCTACAGAAGCTGGGAAAGTAGCATTAATATGTCTTTCATAAGACAAAGGATCAGTGCATTTTCTTTGTTGCAAATATAATAGTTCCTTAAATAAATGAATTAGGTCAGATGACAAAACCTTAAACTTGAAAGTTGCATAGGAAAAGTCCCATAGTAAGAAAATAGATTGGTATATCTTTTTTTAAAAAAAATTATTATACTTTAAGTTGTGGGATACATGTGGAGAATGTGTGGGTTTGTTACATAGGTATACACGTCCCATGGTGGTTTGCTGCACCCATCGACCTGTCATCTACATTAGGTATTTGTGCTAATGCTCTCCCTCCCCTAGTCCTCCACCCTCTGACAGGCTCCAGTGTGTGATGTTCCCCTCCCTGTGTCCGTGTGTTCTCATTGTTCAACTCCCACTTATGATTGAGAACATGCACCGCTCCTGTGCATGTTTCTGTTCCTGTGTTAGTTTGCTGAGAATGATGGTTTCCAGCTACATCCATGTCCCTGTAAAAGACATGAACTCATCTATTTTTATGGCTGCATAGTATTCCATGGTGTATATGTGCCACATATCCTTTATCCAGTCTATCATTGATGGGCATTTGAGTTGTTTCCAAGTCTTTGCTGTTGGGAATAGTGCTGCAATAAACATACGTGTGCATGTGTGTTTATAGTAGAATTATTTATAATCCCCAGAGTAATTTATAGATGCAATGCTATCCCCATCAAGCTACCACTGACTTTCTTCACAGAATTAGAAAAAACTACTTTAAATTTCATATGGAACCAAAAAAGAGCCCATATAGCCAAGACAATCATAAGCAAAAAGAGCAAACCTGGAGGCATCACGCTTCCTGACTTCAAACTATACTACAAGGCTATTGTAACCAAAACAGCGTGGTACTGGTACCAAAACAGATGTACAGACCAATGGAACAGAACAGAGACCTCAGAAATAACACCACTCATCTACAACCATCTGATCTTTGACAAACCTGACAAAAACAAGTAATGGGGAAAATATTCCCTATTTAATAAGCAGTGTTGGGAAAACCGGCTAGCCATGTGCAGAAAACTGAAACTGGAGCCCTTTGTTACACCTTATACAAAAATTAACTCAAGATGGATTAAAGACTTGAACGTAAAACCTAAAACCATAAAAACCCTAGAAGAAAACTTAGGCAATATCATTCAGGACATAGGAATGGGCAAAGACTTCATGACTAAAACACGAAAAGCAATAGCAGCAAAAGCCAAAATGACAAATGGGGGTCTAATTAAACTAAAGCACTTCTGCACAGCAAAAGAAACTATCATCAGAGTGAACAGGCAACCTACAGAATGGGAGAAAACTTTTGCAATCTATCCATCTGACAAATGCTATACTTTTAGTAAATGACATTTCCTTCAAATTTCTTTTCATGAATTAAAACTGGAGGTTAAAAAAATCAGTGAAAAAGAAAGGTAACAACGTCAAAATAACATAGTAAGAAACACATCTTCAGCTGAACAAACTGTAATGAATTGGCTTTCTTTTTTGATGTCAGGGTCAAAGTTCACCCAAGACTGGAATTCCTGTTGATGTCTAATAAAAGGTTGCAGAATTCTCAGGCCTTGAAAACTCAGTGTTGAACTGAAGCAGATTTCTTAGTTGCAGAGCTTCTCAGAGTCTTTACTAATTTCTAATAGAAGCCTATAAAACACATTTCCCAAATTTGATAATAGCAGACACATCGGTAGGGACTAATGTTTTCCCAACACATTTTGAGAAATGTTATTCAAGAGGTCTCAGCAATTCTCCTTTATGAGCCTCAGGATATCTTAATAGGCCTCATTAGATTGTAGCTATTATTGTGTGTGAAACACTTTACACATATTATTTTTAATTCGTAACTCTCATGTATGCAAGACATTATTAGTGCATGTTATAATTAAGGAAAGAAATTCGGAGAGGTTAATGGATCCATCCAAAGCCACACAGCTAGTAAATGAGCTGTGTTTTAAACACAGATCTGCCTCAATCTACTGCTTTTTTTTCTCCTATATAAATACAATTTCTTTCTTCATAAATATTGTTGAATTCCATAGGTGCTCATTCTGTTTGCAGAAGAAGATGGTATTCTTCTATCTTTTAGAATTAATTACAATAAAGAATACACTTTTGATAAATTTAATGCTTACTTTAAATAGCTATTATGGAAGGCAGATTGGTAAAAAAACAAACAAACAAATAAACAAAAAAAACCCCAAAGGAATGAAATCATTCCATATGAAGCAGGATATAACCAAATTCTGTTGCCGAGTAAGACTTGAAAATTATTTTCAAGGCTGCATTAATGCATCATCTACTGGCTTTCCCCAGGCTTCTGCTGTTACTTTGCCAGATTCAGATTTGATTTAATAAGCAACAGTTTAAGAATAACCATTTATGAGCTATCCTTGCAATGCTCAGAAACATGTTCAACTTGAAAGCATCTTGGAGACTTTGTTGAACCAGAAGGACCATATCCTGTGCATTTCTTATTTTGCCCTGAAATAAAACCTCTACTTTTCTTGTCCTGGCACTCTTACTTGTAAAGCCTGGCCTATAAGCTTAAATATATTTTCCTGCAGGAATAATCCTTGCTACTTTACCTTTGCTTCAACCACACTAAATAGTTGACAAAGCACAACTGCCAACTTTAATGGGCTTCGCCTCCCCAGCCACTCCTCTCTTTACAACAAGGGTCTTCATATTCCAAATGGATGGTTTCTAAAGAGAACCATTCAATCAGCTTACTTTTCTAACTCTAGTGCTATCGAGTTAAAAACAAAAAAAGTCTCCTTTTTTTCTAAACTGTAGTGTGATGTTTTTCCTTTTATTTTATGAATTCAGGATGCCTGATTATTATAAACTGTTCAAGTTTTCTATCTTACATCACACGAAGTCCTCTGACTTAAATTATAACTCTTTATTTTAACTCTGTTTCCACCATAAGTATGGAATTCTGAGGCTGTTAGATTATACTTTTTGAAGCCAGCTTCCTATTTCTAAGACAGTTCAGGGTCTAAGAGAACAGGTTGAGAAATTCATCAAAGATTGTGGGGTGTTCAATCAAAGTACCTCTGCTTTGAAATTTCTTTCATATTTACTACAATGCTTTTTCTTTGTCTAATTTTGTTTTATTGTGGTAAGATCAATCTTCTTAATAAAGTTTTAAGTGTATAATACATTATTGCTGACTGTAGGTTGAATGCAGTACAGCAGATATCTAGAGCTTATTTATTTTGCTTAACTAAAACTTCATACCCATAGATTAGTTACATGGAACAATATTCTGTGAAAAGAGGTGGGAAAGGTTGGAGAAAAGTGAGATAATGACCTGGGAATATAAGTAGAATTGCCAGATAGAATACAGAATGCGCAGTTAACTTTGAAATTCACATAACAATGAGATTTTTTTCTTCTATAAGTATGTCCCATGCAATATTTGAAACATACTTTTTCTAAAAACTTTTTCATTGTTTATGTAAACTTCAAAGTTAATTGTTGTCCTGTATTTTTATTTGCTAAATCTGCAGCCCTAGATATGCGAAAAGTGTTGGTACAAAGGGCAAGAGGTGGTCATGAGTGAGAAAAACTGCATGTGGAGCTGGGTACACCCGGAAGGAGTTGGAACAGGAAGACTCTAGAGGCAAGAATGACTATAGGAGTGTGCATAAAAAGGGAGGAAAGAAAACCTGCTTCTTAGTTTCTACAGTTACACATCGTGAGAATATTTAAGAAATAAAATGAAAATAACCTAATCACTTCTATAAACAAATAGACAAAACATCAAATGTTAATGTTTTATCACATTCCCATGTAAAACACCAAATGTGGGCTTTTATAAATTCTGAATTCAAACTAGTTTTATTTTTACAAATCATTTCTCATTTTATCTGAAATAGTAACATCAGAACTGTATTTTGTAAAGTTTATTTTTTAATAAAATTGCATGTCTTTGGAAAATAGTTTATGTTCCAGGATTTGTTTCAAGATAATGTATATGTGTTTGCCCTGTATGTTTATTCCCCACACCTGTATTCTAAGCACATAGCTGACCCTTTTGCAGATAGACCTCTGAGATGTTTTGGCCTGGCAGAGATCTTCAGTTACCATCTGGCTAGGAAAAGCCTAAAAAGATAAATGCTAAGATTGCTTTTGAGGACAACTAGAGACAGAGGAAGTAAGTGACTATCAGAGCAACAGGCATGACGTAGAAAAATATTTCCCAGGAAAGAAAAAGAGATGGAGGAGGAGAATGGGATGGTGAGGACTGGCATATTTCCTTGTGGTAGTACTCTGCCTGTAGACTGGTGAGTGAATGATTTCCTTGAGATATGGTTGAGGAGGCTCATCCCCAGGGCAGACATAGAGATCCTCAGCCTTCCAAAGTACATCAAACAGCTCAAGTACAAATGGAGCATAGGCAGACCTGAAGGGACCCTGAGCACTAGGCCTGCCGTGCCTCAGTAGTAACCATAACACACTAATGGCTGATGACCCAGGGCCTTCCTCATTTCCAGGTATTACCTAAGACCTGGGAACCTTTGCATAACACTGGGCAAAGGGGGTAGTCCACACGCCCCCAATTAAATTTCCCACCAGCACAGCAGATATCTAGAGCTTACTTAGATAAGGTGAGGTGAGTCAGAATTAAGCTGATTTGGGAAAAAGAAAGTGAAATTTCTTGCACGCCTGTGGCCTAAGATTTATACCCATGCTACATATTTGCTTCATTTGAATTCCACGTTTACCAATTACTGGGAGGAAACCTTTTATTTATTTTTTTTCTGATAACTATGCCTAAGGTATCATGATATGAAATACTAATTTTATAATTTTTTTCTAAGATATTGTAGGTTATAGAGAAATTCCCAAATTGCTTGATTTTGATTCAAGTAGGCCAGACTGTAACTAATTGTGTTTCCTCTAAGATTTGAGAATAATTGAATCTGCTTTTGCTTTTGCCAAGTCCTAGAGAGTAGTGCTCGATATAATAATATTTCCCTAGCATTACTTCAGCAGTCAAACAAGAATATAATCCAAAAAGCCCCCTGTATTCACAATGACAATGCTCTTATGATGAAACCACAGAAAGAAGTTGTAATTAATGCAAGGAATAATGTGAACAATCTATTAACATAATCTGAATGAAATCCTTGCACTGTTAAATGCAGACACTAAGTGCTCGTATAATACTTTATTAATTAACAAAGTATTTATCCACAGGGAAATGAGGATGAGAGACCATACACTTTGTCAGACTACAGGAAAATGTATTAGTGCTTCATAAGAAATGCATACAATTCAAACAATAGCATGATTATCTTTTTAAAGCAATTACATTTAATCTCAGAAGAAAGAATAAATACATTAATTCTTCCATGTTCCCTGATAAACCACCAAGATACATAAGCGATCATTTTCTTTTCCTACAGCTCTGGAGGCTGGTGACAATTCAGCGTGTGCTGCTTAGACAACTTATACAGTGAAATACCACTTAGCACACAAAAACATATTATGAGATTAACTGACTTTTGGCTGAATAGAGTTCTCTTCCCTGGGAAGCTGTGGTTTGTACTTAACTTTGCACATTCCTTTCATCTTTGGAGACTTGAATCATGAGAAGGTGGATGCTTTAGTCTGGTTAGTATTGTTAAAACAGAATACCTGAGGCTGGGTAATTTATGAATAAAACAGTTTTATTTAACTCATGGTTCTACATGCTGGGAAGTTCAAGAGCACGGTGCTGATTTCTAGAAAGGCTTTCATGCTCCATCATAGCATGACAGAAAGTCAACAGGGGAGTGGATGTGAAGAAGGGGCCAAATAGGTAAAGGAAACTTGCTTTATAACAACTTGCTATTGTGGGAACTAATCTATATCTGTGACAGCAGGAACTTACTTTTCAAGAAGGCCTTAACCTATTCATAGGGATACACCCCCCATGACTCAAACACCTCTGACTAGGCCCCACCTTCAACACTGCTACACTGGCAATAAAACTTCAATATGAATTTTGACAGGAACAAACCACATCCAAACCACAGCAGTGGATTGCCTATAATAATGGTGTTTGGTGTTGAATTCCAAGTCTGTTTTTGTTGTTGTTGTTGTTTTATCTTGATGTGCTGGGTTAAACCAAGTATCATCACCAAAAATGTCTTCTACCTTTAAAGCTCCAAATGGAAGGCAAAGTAGTTAGCATCATGATTTCTTTCTTTCGACCTCACTCAGCTCTTCTTGACCTTCCAGACCTGGGAGCTGATAAGCAGAAGGTCCACTCCGCATCATATTAGCAGATTGTGACATTATATGATGATCTACTTACAGGCCTTGTGGCCAACAACTAATAAGACAGAGTTTTAGCCAACATGGCTCTTATTCATCACCTCCTAAGCAATAACCTGATTATCAGAGCTCCAGGTTCCAGCCCTATACCAGTCTCTTGTCAATCAGTATCAGAAGGTCTGCTTCAAATTCTCTTATGGTTGCTTCATAGCTGCCTCCAATGGCTACTGGCTTCTCAGAAATATCTCTTTCCAGTTTAACCCAGGGACCAAGACGCAAAGTACTATATGCCCTCAGATGTCATAATTCCTCACTGGGTTTGCAGCAGATAGATGAGAGCTGGTATAGGACTACAATTATTTAAAAAAAAATGTATCCTGAATAAGATGTTCAATAGGATAAGGCATAGAATCAAGAGACCTAAGTCCTCTATGTCATATGGTATGACATTGAGAAAATAATTCAACCTTTAAGGCTTCTGTTTATGAGATCCATAAAATGGCTGTATTAATCATTTTTCTGTTGCTTCCTAGGGACTGTTGTGATGAAGAATTATTACTATATATGTGAAAGGGTTTTGTTTTTTTGAAAAGTACAGAATGTTAAAGAAATGCATTGCATCATTGAATTTAGTCAGCCTTTCATAATGTTTTTCCTAAAGCATGTCCATCAACCATTGCAATGTACCATGAAAAAATTGCTATAAATGTTACATGATCGAATACATTTGGCAAAAACTGCCTATGGTATCTTCTTCTAAAAGATGGATGATGCTTGTTGGCATAATAAAGATTCTGAAAATTCCTATCAAAAAGACACTTGTTAAATTTTGGTTAACTCAATGTTTTCCTTACTTTTTTGACCACTGAACTTTTTTTAAAAATGGCATTAGTCATGAGGGGAAAAGACATAAAAATATAAAACAACAACAAATATTTCATGAAACTAGTTTTCTATAAAGCATAATTTAAGAAGCTGGGTAGAAAACTGTTTCAAAGGTGACCCTGAAATGAAATGTGAAGACATCATAGTTTGTAAAAGAAAAGTTGCTTATTTTTATGTAAGTATTCTTAGGCTAAAGCTCGAATCGTGTCAATATGAAATAAAAAGGCATCCTATATTGTTTTCCACCAAGTTTTATGGCTTTCCATTCATCAATTTAAATATTATGATCATGATACTGATATTTCTAGGCAAAGGGCAAGGAGACAGTCAGAACTTCTCACATTCCTCATTGCTGCCAGAGCTTCCTTCCCAACCACCCCAGTGAAAAACAAACATCGGAAAGGAGGAGGTAAGGGGAAAAGTGAACAAATCCTTTCAACCAACCCTGTATGTCAGGAGATGACTAAATAACTATAACTGAAATAATGTTCAGTTCTTATTGGCTACTTTGTTTTCTTATCCAAGTAAAATTATAAGATCAGTATCATTTTCAAAATCTAGCAACCAGAGAACAGCAATGGGCCAGGTTTTGAGTTTGGTTTCCATGCATCTTATCACTTTCTCTCACTTCTCTGTCTCCATTTTCCTTAGTCATTTTTCTCATTGTGTCTTCTTTGGTTTTCTTTAGCAACTCTATTTCTTTCCTTTTTTTTTTTTTTTTAGATATCATTGATTGTAAGGTATACCATGGATTTAGTAATAGGTTGGGCAGAAAGAAAGTAGATATAGTGATTTTTTACAGATCAATTCTGTAAAATCATATGATTTTATAAATTTATTTGAATAAAAGACAACCATAAAGTACTTGCTATTACACCAAACACAATTCTAAGCCCTTTTTATTTATAATTCATTTACTCTTCGTAATTACTTGATCATAGATACTCTTGTCTTTATTTACAGATGAGGAAACTGAAGCAGAGAAATAAGGAATCTGTCCAAATCTCACAGCAAGTAAGTGGTAGAGGCCATATTCAAACTCAGCAATTCTTCCCACTGCCCTATTTGATCTCAAAAATCATTCTGAGCCTCAAAAAATGGATTATAGTTGATAAGCTATATTCCTGTTTTACACATCATAAAGTGCAATGAAGATTGGAATAGCATAATGAGTAACCTACAATCAACGATTTAGCTTTAGATCTTACAGATATATATTACACTTCTACTAGGTGCATTCTGGTGCAGACTGTCCTTGGGGGAGTAAAGAGGTTCTGCCTCAAGGTGGTTACAGTTATGTTGGGGGAAAAAAAAGATATACACTGTAAACCAAAGTATGAAAGAAGACTGCCTTTTGGAATGCTGCTGCATATGCTGTTTATAAGTACTTCATTTATGGTTCCAGTTTCTTGCCTAAGATCAC
Organism: Macaca thibetana thibetana; assembly: GCF_024542745.1. Lineage (NCBI taxonomy): Eukaryota > Metazoa > Chordata > Mammalia > Primates > Cercopithecidae > Macaca > Macaca thibetana. The sequence continues at coordinate 29,118,348 of NC_065579.1, forward strand.
ACAGTGATAAGTAGCAGGACTTGACAATTTGTTATTTTTTGAAACAATATAATATTTAAAATATGTTAGATTTATTCAGTTCAGAATGTATGAACGTTTTCACCAAAGAACAAGTGTCTGCTTTACAGTCTTCATTGCAACCTGTTTTTTTCAATGACCTCATTCTTAAAATGAATTTCTCTTAGTGGTCTTTTGACCTAATAAGCTGCAATGATATTATTGCTAATCAGAAATAGCAAGTATATGATTACAATACATTAGTGGGAATATGAAGCCAGTAACACTGAATTTTATTGAAATGCTGGAGAAAGTTGTCTTCTGTATAATTGAAAAAGTTGCATGGTATATTTTCCCACATGGACAACAAGCTGTCTAGGTAAAGGAATTCAGGGGGATTCTGAGGAATGTGGTACATATAGTCAGAGATAAGTTTTTTCTTGTTCATTCTGGAAACTGGCTTTACTCAGGAGAGATCTTGAGTTTCCTGGAGTCAAAATTGTATGTCCCAACACCTTACACTGATGGCTGAAGTGATCCAGCACTATCATCACTCCTCCACATGAAGTGACTGTATCTGGGAGGATCGACTCTCTAACTAGATAATACATTAAGTAGAATTGATCTTTGTGAAAATTTTATCTTTAGGCAAAGCTGAGTAGAAATGAAGTAGAGAGATTAAACTCTGGCACATTTTGAGGATGGGATAGCCTCATAGAAGGAGAAAGGGCCTATTAAAGATTGCTTGAAGCAGCTAAAATCAGAATTATAGTAATTCTCACACTAGTTTGCAAGTTCTTTTTCCAGTCACAAAAAGTCTCCATTAATTGTACTCATTAGAAGTCACTACTTTATGTCAGTGATGCTAGAGAATGAATCTGCCTGAAAGACTTCAAATTCAACATAGCCAGGACTTTGTCTTCAAGGAGGACTTTCCAGATGCTTCCAGAGAGATTGTTTTGTTATACGTTCTTAGTGAGCCCTGAATTTCTCAGCATTTGCCACAATTATAGAAATTAGTTTAATCTGGCAATACCAGGATCCCTATGTTTCCAAATCCCCAACCCTCTGGAGTTACTCTTTTCTTTACTATTAATATAGTCAATTTGACTTCCTGTGTCCTTGAGGTAAGTGTAACCACCTATCCTATATCATTTAGAATTCCCATGAAAATAAAATTTACATTCTCCTTGGATCCCTCACTTCTTGGTCAGAATACTACTCGCATCTCAATTTTGATCGGCTTTCACCATTTAATTACCACTCCCACTCACAGGTCTCACTCTCTTGCCTTCATTTTCTAAGTAGGATAACAAGCCATTTGGGTTTGCCTTGAATGTGGGACTTTCTTGGCTAAGACTGGAAAAGTCCTAAGCAAACTCAAACACCGTGCTCACCTTATTCTTTAAGAAAGCAATATGTAACTCTATTATGTGTAACAACTGCTGAAGATTGGGAATAATGATGGTGAAATACAAGCAGAAAGAGAAAACAATGTAAACGAAAAGATCAGACATCAGCGTAGCCAAGGTGCCTTGTCCTCTCTATGCTTAGCCTTGGTTAGCTGACATGTTTCACTACAGAAAACTTTCTCTCACCTCCTTTTCTCCCTGAGTCCCAAGCTCCCTACAAAGTTCTTTTCTCTTGATCTACCTGGGAAAAAAACAAACATTGCTGTTACTTTGAAATAAAGGATAATTTAACTCCCCTAGTCTCCATCTCTTTACTAGAGACCATTCTTTGAGGCTTGGTTTTCATTGTCAAGTTTTGTTGTTGTTTTTAATAACAAGGGTGGTCCACCCTGACGGTCTCTCTTGAGGCTGTCAGACTTTAACAGTTCTAAAACTGTAGTCCATCTTCTAGGAATGGAGAGGTTCCAAATTAAATATGTAGGTAAACCTCAATATCAGAGAGTATTTGCTTGCCTTTTTGAAGGAGATGTTTGGCAGCACTTTGGGTGAAATTGGAACAGATCTGAGGTGAGTGGAAAACATCTTTCTGCAGCTAACACTGTACCTTGTATCAATTAGGCACTTAAAAACACCTATTGAAATGCCATAAATATCCTAAAACCATTTAAATAAAAAATACACTGAAAAATATCTTAATATGGAAAAAAAGTTGTCTCGATTAACAAGAGTCCTAACATATACGGGTTCCAGAGTTAATTCAATGGCTCTTTGCTGTTTTCAGGAGGCATGTAACTTCCATCTTTCAAACTCACCATCCTCTGTACCTTTGCTGTGCCTCTTCTCATTGTCACGAGATGGCAGTCCTAATTTCAAATGCAATAGACTGCATGGCCACATCAATGGAGGAAAATAGGGAAATGTACTTCTGTTCTCTTTTCAATTAGGGAAGAAAGTCTTTCCCAGAACTTCCCACCAGATTTGTCTTTCAGATTCATAAAGTTAAAGACAGGAAGCTAGGAAAACCAGGCTCTAAGTGAAAAATGCAGGCTCTCCTAAACAGCAGAGAAATAGAAGGCTATTGGTTAGGCAGCAAACAGAGACTTGTACTCACAGGAAAAGTGGGCCATTATCAGTAAATTGAGGCAGTGAGATTTCCTGTAAAATGAATTTATGTATAGAATATCTGATAATTTTTAGACACATTTTGGCAGAGACTGAATAGATGCTCATCAGAATAATTTTTTTCATGATACACAGAAAGATTACCTTTCCCATTATCTCTTCCAATTACAGGGGGCTGGTATGACTGAGATCCCACCATGGAAATTGTGTAGAGGTGCCTTGGAGGAGATCTATTGAGAAAGCCACATCTCTCACATAAGACTAAGATGCAAATGAAAAATAACTTTTATTGATTTCTAGCACCACAATTTCTAAGTTTATTTGTTATTGCAGCACAATCTCTCCTGCCTCACCTAATATGCTCATCTAAGGAGAAAAATATTACTCAGACTTTCAATAACCCTTCTTTTGTGAATGGCATGCAAGGTCAGAATTGAAACTTATTCTTCATGATATATTTCTGTGGCTTCAGAAGTCAGCATATATTTACAAGTTGACTAGAATTTATGACTTGAGAACCCCTATCCTTAGCAGAGTTTATTTGTGCAAAGAAAAATGGACTGAGGAGGCCCAGCACGGTGGTGCATGCCTGTAATCCCAGCACTTTGGGAGGCGGAGGTGGGCGGATAACCTGAAGCCACCAGTTCAAGACCAGCCTGACTAACATGGAGAAAACTTGTCTCTACTAAATACAAAATTAACTGGGTGTGGTGGCGCATGCCTGTAGTCCCAGCTACTTGTGAGACTGAGGCAGGAGAACTGTTTGAATCTTGCGGAGGCGGAGGTTGTGATGAGTCAACATCGCCCCATTGCACTCCAGCCTGAGCAACAAGAGCGAAACTCCATCTCAAAAAGAAAAAGAAAAAGAAAAGAAAAATGGACTGAGCTGATTGAATTATTTTCATCATTTTAATAGAAGTGATTACAAATTGAAGGTGAGGTTAGACTCAACTTCATTCTTTAAGATACTGTGAAAGGAAGCATTATGGGGTCAGTTATATATGGCCTTACTTTTTGTGTCAGTCATCATAATCCTGACTTTTATCACTGTGTCGTTCAAGCACTCACCAGCCTGCTGTGTGGGCAAATTTTGTTAGTCTCCAGGGATTATAAAGATGAACAGTGTCTTGTCCTCATAGAGCCAACTGTTTATATATTAACAATGAAAAATTCATGTCATATGAAGAGTAGTAGAAATGTATGCATGGTGCAATGTAACATAGAAGCAAATCTTATTAAATCTGCCTGGGGGATAATTCTGCACTATCTCTCAGACATAAAGCTCAACATAAGGCCCAAAGGATGATATCAGTGTTCAATAATGTTATCCTTTATCCTTACTCCAAAGCTATGTTCTAGCCTAAAAGCACTTTTCTTTTAAAATTCTGTTTGCTCCAGAATTTTAGCTGTCATCAGTAGTGTGGTGACAAACAGATTCCCCCTTCCCAAATAAAGTCTTGATATATAACATTTACTAATTTCCATGGTGTGAACATTTTCATCATGGCCAATTTCAAGCTGCAACACTTTAAGAACCGGTCAAGAAAATTGCTGAATATTTAATTCACTATTTTGAGCATATATAAGCCAGCTCCCACACACCACTGGCATAATCTGATAAGATTATCCTAATCAGTATATCTTTAAGTATTTTTACACTTAAAAGGACTTCTAAAATTTTGGATTTTATGAAGATGTTTCATTCAACAAATATAATTTTTCCTTTTACTAGGTGCCCAGTCCTTTTATAGGTGCTGGAGATGGAGCAACAAACAAAATAAACATGGCTCCTGCCATTATGGTGTTTCTGATCTAGTGGACAATGATGACTATAATGGAGAAAAATAAAGTGGGGCAATGAGGGCACTGAGATCTTATAGGAAATACTACTTTGTATGTGGTGATCAGGGAAATTCTTATTGATCAGATCACATTTGCGCAAGGTTTATAAAGAAGTAATGGAGAAAGCCATGCAGATATCTGGAAAAGGACACGGAGGGTGCAGAGACTCTGAAGGAGAAGTGTGCTTGGCATGTTTGAGGAAGAGCAAGAAGACCACTGTATCTTCATTGAAATGAGTAGGGAACACAGTGGCAGAGTATCAGGTGATAGAGGTATACAGGTAAGATGGGAGGATACATACTATGGATTAACATTATTTATTAAATGCCTACTTTGTGGCCATAGAAATGGTAAGAGTATAAAGATACTGTTTTATTTAATCTTTACAAGCCTTTGGGGGAGTTATTATCATCCCACTCCCTTACCAGTGATGAATTTGAGGCATAGAATAGTATTTTAGTTTGAGTTACCCAAGAAGCAAATCCTAAAGAAAGGGCCTGAGTTCAAGTGGTTTATTTGCGAGCTGATTGCTGAAGATGCCAGCAGGAAATGTGGAAAGTGAGTCAGGGAAGGGAAGAGAACAGAAAAATGATGAGATCTCAAGACAACTATCACTGTGGACAACTGGAGCTTAATACCACTGGAGAATTCTAGAGCTTAATGTAGAAGCATGACCCTCAGAGTTATCTCACTGAGGGGTTACAGAAATGGAATACGCATTATATATATATATATAAATTATAATAAAATATAATAAATTATAACTCCTAGCAGTTATAGGCTGGTGCTATTCCCAAAGGGTGCTAATTATCTGTACTTTCAGCCTATTGTACATTTGAACATGTATCCAGTCACCAGAGGAAACATTTAGACAAAGATTGACAGGGGACAACAGTTAGTAGTGCTAGGTGCCCAAAACTGTTAATTCCAAAGAAGTTATGGGTGGCATACTGGGGACATTGACTATCAAGACTTAAGTAACTGGTATTTCACAAAATCAGAATTTACACACTAACCCATACTGCAGTGCTGGTGGAAGAAATTAAAAGATTGTTAGGACCTCAACTGGCCTACCTTTGTGTTACAGGGAAGGGAAATATGTTTTATTTCATAGAAGTCAATATACCCCTCCCATTTTGAATACTAGTACTGATTCATAATGAATATTACAACTAGTTTTCATCAGTAACCCCAAAATGTGACTAAGAATTATCATGGGTTTTATTTCAAAGTGATTGCCAATATAAAGAACATTTAGAGATGATGAGCTTTTTTTTCATATGTTTGTTGCCCACATAAATGCCTTCTTTTGAGACGTGTCTGTTTATACTCTTCGCCCACTTTTTGATGGGATTGTTTGTTTTTTTTCTTGTAAATTTGTTTAAGCTCTTTGTAGATTCTGGACATTAACCCTTCGTCAGATGGATAGGTTGCAAAAAGTTTCTCCCATTCTGTAGGTTGCCTGTTCACTCTAATTATAGTTTCTTTTGCTCTGCAGAAGCTTTTTAGTTGAATTAGATCCCATTTGTCAATTTTGGCTTTTGTTGCCATTGCTTTTCATGTTTTAGTCATGAAGTCTTTGCCCATGCCTATTCCCTGAATGGTATTGCCTAGCTTTTCTTCTAGGATTTTTATGGTTTTAGGTCTTACATTTAAGTCTTTAATCCATCTTGAGTTAATTTTTGTTAAGGTGTAAGAAAATGGTCCAGTTTTAGTTTTCTGCATATGGCTAGCCAGTTTTCCCAACACCATTTATTACATAGGAAATCCTTTCCCTATTGCTTGTTTTTGTGAGGTTTATCAAAGATCAGATGGTTGTAGATGTGTGGTGTTATTTCTGAGGCCTCTGTTCTGGTCCATTGGTCTATATATCTGTTTTGGTACCAGTACCATGCTGTTTTGGTTACTGTAGACTTGTAGTATAGTTTGAAGTCAGTTAGCGTGATGCTTCCAGCTTTGTTCTTTTTGCTTAGGATTGTCTTGGCCAAAAGAAATGCAAATAAATACCCCAATGAGATACCATCTCATACCAGTTAGAATGGTTATCATTAAAAAGTCAGGAAACAACAGATGCTAGAGAGGATGTGGGGCAATAGGAACGCTTTTATACTGTTGGTGGGAGTGTAAATTAGTTCAACCATTGTGGAAGACATCATGGCAATTTCTTAAGGATCTAGAACCAGAAGTACCATTTAACCCAGCAATCCCATTACTTTATAAAGGATTATAAATAATTCTACTATAAAGACACATGCACACTTATGTTTATTACAGCACTGTTCACAATACCGAAGACTTGGAACCAACTTAAATGCCCATCATTGATAGACTGAATAAAGAAAATGTGGCATATATACACCATGGAATACTATGCAGTCATAAAAAAGGATGAGTCATGTCCTTTGCAGGGATATGGATGAAGCTGGAAACCATCATTCTCAGCAAACTAACACAGGAACAGAAACCAAACGTTGCATGTTCTCACTCATAAGTGGGAATTGAACAATGAGAACACATGGACACAGGGAGGGGAACACCACACACTGGGGCCTTTTGGGGGGTGGGGGACTAGGGGAGGGATAGCATTAGGAGAAACACCTAATGTAGATGACGGTTGATGGGTGCAGCAAACCACCATGGCCCGTGTATATCTATGTAACAAACCTGCACATTCCTCACATGTATCCCAGAACTTAAAGTATAATAAATAAATTAAAAAATTAAAAAAGAATGTTTAGGAAAAATCAGTGAGGAGTTTTTCTTGAAGTCTAAACTCACAGTAATTTAAATAGACCAGAGATTTCCACCAGCAATGGTGCCAAAGACACAGGAGTTACTTGATATCACTGGAGATTAAATTTTTTCTTCTCTCTCTGTTACAGTGATAGCACAGTTCAGAGGACCAAGAAGCTGAGGGATAGTGCAATGTGAGGCAATACCTTTAATGGTAAGAGAAAGGGGAGGGTTGGAATATTGTGTTAAAAAATAGAACTGAGACATTTTCAGTGAAGAGTTGCTATGTTTGTCCAAGAGGCCTCATCATGTCCACATATAAATAGATATGAAGCAGCTCTGGCTTTCAGGGAGCAGCCCAAGTGTGCCTGTGGTCTCTCAGCTCATCCATACGTGACATTTCACAAAAAGAGATGGAGAGTGGAAGTGACTGGAAAGAACCCTTTGGGTTATACTGATCATTGCTGTGTGCTCCATGAAACTCCACTATCTGAAAGGTAGTGGTCAGGAATTCATAGAAAATCCTACAGAGAGTGTGATACAGAAGGTTTTGCATAAATTAAATGTAACACAGCCATTCCCAGACCTCAGAGATCTTGTTTTTCTCTCCAATCTCCAGTTAGATTATTTATTTGAAATGGTATCGAATATGCCTGTCCCTAGGCTAGGAGTAAAATAGCAATTTTGATGCTGAACATAAGGAGAAGAGAACAAAAAGATTAAAGCAATCAAGACAAAATGGGGCATGTTTTGGAAAAAGGCTAAAAACATGGCAAAGAGAATACCATTCTTTGCTGATACGCAAAGAGCCAAAATTTAAATAAATAAATGTTAAGGCCATGTTCAAGATAAGCACAGTTGTTTGGTATAGAAAAATGAATAATATAGCAGAAAAAGACGTGATCAAAACCAGTGGTTTAAAACGATTTTTAAAACAGCAGAATGCTTTTATTCCAGTGTAATTGTACATGAAATTCAATTGATAAAGCAGATAAAAATGCAGCTGCTCCAGTAGAATAAGGGGAGACCAAAGGCACTGTACCTCTGCCTCTCTGTTTTCCTGCAGCTGCTCCTGTAGCCCTGCCAAGGAATTCTTACACTCTGCAAAATGGAATTTGAAAAGCAAACATTGTAATGCCACAACTTCTATCCATTGCATAGTTTTATAGGTGTTAAAATATTATTAACTCCTTTTAAACTGGTAGGTATACACTAATAAAGTTGCAGGCCTTTCTCCTTTCTTGTGTTCACAATTCCACATCTTAAAAATAGAGTTGGAAGATGTAACAGCTGACAAAAGTACAAAAATTGAGCCAGCCTATCTCACACTTTTTGGTGCCCCTGATGATATTGGCAGGAGAGAACTGTATGTGGATGATGTGCAGTATTCACATCAGTAATAAAATTCTTGTCTGCCCCTTATGGTCTGATTTATTTGAACTTCTTATTGTCTCTCAGATCCTTGACCCAGGGACTGTTGGTAATTTGCATTGCTTCTACTGAGTAAGTCGGATATGTTGAATATTTATCTTCAGAAGGTCAGAGACCTTAGGTGAACTTTGTATCTAGTTAACTGGAATGATTAATTCATACATCCAAAAGCTAAAGGGTGCTTTCTGTGAATTGTCAGCATCCATTCTTTGAAATGCAACAGGATGGTTTAATAGCTTAAATGCACTGGTGTTGAAGGTTTGAGGAGGGCTCAGTACTTCTTGGTCTCATGTGGAACTAAAGGCACAGAAGCGAAAAAGACTATTTAGCCCCTGCTTAAGCCATAACCAGGACAGAGAAGTGCTTGGCCCTGTAATTTAAATCATTAATCTCCAGTGAAGAAGAGAAGGTGGGTTTATGTCACTTCTGAGTAGATAATCTGAGGAATGAGAAGGCAACCTATAATTGCTGTTAAAACAGCAGTCAGAGCAGGGCTGGGAGACATACAGACATTCAAATTCTTTTTTTTTTTTTTTTTTTTTTTTTTTTTTTTTTTTTTTTGAGACAGAGTCTCGCTCTGCCGCCCAGGCTGGAGTGCAGTGGCCGGATCTCAGCTCACTGCAAGCTCCGCCCCCCGGGTTCACGCCATTCTCCTGCCTCAGCCTCCCCAGTAGCTGGGACTACAGGCGCCCGCCACCTCGCCCGGCTAGTTTTTTGTATTTTTTAGTAGAGACGGGGTTTCACCGTGTCAGCCAGGATGGTCTCGATCTCCTGACCTCGTGATCCGCCCGCCTCGGCCTCCCAAAGTGCTGGGATTACAGGCTTGAGCCACCGCGCCCGGCCAGACATTCAAATTCTTAAGGCTTCCCTGCTTCCAGCTTGCTTTGTCATCTGTAAAATTGGAACAAGAATAGCTACAAGACTGGGTGCGGTGGCTCATGCCTGCAATCTCAGCCCTTTGGGAGGCTGAAGTGGGAGGATTGCTTAAGGCGAAGAGGTAGAGAGAGAGGCTGCAGTGAGTCATGATCATGTCACTGCACTCCATCCTGGGCCACAGAGTGAGACCTTGTCTCAAAAAGAAAAAAAAAAAGTAAAAGAAGGAACAAAAGAATAGCTACAATGATAGGTTCAATTATTCAAAAATATTCACTGTTTCTACCAACTTTATATCAGGAATAAACTTTCCTATTTCATTGACATTGGATTTAGTCATGCAACTGGGTGGACCTCATCCTGGGCAGGAAGTACTTCATATTTTGGCTTTGGCCTTGAACTTGCACAGCTAGTGGGATATCAGAAGATGTGATGCAGTAACAGTTTAAAACATGCTTATCATGAGAAAAAATGCTCCAGCTATCCTGATGTCTAAGGAGTAGGAAAGGCTTGTTGAGTAGACCTGGATCCAACCTTCAGCTGGAGGTCAAGTCCAGTCTACATCACCAACCCCCTCATTGACCCACAGATAGAAGAACAAAAATAGATATTTTTTCTAAGTCCTGGGTTTTAGGGTGCTTTGTTACACAGCAATAGTTAATATACTTATATATAGGTTATTATAAAGATTAAATGAGGTGACGTATATGAAACATCTTAATACAATGCCCATCAACCATTAAACGCTCAATAAATCATTTCTGCTATTATAAACAATGTTCATATTAGCATTTGGGTTATTTTTCCTTCAAATGTTGCTGGCGAAAAAAGGGATAGCACATAGCCTTTTGGCTGGAGTCTTGGCCTGGTGAGAAAAAGCTTGGCAGAGTACATTGCGAGGCAAGTCTCCTTTATACTGCCCTACCCTTCTAGTTCTTTCACCTCCGTTGTGGAGCACTGCAAGCAATGGCAAGATTAGACATTTCTTTGGGATTTTTTTTCTTTTGGAAAGAGGTCTTTTCGTGGCAACCAACTAAAATGGTAGGCTTTCCACAAGCTTCTTTGGGTGTGCAGTTGTAAGCATTTGGATGCTTGTGGTCTGATGCCGGCTCTGCCACTAGTTTCCCTGTTGCCTGAGGAACTTAACCTCCCTGTATTGCACTTCCCTGATTTACATAATGGGGCTGATTATAATTGCCAACCTCACAGGATTGTTGTGCGAATTAACTAATGTTTGTAAAGTGCCTAGAGGTCCATAGATGAAAGGTGCTATATAAGCCTATTATTATGTCATCAGAAATGAAATTCCAATAAGATTACACTTCCATTTAAATTCCCATTAATTTTGTCATCATTCTAGATTAATTCTCACCAGTTTTCTAGAGCAAATAAATAAATAAATAAGAGAAAAGGGTGATATATTAAAACATGAAGCATTCACATGAAAAGGAAATTAGCTAGGAAAAGCTAACACTTAGAAGTGATTTTTAAATTATTATCCTTTAATGAGCCCTGATCATGTAATCAATATTATGTAAAACCTAGATATGGTCTCTGAGTTTACAAACTAAATTATAAACCTGACTGATTAAATAGCTAACATTTTCTATTTCAAGTGTGTAGAAATGAATGCTATATAAAGGCCTATAACTCAACTCATTTTTAAATTGGACCTCTTGTTATAGGAAATAACCCCAAAAGATTAAAAGTGTATAAAGAGTATGTTTATGAGGTTATCATGTGGTCTGGTTAATTCTATATTAAGTCCATGTGAATTAGTGTTGATAATCAGACCTACTTAAGTGACCTGCAGGTAATTAGTACCATAAAGTTTGATTATAAATCCTCTCATAAAATCAGGAAATGTTAGATCTTGAACATCTGATTTAATCCCCTCATTTTACAGATAAGAAAACAGAGACCTCGAGTATTTAAATAGTTTACATAAAGTCACATATCTAGAGGTTGGCAGATTTGGGCCCCAAAGTCTCCAACTGATGCTGTTTCCAACACAGCTATTTGTACCTATGAATAAGAAAATTAGTTACTTATCCATGTTGTAACATAGATTATCTCTTCCATGCTCTTGGCATTGGGGATATAGTAGATAGATATTTCAAGTCCTCATTGTTCACTGAAGTAAGTTTTTTGTATTAATACTAGTAAAATGGCTGCCTTCATTTGGATACCACGCTGATTTCAAAAAATAAGACATTATTCTGGGTGTCCTAAATACATAGGAATGAATCCTTTTTCCAGGACTGTTGACAAGAGATGGCAGATGGGGCCTTGGAATCTGTTTTCTTCTTTGGAAATCCAGGGGGTGGAAAAACATCCAGTTCTCCAATTCTAAAGATCTGTGCATCTGAAATGCTGGGTTCATTAGAAGTAAAGAATCGTACTAGATCCTATGCTTTAACAAGGACAGTGCACTGGATTCCTTTAAATTGTAATGCCAGTAGAAGGAGATGGATGCTGTTGCTTCATTTTCCATTAGGTACATGCTACATACAGATAATAAAGGAAAAGTCTATTTAGAGGCCTAATGCACACTTATTTCTTAGGTTGCCTCATGCTGCTGATGTCTGAAGATGCAAATTTTCTTTTTAAAATTGGGAGTGGTATCAAGTCCAACTAAACTTCACTGGGTTATGGATGAAGGAAATTATGTTCCATTTGATGACTGCAGTGATGCCAAAAGAAACCGGAAAGACAAATGCCTGCCTTAAATATTGAGACAGAGAGAGATGGACTAAAAGATGCACTATAGGAAAACAGCAACAAAAGCTTTAGTTAGTGAGAATCTTATTCCTTCGCTAGATTCAGTTCATCTTTTTCACTCCAGGACCAGCTTTACCCATAAATTATTTTTCTGTTTCTAAGAAATTGAAATGTTGGTTGCTCAACACTAAGGTATGTAATCCTGAGGACTTCTTCATTTATTCCTACGTTCATTCATTCAATACTTTTCAAGCACCTCCTATCTTGTGGGATGCATTTTGGGAGGTGTTGTATGTAGTGACAAATATTATTGCTAATTTTTACATCATATTGTATATGTCATATACTGTTCTATCTGTCTTATGTATATTAATTCATTTGATCCTCACCACAACCCTACGATGTTGTAATTATTATCCCCATTTTACAGATGAGGAAAATGAGAGAGGTTGAGCAACTTGTTCAAGGTCATTGTATTAGTCATGTTTTTCATTTTCTGTATCTTATGTTTTGAAATCTTAAAAATCTTGATGGTCAGTGAAGTCTGTCCTTCCAAGGGTGAGCCACTCTTTAGAGATAACAAAGGGCTAGGCCATGAGCATACCTTTCATACCCAAACCAACTAATCTCCAACCACCTGCTTTATGTAGTCTCATATACCAAGCCAATATTTCCTCTGACCTAAATTATTCCAGGGTCAGATACCAGGCAACTAAGACCACTCCCATAGCCCAAAGCCCATTGGAATTATTCAAACTAGTCAATCCTGAACATGTTATTCTACCCCACCTTGCCTTTCCTACAGAAACACCAATAAAACCTCTGGCCTAGGCTTCCTCCAAAGCCCTATTTCTGTCTCCTATCCAAATCTGCTGTCTCTTCCTGTGGCCCTGCATGGCATGCCACACCTCTTGTTTCTCAAAGTGTGAATGACATTAAACTTTTCTTTCAGTGGCATTGATGTCTCCATGTCATCTATCAGTCACCGTGTTAAATCAAGACCTGAGCACTATTTACTTATAAATTTGAGTCTGTGCTCTTAACATATGTGCTATACTAATATAAATAATAACTTTAAAGGGCTCATTGTTTTGTTGGGAAACAAAGTGAGAACCAAACTGTTATAAAATACCATGTAAATACAATCATAAAGAGATCATTGTTATAACTGGCTCATTTGATAGCATTATTATCAGTGTGAAAATGTATACCCTTGTTTAATTCATATTTGGAGAAGTTTGTGTGAACTTGCTTGTTTTTATTTAGTTCATTTGAATTCAACAAATATTTAAGCATTTATTATATGCAGACACTTTGTCAGTTACTGAAGACACACATACAAAAAGGGAGCAGAGGATAAAATGCAACTTTGAGTGGTGGAGTGGAGAACACGGGTACTTAAATAGCAACCATAATACAGTGTAATAGATGCAAACACAGAGGAATGACTGTGAGAACTCAAGGGGGTAATTAGTTTTGATCCTAAAAAGCAGATGGGGCAGGTGTGCAGTAAAATTCCTGTGAAGAATTAGAAATTAGGAAAGTTTTGTGGGAGACGGCACAGGCTGGGGGCAGGAAAAGAGTGTGAAGTTTCATTTAGTTTGAAAGGAACAGAATTAGCCAGGATTTTGAGGCATGTTGTTATGCAAATCTGATGAATTGGTTTGTGTCTTTGAAGATCTGATTTTGTGGAATACCAAAAATGAGACTGGATTATTGATATGGTTTGGCTCTGTGTCCCCACCCAAATCTCATCTTGTAACTTCCACAATTCCCACGTGTTGTGGGAGGAACTCAGTGGGAGGTGATTGGATTATTGGGGGAGGTGGGTCTTTCCTGTGCTGTTCTGGTGGTGGTGAATGAGACTTACAAGATCTGATGGTTTTAAAAAATGGGAGTTTCCCTGTGCAAGCTCTCTTTGCCTGCCACCATGCACGTGAGATGTGACTTGCTCCTCTTTGCCTTACGCCATGATTGTGAGGCTTCCCCAGCCAGGTGGAACTGTAAGTCTAATTAAACCTTGCTCTTTTGTAAATTGCCCAGTCTCGGGTGTGTGTTTATGACATACAGCACGAAACAGACTAATACAGTAAATTGGTACCAGTAGAGTGGGGCACTGCTGAAACTATACCCAAAAATGTGGACGTGACTTTGGAACTGGGTAATAAGCAAAGGTTGGAACAGTTTGGAGGGCTCAGAAGAAGACAGGGAAATGTGAAAAAGTTTGGAACCTCCTAGAGACTTGTTGAATGGCTTTGAACAAAGTGCTGTTAATGATATGGACAATGAAATCAAGGCTAAGGTGGTCTCACATGGAGACGAGGAACTTGTTGGGAAATGGAGTAAAGGTGACTGTTGTTATGTTTTAGCAATGAGACTGGCAGAATTTTGCCCCTGCCCTAGAGATTTGTGGAACTTTGAACTTCAGAGCGATGATTTAGGGTATCTGGTGGAAAAAATTTCCAAGCAGCAAAGCATTCAAGAGGTGACTTGCGTGCTGTTAAAAGCCTTCAATTTAAAAAGGGAAACAGAGCATAAAAGTTTGAAACATTTGTAGACTGACAATTTGATAAAAAGAAAATCCAATTTTCTGAGGAGAAATTCAAGTTGGCTGCAGAAATTTGCATGAGTAATGAGGAGCTGAATGTGAATCCCCAAGACAATGGGGAAAATGTCTCCAGGGCAAGTCAGAGGTCTTCATGGCAGCTCCTCACAGCACAGGCCCAGAGTTTTAGGAGGAAAAAATGCTTTAGTGGGTCAGGCCCAGGATCCCTCTGCTGTGTGCAGTCTAGGGACTTGGTGCCCTGTGTCCCAGGTGCTCCAACCATTGACTAAAAGGGACCAACAGCTTGGGCTGTTGCTTCAGAGGGTGGAAGCCCCAAGCCTTGGCAGCTTCTATGTGGTGTTGAGCCTGCAGGTGCTCAGAAGTCAATAATTGAGGTTTGGGAACCTCTACCTAGATTTCAGAAGATGTACGGAAATGCCTGGATACCCTGGCAAAAGTTTGCTGCAGGGGCAGGGCCCTCAAGGAGAACCTCTGCTAGGGCAGTGCAGAAGGAAAATGTGGGGTGGGAGCCCCCACACACAGAGTCCCTACTGGGGCACTGCCTGGTGGAGCTGTGAGAAGAGGGCCATCATCCTCCAGACTCCTGAATGGTAGATCCCCCGACAGCTTGCACAGTGCACCTTAATGCCACAAACACTTAATGCCAGCCCATGAAAGCAGCCAGGAGGGGGTCTATACCCTGCAAAGCCACTGAGGTGGAGCTACCCAAGACCATGGGAACCCACCTCTTGCATCAGTGTGACCTGGATGTGAGACACGGAGTCAAAGGAGATCATTTTGGAGTTTTAAGATTTGACTACCCCGCTGGATTTCAAACTTGCATGGGGCCTGTAGCCCCTTGGTTTTTGCCAATTTCTTCTATTTGAAATGGCTGTATTTACCCAATGCTTCTACCCCCATTGTATCTAGGAAGTAACTAACTTGCTTTTGGTTTTACAGGCTCATAGGCAGAAGAGACTTGCCTTGTCATGGTTGAGACTTTGGACTGTGGACTTTTGAGTTAATGCCAAAATAAGTTGAGACTTGGGGGACTGTGGAAAGGTATGATTGGTTTTGAAATGTGAAGATAAGAGATTTGGGAGGGGCCAGAGGTGGAATGATATGGTTTGGCCCCGTGTCCCCACCCAAATCTCATCTTGTAATTCCCACAATTCCCATGTGTTATGGGAGGAACCCAGTGGGAGGTGATTGAACTATGGGGGCAGGTCTTTCCTGTGCTGTTCTTGTGGTGGTGAATGAATCTCACAAGATCTGATGGTTTTTAAAAAAGGGAGTTTCCCTGCTCAAGCTTTTTTTGCCTGTTGCCATTCATGTAAGATGTGACTTGCTCTTCCTTGCCTTCTGCCATGATTGTGAGGCTTCCCCACCCATGTGGTTCTGTAAGTCCCATTAAACCTCTTTCTTTTGTAAATTGCCCAGTCTCAGGTATGTCTTTATCAGCAGCATGAAAATGGACTAATACAACTATATTCATAATTTTAAGCCCAGATCACAGACAATACTGTATGGCAGTGGGGAGCAGGTCAGAGCAGTAGAGAGTGACAATTTTTGGAACTTGATAGACACAATTTTTGGAACTTGATAGACACAGAACTTGAGTTCACATCTTGATTTTCTAACTCACTGGTTGGATGTCATTGGGTGAATTACTTAATCTCTCTGAAGTCCAATATGAATAATTTTGCCTACCTAAGATGTGTAAAGCACCTAGCTAAGGCAAAAAGAAAGTTTTCTTTTACCATCTGGACAAAAGATTCTAGTCGATTTTAGTCAAAATATATGTAGAAGTACAGAACCCCCACAAAGATTGCATGAATTTTAAGATTATTCTAAAAGCTATGGCAGCAAGATTCAAAACAGGTTTTTGTTAATATCCATTATAATATGGGAATTATTAAAAATAAGATGTACCAATTTTCTGCCTTGTTTTCTCCTTTGATCCCTTAGTAGCAGTCTCTTGTTTGGATGGGCCTGAAACATGAACTGGTTTGTGAACTCTTGAACTATAAGTGGCTGGGGATATTATATCAGCAGAGTGTTACTCATATCATGCAAGAATTATAAATGAAAAGCAGAATGATGTATCAAATTGTTAGTGGCTTACTTTCATTTCCCAATGAGTATTTTTCTTTTCTTTCAGTCTTTCTCTTTCTTTTTCTTTTTTTTTCTTTTGAGACTGGGTCTTACTCTGTGACCTAGTTTGGAGGCACAATCTCAGTCTCTGTTCACTGCAACCTCCACCTTCCAGGGTCAAGCAATCCTCCCATCTTAGCCCCCCAAGTAGCTGGGACCACAGGTGCACTCCACCACACCTGGCTAATATTTTGCATTTTTAGTAGAGATGGGGTTTCACCATGTTGCCCAGGCTAGCCTTGAACTCCTGAGCTCAGGTGATCCACCCACCTTGGCCTTCCAAAGTGCTGGCATTACAGGTGTAAGCCACCGAACCCAGCCTCCAGGCAGTATTTTTCATTTGCTTTTCATCACCAAATGATCAGGCCCCAACATCTCTTCCAAGTCTTCCTTCTTGGTCGCTGTATCAGATTTCCCTGGAGGATGCACACACACCATTTTATGAGTGTTTGCTATGTTACGTGCAGTTTGGGACACTCGCTACATTTGCATATATTACAATGACCTTGGTTTTAAGCTTACTAAGCACTAACACGTTTGAACTCATCTGCTTTAGGCCTCCCTCTTGTCAATCGTAAGAGTTGGATTGATCACTGGATAATCTTTACTTCCAATGTGACACATATTCATTTATCATTTGATTTCATATTAGAGACTGACAGAAGTTGATTTATTGTGGATTAGTAGAGTAAATTCAGCAGTGTGTTGTTTCTTGATGCCACCTTAACAAGAGTTCATAGGGAGAAATCTGGAGTTAGACTGCCTAGATTATATCTTGACTCCTTCATATGCTGGTCTGGTGACATCAAGACAAATACCTTAATTTCTACGGACCTCAGTCTTCTCAAGCATAAAAGTACCTACTTCATAGAGTTGTGGTGTTAATTAAATGAGATAATATTTAGCCCAGTGCCTGGTATGTAGTAAGTACTCAAAAGATATTAGTTACCATTTTTATTGACAAGGACAACTCAGTGCAACTAACTTCCCTATGCTGTCCATTACATTAGCCACCAGATGTGGTTATTTATATTTAAATTAATTAAAATTAAATTGTAAAAAATCAATTACTTAGTTGCACCAGCTACATTTCAGGGACTCAACAGCCACATGTGACTAATGGCTACTGCTGGATTATGCAGATATGGAATATTTCCATCATCGTAGAGAGTTCGGTTGGACCATACTGACAATAACATTGCCATCAAACCCTAACAATAATGAAAGAAAACTGGCAAATGCACCACATACTTAAAAAAAATCAGTTGTCTGTTCTGCTAGGGCTTTAAGCTCAAAGAAATCCGAGATACCTAGTTTAAGTGTGTGTCACCCTTTTGAAACAATTATAGCCTTATTTTTTTCCAGTTGTTTTGTTTCTCCCTGCCCCTTCTCCTATTTTAAATATCTTTCTGATGGAGTTACATTCCATATGTAACATTGTTACAGGTGCAGAATTGTTTCTTTTAATCCTGAATGCGGTAGCACATGTGCAGCAACAGCACTGAAGGCCAACACACTATTACTGTGCATCCAGGCCTCTCTCTCACAGTCTGTGGGTCAACAACGTTCTTCTTTGCTTGCTAATGCTTTATTGTCTCTTAGTATACATTGGAATAATAATGGTAATTTATGCAGATATTTTGTATGCATAGCAAATAATGAGAAACACCTGCAGAAATTTCCCTCCTTCTCTGAGTTCAGCAACTAATTATATTTTTAAATAATGGCTACCATTGAACACAATTATCCAAATCACTTTAAGTAATGGAATCTTTTTAAGGTGTTTTTGAAAATTTTAGCACAGTTTTTAAACACTCATTTTTATCTAGATGATGGGAGAAAAAAAAAGGCTAGTGGGCGGCTTACTCACCCAAAAAGCAGTTTCTGCCAAGAATAGATCGGTCCGGAATATTCCTCTGGGCCCAGTCTTCACTCCAGAGGTTATGACCAGCTGATGAAAACCAGGTTTTCCAAAGAGCTTACCTTCTTAATTTTGGTGCCTCGCTCTTCTTCCCTTTCTTCCTTTCTTAATGTAATATAAAAATAATTAGATTGCCTCTAAAAATTCTCTGTTTTAAAAGCACAAATTGCCACATGATTTTCCCTTCTGTCAATTTAATAGTTTGAGTGGGAAAAGCACTGGCTGGCAAGTCCGAAGACCTAGATGTTTTGTCTTCCTTGGTCTCCATTTCCTTTTCCATACATTTGGAAAGTGGAGACAGATCAATTCCTAACACCTTTCTAACTCTAAAATCTGCAACCCCATGACAGCCACAGATCTTTGTACCATAGCACACCAGGAATCAGGTTTAGCAAAGAGAATCTGAAAAATAAAAGTGGCTAGCCAAGAGCAAGGCCAATAAAAATACATATTTTCCTCTCCATATTGAAACTTTGGGTTGTGTTCTTAATTGGAGCAAAGTTCCAGTAACTCGATGTATATGTGTGTAATATGTGTGTGTGTATTTACGTGTGTGTACATATCTGGAGGTTGGAAGTTAAATCCTCAGACACACACACACACACATATATAAATACATATATATAAATAGAACAATTTGGAGAATTTACATCTTCCTTTTAGGCACTGTGGCATTGCCAGCATGATGTGAAGGTGACCGATTTCACTTCCTAACATTTCTAACCCCCCTTCTATGTGCCTACCAGGAATTACTGCTCCGTGGAAGGAAAAATCAGCTCTTGCATAAATCATATCTTTTTTCTGTCAGATTTGGGTTCATTTGGTCGTCTGGCATTTATGGAGTGCTCCTTAAAAAATGAATAAGTAATAAGAATTCCTGACCTCATGGAGTTTACAATCTGGAGATGGAGGTAAGTGCAGTATCAATCAAATTCAAAATAAAATGGATGAAAATAAAATAATATGTAGGAGCTTAGATGAAACAACTGTTTATTTTCACATGGGAAATTAAGGAGAATCTCTTGAAAGAGGTAAATTTGAGCAGGACTCTAAAGAACAACAAATAGTGAGCTTATGTGTTCCAGATTTTAGTCTATAGACTAGCACTACTGTATACTGAAGTTTAGCTAATCTAATTGATAAAAGCATAAAGGATAAAAAGAAGAAAAATGAGATAAATGTGATGATTTTTAAAAACTAAATATAGCTAATGGAAAAGGATGTCTTTTTTTCTTTCTGAGATTATGTTCTATCTGTTCTTTTGTTGCTAAAGTCTCCTTTATTAAACAATGATCAGAATATATGGTAATTATCAGGACTTCTTTCACCATTTTTTGGCAAAATATTAATAAAAAGCTGGCAAATAAGTGTCAGTCTCAAAGCCTGAATATTTGGTTGACATTTTACTGGATCATTAAATCTAAATTCTGATTCCTCTGTGTTACAGTTCCCCTATTTCCTTCTTTGTTTTGCCAACTTCCAAGGGGCTCTGTGATTTCCTAAAAGAATGAAGGAGGAAGGTAAGAAGCCAATTGGCTTTTTAGGTTTTATTTTTCCTGTGCAAGTATATTACATTGATAATCTCAACAAGAAAGAGAGAAACAGACAAACAGAGAGGGAGACAGACAGAAGCAGAGACAAAAAGTGAGCAAATGCAAGGAGCAATGAACAGTTTTACGGTACAGTTCATATAAAAAACCAGTTGATGGACATTTTTCAATACCCACAAGAAGGTAATCACTACACATTTGTAGAGGAACATCTCCTGGTCATTGTTTCATTTAATCATATCTCTTCTTTTTTTTTGGGGGGGGACTTAGCTGAGGTGCAGTGGCATGATCTTGGCTTACTGCAATCTCTGCCTCCCAGGTTCAAGAGATTCTCATGCCTCAGCTTGTGAGCATCACCACGCCTGGCTAATTTTTGTATCTTTCCTTTTAGCAGAGACAGGGTGTCACCATGTTGGCCAAGCTGGTCTTGAACTCCAGACCTCAGGTGATCCGCCTGCCTAGGCCTCTCCAAGTGCTGGGATTACAGGCATGAGCCACTACCCCCAGCCTAATCTTATACCTTTTTAATGAACAAAAAGAAAGGGAAAAAAGTCAAGGGAAAGAATTATAGTGGGTGGGCATTAACTCCACAGGAAGCTTCAGACCAGACCTGGGTTGAACGTGACAAAAGGAAATGCGTGTGCAAAGGTGCCTCCCGAGCCCAGTCATGGTAGACAGTGGCATCAGAAACCAAAATGGGAAATAACTTTGCTTTTTAAGTTCACTATTTTAAGGGGGGGAAAATCATTCTTCTCAATTTTGGAATTTGTACTAAAACTTAAGTTGATGCTAGTCCTATTTCCTTAATATATAAGCTTCCTCTCTTATGAGAGCTTTTGATGTGACTCATCTTGCAGGTGAATAGTTAACAATTAAATGCCTGTGTTTTTATTAACAAGGGAAAGGTGTGCACTTCTAAACAAAATGGAGGCTCATGAGCAAAACCCGCGGAGCTGCCCCAGCAATGAAGTGAAGAGACTTGTAACTTGGTGCCTGAGCCTGTTCTAGCTGAGGGAGGGAAAGGAAGGAGTTCATTTGGAATCGGAAGAGTAAGTGATATGTTGTCGGTAATTATGTTATCGCCATACTCTTGCTTCTGGACGACCAGCTCTCTTTCTATTACCCTCCTTCGACACACAGAAATCATGTCCGTTTCCATCCCGAGCCTCATTTTCCATGTTAAACTTTCAAATACTTAAACTCTGTGGTGAATGAGAAAGACTGTGGCTTGAAAATGGCTTGACAAGAATGAATGCTTTCATTCTTTCAAAAGGATCCTTAAAGTAGAATTGAAAGTCGGCATTGTAATTACTCAGAATGTTGAAGTGTACTAAAACACATCGCATCCGACTTGCGTGGATGGCTGCAATCTTTTGTAGACACAGTCATATGACCGTGGTGCAGATTCTTGTCTCTGTTACTAACAACACTTTACTTTTACATTAAACACAGTCTTCAGGAAAAAAAAAAAATCTACTTAAGGGACAGCTCTTGGCTGTTGCTGTTCTGAACATACCTTAACACAGACAGAAAGTATTTGTGGGCTGTTTACAGTTACGATGTCAGAAGAATGCTTTTTATCACGGTAATTTGGAGAGTGTAAGATGGTGGCCCCTGGGGAAATCTGACTCAAAATAAATATCTAAAAGCATATATCAAAGGTGCTTGGAAAGATCATTTTAGAGGAGCTGGTTAATTGTAAGATTTTTACCCCCTCTCAGATGATCTTTGAGGATAAAATCTGAAAGGACAAGCATAATCTAGATTTAATTGTACACTTACGATGTTCCTTTAGGAAATCATTAATATTTTTAATAGTGAAGTTATAAATTTATTTCTAAAGCTACAGAGACAGCCTCAACTGCCTTTTTTCCAACATACACTTTAACATATTCAAAAATGTCCTAAAATGTGGACTCTATCCCCTATAGGAGAGTATTTTTCTAATACCACCAGGAAATAAGCATCAGGATGCTTGGCTGTTCTTTCACCCCAAACACCAAAACTTATACCTTACTGAAAATAAGTCAGAAAAACTTGAGAGTTCTGGGAATGCCTCTAAATACAAGGTGCAAGTAGATCACTACAGTATGCTGTGTCGAAATCTGTTTAATAGTCACCAGATTTTTACTTTCCTCCGTTCTTAAATCGCACTATTGAAGCATAGCCACAAGAGGGAACCATTGTTTAAATGTTGGAAAGACTGGGTTGGTTTGAGGCATTCATCCAGCTCAAACCTCTCTTTAATATAAGAACCTGGTCAAAAGGATTGAACAAAAAAAGTAAAAAAAAAAAAAAAACCAGATGCAGTCATCGATTCAGTTATATTTTAGATAGCTGAACTATTTCTGCTTTTAAACATACAAACAATCAAAGGTGTTCCTAGGACTGTAACCTGGCAACAGAAAGCAAAGACCAGAGTCAAGCACCTAATAGAAATTCATGTAATAAAGAAAGCACTGGTGAGTTTTTATTTTTCCATTGCTTCTAGCTTGCCTAAGAATAAGGCAAACTTTTTTGACACAAACAGAAAATACTGAACTATTAGGAAACAAAGACAAATCTAAGCCTTTAAGCTCAAACTATTGCCTATCAAATAGCAAATCGTAACAATGATTGGTAACCGGAGAAGGGGAACATATGTTGTAAAGACTTCTTGCTTACCGCCCTGTGAACCAGCACAATTGTGAAATTTAGACTAATGTTATAAAAGACATATAGAATGGCTTCTTGGAGGTTGCACGGCACCAGGCTGGCACAGGTCCAGTTTCCGCACCAACAGAACTGCAAAACAAACTGGAAAATATTTGATGCCAGTAGGGCTTTTATAGGAAAACAGATGACGGCTGAGATTATTAATCCTGACAGTTTCCTGATTTATTAGGACGTGTCATCCTCTCCTTTTGTATAATTTGGCAAATGATCATAGTATTAGACTTAGTGGAGGCAGAGCTAAAGGTTTCCGCCCATCCTTTAACAGTGGCAGCAGGTATAAAGCAATACAGATTGGGTTTAGGCAAGAAGTAGATGAAATGAATTTTCAGTTACATATTGTCATTTGAGGAACACTGAGTGAATTTTCAGTTACATATTTTCATTTGAGGATCACTAAGTCGGTGGTTTTTTTTTTTTTTTTTTTTAAGGACTGTCAACCTAGATACAGCTATGTAACTAAAATGCATTAATTAACTCTGAGAAATATACCTTTTGTTTATTTAATAAATCCAAAGTAAAGGTGACTAAATTTAAAACCCAGGTCTCTAGCAATTAAGAACAAATGTTACTGTTTACCGTGCAAGCAGTGAGAAACAAAGAAAACAGTCAGAAAATAGTAGTAATCTTTGAAAGCCATTCCTCTAAATTGTTATATGCTATAAAACGAAACACATGGAATTTCTCACTCTGAATCATTCATACAAAAATCACTAAAACAATCTTGAGTGACTTCATAGTAAACTCAAGAAAGAAAACACTTGATATATTTTATTAGTGATCTCCTTCACAAAGATATTTTTATATTCTATTTTTATAATCCCTTGAATTTAAAATAACTGCAACAGAAATTAAGTCTCAATCAAAATGTATCACAAAGATATTTCCAATGAAACAATATTATCTCTGAGACAGTTTTATCAAAATATAAAAAATCAAACTTAAAATGCTATAATTGAACACTTTTTTATTAAGAATAACCATGCCTGCACCTATGTTTCAAGACTGACATATTGTGCAATAAACAGCAATCAGTCTAAAGATGCTATATTAAACAAACCAAGTTTTGTTTTGCTAAACTAAGCAAAATTAGTTGAATGCCCTAAGTAATAGTTGCTGGTATTTTTTTCTAAATTATTTCTCCACTTGTTTTTGTGTCTATGCATAAATTAAAAATCTGCTGAAATTTATTATTCATCTGAGATGTAATTAATATGCAAAATTATGCAAATTAAGATGCAATTAGGCTTCAATTCTCTAGTGGAATTTTCCATTATAATTTAATACAAAGTAATAGAGTAATTGGTGTCACGTGTAATTACGGTTACTCACGTGTACTTGCAGACGTGCAAATGATGTGGTATATGTTAGTTATCCTATGCAAATGGATCATGCAATCTCTTAATACTTGGGAATGAAGTAAACAAAGATGGTCTTCAAAAAACGGGTGAGAGGGACCCCTCTTTCTTCTCATGTGCTACCATTTTGAGGAACTATGTGAATAATTGTAACTAATTTCCTTGCAGTTATTTCTAAGAATTTTTAAAGTGGTGTTATGCAGTGCATTGTTTATTACTTTAGAGAAATTATTTCTAGCAAAAAATGAATCTTTAAACAGAGACCTAATAGTGATTCAGATGCCACATAGGTGCACCCAGGATGACAGCAAGCAAACAAAAACTGTGTCTATCGGGGCAGAGGCTGTTTTTGTATCAGGCTCAAAAAGTCTCTTCTCTAAAAGAAATAACATAGACAGCTTTGCCAAATAAATCATTTAACAATTTTCTGTTATTTCCTGATTATGAAGTTGACCAATTTGCTTTGCAACCTTTGCAGAAGCCACACAGTTTGATTTTTAAAACCAAAATTTCTTCCCTCCTAATATGCAAAATTCTAGGAGAATTCAGTGTCATTTCTCTCTGAATGAATAAAGCAATGAGTAAATTGAACTATATAATTCTGTATGTCACTAACTCTGCCATTTGGTTCAAGGGACTCATCTGCTAACTACCGTGTTTCTCCTTGTGCCTTTCTACAGAAATGAAAAGAACGGCTCTCCCATGCGCTTGTCCTGAGCCTGGAGCTGCTGCTTATAATTTCTCCATGAGAAATGATTACTGCTTGTTTTAAAACACCCATGCTGTGTTGAATCTTGCACAGAAAACATTATGATCTCGACACTTTCCTTCTCATAACTGAAGCACACACTTTAAGACGAGTATTTTATATTCTCAGCTCCAATTAACCTGAAGTGTTTCTCTTCCCTATGTCTCCCCCCACCCCCACACCCTTCACCTGAGTCTATCCTTCTACCCTTTGTAACAGACAGATTTTGTTTTTCCAGGAGGGGATGTGTGATATACTCTGTTATAATTAATAAGTGTAGGCACTGGAAAACAGGAAGCGGCATGATATAAAGTAGTAGATGAGCAGCTTCACTCTTTCTCCACTATATTCCTACTTCCTATCCCTTTTCCTCCACCCACTGTGGATGGTTATTTGAAATAACAGGCATGGATAAGAGAAAATAAAAGCTACCATTTGTCTCTGAGGCTGCACCCTTTTGTAGCCCCACCCATTCATCCATATGTGGCTTTCCCATTCATTCCAGTAATAATACCAATTACTATGCAGGCAAGGCCATTCTTATTCACATTTGCAGCTCACTGTGGACATTTATGCTACACTCTGAGCAACATTCATATCTTCAACAACATCGATTATACAGCTGTTGTACAATCATTGTAAATGAAATATACAATGCCTCATTCAGCTCTCCGAATCATTTGTGATCCTTGGATGTGGGGCAGGAGGGAGGTAGCTGTTCCCTCTGCCTTACTTTTCTCTGGCACTGACCTCATTTTCTAAGTCCAGATACTTCCAGGGGCTTAGGGTAAGGAAGAGGCCAACAGGCCAGTTTGTAAATAACCAAAAAAGCTGAAGCAGTGGTTTGTTTTTGTGTGTTTGTTTGTTTTATTTTTTTGACAGGAGGGACTTTGGAATCCAGTTTAATGGAAAAAGGAGGCCCCAGAGTCTTCAGCGTTACAAACAATGACTGTTCCTGGACTTGTGTGAACACACATCCCAGGTCAGACAGATGGACCTTGACTCAAGCTTTCTGAGATCACCCAACCAGAATGTCCAGTGTAGGCATATGCTTCTCTCTTTGTGCTATTTCCTCTCTTTCCTCATCAACTTTTCTCCTCTGTTCTCAACAGGTTACATTTATTGGGCAAAACCATTATTACATATCCGTTTTTTCTTCTTTGAGGAAATTTTTAAATTTGGTCTGCCTTTTCCAAAGATATCTAATTCATGAATCTTTTGATGTTTCTTTCTTTCCCCAATTTTGGTTCTTTCAGCCCTCAGACTCAGATAGCTGAATTGACATACACAAGATGCTCTGCACGTGACCATCCACTCACCCATGTATAGTCACATGCAATGATTGCAAGTCAAATTATGTTTGTTTTATAGATAAAAAGGTCAAGGTCTTAAAGAAGGCTGTATAGATAATAAATGATGGAGCCGAGACTTGAGTGAAAAGACTAGCTTTTTTCTCTATAAAAATTTATTTTTATTTATCAAATGCTTTGATATTTCTTTATCTAAAGTTTTTCAAATAAGCTTTTTTACATTTTATCATCTAGGAAAATCAAAAATATCTTATAATTAATAAAATTTTGACAGTAATTCTCAGAAAAACAGCAGTGATTATGTAGCTGTTGATGTTTGTATATGCACAAACTTTTTTGTTGTTATTCTAGGTGAGTGATGGAACAATTGAAATCCTTTGAATGTTTAGCCAACAATCTTTAACTTAAGGACCATTTAAAGAAAGAACACAAGTCTTCCTGTTTGAAAATTCTCCATTGACATCTTCTAGTAAGATCAAGAAAGTGCCAACATGAAAACTCTCGTTATGGTTTCAGTGACTTAGAAAAAATTCCAGGAGACAATGGGGAGCACTCTTTTAACTGCTACATCACCAGTGCTGCTAATAGCACCAACAATAATACTGTGTTTAAATCACAATGGAAAACTAATTCATGTCAGACTAATAATGTGGGGAGGTTTTAAGAATACAAACCAAATTATTTCACTTAGTATTTCTTACACACACACACACACACACACACACACACGCCCCCATAAGTGACATATGATAAAAATTACTGTGAAAATAACTCTGAAAGAGCTCTTTAAATAATTATAAAACAACAATTCCGAGTGATAAGAAAGCATTGTGTCATAGGTTAATTAGCAGCCATCTTTTCTTTCTTTGGGGCACATAAAATAATGATGCATCTTGTTTTTAGTGGTGTCTCAGAAACATGGAAATATATTAGAAACTCATTTCATCTCATAAACATTGTAGGAGGTTGGTGCTATTTGTTTCACTTTATATATTAAGGACTGAGGTAACAGAACTAACTTGTGAGGTTATGTATCTAGTACATCCTGAAGCAAAAATTGGAACCCAGATAATTTGACTGGAGTTCATGCTTACACTGGACCAAATCTGGCCTATAGACAGAATTTGTTAAGTTTAGACATTGATTTTTTTCTCTAAACTTATTATTACTTTGCTGTTGTTGTTATAGGCACTTAAAATTAGGAAATTTGGGGGAAGCAAGATGGCCAAATAGAACAATCTAGCAATTCTTCCCATGGAGGAACACCAAATTTAACAACTATCCCCACAAGAAAGCATCTCCATAAGATACAAAAGTCAGGTAAGCAATCACGGTAGCTGGTTCTAACATTATGTCAAGGAAAGAGGCACTGAAGTGGGCAGGAACGACAGTGTTGCATTGCCTACATCACTCCTTCCTCATCTTTTGGCAGCTCATGAAGAGAGAATCTGTATGCTTGGGTGAGGGAGAGAGACATGATTGCAGGAACTGGCAGTGAAACTCAGTCCTGCCCTGTCACAGTGGAACACAGCATAGGGCAGAATTTGTCCAGTGACCATGGAAGAAGCATTTAAAGCAGCCCCAGCCAGAGGGGACTCCTCCACTCCAGTGGCAAGAGCCTGAGTTTTGCCTGGCCCCACCACCAGAAACTAAAGTGCCATGGAGTCCTGAATAAATATTAAAGGCAGTCCACAAGGACTGCAGAACTTTGGCAAGTCCTTGTGCTGCACTGGACTCAGAGCCAGTGGACTTGGAGTGAATGTGACCCAGTGAGACACCAGATGGGGTGGCCAAGGGAGTTCTTGCATCACCCCTCCTCCAACCCCAGGCAGTGCAGCTCAGGGAAAGACTCCTTCTGCCTGAGGATAGTAGAGTAATGAGTAAAAGGAGTAAAAGAGTAAAGAGGACTTTGTCTTGCAACTTGGATATAAGCTTAGCCACAATAAGTAAGGCAGCAAGCACCTGAAGCCTCTGATTCCAGGCTCCTTGACGGAATTTCTAGACACACTCTGGGACAGAAGGGAATCCACTGCCCTAAAGAGAAAGATCCAGTCTTGGTAGTATTCACCACTTTATGACTAAAGAGCCCTTAGACCTAGAATAAATGTCATCTGTAGCCAGGCAGTAGTCACCACAGGCCTTAGGAAAGGCTCAGTAACATAATGTCTTCCCGTATGACCTGGCACGGTCCCAGCTGTGGTGGACACAGGATTGCTTGCATCACCCTTCACCAACTCCAGTTCAACATGGCAAGACTTCATTTGTTTGGTGGAAACTGAGGGATGAGAATAAGAGACTCTGCCTGGTAATCAAAAAAGTTTCTCCAGACTTTATCCAAGCCCATACTTACATGAGTCCGCAAGAGTTGCAACATTACTGGGCTTGGGGTGCCATCTAGTGCAGATACAACTGTAGTGACCAAAAACTTAGATCACAACACTCAATTCTCTTTGTATACCTGGAATGCCCTCTCAAGGAGGATGGTGCAAATAAGCCCCGACTGCACAGATAAAAATAAGTACCAAACTCTTTAAAGTCCAGACATTGTGAACATCCACAAGCATCAAGACCATCCAGGAAAACATGACCTCACGAACTGAACTAAAATAAGGTACCAGGGACCAATCCCAGAAGGACAGGCATATGTAACATTTCAGAACAGAGGATTCAAAATAGCTATTTCAAGGAAGCTTAACAAACTTCAAAATAATACAGAGAAGGAATTAAGAATCCTGTCAAAGAAATTTAACAAAGAGATTGAAATTTTTAGAAAGTCAAGCAGAAACTCTGGAACTTAAACATTCAGTTGACAAACTGAAAAATGCATTAGAGTCTCTCAACGGCAGATCTAATCAAGCAGAATAAATACCGAGGCTGAAGACAGGATACTTGAAAATACACAGTCAGAGGACAAAAAAGAAAAAAGAATGAAACACACTTACAATATTTAGAAAATAGCCTCAGAAGGACAGATCTAAGAGATACTGGCTTTAAAGAGGAAATAGAAAGAGAGACTGGGGTAGAAAGTTTATTCAGAGAAATAATAACACAGAACTTTTCAAATCCAGAGAGAGATATCAATATTTAAGTACAAGAAAGCCATAGAACATCAAGCACATGTAACCTAAATAAGACAATTAATAATCAAACTTCTAAAGGTCAAAGATAAGGATACTAAAGCATCAACAGAAAAGAAACAAATAACATACAAAGGAGCTCCAATGTCTGCCAGCAAACTTTTCAGTGGCAACCTTACTGGCAAGGAGAGAGCGGCATGACATATTCAAAGTGCAGAAGGAAAAAATCTTGTCTTAGAACATTATATCCAGGCCGGGCGCGGTGGCTCAAGCCTGTAATCCCAGCACTTTGGGAGGCCGAGATAGGTGGGTCGTGAAGTCAGGAGATCGAGACCATCCTGGCTAACACGGTGAAACCCCCTCTCTACTAAAAAATACAAAAAACTAGCCAGGTGAGGTGGTGGGCGCCTGTAGTCCCAGCTACTCGGGAGGCTGAGGCAGAAGAATGGCGTGAACCCGGGAGGTGGAGCTTGCAGTGAGCGGAGATCCAGCCACTGCGCTCCAGCCTGGGCGACAGAGCGAGACTCCATCTCAAGAAAAAAAAAAAAAAAAAAGAACGTTATATCCAATAATATATCCAACATATCCTTCAAACAGGAAGCAGAAATAAACACTTTCTGAGACAAACAAAAGCTGAGGGATTTTGTCAACACAGACCTGTCTCACAGGAAATGCTAAAGAAAGTTCTTCAATCTGAAAGAAATGGGTATTATCAAGCAATAAAAAATTATATGTGGGTACAAAACTCACTGATAACAGTAAGTGCACAAACACAGAATACATTAACATTGCAATTGTGGTATGTAAATTACTTATATCTTGAGTATGAAGACTAAAAGACAAGCCTATTGAGAATAATAAGTAGGCCAAGCACAGTGGCTCATGCCTGTTATCCCAGCATATTGGGAGGCCAAAGTGGCCAGATTGCTTGAGGTCAGGAGTTTGAGACCGGGTGGGCCAACATGGTGAAACCCCATCTCTACTAAAATACAAAAATTAGCTGGGCATGGTGGAGTGCACCTGTAATCCCAGCTACTCAGGAGGCTGAGGTAAGAGAATCACTCGCACCTGTGAGGCAGAGGTTGCAGTGAGCTGAGATCACGCCACTGCACTCCAGACTGGGAAACAGAGTGAGACTCTGTCTCAAAAAATAATAATAACTACAAAAACTTATTTAAAAATAGTACAAATGACAAAAATAGAAACAACAAGAAGTTAAATAGTGGGGTGATGAACTTGAATTACACAGTCTTTTTTAGTTTTCTCTTTGCTTGCTTTTTTTTTTCTTAGAATCAGAGTTAAATTGTCATGCATTGTCATCAGTTTAAAATAATGGCTTATGGGGCTGGGCGTGGTAGCTCACACCTGTAATCCCAGCATTTTGGGAGGCCAAGGCAGGCAGATCACGAGGTCAGGAGATCAGGACCATCCTGGCTAACACGGTGAAACCCCGTCTCTACTAAATATACAAAAAAAAAAAAAAAAAAAATTAGCCGGGCATGGTGGTGGGCACCTGTAATCCCAGCTACTCGGGAGGCTGAGGCAGGAGAATGGCGTGAACCCAGGAGGTGGAGCTTGCAGTGAGCCAAGATCATGCCACTGCACTCCAGCCTGTACAACAGAGTGAGACTCAGTCTCAAAACAAACAAACAAACAAACAAACAAACAAACAAATGGTGTATAAGATGTAATTTGCAAGCATTGTGGTAGCCCTAAGTAAATAAATAAACAAAAGTAGATACATGAAATATGAAAAGCAAGAAATTAAAACATACCACCTGAGAAAAATCGCTTTTCCACAAAGGAAGACAGGAAGGAAGGCAGGCAAGCAGGAAGGAAAGAAGGCCATAAAACTACTAGAAAACAAAGAACAAAATGAAAGTAGTAAATTCCTACCCATCAATAAGAACATTGAATGTAAATGAACTAAATTCTCTAATCAAGGGACATGAAATGGCTCAATGGATTAAAAAAACAAAAACAAAACAAAAAACCATGACCCAAATATATGCTGCCTACAAGAAACTCACTTCACCTATGAAGACACACAGACTAAAACTAAAGGGATTAAAAAGATATAACATGCAAATGAAAACCTAAGAAATAAAAATAAAAAGCTGGAGTAACTATACTTACATTAAATAAAATATATTTTAATACAAAAACTATGAAAAGAGACAAGGTTACATAATGATTAAGGGGTCACTTCAGCAAGAGGAAATAACAATTTTAAATATATTCATGTACCACACTGGACCCCCCAGATATATAAAGCAAATTTTATTAGAGCTAAAGAGAGTTAGACCTCAATACAATAATCACTGGAGAACTAAACACCCCACTGTCAGCATTGGACATACAAAAAATTAACAAAGAAACATTAAACTTAATCTGCACTATAGACCACATGGACCTAATAGATATTTGGAGAACATTTCATCCAACAGTTGCAAAATACAAATTCTTCACAGCACATGGATTATTCTTGAGAATAGACTATATGTTAAGTCACAGAACAAGTCTTTAAAAACTAAAAAAAAATTGAAATCATATTAAGTAATTTGACCACAGTGGAATAAAAGTATAAATCAATAACAAGAGGAACTTTGAAAACTATACAAACATATATAAATAAACTGTATGCTTCTGAATGAGGAGTGAGTCAATAAAGAGATTATAAAGCAAATTTCTTTAAACAAATGAAAATGGAAACACAGCATACTAAAACCCATGGGATACAGCAAAAGCATTGCTAAGAGGAAAGTTTATAGCAGTAAGTACCTGCATTAAAAAAGTAGAAAAACAGCCGGGTGCAGTGGCTCATGTCTGTAATCCCAGCACTTTTGGAGGCTGAGGTGGGAGGATCATGAGGTCAGGAGATCAAGACCATCCTCACTAACACAGTGAAACCCTGTCTCTACTAAAAATGCAAAAAATTAGCCAGGCATGGTGGCGGGCACCTGTGGTCCCAGCTACTGGGGAAGCTGAGGCAGGAGAATGGTGTGAACCTGGGAGGTGGAGCTTGCAGTGAGCTGAGATCGCACCACTGCACTCCAGCCTGGGCGACAGAGCAAGACTCTATCTCAAAAAAAAAAAAAAAAAAGTAGAAAAACCTCAAATAAACAACCTAATGATGCATCTTAAAGAACCAGAAAGCAAGAGGAATCCAAACCGAACATTAGTAGATACAAGAAATAATAAATATCAGAGCACAAATAGCTAAAATTGTAACAAAAATATGAAAGACAAAAAACATGAAAAGTGAAATTTTTGAAAGGCAAGTTTTATTCAAATGTAGGACAAAAGAAAGAAGCACAAATAAAATCAGAGATGAAAAATGAGACATTACAACTGATACTGCAAAAATTCAAAAGATCATTAGTGACAACAATGAGCAGCTATATCCCAACAAATTGAAAACCCTAGAATAAATAAATAAATCCCTAGATATATAAAACCTACTAAGATTGAATCATGAAGAAATTCAAAACCTGAATAGACCAATAACAAGTAATGAGATGAATGCTATAATAAAAAGTCTCACATCAAAGAAAATTCTGGATCCCAATGGTTTCACTACTGAATTTTACCGAGAATTTAAAGAAGAACCAAAATCAACACTATTCAAACTATTGCAAAAAAATAGAGGACAGGGGAACACTTCCAAACTCATTCTATGAGGCCAGTATTACCGTGAAAACAAAACCAAAGACACAACAAACAAGAAACAGCATGCCAATATCTCTGATGAACATTGATGCAAACATTCTGAACAAAATACTAGTAAACCAAATTAAACAACACAATAAAAGGATCATCCATCACAACAAAGTAAGATTTATGCCAGGGCTGCAAGAATGTTACAACCTATGTGACTCAATCGATATGATACGTCATATGAACAGAATGAAGGACAAAAAACATATGATAATTTCAATCAATGCTGAAAAAGCATTCAATAAAATTCAACATCTCTTCATAATAAAAATCCTCAAAAAGATGGCTCTAGAAGGAACATACCCCAACACAATAAAACACATACATAACTGACCCAAAGCTAGTATCAAATGTGGAATACATGAAAGTCTTTCCTCTAAGATCTGGAAAATGACAAGGATGCACATTTTAACTGTTGTTTTTCAACATAGTACTGGAAGTCCTAACTAGATCAGTTAGACAATAGAAGATATAAAGCGCAACCAAATTGGAATAAAAGAAGTCAAGTTATCCTTGTTTGCAGATAATATGATCTTATACTTGGAAAAAGCTAAAGACTCTGCCAGAACACTATTAGAACTGATAAATGAATTGGGTAAAATTGCAGGATACAAAATGAACACATAAAAATCAGCACCTTTTCTGTATGCCAATAGCAAATAATCTGAAAAGAAAAAACTGAGAAAGTAACCCCACTAACAACAGCTATAAATAAAATAAAATATCTAAGAATAAGCTTAACCAAAACATGAAGGATCTCCACAATGAAAACTATAAAATATTGGTGCAAGAAATTGAAGAGGACACAGAAAAATGGAAAAATATTCCATGTTCATGAATTGGAAAAATCAATGTTGTTATACTATCTATTCTACACAAGGCAGTCTACAGATTCAATGCAATCCCAGTCAGAATACCAATAACATTCTTCGTAGAAAGAGAAAAAACATCCTAAAATTTATACGATACCACGAAATGCCCAGAATAGCCAATGCTATCCTGAGGGGGAAAAAAAAAAAAAAAAAAAAAAAGCTGGAGGAATCACATTACCTGATTTTAAATTATATTACAGAGTTATAGTAACCAAAACAGCATGGTACTTTCATAAAAACACATAGCTCAAGGGAACAGAATGGAGAACCCAGAAATAAATACACATACCTACAGTGAACTCATTTTTGACAAAGGTGCCAAGAACATACACTGGGGAAGGGACAGTGTCTTCAACAAATGGTGCGAGGAAAACTGGATATTCATATGCAGAAGAGTGAACAGACCCCTCTCTCTCACTATATATAAAAATCTAATCAAAATGGATTACAAATTTAAGTCTAAGAGCTAAAACTATGAAACTACTAAAAGAAAACGTTGGGAAAACTCTCCAGGGCATTGGAGTGGGCAAAGGTTTCATGAGTAATAGCTCACAAGCCCAGGCAACCAAAGTAAAAATTGACAAATAGGATCACATCAAGCTAAAAAGCTTCTGCATAGCAAAGGAAACAATCAACAAAGTGAACAGACTATCCCCAGAATAGAAGAAAATATTTGCAAGCTGACCATTTGGCAAGAAATTGATAACCAGACTCTACAAGGAGCTTAAATAACTCAATAGGAAAAAAATCTAATAATCTGATTAAAAATGGGCAAAAGGCCCGAATAGACATTTCTCAAAAGAAGACATACAAATGGTTAACAGGTATATAAAAACATGCTAGCATTATTAATCATCAGAGAAATGCAAATCAAAACTAAAATGAATTATCATCTCATTCCTGTTAAAATGGCTTTTATCAAAAAGACAGACAATGAGGAGTCCTGGTAAGGATATGGAAAAAGGAAAACTCTCACACACTGTTGGTGGGAACATAAATTAATACAGCTGCTATGGAGAACAGTATTGAGTTTCCTCAAAAAATTATAAAAAAAGAAAATTATCATGTAACATGGCAATCTCATTGCTAGGTATATATCCCAAAGAAAGAAAATTATTATATCAAAGAAATATCTGCATTCCTATGTTTATTGCAGCATTATTCACAATAGCAAGATTTGAAATCAACCTAAGTGTCCATCAACAGATGAATTAATAAAGAAAACATGATACATATGCACAATATAATATTATTTGACCATAATAAAGAACGAAATCCTATCATTCACAAAAACATGGATGGAACTGGAGGACATTATGTTAAGTGAAATAAGTCAGGGACAGAAAAACAAATTTTGCATGTTCTCACTATATGTGGGAGCTAAAAATTAAAACAATTGAACTCCTGGAGATAGAGAGTAGAATGATGGCTACCAGAGGCTTGTAAGGATAACAGGGGACTTGGGGGATTTTCAGATGGTTAATAGGTGCAAATATATAGTAGAAAGAATGAATAAGACCTCATATTCGATAACACGACAGGGTGACTACAGTCAATAATAATTTATTTTATATTTAAAATAACTAAAAGAGTGGAATTGGAATGTTTCCAACATAAAAAAATGATAAATTCCTGAAGTGAAAGATATCTCATTTACCCTGATGTGATTATTACTGGATGCCTTTATCAAAAGGTGTACCCCATATGGTGTATTACATTGCATGCCTTTATCAAAACATGTATCCCATAAATATATACACCTACTGTGTATCCCTAACAATTAAAAATTAAATAAAATCAATTAAAAATGGGAAATTTTGTGTAAGAACTTGAATTTCCAACCTTTTATGAAATCAGATCCAGCAATCTGGATGTCATTCTTCTCATTCTTCTCACCTAATAATAATAGGTTTCAGATTTGCTGCCTCCCCTTAAAGAGGCAGACTCTCCAATTTGTCCCCAGTCTGCTCCCTTTACCTTCCTCACTCCTCATTTCCCTGTAGAGTGTGTTTTTATATTCTTTTAGTAATGTTGCTGTATTCACACAAGGGACACCCCTTGGAGAACCTTCTCCTCACAAATCACGATTCCTACCTTAACCCCACCTGTCCTCACCTATACCCCCATGTAGCACAAGTACCATCAGGCCAAAGCGGGCTGAAATGCCTCTTGCCCAAAGTTGTGAAATCGAAACCATTGTTTTTGTCCATGGTATCAAGCAGGAATTGATCAGAGAAGTGAATGTTCCAGGAGTGACAGAAAATATGGTGCTTCTCATAGAGATTTTACCATTTAACATTGTGGGAGCTGGTGAAACTGTAGATGTGGGGCTATTGTGTTTGCATCTAGTTCTGAGCCTGATGTCAGCAGGGCTTACTGTGCCAAAAAAAGAAAGGTGGCTGTTAAGTAGGAAGAGCAGGACCAGCTGGAACCTCTGAGGAGATCTGGGACCCACGTCCATGCTTCCTGCTTGGTTAATGAGAGTCATCTGCTGGAGATGCCAATCCTCTTATGGAGATAAATAGAATCCTGGCCCACAGTTCACAGAAGGTGAAGGATGAGACCTCGCCAGAGTTAGAAGAATAGTGCTCGACTACTGCCCCACACCAACCAGGTAAGCCAGCACACCTGTGATAAGGTGCATGAGCTACAACCAATCCTAACTCTGTACCAATCCTTCAAGCATAAACATGACCATTGTTTTATTCCTGCCTTTTAGCCCCATGCAGAATTTTCTTATGACCAATTGGTAGCTTGGAACCATAAAAGGAAGGAGATTCAGGGAACTGTAATTGCAGTTCAGCTAAATTTAAAAAAACATAGAGCCGGGTTGGGTGTGGTGGCTCACGCCTGTAATCCCAGCACTTTGGGAGGCTGAGGTGGGCGGATCACAAGGTCAGGAGATCAAGACTATCCTGGCTAACATGGTGAAACCCTGTCTCTACTAAAAATACAAAAAAATTAGCCGGGCATGGTGGCGGGTGCCTGTAGTCCCAGCTACTCAGGAGACTGAGGCAGGAGAATGGCATGAACCTGGGAGGTGGAGCTTGCAGTGAGCCGAGATCGAGCCACCACACTCCAGCCTGGGCGACAGAGCGAGACTCTGTCGCAAACAAAACAAAACAAAACAAAAACACATAGAGCCACAATAGCTAAGAGTCAAGAAGTTGTAACTGTCATCATCTCTTGCCTTAATAGCTTCATTTTCCCACTTTTGAGTCACCAGAAGGATCAGAAGCATGCCAAGATTTTTGTTTGTTTTTCAATGAGACTTGGAAGAATCCATGGAACTTGGGTGATGAGATATTCATAGGATAGTGCCTCCTAATTGTCTGCTACCCTTACATAAAGCCTGAAAGACTCATTTTGCAAGTCCGGCTTCTTTCTTGACTACTACAAACCTATCTCTCTTCTTCCTGATTCAATCCTGCCTCAGTCAACTGGTTCCAGTGCTCCGTGCTGACTCATCTGTATTCCAGGCCCACTCCCCTCAGGGTAAGGATGCTTCCATCCAAGCAGCAGCCCCTGATGTTACCATTGCCACAGTTGTTCTGTTCTTAGGCCCCAGCCCTGGTTTCAAAAGTCTCTGGCAGGGAGAAACTGCAGAATCTTGTTTTACACACAGTAAAGGCCTTATATAATCCTGCCCATCTGCTGATGACCACATGCATTAATTCTGACATTGCTGCTCAGCGTAGCAGCTTACAGGGAAAGCAGAAAACAGAAGCAGCTCCCCTCAGGATAACCCTTATCTGTAATGGCTTATACTGCCTGATAACTGGACTCTCATTTTTACAGCTGCCTGTGTTTTACTCATATGCACAGGTAACCTGCCCCAAGTGCATTCACAAAGTCCGGGTTAGATGGCAGTTCCAGCCTGACCCTCACACTGTGCTCAACCTTGGTCTACGGCAACAACTGAAATCCACCCTTACTCCTATGACAAATTTCACATTAAGGGCCCTGAGTGCCTTCTGCTGCTGATCAGCCTTACTTGGGACAATCTTTATAAATCGGAGTCATTCTAATAATCTTTAATCCCAAAGAGAAGGACATTTTAATCTTTTCTTTCCTAGAATCTCATTGGTCCTTTATACAAACTTGTCCACCCTTACCAGTTTACCATACTAAGAGCTACGGAATGGGGAGGAGTTAAGCCTTAAAAATTGCCCCATTATGCTCATCTTAGCTGAAGTTCTCCCTAAAGTGATATGAGGAAACAGGAATGAAGGATAGGTAGAGTGAAACGGGAAAGGAAAAAAAACTAAGACAAGGATGCATGATCGAGTTGACCCCACTATGTGACTGATGTTCATCACATGACGTTTTCTGGAAAGCCTTATAAAATACATCTTAGCCCTATCTGCCTGGGAGATAGAAAAGGAAGTAATTTATCTATTGGCCTCCTAATTCATTCACATTTCTGGGTTGCATGTATTTTGAGTTTTCAGTGAAAAAACTCATGTGGAACAGGTTATTACAGCAGTGGCTGGGAATGTAATAGGACTGAGCAGAAAGTGGGGCACAAGAGGAGTCAGAGGCAGCTTATTCACGGCAATGATTAGTTTCACTTATGCCTTCCAGTAAGGCCATGTCCATGGACCAGGTTATAGAAGACTTATACAAGACTACTGTCTTCCTAAAATTTAAGAAAATGTGTTCATTTTATAGAAAAATAGAGTGTAGACACCAAATTTTTGGAGAAAATATCAAACTTTCCTTTGTGATCATCTCATTGATTTAGACATTAATAAACTCAATGGATTAGATATAAATAAAACATGACAATAATTAATTCCTTACATAATCAAATAATACATATTTTCCCAAGGAAAAACTTCTCAATTACAGAGGCTTCCCATTAGCCCATATTTGCAATGATTCTACCATATGCATGGTTGTGTCCCAGCAATATCGTTGCAAAATAGTTGATATTTGTTCAATTAAGTCAAATTGAACTGGCGTGAATTGAAGGAGTGGGAGGAAAATGATATAATCATTGTGCTAGGGACATTATATCAAATATGAGGTGGCTAATAATATTCCCATTTTGCAGATGAGGAAACTAAGGTTTAGAGAGAGTAGGTGGGTTGCTAAACATCACACAAGTAGTAGTTAATATGGAAGTTCATGAATTTTAAAAGCCAACCCTCTTTCTACAATATCAAATGCTACCTTGAATTGATACAAATGTAAATTGAGTCAAAGTTAACTGAAATGAATAGTATTGAACTGGAAAATTCATCACAGTGCAGAGATGTGGGGCTCAAGATTCTGTAGTGCTGACATTAATTATGGTATATCATTACATCCAACACCAATCACTATATGCCTATTTCCTAAGGGTGATTCTTTAAAATATTGAACTCTTAATATGTCTTTAATCTACTTTTATTAATAAAAGTTTTAGTTAATCAAAAAAGTTTTGAACCAAACTCTTGGGGATTTATATTGCTATAATAATACCTACCTCTTTCTTTGTGAGAATGGCCCCTTTGGTCTCAGAGTGCAGGAAACAGTCCTGATTAGCATTGGTTCATAATACATCTGGTCTCATTTGACCTGTCCGCATGGTGCAAAGTTGTCTAGAATAATAATCACAGTAGGAATGTTCACTAGTGCATCAGCTACCAAGATAAGCTTTCTTTCCTAGAATCAAGAGAAGCAAGTTCTGTACTTTGTTTTTAAAAGTCATCTCACACTTTGAGCTAACACACTTAAGAAAAAACAACAACTAGCAATCTTATCATTGTGGAATGCTACTTACAGGTGGTTTTTAAAAACTAGATCAAGTTCAACTGCCTCAGTTTTCAGAAAAGGAAACACTGCTAACACATCAAACTGATCTCCCAGTTTACACAGAGTATTCACGCATCTACTATCTCATCTCTTACGTAATTTGCGTCATCAGTCCCAAGAGAATAAGCAAATTGTCTAAGGTCTCATGGTTAATTAGTGACAGAATGAATACGAACAGTCAGAAACCTTGAGGTTTGTTAAATGTGTGCTTTTTATTGATTTATTTGCTGAACAAATATATATTGAGCAACGCAGAATAGACATTGTTCTTAGAGCTTTGCGTTGGAGTGGCAAAAGAGAGTGTGAAATATTCAATAAATGTTGTATTGCCCTCAACCTGCATACGGTCTAATAGCAAAGGAAAAGTTGCCAATACAAAGATACAGTAGAATGCCTGTGAGTAGTTCTAATCAATTGAGAGAAAAATTCTTGTAGGAGTGATTACTTTTAGCTCAATGAAGACAAAGGTCCTCAATGATTTCTAAGTGGGAAGATATTTGTATAGATTTTTAGATACACAGGATTATGTGAATATGTAGACCTGGAGCATAGAAAACAGAGGGAATGGTTCTAGACAGGGACAGGCAGCAGAGAACTTAAGGTGTAGAAAACAATAAGGACTCTGCTTTCTTCCTTCTCAGTCACATTATCTTTCTAGACTTTACTGTGTATAAAAACATGATTTATCTTAGAATCAATTTCAAAAGAAGCTTACCATCTGTAAGGATGTGGAGTAACATGTGTATTAAACAAATGATAGACTTTTCAATCGATAGTGTTTCATAGTTAAGTACTATTGATAATTCATTTTGGCAAAATCATTCAAGGGTGAATTGAGAAAAGTAGCAGAAACTTCTACTTCAGAT
Source organism: Macaca thibetana thibetana (assembly GCF_024542745.1). Lineage (NCBI taxonomy): Eukaryota > Metazoa > Chordata > Mammalia > Primates > Cercopithecidae > Macaca > Macaca thibetana. The sequence continues at coordinate 29,159,108 of NC_065579.1, forward strand.
TTATCTCGTAGAGAAATCATGAAAGACCTTGAAAATCTGATTAAAGTTATGGAGACTTTACTGTGCAGGCAATCAGAAGTTTTAAAAGAGGAAGATTACTGAGAGGTGATTAAAATAGTTAAGCACAGAAATAATCTGAAGCACCAAATTAGTTGCTGAATAACCAACCATTCCAAAACAAAAGTTTTGGAATGCTTTAGTTGCTTAAAACAACAAACATTTATTTATCTCACAATTCTACAGGTTGGTACTTTGGGCTAGGCTTTGCTAGGCAATTCTGGTTTCAGCTGGCCTCACCCATGTAACGACAGTCAGTTAGTAGGGCTGGCTGATCTAAGATGGCTTCAACTGGGATGGCACATGTGGTCTCCATGTGGTTTTTCATCATCCAGCAGACTAGCTTAGACTTAACGTGGAGGCTACAAAGAATTTCTGCAGAGAATAGAATTGCCAAGGGCACATGAAACCTAGGTTTACAACTGCCACAATGTCACTTCCACTGCATTTCATTGGTCAGAGCAAGTTGCAAGTTCAGACCATATATACGGGGGGGAAAGGCAAAGCCTACCTTTTGATTCAAGATACTGCAAGTGACAGTGCAAAGGGGCATGAATAAAAGGAAGAGATGAAAATAATTATGTTCATTTTTTTCAGCAATCTGCCACACTCTCCAAATTATTACTTCCTTTGTTATCTTTTTTCTTAAAATTTTTATTACTGTAGTAACACCATAGAAAACTAAGCCATTTTTGTGAAACAGATCTTATTAGTAATCTCTAATTATTACCTTTATCGCTAAAAGGAAGAACTGCAATACTGTTACGTTTTTAGTTAAAAATCACCAGTTCTATTTTGATGATTCAGTTCTATTACATATAATCTTCTAGCCATATTTAATATGAACTAATTTAATTTTATAACTAAATTTGTCTTTTTTTCTCTCTCGTGCTTAAATTATATTACAATAAACACAATATTCTAGTATTAGTGAAAAGTATAAATCAGTGGAGGCCCATGAAAGATATTCCAATATGTTATTTTAAAATATTTGGTAGGCCAGGTGCAGTGACTGTCACTTGTAATCCTAGCATTGTGGGAGGCTGAGATGGGAGGATTGCTTGAGCCTAGGAGTTCGAGACCAGCTTGGGCAACACAGTGAAACCCTGTCTCTACAAGAAAATAAATAAATTGGGCCAGACACAGTGGCTCATGCCTGTAATCCCTGCACTTTGGGAGGCCGAGGCGGGCGGATCACGAGGTCAGGAGATCGAGACCATCCTGGCTAACACGGTGAAACCCCGTCTCTACTAAAAATACAAAAAAAAAAAAAAAAAAATCAGCTGGGCATGGTGGCAGGCGCCTGTAGTCCCAGCTACTACTCAGGAGGCTGAGGCAGGAGAATGGCGTGAACCCTGGAGGCAGAACTTGCAGTGAGCAGAGATCGTGCCACTGCACTCCAGCCTGGGCAACAGAGCGAGACTCTGTCACCAAAAAAAAAAAAAAAAAAAAAAAAAAAATTAGCCAAGTGTAGAGGTGCAGGCCTGTGATCCCTGCTACTCAGGAGGCTGAGGTGAGAGAATTGCTTGAGCCTGGGAGGTCAAGGCTGCAGTGAGCCATGATCCTGCCACTGCTTTCCAGCCTGGGAGACAGAGCAAGATCCGGTCTATAAAATACAACTTAAAATAAATGAATGCTTGAAACATTAAAATTGCTTCGGATCTAAAATTTTACTGACTAGCAATTTGGGAAAAATTTTCAAGTTTTCTCATCACATTGGTAAGTCTGTTTTTAAAGATCTTGAGAAACCAAGGAGAACCTTTCTAATACATTTCATGAACTAAGAGAGAGGCAGAATAAAATGTAATTGGATGCCTTAAGAAAATTTTCCTTAAGTGCCAGCCCAAGAGAAGTATGTCTTCCTTCCACATCTGTTTTATAAACATGTATTTAAAATACATGTGCCTCTGATTTCAACCAGTTGTCTTCTTGAAATTTAACAAATTACGAACATTGCTAGATAGAAACATCTAGAATCCAATTTCATTAGGGTAAATCAAGTGTTCTGACAATGTTATATAGTTTATAAATACTAAATACTAAATCTAAATCCTTATTGAATCTCGTGATCACTGCCATTTCTCCAGTTCAGGTCTTCATCACTTTTCTTTTGGACAAATGTTGTATCCTCTTAATTCATTTCCCTGCTTCCAGTTTTTCCTGTTTTGCAACACATCATTTTGCTCATCGGTTCATTTCCAATGGGATATTAGTCTAGCCAGATGTTCTCTGAAGATAAAGGATCTGTGTTCAAATAAGTTGTAAAGTGCTATATATACCATATCCTCAGTGTTTGTAGAGTCATAACACCTGTTAGTGCATGAAGCGCTTTAGGAAGTCCTGGATAATATGAAGACAGTAATGTGTGTTTCTTTTCCACATTACTGATGATCCTCACCTTGTTTAATCTGAGGCACCTAATGCCTTAGAGATAATTAGGATATTTATAACAGGAATTTGGAGAGAAAGAGTCAGTATTCAGCATTCAGCATCCCAAAGAGGACCATGAATGCCAACACTAGCAAACGTATTGAAACTCTAGCTTCAAAAGACCTTCTGCTTATAAAAAATCAGGCTTGGTGGAATCATAGATCACCAAGTTTTACCAAAAAACAACGTTGAGAGGAAAATTAGAAAGCAATGTTATACGGGGAATGCCTATCAGAAAAAGGAAGGAAGATGATACTGCTCATGAGAGGAAGAAGAGCATTTGGAAGGATTAAGCATGGTGTAAAAAAACAGCCTGGATTTTTCAGGAATCCAGTCAACTCACCTCCATTAACCATAATCCAAGGGGCACAGGGGAGGGGAGGGGAAAACTCCAGGCAAATTGGAAGGGAAGTTGAACCCCTAGAGTGTATGGATTTTCCTTCCCAGTTGTAACTCTGAACTAAGACTGACTTCCAAGATTCTTTCTTGTGCTAATATGAGATGGTTATAGTGGAATAGAAAATATTATAGACATATTTTAGGTAGAGAAACAGCAGGAAATTTTGCCAATGGAATATCCCTTGACAGCTCTATGATGTGGGAGGGATTCAAAATTTATTTTGGGAGCATGAAATAGCTGAAAGTAAAAACTGGAAATAGCTGAGAAGTAAAAACAGTTGGTCTTCCATGGGTCAACAGAGCAAATTGCAAGGTGATCACATATGAGATAGAGTGGAGTGGGCAATCTAAGCAAGAAACAGAAGTTACAGCTGAAGATCAGAAGATTTAGAACGTCAGTGAGAACCAAGTACAAACATAACATCCAGAAGAAAGGATGAATATATTAGTTTACTAAAGCTGCTGTAACAAAACATTGCAAACTGAGCAGCTTAAGCAACAGAAATTTATTGTTTCACAGTTCTGGAGGCTGGAAGTCCAAGATCAAAATACCACCAGGATTGGTTTCTTCTGAAGACTGTGAAGAATCTGTTCCATGTCTCTCTTCTAGCTCCTGGTGGTTTGCTGGAAATATTTGCTATTCTTTGGCTTGTAGAAGCATCAACCCCCAATTCTGCCTTTATCCTCACATGGCATAGTCCTTGTTTGCATGTCTTTCTCCAAACTTATACCTTTTTGTAAGGACATAGCCACATTGGATTGGGACCCATCTTAATAACCTCTCAACTACTTATATCAGCAATGGTCTTATTTCAAAATAAGATCACATTCTGAGTTACTAGGAATTAGGACTTTGTCATACGAATTTTGAGGGGATATAATTAAACCCATAGCTATAAGGATATATACCTTGAGACTTGATTTTTCTGTGACAGCAAGTATTACCATATATCTGTTATAGTCACTTGAACAGCAGAAACAGTAGGAAACAAGGCCATTGCCCAGAGTAAGGTGAGACAAGCTACCCGTCAATCTGAGTTCACTAAGAGTAAGCCCCAGAAGACATTTGCACAATTCCAGACACCATTTGGAAAAGGAAATGGTGAGTATCACCTGGAGAAGTTAAACTGAGTGAACATTTACTAAATGAGAACATTTTAAACTGGAAAATATTGAGTTATCTGTAACTGGAAAGTTTACCTTACTTTCCAACCATCAGTAGAAATGGGAATCATAAAGGAATTTAAGTACATAGCTAGCAATGTTAGGAAAATTTTTACAAATGAGTGTAAATATGAATTGTCTACTCTGTTATGTGGGTAAATCTTTTTCCTTTTTAGATCCAGAATCTCCCAAATTTATTTGTCAATAAAAAATTTACATTAATACATGATATCATCTCTTAGAATTAGTATTACATAGAACATACTCTGAAAAATATGATCATAGGATGTTATTAGGTTATTTCTACAAAATAATCTTTTAAGAAATTGTTATTTATTGATTTAAAAAACACTTATTGCAGTTCTTGCATGTTTGGGGCATTATGCTAGGTGCATAGACTAGAAAGATAACTAAGTCATGAATTCTGATTTCAAGAAAGTCACAGATTTTCAGAGAAAATATGTACTTGCTGTGGCAGCACATATACTAATACTGGAACAGTACAGAGATGACTAGCATGAATACTGTACAAGGATTGTACAAAATTTTATAAAGAGGTTCACATTTTCTCTTCAGTAGTTTATATTTTCCCTCTAAGACAATGATGAAGGCAAAGATATTCTCTCACTATTTCTACTCTACATTAAACGAGAAGTTTAAGAAAGTACACTAATGCAAAATAAAGGCATAAAAATTCGAGAGTATGATGAAATTCCATCTCTACTAAAATACAAAAATTAGCTGGGCGTAGTGGTGTGCACCTGTGGTCCCAGCTTCTCGGGAAGCTGAGGCAGGAGAATCACTTGAACCCAGGAGGCGGAGGTTGCAGTGAGCCAAGATCACACCACTGCATTCCAGTCTGGGCAACAGAGTGAGACATGGTCTCAAAAAAAAAAAAAATAATAAATAAATAAAAATAAATAAATTAAACTGTCAGTATTTGCAGATGACATGATTGTGTAGTAAATCTTAAAGGATATACAAATATCCACTAGACTACATAGCAAATTTAGGTCTCAATATACAACATTAAAATAAAAATTTAAAACTTCCATTTCCACTACTTCCAAACACATAAAATATTCAAGATAAATTAATGCAAGCTAAATCTCTGTACAGAATCCACAAAATATTAATGAGAGAAACTTTTAAAGTCCCAAGTAAATGGGGTGATAGACTGTGTTCATGGATTGGAAGACTCAATATTATCAAGATGACAACTCTTCCCAAGTTGATATACAGATTCAACATAAGCCCAATCATAATTGCGATATGCTTTTTATTTTAACAATTGATAAGCGGATTCTAAAATTTATCCTAAAGTACAAGTGATCTAGAATAGTCAAAGAAATCTTGAAAAAGGGAAATAATACACATAGGAAGAGAGCTAACAGTGCCTGACTTCAAGACTTACTATGAAGCTACAATATGAAAACAGTGCAATATTTATAAAATGATAGTTGAATAAAACATAGAGTTCAGAAATACACCCAAAATTGTACAGTCAATTAACTTTTGATAATGGTACTGAAGGATTTCTATGTGGATAACCACATAGAAAAAAATGAATCTTGACCTGCCCTTCATTCAATATGCAAAAATTAATTTGAGATGAATCATAGACCTATTTTTAAAAGCTAAACTTAAAACCTTTTAAAAGAAAATCTAAGATATATTTATAACCTAGGATATATCTGGCAAAAGACAAAGAAATTTGTATCCTATAATTGAGTAATAAAAAGACAATTGAATGAAAACAGACCTGAACAGAGAATTCACAAAGAAATAAGTATATATGGCCAATAAATAAATGAAAAAGGATCCAACATGATTAGTTAGCTGGAAAATGCCATTAAATCCTAAAGAGATACTACTCCATATTTAGCAGAATGGTTAAACTAAAAAAAGACCAACACTAAATATTGTCAGTGATATGGAGCAACCATAATTCCTGTACTTTGATAATAGAGTAAAAATTACACAATCAATTTGAAACCTGTCAGTTTTAAAAAACTGAACATATATCCTCCCTATGATGTATCGATTCTACTCCTATGAATTTACCTAACATAAATGAGAATACATTTTTACAAAAGACTTTAGAGAAAATGTTCATGGCAGCTTTATTAACTGTTCAAAATTGGGAACAACACAAATGCCTGTCAACTAAAGAATAGGTAAGTGATTTTGATATCGACATGCAATGGAATAATACTGTGCAATAAAAATGAAAAACTATTTATCCATATAATAATATGGATGACTCTTTTAGACAATGAAAGTCTGAGCAAATGAAGCCAGACCCAAAAAGAATTCACACTACATGATTTCATATACGTAAAAATTCAAAAGAGAAAACTCTAAGCTATTAGATGAGGGAATTTACCAGGAAGCGGCAACAGGAAGCTTTATACAATGATGACATTTTCTATATCTTAATACCAGGGTGAGTTTCATGAAAGCACACAATGTCTTCACATCTCACAACTTATCACAACTCAATGAATTGTGAAGATTTGTATATTTTACTGTTTATAAGTTTTGCTCTAAAAAAGACAAATAGTAAATTCCACTTAATAGAATTGATTTGCACTACGGTACAGACTAACAATTCTGAAATCTTGCTCGGTGTGTTCTGTGAGTGAGCAAATAAGTGAATATATTGATGCCAAAATGGATGCCAAAATTGTCACTGTTGGAGAAGGGGATTATAAACACGGAAGGTAGTATAGTTGGAATAAACACAGGTGACTGGAATTGTCATTATCAGGTAAATTCATTGTTTTTAATATATAATCAGGTAAACACAGGAAAAATATGTGTACGTGTGTGTGTGTGTGTACATTTTCAGTTATTTTTCCTAGTTCTGAACATTGGGATAAGCTACAAGTAATGAAATGCTAGTAGCAATGAGCACAGCTAGTAATCAAATATTGGTTCCTAAATACCATCCATTCTCCACTAAAAGTCATCAGGGCTCCTTAGAGGAAAGGTTGATTTCAGAGCTACAACTAAAATCATACACAACGAGTTGTTCAAAAAAGCAAGAAAATATTCAAAGAATGTTGGAGACATGTCAAAAGGACACAAAAGCCACTTTGAAGAGACAACCAATGTCCAGAATCTGGTACAATTTAACATCAACATAAATAATGTCGACACTGGACTATAACCCATTGAATAAAATAAAAATCCATAAGCCTAACTTCACCTTCAAAGCTTTTATAATGAATTTATACAAATAGTAAATAGTTCAGGTGTTAGGGTGTTGGTGGGAAATGACAGGTAGGTGAAGGGAGGTGCCAAATCTCGTGGGGCCATGAATGCTTTTTCACAGTTCTCTGCTTGCATTCCTATTCTCCCCTCTACTAGAAATAGCCTTTATTTTCCTCACCACCTTGATGTCCTCCTTCCCCCATTCGTCCAAGGCCCAATTTATAGGTCACCTCTTTCGGGAAGGTTTCTTGAATCATTAGAAGCATCTTAGTAAAGTAATTATTAACCATTTGTTGTCTAGCTTGTTTTTCATAATCTCTTTCTTTCTCAGCATTGGCAGCATAAATTATTTTTGTATTTCTTAGTGCTTCTTTCTCTCTTAGGGTTACGTTGTCTTCTAAGTTTCTTATTCCTACACTCCAACTCCCACTTGTTGGCACTTAGGTTTTAACTCATTTTTTGATGCTTTGCTATGAAAAATCCGGTAACATTAATTGCATTGTATTAAATTATATCTCATCAATTGGTTGTGAGCTGATGAAAATGAAAGTAAGAGAGGGTCAATTTAGTAAAAAAAAAATTAGTTTATCATGATGCCAGCTATGAAAAATGCAGAAGACTGGCTGGGAGCCAATCACAAAAGTCCTGTAAGGTACATCCCTCCACCTGCTTGAAGGGAAAACCTTATTTAACTTAAAAAAAAAATAGCAGATGACTGTAGCTCTCCTTCTGTCCTGTGATTCAGATATGTGGTTTGTTTTGCTCCCTTACTACACAGATCTGAGTTGGGTTCCTTAACGACAGATGGGTCTGTCAGCCAGTTGGGCCAAATGAGTCACAGTGATCTGCCACAATCGTGGATGTCCAAAAGCCATGGAGGGATCTGGATGCCCACTCACTGAGGATCAGAAAGAAACCTCATGCTGGCTGCCAAGCCTGCCTTCTCCTCTCCTTAGCACCTGATAAAATCAACTCATATGAGCCACATAACACAACTCTGCCACCAATTGTCCCTTCTGAAGATTATATGCAAAAATAAGTGTCAGAAGCAGAACCCCCTCTGAGGAGGGTAGGGAATTCCTCATTGCAAGTTAACTTTAAGGAACAGACCAGGCAAAACAGTCGATATTACAGATACTAACCGCTGTCCTGCTCATTAAGTGAAAAGTCATTCTATATTTTTGCTTTGCTAGATATTAATACAAACACTGTAGCCCCAATTCCTTCAGCCAGATGTGCCTGATCATATTATTATAATAACAGTTAAGTGGCAAACTGGGGCTACAAGAGCACCTATCTGAGCCAAAACCCCAGGAACATGCAGTTACTGAAGGTATGTACAGGCCCAATAAATGAAGGGCAGCATCTGAAAGGCCATGGGAAGACTTCATTTCCAGTGCTTTTCTTTGGATTTTTAGAGGCTTCTTCTGACCAGCTAATATTTTTATAATCATGGAAATTACTATATATTATAAACATCTAATTATAACCAATATTGATACAGTCATTTCTGATCTACACAATAGGATCAGATCTCCAATTTCAGCACACTCTCTTGATAGCATCATGGAAATGGCTCCTCTAAAAAAGATATAATAATCCCCATTTTATAAAGAAACAGAGACTTTGAGAGGTAAAAACATTTTTCATTGTAAAAAGAAAAAAACTAGGTAATTCTGGGTTGAAAAATAAAGAGATATTAACATAGGAAGTTGAATGGGCAGTAAACTAGTATGTTGGGTATTACAAAAAATAAAAAGATGAAGAGAAGAAATATAATTGGGTATTATATAGTCAGATGTTCTTAGTAAAAGATGGTATCAAAGGAGGCTGGGATAGGTTAACACAACACCTTATTACCTATGGGACTTGGACTTGAGTTGTCCGAAGATGTTGCTTGGCTTTGTCTGGGGAATGGAGACATCCCTTCCCAAATTCACCCAGTTATCTGGCAGATTTTGGGACCTTGGGGTAAGAGGAAGCATTAGAAAGACTGTGAATGACTCGGGGGCACTTCTATCATATTAATGAAAATAGTTCATATAAATGTAGAGTACTATTCTGTTTCATTCCTCTGTAATTCCTGTCTCCTTCTCCTTACTCTGCACTCCATATTGATTACTGTAAGGGAAAATGGTGCAGCAAAGCAGAACAAAACAAACAAAAAACAAAAACAAACAAAAAAACCAGAGTTGATTTTCAAAAATCTTATTTTAGGCTCAAGGTAAAAAGATTGAGAATAAGAGATCAGTTGGATTCAGGAGGAATGGTGAAGAAGAGGTAGTAGGTACTAAAGAAATTGGAGATAATGGATCCCATCAAAGGAGCCCTGCACCCTTCACTCTGTCTTCTTCATACTTTATTTCCCAACTATGTTTAATTTCACAAGATGATAAAAGAATATCCAGAGAGTTTGGGGATTTGAATGTAAACATTAAGAATCATGAAAATTTTCATAAGCAGTGCCTAGGAAGGAGGCAAGAATGTATCCAAAACGATGAAGAAGCAGAAGAAATAGCTAGGGTCAGACAATAAATCAGAAAATATTCTGCCCTAAGATCAGCCTATTTTGGGGAGGGGCTGTTAACAAGGGGTTGTTTGCTGGTTTAGGCAGAGGGTGGGTCAAAGTTGAGATTCCTGGGGGAAAGAGAGAAAATTAATCAAAATTTAGTTAACAAGTATTTTGCTCTGATTGATGAGGGTGGGGGGCAAACAGTTAAGCTAATCATTTATGAGGCAAAGAATGAGAATCTGGAGAGTCTGTTGATCCCTTGTCATAAGTAAACAAGGTGACATCCATGAGTATTATCTAAGTCTTGTGTGAAAGTGTGGTGCTTTGCAGTAAGCAGTTTCCCAGAACACAAAACAGTGGGGAATTTCTTTAACGCGTACTGTTTTCCAGAATCACCAGGCTTTAGTAAAGTTCAACATTGTCAATGGATACCCAACAGACCAGGAAAAGTGATCCAGTATGGTCAACTCTAAGACTTATATTTGCCCTTTAAAAGGTAAAGGCAAAGAAGGAGGTGATGGAGGAGGAGAAAGAGAATATGAGAAGGGAGGAGGAGCTGCAGTTACGGCAGCAACCAGGAAAAAAATAAAAATAAAAATTCCTAACAGAAGAACAAAATACTAGTCTTATATTTCTTCTTACAAATATTTAATATGAGAAGGCTGTAGAACAACACTTGCAAAATACACAAAGTAATAACGTTGAGTCAAAGATTAGTATAGCTACTCAAATTTGATTTAATATATAATACCTATAAACAAACAGCTTTTACCATGCAAGAGCTCAGAGAACCTTGTGCCATTGAGCTTTTATTGAGAGGATCACTAGAGAATGAATTTGGGCCAAATAAGAAATAACTAGACAAACACTGGCAGAATGACTGAAAATACATACTGAATGTATACAACCTAAATGAAAGCAAATATGGAAGTTGACATGTCAGAATAGAAAATAAATTTCGTATGCCCTGCCAATGCAGAAATAATATATTTAACAAAAATCGGACAGGCAGCCAGGTGCAGTGGCTCACGCCTGTAATCCCAGCACTTTGGGAGGCTGAGGTGCGTGGATCACTTGAGGTCAGGAATTTGAAACCAGCCTTGCCAACATGGTGAAACCCCGTCTCCACTAAAAATATACCAATTAATCAGATATGGTGGTGGGTGCCTGTAGTCCCAGCTACCCAGGAGGCTGAGGCAGGAGAATTGCTTGAACCCTGTAGGCAGAGGTTGCAGTGAGCAGAGATCACACCACTGCAATCCAGCTTGAAAAAAAAAAAAGGACAGGCAAGGAAGAAAGGGCATCAGAAATTAAATAAACTCATAATCTAATTTAATTAATTAAAAGTAAACACCGTTAGTAACTAAAGTCAGGTAAGAGGGATGAGGAAAAGAGAAAAGGAAGAGGAAGTTTCCAATTTTTAACTATTTTTCATAACGGAATTTAGAGATGATGTATTCAAAAGAAGTACATGAATAAAGGTCTAATGTAAAATTATTATTATAAAGGTAATAAATAAAGAAAAATACAAATAGCTTCATTAGCAGATAAACAATGCAAAAGAAGCAAAGAAAACAAAACTTATAATGAAATACTATTTTTAACACCACAAAGGAAATACAATACAAATAATACGATGTAAGAAAGACAAAACACTGCTTTTGTATCAGTAAATTTTTGTATCAGTAAATAACCTATTAAAAGGCTTAACTTAGCTTTCAAAAGAAAAAAAAAATTCAGGATAGATTATAGTGAACCCAATTCTATATTCTATGGCATAGACTTACCTAAAACAAAGTACTTCAGTAAGACTGAAAATCAAAGAATGTAAAAGTATATACCAGAAAAGACAAAAATAAACTAGGGTCTCCAGCCAAACAGCATTAAAAAAGAAAAAAGGAAAGTTAATAGCCGAAGTGTTCACAATGGACATATTACAGTTACATTCATGAAGCATAAATGTGCCAAACATTCATAAAGCATAAAGGGCAGGTGACAGAGGGAGAAATAGACATGAAAACACTAATGAGAGGTGTTATTGCACCTTTCTGGGTCCATGTCAGATCAAGTGGATGAAAACTTAATATTAAGTATACAGAATATCAAAATAAACATAAATAATAAAGTGTGTTAATTGATAAGGCAATTTTGTACCTTATTAATTTTGAATAAACTTTGAAATATTTGGGAAAGTTGATCGTATATTAAACCACCAGACAATCCTTAATCCATTCTGAATTAAAAATAAGTAAATCACAGTTGCAAGCTTCTCTAATGACCATGTAATAATAAAACTATACAAAAACTAGGATGTGGTGACTCACACCTGTAATCCCAGCGCTTTGGGAGGCTGAAGTGCATGGATCACTGGAGGTCAGGAGTTTGAGACCAGCCTGACCAATCGGTGAAACCCCATCTCTACTAAAAATGCAAAAATTAGCCAGGCATGGTGGTGGACACCTATAATCCCAGCTACCCGGGAGGCTGAGGCAGGAAGATGGCTTGAGCCCGGGAGGTGGAGGTTGCAGTGAGCCGAGATTGAGCCTATGCACTCCAGCCTGAGTAACAGAGTGAGACTCCATCTCAAAAAAAGAAAAAGCTTCCTTTCCCTGAAATTTGTAAGAACATTTTTTAAAAATCTAGGTTGAAGAGAAAATAGAAAATAAAAATTGCGGCATATATAGGAGGGAATATAATAAAGACACTTTTGAATCTATAGGATCTAGATAAAACAGGGTTTAGAAGAAAATTTGTAATCTTAAAATCCTTGTCATGATAGATATTCAACTCAAAAAATTAGAAAATGGTAAATGAAATAAACTGAAGGAAAGGAGAGAAAATTTGGTATATGAATACCTTTCCCACTTTTTCAGTTCTTTTTGTGCATGTCTTCTACCCTTGATTTGGGCTCAGCCATATGGATTCCTTTGGCAACGGGATGCCAGCAGATGTGATTCAAGTAGAGGCTTACAATGTGCTTGAACACTTGAGGAAACCCTCTTGTGCTGTTGCCATTGCCCTGGGAATAACATACCTAAACTAGCCTGCTGGTCCTAGGAGAAGGATGAGAGACACCTAGGGGAGAGCCACACAAGCCAATTCAGCATAAAAAGGAACTGCTTCAGCCACCAGTCAGGAGAGAAACTGCCCCAGCAAATATTGAAGTTCAAGGGTGAGACAATGCCACTGAGATTTTGTTGTTGTTTGCTACATGGTACTATGACAATATGAATTAATGGACTAGAAAACAGAATAATGTTAAATTTTATTTATGTTTTTATTTTTTAAATTTATTTGAGTTTGATTTATACATTTCTATTTCTTTAAAAAACTAACATGCTGTTAATCTCATCAAGAGAAAGAGAGAGAGAGAGAGCGCATTTAATAGCAAAAATAAATACCAATTAATGGGGAAATATTCACAGAAATAGAGGTAATTTAGAACTCAGTAAACTAATTTTGCTCTAATGTCTAAATAAATTTGAAAACCTGAATGACATGTTATTTTCTAGGAATACAAAATATTCCGAAACTTACCTCAGATGAAATAGAAAATTCAAACAGGCTGATTCCATACAAGAATTAGCCAACTCCCACAAAACATCAGGAACAGGTAGATTCACAAAGGAATTCTACAAAACCTTAATGAGTAGATAATTTAATGCTATTTAAATGTGCCTAGTGCATTAGCAAAGAAAAACATTTCCAAGTAAGATTTTGCAATGAATATAATAGAGATGCAAAAATCTATCGAAAGATTGCACACAAAAGAATATTAAAGAGCAATCTCACTTACGTATATCAATGCAAAAATTCTAAATAAAATATTAACAAATAGATTTCAGTAATAATTAAACTTTAAAATACACCAAAAATCAACCAGATTCAATTCCAGAAATGCAAAGATGGTTCCATATTAGGACATCTATTTTTTTTTTTTTTTTTTTTTTTTTTTTTTTTTTTTTTTTTTGTGAGACGGAGTCTCGCTCTGTCGCCCGGGCTGGAGTGCAGTGGCCGGATCTCGGCTCACTGCAAGCTCCACCTCCCGGGTTTACGCCATTCTCCTGCCTCAGCCTCCCGTGTAGCTGGGACTACAGGCGCCCGCCACCTCGCCCGGCTAGTTTTTTGTATTTTTTAGTAGAGACGGGGTTTCACCGTGTTAGCCAGGATGGTCTTGATCTCCTGACCTCGTGATCCGCCGGTCTCGGCCTCCCAAAGTGCTGGGATTACAGGCTTGAGCCACCGCGCCCGGCCAGGACATCTATTAATGTAATTTATGTGGTTGATGAATTTAAGGAGAAAAATAATAGAATCATATCTAAGCTCCTGAAAAGTCATTTGACAAAGTTCAATATTCATTTTAGATTAAAAAAATAACATAAGAATAAATATAAGTTTCTTGAAAATGAAAATCTCATATGTATATGTACATCTATTTCTTATTTCTGTCTGTATGTATATCAGCTCCAAAGTCACATTTTACTTACTGGGGAAATAAATTGTTTTCTTATGCATTATAAAAACACCAGATAGAATTTATTTAAAAAGAAAACACCTTACCAAAGAAACATTAATTAACATAAAATGTAATAATCAAAAATAAATCTCACAAGAATTGTGCAAAATATACATGAAGCACATATTAAAAAGCTCCTGAAGGATACACAAAAAAGCTTGAAAAATGGAAAAAGAAATTACATTTTTGATAGGATACTTTACATCATAAATATATTCATTTGTCCCATGGTAATTAATACATATTTTATAATCCTAATGCAAATATACATAGTTTTTGTATTTTTTGTAAAAATAAAGCTAGAAAAATCTCATGAAATTCATATGAAAAAAATGAAACAAAACCAAAATATTCAAGGAAAACTAACAAGGAAGAGCACTGGGAGTGCACTAAGCCCTACCATATATGAAAACATCATTAAAGCACTATGATATTTATGAGTAAACAGATAAAAGAAATCAGTTGAATAGAATTCATTAAATAGACCACAGCACATATGCAAGTACATTATATAATAAAGATGGCATATTAAATCTGTGAGACATAGGTGAACTCTTCCTTAAAGTTAGATCCATTTGTCACATTGTACACTATAGTAAATTCAAAAAGAATCAAAGGTTTAGATGTAAAAATATGAAATAATAAAAATGCTAGAAGAAAACATTAATTTCCTTATAACCTTAGAGTGAAACAGGTCTATGAACTCATAAAAGAAAATGTTGATAAATTCAATTGCATTAAAAAAAGTATTCATAAAAAATGAAACCGCTTTTAGCAACAATTAAACAACAAAGTGAGACATATTGATGTCTGATTGTACCAAGAGCAGACACCCTTAATTCATAATAAACTAGAAATTGAAAAACAAGATTAATAACTTTATAAAAATGGGCAAATGATATGCACAGATATTTTATGTAAAAGAAAAATACAAGTGGCTTTGAAACATACGAGAAGATGATTGTATTAGTCAGGGTTCTCTAGAGGATCAGAACTAATGGAGTATATATATATATATGAGTTTATTAAGTATTAACTCACACAATCACAAGGTCCCGCAATAGGCCATCTGCAGGCTGAGGAGCAAGGAGAACCAGTCCAAGTTCCAAAACTGAAGAACTTGGAGTCTGATGTTCAAGGCCACGAAGCATCCTGTATGGAGAAAGATGTGGGCTGGAAAGCTAGGCCAGTCTCCTTTCAAATGTTTCTGCCTGCTTATATTCTGGCCACACTGGCAGCTGATTAGATTCTGCCCACTCAGGATAAGGGTGGGTCTGCCTTTCCCAGCCCACTAACTCAAATGTTAATCTCCTTTGGCAACACCTTCACAGACACACGCAGGATCAATACCTTTTATCCTTTAATCCAATCAAGTTGACACTCAGTATTAATCATCACAAGTCCACCCCTTGTCAACTTGAACCCATACACGTCTCCTGAGATTTTACATAATCTTCAAATAAAGACAATAATAAGGTCATAATTACACCTAACATCATATAACTATCCTTTGTACAACCGGAAACGCACCAATCTCCAACCCAAATACTATTACATAAAGTGAATACTTAAGTGCTGATGTTAAGTCAACAAATATTATGTCACATGATAAAGGAGAAAGGAAATAAAATGAAGATATTTTCTTAGTACAAGTGTATACATGTGCAAACATATTTTTAACAAAAGAAGGATGAAATACTCATGACAACTACAGTCCTCATTTCTACAGCTAGTCCTGTGGTCGTAGCTGGTATTGACGACTGCCTTCTACTACCCATTCTGTATTCCCTTTGCCTTCACCAAGCACCTCAGCAGGTCCTGGTTTTTATCCCATGGAGTTACCCAAATCTTCATTCCTGAAGGGTCTGGGTCATGTGTAGACCTGCCTGGATAGGGCTGTTGTAGTTTCCCATTGACCTTAATCACAGGGAATGGTAATAATAAGAGGCGCCCCAATGGATCTCCTGTATTCCATGCATACTCTCCCTTACCTCCATTGTGGAGGAGTAGACTGATTGCATCTTGATAGTGCAGGTCAATCACCCCAGCCAACACTAACTTCCTTCTTACCCTGTTGACTTGAAGGCAGGAGGAGCCCAAAGTGTCCAGGTGGCGATCTTAACCAGTTTAGTGGAATCGCTATTTTGTCTCCTGGTGGCAGTGTTCCTCCCTCTGGAACTAAGACCTCTAGGCCAGCAGAACATAATGTCATGGGAACAGGAAGCAAACATTTTGCTAGGTGATCACCAGGGGTGATGGTGAGTGGTGCCACTTCCACTTCCACCCCTTGATTCCTGGACCTGTGAATCCTGGTTATAGGAGAAACAGTACCATATATTGGATGCTGATTCAGAGTATACACAGCCTTCTGAATAACTTTACCCAAGCCCTGCAAAGTATTGTCACCCAGTTGGCATTGTAATTGTGACTTCAAAAGGCCATTTCACCATTCTATAAATCCAACTGCTTCAGGATGGTGGTGAACATAGGAAGACCAGTGAATTCCACGAGCATGAGCCCACTGCAGCCTTTTTTTTTTTTTGCCATAAAGTGAGTGCCTTGGTCAGAGGCAATGCTGTGTGGAATACCATGATGGCAGATAAGGCACTCCGTGAGTCCACAGATGGTAGTCTTGGCAGTAGCATTGCATGCAGGATAAGCAAACCTACATCCAGAATAAATGTCTATTCCAGTGAGGACAAACTTCTGCCTTTTCCATGATGGCACAGGTCTGATATAATCAACCTGTCACCAGTTAGCTGGCTGATCACTCCAAGGAATGGTGCCATATCGAGGGCTCAGTGTTGGTCTCTGCTACTGGCAAATTGGGCACTCAGCAGTGGCCATAGTCAGGCCAACCTTGATGAGTGGAAGTCCATGTTGCTGAGCTCATGCACAAGCTTCATCCCTGCTACCATGGCTTGTTTGTTCATGGGCCCATTGAGCAATGATGGGGCAGCTGGAGAAAGAGGCTGAGTGGTGTCCACAGAACGGTTTATCCTAGCCACTTGATTATTAGAATCCTCATCGGCTGAGGTTGCCCGTTGGTGAGCACTTACATGGGATACAAATAGCTTCGCAGTTTTTGACCACTCGAAGAAGTCCATCTACATACTTCTTCCCCAAAATTCTTTGTTACCAATTTTCCAATCATGCTTCTTCCACAACCCTGACCATCCAGCCAAACCATTGGCTACAGCCCATGAATCAGTATATAATCACACATCTGGCCATTCCTCCTTCCATTCAAAGTGCACAACAATTTGCACTGCTTCAAGTTCTGCCCACTGACAAGACACCCTTCATGCCTGTCTTTCAGGGATGTCCTAGAAAGGGGCTGTAGGTGCTGCAGCTGTCTACTTTCAGGTGGTGCCTGCATATCGTGCAGAACCATCTGTGAACCAAGCCCTAGTCTTCTTTTCCTCTGTCAACTGATTATAGGGCACTCTCCATGAGGCCATCGGTGCAGGCTGGGGGAGAGAAGGCAGGGTGGCAGGAGTGGAGAGCATGGGCAATTGAGCCACTTCCTCATGTAACTTACTTGTGCTTTCAGGACTTACTCAAGCCCGATCATGTATATACCACCTCCATTAGATGATGGAATGTTGCTGAGCATGACCCACTTTATGGCTAGATGGATCAGAAAGCATCCAGTTCATGAAAGGCAGTTCGGGTCTCATGGTGACTTGATGATCCATAGTCAAACATTCAGTTTCCACCAAAGCCCAGTAACAGGCCAAGAGCTGCCTCTCAAAAGGAGAGTAGTTACCTGCAGAAGACAGCAAGATCTTTCTCCAAAATCTGAGAGGCCGCCACTGTGATTCACCTATGGGGGCCCGCCAAAGGCTCCAAACAGCATCCCTATCTGCAACTGACACCTCAAGTACCATTGGATCTGCTGGGTAATATAGCCTAAGTGGCAGAGCAGCCTGCATAGCAGCCTGAACCTGTTGCAGAGCCTTCTCCTATTCTGGACTCCATTCAAAATTGCCAGTCTTTTGGGTCACTTGATAAATGACCTAAAAGCCAGAGTAACACACCTAAATGAGGAATGTATTGTCTCTAAAATCCAAATAACCCCACTAGGTGTTGTGCCTCTTTCTTGGTTGTAGGAGGGGGGAAATGCAGCAGCTTATCCTTCATCTTAGAAGAAATATCTCTGCAAACCCCCTACTACTGGACCTCTAGAAATTTTACTGACGTAGAAGATTCTTTAATTTTGGTCGGATTTATTTCCCATCCTCTGGCATACAAATGTCTCACCAATAAGTCCAGTGTGTTGGCTAGCTACTTCCTGCTCACTGAATCCAGTCAGTGTAATGTCATCAATGTAATGGACAAGTGTGATATCTTGTGGAAACAAAAACTGATCAAGTTCTCTCCGAATAAGATTATGACACAAAGCCAGAGAGTTGATATACCCTGAGATACGACAGTAAAACTATATTGCTGGTCTTGTCAGCTGAAAGCAAATTGCTTCTGGTGGGCCTTACAGACAGAAATGGAGATAAATACACTTACCAAGTCAATGGCTGCATACGGGGTTAACAGGAGATGTGTTAATTTGCTCAAGCAATAAAACCACATCTGGTACAGCAGCTGCAATTGGAGTCACCACTTGGTTAAGCTTATGATAATCAACTGTCATTCTCTAAGATCCATCTGTCTTCTGCACAGGCCAAATGGGAGAGTTGAATGGGGATGTGGTGGGGCCACTCCTGTGTCTTTCATGGTGGCACTAATCTCTGCAATCCCTCCAGGGATGCGATACTGTTTTTGACTTACTATTTTTCTAGGTAGCGGCACCTCTAATGGCTTGCATTTGTCCTTTCCCACCATGATAGCCCTCACCCTACCAGTCAAGGATCCAATGTGGGGGTTCTGCTAGCTGTTAAGTATGTCTATGCCAATTATGCATTCCGACACTGGGGAAATGACCACGAGATGAGTCTCAGGACCCACTGGACCCACTGTAAGTTGTACCTGGACTAAAACTCTATTAATTGCGTGACTTCCACAAGCCCATACTTTTACTGGAGGACCATAGTAATGTTTTGGGTCCCCTGAAATCAGCATCAGCTCACAGCCAGTGTCCAGTAGTCCCCAAAATACCTGATCACTTCCCTTTCCTCAGTGCACAGTTACCCTGGTAAAAGGCGGGAGGTCTCCTTGGGAAAGGATGCTAGAAAGAGTCACTGCACAAATTGTCAATTATGTAGTGGGGTCCTTTCCCAAGGGGACTTGCTCTCTCCTTCATTCAAAGGGTTCTGGGTCTGTAAACTGGCTCAAGTCTGGAAATGGATTGAGGGGCTGTGATTCTGTTTTTATAATCCAAATTAATCTTTTCCCCTTGACCTAGAAGTTTTCTGCTTATATAAATTAAGTAAGAATGCAGTAGACTTCCGGCTGGGTGAGGTGGCTCATGCCTGTAGTCCCAGCACTTTGGGAGGCCGAGGCAGGCGGATCACGAGGTCAGGAGATGGAGACCATCCTGGCTAACACGGTGAAACCTTGTCTCTACTAAAAATACAAAATAATTAGCCTGGCATGGTGGTGGGTGCCTGTAGTCCCAGCTACTTGGGAGGCTGAGGCAGGAGAATGGCGTGAACCTGGGAGGCGGAGCTTGCAGTGAGCCGAGATCACACCACTGCACTCCAGCCTGGGCAACACAGTGAGACTTCGCCACACACACACACACACACACACACACACACACACACACACAAAATAGAATGCAGTAGGCTTCCTATCAGTTTCACTTCTAGGAACACCGTGATTAATTAGCCAATGCAAGAGCTCTACATGAGTCAGACTATTCTGATTGCTGCTTTGTCTCTTCTGTTCATTATGATAGTTTTGCCCACCTTCTCTTTGATGATTGAGTGCTGCCACTCAGGATCCAATTATTCCCATTGTGTTTAAATTTTGTAGTTGAGTAACTGCAGTTCCCACTGTTAGATCTGACATACAGAGAAGAGCAATTACCGGGCTCTTCAAAGACACAGGTACTGCCCTCACAAATCTATTTCACAAGGCATTGGTCAAGGGTATATCTTCAGGACCCTCCCAACTGGGATGAGCATGTCGAAAGTGACTAATCCACTCCACCATCTCAGTCTCCCTAATCCTTTCAATCCCTTCCTCTACATTAAACCAAGGGAGATCAGGCATTTCCAGCTCACTCACAGTGGGCTATCTTTTAATCCATGTATCAGCTAACCAAGAAAATAAACTACTAGAACCTTTTTTAACTCCCTAAGCTGTGATCCTACTTACTGGGTTGAAGTCATTTAATTCAGCCTGATCCAACCCTCTGTTCCTTCTACCATTATTCACACCCTTAATGTCCATTCCCATGGCTATTCCCCAGATTTCTGTGTATATAAATTAGAGAACTCAAGCAGTTCTGCTTGAGCATAGCACACATTGTCATGAGTCACACTCTCAATCTTACATCTACAGGCCTGTTGGGACTTTAGTCTAGTTATAGGTCTAGAAGCAAACAGAGGTGTTGGGGGAGGCTCCTGAGGAGAATCAACATTATCTCATCTGGCAACTGCCTCAGGGGAGGCCATCACTGTTGCCTCAGGCAGCGCAGGGTTTATCTCCTCAGATGAAGGTGGAAAGGCTGATGGCAGCATGGGTTGGGGAGGGGATGTTGCCACTAATGAGAATGGGGAGACTGTTTCTTCTGGCAAGAAAGGTTCATCAGAGTTTACAATCTCAGTATACCCAGCTATCAGGGTCCTCCCACACATCCCCATTCTAAGTTGCAGGGTCCCATTCTTTTCCAATCAATGCCCTCACTTTAACAGTAGACACAGCAAGGCTGTGCATGCACCTTTCATTGCAGGTCAGCCACTCACATGATAAGAGCTTGTGCCTGTTTTTCCACAATTTCAGCTTTTTCTTTACAGGAGATAGAACTCTCACTAGGGCAATCTTAGCAGATTTGAGACTCAGTATCTGCTTCTGAAGCTGGGAGATAGAATCCCTTAATTTATTATTTTCTTTCATCACTTTGTCCACTGAACTTAGGAGCAACTACCCAGCTTCATTATGTTCCTTGGTTCTCCACATATGGTCAAAGGTATTATGTAGAGAGTCACTAAACTCCTTTCCTTTAATGAGCAATGAATCAGGACTGTCAAATGCATTTATTTTGCATAACTCTATAAACAGTTCACACCAAGGACTATCAGTATTCTCCATACTATTAGAAGTAGAGTCCTTAGCATTTTTTGGCCTAATCATATTAAGCCGCCAACTCCAGAAACCCCAAACCAATGAAAGAACATTGTCCTTAATATTATGTTCCTCTAGAACCACTCCTTGTAACAAAATCTGTATTAATCAGAGTTCTCTAGAGAGACAGAACTAATAGGATATATAAATATATATATAATAAATATGAGTTCTGTATATATTAGTTCTGTCCCTCTCTAGAGGGATATATAAATATAAAACTAGTTTTAAATATAAAACTTTTATATTTATAAAACTAATAGTTTTATATTTATATATCCCTCTACAGAGGGACAGAACTAATATATACAGAACTCATATTTATTTATTTATTAAGTATTAACTCACACCATCACAAGGTCCCACAATAGGCCGTTGTATTAACTCACACTATCACAAGGTCCCGCAATAGGCCGTTTGCAGGCTGAAGAGCAAGAAGAGCCAGTTCAAGTTTCAAAAGTGAAGAACTTGGAGTCCAGATGTTGGAGGGCACAAAACATCCAGCATGGGAGAAAGGTGTAGACTGAGAGGCTAGGCCAGTCTCTTTTTACATTTTTCTGCCTGTTTATATTCTGGCCACACTGGCAGCTGATTAGATTGTGCCCACCCTTAGGTTAAGGGTGGGTCTGCCTTTCCCAGCCCACTGACTCAAATGTTAATCTCCTTTGGCAACACCCTCACAGATACACCCAGGATCAATACTTTGTATCCTTCAATCCAATCAAGTTGACACTCAGTATTAAGCATTGTAATGATTAATCTCACTTATTACATTAAAAATATGCATTAGAACTACAGTACAATATTATTTTTTAGCTAATATTAGCAAAAATAACATAAGTTTCATAGCTCCTTCATTCCCAAAGCAGTAGGACTAGATGGTGAGAATGGATAATGATTCAAACTAATATACTTTCTACAGATAATTTGACAATATTTTTCAAAATTATAAATAAATTTATCCTTTGATCTAGCCAACTCATTTATGCTATTTATCTCATGGATTTACTTGTAGCAGTGCAAAATAATGCATGCAGTGGTGTTTATAATAGAAAATGCTTGAAAACCATTATTGGAAGAGTCAAATAAATTGCACTATATACCCTTACAAAGAAATATGCTGCCGTATAAATGAATAAGTAAACACTATGTGTGTGTGTGTATATATATATATGACACCAGTGTAGATATACACTGTGTGTGTATTTATATATCTTGTATATTTATGTATTTTATTTATTTATCTATACTTTAAGTTCTGGGGTACATGTGCAGAACGTTCAGGTTTGTTACATAAGTATACACGTGCCATGGTGGTTTGCTGCACCCATCAACCCGTCATCTACATTAGTTTTTTCTCCTAACACTATCTCTCCCCTAACCCCACCCCCAGACAGACTCCAGTGTGTGATGTTCCCTTCCCTGTGTCCACGTGTTCTCATTGTTCAGCTCCCACCTCTGAGTGAGAATATATGGTGTTTGGTTTTTTGTTCTTGTGTTAGTTTGCTGAGAATGATAGTTTCCAGCTTCATCCATGTCCCTGCAAAGGACATGAACTCATACATTTTATGGCTGCATAGTATTCCATGGTGTATATGTGCCACATTTTTTAATCCAGTCTATCACTGATGGGCATTTGGGTTGGTTCCAAGTCTTTGCTATTGTGAACAGTGCCACAATAAACATACGTGTGCATGTGTCTTTATAGTAGAATGATTTATAATCCTTTGGGTACATACCAAGTAATGGGATGGCTGGATCAAATGGTATTTCTAGTTCTAGATCTTTGAGGAATTGCCACACTATCATATGGAACCAAAAAAGAGCCCACATAGCCAAGGCAATCCTAAGCAAAAAGAACAAAGCTGGAGGCATCACACTACCCGACTTCAAACTATACTACAGTGCTACAGTAAAAACAAAAAACAAAAAAACAAAAAAACAAAACAGCATGGTACTGGTCCCAAAACAGATATGTAGGCCAATGGAACAGAACAGAGGCATCAGAAATAATGCCACACATCTACAACCATCTGATCTTTGACAAACCTGACAAAAACAAGCAGTGGGGAAATGAGAAATGATTCCCTATTTAATAAACGGTGTTGGGAAAACTGTCTAGTCATATGCAGGAAGCTGAAACTGGATCCCTTCTTTACACCTTATACAAAAATTAACTCAAGATGGATTAAAGACTTAAACGTCAGACCTAAAACCATAAAAACCCCAGAAGAAAACCTATTTATGTATTTATTTTTAAGTAAGAAGTTGCATTATTCTGTTCTCACATTGTTATAAAGAAATACCTGAGACTAGATAATTTACGGAGAAGGGAGGTTTATTGGCTCACAGCCCTACAGGTTGTACAGGTTGCATGCCTGGGGAGGCCTCAGAAAACTTACGAACTGGCAGAAAGAGAAGGGAAGAGACAGGCATGAGCTACGTGACCAGAGCAGGAGGAATAGCGAGTAAGGGGAGGTTCTATATACTTGTAAACAACCAGATCTTCCAGTAACTCCCTCACTATCATGACAACAGCATCAAAGAGGAAATCCGCCCCCATGATTCAATCACCTCCCACCAGGCCTCACCTCTGAAGTTGGGTATTACAATTTGACATGAGATTTGGGTGGAGACACAAATCCAAACCATAGCAGTAGTGGTTTTCAAATGATTGACTTTAAGAAAAAAAAAAAATGTATATATAGTGTGGAATGTGTTGTTTATAATGGGAGGCATAAGAATATGTGTGTGTTTGTGGATATATTTGTTTTGCTTTCAACAAATAGAATAACATTGTTGAAAACTCATAAACCAGTAACAGAAGTTATTTGTCAGAACATGGGAATCAGAATGAAAAATGGACAGATCAAGGCAAGGGTAGAAGTAAGGCTTTTCATTATGGATCATTTTACATTTTCTCTTCATTTTTGAACCACAATTCATCTATTTAGAAAAAAAACCTCAGTAAAGGATTAATCATAACAACCAGCAAAGTATTGATAAGGAGAAATACATCAAACTACAAGAAGAAGACTAATGGATGAGCATAAAAGGGGAAAGGATAAAATCAGTCCCATAGCATTGACATATTACTGTGTAGTTTCAGCACCAAAATCTGGTAACCACTGGCTGAATTTAACACTCAGATGTGTGATTTTTCTGGCCAGCATACTATTATTTTAAAGTGTGAATCTTAGCATCTATGTGGGTCTGCACTTTTTAGTTTACTATGGTCACTAATGATCTCTATTATTTTATACTAGGGACTGATAAGCATTTGAGTTATAATCTTGAACGTAGAGTCATCTTTAATGGCATTTTCATTATGGGCTGTAGGAATGATTATATTCTCCAGATCACTCTATAAGAGTTTTTTCCACTATAGGAGAGTTACTAGCTTCTAAATGTCTAAATCTGAAGAGATGACCCTTTGAACTAATTTATTCAGGAGTCAGAGGATCTAGCAAGGTCATGAAAGAAAATCTGTGTTTCTGCCACCTATAATAGATTTGACCTGTTTGTGAAAACTTTTCATATGAGAAACAAATGCTCCTCCTAACATTTACCTAAATAATTAGAAAATGGGTTAGTAACAGCCTTATCTTTCTGATTTACAGGAAAAGACAGTGTGACCTTTTAATATTCTTTTTTAGTAAATTTTTAGGATCAAGTTTGAGAAAATAAATTGAGAATAAATATTGGGAAAAATATGACTGTTAAACAGCCAAACCTGGAAAAGTGAGCCCCACAAAAGGGAAAGTAATTGATAGATGAATAATACAATGTGTAAAGATGTATTAGTGTTTTCATTATTTTGTACTATTTCTATTCAGTTGGAGCTGATTTCCATAGTAATACAGTTAGCTAAAAATCTGCCTTTGCATATAAGGTCTCCACAGGAAAAGCAAATATGAAAATGGCAATTTTTAAAACAATATTCTGTTTTTTGTTTAATAAAACTAATGTTTTCAAGTCTGCTTTTATTAAAACACAATAAATACCATCAATTTTTGACATGAAATCTCATTATATACTGTAAATATTTATCACTTTCTAGGGGAAGATTATGCAGTAGATGACTTCTCATTGATTCACTCATAAAGCTGAGTTAGAAGTGAAGCTCTTTTTATTTTCATAAAAATAAAGGGACTCAGAATTTGACATCCATTCTATTTTGACCAGCTAATCAGACAAAGCACAGATGGTGCACTTTTCAAGTGCATTTCTTCAGCATTAGAAAAATTAACAGTAATGTTAATATAAAACCTTCAAGGTAAAATAGACTGAAAATGGACAGTGCAATTTCAGAGTTCATTCTCTCCCTGATTCTGGGACTCATTTTCTTTTTAAATCTAATGTTTGGGTATCATATATTTCATTAAAATATGGGTAAAACAGCGTAATTTGTGTTGTCTTATGTTTATAGATCTGTAAAGAAAATCTTTAGGGTGAAATAATGGCTTAAAGTAAAACACAAAGCACTTACATGGTCTTAATATAAACTGGCCATGGCTCCTTGAGCACCATCACAGCTCAGTCATTTGTCAGATTTCTACAAACTTAATGTTATTTCTTATAGATATCACTGATCATTAAT
Source organism: Macaca thibetana thibetana (assembly GCF_024542745.1). Lineage (NCBI taxonomy): Eukaryota > Metazoa > Chordata > Mammalia > Primates > Cercopithecidae > Macaca > Macaca thibetana. The sequence goes on from NC_065579.1 coordinate 29,185,247, forward strand.
GTCAATAAACATATAGATTATTAAGGCCTTATCTTTGCTTAAACTGGGATAGCTTAAACTATCCCTATTCATGTTGTTATGATATGAAGTGAAACCTTGGTGATGAGAAAAATAGAGTTCATGTCTTTTAGGAATTGGTGCTGTCAGGGGTTATGTAGAGGCAAAGGACAGTGGCCAAAGACAGTTAGATGAGTCCTGATCTAGGTACCCATATGACTCATGGCTCTGCTGCTCAATGCTGCTTGGACTGAGCATAGTCACTTCCTTTGTCTGGGCCTCTGTTTTTTAACCTGTAAAATGAGAAGATTAAATTACATTTGTGACTCACCCTTTTTATAAGACCAAAACTTAGTGAGTCTGATGAAAGTTAGATATGCACACGTATCTGTAAAATTTTGCATTCAAAATCAAAGGAGTCACAGACCTTAGAAGTGCTTCCACTAAAAATCCATGGACCACTGGTTAGGGGCCTCTGAAATAAATAATTCCTAAATGTGTATCCGAGTCTCCTTTTCATCCACTTATTACTTGGTCACATTCCCACTCTCTTCTTTAGAAATATGTGAATCACTGTCTAACTTCAAGTATTCTGATACTCAAACTCTAAAGTGGATTCCATCATTAATATTCTTTAACATATAATTCTACCTCTTAGTCCTAGTCATAAATCTGTAGTTTCTGTCTCACTTATGGAGACAAAAGAGAGTCTGATTTGAATTTTGTCTCTATTTTCTTCTGAGTTAATGGTAAAGGGGGAAGGGAGAAAAGAAAGATTCCTCCATCTTTACTGAGCAAATAAACTCACGTAAGACTTTAGCCCAGCATGTTCACCTTTGAAAATTTATTCTTTGACCCCAGTGCACCGTTATCCTTCCAGACAAAGTCATATAACACTTTGAGTTTTTTACTGCCGCTTGACTTTTTTGACATAGTAGAAGATGAAACCATCATAAGAACAAACCAATTAGCTTTAAAATAGTATTCCTTATTTCTATTATTGGTTTAATTCAGTTTTTTAAGTGTTATTATTTATCAGGAGAAGTTGACATCCCAAAGTTTTCAAAGTGACTCTGATTTTTATCTGTTTGCAATTCAGAAAAATATTTTGTAGATGCAAATTGCAGATACAACTAAGTTGTGTGCAATTAAACGACTTCTCCTTCAAATGGTTTCTCCTCTTCAAATTAATTGACTTTTCAATTAATACTCAATGTGTTTTAAAGGAGCTAACTATTCACTTTATGAAACCAATTATTGAATTATTCTGGGCAAAAGCATGCATGTTGTCCCAGATTCAGACAAAGTTATTTTCCAATGTCAGCCATTTCTGTTCTTTGACCATCACATTTATAGTGTTTTAGCCAGACTCCAGGACTTTAAACTAATGCAATATATTTACTCTAATTTGGTGTCTGGAATATAATTCTTAAAAAGTAATAATATAATTTGGATGTTCGTCCTCTCCAAATCTCATGTTGAAATATAATTCCCAATGTTGGAGGTTGGGCCTAGTGGGAAGTGTTTGAATCATGAGAGCAAATCCCTCATGAATGTCTCGGTATCATTTCTGTGGTAATGAGTGAATCTTTGCTCTGAGTTCACGTGAGATCTGGTTGTTCAAAAGTGTGGCACCTTACGTCACTCCCTGGCTTTTTCTCTCACCATGTGATGTGCCTGTTCCTGCCTTACCTTCTGCCATGAGTGAAATCTCCCTGAGGTCTCACCAGAGGCTGAGCAGATGTTGGCACCATGCTTCATGTACAGTCTTCAGAACTGTTAGTTCTTTATAAATTACCCAGTCTAAGGTATTCCTGCATGGCAATGTAAAATGGACAGGCACAGGCAGTATTCTTGAATTTGTTCTGGAGAAATGGGATTAAGATAGCAGACTAAGAGCACGCAGCTATCTTTCCTCCTGCTCAAAATTTCTGAAATGATAGAAGAATTTTAAAATTAAATAGTTATTATATTAAAAGTATCATTAGTGCAGCAAAAATTTTTAAAAATTCCCAAACAAGTGGAAAGCAGACAGAATTGGATGCATGGCGGTAACTGAAGGTCATGACCTTTACAGACATTTTGGCAGTTGTTCCATAGAAATATAAAGCTAAGAATAAAAGGATTCAACAGGGAAAGGGAGCACAAGGACAATGGTGAAGGTGACAAGTTGGGGAAATATATCCTGGGTGCCTAGGTGGCCCAACTCTTTCCTACTGACTTGTTTCATTGGAACAAGTTAAAATAGCAAATGATTGAGAAAAGCTAGTCAGCATGGCCACAGGAGGGCCTTGGAATCTTCAAATATCAGAAAGGTAATTTCAGAAACTCTGTAACCAGAAACACATTCTACTCAATCCTCATAGAATTGCTAGAGAGATACCTATGAAGCAGGATAGTTGACCAGAGTAATTCTCCAAAAACGCTTCTCAACAAAGAATTGTAGAATACTTCAGAAAAGTCATATTAGTCATGGACAAGAGATCTAAAAATTTTAAGAAAAGTTCTGTCTAAATTTTGAATTTTAGTAGAAGAGAAAATGAAAAATGGAGGAGATAAAAATATTTTTAAAAAGACAGAGAGTAATTCCAAAGTTGAATATGGAAATGATTATTTTGCTTTCAAAATATACTTGGTGACAAGCAGAATGTATACAATAATTGCACTTTGTGGATTAAAATTTTAAAAATTAAAGATAATGAAAAAATTAAAAGTTTCCAGAAAAATAAAAGCAGATTTTTTACAAAGATATGAAAATAAATTGACATCACACTTTTCCTCAAATGTACATTAGAAAACACAGGAGGAAAATGTTCACTATTCTGAAGTGATTTTGAACTTAAAGTCTACACCCAGTGAACAGTGAAAGTGGTATTCAACTTGAAAGGCCTTACAAAAACATTTTAGATTAAAAAAGTTTCAAAATATTTACCATACATAGACTTTCTGTAAAAAATGGTTAAAAATGACTTTCATAAATAAATAAATACATGCATATGGCAAAATCCATGACATACAAAAAACAAGTAAAACAAAAGCAAAATTGTCATCCAAAGAAACTCATAAAACATTTAGTTAATTCTAAATAATATTTGTGCAGAATCTGGAAATATAATAACCATTAGAATCTAAAATCCTAGATGATCTTAACATGTAACGTGGTAGAGATTAGGAGCCTAGAACAATATGATAGAGACAAAAATCTCGAAGGACGAATGGGGGAGAAAAAAAGGAAAATCTGAGAGAAAAGATAGGACACAGGAAAACCTGTTCTACAGATCTAACATGCAAATAGCAGGAACCTCAAAACAAGAGAACTGAGAAGATATTATGGAAGGAATTACTGAAGCAATAATAGGGGATAATTTTCTTTTTCTTTTCTTTTTTGTTTTTTAGATATGGAGTCTTGCTCTGTTGCCCAGGCTGGAGTGCAGTGGTGCGATCTCGGCTCACTGAAACTTCTGCCTCCCAGGTTCAAGCGTTTCTCCTGCCTCAACTTCCCGAGTAGTTGGGACTACAGATGTGCACCACCACACCTGGCTAATTTTTGTATTTTAATGGAGACAGGGTTTTGCCCTGGTGGCCAGGTTGATCTCAAACTCCTGGCCTCAGGTGATCCACCCACCTCAGCCTCCCAAAATGCTGGGATTACAGGCTTGAGTCACCGCGTCCCACCTAGGGAAGAATTTTTTAGTGCTGAAGAATGACATAAGAAAAAGACCTGTATTTTTGTACTAGAAATGTTCATTAAAATGGTCAAATAAACTAAGAAAAGGGAACATATGAGTCCATAAAACAGTCGATAGTGAGTGAACTAAAATTATATTGTAATGTAAATTATAAATGTAATTAATGTAAATTATAACTAATATACATTAAGTTATTTAATACCTATCTAAGAAACTTATATTACTTTTGTCATATCCTTTCCAAAAGCCTAATATTTACTGTGTAGAGTAATAAAGGGAATGTTTCAATGTGATTTTTTTTTTTTTGAGACAGAATCTCACTCTGTCACCAGTCTGGAGTGCAGTGGCATGATCTCGGCTCACTGCAACCTCTGCTTCCTGGGTTCAAGTGATTCTCTTGCCTCAGCCTCCTGAGCAACTGGGACTACAGGCACATGCCACCTTTTTTAATGTGTATGTTTATTTGAAATTTATGAATCAAGAAATACAGATAAAAGACGTTATTTTTTTTCTCAAAAATCCTTTTGACCTACTTGATTTGTTACTAGTGCAGGTGTGAACTTGAAAAAATACAAATACAAAATAAATAGAAGCAGAAAATAATAATATTTAAATTTATTGCTTCCAAGTAAAAAGAAGAGGGCAAAAATGGCTCAAAGGTAACCTTTAATCCATTCAACAAATGAAAAAGAAAGAAAGATGGTGTAATGAATAGAAAATATTTAATATGGTGACAGGATTAATTCCAACATTACAATAAATGTAAATGTGATAAATTTCTCTATTAAGATATAGACTCCTTTAGTTACAAAGAAACCAGTTATTATTACTTGCAAATGATATGATACAGAGAGGCACACACTTTACCTGTTTTGAAACATCCAGCTTTTTTTGACATTTCCTTTTTGAAGACTCTGTTATAAATTTCTCTTTCACAGGGTTGAAATAGAGTTTGATGTTCCTTATGTTGATATGAATAGACTGAAAATCATAACATTTTAAAAACAGTCAACTATCACCATTTTTAAAACTATCACCCTTTATAAGACATTAATACCGGTAAGATTTTATAAAATTAATACTTTATAACAGTTTTAGGCTTACAGAAAAATTGAGCAGAAAGTAGAGCTTCCCTATGCTTCCTTTCTCCTGCACACAGTTTTTCATAATGGCACCTTGCATTACTGTGGTACATTTGCTACAATAGAAGAATCAATACTGATACATCATTATTGACAAAATATACATAATTAACATTAGGGTCCTCACTTTGTGTTGTACAGTTCTGTTGGTTTTAACAAATAAATAATCTACTGTTACAGTGTCATACAGAATATTTGCACCACTCTAAAATCCTCCTGAACTCCACCTATTCATTTGTCCCTCTGCTTGAAGCCCTAACAGCCACTGACTATTTTACTATCTCTATACTTTTCCGTTTTTCAGAATGTTGTATAATTGGAATCATACACTAAGTTATCTTTTCAGACTGGCTTTCTTCACTTGGCAATATGCTTTTAAGGTTTCTTCATGTCTTTTTGTGCCTTTATAGCTCATTTCTTTTATTGCTGAATACTATTCCATTATATGAATGTATCACAGTTTGTTTATCTATTCACCTATTAAAGGACATCTTAGTTGCTTCTAGTTTTTGGCAATTATGATTAAAGCTGCTAAAAATATTTTCATGCCAGCTATTGTGTGGGCATGTTTTCAAATAATTTGGGTAATTACCTAAGAGAGCAATTACTGAATTACATTGTAAACGTCTGTTCAGCTTTGTAAGAAACTGCCAGACCGTCTTTCAAACTGACTGTACTACCTTGCATTTCCGTGAATGTTCCTTTAATCCACATCCTTACAAGAATTTGATGTCAGTGTTTTAGACTGTCACCATTCTAATAGGTGTATAGTAGTATCTCATTGTTGTTTTAATTTGCAATTCACTAATGACATGATGTTAAGCAACCTTTTGTATGCTTATTTGACATCTATATATCTTCTTTGGTGAGGTGTCCGTTCAGTTCTGTTTCCCATTTTTTAATGGAGTCATTGTTTTTTATTGTTGAATTTTAAGGGTTCTTTGTATATTTGGATATAAATTCTTTATCAGATATGTGTTTTGCAAATATTTTTTCCCAGTCTGTGGCTTGTCTTTCTGTCTTAACAGGGTAGTTCTCAGAGTAGAAGTTTCTATTTTTAATGAAGTTCAACTTTGCATTTATTTCTTTCATGGCTCATGCTTTTGGTATTGTATCTAAAATGTCATTGCCAAAACCAAGGTCATCTAGGTTTTCTCCTCTTATTTTCTGTTATTAGAAGTTTCATAGATTTGTATTTTATATTTAAGTCTATGATTCATTTTCACTTAATTTTTAGGGAAAGTATAAGATGTAAAATCTGTGTCTAGATTTATTTTAGGATGAGGAGAGGGTTGCGGATATCTATTTGTCCCAATAACATTTGTTGAAAAGACTATTCTTTCTCCATTGAATTGCTTTTGTTCTTTGTCAAAGATCACTTGCCTGTATTTGTGTGCACCTATATCTGGCTCTATTCACTTTCATTGATCTATTGGTCTTCTTTTTTTCTGCCAATACTAATACTGACCTAATTATTTTAGCTTTTTAGTAAGTTTTGAAATCATGTAGTGTTAGTCTGTTGACATTGTTGTTTAATATGCACTGTCTCTTCTGACTTGATTTTCCATAAGAACTTTCAAATCGGTTCATAGATAAACACAAAATAACTTGTGACTTTTGGGAGGATTGCATTCAATATATAGATCATATTGGGAAGAATTGATACCTTAAGAATATTGAGTCTAACAACGTACCAGAATCTCTGGGACATATTTAAAGCAGTGTGTAGAGAGAACTTTATAGCGCTAAATGCCCACAGGAGAAAGCAGGAAAGATCTAAAACTGACACCCTAACATTACAATTAAAAGAACTACAGAAGCAAGAGCAAGCAAATTCAAAAGCTAGCAGAAGACAAGAAATAACTAAGATCAGAGCCAAACTGAAGGAGATAGAGACCCAAAAAACCCTTAAAAAATCAATGAATCCAGGAGCTGGTTTTTTGAAAAGATCAACAAAATTGATAGACTACTAGCAATATTAATAAAGAAGAAAAGAGAGAAGAATCAAATAGATACAATAAAAAATGATAAAGGGGATATCACCACCGATCCCACAAAAATACAAACTAACATCAGAGAATACTATAAACACCTCTACTCAAGTAAACTAGAGAATCTAGAAGAAATGGATAAATTCCTGGACACATACAACCTCCCAAGACAAACCTAGGAAGAAGTTGAATCTCTGAATAGACCAGTAACAGACTCTGAAATTGAGGCAACAATTAATAGCCTACCAAACAAAAAAAGCCCAACACCAGATGGATTCTACCAGAGGTACAAGGAGGAGTTGGTACCATTCCTTCTGAAACTATTCCAATCAATAGAAAAAGAAGGAATCCTCCCTAACTCATTTTATGAGGCCAACATCATCCTGATACCAAAGCCTGGCAGAGACACAACAAACAAAAAAGAGAATTTTAGACCGATATCCCTGATGAACATTGATGCAAAAATCCTCAACAAAATACTGGCAAACTGAATCCAGCAGCATATCAAAAAGCTTATCCACCACAATCAAGTTGGCTTCATCCCTGGGATGCAAGGATGGTTCAACATATGCAAATCAATAAATGTAATAATCACATAAATAGAACCAAAGACAAAAGCCACATGATTATCTCAATAGATGCAAAAAAGGCCTTTGACAAAGTTCAACAGCCTTTCATGCTAAAAACTCTCAATAAACTAGGTATTGATGGAACGTATCTCAAAATAATAAGAGCTATTTATGACAAACCCACAGCCAATATCATACAGAATAGGCAAAAACTGGAAGCTTTCTTTTTGAAAACTGGCACAAGACAGGGAGGCCCTCTCTCACCACTCCTATTCAACATAGTGTTGGAAGTTCTGGCAAGGGCAATCAGGTAAGAGAAAGAAATAAAAGGTATTCAGTTAGGAAAAGAGGAAGTCAAATTGTCCCTGTTTGCAGATGACATGATGGTATATTCAGAAAACCCCATCATCTCAGCCCAAAATCTCCTTAATCTGATAAGCAACTTCAGAAAAGTCTCAGGATACAAAAATCAATGTGCAAAAATCACAAGCATTCTTATACACCAATAACAGAAAAACAGAAAGCCAAATCATGAGTGAACTCCCATTCATAATTGCTACAAAGATAATAAAATACCTAGGAATCCAACTTACAAGAGATGTGAAGGACCTCCTCAAGGAGAACTACAAACCACTGCTTAGTGAAATAAAAGACGACACAAAAAAATAGAAGAACATTCTGTGCTCATGGATAGGAGGAATCACTATTGTGAAAATGGCCATACGACCCAAGGTAATTTATAGATTCAATGTCATCCCCATTAAGCTACCAATGACTTTCTTCACAGAATTGGAAAAAACTACTTTAAAGTTCACATGGAACCAGAAAAGAGCCCACATTGCCAAGACAATCCTAAGCAAAAAGAACAAAGCTGGAGGCATCATGCTACCTGACTTCAAACTACACTACAAGGCTACAGTAACCGAAACAGCATGGTACTGGTACCAAAACAGAGATATAGACCAATGGAACAGAACAGAGGCCTCAGAAATAACACCACACATCTACAACTATCTGATCTTTGACAAACCTGACAAAAACAAGAAATGGGGAAATAAATGGTGCTGTGAATACTGGCTAACCATATGTAGAAAGCTGAAACTATATCCCTTCCTTACACCTTATACAAAAATTAATTCAAGATAGATTAAAGACTTAAATGTTAGACCTAAAACCATAAAAACCCTAGAAAGAAACCTAGGCAATACCATTCAGGACATAGGCATGGGCAAGGACTTCATGACTAAAACACCAAAAGCAATGGCAACAAAAGCCAAAATAGACAAATGGGATCTAATTAAACTGAAGAGCTTCTGCACAGTAAAAGAAACTAGCATCAGAGTGAACAGGCAACCTACAGAATGGGAGAAAATTTTTGCAATGTACCAATCTGACAAAGGGCCAGAATCTACAAAGAACTTAAACAAATTTACAAGAAAAAATCAAACCACCCCATCAAAAAGCGGACAAGGGATATGAACAGACACTTCTCAAAAGAAGACATTTATGCAGCCAACAGACACATGAAGAAATGCTCATCATCACTCGTCATCAGAGAAATGCAAATCAAAGCCACAATGAGACACCATCTCACACCAGTTAAAAAGGTGATCATTAAAAAGTCAGGAAACAACAGGTGCTGGAGAGGATGTGGAGAAAGAGGAACGTTTTTACACTGTTGGTGGGAGTGTAAACTAGTTCAACCATTGTGGAAGACAGTGTGGCAATTCCTCAAGAATCTAGGACTAGAAATACCATTTGACCCAGTGATCCCATTACTGGGCATATACCCAAAGAATTGTAAATCATGCTAATATAAAGACACATGCACACGTATGTTTACTGCTGCACTATTCACAATAGCAAAGACTTGGAACCAACTCAAATGTCCATCAATGAGAGACTGGATTCAGAAAATGTGGCACATATACATCATGGAATATTATGTAGCCATCAAAAGGAGGAGTTCATGTCCTTTGTAGTGACATAGATGAAGTTAGAAACCATCATTCTGAGCAAACTATCGCAAGGACAGAAAACCAAACACTACATGTTCTCACTCATAGGTGGGAATGGAGCAATGAGAACAGCTGGACACAGGCTGGGGAACATCACACACTGGGGTCTGTTGTGGGGTGGGGGAATGGGGGAGGGATAGCATTAGGAGAAATACCTAATGTAAATGATGAGTTAATGGGTGCAGCAAACCAACATGGCACATGTATACATATGTAACAAACCTGCATGTTGTGCACATGTGCCCTAGAACCTAAAGTATAATAATAAAAAAAGAAAAATGGCCGGGCGTGGTGGCTCACGCCTGTAATCCCAGCACTTTGGGAGGCTGAGGCAGGTGGATCAAGAGGTCAGGTGATCGAGACCATCCTGGCTAGCACGGTGAAACCTTGTCTCTACCAGTACAAAAAACTAGCTAGGCATGGTGGCAGGTGCCTGTATTCCCAGCTACTTGGGAGGCTGAGGCAGGAGAATGGCATGAACCCAGGAGGCAGAGCTTGCAGTGAGCTGAGATCATGCCACTGCACTCTAGCCTGGGTGACAGAGCAAGACTCCGTCTCAAACAAACAAACAAAAACAACAAAAACCAAACAAACAAAAACCAAAGAATATTGAGTCTAGTCATAAATATGGAATGTCTCTCCATTTATTTATATTGTCTTTGATTTCTTTCATGAGAGGCTTGTAGTTTTCCTCAAATTAATCTTGCACATGTTTTGTTACCTTTATACCTGTTATATTCATTTCTTTCGGCAAAAATATAAATGGTGCTATGTTTTACTTTCAAATTTCAGTTTTTTATTGCTGATATGTGGAAAACAGTTAACTTTTGGATATTACCATTGTATCCTGCACCTTTGCTATAATTACTTATTAGTTCCAGTTTATTGTTGTTGTTGACTCTTTGTGGTTTTCTACATAAGATAATCATGTCATCTGTGAACAAAAACAATTTTTTTCTTTATATATATATACCTTTTACTTCCTTTTCGTGTCTTACAGCATTAGCAAGGATTTCTATAATGTTGAATAATAGTGGTGAGAGGGGCCATCTTTCTCTTGTTTCTAATCTTAGGATAAAAGCAGTTAGTTTCTTGCCATTAATTATGGTATTAGCTGTAGGTTTATTATAGATATACTTTATCAAGTTAATGAAGTTCCCTTCTATTCCTAGTTTTTTTGAGAGTTTTTATCCTGAATGGATGTTCGATTGTGTCAAATGTTTTTTCTGCATCTATTGATATAATCACATGACTTTTCTTCTGTGGCCTGTGAATATAATGGATACATTAGTTCATTTTTTTCTTCTTTTTTTTTTTTTTTAGACAGAGTTTCGCTCTTGTCGCCCAGGCTGGAGTGCAGTGGTGGGATCTCAGCTCACAGCAGCCTCCACCTCCCGGGTTCAAGCAATTCTCCTGTCTTAGTTCCCCGAGTAGCCGGGACTACAGGCGTGCACCACCACACCCAACTAAATTGTTTTATTTTTAATAGAAAAGGGGTTTCACCATGTTGGCTAAGCTGGCCTCGAGCTCTTGACCTCAGGTGATCCATCCACCTCAATATCCCAAAGTGCTGGGATTACAGGCATAAGCCACCACACCGAGCCCATTAATTGATTTTCAAATGCTGAACCTTTCATTCACTGTTGGATTCAATTTGTTAATATTCTGTGAATATTTTCACCTCCATGTTTATGTGAGATATTGGTCTATGGTTTTCCTTTTCTGTAATGTATTTGTTGGGTTTTGATATTAGCGTAATGCTGGCCACATAAAATGTGTTGGAAAATATTCCTTCTGCTTCTATTTTCTGAAAGAGTTTGTAGAGTCTTGGTGTCATTTAAAAGTATATATATTTGGTAGAATTTACCAGTGAAACCACCTGAGCCTTGTGCTTTTCATTTTGGAGATATTATTGGTTTAATTTCTTTTGTAGATATAGGCCTATTCATATTTTCTATTCTCTTTGTGTGAATTTTGGTAAGTAGTACCTTTTAAGGAACTTGCCTATTTCACCCAAGTTATTGAATTTGTGGGCATAGAGATGTTCATAATGTTCTTTTATTATCCTTTAGTATTCATGGGATCAGTAGTAGTTGCCCCTCCTTTTATTTCTGATATTAGTAATGTTGTTTATCTCTCTCTGTTTTGGGTTAGTCTGGTTAGACATTTATCAATTTTATTTATCTGTTCAAAGAAGAAGATTTTGGTTTTGATGATTTTCTACATTGATTTTCATTTTCAATGTTATTAATTTCTGCTCTAATTTTCATTATTTCTTTTCTTTTGTGTACTTTGAATCTAATTTAGTCTTTTTGTTTTAGTTTCCCTAAGATAGAAGCTTAGATTATTGATTTTAGATCTTTCTTCTCTTTATTGTATGTTTTCAAAAATATAAATTTCCTCTAAGCATTGCTTTAACTGCACCCCACAAGTTTTAATAAGTATTTTCATTTTTAGTTATTTCAAAATATTTCTTAATTTTTCTTGTGACTTCTTAGATTCACATGTTATTTTAAAGTATATTGTGTAATCCCAAGTATTTTGGAATTTTCCAGCTATTTTTATGTCACTGATTTCTACTTTAATCCATTTTAGTATGAGAGCATACCTTGCAATGTTCGTTTTTAAATTTCTGTGTGATTCCTTAATGGCTTTGAATATGGTCTTCTTGGTAAGTGTTCTATGTAAGAATTATAAGAATGTACATTCTGCTGTTGTTGAATAAAATATTCTATAAATGTCAATTAGTTTCAGTTGATTGATGGTCCTGTAATGTTCTAATATATCCTTATTTTCTACCTGATGTCAATTACTAATAGAGAGGTGTTGAAGCCTTCAACTATAGTAGTCTCCAACTATTTTTTCTTGCAGTTTTATCAGTTTTTGCTTCATGTATTTTGACATTCTGTTTTAAGTGCATACACATAAAGAAATGTTGTATCTTCTAAGATAATTAGTTTCTTTATAACTACGTAATATCTCTCTTTACTCTTGAAATCTTTCCTTGCTCTGAAGTCTGCTTTGTCTGAAGTTGATATAACGAAGTCAACTTTCTTTGATTAATATTAGCGTAATTTATCTTTCATCCTCCCTTTACTGCTTTTTGTTTGTTTGTTTGTTTTGTATTGCTTTTACTGAGACAAAGTCTCACTCCGTCACCCAGGCTAGAGTGCAGTGGTGCGATCTTGGCTCACTGCAGTCTCCGCCACCTGGGCTGACGACATTCTCGTGCCTCAGCCTCTTGAGTAGCTGGGACTACAGGTGTGCGCCACTAAGCCCAGCTAAGTTTTTTTTTGTACTTTTAGTAGAGACTGGATTTCGCCATGTTGGCAGGCTACTTTCAAAACCTATATCTTTGGTTTTCTTTTCTTGTTTGTTTTTTGTTTTTGTTTTTGAGATAGAGTCTCACTCTTTTGCCCAGGTTGGAGTGCAGTGTCACGATCTCAGCTCACCGCAACCTCCACCTCTCGGGTTCAAGTGATTCTCCTGGCAAGCTACTTTCAAACACCTGACCTCAGGTGATCCACCCACTGCGGCCTCCCAAAGTGCTGGGATTACAGGCATGAGCCATGGCGCCAGGCCCTTCCCTTTACTTTTAATTTATCTATGATTTTATATTTAAAGTGGGTTTCCTGTAGACAACCTGTAGGTGGATTTTTTTTTAATCTGACAGTCTCTGCCTTTTAATTATTGTATTTAGACCATTCACATTAAAAGTGATTACTCATACAATTGAATTAATACCTGCCATATTTGCAACTGTTTTTATTCATTGACCTTGTCCTCTGTTCATTTTTTTGTCTTTTAATCTTTTTCTGCCTTCTCTTATTTTAATTGAGCATCTTGTATGACTTTATTTTTTTCCTCACTTAGATCAATTATACATCCTTTAAAAAATTTTGGTGGTTGCCCTAGACTTTGCAATATACATCTACAACTAATCTAATTTCACCTTTGAATAACCCTATACTATTTCACAACTAGTGTAGGTACCTTAAAACTGAGTATTCCCAGTTCTTCCCTCCCATCCCTCATAATATTGCTGTTATTCATTTCATTTACTTAAAATCTATAATCATTCAGATATTGTGGGTATTATTATTTTGAACAGTTGTCTGTAGAACTAATTTAGAATAAGAAAATATAGAAAAGTTTTTTGATTTTATTTATTCCTTCTGTAATGTTTTCCGTTTCTTAATGTAGATAGAAGTTTCTGACTTACTCCATTTATGATCTCTTCAAAGAACTTCTTTCAAAGTCGATTGATGGTAAATTATCTCAATTTTTGTTTGAGAAAATCTTTTACTTTTGCTTTATTTTTAAAGGATAATTTCATTGGATATAGAATTCTATGTTGGTGTGTTTTTTCTTTCAACATTTGAAATATTTCACTCCACTCTCTTCCTGCTTATGTGGTTTCTGGGAAACAAGTCTAATATAATTCTTATTCCTGTTTCTCTGTATGTAAAGCTTGTTTTCCCCTCTGGCGTTTTCACAATATTCTCTATTTCTTTGGTTGTCTGCAGTTTGAATATGATATTCCTATGTGTAGGAATTTTGTTTCTTTCTTTTTCTTCTGATATTTGTATTGCATATGTCTTAAAACTGGCTAAATTGTCCCACAGCTCTTGGATATTCTGTTTCATTTATTTTTATTTTTTTTTTGTTTTTTAGTTTAGGACATTTCCATTAACATACCTTCAAGCTCATTGATTCTTTCCTCAGCCATGTCCAGTGTCCCTATGAGCCTATCAAAGACATTCTTTATTTTTATTATAGTATTTTTAAGTTTTTCTTTTTTTTTTTTTTTTTTTTTTTTTTGAGGCGTAGTCTCACTCTGTCACCAGGCTGGAGTGTAATGGTGTGATCTCGGCTCACTGCAACCTCTGCCTCCTGGGTTCAAGTGATTCTCCTGCCTCAGCCTCCCGAGTAGCTGGGATTACAGGTGTGTGCCACCACGCCCAGCTAATTTTTGTATTTTTGGTAGAGACGTGGTTTCTCCATTGGTGGCCAGGATTGTCTCGATCTCTTGACTTCATGATCTACCTGCCTCAGCCTCCCAAAGTGCTGGATTACAGACACGAAGTTTTTAGCATTTTCTTTCTTAAGGAGAATTAATTTTTACAGTTTTTATCTCTCTGTTTATTACCCATCTGATTTGTATGTTGTCCACCAGAGAGTATTTTCCACTGGGGCCCTTAGCATAGTAGTAACAGTTATTTTAAATTTCCAGTTTGATAATTCCAGAATCTCTGCCATATCTAAAAGTATGACCCTGATCTTGCTTTGTCTCTTTAAACTGTACTTTTTGCCTTTTATCATGCCTTTTCATTTTTTCCTAAAATCTGAACATGATGTGTTAAGTAAAAGAAACTGAGGTAAATAGATATTTAGTGTGAGGTTAGGTTCTGTTTACTGTTTGCTGTAGGTGTCAGAGATTAAAATTTTCTCTGTTTTCTTGTTTTCATCTCTCATGTTGTCTTCAGCTTTCTCTAGAGACTCCTTCTTAAATAGAGTTGGAGGCTTGCAGTTCTTTCAGCTGTAATTTTCTGTTATTATAAAGGAGCCTTGTTGATGTGGTAGTAAGTTATGTTGGTGTGTAGAAATTTATTTGGAGTTTGAGTTTTTCTCTCACAATTAGTCAGTTTCCATTTATGTGCTTCTACCAGTTGCTGGCTTCAGCAGCTTCTGCTCCTAGTACACTGTGATTTCGGCATGTACCTACCTCTCTCTCCAGTTTTTAAGGCAGTGATTTGTCCTGTGACCTCAATTTTCTGACGCATATAAGAGGAGTTCTTGATATTCAGTTTGCTCAATTTTATTTTTATTTTTGCAAAGATGGGAGTGGTGGCTTTCAAACTCTTACATGTTGAACCCAGACAGTTTTATAGATAAATTCTACTAAACTTAAAAGAACAGATTCCAATGGTATAAGGATTACTCCAGATCATAGAAACATATGCAATGATTTTAATATAATGTACAAAGCTCTTATAACCTTCATACAAATACCAGACAAAGTTGGCACAAATACTGAAAACTGTGGGGCCATATCTCTTACAGATATAGAGGAAAATGTCCAAAATAAAATATTTACAAAGCAGATGGACTTTTATAACTACTTTTTTCTTTCAAATATATTGTTGAAGACATTTCTTAGCTGTGTTAATAGCTTTGTTACCACATCACGAGAAGCTTTTTATTTTCACTTCCTTGAACCATTTATTTAACACCGTCCTGGGCACAACACAGGTGATCTATAAATATGTTTTCAATAAATGAAATATTACATGTAGAGTTTTGTAAGAGAAATTGTGGGAGTCCCTTAATGAACAGGACAAAGTTACTGTCCTTCAGGAGCTCACATTCTCATGGGGAGACAGCTACAAATAACAGAATAACCAAAATTGGAACAAGATAATTGCTACTACAGAGAAACAATCACACTTCTATAGGCACACGAGGGAAAAAGAGATTAATCTTAAAAGGCAGTATTTATTTAGATTATTGTTTAAGAAATAGAAGGAAATGAAGCTTTCTGAGTAAACTTAATTTTACAATTACCAAGAATCATAGAATTAGATTTGCACAGTGGTCTATCAGAGGTTTAGTTATTGCCAATTAGATCACAGAATCACTTTAGAATGCTTATTCTGGAGTCCAAAGAACTGATTTGGAACCTGAGTTTTCTCAGACTTTCTCATTCTAAAGATAATACAGTTCACTTTCACAGTAAATATAAGACATCCCTGATATCTTTCTCAGTGTGTATTACTTAAAAACTCCAGTCCCTCAAAAATCTCATCTAAATATTTCTGAACATCCTTGAGAAAGTTTCATATGAACACTTAAACCTCTTCAAGTTTTTCTTCTCTGCCTCTCCCTCTTGTTGAAGTCCATAGCCCCATAAGCCTCACAAAGTAGGACCTCCTCTTGTCACCGCAGCTTGTGCCTCATTGACCCATCAGTGGTGCTGACTCCCAGTTTTTTTCTGCAGCAAAGTTATTTTACTCATATGAGAGGGAAAAAAAATCTCAGTCGACAATGTCATGCTGTGTTTGGGACACAGGACACTGTCTCAAGACCTCCCTCAATCCCACTCTCCAGACATACCATTCTTCTCTGGAAACTTACTGCTTCCTTAGGCTGCTGCCAGGAAGATGTACACAGCCCTCTCTGTTTGCACGATGCTTAAATCTTTCTGTTCTTGCTTCCCACTCCAACCTCAGCCCATAAAAATATTCTTCTAGTTGAGATGGCTGGGAGTTTCCCTGCTCCTGTCTTACACTTTTTTTCTAAGCCACTCTGCTTCTTCTTGCATGTTACCTTGCTTCCTTTCTTCCATCTCTACAAAATGCATGTGATTTTCTAAAGGCTTAGGTTGGGGAAACAAAGCCAAGACATCTTCTGGTTTTAGTCCTGCAGTATTCCTCCCCTCCTGAGACAATGCCAAAGAAATCTGTGCTTTCAGGAGGAGGAAGGGAAAGAGGCATAACGTGAGGATAATATAACTCTAAAAGATATCTCAAATCTTATCCAGCTGCATCAGCCTCAACTTCAACTTAGGTTCTTTACTATATTTTAGAATTGTAAAAACATTTAAAGGTCCTACTTCTATCCCTGACGAAGAGAAGAAGGAATAGTTATGGTTATCTCTAACTCTGTAGCAAATGATCCCAAAATTTAGTGGCTTAAAACAACAATAATGCTTGTTATTATTATTATCATTATTATCTCTCATGGTCCTGGAGTTGTTTGGGTTCAGCTAGGCGGTTCTCATTTGGAGTCTCTATATGGCTGAATCAGATTGTGGGTGGGACTGGAATCATCTGAAGGCTTGTTCATTCATATATCTGATGGTTGATGCTTTCTGATGGCTCAATTAGGTGGGGGCAAGAACAGCTGAGGCCCCTTTAGCATCTTTCTCTATCTTTTTGTGGCTTTTCCAGATAGTCTCTTCAATGTGGCAACATCAGGGTAGCTGGATTTCTTACTTTGTGGCTCAGGACTCCAAAGGCAAATGCTGAAAAAGAAAGAGAGAGAGAGAGCTAGAATTAGCTAAATCACCTTTCAAGAGCTAGCCTCTGAAAGCAAGTCTCTAAGCTATGACCAGTTTTTATTCAGTGGTGAAACATTATTCTGCTTTTTAATGGAAGTGTCAAAACATTTGCAGACATGTTTTAAAACCATCACAGTTGTATATCTTATGCTAGGATGTTGATCACTTCATTTCTTTAACATCTCATATTATATCTATCCTACCCTTTCCAGCATCTAGTTTATTCCTTTAATATGTCGCTGCGATTGGAAGATTTCTCTTCACTCTTATAATCAAATCTCTTATTGGCTTCCTTGTCACTTCACATGTGAAGTCCAGCCAACTCCCTTCTCACTTTCTTGGCTTCTCTACTTTTCTGCCACTTTTTGCTAGCTCTAACCAGGCCTAAACAGTAGTGATAAAATTATTTTCTAGACTCAGAGTGTCCATTCATTCATTTTTAGTTTTCTTAGAAAGTATAACATTTCACATTATCATAGCAGCTGATCTTTTTCTGTTTGAATAAAGCACAATAATTACCCAGAAATATTAAGATTCTGACCCAGCAGAGTCAGTCTTTCTGATACAATTCTAAGCTCCACCTTACTGTAAGAGAACGTGTTGTTGAATTACAAAGAGATGTTGCACACCAAAGGGAATCTTGAGAAAAATAGCCAAGAGTCAACTGCAGATTCTCTGGATAGTAAAATATGAAGATTTAGAACAAGGCTGGCAAACATTCAGACAATGTGTCACAGTACTGTTTTCCTTACCCGTGGAAGATAAGACTAATCAATCATGGCATTGCAGCTGCAAGTAGCCTCACACAGTGCCCTAGTAGCTGCAACCAGTAGATCTATCAAGGTGGACATACAAAATAAAATCTTTGCCTTCTTGGGTTCATAATCTTCTTGGTAACCCATAACCCAATCTTCTTGGGTCCAGAAAGAGATGAAATGAAGCTAATGTTAATAATTTATTTACAAAAGTTTGTGGGTGGTGGATTTTGCTTCCAAAACATATTGATGGCACAAGGCATACCTATAGTGATGTGAGTATAGTGGTTTTCTGATTGGCATGAGACAGTCGTACCAAAGGGTCCGTCCAAGTAAATGTGGTCAATAATCACTTGTGTTAATTGTGACATGTGACACTTTCAAATTATTTTGTCCTCAGGCTTAAGAGATTAATCACCTTGGGTACACATGGGAACATAGCTTCCTATTATTCATTGGTTTACTCAAGCCTATATACCTTGTCATCATAAATGGCACGGAAATCTTCTAGCAGCAAAGAGATGGATGTAATCATGGTAAATATGAGTCTGTCCTCAAGAGACATCCTGTGCAAATTTTTACTTCTCAGTTTCCTTTTTCTTCTCCCACGTCCATACCTCTGTGTTGAATTTAGCACACTGAAGAGGTACAAGAATCAATGATGATGATGTGATCACAATTATTTTTAAATTCATACCCTTCAACATGCTGCAGAAAAATTAAAAGGGAAATTCAGAAATGTTTTACAAAGCATATTGCATATGTCATTCTGGATACATATATAGTGTCCTGATGCTTCAGACAACTGCTTAGTTGTTCATTTTATTTAAATAAAAAAGAGCCTCTTAAGAGCTAAAACAGAAGCATATTCTAGTTATAATGTTTAGAAAATCGAAAAGAGCATTTTGGCAAGCCCATGATTATTTCTAATTGCCTTAGAGGACTCGTGTTCTGGGGAGGGGTGTTGATAAGAAACAAAGCATAAAGAATCGATTTTGGATGCTATTAATTAGATGCCAATGCCACACTAAATAAACAACCATTCTGTTTCGTGCCAGCTCCTCCTACAGAGGACACAGTGGAAGGAAAGAATGCCTGGGCAACCTTTTGGGTGAATCCCTGTGGAGGGCCTCAGAAACACATGCTATCTGGGCATGCACATTTATCAAATGGTTTACACATTTTTTTCCTAGCCTGTATTACAGACATGACACAATTACTAGATTTATTAATTCCTTGTTGCAGAGACTAGAGATTTCCCAATGTGATGGACCAATGCATATTGCATTAGCTCTAACATCTGGGGCTCTACACCCACCTCCATCAAGAGATTAACTGAAACACAAAAATACAACTTTTCCTTTTGTCTCAATGCAAGTCTCCTTCCTCCCTCCTCACATCGTGAGCTTTATCTTTCTCTCTGAAGCCCTCAACACACTTTTCTGAGCAAGGGAAGCAAAATAGGATTTGATTTACAACCTCATTTTGTCTCTGCTTGTATTTCATCTTCCATCTTCACATTTCTTATTGAAACCACAATAAGTGGAAGGAGACTTATGGACTATCTATTTGCCTCTCAGTCTTTCAAGTCTTTGGAGAAGCACCAATCACCATTCAAGTTGTCAAGAATTCTGTCAAGATCTAGGAGCTCGAAAGAGCAAAATAGCATATGGTTCTTACATTAGACCTAGGGCCTGGGGGCCACTTCATCTTTTGGTGGGGATAAAAGAACAGCAGAGAATATCATGGTCATATGCCTATTGAGATCACAGGCTTGTCATCACGCCTGCTCAAATAAATGCCTTCTGCCATTAAAATCCATGTTGCCTGAGATTTCCCTGTTGCTCATACTGCTCTATTGGTATCTCTCAATTTCTTTAATTCTTGCTACTCAACTCCTGCACTCTAGGACTTTCCCCACAAAACAATGTATAAACAGGGGTCTCATAATCATCTTGGTAAGGCTCCAATCTCAATTATTTGTCGGGTCACTTACAGAAGCAGGCCAAGCTTTTACAAGTGAGAAAGCAAGTACTGTGATATAGATGGCAATTGACACACAGTTTCAATGTCAGAGAGACAATGTCATTGTCATCATGGGCTGATTAACTCATGTCCTAACTACAGGGGGATGCCATAGTCCTAGCCAATTTGTCACCATATGGTAATATGTGGCTTAAGTTGCCAGGTCTTTTGATTTTTCAAAAGAAGCCAGAAATCTGGATTTTCATGTGAACTCTTCCTGTTTGTGAATGTTGGCAACTAACTCACATTTTTTTAAAAAAGTGTAATGCAAGCCAAACAAAACCCATCTGTGAGTTTGATTAGACCCATAGGCTGACACAGTGCTGCCTCTGGTTTGGGACTCTATTTCCCAATTGATATGCTAGGAAATGACAGGAAAGTTTGTCCAGAAGTTCAAACCTTTTAAAATAGCTTTTCTTCTTCTTTGGGCTTCTACTGAATTTACTTTTGACTAAACATCCCTTACCCTCTCACAGAGTCCCCTTATCTATCTTATTTCAATTCACCAAATGTTTAATTGAGCATCTCTGATGGGTGAGATACCTTATAAGACACCCTGAGAAATGCAAAGATAGGTTTATTATCGAGAACGGATTAGGCTGCTGCGAAGTTGACCCAAATTGGTGGTGGCTTAAACAAAATAGGCATTTGTTTCTCACATAAAGCTCAAGAGGAAATATTTCAGAGGTCAGATGTTACCTCCATAATGTCTGGAACCCAGGAAATTTGGATACTGTGACTCTTTCCTCTTTAAGGTGTTAACATTGACTGCATGGCCCAAAATGGTTATCTTTCTACTCTAGACAAAATGTCTTTGCCACACTAACATATTTATATGCATACGCCTTCTAGCAGGAATAATGAATTGGCAAAAAGAGGGCATGTCCAGAAAGGATATACATAACTAGTACTCCTATTCTATTGTATAAATCTGTATCACTTGTTCACTCCTAGATGCAAAGGGGGCTGAGAAATGTGTTTTTATTCTGAATGACCTTTTTTTAAAGCTAAAACAATGTTCTCTTGCGATAGAAAAAGGAGACAGCATAGTGAGGAACAACTAGAACATTTAGCTATAATGAACCTGATATGGTCTTTGCCCCAAAAGAATTTACTGTTTAGCAGAAAAAATAGGTGTGTACATAAATGATTATTTTGAGGTAAACTATGTTTTGCTTTAAAAAAATTTCATGAGAAGCATAAACAACGCAAAAGAAGGGCTAAGCCATTAATGATAACTTAAACAACCAAACAATTATAATGGATTAGAGAAAAACTTATTATTCAAAATACCCTGGGGTCCTAAGGAAAGTCTACTGTCCCAATCAAAGAAGCCCTCAGAGATGAGGAGATGAAGCTACATTTCCATAGGGTTTCTTACAGTGGGGACTGGTCATATTAATATATTGGTAGGATATTATATAGCTTTCTTCCATATAGTCCTCATTTAAACTTGTGGTTGCAATGTAGTCATTAATAACACCCTATTTCAACCATAAAATTTTTTAAAATAATACCCTATTTAGAATGTCCAGATTTGGGCAACATAAATTATTCGTTCACTTTATTGATTGGAGGCCAGGCTTTGGGAAGGTAGAAGATAACGTGAGGAGGGGAGCTAGGAAGTTGTAGGAGGCTGTATGGTGCCCAATGTGATTTCTTCCCAAGCTCTTATGTGTTCATTAAAGTTACTAATGGAATGAAATCATATGTATGATTGAATTTCTTATGGAAAAGAGTGAATGGATAAAGTAATTATACTAGTTGGAATGAAATCATTCCAAGATGGCAGTGGAAAAAGGAAATCTGGGGAGTTATGAGGCAGTAATTTTGAAAATTTGCAGCTATCTTGGGGAAGGTAGTAGATTCCACAGCTGTAAAATTGAAGGTTCAAGCTAAGTTCAACTGATGTCCAAAGGATAAGGGGACTCCCAGCATTGTCAATGTTATATTCTACATTTTTCCATAGATACTATCTGAGCAGAGTCCTAAACGATATTTATCTACTGATTGGCATTCCACCTGGAGTCTGCATTTCTATGGACTATCCAAGTCTTCTCTCATCCCCTCTAATAAATCACTCACTCCCATACAACTTCCACCTTCGCCAAATAGAATCACACAAGCTGTCCACACCAATGCTCACTACTAGTACTTCTTTCTCCACTCTTCACTCATACCACTAAGACAAGTAGAATTAAAATGTTTAGAAAAGCACTTGTTTAGGAAAGGTTTACTCATATCTCACTCAATTAAAACATGTAAACAGTGAAGTGGCATACAAGAGACCTGGGTTGATCTTTAATTTGGAAACGTTCACATTCTTTGGGGAAGTCTCTTCACTCTTTGAATTTGAATTTACATATACATAAAATGATGTTTGGGAGCTGGGTGCAGTGGTATGAGCCTGTAATACCAGCTACTTGGGAGGCTGAGACAAGAGGACCACTTGAGCCCAGGAGTGGGAGGGTGCAGTGAGCTGCATTCCCCCCACTGCATTCCAGTCTGCACAGCAGAGCGAGAGCCCATCTCTAAGAAAGAATGTGTATATATATGATGTTTGGGGACAGGATCAGTTCCACAAAATACTTATTTGATGAGATGCTATTCTTCAAGCAGAAAAAAACTTCCACTGAGGAGCATGGTGAATCAACACAACTTACCAGAATAATAAATCCCCTGAGAGTTCCTCCTTTAAAAATTCCTGTGTAATTGTTTAATTATGTCAAATCTGCCATATCCAAAACAAAGCGTGTCTCTTCTGACATTTCACATTGACAGGGCAAATCTCGGTCGAATGCTTGGATGGATCCAAATACGTATGCTTCCTTCACCCCACTTCCATCCATCTATATCCATACTGGTTTCTTTCCAGCTCTTGCTTCTCCTGGTTATTTTTAGGATAAGTTACATCCAAGAATATATTATCCAGGTGGTACTGGGGCAGCTTTATCCAAGTTCTTTAGACTTCTTCCTTCTCAAGGTCACCTTTACTCTGGGCCTTCTTCAACTTAACACTTAGAGTCTGTTTCTGCTATTTTCAACTTTATTTTCTGCATTGTAACTTTTCATATTAAAGTAGGAACTGTGTATTCTTGGTTTTGTGTTTTAGAACTTTTGTGGAAGGCTTCAACCTTTTCTGAGATGTTTTTGAACTAATCTCCCACCCCCTTTTTGTTTTCTATTTAGTATTTGCTTTCAGCTCTTTTCTGCCTTCAGTATTTTCTTCACTTCAATGTAAATGGGGCTTCTGTTTGGTTTTGTTACCCAACTGCAGTAGACATTTTTACTTACGCTTTATTTTAGCTGTTTTGGAGGACAGTAGATGGTGAGCTTCAGAGATTATCATACTACTTTTCTCTCTCAGCAGAGGTCCAAAATTATTTTTAGAAGAAGACAGGTGAGGAGCTCTTGATAACTCATCTGTCCTTTATTTATAACACATTTATTCATATTAAAGGCATACCAAACAGTTTTAATAACCTTGTACATCCAAGGGCAGAATACTTAGTAGGGGATCTAATGACATCATACATATGTAGAAATAGGTTTTCTAGAGTTCAATTGTATGTAATTTAATGAAGATATCCCATTTGTCTACTTAAAAGATCTTACCGTCAAGTTGATCCAGAGCAGAACTTTGAAGAAAGGGAAAAATGCTTAGAAACAACTTGTTATCCCAAGTAAGTTACTTAACTTCTGAGCTTCATTTCCTCAACCGTGTAATGGGCATAATAATAATATCTATTATATTAAATAAGATAGTTTGAATAACATATAAATGCTGATTTTCAACATTTTTGACCTATAAAAATGGCAATTTCATATTTTCAATTCTGCCCCAACATAATACATGAGCCAGAATAGGTCATCAATAAAAGTCAATTGTTTTAAACTGCTCTTTATCCAACTATTCACCCAGTGCCCCAGTAATTCCCTGCTCTGCTTTTTCCTAATTACATTCACATATTAAATATACTCTTTTCTACTGAAGCTCAGAAATAAAAGACTGTCATTCTGAAAGTTGTGATTCATCTACCACATTTTTGTCAACTGTTTTTCCTGAATAAAAATGCACATTCTGTAGAAGTTAGAAAAACACAAAAGACTTATAAAAGCACTAATAACCCATCATTCATCATCCCTGAAAAATAAATGACTCATCATTTATTTAAACTTCCAGATACATAGATAAATATAGAAATAAAACTTTTAAATATATAGGGAGAGGAGAAAGCATTTTCATTTTAGTTCTCAAAATAAGACTATCTTGCCGCTATGATTTTATATCATTTAAATTTAATATATTATTAACAAATGTGCCGTCAATTAGTCTTTTACAACATATTTTTAATGGTTATGTGATATTCTATTTTAAGGGGACATCAAAATGTATTTAAACAAACCCCTGTATATTTATAAGTGCTATTTCACATTATAGAAAGTATTATAAAATTCTGATAAATAAATGTCTGTAGAAATCCACATTTTTTAAGGATAAACTATTAAAGGTAGAAATTGTTGGTCAAAAGTTAGCCAAATTTTAATAGTTTTGACAGTTTTACAAGTTGCTCTGTGGAAATGCTGCAATCAATTTACAAAACCAAGGGCAGTTCATACAATTGTTCATTACCCTATATCAGCAGTTATCAAACATTCTAGTCTCAGACTCTTGTATGCTCAGAATAGTTGAAGCCCCCAAAGAGTTTTGGTGAAATGGATATTTTTGATATTTATCATATTAGAAATTAAAGCTGAGAATATTATAAATGTGTATATATTGATTTTTAAATAACAGTAATAAACACTATATGTTAATAAAAATAACACAGTATGAAAAATAATTATACTTTCCACACCAAAAGACATGTACTGAAAGGAGTAGCTTTGTTTTTCATTTTACAAATCTCCTTCATATCTGGCTAAACAGAAGACAACTGGATTCTCATATCTACTTCTATAATTCAATGTGCTTTTGGTTGACGTACATGAAGAAAGTCTTGACTCATACAGACATGGAGTTGAAAAATAGAGAAGTATTTTAATAGACTCTTCATGTAAATTGTAGACATTCTTTGATAAAACCCAGAACTCAACAAGTTGTAGTTTCTTAAAGGTTAGTTGCGGTACGAAATGGGAAGTGAATGTTTTCTACTCTGTTGCATTAAAATCCATTCTTCTATCTTGCATTTTTACCCACTCATGATTATGTAACACCATGTGTTGGTCATTTGAAAAATACTCTTCTTCATGGTTATACAGATATTATAATCTTTAAAACATTCTGTTATATAACATCAAAAATGTATTTATTAATGCTACCTTCCATCTCTTGGAAGTATTGGGGAGCTGTCAAGGCACGGTCTCTTGAAAGATTTAATTTTATAATCGGCTGATAATACTGTCAGTTGTTTTTCCTGAAGCCACAGGCCCCCTTTATTTATTTGCAAGAAAATGTCTGCAAAATATTCAACTTTGAATGCCCATAGCTTGTCTGTACATTCTTTCAGGTAAAAATGGTGGCTCTCAAACAAAAGGGACTAGTGCAGCTGGCATCTCAAACAATCACACAAGTGCTTTTTCTTGAGACAATTGCCATACTTTGGTATGCAGCAGAAGCACTTCAAATATTCTTCCCTTTCATTACTCAGAATGTTTAAGACTTGTACTCAAGGTTGAGATTTAATAAAATTAATAGTTTTTTACTACTTCACCAAGGACTTTCTTAAACGCAAACGGTTTTTCCCCCTGCAAGTAAATAGTAATGAAGAATATAATTACTCCTAGTGCAGTTTGTTTTCATGGTCTTAATTTTTGCTAAGACTCCACTGCTTTTGCATTATCAGTACAAGTGCCAACACAGTGAAAAGGCAAATATCATCTTAGTATTACTATGAAGATAGTTTTGACCTAATGGCCTACTGAAAGGAAAAGAGTGGCTCCTACTATTCTATTATACTTATTACAATTATCATAAGTATTTTTTCTACTCTCCTTTAATTGAATGGAAACAGGGATGAATTGGAAGAGCTGTTTTTCTCCTTTCTTTCCCCTGGCAATATTTACTATTTAATTCCACTTACTAATACTCAAAGAAACAAAACAAAACTTCTCAATTGACAGTGCAATGACACAACAAAGACATGGGTTCTTGAATTCAAAGTGGAGCAGGAGAGATGGTAAATACATATTTACTTTAAATATGTAGATACACACACGTGTATATATATATATATATATATACACACACACACGTGTGTGTGTGTAGTGTGTGTATATATATATATAATTTATGTGTTTAAAGCACAAATTAGTTTGGTAAAGAACATCTCATGCCTGTTTTATCTCCACATCCCTGAGACTGACAATGGGATGCCTATCAATTAATTCATTTAGAGAGCCATACACAAGAAATAAATTATTTGTCCTCTGGAGCTTGTCACAGGGGGATTTTTAAAAAACCATTAAACAGAAAGACAACTGTTCATCTTAGAAAGATAAAAGGCCAATTCTTCCTCTTCGGCTGATAGGTTCTTAATAATAGTGATATCTACTAATAAGATGTTTTACATAGTGTAAAACATGTTCACATACAAATTAGTTAGCCTCTTTGAACCTCAGTTTTCTTATATGTAAAACTGGATTAATAGTACATTTTGTATTTAAAAGATAATGTATATGAAGTGTTTAGCATTTTTGCTTGACATCTAGTTAGGTTCTCAGTAACTGATGTGGTGGTGGTGGTGGTAATAGTAGCAGTAAGATCCGTAGTAATAGTAGTAAGAGTTGTTTTAGAAATTAGTAACTGAGGCCTGGCAAAGTTAAAGCGCTCTTTCATTAACACCCAGAAGGGAAGAAATGAAGCTGATCTTCAGAGGCAGGCTATTTTCACTCTGTGTCCTAAATTCTTCCCCTTAGACCGTTTTTATACTTCTGGGGCTCTCAGAAAATATTCTCAGCTATTCTGTTAGCTTGATCTCCTACCATCTGAGAGTGAGCTTCCTTCAAACAACCAAATTTCCAAGTATTTCTAAACTGCCCATCCCCTACAGCATTCTTTAATTCAGTATTTCAAGACCCCTAACAGAAATGGCACATTTACATGTAAGCACAGGATAGTGAAGTGTTTACAACAAGTGCTTTGGAGCAAGCAAATATGAATCAGAATCCAGCTTTCCTTTCCTACGTACATGACATTGGGCAGCTAATTTCTAAGATTTTGCTTCTTCTTCTATGAAAATGGAGTACTAGTACTTGCTTTGTGCAACTGTGATGGTTACTATATGAGGTAGCATCTAGAAACAGTTTAACACATTGCCAGGCACCCAGTGCATGGTCAATGAATGACTATTTGAGGACTAACTATTACAGGAATGTTTACTCTTCTGAGTCCTGATTTCTAGTCTCCTAGACTAAATAGGTTCACTGTTTTCCTCCAGGTTCAGTTCCCAGACACATCACAGAATTATAAGAATATTAAAAACTCAGGCTTATACCTACACAGGATTTTCTATAACTCTCTTTCTGCTTTGAGCTCCTAAAGCTATTTCATAGAAAAATGACCTTATTTTTAAATAGAGGGGGCAATTGAAAATCAGTGAACGGACCTACCCCCTAATGATTTTTTTCTCAGACATAATTATAATAATTAGCATTATAAAGTGCTAATTATCTTTGGACACAGAGGACCTGCACACCAGAGACAGAGGTCCGCATTAAGTAAAGTGGATTTCACTTTCTTCAGTTGTGAGATTTCTCTTCTTTTTTCTCCTTTGTAATGATGCAAAGATATATCGTCCACCCAGCCTCATTTAAAAACTTTTTCCAGTTAAGGAAACTATCTCTTGGCCATCCACAGCCAGACTCCATATTGAGATTACGGATATTCAAAGAAATTGTCTTTCCTTTGTATATCGTCATCATTTTTTGTGAAATATTCGTTTTATAGTTCCAGGCCAGCACCTAGAACCTGGCTAGAATAAAAAACTGCAAAAAGCATAAGTTTCTTGTTTGGATGAAAGAGCATTCCAACTAACAAATGATAGATGGCTATCCTAGTGTGAGTCCTGAAAACTGGTGGTGTGATTGTTGAATGGGTTAGGGGTATAGGAGAGAAACTCAGTGTGGGGTACATACAATTTCAGCTTAAATCACACTTAACAGGTCCTCTATTCCAACCATTTAAATTTACAAAGAAGAAACTAAAGCACAGAACTCCTTGAGAAGAGAAGCAGAATTGAAAACTAGAGCTCCTGATTGCTCTCAAAATAATTTTTATCACACTGCATTGGGTTCTAAGTGAGGGATTTCTTATTTAGTAATGCCAAGGCCATGTGTTAATATGTAAAAAAAATATAGATGAAGAATGGGGCATTGATGTAAGATTATAGAGAGTATAAAGCTGGGCTTTCTCTTATCATCTGTTGTCAACAACAGATGTTACCCAGTCCTTACCATCATTAACACAGAGACATTGGGTATTGAGGAAGGCTTTAAAACAGAATATTAGTAATGCAGAGCTCTAAAGAGCCACGATCATATTAACACAATCCTCCATACACATAGTGACCTGTCTGCAGCTCCAGCCTATAGAAACCCAGTTATTCACTTGTAGGGGGCAGCACCATTCTCAGAAAGCACTATTCAATTGGAAGTGCTTATCTGTGTTAGGTCAAAAACTACTTCCTTTAAATATCCATTCTGTGTATTGAAGTACAAATGAGTCCCACTTAAGAAAAAACAAAATAAACCAATTTCCAATGATTTAAAAATACTAACATGACCCTCTTAAGTTTACTCAAAGCTAGTATTTCTCAAACATCAGCTGTATCAGAATCCCTGAAGGATTTGTTAAAACAAATTGCTAGTCTCGACTCTGAGCTTCTGATTCTTTAAGTGTGGTACAGTACCTGAGAATCTGCATTGCTAACATGTTCCCAGGTAACCCTGATGCTGTTGGTCTGAGAACCACTTTGAGATCCACATCTCTAAGCTAAGCAGTCTGTCCATTACACCTTACAAGACATACTTTCCTAATCTGACACCCTTCTATTTGTCTTTTTTTTTAATGCTTTAGAAATTTAGCTGTTATCTTTTTTATGTAGTTTACATTTGTTATGGCTTTCCTTGGTGGACATATATGACTTTTGTACTTGAAAATAAACACATTTTTCTTTAAAATATCATTAAATAAAAGTGTAATTAGTGATATAAAGCAAGATGACTAAAAAGAATCTCTCCTTATTATGTTTGCATAGCCTGTATACAAATTATTTGAACCAGAATGCATTTGCTAAGTAAATTATATCTATTTCCATTACTTAATAGTGAATATTATGGTGATTAGGTGAAAAATAAGCTTTGTTTTTTCTTTTGAGATGGAGTCTCACTCTGTCACCCATGCTGGAGTGCAGTGGTGCCATCTCGGATCACTGAGCTCAAGTGATTCTACTGCCTCAGCCTCCCAAGTAGCTGGAATTACAGGTATCTGCCACCACACCCAGCTAATTTTCTTATTTTTAGTAGAGATCACCATGTTGGCCAGGCTGGTCTCGAACTCCCGACCTCAAGTGATCCGCCTGTCTTGGTCTCCCAAAGTGCTGCGATTACAGGCGTGAGCCACCACGCCCAGCTAAAAGAAGCTTTTCTGATAGTAACTTTGTTTTCCCATTCTGGAGTTTATGGCTATATGAAAAAGTCTGAATTTATAAGCAGAAGACCTGTTTTTGAAATCTGGGGACCTGTATTTCACAATGGCTTTGATGTGTTTTGATTGTGCACCTTTAGACAACTTATCAGTTTCCTCATTTTTATACTACAGTAAAATAGTAGCAGCTACCCATTAAATTCTGTGCAGAAGCTAGGGACAGACACAATAACACTTGCATATCTATAAAGGCTTTGTAAATTTGGGTATTATATCTAATGTTTATGCACATGCTGTTTGATTTTTTTCATTTGGAATTCCACTCCATTAGAGGAAAAGTATCATACAAATTCAGATTATTGTAATTCTTCAGGCATAAGGCCTCCATTGAGTAAGTACATTGCCTACATAATTTCTCCTAACCCAAATGAATCTCCAGTTAAACCAAGCTGGTGTATATGTACTGTCTCCAGAGGATGCCAAGTGTAAAGTCCTTGAGTATATGCATCTTGGATCCTCTGATTAGACAACTGCAGTGTTGAGACTTCAAGGCCACAGACAGTTCCTGTAATTTTACTCAAGTTTTAAATGTATACTCTTTGTTAAGAAAGAGTGACAATGATTTGATTTATTTTCCATGACTGGGGTTAGGGGTGGGGGAAACTCTAGGGATGTGACTTACCAGTGAGGTTCTAGTTCTGTAAAACATAGGCCAAGTTTTGAGAGGCAAATGTTGGACTATAGGGCTGAAGTTGTTTTCCACCACAACATATAGACTTCTACTAACCCGAAAAAACACGAGAAAATCAGTTGGGTCAGCTGAGTATTCCTTTATGAGTATGGAACAGACTTACATATCAATGCTGCAGGTAATGGCTCTGGAAAGGTCAACCACTTATTTTTGGACAACTCTTTTCTATTCTGTATAACCACTTTTTCACCAAAATGATACTAAATAAATATGCTATAGGAAGCTATATTTTGACATGACTGTTTTAGGCAAAGATATACTCACCAACTTACTCCACAAGAGTTTCTAATCAGAGAATATCATATGGATCTATTTGAATTGCTCCCATGCTTGGCTGAGCCCAAAATAATTTACTGTGCATATGTACACCAAGTGAGAAGGTTGAGGAGGTGTCACTTGTACATCTCTTTATTCTTTTTTTTTTTTTGTATGTGTGTGCTATTTTCATGTGTTTTGAAAGACTCTCTTGCTTAGCTTTTACTTTGCCGTTAAAGATTTTTTCTGTGCTATAACTGTATTTTTAAGTCTGATTTGAGTTCAAGAAATCCACAAATTCACAAAAGATTAAGAACAATTTGTGAATAAAATGATGCAGAAATAAAAAATGAATTGTCCAAATAATTCCCTTGCAATCCTTCTCCCCCAACTACCACTTTCTGTTAAGTTTCTTCTTCCTACTCTATTAAGTGCCATGAGCTTTCAATTCATTGTATTTTAAGTACAAGCTATACTTACTAACCTTCGTGTTATTCTTTGCTACTTAACTAAGCTTGCTTTCATAGTTCAATTGATGTGTTGTTCAACTGATATTTTTAATTGGTATATTTTGATGTATATTGATAATTGATATATATATATAATTTATTTGATATATTTTGGGTATGGGGGGTTGGAAGGAATAATTTCATAATTTTTCTACTTAAAAGAAATCTTTTTTCATTTAACAGCTTTTCCCATGGGGATAGAGTTTTCATGAATCAAAGTCATTAAATGAGGTATATTGTACATCTTTTAAGATTCACAGAAAGAAGCAGCAACAATTTACCCAGGCAGAGGGTAGAAGTTTAGACCTTGGTTGCCTGATTCCTAGGACAAATCATTTACTTTTACTTTTTTTTTTTTATATTTTGACTTTTTTTTTTTTTTTTGGTCTCTCTCCTGCCCTTCCAGTCTCCAGGTCAAATACTTGACACCTGAATGATGTTTAGTTATTTAAAAGATGGATTGGCCAGCTCAGCTCCTATCTCAGACAGACTGTCTTTAAATGTATTTTCAACATGTCTTCAGACAGTTATTTTTCCTCTGTTCAATTTTGTTCATCTTCCTACTTAACTTTTCAAGTGCTACGATTTCCTTTTTAAATGTAGTATTGAGAAGTGCAAACATTATTGGAAAAGAGAGTCTTACTAGCATAATTGTGCATTATCTTCCTTTTATATTGCAGATGGAAAACATTAAATCTAGGGGGAATAGAAATATGCTCAATCAGATATTGATAGTAAAATTTCCTCTAAAAATACTTACCTGTGGAAAAGAAAACGGATTTTGTTTTTAAGGCGGCAACTTTCCATCATTTTTAAAAGAGCTAAATGACATAGAGAATTAAAACTGTCTCTTGAGAGTCAGACTTCTGCTGATGCTACCCTTTCCTATCTTGTGCAATCTGATGTTTTATGAGGGATTTGGATGGGATGGCAGGGAGGGAGTGGTCCTGGAGGGCTGTGTATCATAATTTAAAGGTAAGAGTACTTGGAAAGGAACACAGTGCTCTGTCCCATGGCTTTGATTAAGTTTTAGTCAATAATTGTTTACAAAAAGTTTAAAAGCTTTGTTAGAAAAATAGTCAACAATAAAATACAAATATTTAAGATGTACAATATAGTAACTTTGACCTGTCTTTATACACAGATTTGTATCTGTGAAACTATCACCAAAAGCAAGATAGTGAACATATCATATCCATCATCCCCAATAGTGTCTTCACACCTCACCCTGATCTCAGACAACCACTTATCTGCTTCCCATCTCTACAAGTGAATTTGTATTTTCTAGTTTTATATATAAGTGGAATTAGACAGTATGTACTCTTTGTGTCTGGTTTCTTTCATTATGCATAATTATTTTTAGATTCATCCAGGTTGTTGCATGTATGAATAGCTCAGAGCTGATTAGTCTTTGTGTGGATATATATGCTTTCATTATTTTTGGGTAAATAAATAGGATCGAAATGACTGAACTCTGTGGTAGGTGTATATTGAATTAAAAAAAATTCCAAACTATCTTTCAAAAGAGTTGTACCTGAAAAAATAAACATGAGACAAAATACTTGAAACAGTGTTTTTTAAGACAGTGAACAAGGTAGACAGGTAAATTTTGTCCCTGTTACTCTATTTTGGCCAGAAATAGAAGAACAATAATTATTTTTAATTTATAAAGAAAATTAAAGGAGAACATACTGTTTTAACATTGTTTTCAAAGGAGGGCAGGAGAACTTTAATTGCAGAGATGACACACAGAAGTGTTAGTCAAAACTGGAGTTTTATTTCATTGCCATATTTTCAGTGGCTCATATGGAGACCTGAAATTTCATATAACTGCAAATCTTTGAAGTTTGATTTTTTTATTAATGATAATCACCAAAGCTTTCTCAATTAAAAAAGAATTTTTCTTTTGTGTAGTAATTTCAAATGTAGACAAATACTTTAATGTCCTAAGTCTTTCTTCCAAATTGGAATTCTTATGGAAGTCTTCAAAAAATACTAAAGAAGTGTACTTGCTCAAATCTAGAAAGTACTTGCCTTCAAGACCGTTCTCTGAGCAGACCAAATTGCCTGTAATTTTTGCCTGATTGATATCTTAGGACTCTGATTTTATAGCTTTGTGATTTATGGAAAGTTTTTTAGCTTTTCTAACCCTAGGTTTTCTTATCTATGAATTGGAGATAACGATCATAATACTTACCTCCTATGCTTGTTGTATGAATGAGACAATCTGCATCAAATATTCAGCAGCGTGCCTAGCTTATAGTAAATCCTCAATAACTGTTAGCTATTATAGTAATTATGACTGTGAAAAAGATAATGTAAAGAAACAAGGCACATAGTAAAAATGAGCTCACAAAGGGAAAATGCCAGGGAGCTAACTGCAAGCTTTGATGATTTTCAAATTTTGAGTAGGTTTTGGTTAACAATTTGAGCCTACAGCTGAGTGGTGCCCACATGGACTTTGCTGGGATCATAAACAGGGCGCTCTTTTGCCAGTAAAGTAACTTGACAAAGCTTTAGGGCTCCACCACAGAGGGATCTACAAAATTATGATCAGGAAATTGAATAACTATATAAATTGTCTTTTGTCTTCTTGGGAAGTAGAGTCCACCCACAATCCAGAAGTAGTTTATTGGGAGGCAGGCAGTGACTACCTAGCTCTGTGGGACTTTAAAATTTTTTAAAGTAGGTAATTTTCAAATCAATTTCACTCTAGAAATTCGCCCCTCTCTCTAAGAACACTATTCTTACAGAAATAAAGTTGTTTCTTAGACACAAAAATAAATAAGCATGATCTTGAGAACTTAGAAGTTAAAATAAAATAAATTCTGGGGAGCAGGACTTATTGGAGTTTAAGGAAAAAGTGGCTAGTTTAAAAGATCTTTAACAAGAAATGACTAAATACTGGCTGAAGAAATGGCTGTTACTTAGTTTGTCTTCTCTCAAAGTGGAAGCTCTCACACACATTGCATATGAGTAATAAGGATCTTCATAAAGATGCATTGTGTGTGGTATTTGTTTATTTCTTATTAGTGACTCATTGTCCCTTCCTAACCTTTCCCATTCTCACCCCAAATGCCACACCCAATTTTTAATTTAAATTCAGAGTCATTTCAGACAGTATTTCTCTTTGTCTGACTAGTCCTAGAATTATATCTGTAGCCTAAATTCCTTGAAACTTTCATATTCAATCTTTTCTCCATAAAGGTGGTTATCACGAATTCAGAATGCAGCCTCCAAAGAGGAAATCAGCTCTATAAACCCAAATAGATGTCTCAAAAATCTGTAAAATCATTGCTGTTCAAGCCTTGACATATTGTCTTCATTAGCCCAGCTGTGTGTCCATCATAAATGCCATCAAAGAGCTGACTGTTTTCTCCACACTGTTTTGAAAGTCTAATATGAATGTTAACTAGCCCAGCAGCAATACAATTCAGTTTGTTAATAGCAACCTCCAGACTCAAAGACAGTTCAAATGACCATTATCTGGAAAAGCGAGACAAAGAGAGAAGCTGTTACTTGTTATGATTCTTAATTTACAAATTAAAAGCTCTTCAAACTCTCATTTCAGAGCTGGCCCTATTTGGGGCAGTAGTGATGGATAATAAACATTGTTCTAAATAGTAAGATTGCTTGAAAATGTAGAATGACAAAATAATTATACTTCAATTGACAGCTATTTTTCATTCTTAACAATTTCACAACTATGATTCAATCAAAATTATTGGGCCATCATTGGCCTATGCATAAGCATATGGAATAATATAATATGTACTTAAATTACTTACAAGTTTTCTTTAACTATCATTGCCTAGAATTTGTAAGTCCATCTTTCTAGATTGTGAGAACATTTGTGTTTGAACATGTAGAGAAGTAGATGTATTCTAGATTGGTGTTAACTTTTTTAAAGAAAAGTATATACATCATATAATAAGATTATATAGAATGTCCAAGACCAGAGAGAAAATCAGTAAGACTTTAAATGATCTCTTAAGAAGCCAAGATAATATTCTATATTTAGTAGCACTTCTAATTGACTAGTTTCAAGAATTTCATGAAAGATACTATGATTTATAGTCATTTACTTATGTATTCATTTATTCAAAACACATATATTGAATGACTACTACCTGCTAGACATTCTGCTATATGCTAGCTATAATGAAAACATCTTGCGACTGGAGGTAAAAAAAAAAAAAAGTGTATCTAGTTTTGCTTCTGCCACTAAAGAATTATATGATCTTCAGCAAGCTCTTTAGCTCTTGTGGTTTCATTAATGAGTTGGAAAAAGTATGAATGATAATTCTTGCCTTGTTGGGGAACAGATACTCAAAATTATTATCATATGAAGAGAGTTAACTAGAGAAGAAGACCAGTGGTTTTCAAATTTCAGAAACTGATACATTAATTTTTGTGGCAGACAGGTCCCCTCCTCCTGATGTTCACTCCTTTCATAATTGCTTCTGCTGGAGTGTACACAGGGCTTGTGATGTATTCTACAATGTGACAAAGTAATAGGGCATACATGATTATTGTACTTGATCACATTCCATGAGATTTCAGTACCTGCTTTGTAAGTAGAGTCTCTCCTTGCTGGCGTTAAAGAAGCAAGTTGCCGTGTTGTGAGCTTCCCTATGAAATGGATCATATAGCAAGATACTAAGGGCAGTCTCCATCTAACAGCCAGCAAGAAACTGGGCTGTCCATCCAGTGCAGCTCACAAAAAACTGGATGCTGCCAAAACCCAAGTAAGCAAGGAAATGAGTCTGTTTTTAGTTGAATGTCAGATGAAACCACAGCCTTGGCTGATGCTTCGAGTTTAGCCTTGTAGAGAAAGAATACAGCTAAGCCAAGCATGAACTTCTGACCCACAGAAACTGAGAAAATACATGAGTGCTGTTTTAAGCTTCTAAGGTTGTTGCAATATTGTTACACGGGAATAGATAATTAATATAATGTGTTACAAAATAAATTTGATAACTGGTGGTCTGCAATTTAAAGAATGAAATAGAACAGATGAATAGAATAGAATAGAATAGAATAGAATAGAATAGAATAGAACAGAATAGAACAGAATAGAATGAAGTGTCAGCAGCTTTCATTAAAATTTTACTTCAATTATACTGCATATACATGTCCATAATAGGTTACAGTAAAAACATATTTCATAATGTGAGTTATAGTAAGAGAAAAATTTAAAGCCTACACAAGAACTCTGGAAGTTTTAAATGTACATATTCTTGTATCTATGAAAACTTTACAGGGCCTCTGTTTCCTTCAGGATTGTATAAGCAGAGAGTGAGAAAGTAAAAATGTAGATGCTCCCCAACTTACGATGGAATTACGTCCCAATAAACCCATCATATGTTGAAAATATTATGAGTCAAAAATGCATTTAATATACTTAATCTACTGAACATTATAGTTTAGCCTAGCCTACCTGAACATGCTCAGAACACTTGCGTTAACCTTACTTTACAGT
Source organism: Macaca thibetana thibetana (assembly GCF_024542745.1). NCBI lineage: Eukaryota > Metazoa > Chordata > Mammalia > Primates > Cercopithecidae > Macaca > Macaca thibetana. Next base: position 29,222,135 of record NC_065579.1, read on the forward strand.
TGGGAAAAATCATCTAACACAAAGCCTGTTTTATAGTAAGTGTTGAATATCTCATGTAATTTATTGAATACTGTACATTATGTTGAGATTGTGAAAGTTTCACATCATTATGAAGTTGAAAATCGTTAATTTAAATTGGTGTGTGTTAAAGAGCATCTGTATTGATGACCAAGAACATTTCTTTTCTTTTCTCTCTTTTTTTTTAGACAGAGTCTCACTCTATTGCCCAAGCTGGTATGCAGTGGCACAATCTTGGCTCACTGCAACCTCTGCCTCCCAGGTTTAAGTGATTCTCAGGCCTCAGCCTCCTGAGTAGCTGGGACTACAGACATGCAACACCACACCTGGCTAATTTTTGTATCTTTAGTAGAGACAAGGTTTCACCATGTTGGTCAGGCTGGTCTTGAACTCCTGGCTTCAGGTGATTTGCCTGCCTCAGCCTCCCAAAGGGCTAGGATTACAGGTGTGAGCCACTGCAGCTGACAGACCAAGAACACTTTTTTTTTTTTTAAATCACATTTATATTATTTTAGATTTTGTAGAATTAGGAAGATTACATCTGGGATAAGTTTTAGAATTATCTAATGTTCATTCAGTAGCCAACTTATAAACAGAGAGAGGGAACTAAACAAGAGTTTAAGCTCTAATTTAGACCTATTTTCCCAAATGTGGTCCTCATTTCATTGCTAATACTGAGTGATTTTAGTTTGCAGGCAGACAATTTAAATTTTAAAAGCTTTAAAAATTTATCTTAATAAATATTCAAAAAACAAGTTACTCCTTAGGTTGAAACTAACACAAGTAGTGTCTTCACTCCATCTCTGCATTTTTTGGCAGCATATTACACTTTTAGTGGTTTGTGAATAAGGCAAGTAACAGGAAGGTGATTTGCAAATGTCTAAAATCTGAGTCAGGTAACCCTGTTGCAGGCCAAATTTAGGTTTAATAAATAAAGAAATGGAAATGTAGAGGCATTAAAATATCTTCTCTTGTTCAATAGTACTCATGGAATCAAACACGGAAGAAAAGGAATAAGCTATTGCCTAAGTGTATGTAAATTGTAGACTCTCTTGAATTAAATAATTTATGCTGTAGGAAGTGTATACATGTGTGTGATATGATAAATGTTGGGGGTGTGCGATATGCCTGTGTATGTGTATGGTGGAGGTATGTGCCTGTATGCATGTGTGTGTGTGTTTTCTGGTGGTTCCTGCATTATAAATAGTGCTAAACTTAAAAAATAAGATGTCTAAGGCATATTTCTTGTCCTTTCAGTGTTTATAGATTAATAAATGATCATAATTAGCAACATATTCAATAACAAATAAGTTGTTGAAATGTTGATTATTAGAAGCCTCTTTTGAGAATCATGGGAAAGATGCAAAACAATGTTGGCTTTCACATCAGAAGATGTGGCTTTGGACTCTAATTCCACTGTTTGCTGGTTTTATGATGTTGGACAATTAAACCTCTGTGTGCTTCATGACTGGATTGTTTATTATTCCAGTCTCTCCAGAGAAACAGAACCAATAAGATGTGTGATGTGTGTGTTTGTGCTTTTGTGTGATGAGATTTATTTTAATAAATTGGCTCGTGTGAGTATGGAGGCATATGAGTTCGAAGTCTAAATTAGGCAGGTTAGGCTGGCAGGCTGGAGGCCCACAGAAGAACCCATGCTGCAGTTTAAGTCTGAAGGCAGTCTGCCACTGAATTGTCTCTTGCTTGGGGGAGGTCAGTATTAAGTTCAATTAAGACCTCTAACTTATTGGATGAAGCCCACCAACATTATGAAGGGCAATCTGCTTCACTCAAAGTCAACTTATTTAAATGTCAGTCTCATCCCAAAACACACTAGCAGGAATATTCAGAATGTCTGACCACATATCTGGGCACCATGGCTCAGTAACGTTGACAGATACAATTAACCATCACGAGTTTACCCCTTGTGAACTTGGCAACCATATACATGTCCTAAAACCATACTTAATCACCAAATAAGGAAAATAGCAAGGTCATACTTCCACCTAACATGATGCAACTATTTTGCTTACAACTACAATTGAACATGCACTAATCCTTTCCCCGGAAGAAGATACAATGTCCTTGAATAATGTTTACTCTTCTACTTGACATCCTATAACTTAAAAACTATGATAATAAAGTCAATATATATTATGTACACGATAAGGAGATAAGAGAGGGAAAAAACAAAAATATAATATACGTATATATTATATATATAAATTGTTATGAGGATTAAATGAAATAAAATATACATAGCACCTAAAAATTTCTAGCATATGGCAAGTTGTTACCAGATGCTGTTTCTCCATAGTGTACTCTAATTTAGGATCAATCTCTGGCTACATAGTGTCATACATTAACAACGATAAGAAGTAGCCTTTGTACAAGTGTGGGTACCAGAATTTGTATGAGGTATGGGCTTGCACGTTTTGATAAACAATAGATTACATGTGTAGTAGTTATGTGCCTGTTTATTTTTATATAAAATATCATTCTCCTAAATTTGTTGCATTTTAGACCATGTAAGCACAATTGTGAAATACTTGGCAGAGGAAATCCGAGCTTTTATATTTTAAGAATCTGAAGCTAATTCTTAAAATTCTACATGTATATAATAAAATAGGTCCAAACAATCGTGTGTAGCTATGTACCTATCTGAATTATTTGCCTCAGAATGATGATAATGACTATTATGTGTGTATATACGTATATAAACACATACACACACACAAACACATACATAAAAGCATTAAATAACTGCCTTTTAAATCTCCTGCAACTGATACCTGGGAGTTTCTGTAATTCTTTCAAATGTTCAATCTTACTGTATATCCACAATGTAATTGAAAATGCTATCAACATTATGCAAGTCACCTCCTGCTCTATCCTAGCTAATCTAAAAAATAAAGAAAAATATTGGACCTTGAGCATTTAATCCAGATATAAGATAAAGAGCTCTACATCCACATACCTTGCATTTATAGTGTGGCGTCCACTTATAAAATGTCTTTTCCTCAATAAGGCAAGAAATACAAGCCTATGCTAAAATTCTATTTCTTACTTCTTAACACTTTTCCTAATCCTACTGTATAAGTGTAATATATAGCAAATATTTTTTCTATTAATTAAAGTCCTTCACTTTTAGAATGGTATTTTTAAAAGCTCTTCAAACCTCTCATGATCCTTAAAAAATATCGCTTCTCATAAAAATGCTTACTTCATTATTTGATACCGTAAGCATGAAAAATATTTATGCTAACTGGTTTATTCTGTCTTTCTTTCTTCAGCACTCCTCACCCCCTCTTTGCATGCTCAGACAAATATCATGAGGGGGAAAACAGTCTCACTCACACACCTGCACAGAAGTCTATGGAAACTCTTGCATACCAAGAAGGCTAGTTCACATTATATCTTTCCTCCCATTCAAAACTATAATAATCAGGATGGTTAATGATTGGGAATTTAAATACCACTTTCTTATTTCCAATCATTATGCTAAGATCACAGAAAAAACCTTTTAGCAGTGTGTATATAATATTTTTAAAAATCTACCCAATCAAGTTACTCTGAATCCAATCTTTCCATGCCTCACAAAATCAGCTATGTCTGATTAAATATGTCAATAGATTTTCTACTGCTCACTCCTTTATTTATCCAGAGCATTAATGAACATTTTTACCTCCTGTGGATCCATAAATATTGCTATTTTGTTATCAAAAACAACCCTTAATTGGACTAAAAATAGAATTGTAGATCAGCCCCCCACCCAAGTAGTGAATTCACTATTTTGTCTCCAAAGTCACCATTTATTTATTCATTCATTCACTGATATTTATTGCATGCCTACCACATGCCAGGCATTATTCCTGGTGCTTGGGATTACACAAAGGAAAAAACAAATGAGGTTGCTGCTTTTGTGGGTCTTTGATTCATTAAGAGAGATAGTTAAAAACAACCAAATAAAGCAGAAACTTCTCATGATGATAACTTCTATAGAAGTATGGAAGAGGAAAATCTGGGACATGATGACCAGGTGGGTGAGAGTTAGAATGCATGGCCAGGGAAGAGTGAATAAGGAAGTCCTCTTTGAATAGTTAACATCTGAATTGATACCAGAATAATGAGAATGAGCCAACCAGGCAAAATTCCACGGGAGAGATTTTCAGTCAGAAGGAACAACAAATGCGAAGGCTCAGAGGCCAGAACAAACTTGGTACATCTGACTACAATAAAGAAGGCATGTATAATCGGAATTAGGTAGATAAGCAACTGCAACGAAGATGAAACTGACAATTTTTCAACTACTTGTCTTTAATAATAATGGCCAAAATGTATTGAGTCCTCAGTATGTGCCAAGCAACCAGTACATGCATTCATCATCTCAATTAATCCTCGAAACCACCACATGAGGAAACTAACTTTTATTTCCATTTTACAGCAAACTAAACTGAGGTTCAGAGAAGTGAGTGAGCTGCTGATGGGTATTCAACTAGCAAGGGGACCAATGCAAATTGAATCAAGCCTGAGTCCTTAGTTAATAAGTTACATTGCCAATATAACCTCTTTTCTGCTAATGACCTAAACTATTTTTACCTTATTTTATGTGTTACCTTTACGACTAGAGGTTAGCCACTTTCATTCTAGGTCTGCTATTTATGGTACTTTCGGCACCTTTAGAATACCTTATTTACTAGGTAGGCGGTGTTGGTGTGCTGGTAACTGTTTAGCAACTAACCCCAGTCGTCTCCCAAGAAAGCCCTGATTTATGGCATTTATTGATTTCTGTGGTGTAAATTCTCTCACAATAGCTTATTTCAAGCTAACTAGCTGTCTACCAAAAGTACAATGGAGAAGTAGTGTGCCCGTTTGGTTCTCATGAACCAGTATGAGCCAGCTCTGATACACCACTGTTAAGAGAGAACCACCAAATGTTAACTTGAAAGAAAAATCTACCCACCAGGGAATAGTTCGGAATCCTCTTGATGAAAGTTAGAATCACAAAGACTAAAACAAAATGCGTATTATTACTCTCCATCCACTCAATTTATTATTAGGGAGAAAGGTAGAAGGCAGTGCATGAAAAAATAGATGCCTCTTCCCCCACTTCATGCCAGTGAGATTTTTATCATTGCCAGCTGAAATGTTTTGCAACTGAGTTTGCCCATGGAAGAGCAAATCTCATTCTTGAATATAGTGTACACAAATGGTTATTTCAAAACAAAGAGGCACAGCACCTTAGGTACCTATATAAGTTCAGGATGGTTTTGCTAATTGAGAATTTTAGGAGACCAAGCCCCTGGATGCAGCACCTGAGGAATTGTTTTACAACATGGAAGGCATTAGACAATATGGACCTTGTAAGAATAAGCAGAAATCTTTGCCGTGAGGGTGGGGAAACTGCCTTCCAAGTGCAAATTTCAACATGGAATCGTCAAATAATAATTCATGACAGAGATACAACATATGCTCTCATGATAGAGTGGGAGTTAGAGGACACAGAGAGCAAGTAAGCAGCAGAAACTTCATGAGTTACAGCACCTCATTGCCATTATAAAACATCTTTATTGAAAGAGAAAATGCAATATTTTGGTAGAAGGAGATGAAGTAGGTAGTCTAGATTGCTCACTTATGGTAGAGTGTGCAATTTTACAGCTGGGATATGCCTGTTTGCTTTGTGTCTTTCCCGACTCACAGCCTATCCAGAGCAGGAGTTGAGTACACACAGTTTAATACATAAAGCAATCAAGGTGCTTAGGTGGAACTTGGGAAATGGAGAATTTTATACAAAAGAAGACTATATTTTCTTTAAGAAGTTCTCAATTGCCGTCCTATCCATGCTTTTTAAAAGTTAATTTGATTTGTGCCACCTTTGGAAAGCTGTGCGAGTGGTCATTGTGTGTGTGTGTGTGTGTGTTTGAGACAGATTAATTCACCTGTATAAAATACATTAGTACAGAGTTAGTATTATAATTTACTGCTAGAGTTTGGGGATTGTTGCTATTTCCTTAGGGAAGTCTTAATTTTACGAACACATTGGACTAGTGCACAGAAGCCTAACGCCCGCAGATCATTCAGGCTTACAGCAAACGTCTGCTTTACTTAACCAATGTTATAACAGCAGAGAGGTGGTTTATAAAGTTATTAGAGAGAGGCATATTCAATCTGAATTTTTAAAGTTGAAAAGAAACTGACCATGCAAATGCTTCAGTAAGGTTAATGTGTGCATCTATCTATCTATCTATCTATCTATCTATCTATCTATCTATCTATCTAGATAGATAGATAGATATTTTTTTTTCTTTCTAGAGCAAGGGAAGGAAACTCATGCTCTCTCCATAAAAAAATTTTTCAATCAAGTACTTCTGTGTATTTTTTATTCTTTCTTATGAAAGGACAAGTTAGAATTGGACCCTTTACCTACTTGGCAAATCAGAATATCAAAATAACATGATGAAGTTTTAGAGCCAAGAATAGCTATCTCAAATAATGGATACAGTGCCCAAAGCCATTTGCTGAAAATACACAATATTTAAAAATCTCCACTTTGTATCTTTTCATTATAGTCAAGGATAATATAATTTCTCTATGTAAACATTTAAGAGAGAGTTCTTATATTCATTTTTTACTAAATAACCTGCTAGGCTTGTTGAAATGTTTCTTTAAAATATTTGGAATTGCAATCATATGTTGAGGGGTTCTTTAAAGATAAGGAGAGGTCATCAATTTTGTGCTTTCAGTAATGTAGTTCTAGAATATCATTATTTTTCTCTTATAAATTTGATTAGTTAAAAAATACCATGCAAAGGTCAAAGTAATTCTTTGTAAGTTGGCTTCTAATAGCTATGTTTAGAAAAAAAAATATTTCAATGGATGCATTGAGTTGATAAGCATTACTGATAAGCCTTCTTTATTTGTTACTGTCTTTTAAAAAGCATGAAAATGTCTTTCCTATTTGGAGTTGTTTTCAGGAAATATGGACTCTTTTCTCTCTCTCACTACCTCCTGGCTACAGTCACTTTCTATGCTATTCGTGTATCTACATTATTCATGCTTACAAGCTCAGCTGTAAAATAAAAATAGAGTGAATGAATGAGTTCTAAGGATCAACATAAAAATATGGCCTGAACTCCAGCCAAACCTTGAATCTAACTTATTTTACATAGTTCACCACTTTCTTTTTCATGGAAAATTCTGTTAGCCAATCTATTCCCGTCCTGAAAACCTGGTAATCTGAAATTAAGCTTTGTGCCCAGGAGTCTTAATTAAAATAATAAAATCTCAATATTTCATGTATTCTGTATGTTACTAGGACCCTTGAAAGACCTGGAAAGTTTTAGTATCAATCAAATATGAGCGTGCTTGATTTGGTCTGTTTCTGAAATTTAGATCTCTTTATTTTTCAGTGCATTTATGTTCACTCACCAGTATGAAAATATCTTGTGTTTTTCTTTGAAGCTATAAAAAAATTAATATGGAATCCCCCCAACCTCACTATGCTAATATTCTGGGAAGTATGGTCCTCAGAGACCATCTGAGGCTGGCTGCTACTGCTGCTGATACTGGTAAATTGAAAAGCAAAACACCAACGACATAGTGAAAGAGCATGGTCAAGTTTACATCAGACTTAACTGTTCCTGCTGTAATGCACTTCTTTCAACACATAATAGTGACTGATCTGGGTGATCTTTTTCACTTAGGGAAAAAAATATTTCTAAGCTCATTTTATCAGCTCCAGAGTTTCCTGTATATGAAACAGAGAATTATATATGTGACAGGGCTCAATACTGGGACTAAGACATTTCCAAGCCTGAAATGAAAAACATATAGTTTTCAGGCAATTTTAGCTTTTTGTAAATTGTCCTCTCAAGCTGATGAACCCCAACTCACAGCTTCCTAGCTTTCTGCCATCAATTGTAGTGAAATCATTGTCAATTAATCATCCGGAAGAGCAAACACCTGCCCAATTTATTATTATTTTTTTACAAGTAATTAGGGGGTCCAATAAAGCAGCAGGAGCAGATACATTTTCGGGTAAAAGCATATGTCAAAACCTGCATGCTTCTAAGCAATCCCACACCACAGAGAGAGAGAGGGGGGGAGAGAGAAAGAAAGAGAGAGAGAGAGAGAGAGAGACAAAAGAATATATCTCTTTTGACAACAAAAAGCCACAGATATTCTGAAATGTGGAACAAAGAGGCTTGTCAAGCAACGATCTTTATTGCCCAGGATCCCAGCACCTGCAAGCATATGTAAAATGTTCAAAGGAACATATGTGAGAGATATATGTAGGTCACTGTGTTTGTGTAGGTGGCACAGGTACTATTGGCCTGAGGATAGACAATGAACCCATATCTAGCAGTTTTATGTATATTTAGTCAGCCAGACAACAGAGATGGACCCTAAACTTTGCCTCTTCTCCACCAAAAGAGAGAGAGAGAGAGAGAGCGAGGGAGAGAGAAGCAGCCGGGTGGCAGAAGCCCATGTACACTTGCACAAAACAGGTGGTGTTCTAGTTAGGATGCCATATTTGCTATTTAGGGTTCCTGTGATCTCTGGAAGGATGGGTAAGCTATAGGGTGCGTAGGAAGAAGCTACACAAAGCATCCATAGCACTCCAAGCCTACAGGCTCCGTGTGACCTGGCACTCCACATATGAAGATGGGTTATCTCAGCAAGCCTGCTACAGCGTCTCTGTGAAATTTGGGTTACCACATTTAGCTGTGGGATTGCAGCACATAATACCACAGATAGGAGATAATGCCTCAGGCGTGTGGCTGGTGCAATGTAAGCATCGCAAGACTAATTATGGTAGATTTAGGGGTTGGGGGAGATGGAGGTGAGGCAGGACGTGAAATGGGTAATGAGATGTGGCTTGTGGCTTGCTAGTGGCTGTCATGGCATACCCTCTCCTACAGCCTGATACCCCCACCTACACTAACAAACCAAAACAAAGCTATAAAATGTCATTCTGTGCTTCCATCTTCTTTCTGAGGCAGACAACAATAAATCAGAATTTATCTTCCTCAATAGGAGTCCAACAGCACATTAAAAATGCAGAATTTATTTTTTATTTGACTTTCAACTGTCCTTTTTGAGGCTGAAATGCTAGGTTAAAATCTTCTTTTTGATGTCACTTCATGAATTTTTTCTTTAATGATTCAATGCTCATTGCTTTGAGTGGCCAGAAGCTCTCAAGATATTTATGAAGCAAGTTGTCACCTCTTGGCACCTCACCAAAACTTTGTTTTTTTAACATTTTTGTCAGTGAGCTTTATTTCTCACTATATTTTTGTTCAATAATCTCTCCAACCCTGGTACCAGTCCTGGATAAATCTGGTTGAATTCAGAATAACACCAAACTGCAGTGACACTTCTTGCTAGCTCAACTGTCTCGGGGTTTGAACCTGTTAACATTTCCCATCTCCCAGTGTTTCCTTCTGATGTACAAAAACCACTTGAATACTATGTCAACTCAGAATGGTCATTTCACTCACCTCTCAACTTCTCATGAAAAAAATTGCTTATCATAATCTTTGCCCAACACATATAATAGGGTTTTTATGAAGCTCAAATGTAAAAAGGTATTTTTCACATGTGATTGGAGTATTTTCAGTGTGTTGGATTGCCATCTCTCCTCTTTCTCTTAGGTAAACTCTACTTGATCTTGGGAAAATGCACAACAATGAGATTTGGAGCATGTAAGAGACATAATAAGTTGTCCAGGAAGTCTTAAAATACATTCTGAAAAATACTATGTATGGTAGTCATTAGTACTGTTCCCAAATTATTTTAGGATCTCTGCCTTTTGGGCATATGTTGGGATTACATTTCCTGTCCTCTTGTGTTTGGATGAAACCATATGACTAGTCCACAATTAATTGTGATCAGAAGTGCTGCGAGTCACCTTGGATTCAGGGCAACCTAGAGGTTGGTGTTTGGGTGGAATATTCGTGAGCTTTCTGTTTTCCCTCTAGCACAGCAACTGGCCTGCTTCATATGATGGCTCTTTCTTCAGTTTTGGTCCATGAACACAGCACTCCTGCTGATCCCTAAGGACATGCTGAACGTGGATCATGATGTAAGAAACAGACAAATCTTTATTGAAATAAACCATTGACATCTGGGAGGCTCTTCGTTACCTCAGTATAATATAGTCTACCTTGACTGTCGAACTAGTCCATTGGGAGTGCAATACATGTGGTTAACAAAAAGGGATGCAAGGCCAAACAAGTTTGGGAGAAGCTAACTTGAAGAAAACTAAATAGGTTACTTGGGCTGGTTTGAATCCAATAATGGCTGTGACTCTTCACAAGTCTATTGTAAATAAACCAAAATGTCCCTGATACAGTTCTTTTGGTTTAAAGATTATTCCAAAGGACTAATATATGCTAAGGAAAGCATGCCAACTTGCCACCACTTCACCAGCCTTTGTATTCACGTGACGACATTGGGACAGTTCCCCCTCCCCAGTAACACTAGCTCATGGCATGGTGCTGGTTTCAATGCTGTTCCAGGTTCTCTGCAATCCATTTGTCTGAGGAAGTCTACAAATTCATCTGCTTTTGAATGTTAGCTAGTTTTAAAGGAAATTGCTATAATATCTTGTATACAGAAGACAGAGTGGTACTATTCTCTAAAAGGTAATGTATTTTTTAAAAAGGTAGACTGACGTTTTACTGGCTCACGAATTTCTTTTATTTTTTTAATTAAAAAATACACTTCATTTATGAGAAATAATATATTACCATACATGCTACAAATAGAAGCCAAAACACCAAAGAAAGTAACTGCTAAAAGCTGGCTAATTGGAATGTAATATATTTGTTTCAAAAAGAATGCTCCCCAACACACACACACACACACACACACACACACACACACAATCACATACATGCACAGAATTTTGGCCTCACAGTTCTTTCGAAGGTTGTATCTGTGCTTCTTTATCTGGCAGTGTTTTTGCTGCACTGCAGAAACTGGAAAAATCTGTTCTAACGAAAACTAAAGGTGGTCACCCACACACAAAGTCAGTAACTTTGTGTTTGTTCATAATTTTTTTAATATAGGCTGATTGTATAGATGCCAACCTGACAGAGCACTCTGCCTGTCAATGGTGTGTTGTATTTGGAGAGGGTAATGAGAACCAAATTCTCAAAATGTAACACCTGATGCAAATCCAGGCCACTCTTTCAGTGCTCTAGTTTATTTTTTTAAAGTCACCTTGCATTTCTGGGGCTAATTTGGTCTGAAATGTCACCAGCTAGTGAAGAACCAGAGTGTTTCCAAGCTTTAGGCTGCAGGTGGCTGAGATAAAAGTAAATCCTATACTATTAGAAGAAAGAAAGGAGGAGATGGGAAAAAATGAAAAAATAAAATAAAAAGGAAGGAAGGAAAAAAGGAAAGGATAGAGAGAAAAGAAGAAGAAAGAAAAAATCTGCTCATGTACTCATTTACTTTCTGAATTGACACATGAGCAGCCCAGATCTTATCAGATAATACACACATTTAGAAATTCAGTCTGCACGTGTCTATGTTCCTACAGCCCATTCTGCCTAGCTAAAACAACATCTTTTTTTCCCCAAAAAATCTGTTTCCTTCTTACATAGTCCAAATGTTAGAATGTGGTTTGAATTCTTTTTTGAACATTAATTTAAACAGTATGGGAATAGATCAGCCCTTATAAGTCTAAATAAAACTTCCTTCGACATATATAATATGGTGTGCTTATTTGGAGGCTAATGAAGTTGGAAAGAAAAAGTGGGAAAGAGTTAAATACAGAAAAGAGAAAGCTTCATAGAGGATTTTTTCTTATAAAAATTTAAAAATTTAATTGCTGCTTTTTTCCTATCCCAATCTATTTAGTAGAAATTTACAACAAAGCTTTAAACTGGTTTTCATACCAGCATTCCAAATGTTTGGATATTTTGACCTGAACAGAAAAATGCAAATAACACAGTGCCACTTAGTGGAAAGGGGGGAAAAATCATTGTGAATGAGGAAGAGAATCAACAGGCATCCAAATCGTTGTCTGGAATTATAGATACAAGTCATGTTTGACATTCAGATGCTATGCCTTTTGATGGCTTTCAATCACATTAAACTCCTACTGCCACAATAATAAGTAAATTGTGTCACATACTATCACAACAAACATTTCCAAAAAGAGCGTGGAGGAATCCATTCAACACTGCTTGTATAGAAACATTATAAACTCTATTTGCTCAAGGAGAGACATTTTACTGACTTCTTAAGGTGAGACAGTCTCATAAACTGATGAAACCATATAATTTTTTGTAGCTTTATGAATTATAATCAGATACTTCTTCTGAATTCAACAGAGCAATTTTCTTCTCTGCGTTAAGGAGGAAGTCATATTCGTAGGAAAGCTGGTAGATTATTCACTTCCATAGATTTTAGGGACCTGAGGAAGTCAGTGGTGGGGCAGGACATTGTCTCTAGAATTTCTGTTGAGTCAGGGGCCAGGGCCACGAATGTACTTTGCAGGCTGAATATTTTGTTTCCAGTAACAACTAAGGTCACTCTGAAGTGAAGATTTTTTAAAACTATTGTTGCATTGTCCTTGGGGTAAATTTTAGGATAGGTTTATGCATCTGTTTGTGAACCTAACATATGTTGTAATTAGCTACCGAGCAGCATGTCACTATTCTAATATTTTGCAAAATTATAGCATGCATCACCAAAACGCTGACTCTATTTGCGTCTGTATAACTTGACACACCCTGTAAAGAGCATCGAGGCTCTCTTTCCCTCTCCCACTCCCTCCTGTTCTCTGTTGAAGTTAGAGCTTATTTATCCAGCTCTGAAGTGCTCTGAGATTCTGCTTCCTCCCACCACCTCTCATATTCCCAACACTTATGTAAAAATGCTACCTATGGATGTTAGATTTATTTTGATAACCCTCCTGCCAGCACACACACTTTAACTCTCGCCTGGGTAACTCAGAGCAGGATATACTCAAAATTCTACATTGTCTATTGGGCTAACTTGTGATCATTTTGGGATGAGTAGTGCCAAATACTAATGGTTTTATAAAAAGTATTTGAGGCATCCTAGACAGTACTTGGGGAGTCAGCAAGGAATTAAATATGAACAGCATTCACAGCTCTTAATCAGAAGCTCTTTCTATAAGAAAAAAAGAGAAATTAAAAAAAATGTTCCTACATTACCTACAGTGTTGTTAATGTAACTTTCTATTTACATAATATGCAAAAAGGGCTGTCTGCAAACTGCAGTAATCTATATGGAATGAGGACAAAAGATACTGATTTCTCTAAAATGTTCTTGTTAAGGAATAATCAAGAAGTTAGAACCTCTAATCTTGCAGTCAAAGCAGAAGTTGGGGGGATTTTATTTTCTTTTTTTCATTTTTGCTCATGTATATATATTCACATGCACAGACGAGTACAGACAGATTTACAGATATCAAATATATCATCTTTAACATTCAGGAACTAAATTAAACTTCAAAGAAAAAGTTAAAGTTCCTGGTAAAGGAAACATTTATTCACTTTTGATTTAGCCTTAAGCATTTCCAACGAGTTTTCTCTGAGATGTCTGAGGAAAAGTTAAGAGTGTGTGTGTGTGTGTGTGTGTGTGTGTAGGTGTTACACATGTGTAAGATGGAGAGATGGGAAAGGGAGGAGTGAGGGAGGATAGACTAGACTAGACTAGACTGGATTAAACTAGAATGAAATGGAATGGACTGAAGAGAGGAAGGTAAGTGAAGAGAAGAGAGGAGGAGAGGGAGAAGGGAAAAAGGAAGAAAGTAAGGAGGAAAGGTTATCAGATACCCCTTCTACTCTGGATGTCTGAGCTTTCTTTTTTTAAATCGACATGAGGCATATTTTACCATGAGTTAAAACATGGCCTGAGGAAGCTTCTGGAGAAGGAAATTCAAAGCAGGATGAGCTGAGAAAATGTCTAACTCCTTATTGGTTCTGTCTTCCATCTCCACATGATGATAAGGAAGACTCTGGTTGACATCAATTGTCAAGGGATAACACATAGAGAAAACTGTCTCTAAGGCAACACGACACCAAACTAGCAAGGGATGACTAGATGAAAAATCAACATCTGGAATTGCACTTGCAAACAAATAAGCAGCTAGTACACAACCCCACTGGGATTGCTTTGTAAACCGCTGCATTGTACACTAGTATGAGCTTCCCAGATTGAGCATAGCAGGATTCAAATGAGCTCAGAGTCCTGACAGTCCATTGGATGTCTTATTACTTCCATGTCCTTAGAGTCCAAAAGTTTCAATAAGTCAAACTCAACATAAAGGGCATGGGAGATGCTAAAATTCTGTTGTAAAATAATTTTCACCTTACAGAGACTTCATAGGGGTCAAATGAGATCATCTCTGTATAAAATCTTAACTAACTGTGACTAGTAATCCCATGGGGTCATTTTGAGATTTCCTTTTCTGAGGCCGATATATATATTTTTTTCTGGGAGGATTTCTTTATTTCGCACTTAGACCCAACATGCTCAAATGCCTTGGGTCCCCATGAGGGCTAAGGAGGAGGTGCAGAGTCAGCTCCTGGGGAGGCTCCACTCTTAGGGAAGGGAATACACTGGAGGCCGCATCCAGCCCCCCATGGAGGGACCCGTGTTGCCCTAACAGAAACTGCCAGAGATGCAGAGGTCATCTCTAAGGCCCTGTGGGAGGGGGCCATGTGGTGACCCAGGGAACCCAGACCCAGCCCAGCTGAGCTGCCGTTGGGTGGGCAGGTGGGGAGCTTCTCAGGCCCGGTGCTCACTGGCCCTTCTGAGCCACCCGGGCTGGGCCAGAGGTCCTCTGAAGCCAGTGAGAGGACTACCCCCGCTGCATTTGCACTTTGTGGCAGACTGCGGCCGAGCATCTCTGAAAATTGTTCACTTCAGAGCTATTGGGACCATACTTGGTGGTTTAGGGCGATGAGTCTTTTTGTAAAGTTTTTATAAAGATTCTGGAGAAAATCCAAGTCTCCCTTCAGGATAAAATGGAGCTTTATTTGAGGAACCTGTATAGGGGTGGAGTGCCCTTCTCATGTTTCTCAAAAGAACACCATACCTCATCATACCTACCATCAACTAGTTAGGTTTCTAAAGGTTAATGCTCCCCTCAGTCAATAATCTAGAAGGTCAGGATTGAAAGGCCTTTAAATGGGTTCTTTCTATGTGCAGGTGCTGTTTTTTAATACTTTGTATGTATTTTATTTAATCTTATTGAATATTCTGTAGAGAGCTTATGTATTATTATCACCCCTATTTCAAAGATGAGGAAATTGAGTCTTAAAGCCCTTATTTGTCCAATTATTGATCATGGAAGCCGTAACTGCCAGCAGGTCAGATTCTAAAGCCCCTGTTTTTATCCACTTGTCAAAATAGTTTATCTTTACTTTTTCCCCTCTAGATTCTATCAAAAGCTTTGCCAGAAAAAAAAATATCATTGGGAATTAGAATATAAGAGAGAAATAATATATTGTGGGAATAATGCAAATTAAAGAATATGTGTATACTATGATATTTATAAAAATAAAGCTCTATGTTCATACAAGCGTAAGGGGTTGAGGAAAACATTGAAGACAATCTGAAGGCATGGATACATAACAAATTTAAATGGTGGTATGGGGACATGTCAGTAGGAATGCAATTTAAATTTTAATTATTTTTATTTTTATTTATTTATTTTTAATTATTTTTTATTATTATACTTTAAGTTCTAGGGTACATGTGCATAACGTGCAGGTTTGTTACATATGTATACTTGTGCCATGTTGCTGTGCTGCACCCATCAACTCGTCAGCACCCATCAACTCGTCATTTACATCAGGTATAACTCCCAATGCAATCCCTCCCCCCTCCCCCGCCCCATGATAGGCCCCGGTGTGTGATGCTCCCCTTCCCGAGTCCAAGTGATCTCATTGTTCAGATCCCATCTATGAGTGAGAACATGCAGTGTTTGGTTTTCTGTTCTTGTGATAGTTTGCTAAGAATGATGGTTTCCAGCTGCATCCATGTCCCTACAAAGGACACAAACTCATCCTTTTTGATGGCTGCATAGTATTCCATGGTGTATATGTGCCACATTTTCTTAATCCAGTCTGTCACTGATGGACATTTGGGTTGATTCCAAGTCTTTGCTATTGTGAATAGTGCCGCAATAAACATACGTGTGTATGTGTCTTTATAGCAGCATGATTTATAATCCTTTGGGTATATACCCAGTAATGGGATGGCTGGGTCATATGGTACATCTAGTTCTAGATCCTTGAGGAATCGCCATACTGTTTTCCATAATGGTTGAACTAGTTTACAATCCCACCAACAGTGTAAAAGTGTTCCTATTTCTCCACATCCTCTCCAGCACCTGTTGTTTCCTGACTTTTGAATGATCGCCATTCTAACTGGTGTGAGATGGTATCTCATTGTGGTTTTGATTTGCATTTCTCTGATGGCCAGTGATGATGAGCATTTTTTCATGTGTCTGTTGGCTGTATGAATGTCTTCTTTTGAGAAATGTCTGTTCATATCCTTTGCCCACTTTTTGATGGGGTTGTTTGTTTTTTTCTTGTAAATTTGTTTGAGTTCTTTGTAGGTTCTGGATATTAGCCCTTTGTCAGATGAGTAGATTGCAAAAATTTTCTCCCATTCTGTAGGTTGCCTGTTCACTCTGATGGTAGTTTCTTTTCTCTCACCACTCCTATTCAACATAGTGTTGGAAGTTCTGGCTAGGGTAATCAGGCAAGAGAAAGAAATCAAGGGTATTCAGTTAGGAAAAGAAGAAGTCAAATTGTCCCTCTTTGCAGATGACATGATTGTATATTTAGAAAATCCCATTGTCTCAGCCCAAAATTTCCTTAAGCTGATAAGAAACTTCAGCAAAGTCTCAGGATACAAAATTAATGTGCAAAAATCACAAGCATTCGTATACACCAGTAACAGACAAACAGAGAGCCAAATCATGAATGAACTTCCATTCACAATTGCTTCAAAGGTAATGAAATACCTAGGAATCCAACTTACAAGGGATGTAAAGGACCTCTTCAAGGAGAACTACATACCACTGCTCAGTGAAATAAAAGAGGACACAAACAAATGGAAGAACATACCATGCTCATGGATAGGAAGAATCAATATCGTGAAAATGGCCATACTGCCCAAGGTTATTTATAGATTCAATGCCATCCCCATCAAGCTACCAACGAGTTTCTTCACAGAATTGGAAAAAACTACTTTAAAGTTCATATGGAACCAAAAAAGAGCCCGCATCTCCAAGACAATCCTAAGTCAAAAGAACAAAGCTGGAGGCATCACGCTACCTGACTTCAAACTATACTACAAGGCTACAGTAACCAAAACAGCATGGTACTGGTACCAAAACAGAGATATAGACCAATGGAACAGAACAGAGTCCTCAGAAATAATACCACACATCTACAGCCATCTGATCTTTGACAAACCTGAGAGAAACAAGAAATGGGGAAAGGATTCCCTATTTAATAAATGGTGCCAGGAAAATTGGCTAGCCATAAGTAGAAAGCTGAAACTGGATCCTCTCCTTACTCCTTATACGAAAATTAATTCAAGATGGATTAGAGACTTAAATGTTAGACCTAATACCATAAAAACCCTAGAGGAAAACCTAGGTAGTACCATTCAGGACATAGGCATGGGCAAAGACTTCAAGTCTAAAACACCAAAAGCAACGGCAGCAAAAGCCAAAATTGACAAATGGGATCTCATTAAACTAAAGAGCTTCTGCACAGCAAAAGAAACTATTTTTATTTTTTAAGTAAACGTGTACCATTTGCTTTAAAAATAGTATAAATAAAAGTGTGTGTTACACAACACTTTTGACATTTTTCTAAATTCTATATGCAGATGAACTTAAACCAAGGGAAAATTATTTGAAATCAGAGTATTCATTATATGTTCCTTCATACTAATTTAATGCTAAATCCTCAGCTTCTACCAAAGTAATCACAAGAAAGAGTTGTCTGCTTTCCCTATAGAGCGATTGTCAGGACATTATTTATCATGTACCTCTCTGACCTGTGTTACATTCCATATATTTATTAGAACTTAGCCAGGAAAACCTATATTTCCCCTGTAGAATTAATATGCCTTCTTCTTTCAGCTAATATAAAGGATAGACCAAGCATCATATTTTCTTTATGCACAGATGCTAGACAGTTTAGCTAAATTTGCTCCTTCATTAGAACTGTATTGATCTTTATGCCCAGTTTAATCATTTCTTTCATTTCCCCTCAGAACTGGTTTCCTCTTTTGCTTTTCTTACACTTCGTGGATATATACTTGAACCCTGAACAGCACAGGGGATGCGGCACCCACTCCTCATGCAGCTGAAAATCTATGTATAACTTTTAATTCATCCAAAACTTAACTGCTAATAACCTACTGTTGATGAGAAGCTTTATCAATAACATAAACTGTTGATTAATACATATTTTGTATGTTACATGTATTATGTATTATATCCATAATAAAGTAAGCAAGAGAAAAGAAAATATTATTAAGAAAATCAAAAGGAAAAGAAAATACATTTACAGTACTGTACTGTATTTATCAGTACTGTAAATTCATATCATCTGTTTGAAATGATGAGCAACTGCAACTGCAGAGCTCAGTCTATGGTGCTTATCAAGCAATTCAACTTTTTCTTGTAATGTCATGACTTTTCTCTGCTTCTTGGGAGCACTTCAAGTATCACTAGTTGTACTTCGTGTGTGGGTCCCATAGTGTTATTCAAGGGTTATGGTATTGCACTAAACATGATGAAAAATACGGGAGAACAGGGGGAGATCACTTATTGCTACACACAACTTGCTGGAGAGAGGAACTGCTCACATTGAGATAATTAGCATCTCGTGGAGAAAGACAAACAAGATAACCCGAGAGGCAGAGACAAAAACCTCTGGCATTTATCTAGTGGGTGCCACTGTGGGTCAGGCTCTGTGCTCCATGCTGCGGAAGTGAACTAAACAGCCAAGACCTGATTGGTGAGAAAGGGCACATGATAAAGGTAGATAGATAAGTGCAGGCATACATGGTGTGAAGGCTGTGGGAAAAAAAAACAAAGTGTTTTTTGATATATGCAGGCTAGTAGATCATGGTTTGGAGACTGACTGGATTTTGAGAAGTGATCCTAAATTCTTGTTTGAGTTAGGGGATCATGGAAGAGTTTCATCATCTGGTGTGATGCAGTAACAGGAAAAGTCATAATGGAGGGGAGGCAATTGTGTCACCTGAATATGAAGCCACTTGAAAGCATAGCATTAAAAATAGGAAACTGGCTAGCCATATGGAGAAAACTGAAACTGGGCCCCTTCCTTACACCTTATACAAAAATTAACTCAAGACGGATTAAAGGCTTAAATGTAAGACCCAAAGCTCTAAACCCTAGAAAAAAACTTAGGCAGTACCACTCAGCACATAGGCATGGGCAAAGACTTCATGATAAAATGTCAAAAGCAATTGCAACAAAAGTCAAAATTAACAAATGGGATTGAATTAAACTAAAGAACTTCTACCCCGTGAAAGACACTGTCATCAGAGTGAACAGGCAACCTACAGAATGGGAGGAAATTTTTGCAATCTACCCATCTGACAAAAGGCTAATATCCAGAATTTACAAGGAACTCAAACATATTTACAAGAAAAAAACAACCCCATCAAAAAGTGGGCAAAGGATATGAACAGACACTTCTCAAAAGAAGACATTTATACAGTCAACAACCATATGAAAACTGATCATCAACATCACTGATCATCAGAGAAATGCAAATCAAAACCACAATGAGATATCATCTCATGCCAGTCAGAATGGTGATTATTAAAAAGTCAGGAAACAATAGATGATGGCGAGGCTGTAGAGAAATAGGAATGCTTTTACGCTGTCGGTGGGAGCGTAAATTAGTTTAACCACTGTGGAAGACAGTATGGCGATTCCTCAAGGATCTAGAAGCAGAAATACCATTTGACCCAGCAACCTCATCACTGGATATATACCCAAATGAATATAAATCATTCTACTATAAAGATACATGCACAGATATGTTTATTGCAGCAGTATTTACAATAGTAAAGACATGGAAGCAACCCAAATGCCCATCAATGACAGACTGGATAAAGGAAATGTGATACATATACACCATGGAATACTATGCAGCCATAAAAAGGAATGAGATCATGTCCTTTGCAGGGACATGGATAAAGCTGGAGCCATCATCCTCAGCAAACTAACACAGGAACAGAAAACCAAACACTCCATTCTCACTCATAAGTGTGAGTTGAACATTGAGAACACATGGACACTGAGAGGGGAACATCACACACCAGGGCCTGTTGGGGGGTAAGGGTTGAGAAGATGGAAATTAGAGGACAGGTCAATAGGTGCAACAAACCACCATTGCACATGTATACCCATGTAACAAACCTGCACCTTCTGCACATGTATCCCATTTTTTAAAAGAAGAAATACAGAAATAAAAAGATATTGGCTCAGGATGCCAGTGGGTTTGGAGGATTTCTTCATATCCATTTCTTTGTCAATTAGCCCACTTTGCCCACACTCCACAAATCTGCCATTCCATAAGGCTAAAACCCAAGCACTATGTGGTGCTTGCATCAAATTGTTTTTGTGCTCTGCATCACATCCCCTCAGCCCAGCTCATATTATGTGCAGCTGTAGTGGACAGTTTTGTATATGCTGATATTATCCCACTTCAATCGGCCAGCTCAGCATCACTCTGCTTTTCTTTCCTAGGGTTTTACATGAAGCCAAAAGATTGCTCTCAGAAGGCAGGTAGATGATCCCTGTGAGTAAGAGGAGTTAACACTCTCAGAGAAATCCCTCAGCCAATGAGGGATGGGTGTTGGTGGATATTTCCCCAGACCTCTGGTTCTTAGAGAAATAATTTGGATGCACTTTCTACAGAGTTCCCCACATTTCCCCAACTGGACTGAGCACTAATTGCTCACAAAAATAACCAGCTCAGTAGTGTAGTTTATTACCTTTGCTAGTTGCCCATCTTACCCTCCCTGTTCCCTACTCCCTGCTTCCTGGGATCAATTCCCAAATAAATAACCTGTATCCAACTCTTTTGGCTTTTGCTTTCAAGAGAACCCAAACTAAGACAGAGTTCAAGGTAGTTCTTTAGGTCCTCTCTTTTTCTCCTCCTTCTTACTGTCCACTACTTTCTTTGGCTCCAATATCTTCCCAACACCTGACATCTTGGCTGGATATTATTGATCTTTATCTAAGCAATGGCCACTTTGAATTTCTTCCTCATATTTGTTCTGCCTGTTAATTGGGCCTCAGTTCCCTCTACATTACTTCATTCCTTTCCCTCTGTGTTTCTGAGTGGTAAATCCCTTTTAATTCTGAAAACTCAAAAGCTACCTCTAGTTGTTACAGAGCTCCCAGACAAAAATTCTGACGTAAAAGAAACATATTTAATCCTGAACAGTAAGAGTCTCTCTCCATCCAGCCAATGTGGCAACTAAAATACTTTCAATTATTGGCTGTTGACCCTAAGAACTTTATTGATTCACCAATGACAAAAGTTAATAATTGCTTTGTTTAGAATTGTTCATTCTTCTGAAAGTTGAAGGTGATATATTAAGCGTAATTCTCAGAATGTCATCAGAATGAGGATATTTTTAATTATATTGGCAGTTTTAGGGTATATCCTTAAATAATTCCACATTCCACAGGAAGATATTTTGTAGATATGGTATGTTTATAGAATGGAGTGAAACCTAATATACACAAATCACACAGGAACAATTTTTATATTTGCTAATTGGGTTCTTGTCTACATTTTTGTTCTCAACTCCAATGATACATATTTTTTTAAACAAATTGCCTTTCCTCCATAAGATTCACAAGTATCTATCAATTACCAATAAGATGTTTGAATTTCTAAGGTAAAATAAAATCATTATAATGATAGCTAATGAATTGAGATGTTTTCATGTATCAATTAATATCCTCTCCCAAAATGGGTTTCAAAACATTGACCCACATTGTCCTTGAACAATGGTTCCTACTGCAAAAATGAAAACAGAAATTGGCAATGTTCAGCTCCTGAGCTTCTAAATGGATGTAATACCAAGGCAAACACACAACAGTTTTGAAGGAAAACAGTTCTTTTGAAGGGCCAGAGCCTATATCTTTTGAGCATCAGTTTCCAAGACCTTGACCTCAACCTTAGATAAAAAAGGACATTATGTTCAGTGAGAATAAGTTGTTGCCACTGGCCCAAATAATGGTTCCACATTTCAGCCAGAGGAGAAAGAACAGTCAGAAATAAAGCAAAGTTAATTAAATGTTTGAAGGTTCTCTTTAAAAATGGGTGCTTTATTCTCATTTTCATTCTCAGATGGCAATGTGGAGGCTGACCATGCCGAGGACTAAATGCAACTGTACATAACAGCAAGGGTATATAAGGTGAAAGCATGTCAATCAAGGATGATGATGGCAGGAGGAGAAAAATTTATTATTAAGCCAATTTAACCCTAAATTGGCTGATTCAACATTGTACAGTTTGAAGAGATTTTATTTAAAAGTTTGTGTTTCCAGCTTCTCCTGAAAAATTAGATCTGGTGACATCAGGGACTCATTCTGGGCTGACATTTCACCCCCTGGACTGAGTATTATCTGCCCCTGTAAAGTTAATTCTTCAGTCTGCCTCAATCCCTACTACTCCCTAGTAAATTACACGTAGTGTATTACATGGTTACTCATTTAAATTACTATCCTGAGTCCCGTAGGTATTTAAGTGCCTATCTTTGAGTTTAGAAAACAAAGCAAAGGAAAGGAACTGCTCAGAATATATGTACATTTGAAGAATTATATTTACCAGGTTAATATTATCAATAAAATTACCACTTCATGCCCATCAAATTCAGAGACTATTTTACCTGAAAAGTCATTGTCTGCTTTTCTCATATGGAAGTTGCCACCTAGTACCTATGAGACTGGGATAATAGATGCCTTAGTGTCCTATTGTATATAAGTGGGTGTAATGTAAATATATACATATATACATGTATGTGTGTGTGTGTGTGTGTGTATGAATTAACTCTGCTAGCACCCAGCAAATTTGTCACTATCTTCCTGTAGCAAAGCTTAGAGAAGATTCTGACTCTCAAGTTACAATTATGAAAACAAAACTGGTTTCTTCTTAATTTTGTAGATACCAGGTTTGCATACAGCATTAGCCATTTCCTGTACATTTCCATTAGTAATGTCTTTGCTGATTAGTTTTTTTCTAAATTAGCATGTTTATCCATTAGCATATCAATATTGCTGCCAACCATCCTCTTAATTTTTAGTTTTCTTGTTGCAACAAATTTTTTTTTGCCAATAAAAGCAGGCATTTCTTAAAGCCTTAATTAACTCTAGCACAATTCTTTTCTGCTTCTTTAATAATAGTGTGTAATATTTACTAAGATTATAGATTTTGTCTTATTCAAAAACACCACTCACTCGAATAAGCAAAATCTTCACATTTTCAAGTTTGGCATTAACACAGTCTCCTCTTGTCAAAATAGTTTCCCTGATTTTTGAAGTGCTTTGGAAATACTGTATATTTTCAAGATCAGTGTAAATAAAGCTTCAAGGACAAAGATTCCCTAAATGTGAGAATTTTTCTATGTGATTAGTAAAATAAGGTGGATTTTCAGTTACCATTGTAAAGGGAAAAGGATGACTGTCAAAACCTGAATTCTTTGGGCAAAGTCTCTTTATCCTCATTATATCACTGCAAATAGAATTTTGCTTGACTCATCGATCTGATGTGTACAATTACATAAATTTGAAGTCACCTACACGGAATAAATAACACTATGTGTAACAAAGTACACAGGAAGCAAGTAAAATATACAGTCTGTTAGACTCCTGTCTACACCATTATTCAAGGTAAATTCTTTTGACTATAATAATTAAATATCTGCTGAGTCTGAGTAGACTGTTGTGAAAACTATGCTTACCCAATTGTAAGCACTGTCTTATTAAGGTAAGTGCTAGTAATTATAAATCTTTATGTTTAAGCGTAAGGGTTTTTTCACACCTTTCTGGTGATTAAGAAGGAAAAATGATGGAGAAGTTGATGATGTTAATGATTTCATAACATATACTGTTTGTGGGGGTGTAAATTGTCACTGTCTTTCTAGAGGGCAATTTGGCAATATTTTTCAAATGAGGATTACCTTTGACCTATAAGTTCCACTTCTGAAAATTGTTCTTAAGGAAATAATTGAAGAAGGCAAAGATAAATTTGTAAAGATGTTCATAATAGTGAGAGAATGAAAAACAGTCTTAATACCTATCAATAGAAATGTGGCTAAATAAATTATGAAAATCCATATAATGGAATACTAGGAAACCATAAAATTTGATTGGGTAAATCTCTACATATTAAAATAAAAAAGGTTAACAGTTATTTAATATTTAAAGTTTACATAGAGTTACAGAATAATATACATGGTATGATATAATAAGATGTATTTTCATATGTAAATACACAAGATTCAAAAGGTCTAATTAAGCTATTAATATTGTTAATCTATGGTAGTCTGTAAAGGCATTTGCACTTTGAACTTTAATTTACTTTGCTATTTGGTCAACAATTTTCTATTTGATTTATTTATTTTTGGGGGGTTGAGTTGTAACAATCACACTCATTTGTTTTCTTTCACCTTACTCTTCCCTTTGAGAATGTTCCTGCTGTGTACAACGTGGCTGAGGACAGTGCCCACCTCCCACAAAAGATGTTGAAGAAACCAGGTCTTCTCTCCTTTCACCTAGAGCTGCAAGGCACACTCGTGGCATCCTTTCCCCCCCAGGACTTTGATGCTAAACAGAGAACTCAAGGTATGGGAGGAATTTGCTGTAAGATTCAATGTAGGAATAGAGGTAGCATGAAATCCAACCATTCCCATGGAGTGGTCTTGCTGTGGATCCTGCTGCATGCCTAGCTTTTGAAATATTCCTGATTTGTGTCCTTTGCTAAACCTTCTCCTTCAGCCACCTGCCAAGTCCATGAGTCCATTCTACGCTTCTAATTAATCTCCCTTTGGCTTTTAATGCCCGTAGTCTGCTTCTAACTGATATATATGGTTTACTTTACCAAGAGAAAAGAAACTGTTTCTATTTATGAAATGAAAGAAATACTGTATTTAGAAATAAAAATCAAAACACACACACACCCACACACCCACACACCCACACACCCACACACACAGCAAGAGGAAGAAGCCAAAAAATACCTTGTAATTCCAAATTGATAAAGTGTGGGGCAACCTGGTAAATTATGATATGGACAAAGAACAAGAATGAGAATAAAGGTCAAATGTGTTTGTTACCCTGAGCACCTAATTAGAATAATTAGTATATGTCAGGGAGAAGTTCACCTCTATATTTTGCTTTTAATAAAATAAAACAAGGGCAATATTAAGAGTTTAATTCTTATTGTTCACTGCAGAATTATTGAAGTATGAGTCCCTTGGGGAGGCCTGGTTAATTTATTTCATATGAAACAGGTATCTTCTGTGTTAGAAAATATTGTATTTTATTCATTTTTGAATTGCTAAATTATCCAGACTTGCATCTTTCCCTTACTAAGATTAGATATTCATAGCGCCACAAATAATATAATCAGAAACAAATAATATTGGAATAACAGGGAAATAGTTTATATCGTGACTTTCTCTAAGCTGAAGACATAAATGTTTCCTTCTTGAATACCCAAATAATTAAGTAAAAGTATTCTTTAAACTTTCCAGTATTCATATCTAAGAACATAAAATATTTTCACAATACAAGTACATTTACCAAGAGCAAATGTTTAAACAAAAGAACCAGGGTTCTTAATGAAACACCCTCAGGAAAATGTTTAAACTTTGCCCTTAAGTTTACTTTGTTCACTAATAGGCTTCTATTTCGAGTAGAGAGTAGGAAGGGTAAGTTCAATGTGTTAATAAGAAAAAAGTAATAATATTTAATTAATTCTGGCTGAACACACATGGTTTAATATACTTGGCAATATCATTCCATCACATGATATGATAATTTAATGGAACTTTTTTATTTAAATTGCTGGCAAGTTTATGAAATTATAAAGCAAATAGGCCATGCACTTGGGTGTAATTGACTGTATAAATGTGTTTTATACTATACTGTTGGCAAATTAGCCAATCCCTGTCACGGAATCAATTATTATCTAGCTGAATTCCACAAACACAATAGCAGAAATATTGCATTTATACGAAAAACACCATGATTGTTAATCTTACATTGTGCATCTTAAAGCAAGGCAATAAACATTTATACACTGGATAATCATCTTAAGATAATGCCACTGCCAAATGATGCACATTTAAAGATTCCTTGTTGTTGGAGACAGTCATTTGGGTTTTATTTGTGCTTGCCTCTCCGGATCAATGAAGAGGATAATGGAAGCTTCAGTAGTTCAAGTTAAGTAGGGGTTCAGGCACCTGACCTCCATTTAAGAGACGCACACTGCCCAAAGCCAACATAACACGGTACATGCATACCTTGCTCCAGAGGCTTTAGAAATAATAACAATGCCTTTTATTTAAATAGAGCTATCGTTTTCCAAGTGCTCTCATGCACATTCTATCTTGTTACCTTTCAGAGTGAAAAGCTGTGTTGTAGATGACCCAAAGAAAAACTCTTGTTTCATCAATTTCTAGTCTAGCTTAACATATTCAGCAGTTTATCTGAAACAGAAGGAACAAGGAGCAGGCTCCCGCATGCTTTCTTTCCTCTTCAGGTACTCCTACAGTATTCCTAGCCTACCCTTCTGTAAACTGCTTGTTGGAAAAATTCCTTAGGCAGCTTCTCAGATTCTGAAGCTCAAAAGTTGTCTAAGTGGGCTCTTGAGATAACATTTTCAAAACTGAACTCGACGAGACAAAGTGCACCTTCTCCTGGCCATGGCCCCTTTCATTTTCTCATCTAAGATTCATTAAGAAGCCTATGAGCTTTACTTTCTTCACTGGTCTGATGAGAAAATTGAGACTTAAAGAGTCAGGGGTATTTATCCAAGATTACACACATATCAAGTCGTAGACTTCGGATGCTGATCCTACATACTCTCATTCAAAACCTTTGTTCTTTCCTTAAGATGAAAATCTAAAAAGCAAATCCTTCTTCATGTAGTTCCTGCTAAGAAACGAAGTCTGACAAAAATAATGCTAAACTGGATTCAACAGAGAACTCAGTAAGCATATCCCTTATAAGAATACTAAATTTTCTTCCTGAAGAGAGTACATTCTTTTTCTTCTTACCATTTCAGAAGGGAGTAGCATTCCCTTAAATATCCAGCTGAAGCATGCTCTCTCCTCTTTGTCCTTTTATATTCATTTTATGAATGTTGCAATATGCCATTTGTTTTAATAGACGTCTCTCTGCCTTGTTTTAAGCATATAGACATTCCTTTTTTCTGGAAGCTTTTTTTTTTCTCTGATTTACTTTTTGTTGTTGTTGTTGTTGTTGTGTTTTTTTTATTTTTTGACGCTGGCATTGATTTGAATCAGTTTCTTCCCTACCCCATTTTCTTCCTCTTCTTTTTCCTTTCAATTTCTCCTGGGCCTTGCTCTCATACTCTCTTATAGCAATCAAGCTGGAGAACTATGTCTCTCAGTAATTTGATTTACTACCTATTCTCAGGCACTGAGTTGGAGGAATAACAAAAGGGGAGAAGAAAATGTTGCATTGAAATATTGGGTTTTAATTTCTGTTCTGCCTTCTCTATGTGCATGATATTCAATTAATATTTGATAATAGTGAAATGCATCATATAAACAAGCCTTATCCCCATGCTACACTATATTTAGTGTAAGTGAATGGGTTTTTTTAAATGTCATAACTTTTACCGTGATATTCACCATCTTTAGGATCCAAAGAGCTAATCAGCCCTTAAAATTTGCAGAGATACTTCTCTGTAAGGTCTTTTATAAAACAAATATTTGTTGCATGTTAAAATTTGATCTATAATCACATTCCATCCTTGATTCAAGAAGAAATGGGAAGCTCTGGGATATGGCTGTGACTATTCTAATAAAACAAAGGTAGCTCAAGGAATTTTAAAATAATCATAAGCAATACGACAGATTTTCTAACATAGGCATTAGTTTAAATGTTTATATGAAACTTAGATCAAATGTAGATTTAATTTCTCCATCCTGTGAATACTCTTTTTTAAGCTAGTCGATGAAAATAAATTTCTTTTATTTGCCTTGCCCAAAACCTGCAAAACATAAAATGGAATGAAGGGAAGAGCAGCAATTTTTACTACTTACCAATGCTGCATTTCAGATTTAGAAAAGAGGGCAACCATAATTTTTTCTTGAAATATTAAGGAGAACTGTGGTGATGTAGGTTAAAGCCTACATCAATTGTGTAGAACTTTTTGAATCAGTCATTCAACAAATGCTTGTTAATTTTTTTAGGGTACTCAATACGTAAAGCATTCAGATTTTGCAACAGAATAACTGACTAAATAAGTGGTAGAACTTCCAACCCCCAAATCTATTTGTATAAGTGTGTGTGCATACCCAAGTACACACCACACATTTACTGCCAACTACCTACTAGAAATCTTCAACTGGATATCCCAAAGTAATTCCAGTTATAACAACTACAAAGTTACAAAAACATACATAGTCTCCCCAAAACTGCCTTCTTTTTAGCATCATATCTATTAGGGAAACATAGTTATGCAATCTAGAAATCTGCCTAACTCAGAGACCCAGACTCAGAATGTAAAAGTAATCTTGAACCCCTTTGTCTATATCAAAGAACCCTCCAATCAATGAGCCCTCAAGACTTCTGCATACTGCTTCAGCAATGCATCCTCCTTCTCAATTTTATTACGTTTAGTTCTGACCTGCATTATTTCTCCGGTCTAGGTATGCCTATTGTCCCCTAGTAGATGCAGCAAATCTAACACTCTCCCAATGTATTCTCCACACAGTCACTAGCATTTTTTTTTTCCTGAAAACTAATCTTACATATCATTTTCCTGCTTCAAAACATCGTGACCATCCAATTTCTGGCAGTATAAAGTCCAAACTAGTTAACATGAGGACAAGGTCCCTCATGATCTTGCTCACTGTAGCTCTTACATTCTTGTCTCCCAACACACCTCCATACTTGTTATGGACTCAATTCTTGCATCCCCATAAAATTCAAATGCTAGAGCTCTAATGCCCAATGTGATAGCATTTGGAGTTGGGCTTTTGGAAATAATTAGGTTTAAATGAGATCATGAAAACGGAGCCCACATGCGATTAGTGTTCTTATAAAGAGATGACAAGACTAAAGCTCTCTCTGCACTCTGCTATGTGAGGACACAGCGAGAAGATAGCCATCCGAGTATCAAGAAGCAGCTCCTTACCAGACACCAAATCTGCCAGAGCCGTGATCTTGGACTTCACAGTCACCAGAACCCTGAGAAATAAATGATAGTTGTTTAAGTCACCCAGTCAGCCTGAGCTGACTAAGATAACACTGAAGTTGCTTCCACCATACTTGACATGATGTGTGCTTGAAAATGTGACTTCCTCATATGCCAATCACTATGAATGCAGTTTTTTTTTAGAAATTAATCTCTACAAATTCCAATTTGCTTATTTATTAAATACATCTAATGATTTTGAATGCCTTATATGGATGAGAGGATTAAAATAAGCTAATACATGTAAAGTGCTTGGAACAGGTTCTGGTACATGGCAAGTTTGCAATAAATATTAGCTAGTTATTATTGTTGTGATTACATGCCAAGTATTGTTTTTGGTCTAGGAAGTTTTTTCCCCTCATCCTCCTGGAGAAATTTGATTCTTAAAGACCACTCTGGCTAGGCACGGTTCTCAAGCCTGTAATCCCAGCACTTTGGGAGGCCAAGGCAGGCAGATCACGAGGTCAGGAGATCGAGACCATCCTGGCTAACACAGTGAAACTCCCATCTCTACCAAAAATACAAAAAATTAGCCAGGCATGGTGACATGTGCCTGTAGTCCCAGCTACTCGGAAGGCTGAGGCAGGAGAATTGCTTGAACCCAGGAGGCGGAGGTTGCAGTGAGCCAAGATCATAACACTGCACTCCAGCCTGGGTGACAGAGAAAGATTCCACTTTAAAAAAAAAAAAAAAAAAAAAGATCATTCTTTTTGGGTAGCCAGCTGTGACTTGGCAGATGGTTATACCTTCTCTATTTACCAATAGTACTTTGTTCATATATTTTAGAGAGATTTGCCTGATTGGTTTGAGTGTTTGTCTCTCCCATTAAACTGTAATGTTATTAAGAGCACATACAAGGTCTTTTATTTGGGGGGGATCCCCAGAAAGTTAGTCAAGGGCTAGACATTTAATAGAGTCACAACAAATGATTATTTATTGAATAAAAGACACATGTTACATTACATTGTAAACCAACGCTTTTATCTAAAACCTCAAAGAGACTACAGAAATATTTTAAAATCCTAATTTTCTACTTCCATCCCCGAGAGATCTTGTCCTAGGCTGCTGAGCAGTGGAAGGCCCTGTTCTTTGACAGCTTTTTCAGGGGAAATGGGAGATTGGTTCATTCTAATCATCCTTTTGAGAGAAGAATGGTTGGGACAGAAATATTCTATTTTATCCTATCTTACATATATTTTAGAGTATGCTGTATAGTATATCTGTGCTAGTAAAATTCCGAAAACATTTCATTCATTTGCATGTGATTCATGCCAGCGACCTGCCAGAAGAGTGTAGATATGAATCAAAAAATGTTGTGATTCATTATTCCTCATATAGAAGTAATTATCTATGCCCATGAGATTCTCGCAAAGGGACAGCATGATATTTAAAATAGGAGAATTTATAGCTCTCACACATATTTGCATCTTTTAAAAAGTTGATAATATTTTGAAAAGAATTGTGTGGAATATATGGGTGCCCTCAGGCCTATAGAGTTCCAATGAATCTTGCCAAATATTACACACTAAGGAACTCCAACTCAATTGGCAATCCTAAGCTCCATCATGGGTGTGGAATACTAAATTCTTAAGGTGATAGCCCTTACCAATACAAAGAACTACAGCTCCTACATCCCAGATTTTCTTCAGGACATTTTCTCAAGTGCATTTTGGTATTTCTCAAGTGTCAGAGGGAATGAGAATTAATTTAGAATGATTGATGATTTGGCAACCATCAAATGAAAATGATTCACTCTTTCCCTCCTTGGCAGTCAAAACTTAATTTGGTTTCCTGCTTTCTATAACCCATGAAAGTAAGATTTTCTAAGGTTTCAGTAGAAACTGCTGAAGAGTTTCCTATAGTACCTTCAGATGACTTGGTAGAACAGAACCAGAAG
The DNA here is from genome assembly GCF_024542745.1 of Macaca thibetana thibetana. Classification (NCBI taxonomy): domain Eukaryota; kingdom Metazoa; phylum Chordata; class Mammalia; order Primates; family Cercopithecidae; genus Macaca; species Macaca thibetana. The sequence continues at coordinate 29,253,572 of NC_065579.1, forward strand.
AGATATATGACAGGTTACAAACATTTACACAGATTTTTTCACATTTGAACACTGAGATGAAAAAATGCTGGATTATTTCTGTTTTTTTTCTTTAATTGAGTGATTTAGGCAGACCAATTCAAGTCTGTCTTAATTGTTTCTCCCCGGTCAGAAAATGATTCAATTCTAGTTGTGTCTGGAGATTTTAATAAGCTCAGTTCTTAACTACCAGTCCAGTGGATCTTTGTTAAATAGATTTTGATTTTATGGGTTGGAGTTGTTGGGGCTTGCATTTCTAATAAACTTCCAGGTGATGTTGCTGGCCTGCAGACCACACTTTACCAAGCATCTAGATGTAACTCTTCAGCCCTGGGTTAATCCCTTTATACCAATCAGGGTCTGTGAACTAATATGGAGGGAAAATGTAGTGTTTTGGAAAAAGAGAGTGAGTACATTTTGTTCTGAGAAGAAAACAAAAAGTACTTCAAATGTTATTTAGAATCAAAAGGCTTAGAACTGAGAGACAACATATCTACGCTCTCTGGCAGGTCTTTGGCATGAATCACATGCAAATGAATGAAATATTTTCTGACTTTTATAGGTACAGATATACCATAATAGGTGAATGACTAAATCATCCTGTGATATGAAAACCAGCTCCTTGCCTCAAGGTGGGCTCAACTCTCTAGCACAACTCTTGTTCCAGAGCTCCCCTCAGGCTCAGTCTGGGGTTAATTTCCAGTTGAACCTACTTTCTTGCCTGTTCCTTGCCCTGCCATACTGTGCTTCATTTAGTCCCCTTATCTGAGAGCAATCTGCCAGTGCATCACCTAGCACAGTGATCCTCATCTTAGGCTCTGCTTCTAGAGAACATATCTGAGAAAGCTTATAACACTCCTCTGTAGAAGTCAAGAGATGTTATCAAATTCCAAGAAATTCCATTGTTTTTTAAAGAAAGAATTTAAAGGAGAGTGAATGAGAGAAAGAAAAGAAAGAAGAAAAAAGACCCTAAATGAAAATATCTAAATTAGAGGAAATAATGCTGATATGGTGATAATATGTATTTCTTGAGTTATTCTGTTTGTGGTTGAGGATAGAATAATTTTCTCATGCTTAGTAGAAGGAGTAATCGATGTTGATTATTTTGCTCAAGTAATGTGAAATGGGATAGCTCCCTCTGCTAGGAAGGAAAATGAATGCTATCAATTCTTCATCCAGAGCACATTCACTTCTGCTCACCTTATGAAATTCAAAAGAGATTGAGTGAAAAGCAAACTCACATGAAGAGGACATATACCAGATTACTGAGATTCCAATAGATTAGCTTGTATTCATATTGAAAAGATGAGGCAATTGTCTATGGTTAATGTCTCTTTACTTTATCTTGTCTTTGAATAAGTGAGGGAGTTATAAATAAAATGTTGTTCAAGGAGGTATATAAATAAATTGGCATAATTAGATGTCATAATTAGGTGCCCATTGCTGATCCAGACACATTTACATAATTGTCAGTGCTGCAATGAAAATAATTGTTTGCCAGTATTGCTTCTGTTAAGGCTGATAGTACCTTACTTAGTATAGTTTGTTCTAAGTGGTTGTTTAGAAAATATTCTAAACTCTGACTGTGGAATCATTGTACACAGGCTTAAATATTAGCTTATTAAATTTATTCTTCAAAAGTAAAACAAAGGGCAAATAGCTTACATTTGAAAACTTTATCCATAAGTAGAATTTTGAAAAAAATAAAAGTTTATATATACACATATACACATATATAATTATATACATATAACAATATATAGACAGCCAATTTTAGACAGTTTTCTCTTGATTTCAGCTTCTAAAATCTAGAACTTCTTGAGTAGTGTTTGTTTTCCTTATTAATAAATTTAACTGTCCAAGATCAATTGAAATACTGCAGTTGAAAAGAAATTAATAGGATTCCATCACAGAGAGGAAGTTAAGGCAGAGATTCTTTTGTAGAAGTTAGATTTCTTTATTAATCACCTGTCTTAGGATGTAGACTTTCTGAATACTCTTCCTCCAGATGTCCCTCAAACTTTTCAAGCCTTTGTGCAGATGTCACCTTCTCAGAAGGTCCTAGTTTGGCCACTCATTTTTTAAAATTGTGCTCCCCTCCACACATACATACACATCATGCCCTGCTCTATTTCAGTCTTCTCTTCATAACCTTATCACCTTCCACCATTTGATATGATTTACTGTTTAAATATGCTTGCCTGTCTCTTCCCCTTCCTCCCCCCCCAAACAAAGAACCGAATGTGAAAACAACCGCAAAAAGAAAATTATTAGTTTACACAATTTAAAAGTTCAGGAATAGTCACCTGCAGGCAAGGCTGTATCCAGCAATTCAAATAATACAATAAGAATATGCTGTTTCTTCGTTTGTTTTTCTGCTTTACTTCTTCAGTTCATCCTAAGGCAAATTTTTCTACTTAGTGGCAAAACGCCCTATAGTAACTCTGGGTTACTTTCTACTAGCCTAGAAATACCAAAGCAAGGAAGCTCTCATGTAACCAATAGTCCCAACATTAGAGCCAAGACAGGCTTTCAATGTTTATTCCTGAACCAATCACTGTGGCCAGGGGTGCAATGCACACTCATTAGCCAAGCAAAATTCCATATTCCTACCTGGGGTTGGAGGTGGAAGAAACTCTATCTAAACCCCATCATTTGAGGTTGGAAGTACTGTGGTTTCCCAAAGGAAAATCAGGGTGCTGCTATCAGAAGATGAGTGTGTGGATGTTTGGCAGATGAGAACAGCAGGTACTATGGAGTGAATGTTTGTATCTACCCCCAAATTCACCTAATCCCCAATGCTATGGTGTGAGGAATGCTTTGGGAGGTAGTTGGGTCATGAGGGTGAAGTCCTCATGAACAGGATTGGAAGAGACACAGGGGAGCTTGCTCTCTTTCTCTCCACTGTGTGAGGATACAATGAGAAGATGACATCTGCAAACCAGGAATCAGGCTCTCACAGGATCTGGTGACACCTTGATCTTGGACTTCTCAGCCTCTAAAATTGTGAGAAATAAATGTTTGTTGTTTAAGCCATTCAGTCTATAGTATATAACAGTCTCAACGGACTAAAACAGCAGGTGTACACCGAAGTTCACTGGAAGAGGGATCTTACTCTTTCATCTGTCTATTTCTAGTGCCTAGCATAATACCTGGTGAATAGCAGATCCTAAATAAATACTTGTTCAATTAATTCCTAGGCAAATCACTATATCCCTTTAACTTTAATTTTCTCACCAAGGACAGGGTTGTAACTCCCAGAAAGTATAGCAGACTCTCTGAGTGGTGAAAACATTTGTAGCTCACAAAACCATGAAAAGATTGTCATAGACACCCCCCATCATTTCCCATTACCAACGGTTGAAAATCATTGTTTTAATCCAACAAGACTTCTTCTTGGTGTAACATGTGACTATTACCTTAATTTTTTCTACATCATTAATCAATTGTTTTGCCTAATCTATAAAATAAAATTTCCTTTTCCCCTTTCTTCTTGACAAATTTAAAAATGTAATTTATTTTCCTACTTTCTTGTCATATATTAATTCTCTATATAATAATGTAAGAATGCATATTACTCTATATAATAAGTAAGAATGCATTTCTAGGTTTCACATTCTGTTTATTCAACCCTTTCTGTCAGTTCATATGATAGTTCCATTCTTTGATAATTATAACTTTATAAAAAATGTATTATCAGGTAGTTCAAAGAACAAATGCAAAATTTTTCTATTTGCTAATTGTGCTTTTTTACTAAAAGCATCAGCCATTTGTGATTTAAATATTTAAGGATATTTTTCTTGTGAATTGTGATGCTCATTCACTTATTATAGGTTGATTTATGGATCCATGAATGCTTTGATGGACATTTCCTTTCTCATCATAACAAATTACTGTAGCAATAGTAATGGCCATTAACTCCATCCTATGAATGATTTTTGGCTACAAAAATTGTTCCTAATATTAAATAAAATGGGTGCAGCTCTTTTCTTCTAACTACCCTCTTCTACTACCACTAATAATTAATGCCTCTTTTGCTTGTAACATCATTTAACTTTTAGGTAGACAGTTATATCTCCCCTCAGCCTCCTTTGACTTGAATGAATATTGCTATTCTCTTAACTATTTCTCACAGGTCTTGTTTTCCAAACCTTTTATCATTTTTGTTGGTCTCTTCTGGACTACTGACAATTTTATTTTAAAAAATATGGTATCTGATATCATCACATGAAACAGAATTATTTCATCACAGAGCAGAATCAATTCTTTTGTTTAAGGAATTTTTTTGTTTTAGCTATTATATAAAGCCTCTTTCTAACCTACAGGTGGATGATACTATTGCTTAACTGGTATTCCCCTGGTTTTATAGCTATTTGGAAATTTACCAAATGTCATCATCAGACCCCTGCACAGATGTACAAAATATAATGAAGCAATTATTTAAAGGAACATAAAACTAATTTTTTTAAAAAAAACTCTCCAAGTTGATTCAGCTGTTAACTCTGACCTGCTTTCAGCAGGAAGTTTACATGTAAAGAATAGAGTATTATCTGCAGGTGTGAATGTCTCCATTGACATGGTTAACTTAAGAATTCTGTTGTGTTATTTGTCCTTGTTCATGTTTTGTTTTTATTTTTGAATTCTTCCATTTTACATAACCAGGACTTTCAGAAAATGCAAACATCTATGCTTTTCAAAATTATAATAGACACTGAAGTATTATGAAATTGCACAAGGGAAAAAAATCCCAATTGACACTAAATCATGATTCAGAGGATTTGACCTGCCATTTTATAATTAATATGCTGATCATATTTTTATTGTTATACAGATATGACATGATGTTATATAGTTTCCTTGTATAAAGATGTCATGTACAGCATAGCACAGTCCAGGATGCATGTATAATACTATTATATTTTCTGATAGTCTAATGCAACATATTGTCTGATTACACACACATTCTGTAACATACTGTACAGCATCCAACCATGTGTCTTTAATGAAACTTCAAGCCTTTGTGCAATATCAATCTGCCAAAGAAAGTAGTCCCTTTGCAGGTGATATAAGCAAACTCAGCTGCTTCCCTTTTGAACTTCCAGATTCCTCTCTCATAATCAATCTAGTTGCTACAATTATCTATGTGACAGATGTTAAATGGAGAGATGTTTAATTTTCCCAAGGTGTTATTATATACTTATTTTATGTTCATTTGTTTTCACTCACCTAACTGCTTCATTGGAAGGAAATTTCCTCGATGACTGTCTTGGGTTGTGAGTACTCCCCATCTCAATCCTAAACAAGCCTTCCCTGACCTAAAAAAGTGTTTTACTATCCCATAAAAATAAATTCTTTTGCCTTGTGTCTACTCTTCTAGCTAATGATTAGATTCACATTTCCCAAAGAGTTATCTCAGGAAAATGAAATATTCTCTACGACAAAAGGGTCCTCTGATCAAATAGGGTTGGGAAGTTGTATATTTTACTCAACTCTTGGAGAATCACAATTTGCATTCGAATAATAAAGGCTTTGAAAAGTCCAAGAATGAAGAAACCTGTGTAAGGCAGTGATTCCTCAACATTTTTGGATTTGACATTTGATATGTTTTTACTCCCACATAGCTCCCATTAATAGTCTTTGGAAATCACTTGGAACATTGTGAAATAATGCTTTGCAACTGTATTGCATCCTGTTATATTTTCTCTGTTGATTTTCAGGTGAAGTCTAAGGCCAAGGAAATACATCAATGGTGTTTCCTTAAGAAATTGAGCACATCTGTAATATGTATAGGCAGATGAGACAGACGTGTATTTACCTAAACTTGGGAGATGGGAAGAGTGAGTGCCCATACTAACTTCTGGAAGAAGTAAATAATTCTTAAGCACCTATTTTATGCTAGACACACTTACATACTTCACGTACATTTACTCATTCAACAAATATTTATGAAATGATTATTATTCTACGAGGTAGGAATTGGTCTAGAACAAGAATAACCCCCCATTTTGATGATGCTTAGATTATCATGTTGAGTCTTCAGGAGGTAAGGACTTTTGTATTTATTTTACAGATCTGAGAATTGAAGCTCAGACATGCTACAGAACTGGCCCAAGGTAACAGAGGTGGTATGTCAGCATGGAAAGATATGTGGAGACTCACACAGGTTTCCTCATGAGGCTTACATCCTAGCCCACACTCCCTGTCCACTGGGCCTTGCTGCAAGGTTTAAGAGTGGCTGACAGCAGAGATCCACAGGAGATGAGATCAGGGGATTCATGCTCAGAGACGACTCATCAAAGCTACTGTCCTCAAGATGCTTGATTACCTGTTACACACCTTCTTTAACAACTACCTATAATAACGTGAGGAGATAAACCTGGAGGCATTAAGTTATGTGCTTAAATAACACTCTTTTCCTTTCCAAGACATTTTGCATCAGCATTCTTAGTAAACGCTTTCATCCTTGGGTCCCAACCTAACTTTACAGGGAAACTTAATCTATATATTTACAAATCACTCTCCAAGATGAGTCTCAAACCCATCTTTAAATTCACAAAACCCCTTATTCTGCCTCTCGCAGCTGAGAATATGCTGTATCCAGAAATTCTCCCTGAGTCCTTGACCCATGGCTTTCATGGGGAAACAGAATGGGCTTTGAATTCTAGGTCTGAATACCTGCTCTCTTTCTTACTTAGAGAACATGAACAATTCAAACCAGTTTTAGTCCCCCTCTCCTCTTCTCTCTCCTCCATTATACTTTCTCTTGCTTCCCTGTAGCCAAGATGCTTTTTCAAAACTGGCTCTCAGGCAAGGATTTAAAATGCATTTAGAAAACATAGATCCCTTTTCATTCTGTCTCTAATAGAATGAAGTTTCTCTTGGGGATGTTGAGGCGATTGTCTTTTGGACTCCTGTAGAACACTATCCCACATCATTGGCTTTAACTGCTGCCTGAATGCTGTTGGCTCACCAATGTTCAGGTTGGTGTTTTCTTCTAAACTCCAAACCTGCATTTTCAACAACCTACCTGGCATTGCCATCTAGATATATTACAGGCACTTCAAATTTCCTCATCCAAACCTGTTCCCCCTCAGCATTCCCTACCTCAGATCCACTCTGTAACTTAGCTGTTATGTAGGCCTTACCTTTGACAAGAGGGGAAAATTTGTATTTATATCTCCATGGCTCTGCATGTTCTCGCCATGAAGTTTCAATCATGGCACTTCTAAGTCACGACAATGCTGATTGTTTACACAATCTGTCTTCCCCACAAGACTGCGAGCATCGTGAGGGCAGCTAGCATGTCTTATCTGCTTTTACATTCTCAGGACCTTACAAGTGTTATATATGCTGGGTTTCAAGTGATTGATAATGGCAGGCAGGCAGGAAGGCATGAAGGAAAAAGAGAAAGAAGGAGAGGAGAGAAAGAAAGACAGAAAGAAAGAGAAAGAAAAAGGGAAGGAAGGAAGGGAGGGAGGGAGGGAGGGAGGAAGGAAGGAGAAAAGAAAAAGAAAGAAAGAAAGAAAAAGAAAGAAAGAAAGAAAGAAAGAAAGAAAGAAAGAAAGAAAGAAAGAAAGAAAGAAAGAAAGAAAGGAAGGAAGGAAGGAAGGAAGGAAGGAAGGAAGGAAGGAAGGAAGGAAGGAAGGGAGGGAGGGAGGGAGGGAGGGAGGGAGGGAGGGAGGGAGGGAGGGATTAAATGTAAAGATGATAATTTCTATGACTGCCAATAATTTGCTAAGGATACTTACAGTTTAAGAGATATATCAAGTTCAAATTAAAATAGTAAAACACTAGTAACATTTTTTTGTATTTGTTAAGCAGTGTTTCTAAACTTTATACAAAAAAAAAAAAACACGCTAAAGAAGAATGTGAGGATATAGCTACTAAACTTGTTTGAATCCTATAAATATGAAGTTTAGGACTCATCTAATTTTTTTAAATATAATTTTTGGTATCTTGGATTGAGAGGCAAAAATACAAATTGTAGGCTATGTATTTATAATCTGCTGTTACATAGTCAAAGTGTTCTTTTAGTATGACATCATAGATAAGGAAAGTCTAAGACGATGGTCAGAAAATTTCTCTGAAGTTGGAAGCAGTCTGGAATGCTTTGTCTGGAATTGCTTGACTCAACTCTTCCCATGATTTCTTCAGCTTACTGGCTTCCTTTGACTTTAAAAAACAAAAAATAGGGACTATGGCTATTTATCAAGTTTGTACAAACTGATTCTCTCTGGGATGATAAAAAAAGGATCTTAGAATTTGAGTATCACTTTATGTGTCATCCAAGGCAGAAGTTTATCTGCATATTAAATGCAGTAATGCCACAGAGAAACCCCTTTCTTCTTATAATACAACAACAAGAAAACTGTAGCCAAATTTCCCAAGTTTTTCCACATATATAAATAAAAGAATTGTAAGCCTTCTGGTATTTAAGATGTTATCAATGTTATTATAATTCATTCAATGCACAAACAGGGGAGATTCCACAACTTTCCCTGTGATATTGTTGACACTTGCCTTTTTGACAATGAAAAAAGAACTATCTTATTTTGTATTTTTCTTTTTAAACATTAAGGGCTTTATTTTTAAATGACAGACTACCTCACTGCACAAAATAGAGAACATCACACAAGTCACTTGAAAATAAGGGCAGGGATCTTCCAGTCTAAAAGAAATATATATATATATATATATATATTTTTTAATTATTATTATTTTTTAATCTCTGATAAGAAGGGTCATAATAACCGGACATGGTGGCTCAGGCCTGTAATCCCAGCACTTTGGGAGGCCAAGGTGAGCAGATCTCTTGAAGCCAGGAGTTTGAGACCATCCTGGCCAATATGGGGAAGGGAAGAGGAGAGGAGGGAAGGGGAGGGAAGGGGAGGGAAAGGGAGGGGAGGGGAGGGGAGCGGAAGGAAGGGAATTACTTTTAAAAAATTTATTTAACAAACCCTTACATAAGGCTTGCCTTGTACTAGGCACCACTCTAAATCCCCCAATACTGGTTTATTTAATTTAATCCTACTAAGGACTCAACGAGATAGATTTTTTTAAAATCCCTATTCTACAGATGAAGGAATTTAAACAAAAGGTTAAAATCAAGGTCACACAGCAATAATTAACAGAGCCCGGAAGAGTAAAAGAGTTACCAAGAGCATTAATCATGGCCCACTTTTTATATGTTTATTGTTAAGGGCAACACAGTTTCTTTAAAGTAAATAGCTTTGTCTGTTGCAAAATCATTTTTGAGAAGAGCTATGCAAATGGACTTAAAACCTTGTCTGGATGCTGATTTAAACAAACTGAAAGAAAAAGAGACATTTAATGAAATAATCAGGAAAGGTTGAACATAAACTGGGTATTAGATAATAATAATGAATTATTGCAATTTTTTCAGTGTGATAATGTTTTGAAAATTCTTATCTTTTGGAGAAATAGTAGTTTTTATGGATGAAGGAATGAAATGTTTGGGATTTAAAGAGTGAATACATTGATTAAACAAGAAGGGTAAAATGTTGACAATTGTTGGAGCTGGGTAACAGGTACCTAGATTATGTTATTCTCTCTAATTTTGCGTATGTTTAAAATTTTTTACAATTAAAAAGTTTTTAAAATACTGTTGATTCCTCTTGAGAGATTTTGAGATTATAAGAAAGGAAAACTTCTTACATTTAATGCAATAATAATATTGATTGTAATTAATATAAAACAATATATTCCACAAGGCCTTTAACACATACAGCCTTGAAACCATGTTTTGCTTCCTTTAAGCAATGATTTAAACATGTCTGTCATGTATTACAGCCTTTCTCACATGACCAAGTGATCACTTTTTCAACAGATGTGCTAAAAGTCTTATAGAAACAGCAGCTCTGTCTTCTCCAAGATAGGAGTCCACTGGGGCTGAGTACTGATGTTCTCCCTTACAGAGAGTCTGTGCCCTCCAGCTGAGAACAGCCCCCTATCAATCCCTATTGTGTTACTCTCACTTACTCTAGCTCCCTGGAAGATTGTAGCTATTGCAAATTACAACTCTGAAGTCGTATTTCTTCTTAGATCATAATATGCAATAAATTATTTCCCATGTTCATACCACTGTACATACTGAAGACTCCACCTGAAATTTGCCTCAAATCTTATCCTATCCCAATCCCACTACCTGCCTCTACGTAATTTTTTCTGCCTGGCTAAATTAGTCACATTCGTTAATATTCATTGCCTTCTCTTAATATTTCCAAATGGGCCATTCTGGGCTTCTTTATCTGTCTTAGCCATTTACCCTGTATAGTTGTTGGGGGAGAGCATTGCATTTTATTAATTTTTGTATTCTCATTTACTAACATAGTTCTTGAGTTATAGAAGGGATAAATAAGTAGTTGGTGAAGGAAAGAAAAAAATAAACTGTTTACTTAAGCTTTGCTAACATACCTGTTATACTGACCAAAGTTAATTTTTTTCAACCAAATTTGCCAATATCCCCTAACCACCAGTCATCTAATGTCCTGCCTGCTTACCTTCCTATGACTATGATTAGGTAATTTGAAGGTGGAAATTAGATATTTGCTGAATATTACAACCATAGGACTCTCAGAGAAACACCAGGTATGCCACAGGTATGAACAAACCAGTTTATCACACAATTTTTAATTATTGTTAGACTTAAGGAAATAATAAAATTTAGACTACAGGGTCTTTCCTCTTTCTTACCACTCTTTCATTTTATAGAAAGGATATGGAGATACAATGAGGTTAACTGACTTGTCCAAATTCATACCAATGCTTAACTTTTTTGGTCTTTTTTCAAAAAAATTCAATTCTGATTCTACATTTTATACTTAGAGAAGGTTAATACTTCGGCCTCCCTTTTAAAGACCTGAAGCTTATACAATTTTGGAGGTGCTTTTTAAGAAAAAGAACCCAAAAGTATGCACGCAATATTTGGTATATACATGAATATATTTTGGAGTAAGAAAATCATCACAAATGATACAATCTTTTTAAATGCCAAAAATACTACAAATATCACAAAACATGAAAAAGTAACAATATTTGTATAGATTAACTGTCTGACAATTCTGTTCATTAAGTTAGTTATTTGGGATTATTAGTGGTCTTAATAGAGTCCCCTTTGATAATATAACATGCTAAAATGTATTTAAAAATAAAGTTGTATATCTATCTATCTATTGAGGTAAGTATTTAATTTTTCCAAGTTGTAAAGACTTCACCTCTGGTAGTTTCAGTCAGGCATATCCAAGTCATAACAGAGCCTCAGCAGCTAGGCATACCTCAGACATTGCTAGGTAAGAGACGTGACCGTGTAAGTGTCCATTCATTCACCAGACATCCATGAAGTTTCTACTGAGAGTCAGTCATGGCACCAGGTATTGGAAATGTAATGATGAATAAAGTATGTTTTCTTGCCCCGAGGTCCCCCAGTCAATTGAGGAAGACAGGCAAATAGAGAATCAGAATTCAACGCCATAACTACACTGAATAGGGATGTAGAATAAGAATACCATATTACTAATTCTTTTTTGGGGGAGACGTGCAGGAGAAAGATTCACAGAGGAGGTATTTGAGGTGAGTCTTGAAGGATGAGTAAAAGGGGGAGGAAATATAGGGACAATATGTATAAAGATGAAGAGCCAGCAAAAGGGGAAGCTGTGACTCAGTAAGGGTTAGAATAGAAGGTGTAAGTCAGTCAGTGTCAGGGGTCAGGGCTTGAAAGACAGGAAGGGAAAGAAGAAGAAGTGACATGTATGGTGTGCTAAAGGTCTTGAGCAATAACTTGCAGGTGATGAGAAGCCCTTTGTATTAGTCAGTTCGCTCTGCCAAAACAGAATACCATAGACTGAGAGACTTAAACAACAGACATCTATTTGGCACAGTTGTAGAGGTTGGGAAGTTCAAGATCAAGGTACTGGTAGATATGGTGCCTGGTGAGGGCCCTTTTTCTCATTTCCTGGTTTGCAGATGGCCATCTTCTCATTCTACCCTCATCTAAAGGGGAGCAGAAAGAGAGAAGATGCAAGCTTTCTCATATCTCTTCTTATAAGGGCACTAATCGCATTCATGAGGGCTCTACTCTCACGGCATAATTACCTCCCAAGGCCCCACCTGCAAGTACACTGAAGACTAGCATTTTGACATATAAATTTGTGTGGATATAAACATTTAGTCCAGAATTCAGTCCACAGAATCCTTGAAGGGTTTTAAGTAGGTGACCAACATGACCTTGGTACTTGTGGGAAGGGGTGGCTAGAGGGACAGAGGAAACTATAAGCCAGAAGACAACTATGATATATATCTAAAAGCCTGACAGAGAAATGGCCTGAGCAAAAATGGCACTTGAGAGGATGAAGAGGAGAGAATCAAGACACCTTCTCTGTAAAAGGTAAGAAGGGCAGAATCGGTGATAGATTATTAATTGAGGATGAGATGAAAGACAGCAATTAGGAGTAAGTCCTAGGATTCTCACTTAACTACTCAGGAATGGCATTATCATTTGCTGAGATGAGAACTATTAAATTAGTATAGGTATTCCAGTTCATATTCTCTCAAGTACTTTGTTAAAGTAAATAAGAATATTAATAATGATACCTAAGTATTTTCCATTACTAAGTATGCTTTGTTTTCTAAATATAAACTCTTTAAAATATTTTATCTGTTTTATGTTTCATAAAATTTAGTTCCATATTTGTCTACTTGTACTGATATTAAGCTTCGTGTGTGGACAGTTTCACTCTTACAGTAAGCTCTCTTGCTGTTCAGGTTTTGATATCTTATGGCTCCTGTCATCTTTCTTGTATTTTCTGATTTGCCCTAAACTGACTTTTAAAAGAGGGCACTTGAAATATCTCCCTGTCTGCCATCATCAGTTCTGTTTCTGTGACCCAGTGCTACTCCCACAGGTAACTAGTTCTGCAAGCTTTCTCTTACATAGACTGATCTCTTTGCACTGTACAACATGGTAACCACTAACTACATGTAGTTATTTATATTACAATTAAAATTCAATATATGAAAATTTCAGTTCTTCAGTTACACTAGCCACATTTCAAGTACTCAATAGCCATACGCGGCTCTTGGCTACTGTATTAGATAGCTCAGACATGATGCATTCTGGAAGGTGCATCATTTCCAAAAGTTCTACATCATTCTAGAAAGTTCTATTGGAAGTTTTGGGCTAAATCATTATCCTTATTGTTCCTTTGGAAACTATAACTATTCATGCTGGATGCTAATGAGTTTTTCCCTCCAATTATTTTCATGGAAAACACAATCTACATGCATTTTTATATAAACTGTCCATGATGTTTTGCATATAACTTTAATGGTATTATGAAAATAGTAAAGTATGAAATGTGTTAGAAACTATTTTGGTACAGTTACCAGAGATGGCTGATTCTGAAAAGATCAAGATATAATGGCTATCTCTGATATGGTGTCAAAGTGACATCACAAGTTTTACAAGAGAAAAGGTTGTTCACAATACCAAACAGTTCATCTTGGTCAACTTGTCTCTGATGAGTAATAAATCCTCCCTGTTTGCTAACTCAGCCAACTGATGTGCTTGGTTGGCCCTAGAGAATTTATAGTCTCTTTCTAAACATTTATTACTGAGTGGATCAGTATATTTATAATTTCAGGATCCCTAACAAAATCTTATCCAGCCATCTCAGAAATAAAGTGGCATTATTTATTTGAGTGGTAACTAGAGTTTCATGAGTATTTCCCCTCCAAATCCATCTCTGTCATGCCTTTCAGTAAGTGAAAATGTAGTTAAACTAAACTAATTTTTTTTTTTAAGACAAACACCTCATTCCACATCACCAACTCTGGATATAGTTTAAATGTGAATCAATCTCCTTTATGAAAAAACTAAACTCTGGTAATTCATCTACCGAGAATAACCAAAAGAGAAATAGGTCATCATTGCAGCAAAAACAATAAGCATAGCACTATTTGGAAGAATCAATAGTGTCATGATAAATGAAGTGCCCCTCTTGTATTGCTGCAACAAACCTCCTGTGACTGGGAAGTTGCAACTGACTCCCCACCAACCCCCACTCCCATACAGTCAGCCCCTAGAGTTCTCTCTGAGACTCTTCTAAAATAAGTGGCTAGGTCACATAAATAAAAAATTGCCTCACAGATACAACTACAGTCAGAAGTAAACCAGTACTTTCTGAAAGGGCACCCCAATAAGGCAAACTGATTTCTGGGCCTTTGTCATATTTTCAGCTGTGCTGGCTGTATCTTGCAGCCACCCTACTTAGCAAGTGTGACGGACACTCAATGCAGGGAGAACTTGATGTCATTCCTGCTAACAAGGACGTTAACAGACTATATTCTTCTTGTGCCATTCTGAGGCACATTGAACAAAGAAGTAAGTGGTCAGAATGTTCAAAGTTAACTGCAAACAGGAAAAAGAAAGTTAATGTGACACACTGCAGTATTCTCTCTTAGCATGCAGTTGCAAGCTTTGAAAGTCCCGTTAAGTATCTCTTTTTTAAGATAAATACCTATTAAGTAATGTATATGCACAAGCTGAAGTGTTAAATGGTTTGTTGAAACCTATTAGAGTACACAAGATGATAAACATAAATTATAGCTAATATACTGCACCAGTGATTTTTAAACATAAAAATTACTGACACTGTAAAAACACACTTGAGTCATCGTAGCAGCATAATAGCACTAATCCATGTTTATCCAACCATGCACTTTTCAAAAACAACACAAACCTTTAATAAATGCTTTGGCTTCACCTTGACAACTTATATGGGTTACTGCCTCGTTCATGCCTGGATAACCATGTGTTATGACTTAAATGTCTTTAATATCAATTTATGCCTTGAAGAAAAAAGATTGAATAACATAGTGTACATATGGTTCAATTTATTACAGCAAAACAATCATTTTAGTTTGAAGATATTTTCTCATGGTGCATATCATAGAAATCTTCTTCAATAGAGCTCTCAATAAACCAGATTTTTTATGTCACAATAAATGAAACTAAGGCAGCTAATTGTTGCTAAGATTCTAAATAGATGGGTCTATTTGGCTTCCTTGTCAATCAAGAAATACATTCCTTAACACTTGTATTTCTGGATTCTAATGTCTCTAATTGGATTTTACACTATCTGATTAACGAGGTAGTTTATAGGCTACTATAAAAAAAAAAGATACTCAAAAAATAGAGGAGGAAATTGTAGATTGTCAGCATTATTGAAGTCAAGAACAGACCAAGAATCACAAAAACCAAATGGGAAGAAAGAAAGGAGGAGGAAGTGAATTATAGAAAGAGAGTAAATCAAAATTGTCTTTAGTAATCTCAGAAAGGTTTCTGAAATAATGAACATGCTACTGTTGAAATCAGGATTTCCGGGGTACTGAGTACGCCCCTCCCCCTCCACACACACCAAAATTCCAAGTCTTGTAAGTAGATAGTTACTTTTGTTTGGCCCTTGCTGCATGAAGAATTAGGGTTGGGTCATACACTCAGTACACTGATATGAAAGCTCAAAGTGCTGAGGTATATATTTTAATGGCTAAGTTCGTAGTCCATTTTGACAGAATAGTTAGCCATTAAAATATATACCTCAGCATACGACAAAGGAGAATACTTAAGTGGTTGAGGAAAGAAAGAAAGTCGTATAAAGGCAAGACTACAGCTGCATGAAGATATTCAGAAATATGGACAGAACTCAAAGATCAAAAACAACTGAAGTAGACTACAGATAGCAGCACATATAAATCTTTACTAAAATTTTCAAATTGTTTATAGCAAATGTAAACTACTCAAAAAAATATTCAGATAATTTTAAGAAATTATAATCTGGGTATGGCTCTCTGACAAAAGAATTCACAATATATATTTCAAAAAGTAAAAAAAAAAAAAAAAAAAAAAAGCTCAAAGCGGTAGGTGAGATTGCAGATGACATGGACTCTGCAGGTATCTATTTCCTTCAGAAGAATTAGCCAGTCACACCAACACTTATTCATAAAAAGGGAAATAGAACTAATATATTCACAAATGGCTCACAGTAAGATAGCAAACTCTACATCAATGTTAAAATATATTCCTTTATTCCTTTTTCTCATTGTCTCTCTTCCAATTAATACTGTTATTTGAGAACACTTTCTTGGGTGGAGGATGGATGTAAAATGGAGCAGACAGGCGAAGATAGCTTTGGTTGCTGAATCTTGAAAAACACAAATTAGTCTGAAAATGACCCATGGGATATGACAGAAAGCCAACTAAAACTCAACATGTCTTCCTGAAATGAATGTTAACAGTAAAATTGAGGACCAAAAAATTTTATCCAACAAATGCTAGGCAAAGGAATATTCCACCTACTTAACAAACTTGCTCTCTTCCAAATAGGGTTTCCTTGAGATGCTCCACTCAAGCAAATGCTAACTCTCCTGTTTCTTAATGAGTCTCTGTAGCTAACTAAATTCAATCTTTCCATATGGTCTTTTCTGTAACCACTAGCTTTCTCTCACCAGGGTGCGTCAAATAGGTGAAAAATATTCTTAAAAGTAGATTCATCTTTCTAGGCACTCTAAGCAAATCTAATTATGAACTGATTAATAAAAATCCAGTCAATCTTAACTTTCTTGTTTTCAGAACTTGACCGTCTGTCTTTCTATATAGCTCCTCAAGTTTTTGATTGCATTAGTTTTTCTTCCTAGAATTCCTTCCTCTCTCATCTCTAAATACTCAAATTCCACCTATCTTTTAAAGCTCTAATCTTATCTCACTGCCACAAGGATGCCTTCTCTGATTGCCAATAGCTTTGAGTAGAGCCTGTTTCCTCACCACTCCCACAGTTTTCTCCTGAACTTTTTCTATAAAACTTTCTGATCTTTATCCTATGCCATCATTGTTTATATTCATGTTCCTTATCTTCCCTGATAAACTCTAAGCTCCTCAAGGGCAGGCAGAGCCATCACTTCTCTCACTCTGTGTCTTCCTTAGAATTTAGTGCTGTACCTTGAGTGGCATAAGCGGCAAGCAGGCTTGTTTAATAAACATGATTATTTTTCCATAATTGTGAGACTTTCTTCTATTAACGCTACAGAACCTCACCATAATGAAGATTATAATTTTGCAAAAGTATTAATGAAGAACTCTCATGGCCTAATTACCTACCAAGACCCCACCTGCAAGAGATATTTCTTCTGCAACCCTTTTATTATGCTAACAACAACAAAGAAAAACATTGACTTACAACCATTACTTCTTTCACTTCAGTTTTACTCAATCCATCCAAAGGGACTGGATTTTACAACTCTATGGTTTACAAATACATATGGGTATTTAAAACACCAAGAAATATGACTGTCTTGTGTATCCTTGGAAATATAGTGACAAACACAAAGTACAGAGCATTGTCTCCTGATAAACTAAGCCTATCTGTGTGCCCATTGGAATGCATACTTGAACTGTCTAATTCTTTCCCATTATCCATTAGCCCAGCATACATATTCTGGGATGAGGCTCAAAGTCAATGACTGTTTATCATCATTAGTTCCTCCAAGCAATGATCTACATGTAAGTCCAGATATTGTTCACTACAGCTTCTCCAGCCCATCAGCAGCCAGATTTCCCCTAGAGCACCCTTAAGTTATTCCAGCTTGAGGAAACTCATCCCAGATTCCAAATGTGAAGGTCCTTGAGCAGCATGTGAGTAGACTAAATAGTCTACATTTATGAGGTCCCCTGTGAGCATTACCTCTGTAAAAGAAACACCACATGCAAATATACAATTCATGTAAATATCACCTACTCCTTTTATAACAGCAATAAATGTGTTTTTTAAATCAATTAACTACTGGGGATGGGATGGAGGTGGGAAACCTAGCAATAACAGAGTCTTGGTAGTAATTTAGAAAATGGCTGCCAGAATGTCTCTGGCTCACTTGATGAAAAAATTATCCTTTCTCTGGAGCTACATGGATGGTTTTACGTGATAACTAAAAGAGAAGACCATCCAGCAGATTAGAACAGGGACCTGGAAGACAAATCTCACAGCTCTAACTTTGGCAATGCTGCCGATTTGCTGGGCTGATCTTTGAAAAGCATGTTTTCTGTTATAGGGCATCATTTTCCTTCCTAAAAGTACAAGAATGTCACAGTGGAAAATGTCTGGATAATGTTTTTATAATTTTCTTAATAATACATTTCAATTACAAAATAAGTGATTGGGCTTTCATGAAATTTTAAGATCATCTTAAATAAAAGGTTTTATAATCTTTTAGAAATGTGTTTCCATGTTCCCCAGAAATCAGATTTTTAACAACTGGGGAAGAATCCATCTACTCTGTTTAAAAGGCAGAAAGAAAAACAAGCAAACAAAACTCTTAACTTTCCCCATGATCCCTATATTTTAAAAATCTATGAATCTGTACTTTTAAGCTATGTTTAGAAATTATGTAAGCAATGGTGTTCATTTTACTTCACATAATTTTTCCTTTTCTGGTGTAAAAGACTTCATATGCAGAAATGCAATCTGCATTTTGCATATATTTACTCATATACACTCCAGGGTAAAGTTTATAAACTCATCAGGGTAAAAAAAAAAAAAAAAAAAAAAAAAAAAATCCAGGCTGATGTAAAAGTCTTAGGGATACTGCCTTCACAATTGTCACTTCTGCATTTCATCTTGTCCTTTCTACCTCTAGTGACAGCCTCCTTATGAAAACCTAATGCCAGGCTATGATATCATTCATTTATATTCTAAGGTAAATTTAAGACAGCATTCATTTTCCTCTAGGGACCTTGGATGTCAAACCTAAACTGAAATTTGAAACATTTGCACCCTGTTAAAGAAATTTAGAGCACCACCAGTTGGTAGATAAAAAATTCCTAGGGGTAAGGGTTGAGAAGCAGGGGCAAGAAGACTTCTTCAGTATCCTAGAAATCATACTTCATAAAAAGTAACAATCTATCTGAGCTAAGAAGAAACCCGACGAAGTTCATTTTATACATATATTTGTTTTATATTTGTGTTGTTAGATTGAGTACATAATTTAAACTAATTATTAAATTTGATACAGGAAAAGCATTCCCACCAAATTATAGATTTCCAGTCATAACTCTGAATTTCATTTTCCCCTTTTTCATTTTTTTTTCTAGCTAATGGGACGGGACTACTAGTAATCAGATGGCAAGAGCAAGGGTTATCTCAAAGGCACATTCTCTAGAATTTCCCTTCTCTAAATCCTGTTATATTTTACCTCAATTTCCCCTGAGTGAACAGTCTGTGTAGAGACAGGGTTTATCTTCTTTACATTCAGATGGTTGCATTTCCTGCTTAAAATGTCAGCTGGATTGTCTCTGCACCCTGCCTCCCCCCATCTTTTGGTCTCCCAGAAGCTGTCTGCTGCCTCAGGCAAACTTAATGATGGCAGGGCCGCAGAGCCAAAAAAGGAAAAACACCTGTGGCCAGTCTAAAGTTTAGTCCTGAAATAGACAGGCAATGGCCATCACCTGCCTGCTGTGTGAGAGCCCAATCAAGTCTATTCATCACAACTGTGCAGATAAGGGCTTTTTTTTCCCCCTTTTTTTCCCCCTCTTTTTTTTCTTCTTCTTTTTTTTTTTTTTTTTTTTTTTTTTTGCTGTTGTTTTTGTTGAACTGAGTGTGATAGGAAGAGAACAGAATATAGCAAAGGGATGGTGCCCTCTGCCTGGCCCTGAGGAGCCACTGTTTAAATATCTTCTTTTAAAAATTCTATTATGACGTTTTCATTAAGTTTCTTGAGGAAATTATGTAAATGAAAAGAATGAGGGCTAATGATAACTAAGTGAGGACCTATCGTGTGTTAGGGAGCATGTAAGCAGGGGTTTGGAAAGGTGATTTCTTGTCCATGCCTTGTTGCAGCAGGAAGAAAAATAAGAAAAGGGAAAAATCAGGCAATTGTAGACAAAATATATAATTCTATCCTTATCTTTCTGCGATTTCTTTTTTTTTTCTTTTTTTTTTTTTTTGGAGACAGAGTCTTGCTCTTTTTTTTGCCCAGGATGGAGTGCAGTGTCGCGATCTCGGCTCACTGCAATCTCCGCCTCCCTGTTTCAAGCAATTCTCCTGCCTCAGCCTCCAGAGTAGCTGGGACTATAGGCGCCTGCTACCCTGCCCGGCTAATTCTTTTTGTATTTTTAGTATAGATGGGGTTTCATTGTGTTAGCTAGGATGGTCTCAATCTCTTGACCTCGTGATCTGCCCGCCTCAGCCTCCCAAAGTGCTGGCATTACAAGCGTGAGTCACCGCGCCCAGCCTTCTGTAACTCTTGATGTTTGATTCTTGACATTTGATTCCTGGACCTTCTTGAAATAAGTTGCTTTGTTATGATCCAAAGTCCCCTGGTTTATTTCCAATCTCCTTGACTGGCTCTTCTCCACTTCCTTTGCAGGCTTTTCCTCTGCTCATTGCTTAATTGGTGTTGATCCTAGGCCCTAAGTCATTTGATCTCTGCTCACTGTCCTTGGGAGATCTTATTTCATCCACCACAAAGCTGCAAGTAACATCCATATGTTGATGACTGCCCAAGCAGTTCTCTATGTGCAATCTCACTCCTAAGCTTCACACCAATATGTAGGGGTGGCCACTCGCTATGCTGCTGGCTAATGAGATACATGCAGGTGGCTACTAGGGATTTCTTAGTGTACCCAGCCTTTCTGATATAAATGTCAAAGCACCATGCTTTTTTCTTCTTGTATAGAAGATGATAAGTGGGGGTAAAAAGACTAGATTGTGAACAAGAGGTAGCCATTAGGAAGAAAACTACCTGCTGAAAATGGAATAGCAGACTGATAGATGGAGCCTGGGACTTTTATGAAATTGTGAAACTACTGCATGAGTTGTGTCTTCTTGCCCTTATGTCTTCTTGCCTTATATCTCTTATGCTGTGAGAAAAGTAATTCTCTTTCTTGGTTTTAAGTATAATTGTATGTACAGAGAGTATTATATGTATAGTTGCATATAATTTTATACATTAAATGAGAGCACAGCAATTTAAATGAGATAATTATATTTAACATGGACAGAATGTTCCCAAAAATTGATTATGCATTTTTCCACAGAGGCTATCTCAACATAATCAAAAAAGCAAAAATTCATTGGGCCACATTTATTGATTGTAATTGAATACAGAGACTAACTACAATAAGCAAGAATCCCCCACCATTACCACCATGAACACACCTTACCATCCAAATTTATTCACTTTAAAAATCACAACTTCTAAGTAATCCTGAATTAAAGAAAAAGTAAGATTCAAATTATAAATAATTATGAGTGACATTCTAGTAGAAGAGTTTTCCATCCCCTTATCTATCTATCGATTGATCGAATTTATTAATAGCTCTGTGGACTCATGAACTCTTTTATTCAATACAATATAATCTATTATAATCATTGTGTATTTTGACCTCAAAATTGTTTCAAATTTGGCTAATGAGAGCCCTTTCAAAATAGCTCTTTTGTCTTTTTTACATGACTCCATCACTTTTTGAATATTACTCTCTGAGCTAAGGTATTACTGGTTTATTTTATACTTTTCCTGTTCTAGCTCTGGAGCCAGCTATTTCTTCAGGAGTCCTGGTTCCTTTTAACAAGAAACACTATTTACATCGCAAGCTTAGCTAGGCTCCTTACTCTAGCAGTACCATTGCTTCTAGGCATCTTCCACAGGACAGAATTCATTCTAGTCTGCTTTTTCACATGTGTAACTCCCTTCTCTGTCAGTGAGAAATCTAATTCTGTTTATCCTCAATATATTTACTCAGGTCCTCAAGCTTAAAAGTGATTTCAGAACTTCTAATCTATGTTTCTGTGAGAAACAAATCTACTAAGGTTCACGATTTGTTCACAGATCCTTACCTTTCAAAAAATCAAGATCATGAAAGAAAAAGAAAAACTGAGAAAAAATTTCCAGATTAAAGGATTTTTAAGAGATGTAACGACTGACTGAAGTAGGTGGTATTTGTTTTGTATCATGAAAAAGAAGACTATTTGGACAATTAGTGTAATTTATCATAGATTTTAGATTAGCTAATATAATTGTATCAATGTTATATTTTGAGATTTGAAAATTCAGTTGTGATTATATAAGAAATACTTAGGGAGTACAGGAACAAAAATGTCTGTAATTTACTCTCAAATTTTTCAGAAAAATGTATGCATTTAATATATATGCATATACACACATATATATGTGTGTACACAAAGACATATACATGTTTGCGTATGGATACATCTAGATAGTGAATAAAAAGGAAATGGGGCAAAATGTTAGCAATTGGCAAATCTGGATAAAAAGCATAATGGAGTTATTTGTACTATTTTGTAATTTTTGTGAAAGTTTCAAATTATATAAAAACAAAGTTACAGATAAAAGAAAATAATAAATAAATGACAATGGGTATGTTATTGAAGAAGTGACTAAGAGAAATTTACAACTTCAGGGGCATATAAAAAGTATTCATATAAATGAGCTAAATAACAATGAAATAAACTAGAAAAGTACAAACAAGTTCCGAAAAGTAGGAGTAAGGATAAAATATAAATGCAGCAATTAGAGAAATAGAAAAAACAACAAGATCAAAACAGAAAAAAAAGAAAAAACCCGTAAGTATTAACCAATAAAACAAAAACTTATTCTCTGAAGAGACTGATAAACACATTTTTGCCATGTCTGCTTCAAAAGAAAATGTGATTGCACAGGACAACAATGTTAGGGGCGTAGGTGTACATCCAGAGGTAAATGTTATGGTAATAAATTTGAAAACCTAGATAAAACAGAAAATATAATGGGAAAATGTAAACTTGCTCAAGAAGATGAAGAAAATCTGAATTACTAAACCACAAACATAACAAAAATAAATCTAAAAGTTAATAAAGCACTGCCCCCAATAAGGAGGAGATGTATCAAGTTAGTGGGAAGATTCGACAGTGAAAAATGCCAATTATCCTCAATATAATGATAAATGTAATCTCATTTCCACCAAAATGTCATTATAATCTTTCATGTCTCTTAAGAATAAAAATTTAAATGCAAGAGAATGTATATAAATATAACCAAAATCTCTTAGAAAATAGGAAATATTGAGAGTTTCAATTTTTACAAATATTATACTATTTTATAAAGTTGTAATTAAAGGAGAATAATGCTGATACATAAAAAGTATTCATCAGTAGTAGAAGATGGTAGGGCTCTCAGATGCAAATCTAAATATACATGGAAATGTTGTATATTACACATATGATGAAAAAAGGATGGTGTTATGACAATTGGCTGCTATTTTAGGAAAACAACAATAACCTTAGATACCTACTTACTATTTACTAAATAAAACAAAATGCCAAGTGGATTTAAACTCTAAATTTACTTTAAAAGAATTTGGGCAAAATGTTTGAAATAGATAGGTATTCTTGAACAAGATATACATTGAAAATGCCGTATGTTTTATATTTGAAGAAAATGTCAGTAAGACAAATGATACAAAACACCAAAATCTAAAAAATTTATAAGTGCTTATTGGGATAATTTTTTTCATTGTTTGTAACTGAAAAGAATTGGAAATCAGAATATATCTTAAAGCTATTAAAAGTAATAAAAATGAAACACACATATCCAAATACACAAAAAGTCACATGCAATAATGTCTACTGCAGCATTGTTGTTAGGAAATAAATTAAGAGTTAAAGTGGTCATCCAAATGAGAAGGAAAATAGATATACTCATACAATGGCATCCTGTGTGTAATTTGGAGTGAGTGTGGTCAATTTATGTAAATGATATAAATAGATTATCAGGACATGCTGTTGAATTGCAAAAGCAAGCTAAAGAAGAATATATATGGTATTATACCATTTAAAAAAAACCTCACACAAGGTAAAATTGCTGAGGGTACTGTGTGTAAATGCATAGAGGAAATGCTTACACTGAACTGATTTAGTGAAGAAAAAATTCTTACTGTTGTTAGGAAAAATATAGGGATAGAAGTGATGACTACGAGTGGCATGATTCTATCTGTATTATTTAATTATTTAGCATGTAGTTAAGTGGCACTTTTACAATTGAAAGTACTTTCTTCAATTTTTAAAAAGTAAAAGAGGTTATTTGTTCTGCAACCATAACTAACCATGTTAGTTATATTCACAGAAAGTAGTTAAAGATCTCAAAGGTTATTTGGTGAAATGATGACACAAATATTGTCGTTTTCACATTTCTATACATGCATACCTAGATACATGTGAATGCAGCTTGTTTGATTAAAAATTACCGTTCAAAATAATGATGCATATTTAATTACATACAATATCTACATTCCTAAAAAGTTGAAATAATTGAATCATATTTTAAATGTGCTAACAAAGTACAATTATGCTCCATAAAATGCTTGACTTATAAATATGAATTTTATACATCAGCTTTACTTACTAGAAGACAGTCCTGCAGGTAACTCTGCTCTCCCTATTCCCTGTCTTTCGAAAGTTTAGCTAGTTTATACAGGTTATTTTTTATCATATTCTTGGACCAATTTATTTTTATAAAAAACACTGTAAGAATGCAGCCCTTTTATTTAAATACCAAAAATCCTCCACAGATTTCTTTCTAAATCATCAAAATCTCCTTGGAAAACTGTGTGTTTGGGGGAAATTGCTATATTAGTTTTCATATTTTAATTTTATTGCCAAATATTTAAATATATTTGATAAGTACCGATGCAAGCTGAAGGATCTTAAGAGTGTGTTCAAGGGGATTATATTAGAGGCCTCAGAGTAACTTCCAGATCTGGAGGGATTTCTGAGGCTAAATGAATTCTTAGAAGGTTTATGAGAAAACCTTTTAGGAATAGTTTGTAAGTTTACTTGTTAATCAGCAGATCTGATTTCTGCAGTATTGCTCACAGTGAACAATTAGCTATTTTTCGTGGCTCCAATGGTTAGTTAAGAATGATAAATTTTAATTATACATACTATTGTTTTTCTATAAAAGAGAAGAGATCCAAGCATGTAAGATACACCTTAAAGTAAAAAACAGGTCAAGTTTCATTTTCTTGAGAATACTTGCCCTTGTTTATCAATAGCCAAATCTCGTGAGACTTTAATGATCCAAGTCAATTACATGTTTTGCCACCTTGTGGTAGTTAGAGAAATGTCAAATATAAACTAGTGTGAAAGGCCATCGTATCCAGAAGGTAATGCCCAGGTCTGGTTTAGGCATCCAGTATATTTGTTTTCTCTCTAAAATCTACTGATGACCATACCCTTAGATACAAGTGGAAACACTATAGTTCAAGCTCCAAATTTTCTTAGAAATTAGGAAAAAGTAGCCAAAGCCAAGAGGGAGAATAATCTATAGCTACAAAGTGATTTTCATAATCTATTTGACATATTTTATCATTACTTAAAAGAGAAAAATACAGAGAAACAAGTAATACAAAAAAAAGGAATAATTTATAGAAAATGTGAATGTGATGGTCACATGACCAAAAAATATTTTTGAATGCCCACTGTGAGTTGGTAAAAATGCTTTTGTATTTCATTTAATAATGGAAAAAAAAGTCACCTTGCCCTTGTCTCTTGCACTTGTTTAGAAAAGTACAAAAGTGGCCGGGTACGGTGGCTCACGCCTCTAATCCCAACACTTTGGGAGGCCGAGACAGGCAGATCACAAGGTCAGGAGATGGAGACCATCCTGGCCAACATGGTGAAACCCTGTCTCTACTAAAAATGCAAGAATTAGCTGCACATGGTGGTGGGCGCCTGTAGTCCCAAGTACTCTGGAGACTGAGGCAGGAGAATGGCTTGAACTCAGGAGGCGGAGGTTGCAGTGAGCCGAGATTGTGCCACTGCACTCCAACCTGGGAACAGAGCGACAGTCCGTCAAGAAAAGAAAGAAAAGAAAAAAGAAAGAAAGAAGGAAAGAAAGAAAGAAAGAAAGAAAGAAAGAAAGAAAGAAAGAAAGAAAGAAAGAAAGAAAGAAAGAAAGAGAGAGAGAGAGGGAGAGGAGGGAGGGAGGGAGGGAGGGAGGGAGGGAGGGAGGGGGGGAGGAAGGAAGGAAGGAAGGAAGGAAGGAAGGAAAGAAAGAGAGAAGAAAGGAAGGAAGGAACGAAGGAAGGAAGGAAGGAGAAAGGAAGGAAGGAAGGAAGGGCAGGGAAGAAGGAAAGAAAGAGAAGGAAGGAAGGAAGGAAAAAGAAAGAGAAAGGAAGGAAGGAAGGAAAGGAAAGGAAAGGAAAGGAAAGGAAAGGAAAGGAAAAAAGGAAAGGAAAGGAAAGGAAAGGAAAGGAAAGGAAAAAAGTAAACCTATCTGTTCAATCCTTTTTCTTCATAGTTCAGAGTCTGAGAGCACTCCCCAGTAAACTTCTTGCATATAAATTTTTTTCTCAGAGTTTTCTTCTAGAGAGCCCAGACTAAGGAAAGATGCCATTAAACTTTGACATTAGCAACACTCTCTTTTCAGGGGCTCACTTGGAAAGAAGAGTCAATAGTTATGTAAGTTTAACAAATCAAAAAGAACAGTAGAATGCTATTATTAAATATTATGAGGGAAATGAACAAACTCAGAAAATGCAAAAAACAAAACAAAACAAAAAAAAACCACTTTACCTCTTAGAGTGTAAAGTAGAAAAACCTACATTTTCAACACAAGGCCTTCTGTTCTACTTAGCAACGTTCACATATTATTTTAAATTGTTTGTCTAGGATAGTATAGGGAAGAAGGGAAAACGTTCTCTTTGCGTTCTGAAGGTTTGCTAAAAATCAGCTTACGAAAGGGAGGTTAATAGGAGAAAATGCATACAATATTTTATTTTAACATGCATGGCTCAGGGGAAGTGCAGGGGAATGACTACCCGATAACCCGGTAGGAACCCTGTTCCTACAAAAGGAACAGAGATGGGAAAAATGGGTGGCAATTTGGGTGATAGCAAATGATTTTCAGAGGACAGAAAATGGACTTGGAGAACATACAATGGCCTGGGACAAAGTCTACTGGGCCCAAAGAGCAGATAGGAGTTTGTAACAAAAGTCTGTCCACATATGCTGACCGACTTCACTCTTCCTGTGATGTGAGTTAATGAAAACTCAGGGAAGGGAACAGAGATGATTTGTCTTTTTCTTGGGTGAATCTGGACTTCAGGCAGATAAGAAAACTTCAGAGGACAACTTCATCTTGTGCATCAGGAGAGAAAGAGGACTGAGAGACAGGAGTGAGGGCTGGGAAGGTCAGAGAGACCCTGAGTGCCTCTTCAGTCCAGTATGTCAAAGTGCCATATTTTGCAGTATCTGTTTCTGAGCACCAACAATAGGGACTTACTTTAAAATGCATGTTTCGGCTTTCCATATTCAAAAATAATATAAAAGAAGGGAGGAAGGAAAGAAGAGAGGAGGGAAGGAAGAATGAAAGGAGAGAAGGAAAGTGGAAGAAGAAGAAGAAGGAAGGGGAAGAAGAAAGAGAGGAAGGAAAGAAGGGGGAACGAAGGAGGGAGGGAGGAAGAAAAAGAAAGGGAGGGAGGAAGAAAAATATTCATTTTCTGTAAATGAACTGTGAACAAAAATTGATCAATGTAACTCACCATATTAACAAACTAAAAACAGAAAAAGCATTTAATCAGATCATCTCAATAGATGCAGAAAAAAAGTTAATTAACAAACTCCAACACCTATTCATGATAAAAAATGCTCAGCAAACAAAATAGAAGAGATCTTCCTCAAGGTACTTTCTTTCTTGAATGGTCCCAGAGAGATGATAATGAAAATCCAGATGCATGAAGCATGACAAAAAAAAAAAAAAAAAAAAAAAAAAAGAGGCATGCAGGAAAGGCAGGCATCACTAAGCTGGCCTGCATCACTCCTTATCAGCATGTAGACATATAGGCCATGGCCTTGTCCTAAGGCACATCCTCACTCTCACACCACAGTGGGCCAATAGATTAATTCAAAATGTGAAAGGCCTAGTCTTATGGGTTGAAACAATAACAAAAGTTACCCAATATCATAATCGATTGCCTACCCTCATTTAGAAAATTTCCTGTAGCTCCAGAACTCCATTTTCCCCTTCTTTTGAATAGCATTTTTATTTCTCTTTCTTAGGCCACTTTTCTTTATTTATATCAATAACTTTGTCCTTCTATTCAACTGTAAGCTCCTTGAGAACATAATTGCATATTCATCATCTTTGTTTCTCCCCAGAGCCTAGACAAGAGAGACATTTTCTCATAAGTGTTTCTTGGTAACTACATGTTGAATAAAATTGAATAAACTGGCATTAGACGGAAGAGACTACAAACTAGAAATAAGAAGTCTGGAATTTTAAGCCTGACTCAGTCATTAACTAGTTATGTGATCTTGTAAACTTCTGTTTCATTGGGTTTCAGTTTCCTTTTCTATTAACTTAAGTAATTGGAATTAATTGTGAGGTCTTAAGATGGCTTCCAGCTACAAGTCTGCGTTTTGTTATGAATTCTAAAAGATACACTTAAAAATGACTTCTCATTTAGATACAGGAATGGTGTCATTGCTGTTTTTGCCAGATGTTATCTTAGCCAAAAGGGTGGGGGATGGGGATGAAGCCACCTAAAAAGGTTCTGATAGAAACTGTAGCAATGACCTACCCAGGTGTTTAAAGTAGGACACTTTATTGGGTGTTCTCCCAGCCCTGTGGTAAAGCTGACTATCAAAGGAACTAAAAATTTAGGGGAAGATAAGAATGCCACAGGTGTATCTATGGTGAAACAATTCTGCGCTATAGATCACTATGAAGTCCGGAGGGGAGGAGAGGGAGCTGCCAGATCAATATACCATTTTCAGAGACTGAGTTTTCAGAGGAACAGTTGCCAGTGTGGTACTGGCCTAATGATTTTATCTCATTCTCTGTCTGACTTCCCTCCAGTGAATCTTGTACAGGAACCAGCTACCTGATCCTTTAATCCAGCTAACATTTTATCAAAGAAGATTCAAATTAGTTTTGCTTATTCCAGATGCTTTATATGCAAATGAACCTCAGAATTGGTGGCAACTAAAATGTGAAGCAGACGCCATGATCGGTCTGAGGAAATATTCCCACCTGAACACCCTCCCTAAACAATGGGATCATTCTCTTCTCCTTGCTGCCCTTGGCTTCTTTTTCTCAGGGGAAGAATTCTAGAATGCTCAGATATCCCCTGACTCTTTGATTCAAAGGATGAACTCTTCAGATTTCTTTTAAGTGTAATTGGCTTTGACTTTCACCAAACAACATTTGGATCACTATCCCATCCTTCCATAAAAAGCATTACCTATGCAGTATTAATCACAGTTTGCAAGTCAAATATTAAGATCATTCCTTGGAGTAATCCAGTGATACAACTTTGCCATTTAATTTTCCCCTTTGCAACTCTAACTAGACAAGGGAGACTAAAACATTGAGCTAGGAATTATTTATTTAAAGCCACAAACCAACACACACAGATTCTGGATAAAGATTGCTTACTTTCCCTTATAATAAAAGTGGCATCTTAATGCAGAGCTGTGTGGAGCCTCAACCTTGCCTGTAGGCCATCTCTTACATCCTCCCATGTAGCCTGGCATTTGCCCTGTAGCATTCCTATGTTGCTTGGCTCCAAATGGAAGTGCTCTTAATTTCAAATGATTTATTGGGGACAATCAGGAGGCGCATCTGATCTAAGTCTGTTTGTATTTGGCTTCCCCGTGTCTCAGGGGTGATTTTGAGAAGATATCTTATGTTGTAAAGCAGGGATAGGAAATAGAGAAATACCCACCTGCTGTTGGGATAGAGCTCGCTGGTGTTTTATGCAGCTTCCTGGCACCATTTTCAGCCACAGCGAAAAGAAAAAGAGTCAAGTCAGAGGACAGCAGCTAAATCACTGACTCGCAGGGTAGATTTATGCAATTCTCATGGGGTTATTTGTTGAAGGAGAGTCCTGCTGGATTGTTCAAAGAACAGGAGGGTAGCCCTACTGACACCAATCTCAGTGACAGTGGTATTAACCATAGTCCTGCTCTCACAGCATTCACTTCTGTTCCAAAACTCTCCAGATTATACAGAAATTATATTTTTTCTATATCTGTTTTCAGCATTTGCCTGTGAGTTACTCACAGAAGAGGTATTACATTTGTATTCTCTTGATTCTGCACAGTACCAAGCAAATAATAGATACTCAAGAAAAATGTTACTTGAATACGTATGTATGTGAATGAATTAAAACGTTTTTTCAGCTGAAGCAGGTGCATGCTGATAGGGAAAGGTGCTGTATTTAAATAGTGGCATCAAATGCAAATATATTATGTAAACTTTTACTACCAGTTTTATTTACATAGACTATCAGGCTAAAGAATTAAAGCAGCACTATCCAATATTAGTTTCTGCAGTAATGAGAAAGTTCTATTTCTGTGCTGTCCATTATAGTGGCCACTAGCCACTTAGGACTACTAAATACTTGGAATACAGCTAATGTGACGGAAGAAGTATATCTTAATTTTTAAAATTTTAATAATTTAAATAGTAACATGCAGTGCATAACTACTGTATTGGACAGCCCAGATCTAGAGATACTCCCAGGGGAAAAAAAGAAGAAAGAAAAGTGTACTGCTTGACGTTTTTCAAAGGGAAAAATACATGTGCATGTGCATATGTATAAGTATGTGTGGTATGTGTTATAAGTGGTTAATGCCAGATTCATCATCAACATGGCGAAATACGTTAGGAGCGTGTCTTTGGAATAAGGCAGACCTCAATTTGAGTCTTTGGCTCTGCCACATACAAGCTATGTGACCTTGAATAACTCATTGTTACTACTGGCATGCAAAATAGCCCTTCCTGCCAAGCATGTCAGAATAGAAACCTTAAGTTTTTGGAGAAGATATGATAGGATGCCAACATCATTCTAAAAATGAGTTGCTGGTAGGTAGCCCCATTCCCCCCCAAAAAATATAATATAATATAGATACCAATGATACACTGCAATTCTTCTTAGCTTATGTAATCTTATGTCACTTTTCCTGACTGCCAAGCCTCTAACTTAATGCGTCTGGAAGAAGTTATTTCGTCTTTTATGAGAGAATGGAGTCAAGATTTTTGGTGTATTATTGACATTTATAACAGGAATGATATACTTTAAATATAAAAAGTCAAGAGAAAAGAGAAACAGGAAAAAAAACTCAAGATGTAAGAGCTCCGTTGAATGCTAGTTTTCTGTTTGTTTTGTTTCAGTTAAATATCATAAACATGACTATCACCCTTGTGGCTCAGAAGAGGTGTAGACGCAGGGAAAACAGTATCCTTGGATCTGAAGTCTTATTTGGCAGTTTACTCTCAGCCTTTGGTCAAGTTATTGTCAATATCAATTCCCCATCAATAAAATAGGGTTAATTTTACTGTATGGTTGTTTAGAAACTATGGGAAGGACAGGGGTTGACACGTAGTAAGCATTTTAAAATGTTTCTTTTCTTCTCTTTTTTTCCATGACTACTATTAGCATTTTCCCCAGTTATAGCTTCCTCTGGATGTTAGAGGAGTGGACCACATAGGATAATAAGACTATTGTCTTATTGTCTTTATCTATATCTTGAGATAAATAAATCTAATGAATATAGGAGCTGAATGATGGCCATTCTAAAGGAACTACCAGCTTTTACCATAAGTACAATGAATTAAAATTCTGTTCTTCATTTTTTTTCCATATTAGTAGGACATGTTTCATTAATCCAGTGTTGGTAATAGAGTTTTATTTTAAAAAGGCATTAAACTATGATTTAGTTCTTACTGTCCTCAACTGTGGATAGCTTGGGCATGCATATTTTCTGCCCTGATCATCAAGACTTAGAAATGAACCAACTGAAATTGAACTGAACTGGTAAGGGACACATCTACAGAGGAAACTCAGACTTTCAGACTGCGGTCAACAACTTGGGAACCATGACTGATACTTCAGCTTCACACTCCAGGTCCCTTTATTGTGAAGAAAGAATAGGGCTGGGTATCCTTTTCTTGCATGTGCCTTTAGGCACATTGTTAGAGATCAAAGAAACCTCCTCTGAAGGACCTCTCTTGTGCACCAAAACACAACACTTTCCCATACAGAAACACCTGCACATTTTTAAGAAATTGTATCAACCAAAAGAGGTAGGTCCATTAATCAACTGAAGTTAACAAAAGTGTTAACATTCTTCACATGCTTGCTGAAGAGCATTGTGGTCATAGATTACTATCTCAGCTCTTCCTTTCATTGCTGCAGGCACCTAAGGAAACAAATCCCTTCTGTTGGTATCTCTGCATCATAGTCTTTCTCCTCAGCAATAATAGCAAATGGTTATGCTTCTTGAGAAGCAAAATTAGAAGCAGAAAAAAAATTGGACAAGTTTAGGTTTGTTGCTATAAATATTTCAGAGAGCCAAACTGAGTTTCTAAGTGCTTTTCTTATGACAGTTGTTTCCCATATCTTGGGAAAGGTTGTGATCACCATCATATACATTAAAAAAACTTGCAATGCCTGTTTGGTTAGGGGCTGGCTGCTTTACAAGGCAAAATTTCAGAGTTGGAACCTACCCTTGAAAGATTGGTACTCCAAATGAAACAGTTTGAGGGTCTTCTTAGAAATATTGGATAGGAAAAAAATATAACCTGAAGTACAATATTGAAGCAGATGTAAATGAAAGTGGTGAGCATTTTTTTTCTTTAAATTTCCAGCACTTAGCATAAGGCCTGGCACACAGTAGTTGCTTGATACCTTGTGGATGGGTTAAACTGTGGAAAGATTAAAAAAGAGAGAGAGAGACTCAGGGATGAATTTAGATTTTAAGACCCTAGGCTTTGAAAAGATGATGGGCCTCCCTATGTAATTCAAAATAATATAAAAGCAATTCTGAACTGTAAAACAAGAGTAAGGAAATCTAATAACATGAGATTTCTCTCATGATACTTTTTAATAAGATCATACAATAAAATCTTTCAAAATATTTTTCCAATTTTTTTGGTGCTTCTGCTTTGCTGGTATCCTAAACACGCAATTATTTTCCTCCCAGGTAATTTAGCCCTGAGGGGACACTAGCCTTTCACCTATTGACTTGTTTTCTCATTTACTCCACAGACTTTTATTGTTGGTCAGTTATTTACAAGACTAGAAACTCATAAATAGATAAAAGTCAAGTCCTTCCTCTGGAAGGGTTCAAAAATCTAGTGGAGAGACAAATGTAAGCATAACAGTAGCGTGGTGAGGATTATAACGTTCCCAACAAGACTCAAAAAGACCAAAGAGAAAAGAAACAAACTGTGGAAACATCAGAGAGAGCTCCCCTGTGTCATCTCAGGTAGATTGTTAAAATTCCAGAGATAAGTCTTTAATAACAACTCACGTGGAGAATGGAAAGGGGCATTCTAGGTATACAATATAGCATTGCATTCTCTAAATAAATGGAATACTCAAATGGAACTAGGGGAACTCTGGTGGGTCCCAACTTCAGGAGCAAAGGACTTCAGGCCCACTTTGACTTCCTCCTTGTTTCTTTATTTTCAGGTTTCTTTACTTACATTCTCTCTCACATGCTATATATATATTTCTTTAGGGGTGATAGATGCTGTAAAGCTGCCTAGCCTGTTTAGATTGCATTTTGAACCTTTGCCTCCCCCACCTAGTTAGGACCTTTATAATGCATTACAGTTGTCTTATAAGCTGAAGAGGACTTCAGTTTGGTAGCTGAATATCTGATAGCATTCTGCATTTCCTTTGCCTTGGTTTGTTTGAATAGTCAGTCTCCTTTATGATTAGAATATAGTAGATAGAGAGATCTTTCTCTCTGTCTACATTTATTATGTCCGATTTATGTAACTGTAATGCTCCTCTTAATTTGATGTGTGGATGCTGGACATGGGGGAGGACACGCATAGATTAAAGTGATACTCTTGGTGCCTTAGTGTCTGAGCACCTGGGTGCATCTGGGGACTGTTACAGAGCTAATTGTCAGGTGTTGTACATTACAAGTACAAAGATCTTCCAAGCTTCAAGAAATAACCACTTCAAGGGATCCCTAAAGACAAAGATTCAGGGTGTCTCTGTCCTACTTGTTTATTATGAAAAGTAGATT
The DNA here is from genome assembly GCF_024542745.1 of Macaca thibetana thibetana. Taxonomy (NCBI): domain Eukaryota; kingdom Metazoa; phylum Chordata; class Mammalia; order Primates; family Cercopithecidae; genus Macaca; species Macaca thibetana. The sequence continues at coordinate 29,287,696 of NC_065579.1, forward strand.
GTCATAATGATGAGAATGGGTTAAGTTAGGAGGGACACAGAGACAGAGACAGTAGAATGTGGAAAATATGCCTGGCATACATAAGCATCTAGGAAACTACTCCTTTGAACTTGGCTTGGAAAATTCTATTCCCTAAACCTATGGGAAAGGTAGACATCATATTTCTTCAAATTCTATATGGAAAACTAGTCTTTCTCTTCTCTAGCCTCAAGAAAACCCTAGGTAGTTCGGGACTACCTGAAGAGATGGAGACAGTGCGTGTATGTGAATTTGGGTGGAGTGAGGATGAGGGAATCCTGGTTCTACAAAAAGATTGCAGACCAGTGGGCAAAAGGTCTTGGAGAACAGCAAACAGCTTAGTGTGATCCTTTGCCATGGCAGAGAAATAGCAAATAGAACCAGATATAATCATGCACATTATAAACCATGCCAAGAATTTACACTTTTGTTAATAATTAGAAAATGGAGATTTTCCCCATGGGTTTTAAATCGGGAAGTCATATGATTGGATCAGTCTTTTACAGAAAGTAATTTACTTGCAGTTTGAAACATAGGTTAGAGGCAACAATACTAGCTGCCGGGTGATGTGCTCACAGTCTATGCCAGTAATAAAAGTGATAAGGCCATAAATTAGAAAAAAAAGTGAGTAGATCTTGAATTAAGGTCACTGAGGCACTGGAAATAGAAATATTAGAAAAGAATTCAAGGGCACCCAGAAGTTTTGTTTTGTAAACAAAAAAGTAATTGGCAATGAGACCAGGTTTAGGAAAAAAATCTAGAATCTCTCTCTTCTGGCTTTAGTAAGTGGGTGGGTGAGGGTCTGTGCTAATAACTCAAATAAGTAAGGGCTAGAAGGTTTGCAGACAAAGCACAGAGAAAATAAATTTATGAAAAAGCCAAACCTATATTCATTCATTTATTCACTTTGGAAGTTTGGCGCTTTGTTTTTCTATTGATGTAAGATGGATCTTCTCATCGTAATAGTCCTGCTAGCCCTGACATATTTTTTTTTTCTTTAGCCAGCACTGTGTGCTTAAAATTTTAAATTAGTTGCTAACATTTAAAAAGACAAGTGCATTACATAAAAATCTGGATTTCTAACTGCTGTTGAAACATCTGCCAATGTCTTCCAAATCCACAATCCCTTTGCATAGGACTTGTGCTCTCTAATTTGGTACAAATCTTACCACTCCCTGTTGCCTCCTTGACAGGCCTTTTCCAATCATTCGTGCTTCCTGAATGGGACCTACATACAGTAGATGCTTTCAAAGTCCTACCCTTAATCCTCAGACAGTTCTGACGGCTTCCTGTGTGCTCTGCTGAGGTTGTCCTCTTCCTGCGGGAATGCACTTGGCATAGCTGTGGACCAGGCTGGAGGTGCCAGAGAGTCACCCTTCTCCTCCCTAGTAACCATCAACCCATGAGTAATGAGAGTTGTTGGATAAAGACTCCTGCTTCCTTGACATCTCAGCGAGACAATTCTGAGGTATTTCCAGGTAGTCTTTCAGAGATTTCTCAGCAGGATTGAGCCCCAGTTGCCTACTGTGGTAACCCCCTCATTAACACACTTTATTAACTGTCTCTACTTTGCTGACTCACTTCCCTGTTCCTTCTCAGGCTTCCTGGGATTCTCTCCAAAATAAGCTACTCGCATCCAATTCCTTGTCTTGAGGGTCTGTTTGAGGGGAACTCAAACTATGACAGGACTTGCAACCAATGAAATCTGCCACCCCTGATTTAGACCACCTTCTGCGTGCTAACTGCTTTTCAAGAGTAAATTTCATAGCCTCAGACTGTGAGAAATAGAAATCACTTTAGGGAAGGAAGAGGCCTAGAGACTGCAAGTGAATGGCCTGAGGCCACACAGCATGATTGCTTCAAAGATGAATGAACCTCTTTCCCCGGACCCCGTCCAGTGTTCCATCCCCTGCCTCACAGTAGACAATCCACAGCACCTCCATCTGCCAAATCCAGCAACTGCGGGTGTTTGAAAATAAAGTTTAATGGGAACACAGCCACGCCCACTTGTTTACCTGTTGTCTTTGGCTGCTTTCTCATCTGCTCAGCCCAGTGGAGATCACCAATTTCACAAAGCCTCTGGGGGCAAATTTGCTGACCCCTGTACTCTGTCATCATAGCACTGGGGGTATCACACTCTGCAGAGCTCACTTACGGATAAAGCATTAAGAAAACCCTCCGTCTTTCACACGAGCTCAGTGGAGCAAAAATTGCAGCTACCTCCCTTTTGTTCAGCTCCTAGAGGATGTTTGTGGCAGAGCCAAAGAATCAAGGCTGTGACTCTGACATTACTCAATAAATTAATTTATTATTTAAGCACATCTGCCTGTTTATTTAAAGAGTTGTGGTGGCCTCCACTTGTGCACTTGTGTGGAGGAAAACATCACACTGAGATCTCAAGTGTCACAGCAATTAGTCAAATGGGGAAAGATGCTGCTCCAGGATGTTCAGGGACACTGTACTTGATAATCTTTAATTTGCTCAATATTACAATTAAGGTAGCTTCAAATGTGTTATAACCTTAATAATGTCAACATGTTTCCATTATCTCTGGTGTGCATATTATTTTTAACCTACTTCACGCACAAGAATGTATTAATGCGTTTTTTGGCTGCCGGTAAAGTGGCCCTCTAACGTGCTTGTGAAGGACTTAATAACTTTGTAGAAATGTTTTGCTGATGAGTGTGTTTAAATTATTGGGGAATCTCTCAGTAAGGTTTGAAAATAAATGCACTACACTCTCATTGGCTAAGAGATAAAGATAAATGAGGAGAGATGCGATTTCATAGGAAGACAGACAACGCTGATGTTATCATGACAAAAGAAAGTAGAGAGAATGAGGAGGCAAACAGGGTGGAATTCAAAGTCAAAAGACCTGAGGTTCTAACTCTGGCTTGTCACCTCATTAGCTGTGTGATCTCAGGAAAGCTGCCGAACTTATCTGAGAGCTGGTTTCTGTATCTAAAAAACCATGGTTATTTAGCAGTAAAAAACCATGGTTATTCTAGCAGTATTCATATGAGAATGTAAAAAATTGATGCTGGTGAATGAGTTGTGTAAAGAGCTATGCAAATATGTATTATTATTGCACAAAGCTGAGAATGAAAAACATTTGGATGATGAGTGATGCTGTTTCCTGTCCTCATTTATCACATGTGTTTCCAGTAGTATGTTAAGACAATTAAGTATAAACAAGAGGAAAAAGAGACAGAGGGGACAATTCATTTCTTCCATCTTGGAGCTGCCTAGCCAGAAATGATAGATGATGGCTGCTCTACATCCATGCCTCTGCCCAATATGAGGATGGGTTTTGTGTGGGAGAGAAGCAGCCTGCTAAGTGGCAACTGGAAAATGGAATTTGTAAGAGTCACATTTTTATACCATGCTGAGAGCGACCAATGACCAGTGGCTAGATTTTATTTTCTTATTTTGGGGTCAATTCCACTAGCCTCCGACAATTGCTTATATGCCCTCCTCCTTCACAAACTGTTCAGAGGCAGCCATAGCCCCATGCCTGGATTATTGAGGTAAACATTTATGTAACTCCAATGCTTTCCACTGGTGTGAAATTACTGATACATTGGGATCCTCCATTTTCCCTAATTAGACCAGTGAGTGAGGGATTTGCAGAAACAATTCCAGAGACTCTCACTTTAATATTAACTAATGTGCAGTTGGCCTACTTTTTGATTTTCCCACTGAACATATAGGGTCAGTTTCTCATCTTGCTTGGCACCCCTGTGGAGTACGCTCTGAGCTCAGAACTGCAATGTTTTCAGAGGCGGTGTCTTCCCTACTGTTACCTCTGTCTTGTCCTTTGCCTCCCACTAGAATTTTGATCACCGTCCAGTCACGTATAGAAGCTGTGATTTCAAGGGGCTGTAGAACTACGTTGACGGGCTTGTCTAGTGAATTTAATTAAGCAAATTGAAATGGTTCAATTGATTTTTTAAATATATACTGTATAGACCTGTATGATCACTGGGGGTGAAGGGGTGTGTGTGTGCACGTGTATTTTTTTTTTTTTTTAAACATGAATTGGATTTCAGAGGTATAGGGTACTCTTTATTCATACACACTTTGGGGAAGGTAAACTAGGAACACAAAAGGAAATACTCTCCATGAAAATCTAAGTGAGGCACAGTGGGAAGAATAACAATTTTTGGAGTCAGACAGATTGTGTTCAAATTCTGGCTCCTGAACTGACTTCTTTTGTAATCTTCAGCTAGTAAATTTATCCATGCTCCAGATTCCCTGTCAATAACGTAGGAATAAAACTTAGTCCTTAATTTGGTTGTGGGGTTATAATAATGTTGGTATATTGCTCCCCATATCTTGGCACCTAAGAGACATTACATGACCACTTGTCATTTCTGAGAGATTCATGAGACAGACACATGTACAGAAAATCTACCTAGTATATAGGTAAACCAAAAGAGACCCACACTTTAGAAAGAGAAGAGAAAGGGAGGAAAATGAATGAGCATGAGACTAGTTTCCCAAACCGGCTTCAACCAAAAGAGCTGTTTTTCTCTCTTTTACACACCTGACTTCCAGATAGGATTTGTAGCTGAAAAGGCTTCTCATCTATAACAACTTGGCAAACCACTAGACACAATGCTCCTAAGATTCCTTCCAGCTATCATATTCTGTCAGGATGTTGTCACCTTTTCCAGACTTTAGTTTGGTAGACTGTCAGGCTGTCTGAGGCATCAGGAAATTTCACAGCAGTTATAGGACAGAGTCAGTTTTTTGAAAACTATGAAGCAAATACACAATTCTTGATCTCCATTTTCTATGTAGGCAGGGTGCTGCTTTTCCTCGGATTCCTCACTCCAGTAACCTATCCAGCCTCTAAAGTTTCTCAGAACAACTCCCTGTTTTGGACTCCCGCCTCACTCCACCCCAGTCCTCTTTATCCTCACAGCCCACCTTTCTGTTTAGATGTAGAAACTTAGTCTTTATCCCTAATGGTGTCCATCTCCATTGAATTGTGGCTAATTAGAAGAAAGCACTTCACACCCTCCTTCCTCAGAAACATCTTTGTTACCCAAAATTATAAGCCTCAGAGGGAAATACTTTCCTTCAAGAGTATCTTTTCTCAGCTCTCAAATGCCTACTGCAATGCCAGCTGTCTGGTTTGTCTTCCCCAGAAAGCCAACTTCGATATCAGATGTCAAAGTCTCTTCTACAGTCATTAGAAGATAAGCTTATGGGTCAAATAGGCTCATGCTTAATTCTGGCTGCATAACTTCTTTGCTTATTTTCCTTGCACAACTTACTTAATTTCTCCAGTTTCTGATATTCTTATGTAATATCTATCTTGGGATTGCCGGAAGAATGTGACTTTTTCTTGGGATAAACAGCCACTGAAACCAGTCACACCTCTTATTTTTTGTTACCACCATCATTATCATTGTATAGCCATTTGACTTAGTCCAAACCTGAAGGTAAAACCATCTTTGCAAAAAATCTCATTTAAAAAATGAGAAAATTATTACAGTGAAAGAGATCTGACCTAACCAACTCCATCTTGCTTCTAACCTCTAAGCTGCCCTTGTTCATTCCTGGATGTAGGCTGAACTAACTTTGGGAGGAACTTAGTTTATAGTTTAACTTTGAAACAAAGATGATAACAGCCCTTTCCCCAACTAAGCCCCCTTCCTACCTGGGGACTGCACTGCCTTTGCAGGACTAACAAATTAGCCACTGTGGTTTAGCCAGTCATGCAGCTGAAGGCTGCAAGATTCTAAACCTCCCCAAATTGCTCCTGGGGATAACATCACTATTGCAAAATCTAATATCAGGGCTTGAGATATTTTGCAGACCCTGCACTCGGTGGATCAGCTGGCATCACCCAGATCAATAAACTGGCTCATCTGGTCTTCTGGCCCCTATCCAGGAACTGACTCAGCACAAGATGGCAGCTTTAACTTCCTATGACTTCATCTCCCATCTGACCAATCAGAACTCCTGACTCACGGGTCCCTTACCCACCAAATTATTCTTAAAAACTCTGATCCTCAAATTTTTAGGGAGTCTAATTTGAGTAGTAATAAAACTCTGGTCTCCCATATAGCTAGCTCTGTGTGAATTACTCTTTCTCTGTTGCAATTCCCCTGTCTTGCTAGTGGGCAAGGTGAACCCATTGGGCAGTTATATATTCTGGAGGAAGTGTCACACTTGTTCACTTGATATAAATAAACTCAATTTGGTCAGGTGCAGTGGCTCACACCTGTAATCCCAATACTTTGGAAGGCTGAGGGGGGAGGATTGCTTGAGCCCAGGAGTTCAAGGCTGCAGTGAGCTAGGATCACGCCACTGCACTCTAGTCTGAGCCACAGAGCAAGATTCTGCCTCTAAAGAAAAAAATAAAAATAATAACAAAAAGATAAGATAAACTCAATTTAAATAAACAATGGGGTTCCACTGTACACACACATACATTCACACACACACACACACACCCCCCTACACTTCCAAAGCTGCACCTAAAGGACTTTGCATCTTCCCAGCACTAAAGCTTCGGGAAAATCCTTCTATCATTACTGGCTAATTTTTGTTTATTTGTTTGTTTGTTTTTGTTTTTGTTTGAGATGGAGTCTCACTCTGTCACTGAGGCTGGAGTGCAGTGGCACCGTGTTGACTCACTGCAACCTCCGTCTCCTGGGTTCAAGCAATTCTCCTGCCTCAGCCTTCCAAGTAGCTGAGATTACAGGCACCCACCACCACTCCTGGATAGCTTTTTTAAAATATATATTTTTAGTAGAGACAGGGTTGCATCATATTGGCCAGAATGGTCTCGAACTCCTGACCTCAGGTGATCCACCCACCTCGGCCTCCCAAAGTGCTGGGATTACAGGCGTGAGCCACCATGCCAGGTCTTTACTGGCCAATTGTTAATGGTTGTCTCAGCTTCTTGGATACCTTATGGTCCAAAGGCTCTCCTGTTTCTGGGTCTTACTCAGATCATAGACATTAGGTGATAATGAGAGCTCCCATGCTTGGAACCTATGCAACTTAGCCTGAGACCAGAATATCCATTCAGAGTAATGAGCTGGCACACCTTCTGTTGAAGCCTGTCATTCTGTAGCTTTTTCCCAGGTTGGGGAAATTTTCTCTCTTTTCCTGCCCTTCACTTTTGCCCTCAACTCCATGCTTCTCCCACCATCCACTTCAGAATACTCAGGACCTTATGAAATACTAAAGGAATACACACATACCTTGATAAAAAAGAGAATAGCACCTAGAAATGAGTGAGTGAAAAGTGTAATATATATACATGTTATAATAATCTTCTGCCATATATAACACCACCATCCACAGCAGCATCACCATCATCATCATCATCATCACTACCTGTGCTACCAATACCAAGAACTTCTTTTCTAGAGTCTCAACACTTGGCAAATGTCAAAAGAAGACAAAGATGAGTCAGACTTGTAATAGTTTGGAAGATTTTGTTATCCTTATGTATTAGTCTGTTCTCACACTCCTAATAAAGACATACCTGAGACTGGGTACTTTATAAAGGAAAGAGGTTTAATGGATTCACAGTTCCACATGGCTGGGGAGGCCTCACAATCATGGTGCAAGGCGAAGGAAGAACAAAAACATGTATTATATGGCAGCAGGCATAGAGGGCTTCTGCAGGAGAACTCTCCCTTTTAAAACCATCAGTTCTTTTGAGACTTATTCACCACCACAAGAACAGCATGGGAAAGATCTGCCCCCATCATTCAGTTACCTCCTACTGGGTCCTTCCCAGAACACATGGGAATTATGGAAGCTACAATTCAAGATGAGATATGGGTGGAGACACAGTCAAACAGTATCACTTTTTGAAGATAAAGAGACACATAGACCAACAATGCAAAACTCTAAACCTCAAAGGCATCCATTTTTGTCCAATGCATATCTAGATACCAATAAATCCCTTCCCTTTATGCAATACTTCACAGTGATTTCACCAAATCTAATCTTCTTCTAACACAAAACAGTAAACTAGCATGATATATGGAGGGAAGGAAAATATTATCAGGAAGACGGTACGAGTCAGCTGGCCACTGAAGTTTCAGCTTAGATTTTTAAGTGTTAGTGACTTCTTGTGAGCTAGTGACAGTGAATAATCCACATTAAACTAGGGAATCTTGTTGATGGGTCCTTTCCCTATTTTCAAGTAAATGCTAACTTCATATAAATCCCCTTTAATGAATGAAAGGTAAACACATTCAAAGACAAACGTAGTTCAGTTTATAACTGTGGCTAAGTTCGATAGATAGAAAATTCATGTAAAGGGCTTAGTATTATTAATCCTGCAGTAGTACATTTCCAGACCTTTGATGTGTAAAGGCAGAGCCCAAAATACTCCTCCAATTCTGATTAAATAATAATGACTATTATATACTAAAAGATAAAATGTGCTTGGCAGCAATGTAAAATCTTTACAAACACTAGGTCAGTTAATCCTCATATCGTCTTTGACAAAAAATGCCCCTGCACCTTGAAATGGCAATAAAACTATTTCACATTGCATAGCCAGGAAGTGGTAAACCATGATTCAACCCTTGTTTGATTGACTGCAAGGCCCATGTTCTGAACTATCAAGTTACACTGCCTCCCACTTCATAACCTCTTCACCTGCTTGAAAGCAGTAGGATGCTTGTAATACCAAATTTGGTAACTGACAACCAGTGTCCCCTACAATGCTTTCAACATTTTTCCAACTGCCATGATTTTCCATTTATTCAGTTTAGTTTAATAAATGGGAACAATCAATTGCCCTCATAAACCTCATGTTGCTTTTTGTTTTTTCTTTTAGAGACAGGATCTTGCTCTGTCAGCTAGGCTGGAGTAGTGTGATCATAGCTAACTACAGCCTTGAACTCCTGGACTCACACAATCTCCTACCTCAGGCTCCCATGTAGCTGGGACTACAGGCATGTGCCACCATGCTCAGTTAATTTTTTAATTTTTTTGTTAAGACAGGGTCCTGCTGTATTGCCCAGGCTGGTCTTGAACTCCTGACCTCTAGTGATTCTTCTGCTTCAGCTTCTCAAAGTGCTAGGATTACAGGTGTGAGCTATCACACCCAGCCTAACAATCCTCAGGTTTATGAGGTTGTTTATAAGAGTCAGATTGAACTGAATCTTTCAATCCTTCATTTCACATTTCCCACATTCAGTCACTTGACAAGTGCTTTTCTTTCTATCTTTCAGAAGTACTTTAGTTGATTCCTTCTGTCCATTAGTTGAGGTACTAATTTGTCATGTGGGTGTTGTACTAGTTCCTAGTGAGGTTTCTCTGATGATCTTTTCTACTTTTATCTATAAGAAAAAGTTGTGAAGGACTTTGAAGTACACCATACAAACAAATAAACAAATAAGTTACTATGTGTCCTATCTGGTGCCACCCAGGTTATTTCCACCTTCCATTGCTTTTGACCTATTTATAACTCTAAATTGTAGCTAGCTGGTAGCAATACAAATGGATACAGTCTACACACATGTAAATGAATTCTGCTTGGTGAAGGAACAATTGACCTCTCCTTTCTCCACAAAAAAACAAGTTATACATCTATAGTCAACTTTCCCAATCTGTGGGTTCCTGTAACCAACCAGATTCAACCAATTACAGATAGAAAATATTCAGAATGAAAATGGATGGTTGCATCTGTAGTGAACATGTACAGATTTATTTCATGTTGTTATTCCCTAAACAATACAGTATAACAAGCATTTGCTATATATATACATATAGAGAGATTATTATGTATGATAAGCAATTTAGAGATTATTTTGAAGTGTCCAGGAAGATGTACATAAGTTATATGCAAATACTGAACCATTTTATACAAGAGACTTGAGCATTTACAGATTTTGGTATGCATGGGAGTACTGGCATCAGTCTCTCATGGGGAAGTAGTCATCTGGGGGACAAGTATATTTGTAAATTTATTTCAGTACTGTTGACCGATCTATTTTTGAATTATCCTTTCAATAAATTTTAACATCTTAGTGGTTTCCTCATTAATTAATAAGTTAAAGAAAATAGTTGGCATGTGTTCATCTTATATTTATATGAGAGTCATAGTTTCACCTTTCGATAAAGCCTTAAACATATCTATCTTTGACATTGTAGTTTATCTTAATTTATATTCCCCAGAAATTCAAGACTGAAGCACAAATTTGATCACAAGTATTTATTGGAAAGTGTCCCCAGAAACCCATAATAATGATGTGGAGAAAACAATATAGGCAAGAAGGGAAAATCAATAAAGGGTAAGTTACTGAGCTGGTTACCAGTGTGGACGCTGGTACTCAATGCCAGTGGGATACCCTTTGAGGAACCATGTAGAACACATGCCTCAGGATTATCCCTCCAAAGGATAAGAGGCTGGGACATTTCCCTGCCAACTGCCCTCTTCTATAGGTGGAAGATTACCCTAGGGTATTAACTCCTTTGTACTGCCTATCTGTGCATTCCTTGGCTTTAGAAAACGTTGTGAAGCAGAAAAGTGAAGAAAAACTTTTGTGTGGAGTTGAAGTATTATGCTGAGAGAAATGCACACAACTAGTATCCTGGCTGCGCTAAAATCATGTGGATGGAGTGAATATGGTACAAGGCACAAAACAACTGCTACATGACCAGTGTGATCTATCTAAACTGGAAGTTTATTCTATTCCTCTTCAATTTAGAACCTTTAAGTGATTTCCCATTGTCTTTAACATAAAGTTCAAGCACATGGCCCTTCATGCTCTCGCTTTAGCCTTATCTCCCACCTCTCTCCTTCTGGAACCATATCCTCCGTTTCATATCAGACACTTACCTCCCCTCACACTATTTTGACTTTGCATAGTGTTCCTCCTCCTCCTCTCTAGCTAACCTATCTTTAGATGTATTGGAAGTGTTAAGTTTTCACTCCCCACCAATATATGACATTTTCTGACTTATGTCATTGTGCTTGCTACACTCTGTGCGTTCCTTTATCAGAGCAGCAGCTACTCTATATTCTATTTGCCTGTCCTCTTTCTCTCCCGCTCTCACTTTTGCTCTGTTTCTCATTTTTCTGTAAGTTCTTTGAGGGTCAACACGGTACTTATTTGTCTTTGTATCGTCAATGCTTATTAGCTCCTTACCCATAGAAGGCACTCTGTGATGGTTAATACTGAGTGTCAACTTGATTGGATTGAAGGATACACATAATTGATCTTGGGTGTGTCTGTGAGGGTGTTGCCAAAGGAGATTAACATTTGAGTCAGTGGGCTGGGAAAGGCAGATCCACCCTTAATCTGGGTGAGCACAATCTAATCAGCTGCCAGCATGGCTAGAATATAAACAGGCAGAAAAATGTAAAAACTGAGACTGGCCTTCCCTTCTAGCCTACATCTTTCTCCTGTGCTGTATGTTTCCTGCCCTCAAACATCGGACTCCAAGTACTTCAGTTTTGGAACTTGAACTGGCTCTCTTTGCTTTTCAGCTTGCAGACAGCCTATTGTGGGACCTTGTGATCCTGTAAGTTAATACTTAATAAATTCATATATATATATACATATGAATCCTATATATAATTTATTTATATGTATTTATATATTTATAGTATATATTATATATAAAAATATAATATACAATATGTAATATATTTTATATATTTATGTATTTATATAATTTAAAAAGAGATATAAAATATAAAATATATTATATGTGTATTATATAGAATTATATATTATATAAATATATTTATATTAAATATTATATATTATATAAAAATTTATATTTTATATTATATATTTCATATTATATATAATTATATATTTTATATAAAATTATATACAAGGTATATTATATATAGTATATTATATAACATATCATATATTATGTATTATATAATATATATTATAATATATAATACATAATAGATAGGATATATATATACACCCTATTATTTCTGTCCCTCTAGAGAACGCTGACTAATACACACACCAAACTAAAAGTTTGTTGATTTAAGTAAGCACTTACTCTACACTGTACTAGCGCATAATAGAATGTAAAGAGTTTGCATTAATCAGGATTGACCAAGTTACGTTGCAGTAACACATAACTGAGAAATATCAGTGGTTTACAACTAACAAGGTCTATTTTCCAATCCCCCTCTACATCAATCATATGTGAACAGAAAGCCTCTGGTCATAATAGTTACCCAGGAACCCAAGCAGCCAAACAACCTTCCTCTGCAGCATTGTAGGCTGCTCTACCCAAAGGAAAAGAGAGTCCTTGAGTATTTTGTACTGACAATTCTATGCTCAGTCCAAGAGTGACAAAAATCACTTCTGCTCAAAAGTCACAGGCTGGAGCAAGTCCTGCAGTCCCATCCATTCAAAAGGGGGCTAGAATTATAAATCTGACATGTATCTAGGAACAAGGACAACTAGAATTATTTGGTGATTTTCACAACAGTTTCAGTCATCAACATTATTATGAGTGGAATTGTGTCTTATGAAAAATTCTTATATTGGTGCTCTCACCACCAGTACCTCAGAATGTGACCTTATTTGAAAATACCATCATTGCACATGTAGTTAGTTAATATGGAGTCACACAGAAATATATGGACTTCTAATCCAATATGAGTAGTGTCACCGCCCTTATAAAAGAGAAAAATTTGGACACAAGCACATATACTGGGAGAATGCCAAGTGAATATGAAGGTAGCTATCTAGAGGCCAAGCAGAGAGGCCTGGGACAGATTCGTCTCTCACAACCCTCAGAAGTAACCAATCCTGCCAACAACTTGCTTTTGGACATCTAGCCTCCAGTACTATAAGACAATACACTTCTGGTGTTTAAGCCACCCAGTTTGTGGCACTTTGATACAGCAGCCCTAACAAACTAATACAGATTTCTGTACTAAGAAATGGGAGTTTCTGTAACAAGTACTTACAGACGTGGAAATGGCTTTGGGATTTAGTAAAGAGTAGAAGCTGGAAGAAAATGCATGATAGACTAAGCATAGACTGCTCTAGACTGTCGGTACAAACATGAACCTTAAAGGTACTTCTTGTAAGGTCTCAGATGGAAATGAATGACCTATTATTGGGGACTGGATGAAAAGAGATCCTTGTTATAAAGCTGCAGAGAACTTGGCTGAATTGTGTTCTGATGTTTGTGGAAAGCAGAACTTATACATAATAAACTTGGATATTAACTGATGAAATTTCTATGCAAACTGTTCAAGGTGTGGCCTGGTTTCTTCTTGTTGCTTATAGTAAAATGGGAGAGGACAGAGATAAATTGAAGAGGGTATTGTTAAGAAAACAGAAACCAGTACTTGAAGATTTGGAAAGTTCTCAGACTATCCATATTGCAGAAATGAGAAAGCTTGCTTTGGAGAGAATGCCAAAGATGTGGCTAGACAACCGTTTGCTAAAGAAATTAGGCGTGTGACTCATGAATCCAATCAACCATCTCAGCAGAAGCCAGAAATAGAGGTGCAGTTATCCAGGAATAATCTGTGGAGGATTCTTTTTTTTTTTCTGATGGCTTGGACCCCCATGAATTGCACAGGAGGCCAACAAAGTTTTTGAGAATTTCATACCAGCAGAAACCTGGATGGAATGGAAACAGAGATGGGACAAAATGAAGAAATAATGATGCCAAAGGTGGCTGAAGGGCTGGATCCTCCTGTTTCAGAGGACCGAGTCACTCTCAGTTGTAGAGGGCAGGGTCAATATGAGAAGCAGGACCACCACCTAGAACTGAGTGAGGCAGGGCCACCACTCTGATAGGCCTGTATCACAAAGCATTGAGCCAAAGAGGATTGTTCTCAAATCTTAAAATTGAATGGAATGAACCTTACTAAGCTTCATTTGTCTTGGGATCCAAGACCTCTTCTTCCCTTCTGATTTTTCCCTTTTAGAATGGAAATGGCAATTCTGTGTCTATCTCAACACTGAATTTTGGAAGTAGATATTGCCTGGTTTTACAGGTTCACAGATGGGGAAGAATTTTGCCCCAGGATAAATCATACCCCAAGTCTCATCTATAACTGATGTAGATGTTATTTAGATGAGATTTTAGGCTTAGAGTTGATCCTAGAATGGGAAAATAATTTGTGGGATGATGAGATGGAGTGGATGTATTTTGCATGTGAGAAGAACAGGAATTTTGAGAGGCCACAAGGTGGACTGTTATGGGTTGATGTGTATCCCCTAAAATATATATGTTGACGTCCTAATCCCCAGTACCTCAGAATGTGACCTTATTTAGAAACAGGGTCATTGAAAAAGTCTTCAGTCATGGCATGGTGCCTTAATTCTGTTCACTCAAAAGTGCATCTTGCTAGTAGTTAATTTGAGAGGTGATCTTAGGATCACTCAATTGTGAGGGAGGTGAGAAAGTTAGACTGGAAAGGGAGAACGTAAAACAAAAACAAAAACAAAAACAAAACAAAACAAAACAAAAAAAAGTACATTGATAGGATGGTTCCCACTGTAAGTAACCAGGGTTCTATCACTAGAACTTAGGTTGTAAATGGGATGCTGGTAATTTTCCATCTGCTCTGAAATCAAGTGTCTAGATAGATGTGGCTTCATGCATCACAAGTATCTGTCATTCCTAAATTCGTAGATTGACTTTGTGAAAATATATATACTAACTGTCAGGCACAAAGGAAATGCCTAACAGATTTTTGAATGAAGGAATGAATGAATGACTGAGTGACAATGGCTGAGGAAAATGTCCACTAAAGAATATTCCTTAGGCATTCCATCATTTCTTAAAGTTACCCCTGCTGTGAGACAAGGCTATTTCTTCAAAGGAAGAAGTCTGAAAGAAAAGGTCCCACATGTATATTGCCCTTAGCAATGATGTGTCACTGCCAAACTGTTTAAGGCATCTGTGATGCTTAATACTGAGAATCAACTTGATTGGATTGAAGGATGCAAAATCTTGTTCCTGGGTGTATCTGTGAGGGTACTTCGAAGAAGATTAACATTTAAATCAGTGGACTGGGAAAGGCAGACCCACCCTCAATCTGGGTGGGCACAATCTAATCAGCTGCCAGCAGGGCCAGAATAAAAGCAGGCAGAAGAACGTGAAAAGACTAGACTGACTTAGCCTCCCAGCCTACATCTCTCTCCTGTGCTGAATGCTTCCTGCCCTCGAACATCAGACTCCAAGCTTTTCAGCTTTGGGACTCGGACTGGCTTCTTTATTCCTCAGCATCCAGACAGCCTATTGTGGGACCTTGTGATCCTGTGAGTTAATATCCTTAATAAACTCCCCTTTACATATACATCTATCCTATTAGCTCTGTCCCTCTAGAGAACCCTGAGTAATACAGTATCTTTGTTTTAGATCATCCACTTATATATATATACACACACATATATATGTACCTATATATATACACATACACACACATATGTATGTATTTAGGATGTATATTTTTTCTTCTCCTGCTTACTGATGAGCAACCTACTGTACTATCCTGCTCCCACTCATTTAAAATATCAGAATACTGTACCTCAATAAACACTCCCAGTTCAGGCTTTGCCACTTAGACAATGTTCTTTTATCCTATGAGAAGCTTCAGGAAAAAATGTTCCTGGTCAAAGATACCTGACATACTTACTTTTTTTCTGAAAATTCACTAATCACAAGGTCCTGAGACTTTCTGCGTAAAATTACACTTGTTTAAGGGTTTCACTAACTTTTTTGATGATTTCACTCTTTTAGTAAAACAACTATATATGTCCAGCAGAATTAGTATTTGGCCAAACAGTTCTTTCAAAGTTCCCTTACAACATAGGGTATCTATGCATGTTGACATGAAACAAGACAGTGCAAACCCACAAAGTTGTCACAAAATAAGAATTTTTGTTCCATGGTCACTTGCACACTTTCAGGTCCTCTTTGCACTCTAAGGTAAAATGCAAATTTGAAGGTGTTGCTTGACTCAGTGGATGAGATTATTTCTATGACCTGCCAGATCATTTTCGTCTGTGAATTTCCACTCTGTTCCTATGATCCTTTCTTTTCTCAGTCTTTTAAGATTTTCACAGCACCTTCCTTTTTTATTGCTTCTATCCTAGATTCTAATTTTCTTCCCTGATAGCTCCTTCACCTTCCAGCTACATATAGATAGAATATACCATTTTAATCCAAATTTTTTTTCATAAATTCTCCAGTATTCTCTTGAAATATTTTGGAAGAAATGTAGGGGAAAATTTCATGGCACATTATATTGTATTGAAGTAGACATATGTCAACTATCAAAGCCAAGCAAGATCCTTCAGACATGTATATAATACATATTTGATTGCCTCCACTGATCAAGTTGAACCAGATAACTGGCGTTTCTCCATTTTAGCTGAGCTAGATAGATACAGACTATGCATTTGACAAGAGGGTTTCCCTTGAGTCATCTGTATGCAGCGACTTACTTGGTGTGAGATAGGGGTTCGAGGTAGTGGTGGTGGTGATGGCAGTGGCAGTAGCATTGATAATGGTAGTCTACATATAATAGACTGATGGTGATGGTCTACATCTAATAGGCTGTTTTTGTAGCTCTGTGGAGTCTAGGCCAACTTTCTTCATAGATACTATTCTGTGTACATTTGGGGAACAGAAATTCTACAGCCCAGACTAGACTTTAGATACCAGTATTTTATATAGAAATAGTGTTTTGGAACTTCAAAATAAGTTTGTCTATCTGTCTATCTACCTATAAGCTGTCTATTATCTATCATTCTCTATATTTAATTTTTAACTTTATGAGACAAAACAGGAGAAAACCATCAATGAAAAAAACAGAATGCTCATAATGCAGAGGAAGAACTATCTTGGTAAGGAAAATATTTCCATTTTATATTTTTAAGAGGTCGATATAAACAATAGTGAGTTAAAATATTTTTAAAATTGTGAACAGTGCCACTTGCCAATGTTGTGTTAATTAATGCAAATGTGGAACACTGCATCAGTTCTTGCTTGAAATCTACCAATGTACATCTGTACAGTAAATATGTTAGTGAATAACCCTAAGCCATTGTCAGAAGATTCTTTTCTCAACTGCTAATCCTAGAAAATCATTGCCAGCATTCTAGGCATATTTTCATATGTTCAGGAAAATCAAAATGAACCAGTAGAAGCCTACAGAAAGGAGTGTGGCACTTTCTCATTCTGTATGCACAGGCTCAATTGCCCAGTAGTAAGCAGAAAATAGAAAGAAAATTAACCTTTATTGAGCAGCTACTAAAGAAGTGACTTATATGCTAGTTATTTAATTTAATTTTTATGAAATATATACTATTGAAGTGTCTGGTAAGATGTCTTAGTTTTCCAAAATGGCTAAGAACAGAATAAGTAAGAAAGGTTAAAGCAAAGATGTTTGTTGGCCGTATTTCATGTGAGGGTACCAGCTCATTATTCCATGATTGCCGTTTTTACTAATACAGAAGGATTTTAGTATTGGCAATCTTTTCTTCTAGTGAATAGAAAACAAAAACATAACATCTAAGTATTCAAAATATCTTTTTCCCACAACACTGTTAACAAGAAATCTGTGTCTGCTAACTTGGATTCTGAATGGTTCTTGTGGAGAATCATGAAAGGAATTGAGAGAGAGAACAGTAAGTCACTGAAAAATGAAAACAGAGGGTTAGTGGCAGAAGAGAGATTAACAGATACAAATAGGAAAAAACCAGAGAGGAGAAAAGCCAATGCAGATTGGGTTGTGTGTGTGTCGGCGGGTGGAAGGGGGGGAAATAAAGGGTAAGAAGGAGGACATTCAGAGAATGTCCCAGAGAGCCTGAGAACCTAACTTACATAAAAGAAATAGATCTGAAGGTACAAGAACTTAAAAACATGATTATATCAAATGATATCCTCTTTCCACATTTCCAATTTAAGTTGCATTTCAAATTAAATGTTGGATTAATTTTTAAAATGTATCTCAGTTTTAGACTAGAACTTAGATTAATTCAGTTTTATGTAGTTTACTTTAGCATTATAAATTACATCATTTCTGTGAGGATAATGATATTCTTCCTCTATATATCTCTGGATATTTCCTTTCAGTTTTTTTTTTTTTTTTTTTTTTTTTTTTTCTAGAGATGTGGTCTCATTCTCTTGCTCAGACCGGAATGCAGTGGCAACATCATAGCTCACTACAGCCTCAAACTCTTGGGCTTAAGTGATCCTCCTGCCTCAGCCCCCTGAGTAGTTGGGACTACATGCATGTACCACCACACCTGGCTAAATTCCCCCAATTTTTAATTGGTCAATTTGTTTATGATCTTTGAAGAGTTCATATTCTTGACTCTAACAATGTATAGATAGAAAGAAAAAGAATGCATCACATTTGCATCAAGATTTAAATGAATACAAAATTTCCATTCTCAGCAAGACTTTGGAAAAATATTGAACTTATACTAAGCTAAACATAAATCTACTACAAAATTGAAGTGGCAATGTGAGGAGCTGTGTAGATGCCCTCCTCAGTGGAACAACCTACCTGGTCGAAGTTTTTTTAAGAAAAAAATTAAAGTCTCTAGAAATTTTATGCTAAGGGCATGCAGAAAATGGAGAAACATTTTATTCAAGAAAAAATTACCAAATCTTGATAAAAATAGGAAGTCTGTGACACTGAACCATGACCAGATCTCTTCCCTGCCCCAGCCCCACCTGACTCCAGTTGAGTGTGGAGGCAGCTCTACTCCTGGTGACGTTAAACAAAATCACAGGGCTGTGCCTCCTCTTAGCTTTCAGTCTAGGGCCATGACTTCTTCCCTGGAGCATCAGGACACCAGCATTTTTCCTCTCTCCAAGCTTTAGCTGGCCGAAGCTGTGTTCAAGGCAAGTGTGGTCTGGAGGTCTAGGGTTCCCTTTTTCTGACCAGTCCCCACTTGTATGGTGGAGCTTTGTCCAGTATATGTGCAACTTAAGAGTATTGAGACCTATTTGCTCTTGTGTCAGTTCACCAATAGAGATATCTCCTAGAACCAATGACCCCCTAATAGAGTAAGGATGTCACCCCTAAAGAAGCTGGCCACTTTCCATTTTTTAACTCCAGAGTAATAATCCTGATGTTCTGTCCATGGGGAGGGCAGGCTGTAAGCAGAGAGGTCCATAGCTCTCCATAAAGTAACCAGCTTTATTTGGAGTAGAGCATAGGGAAGTTCAAACCTTAGGTAATTGTTGAAAATAGTGGAGATTTTAGTGATGAGAAATTAAAAGAAGTCTAGTAGCTGCATGATGGCAACAAGTGAAATGGAGACCAGCCAGAAGCTGGTCTTATTAAAAGAAAAGAGTTAACTAAGAAGAACACTCTAGTGATCTGAGAAAGTCTCAAAGATGGGCCACAAAGAATACCTGTACAAACCCATGTTTAATTGGATTGGACAGTGGAGCAACTCATGCCCCAGCCATTGTTGAAAACAATGGAGCAATAAGCTAGTAATTCACAGACACTAAGAGCTGGGTGTGATACCAATACAGGCAGACCAGCCAGAAGTTTAACAGGAAAATCAGGCAAAGAGACAATCTGAAAGCCAGGATAAAATCACTATCACCACTGAAGGGGTGGGGGTGTGGCGGGCAGGATCATGACTGTACACATGCCCAAGGCTGCACCCTCTGAGGAGAAACGTGTAAATAAGACGGCACACTGTGGAAATAGACTTCACAGATTTAGTCCATCGAAGTTACTAAACAAATAAACAACGGGTCAAGCAAACACAGTCATAACTCCTGCAACAGGAAAGTCAATAACCAAAGTATCTACAATACATTAACTAAAATATCTAGTTTCCAGTAAAAAATTATGAGACATACAAATAAATAGGAAAGCGTGACTCATACACAGAAAAAAAGCAGGGAACAGAAGCTGCCCGTGAAAGGAACAAGATGTCAGATTTTAAAAAGACATAAAAGTAGCCATTATAACACGTTTAAAGAACTAAAGGAAACTATGCTTAAAGCATAAAAGAAAGGTATATCTCTCCATATCTTGATGAGGTAATAATGTCTTATCAAAAAGAGAATAGAAAAAAAGATAAAATTATTATTTTTTTAAATGAGTCAAATGGCAATCGTGTAGTTGGAGAGTAAAATAAGCAAAATTGTAAATCACTAGAGGGGCTTGACAGTAGATTGGAGCTGGCAGAAAAGAGAACTAGAGAGCCTAAAGATAGATCAATGGAGATTATGCAATCTGAAGAACACAGAGGAAAAAAAGAATAAATAAAAATGAGCAGAGTCCCAGAGAAATATGAGACATTTTCAAGTGCACTAGCATAAGCTTAATGGGAATACCACTAGGAGAGGGGAGAGGGAAAGTACAAATAAAAATATTTGAAGTAAGAAAGGCTGCAATCTTCCTAAATTTGATGAAAAACATTAATCTGCACATACCCCGAAGTTCAAGAAACTCTAAGTAGGACAAATGTAAAGAAATACACACCTATATACCCACAACTATATCTATACATCATAGTTAACATGTTGAAAGATTAAAAACATGGAGCAAATTTTGAGAAGAGGAAGAGATAAAAGTGATCATCATGTAAAAGTGATACCTAAACATTAATAGTTGACTTCTCATCAGAAACAATGGATGTCAAAAGGCAATTTAAAATGCTAAAAGTTCAAAGATATGAAATCAACCTAAATGCCCACCAACGGCAGATCGGATAAAGAAAATGTGGCATGTCTACACCATGGAATACCGTGCAGCCATAAGAAAGAGTGAAATCATGTCTTTCATGGGAACATGGATGGAGCTGGAGGCCATTATCCTTAGGAAACTAACATAGGAACATAAAACAAGATACTACATGTTCTTACTTGTAAGTGGAAGCTAAATGATGAGAACTCATGGACACAAAGAGGGCAACCACAGACACTGAGTTTTATGTAAGGGTGAAGGGTGGGAGGAGGGAGAGGATCAGAAAAATTAATTATCGGATACTAGTCGTAGTACATGGGTGATTAAATAATCTGTACAACAAACCCCCATGACATTAGTTGACCTATGTAACAAATCTGCACATGCACCCCGAACCTCAAATAAAACTTCCACAGAAAAGAAAAAATCACTAACGATTAAACAATGTTCAACCCCAAGAATATCTAGCAAAATTATCTTTAAAAAATGAAAGTGAAACAAATGCATTCCAAGATAAACAAAAACTGAGAGAATCTGTTGCTAGCAAATCTGTCTTACAAGAAAGTCTAAAGAAAGTTCTTCAGACATGAAAAAAGAAAGCATGGTAGTAAAGATAATGATGTAGCATAAAACAATATGTATATAATTGTATTGTTGGGCTTATAGCATATATAATATACTTGATGATAGCAGCACAATTATATTGGAGTAAGGAGCAGGAGCGTAGTTATGTTGGAGTAAGAAAAGAATACCAGATTTTAACTAATATCCACAGGATTAAATGAAGGGATGAAAAAGATAAATAAGAAGATTAATGTAACAATCTCCTAAAATATATATACTTGTTCTCATGTCTCTTTGGAATTTATTTAGAAAACACAATTATAACAATGTATTGTGCTTAAAAGACGTATGGACATAATATGTATAATGATCATAGCACAAAAAAGAAAAGAGAATTTCACTGGAACAATGTCAGTATAAATCTAAAATAGAGTCATGTAATGGGACATAATTGAAAGTCCAGAAATAAACCCTCATATTTACTGTCAATTGATTTTTTTACAAGAGTGCTAAGATAATTCAATGAGGAAATGATAATCTTTACAACAAATGGTGTTGGATAACTGGATAGTCACACGCAAAAGAATGAAGTTGGACCTTTTCCTCAAAAAATTACCTCAGAATGGGTTCTAAGAGCTAAAACCATACAACTCTTAGAATAAAACAGAGAAATAAATTTTTATGAACATGAGTTAGGCGAAATACAACACCAAAACAATAGTGACAAAAGAAAAAATAGACAAATTAGAATTTGCCATAATTAAAAACTTTTGTGCCTCAAAGGATACCATCAAGAAAGTGCAAAGATACCTTATGGAGTGTGAAGAAATGTTTGCAAATTGTTTATCTAATAGGAGAATTATATCTAGAATAAATTAAGAAATCTTACAACTCAAAAATAAAAAAACAAATAACCCAATTTTTAAAATAGGCAGCAGATACAAATAGATGTTTCTCCAGAAAAAAATCTGTGAATGATAATAAGCACATGAAAAGATACTCAACATAATTATTCATTATGGAAATGCAAATCAAACCACAATAAAACAGAGGGCATACCTCACTCATTCTACTGTGTTTTGCTTTATGTTTCTTCAAAGAGTTGTGGCAAGCCGTCATCCAGCAAGTTTATTGACACTATTTTTCCAAAAGCTCACTTTATATCTCTGTATCACGTTTTTGTATTTCTTGCAATACTTTGAACTTTTAAATTATTATTCTATCTGTTATGGTGATCTGTAATCAGTCATGTTTGATGTTACTATTGTAATGGCTTGGGGACACTAGGAACCACCTATACAGGACAGGAAACTTTATTGACAAATGTTGTATGTGTTCCAACTGCTCTACTGACAACCCGTTCTCCATTTCTCTCTTTCTCTGGGACACAATATTGAAATAAGGCCAATTAATAATCCTACAATGGCCTCTTAGTGTTCAAGTAAAAGGGGTAGCTATAATGCTATTATACACTTCATGGACTACAGAATAGTGTAAACATATATGTTATATGCACCAGGAAACCAAGAAAATTGTGTGACTTAGTTTATTGCAATATTCACTTTATCATGGTGGTCTGGGACTGAACCCACACTATCTTGATGGTATGTCCCTACCACTTCACATCCACTAGAATGACTAGAGCCAAAATGCAGACAATAATAAGTGTTGATGAGGAGAAACAGGAACACTCATATACTACAATTCCACTCCTATGTATATAATCCTACATATATATCTACAAGAAATGAAATGTATGTACACGTAAAATCTTATACACAAATGTTCATGGAAGCACAGCTTATAATAGTCAAATAGTGGAAACCACCCAAATGTCCATCAACTGATAAATAGACAACAAGAATGTCCTACAACCACACAACAATGTATTATTCAGCAGTAAAATTGAATGAAGTACTAATACATGCTACAACATGATGAACCTTGAAAGCATTCTGTTAAGTGAAAAAACATGGTCACAGGGTTGGGCGTGGTGGCTCATGCCTGTAATCCCAGCACTTTGGGAGGCTGAGGCAGGCGAATCACGAGGTCAAGAGATCGAGACCATCCTGACCAACATGGTTAAACTCCATCTCTACTAAAAATACTAAAATTAGCTGGGCCTGGTGGCACATGCCTGTAGTCCCAGCTACTTGGGAGGCTAAGGCAGGAGAATCACTTGAACCCAGGAGGCAGAGGTTGCAGTAACTGAGATCGTGCCACTGCACTCCAGCCTGGTGAGAGAGTGACACTCTGTCTCAAAAAAAAAAAAAAAAAAAAAAAAAAAAAAAAAAATATATATATATATATATATATATATGGTCACAAAAGATCATATATTGTAGGATTGAATGTTTATAAATTATCAGAATAGACAATTCTATAGAGACAGAAAGCAGATTAGTGATTGCTCAGTGTTAAGAGAAATGGGGAAATGGGGAGTGGCTACTAATGGGTATGGGGTCACAGGAATATTTCAAAATCAGATTGTGAGATTGTGGTGATTGTACATGTCAAATGGGTAAATTGTATGGTATGTGAGCTATATCTCAATAAAACTGTTTAAAAACTCTATTACTGGAAGTCTATCACTAATTATTCCTGTCTTACAATGAGGAGATTAGAGCTCAGAAATGGAAAGTGGTCACTCAATTCCACATAAGCAAAAACTACCAGAAATAAGTTTGAAACTTAACTTCATCCAAAAGCTAGTGCTCTTTCCACATCACCAAACTGTACACCAAATATGTATAATATGTACTCTGCTAATTTATATTGTTTTGTATAAAGACCAAAACATCGAAAAAAAAACCTTTTAGAAAAACAAGAATTGGGAGAGTGAAGCAGCTTCATGCTCTTAACTGAAGCAAAGCAGACAAATTTTCTCAGTTATTATATAAAATAAGTGTTTATCAAATGTAACGTTGGATTAGGCATGTTCGTGAGGGTGGTGAGGTAAACTCAGATAAAACCTATCCCCTGACTTCAATGAGTGTTGAGTAATATCAAACACAAAGTGCAAACATGTGCTATGATGAAGTCACACTCCGGGAAAATACAGAGAGGAGGGATCTGCATCAAGTAAGTTATTTTCTAAGTGACATTTGGGCTGACTCTTAGAGGATACACAGGTTTTTAGGTAATTTTTTTTTTAAAAAAGTATTTTCTAGTTAAGGAGTCTTAGTCAGTTCTCCTCTCCAGAGTTCTGACTCAGTAGATGAGCAGACCCAGGAGTAGAAGATGGACATTAAACTACCATCTTAATTACTAATAAAGCTATTTGCAGAATATGATTTAAGTTTGTGCCCAAGTGGGCTTGCTGAGTCATCACCTCTAAAATTGCATGAATTTGCAAAAACAATGAGTTATCTATTGCTATGTAACAAATTAGAAAGCTTAGAGTGTTAATGTTTCATTACTTCTGATGACTCCATAGATTGACTGGGCTGTTCTACTCCACGTGGTGTTGATGCAGATATTCATATTGTCTGCATTCAGGTGGCAGACAGGCTGGGCTGGGTGGCCCAAGAGGGCTGCCTTACATGTCTAGAGCCTTAGGGCTGGATTTGGCCATGATGCTTTGGTTGTCCTCTACATGGTCCCTTCATGTGGAACTTCTTCTCACACTCCTTGTGTCTTTGGCAAGATAGGCTGGATTTCCACACAACATGGCAAATAGATTCCACGAGGGGAAAAAATGGAAGCTGTCGGGCCCTTTAAGGTCTAGACCTAGAACTCATAAAGCATCAGTAACATGGTACTTTGTTAGTGTAAATAAATCAGAAGTCCAGCCTGGATTTAAGAAGTGGGGAAATAGATTTTAATTCTTGATGGAAAAATAGGCAAGCATGTGCAGGAAGAGGAGGAATATGTTGGCAGCCTATTTTAGGGGATGATCCCAAACAGACTTATACATGTAGTCATAGATATGGCTGAAAACACCAGGTCTTTATAACCCGTGGATACTGATTGCATGGCAGAGAACAGACAGAACAAGTACCCTCTATAGACGAGTGGATTCCAAACAGAGAGGAAGGAAGGCACTGCTCCAAGACTTCTAATTCCTTCTCCCAAGTTCACCAATCAAATGAGTTCTCCTCCCCAGACCTGGAAGGAGTAAGGGAGTGGAAAGGGGACTAGAGGGTTTCTCAAGTAGCGTGCTGTTCATATGGAAGCATGAGGACTGAGGAATAAGTGGTTCACCACGATGCTGAGCAGAAGTCACAGAGAACATTTGCAAAGCCAAACATTAGAAGGTGTACATGAACTCTACAACTTCCCATTAGTCAGCATGGCTTGGAAAAGTGCCAGGATGTTGCTGTCCAGAGCAAAAGGAAAAAAAATAAATGAGGTTTCTTTTTCTGCGATGATCTCACCAATACCTCAGCCGACGTGCTCAACTCCATGGTGGAGTTATTTGAGAGTTATCTGTTCTTCTTCTTCTAAAATAGGATTTAAGTTTGAGTACATACTTATGAAACCTGAAGATGGTTATTTTAAAGACAGATGAGAGCAGGGCCTATACTGTGGAGGGGTATAGAAATTACAGAGACAGAAAACCCCCCAGAGCCATGGCCAAGTCAGGTCCTAACCCTCAGGCTCCTTCCATCCTGTGCAGAAGTACTAAGGATGTGCACGATTCCATCATCTAATTAATGCAGCAAATTCTGAAATGCTGTTGATGCTCACTCTTAATGAGTACATACAGTAAGGCAGGATGCTTCCATTTAGATATGCTAATGAATGTAATTGTAATTTTAATCCATCTTCTCTCCAAAGCAATTGAGGTTTCACAACCTAGAAAAAATAGTGGGAGATTAGGAGTATCAAAAATGGGCTTTCTCCCTGAGGTAATTCACCTGAAACAAGAACCCTCAGGTAAAGAAAAAAAAGAAAAGAAAAAAAAATTAAAACTATAAATCACCATTTGGTGCAGACTAGAGAAGGATTCTTGTCCTCATTTTGGAATCCCACTGGGCCTAGAACACTCTGTGTTCAAGGACTCTCAAAGTTGTTTGTTCTTTTTGTTTGTTATTCCTTCCTTTGAGTTTATTTTTAATGGTTGTTGATTATAAGAACAATGAATTTGAAAGCATGATAGAACTGAATTAGGATACAAACACATAAACAACTATGTTGCATTACTAGCTGGGATTGGGGGTCACAACAACAGAGATTAAGATAAAGGGCAGACACGGGTTCTGTAGAGTCCAAATAACCAGGGTACCCTCTTTTAGAAAAAGAGTTTAAATTAAGAATCTAAAAATTAGTTCCTGGGCCTCAGAATGGGTTGAGATAATTGAGAGTCTCAAGGCTTAAGTTTTATTGGTTTCATAATAAATTGACCTCTGTTGGAAATATAACCTTGTTAAATATAATATATCTTCTGATACTTTATATTGTTTTGTATGAAGAGGAGCGGTTTTTCCATCATTGACATATGTGTTTTGTAGCAGAGAAGAAGAATTATAGAGGATAAGAGGCTATGTTACTGACAGGTGAGTTAATTTGCTAGTGCTGTTATAAAAAAGTACCACAAACTAGGTGGTTTAAACAAAAGAAATGTACTGTCTCATAGTTCTGGATGCCTGGAGGCAAGATCAAAGGGTCAGCAGGGATGGTTCCTTCTGAGGCTGTGAGGGAACTGTGAGGGAGAATCTGTTCCATGCCTCCTGCTTTAGCTTCTGGTAGTTTACTGGCAATCTCTGGCTTTGCTTGTGGACAGATCACCCCAATCTCAGCCTTCAACTTCATTTAGTGTTCCCTGGGTGCATTTCTGTCTCTGCCCAAATTTCCCCTTTTTGTGAGGATACCGGTCATACTGGATTAGGACCCACCCTACTGACTTCATCTTAACTTGATCATCTACAGAGATCCTATGTCTAAGTAGAGTTAAATTGACAGGTACTAGGGGTTAGAACTTCACTATCATTTTGGAGGACACAATTCAACCCATAACAACAGGTGACAAGATATTGATATAAGAACTAACTTAAGAAATTAAATGTTGCTGGGTAAAACCCAGTATACCGCTTACATCCTATTCTAATAAGTGAAAATGTGTTTAGAAAATGTCAGAATTGTAGCAACAGAAAACCAACTTGGGAAGAAAACCTAAGTAATTCCTTCCATTCTATACCTGGCAGACTTCTATGGCTCCTTCAAATTGTTCAGGCATCACCTTCTCTGAGACACCATTTCTCACTCATGTAACCTCTGTTTGTTCCTCCAGATCCACCTTTTTCAACCCTGCCTGGCCTCAGCCTGAAAAGGTTGACTTCATGGGCTACATCAACTGGGCTCCTAAGTCCTTTAGCTTCAGGCTGGGTTCAGCACATGGGGACTCCTAAGCGAAGACTGAAATAGGTAGGTGGGTAAGGTCTAAGGATGTACACCCAGCATCCTTCCTGTGAACTCACCTCTGGCTGTGTCTCTCAAATGAAGCATACTGTTCCTCTCGAGTTCTCTGATTCTACATCTTTTTCCCTTCAGGCCCTGGACCCCTTCCTTTCTCTGGTCCCTTTCTTTCCTGTTTGGATCTTGGGTGTAATAGCTCAGGTTCCACTGAGCCATGGATGTGGGTTCTTTGCCCTGTGTTTCTTTACAACCATCTTTTTGTTTGTTTCAGAGCTACTCTTTTAAATGACCCATCTGTTTTGTACTGGGACCCTGACTCATACATCCTCCAGTCAGCAAATTTAATCACTTTCTTCTCTATCCTACCAGTGGATTAAACTTAATATCTAAACAAACATACTGTATTGCACTATGTACATGTAATGGTATTCACAGCCTGACTCTCCTACTAGGTTAAGGGGAGACAAATATCAAGTGAAACCACTGCCGGAGCACCACTGAGTAACAGTGATATCCAGTCCTTCCAAATAAGAATTTATATACCAGTTATCATCGCTAAGTCTGAAATCTGATTACATTTGCCTTCCCTCTTTCTTCTTTCCCCTGTTTCTGGCAATTCACCTCTAAAAGCAGCTGATCTAGCAATTTTCAAGTTCATTTCGGGATAATGGGTCTTCCCTACACAGCACATTGTTTATCAAAATAAAGTAATGGAGAAGACATAATCTTAGTGACAAGAGTCCCAGTCTTAGGAAGTATTAGCTTCAGTTCACATACTTATATCTGAAAGAAATTGTACTGCCTTTGCCATAAATCAACTCATTTCATAGGCTTAGAGGAAAAATTAAACTTAGTCATTTTCTGAGTTCTACTTGTAGAGTTTTGCACAGTGGCCAGGTATTTGAAGGGGGTGTTATGGAACTAGTTATGGGTCACTTGTCTACAGAGTTACTGCTCACACTTCTGCTGTCCTAGATGCTCTCTGTTCTTTCTTTTCTCTCTCTCTCTTTTGAGACATAGTCTAGCTCTGTCATCCTGGCCAGAGTGCAATGGTGTGATCATAATTCACTATTGCCTCGCATTCCTAGGCCCAAGTCATCCTCCCACTCAGCCTTCCAAGTAACTGAAACTATAAGCATACACCAGCACACTCATCTAATTTTTAAATTTTTTGTAGAGAAGGATCTCACTATGTTGCCCAGGCTGGTCTTGAATTCCTGAGCTGAAGCAATTCCCCACATTAGCCTCCCAAAGTACTGGGATTACAGGCATGAGCTACCCGGCCTGACCTCTCTGCTCTTTCTATTTCAGGTTTGGGGCCTGGAATACTTCTGCAAGGCTTTCCCTGCACTTATAGAACTAACCATAGCCACAAACCATTTCTTTCTGGATTCTTCTTCACCATCGAAGCTACATGAAAGTTCTATCCCAGTCTTCCCTCTTTCTTCCCTTTTAAATCTCCAACCTTCAGTCACAGGAATATCTCTTTCCTTTTTGCGTTTTTTACTAAGATATCTTGTCTATGTCTCAGTCATCTTTATCAACTGTTTAATATATCTGCTAAGGTGCCCTAAAGTCTTAGTATAATGGAACAGAAAAGCCACAGAGAATTAGGGCTTCAACTTTGAGCATAGTGACACAGGAGCAAGCAGGAAATAAAGGGTAAAAAATAACCTTTATGGCGATTAGCATTTCAAAATATTATCCTACCATCATACATTGATCTGGGGAGAAGTTCCTAAGGAGAGACATGAACACACATAGCTGGAGAGGGCAGTGTGGTTGTGTCACCATTTATATCAAATTGCGTGATTAAAAGGGTAGAAATCCATGATGCGATTCATTGGTTTACCCAGAAATTGCCCAAGTAACAAGCAATCAGCAACCCACCTGCCATGAGCATGTGTGGAAAAGAAGCTGCCATATGCGACTGGAGAAATCCCCAGCATTACCAATGAATGACTGTTTCTTATTTGAAACTTCATGATGTACTTGCTCCAAATGGCTGCTTGCTACCATTTCCACTTTTGCCTGACTCTCCTGAATTGTCTAAAGTTGCAACTTGGTGGTTCCTCTTATCATTCCTCTTACCCACCAAACTTGCAGATTCACCAAACAGGGCCTACTTCAACTTCTCCTTTTATTCACTTGCCCAGGAATTTAGCATCTCTAGATTAGTGATTCTCAAATTTGAGCATATCTAATTACCTGAAGGGTTATTCAAATGCAGATCACTGGGTCCTATCTCCAGAATTTCTGATTTAGTAGACCTGGAAATTTTTCATTTCTAACAAATTCCCAGAAGTTTCTTTCCCCAGGTAATGTTGATCTAGCAATGCCACCAAACAAATGCTTAAGTTTGGAAATGAGATCTTTAGTCCTGCTCACTGAAGCAAAGTACTTCAGTGACAAAGAGATCACTCTATTTTTCTCTGGTAAATGACTATTTTTTCCAGCCTGTGTGCTTTGATACAGTCTAGTCACTCTGAAAATTTAAGAATTTTATTCTCTAGAGTCACTTTCAGGTCAGGGGATTATTTATTCAATAAATATTTAGTAAGCACTTACTTTCTGCAGTAGATATTATGAGATGTATTAATATGAGACATATCCTCCATGAAAGAGGCAATACTGTGTTGTCAAAAGCATATAACTCTGTAAGTCTCAAAGTTGAAGTTAAAGCCCACCTCTGCTCTAAGACATTGATTCTGGTTAGAGTTAGTCACAGAAGAAATTTGTGCAAGATGTGGAAGCAGCAGCCATTATGCTCAAATTTTGCTGTAGGGCAACTGTTGCAGCTTGTTCACGTGTCACTCATCTTGTGTCTCACTTCATAGGAAAAACGCAGCAGCCAGTTTGTAACTCTTCTGATTCCCATGGAATCTCTTCCTTCAACTTCTCCAAGACCTGGCCCAGGTGCTTGTACATACACCTGGTGAAAAGCTCCAGGTCTTTTTGTAGCACACTATTCACTCCATTCAGGTTGGAGGCAGTGAGACACAGATGTGAGTTCTAATTTGTCTTTATGGGATCCATTTTGTTCTTGGCTTCCTATCTGTCCTGATTTTCTCCCATTTTATGTGATCTTTTCTTAGGCACCATTGTCCCTTATTACCTACAGTGACTTCCATCCCACACCCAAAGAAGCAATGACTTTCCATAGAACTCTTTATAAGCTCTCCTCCGTACTTAAGGCGTAATCTCTATCATAAATTCCTTATTCCACATCACTCTTAGTGGTTCTGCTTCTCTATAAAAACATGACTGAGGCCAGACATGTTGGCTCATGCCTGTAATCCCAGCACTTTGGGAGGCTGAGGCGGACAGATCACTTGAGGTCAGAAATTCGAGATCAGCCTGGCCAACATGGCAAAACCCCATCTCCACTAAAAATACAAAAATTAGCTGGTGTGCTCCTGTAATCACACCTACTGGGGAGGCTGAGATTTATAGGAGAATCGCTTGAACCCGGGAGGCGGAGGTTGCAGTGAGCTGAGATCTTGCCACTGCACTCCAGCCTGGGTGACAGAGTGAGACTCCAACTCAAAAAAAAAAAAAAAAAAAAAAAAAAATGACGTAGAGCCATCACTCACATAGACAATGATAAGAATGCTGTTCTTTAGAGTTTACAGTGCACGACCTATGCAATCATATACATTAGCCCTGCTCTAATATTTAAGATCTAAATGATCTTGGTCAATCTACGGAACTTTGCCTCATATGGAACTTCAATTTGCTAACACAGATAAAATGTCCTGACCACTCTAACTTAATGTAATCATCCCATCTCTGTTGTTGTTCTCTATACTCTTATTCTGTTTTATTTTCTACGTATCACCACTCTCCAAAACATGCATTTATTGCTTTGTGTACATGTTTATAATCTGCATGCACTAAAATGTAAAATTCATAGGGGGAAGGTGTTTTATCTACCATGTTTACAGCAGTATCAGAAAACACATGTTCTTACCTCTAGAACATGCCTTGATACTCATCAAATATGATGGCTGGCTGAAATTGAAGCCATCTAGCTTGGCCGATTGAACCCATCCTAACGTGAATTAATGACTAAATTAATAAATGAATAAAATTCTTCAAGGAATGGCTAGTTCATGGTGATAACTCAATGTACAATAGTATTATTTTTTTAAAAAAATTGGAAACTGATAATGGAAATGAGGTCACCATTAGCAACAATATCCAACAGATTGTGATATATTCCATAAAAAAATGGTACTATAGAATTTGAGAATACGGAAAAGTCACTTGTAGTTAAGTAATAAACCAAGGCTTTGTGGATAAGGAGACATTTTGTAGGGGCAATAATTTTAACTGGAGAAAGCTAGATGGAAGAGTGGAAAAAAAGAGGAGCAAAGCAGGTGTTTAGCAAAGCATAGGTTGTGTTGAAATAATAAATGGCCTTTTTTTTGAAATAATAAATGGCCTTTTTTTAATAAGAATATAAAGTTCTTAACAAGACATTTATGGAAGTTAAATGAGATAAGATAGAAAGGAAAATGAGGACCAAATTATGAAAGCCTTTTATTTACTCTCTCAATACTTAAAATTTCATTTTGTGGAACAGTATTTCACTAAATGCGTGCTCCACAGAGGACTAACACTAGCTATTCAAGACACTTTAGAAAAAAAAAAGCATTCATGGTCAAGTACCATATCCTTTATCTTCCTCTTGGAGTACTGTAAGTACATTACCATATTTAAGATTCAGAGAGTCCTGAAGTAAAGGGACCTATTTAGTTTTGTTTAGCCCATGATTCCCATATTTGCTGATGGAAAATTTTCCATGCAAAATGCACAGTGATATCAAGCAGAATTAGCATCTGTTGGATAAAGTTTGAGAAGCACTCTACCAACATCCTATAATAGCTGTCAAGGAAATACAGCAATATGATACATTCCTGATCATCTGGGATGTAGCCCTCTTACTTTATATAGTGAATAAAGCACAAGGTTTATAGCATGATTTAGAGTTGGAAAACAATGTATTCCAAAATAAGTCCATAGATATACTCATCTTGAAATGGCAGATAATAAATGTGAGTGTTGGAGGAATAAATACAGAGAGAACAGTTATGAAACTTCTATATTTGTCTGAAAATAAGACAGTGAAGCTTTGGATTATGGGTTAACAGTTGAATGCATAATGCATTCCTTCATCCCTTTTCCACACTCATTATCTGGCCCAGGCCAGCTGAGAAACTCCATGAAACCTGGAGGCAGGGTGATGCTATAGTTTCCAAACTTTTTTTTTTTTTTTTTTTTTTTTTTAGAGAGAGTCCTGCTCTGTCACCCAGGCTGGAGTATAGTGGTGTGATTTCATCTCACTGCAGCCTTGACTTCCCAGCTCAAGCCACCCTCCCACCTCAGCCTCCCGAGTAGTTCTAAACAGTTCTTGAGACATGAGGGCGTGTGTCAGAAGGTCAGAGCTGGGAGAGCGAATTTAAACCAGGTGACAACACAAGAGGGCTAAAAGAGAAGACTCAAGCGGAGGATGAGGTGTGATGCTAAATAAAAAAGTGGTGAAGGAAATAAGGAGAAGAGAAATGAGAAGTCACCGGTTAGACAAATGGAGATAGTCTTGGGGAGCCCAGGAGATACACAGATGCTATTAGGATACAATTTAACATAGTGACCAAAGCCAGGTTAATTTGAAGGGACAAATGGCAGGAATCAGAGGTTAAAGGCATTAAGGAGGAGCATCCTTATAATTTGGAGGCTGACTAAGGTGGAAACAAACACAATCTTTCAGGAAAATGGGCTTTTGTCAAGGAGCCTGGTGGATAATTTGTATTCATTACTCTTCTCCTTAGAAAGAGATGGGAATTTTGCTGAGCAGACATGGAAATGGACTTAGACATGGAAAGTTGCCTGGGTTTTCTGTCCCAGTGTAGAAGCTAGCCTCCAGGAAGAGAAGCAGTCCACTTCTCTATATTTATCTAAGTCCCCAGTGGCTGTATCTGTATGAGATCTGCTAGCAGAAGAACGTCAACTTTCAGTTAATGGCCACTTCCTTGAGTGTGTTGTGTAGATCTCTGTAGACACAGTTTCAGGCTTAGTACTACTATGTAATAAGAGTTCAATAAGTATTTGATGCTCGAATAAAAGAAGGAAGAAAGAAAAGAAGGAAGAGAGAGAGAAAGGGTGATCCTGCCCAAGTTCAGAGAACGTATAAAGATTACCTAACAACATGAGGGTTTCTATTAAAACCTAAATACATTATGTAAAAGCCTAGTGGCAAAGGGATGATCTTACAAATTTTCTCTGACTTTTGGAGGTACCAAATAAAAACCAGTTTATCTTTCAGGTGCTTCCTAATTCTTCAGCGTTACTATATAGTGTAAACAAAAGGCAATTTGTGCATTTGCATGACTGAGTCAACTTTCAAAGTCTATTTTCTGGTGTATTTGCTGTGAGTGATAGGACCACTCTGAACAAGTACAGACAGGCACATCTAGGTAGAAATAGAAATAATCAGAAAAATCAGACAAAGAAGAGAAAGACATGGCCGTCAGATGAACTGGATAATATTGAGGAGAGGATGGGTGTTTTGGTTCTAAAATTAGTTCAGGATATTTATACAGTTCACAGTTTCTGTCTGCATAGACACAATGAAGTGGCCTTCCTGCGATCAGATTTTCAAAGAAAAAAAAAGCAATTCTTATTTGTCATTAACATTTGCCTAATGCATAGTGTCAGTTGACATTAAGAAAAGTTGTTCAGGTAGAGTTAGGGTAGACTGAATTCTTTGAGGGAGGAGAAAGAAAACTGGCTTATTCCGGTACTAAGGTAATTTAAAAATCCATAATAAATAAAGTAATGAGATTTTCAGAGAATCACTTAAGCAGGAAAAAATGGCATACAGTTACTAAATCTATAGCAGTATAAGGATTCTTTAAAAGTTTTATCTCTTAACTTACTAAACAGGAATTTTACACTTATTTTCTGATAAAAAATAAAAGTTCTATTTTTCTGATTTTGTATAGAATCAATATATTGTTTTGATATTTGTATAAATTTCATGATGAAATTAGTGTGTTGAAAATCAGCATAGCCATTGCACATTAAATGGATATTGATCTAACATTAGAAATAAAAAACAATACCCATTAAATTAATCAATAAGGACTTAATTCCTGATGAACTCAGCAGCCTAAGGTGGGGCATTTGTTTGCTTTACCCCTTTCTAAGCAAACTATTTCATATTATAGGAAATAATCCAACATTTAAAAGATTATGCTGGGGGAAAAACAGCACTCGTGAAAGCTGCAGTTTGTAATTGCAAAGTTAATTATCTTTCCTAAACCATCAGTTGTCACTTAGAGAGACCAGATTCTTGCAGACTCTCCAGGGACTGCCTTTATTTCATTCCTAATGGCTTGGGACCCACCATTTTGCTGTCTCTGAACATTTGGTCACTGAATGCACCATTTATGGAGTATTGTTTAATTAAGGACAAATTAAGAGAACTGTGCACAGAATTTAATTTCATAGGCTCTGTAAATTCTTTTAAAGAGGATACTAACTATAGGCATGATAAGTTTTCATTATCCATTTCTTCTATAAGGTATTGACAATTTATTGTTTGCAACGGTTCCAAGTTTTGTTTACTCTTCAGGGGATTTTGTTGGCACTGTACTTTTTGTGCTTCACAGAAATCCTATGGATGCATCCAATTCTTTATTAACCCCTTCCACTCTGAATCACCCAGATGCAGAAGCTCACATGTTTGAAAGATCGCATTTGGCTTTTGTAAAGACCAGGGATTTATGGTAAGGGTCAAATGAGAACTGCCATCATTAAAACATGTGCTTAATGTTTTAGATCTTGGGGTATAAAACATCCCAAGTTGATAGTCATTCATTCATTCTTTCATTTGGCAAATATTTATTGACTGCCTGCTATGCTCCAACAAATATTCTAATGGAGAATGTACCATTTACTAAGAAGTAGAGGAGTTCTGAAATATTTTGGTGCTACAATTTTTTTTTTAGAATAAATTTGCACCAGAATCCCCACTGCATCTTCTGAAAAGTCAAGTATACATTATAAAATTGTAAAAACCTTTTGATAGAATAATTCTGCATTTGATATGAGGTGGATATTACAGATCTTATTGTCCAAATTCTCATATGTTACTGATGAAGATTATGGTTTATAATATAAAATGAGCCAACATTTCTAACAAAGGCTCTTAACTTATGAACCCTTCCTCTACTGCAGAGTTATCTCTAAAGAGGAGGGACAATAGAATCATAATTTTGTAGATCTAAGAGTAGAAAGACCTTGGGTCTTATTTCTGCTTTAACCATCCAAGTGAAATCAAGTCTCATCAGAATGTCTTCTTCCTTTCATAGATCAGAAGCATAAAGAAGGGCATTTGCATCATTTGCCTAGGTGGAGAGGCCTGAGCAGCCCTTTGAAGAGGCCTCTTGTGACACCTCTGGTCATGGGGGAGAGCCAGATGGAGGCAGGATGTCATTCCAAGAGACAGTGAACATCAAGAAAACATGTAAGGACAAGGAGAAAAGCCTCAGGGTGAGGTCAGATGGGGGACTTTAGCTCAGTGGAAGGAGGATGATTTAAACCTTGATTTAGAGGGATTCAACTTAGCACAGGCCCTGTCTCTGCTGCTGCTGCTGCACTATGCTTCGGAGACAGAAAACCTTAGTGAAATTCAGAGTGTCTGGGCCAAATGTAGCCTTCCGATATTCTACAAAGCCACATCCTCACAGCAATTGATCCTCAGTGTTCATTAGACCCACAGACTGCTCTCGACTCCCTCAATCCAGAGAATTTATTTTTAACTGAGGGAGACTACCTCCTTCAACTCCAAACTCCTCAATTAACATAAGCTTTTGATGAAAAACCCAAGAGGTATATTGCAAACAGGCATTAAAGCAAAGAGCACAGGACCTGTTTTAAGCATAATAAAAAAGACCAGGTGCAGTGGCTCATGTCTGTAATCCCAGCACTTTGGGAGGTCGAGGTGGGCAGACCACAAGGTCAAGAGATTGAGACCATCCTGGCCAACATGGTGAAACCTCGTCTCTACTAAAAATACAAAATTTAGCTGGACATGGTGATGCGCGCCTGTAGTCCCAGCTACTCAGGAGGCTGAGGTAGGAGAATCGCTTGAACCCAGGAGGTGGAGGTTGCTATGAGCCAAGGTTGTGCCACTGCACTGCAGCCTGGTAACAGAGTGACACTCCGTCTCAAAAAACAAACAAACAAACAAACAAAAAAAGAATGTAATAGGAAGAAAATACAGGCAAAATAATAGCAACAACAATAGCAGCAACGAAAAAAACACTAAAATTATAAATTTAATGTAAACAAATGAGCTTTTTACATCTATTTACAATGTAAGGTAGTTAGAATCAGCTAACAGTAGCAAAATACTTGATAGTTGACACGGGGAGGAAATTTTTTTTTAGTTTACAGTAAGTCAGAGAGGAAGACAGTTACTAGCATAGATTCAGCAGCTGTACATTGTCAGGGTCAAGAACTCTGAAATATATTAACTTCCTCCATGTGGTCACAATATGGCTGCTACAAATCTGGCCATTACATCCTTATTCAAGAAAGAAAGAAGGGAAAGCTGGTAGAAGAGTGGTATCATCCCATTTGTAAAGAAGAACATTTTCCCCAAGAAACTATCTGTGAATTTCTGCTCACAAAACTCATTGCTTAAAACCAAGTTCATTCTTGGCTAAAAGAAAGGCTTAGAACATGAACATTTAATAGGGCTCATTGCATCTTTGTTACCAAGAAAGAACAGTGAATTGAATTTTGAGTAGATAACCAAGACTGTCTCTAGCAGTGGTATAGCATCTTCTTATTTATAAAATAGTTTCATAGCAAAGAATGATCCCGACTGCAGGGATAAAAATCATTTAGGGGCAATTATTAAAAAGTTGATAAAGACAGCCACAAGTGAACCTGTCTCAGAAATGAAAGTCTATCTTGTATAGAACAAATTTTGGAAAGGCCCACATCCATGATTTGGAGACTCGTATTCCTACACAAAAGCACTATACCCTTGTTAATATATGTTTATTTTTATGTATCATGTTTGGAGCATGTTTGTAGAATTTCTATGCTTTCAAGGTAAAACTAGGATAAGAGAAGGAAAAGGATATATCTAAAAGCACCTCAAATTCCTTCTGGCCCTATTTTCTGACTATTTTCATCTTTTGAATAATCCTACATAGTTTCCAGCATATGGAATCCCGAAGTTTCAGCATAATTACAATATATGAGTATCGCTTTGTTATTATAACAATCTAATCTTACGTATTTTCCCTCCAAACTGAAAAAGTCTTTGTTTTATAGGGATACTGCTGTTCTTTACAAAGTCAACTTCTGGCTAGCAGCCCTTCACTCATCAGAAAAAAAAAGATTAAAAAAAAAAAAAGCAATGTGTGTGCACGCACACATGTGCATGCATGAAGTGGGGCCAAGACAGATTTTATAAAAGCCTGGATCATGCAACACAATGTAGGGGACTAAATCCTCGCGATTTACATTTTTACCGTCAGATGAAATAACAGTATAAATGTTTGGATATAAGAAATAAAAACATAATAGATCCATAGACAGGTAAAACTCTGACATGTACTCTCAGATTTGCAGATGTGCACATTCAGATTTGCAGCCAGACAAAAGAAATTTTTATTATTGTATGTCATAAAGAATCTTCTAGTCATGAACTAGCTGCTAAAATATTTAGATAAGATAGAGTATATATAGAGGGAAGGAAAGGAGAGAAAAAGGAGGGTGTGACAGGGAAGTGAGGGAGGACTTGGAGGGGAAAGACTAAAGGGCTTAGAAATAAAATGTCATCTGAATCATAGCTAACATATTGCTCACCCGACACTAAAATGCTATAGAAAAATTATACCAAATCCAAAACCTGTCAAATGAGATTTAGCAACACAGTTCAGAAGTTATCCCCCATTGGGTAACTG
This sequence comes from Macaca thibetana thibetana, assembly GCF_024542745.1. Taxonomy (NCBI): domain Eukaryota; kingdom Metazoa; phylum Chordata; class Mammalia; order Primates; family Cercopithecidae; genus Macaca; species Macaca thibetana. Next base: position 29,326,285 of record NC_065579.1, read on the forward strand.
TCTATACTCTTGCAACAAACCCCGTAAGTGTTCACGGTAGTTATTCCATATGCTAAGAGTAGCATATCATTTCAGAGCTGTCAGTTTTAATTTCGGTTTTATTAATTTTACCATAAGCCTACAGACATATATTTCAGAAGGCATATATCATGAAGATCGTAAACTCCCACAAAGAAGCTGGTGATAGTTATAGGTTATGTCACAGGTTTAATGGGAATTAGATTCATCAAGAGAATAGTAAGAGAAGGTTTAATGTATATGTCAAAGCATGCATCAAGATCTAACCTGTCCACAAATTGGCAATCTAGATTGTCCAAGTGATCAAAAATACTCTGGGGAGTTATTATTTTGTATTTTTTTTTTTTTATTAACAACACATTGTGTTACAAAAATTTGGGCTTTAAAGCAAACCTCTGAGTTCCGGAAAAAGAGTTTATGGCTTTTTAAAAAGAAAATTATTTTTATTTCTAAAAGCACCACTTCTTACTTCAATATTTCTTGCGCAACTTGATTATTTTTTCAGAACCAGAATCAAATTTTCCATAGCATATTAGCAAACATCTTTCAGTCACTGATTGGCTGGTGTCTGTGGGCTTTAAAACATATAAAATGAAAGAGATATTGTCAGGAATTAAATATGGCTGAAAATTATTTGCCACTCATTCCATTGAGAGGCAGAATTTCCTCCTTCTCTCTGACTCTTGGATGACTTTGTGACTTGTTCTGTCCAAGGAAATGTACTAGGAGTGATTCTGATTAATTTTCCTGGTTGAACCTTAAGATGTTAGTCCTGGGCTGGGCGCGGTGGTTCACACCTGTAATCCCGGCACTTTGGGAGGCCGAGGCGGGCGGATCACAAGGTCAGGAGATCGAGACCACGGTGAAACCCACTCTCTACTAAAAATACAAAAAATAAGCCGGTCGCTGTGGCGGGCGCCTGTAATCCCAGCTACTCGGGAGGCTGAGGCGGGAGAATGGCGTGAACCCGGGAGGCGGAGCTTGCAGTGAGCCGAGATCGCGCCACTGCACACCAGCCTGGGGGACAGAGCGAGACTCTGTCTCAAAAAAAAACAGACGTTAGTCCTAAGCGTCTTAAAATAGACTCATCAATGAAAAGAGAATCATGAGAAATTATTAAATCTCAAATATGGCCATTTGATATTTGCTGGGTCATTTGATTACTATCACATAAGAATTTAGAGGCTGGGCCTGTAATCCCAACACTTTGGGAGGCCAAGGTGGGTGGATTACCTGAGGTCGGGAATTCAAGACCAGCCTGACCAACATACAGAAACCCCATCTCTGCTAAAAAAAAATACAAAATTAGCCGGGCGTGGTGACATATGCCTGCAATCCCAGCTACTCAGGAGGCTGAGGCAGGCGAATCGCTTGAACCCGGGAGGCAGAGGTTGCAGTGAGCCGAGATCGCATCATTGCACTCCAGCCTGGGCAACAAGAGCAAAACTCCGTCTCAAAAGAATTTAGAACCCTAAGGCTTTCACCTTTACCTCTTGGAACACTCCTCCTTGGAAGCTAGCCACCACATATGAAGTCCAGCTGCCCCTTAGACCATCCACCATGTTGCAAGGAAGCCCAAGACACTTAGGAAGAGAGAAGCTACCTGGGAAAGTGCTGTGGTGCCCAATATATAAGTGAAAGTTTCTTAGGTCTCAGCCTAAGGCCTAAGGATGAGACCTAAGAAACTTTGGCTCAGTCCTATCAATAGCTGAATGCAGCTAAATGAATGCCCCTAACTGCACCATGTAGCAGAAGTGCTGCCCAGAAGAATCCTGCCAAATTTCTAACCTACTGGATAGTTAAAATAATATATTGTTTTTGCTTAAGCTACTGTGTCTTTAAGTGGTTTGTACTGTGCAACAAATAATCTACACAGATTATCTGGATATATACGCATATGTATATGTAATGCACACATATGTTTGTAATTTTAAGATAGGTGATGCAAAATAAAAATTTAACGAAACATTGCACTGCATTTTTATTTTAAAAACCAATAAACATGGGTATATTGGGAGATGGCACAAGGTGGATAGGAAACTCAGATGAGAGAGATACTTGTTACTATGTACCTCTTCAAAGATTTTATACCATGTGATCATACTTACTCAAGGAGAGAGAGGGAGAAAAGAAGGGAAGGGGAGGGAGAGGGTGAGAATGTTTGGTTTTGGAAATGCTTTCAGGGATTATATTTTGAGCAGCCTGGATGCCAGCTCCAAGGTAGACTTCAAACAGACTCGCCAATGGAAATGTGACCATGAGAAAGCACTCAATCTCAAATATGGCCCACTGATGGACCCTTGACTCTTGCGACATAAGAAGCCCCCTAGAGCCAAGAAGAGTAACCCTATTCACTTAGATACATGTTTAAACTGAACATCTATGCTCAAAAAATCTTACTTTTATTTTACAAGCAATGTTTTCATTTTTTAGTGAAGATTCACATAAACCACCTAAAACTTATCAACTGTTCACAGCTATTTATTTAATATGGAGATAGTCAAAACAAAACGTCGCATTTACAAAGTAGGCATTTATAAGGGGCATGCACGCATGTGTGTGTGATAATTACAGTTATCTTCACTGAGTCTGACTTTTTAAGTAAGTTTTGTCGTACTAACTGAACATTTCATCAAAGAGAAAAGATAGCTTTTAAGTGGATCTTATCAGAAATCATTTTGAACTCCTCTGTCATGAAAATTGAACATGTTTTTATCCTAGGATCTTTGTTAGGCCCATGTACAAAACATAGTACCACGATAGTAAAACATGCAATTCAGCTAATGAGTATTTTAAAATGAAATGGCTAAAACAGCTTCTCAGTAGAATAAGCTAATTTCATTACAAGGCTAATCATCAAAACAAACTGATGATAGTATTCCATTAGTACTGCACTGCAAACTTCGATCTGAATATGACTCAGGAAGGTACAACTCTCCCTTCACAAAACTTTCATTCTCATTGACACACATACAGAGAAAAATTATTCCTATATACAGATACTATTGCATCAGTATTTTAAGTGTTTTAAAACATTATTTTAATGTTCTAACTTTTCAAACTTTTGAAAATTAAGAATAAAGCATTTGATGAAAATGTACCTGATACAACAAGTAATCGAAAGAATTAATGTTCACCTGTGCACAAACACAAACGTTTTAATAGCATGGTGTCTTCAACCATGTAAAAAGTTGCAATTGTGGTCACTACAAGCATTGACTTTTGAAAGCAAACATAACTTCCATCTGGCAATACAAGATTAAATTTTGATGAAATAAACATTTTACTTGGGGAGAGAATTATTAGGTTAGATTTAGTTTCAGAGTATTTTGCTGAACATCCTTTGAGGCCAAATCTACTGTGGTGCCTTGTTTGATTGTGTTTGCTGTCTTATGCTTCTTTTATATTCATGAAAGAAATTCAACAGGGTAGGTGTCACCTCTTCAGCTCCAGTTGTAGACTAAATACAATGTAGAGAAGGTCTAAGACTAGCTCATAGCAAAGCACCAAACTAGCAAGACCTATTGCAGGACCCGCCTCCCAGAGCCCAGCCTGGGTGTATCAATCCCAGCTTACCCACAAACATGTGAGAAATGTGCACTTCTGGTGTATGCTGCTGTGATTATGTGAACATCTGTTACACAGTAAGGTCTAACTGATACTACTTCTTAAAAGATGTTAGGAAGAAGGGACAAGTGGATTTTTCAAGAGCATAAGTTGAATACTTTGTATTTACACTTTTGGTTTCTAGTTTTAATTAAGCAAACACTAAACAGAAAGAAAATATCGGGAGGAATTAATCTAAACATCTGACGGAAAAAAAAATCTCACTGGGACTAGTGTTGGGAGATTGACAAGAGGGTACAGAAAAACAAAACAAAGGAAAATCACCAAATAAACAAAGTCCCACTCTAACTCATGATAACTGATGTTATCAACTGAAAATGGTATTGATCATATTCCTTTTACTAAAAATAATACTTTTCAAGTGTAGTAATTTTTGTCATTTGACTCTCATAAAATACAATTGAAGAAAACAGAAAAGATATTTTCTATCTTCATGTTATAAATCAGTCAACTAAAACTCAGAAAGGTGAAGTGTCTCATCTATTATCATCTAATGCAAAGATTTGACTCTAAGTTTTTTGTCTTCTAGGCCTGGACCTTGCCATAACAATGCTTTTTATCTCACTTTATCACGAAAAAAAAATGAAAGCAAAAATAAAGGCCTTATCCTTATCTGGAATTCAATACAGCATCTTGCCTAAGAACCATAAAATGCTGCAAAACATTAGCAGTGATTATCTAAGGACATTGTCTGTATGCTTCTTTGGGTTCATTTGGTTTTTTCTGTGGTACAGATGTGTCATCCAGGTCAATCACTCACCCCTCCGTAGTGGTTGGCCTCCTACCTAATGTTACTGACCAAAGCTGAGCCCCAGCAATGGATGAAGTCAGAAATTGGAAGAAAAGGCATGATCTTGGCTCCTATGTAATGGATTAAGCAGAAGCAAAATGCCAATTGTAATTAAAAATATATCTTGATTGTCAGTTGATATTTAGCATCTTGTCCATTAGCTTACTGGCTTGAGAGTTCACAGCCTTTGTGGTCATACCATTTGAGGGTTTTGATTTGGGCATTGTGGTAAACTACAAGCATTTGTCGGCACTCACTGGGGCTATTAATAGAACAAAATCTAAAAAGTTACGTTGTATTAGATATTTTTGTTTTGGTGTGTTCTTCCATGGGCATAACAGAACCACTGCCTTTCTCATTAACAACAAAAAAATATGCTGTGCTGATATCCTATTAGCCAAACATGGAATAAGTTGCTTAGCCAGTTTTAGCACTAGGATGATCTCTAAATAGAAGCCAGGTATTTCATTCTAAAAACCAATATCACCTACTACGTGCCAGGCATTGATGATATAAGGTTATATAATACAAAATTCCAAAAGCATTCCTTCGACTGGCTGTTTGTTAGTTTTTATGATAAGAAAATGATTAAATCCTCCTAGTCGGCTTAAATAAATCATTTGTTTAATGATTCATTCATTGAAGAAACACTTGTAGACCACCTACCATGAGAAAAATGTTCTAGAAGCTCATGCAGGGACCTTCTCCAGTTAAAACTTATGAGCTAAAATGACAGACAACAAATGCATGCATCCAAACAAAGCTCTGGAATGGTTATTCCGCTCTGAAGGCCCAGTGAAATAGATTCTTTTGTTCATGTTGGAGAGGGGGCTTTGGATCATGTGGCTGCTGCAGTGATCTTCTCAAGATCATTCTCTTCATAATTCCTTCCAGATTCTGCCGCCATGATTTATACAAAAATGGGGACAGGTACTCTCTATCCCACTTATGGCACCTTTGTCACCTGGCTGCTAAGGTAGGATTCCAAATGCCTTGAAAATCCCAAGTTTTTCCATCAAAATAATCTTTTCAAGTGTAGCCTGCATCTCTTATCCCTGTAGAGACACACTGTCAAATATGGTAGCTGCCACGTGTGGCAACTGAGCACTTGACATGTGGCTAGTCCACATTGAGATGTATCGTAAGTGTAAAATACACACAAGATTTCAAAGGCTTAGCATGAAAAATTATGTAAAATATCCCATCCATAACTTTTATATTGATTATTTATTGAAATGATGTTAGATACATTGGGGTAAACAAATTATTAAAATTAATTTCACCTGTTTCTTGTGGGCTACTAAACACTTTTTAATTACACATGTGGCTTGCATTAACATTCCATTGGACATTCTTACTTTAGAATATCAGATCTAGACCCTAGGAGTGGCTGGTTGAATACGTATGCTTTCAATTTTTTTCTCTTCCTTTTGTCACTGTCCCAAATACTGGTGTTCTAGCATCCTCCTGCTCCAACTTCAGGCAGGAATCTATTTCTCCATGTTTATCAAGGAATTAAAACACATGTCTGGGAGTGGGTCCCTTACCAACCTCTTAATACCTTCAGAACTCATTAAAGCTTAAGCAGAGCATCCTGTCGGACCTGGTGGAAGTGCAATACTATATTAGTTTTCTGTAGCTGCTCTAATAAATGACCACTAACTTAGTAGCTCGAACAAAAAGAAGTTACTGTCTTACAGTTCTGAGGTCAGAAGGCTGACACAGGTCTCACCAGACTGAAATCAAAGCTGTGTTTCTTTCTGTAGGCTCTGGGTAAGATTCATTTCTTTGTCTCTTTCAACTTTGAAAGGCAACCTGCATTCCTTGGCTTACAATCCCTTCCTCCATCTTTAAAGCCAGCAACAAGACATTGAGTCCTTCTCACATCATGTCACTCTAACTTCTGCTGCTGCCTGACCTCTTTTGAGGGCCCTTGTGATTACATTGGACCCACATGTTTAATGCAGGATAATCTCCCCTTCTCAAAATCTTTAACTTAAATCACAGCTGCAAGGTCCCTCTTACTACGAGTTCTCAAGATTAGAGTATAGACATCTTTGGGGGACAGAAAGGACGTTATTCTGCCTACCATATATAAAAAGCGTCATTTAATCAACCTAAAATAAATGCATATATTTTTGAAATTTTAAAGAAGGTTATCTTCAAGGGAATGAAAGAGCCTTGGCATCTGATGACCAAAAAGTATCACCTCGGCATATGAGGTGAGGAAGACCTTATGAATGGTACAGATAAAATATAAGTTTGGAGGTCAGTGTTTCTGGAACCCTAATAATAGTAACTTCTGCTCCACGTGATTTATGAAAATGTGTCTTGTATATGTAAGTGTTTTATATAGGGCTTAATCTTCATTCCCAGGAGACTTACTAATCAGGGTATCATTGTCTCACTAAGAATCTTTACAGAGGACTTTCAAGAAAATTCTAAATGAATCAAATAAGTTAGAAATTATATCTGGATTCCCATATTTGCCATTCATCATCTTATTTTGTAACACCTCCTTTAATGCTATCAGTACCTCTAGATCAGGGTTTCTTAATGTTGGTACTATTAACACTTTGGATCATATACTTCTTTGTTGTGGGGCTAGATTGTGGGATGTTTAACAGCATTCTTGGCCTCTACCCAGTAGATGCCAGTAATAGACACCTCCCACCCCAGAATTGTGACAATCAGAGATGTCTCCACACATTTCCAAATGTACCTTTGGGAAAGGGGATAAAATCAACCTCTGTCCAGAAACACTATTTTACATATATTAGGACACTCTAATGGAAATGGCCCTGATTCAGGTATCCCATTCCTTCAAGCCCTCAAAGAGTAAACAGTGTAACATTTTATGTATGTTTGACAGGAGTTTTTCAGAATGATTGCGTATATTACTCACTCTCCTTCCACAACAATCTAACTGCATCTCTCTATATAAGAAGAAATCACAGGTAGTAAAAAGTATGAGCTTTGGAGTCATAGAGACTTACTGTAGCCTTGGTTGACATTTCAGAACTTTAATTTTCTCATGAATGAAAGTGAGTAATACATCTCCTTTTATAAAATGTCTAGCACGGTACTCACTGGTCCCCGACAGCTGTTGCTTCCCTCTCCTCAACAACTACAGCCCCCTCACAACCCCACAAAAATCTGCTAAAATAAGAAAACTCAGAGCTCCTGTAACATCGTGGACTAACTCAATGTGTGAGTGCGTGCGTGTGTGTGTGCGTGCACACAGGCATATACACACACAACGGTAGGAAATCACTGAAATCAGAGGCACAAACTGCTCCACTCTGCTTGCAGCACAGTCTGGGTGTTCTGAGCCAAGTTTGATATTCTGGCTTGACTGTGATGCACAGGCTTCGTGATGCATCTACTCCAAAGCCGAGACTAATGGCTATTTTGGTTTATCCTGGAGTCCTTGAAGTCATATCACAAAATCCGAGAATGTTAGAACTGGAGTCACGCTTACAGATCATCTAGTCCAGGAGTTTTCAAACTGTGCATATTGAAATCCTTTAGCGTCTGCTCTGGTGGGAGGAAGTGAGGAGCTAGATCCAGCTCTGCATTTCCCAACCTCACTTCAACCGAAGTTAACACCACTTGGACCTGTTTTACAGACGTGGCTCCTACATAAAATTTGTGCGATAAAGGGGTTCTGCTGAATTTTTATGTTTAGTTTTCAAGCCGTTGATTTAGTTCAATCCCCTCATTTTGCAAAAATGAAAGTGACTTGACCTGTGTCCCTCAGCTTTGCACTTCAGCTTGCTGCTTTTCTAAGGGTCGCCGTTTTGAGAACCGAGCTGGCTTATGATCACTGTCAGACACTGCATCAACGCTCTGCAATCAGCCAAGGGCATTGTGCTGAGAAGCCATCAATTATCCCGAGTAGTCAATGAGAGTTTGCTGTTGTAAAGGGACTCAATTGAAGATAATCCATAAAAAATCAATTACATTATTATTTCTTAATTAGGGCACTTGACAATATAGCTTTCCTCAGCAAAGCCATCAGTGAATAACACATAAATACACATAAATAAAGGCTGCTTCTGTCCCACTGAGCTCCTCGAGAAGTTCACAGTGACCTTTATTACCAAACATTTTCCAGACAAGAACGTTTGCATGTTTAAGAAAATTTGCAAGCTGTTTTTCTCTGTTGGACGGAAAAATGAGTCAATCGCAAGTTCCTGTAATAATAATAATAATAATAATAATATATTTGTATATTATTAAAATATTATTTAATGTTAATATAATGCTTTCTAATTTACAAAGAGCTGTCATCTCTTTGAGGCAGTGATGAGCTTGACTCTATACCTTGAAGGAAGCCAGTATGTCCTCACACCAACAACCAATAAGGAAGTGCCTCATCATATGAGAACACTTTCATGAATCTCCATTCATCCCTGATCTTACACCATTTCAATTTCTAAGTCAAGGCTTCATCTCTCATCTGTAGCCTTGAAAGAGTCCTTTGGACTTGGTATTGATTTTATTTGTTCATCAACCTTTGCCTGATTTATGTGACAGTCATTGTAGAAACAAAGATTGTGGATGTACAGAGTTTATACTCCAATGGACAGGCAGTTATAATACAGTGCAAACCTCAAAGCTCTACAGGAGTCTGAGGGCACTGAGTAGAGTATCTTACTCATGCTTAGAGAAGAAGAGAAGGCTTTCTAAAGTGAATTACCAGCTAAGCTGAGACTAGAATGATGAATAGGAGTTAACAAGACCAGGATAAAGTGAAATATCATGCGCAAAGGCCCAGGAGTAAAAGAAGCTATGGCATAATACCAGATCTAAAAGTAGATCAAAATGAGTAGGGCCCAAAATATGACTGGAAATGTTGATTAGAGCCCGATGTAGGAGTAGGGAAAGAAATAGAGCTGTGAGAAAAAGATGCTCTAGGCAAACAGTAAAGCAGAGCAGGAACTGAAAAAGTTGACTGTCACTAGTTAAGTATGAGGGATAATGGTGAGCAATTAATATGGAATCAAGAACCAGACTATGGGGGACCTTACAAACATGTTAAAGAGTTTGTACTCTTCCAAGAGCAAATTCCATTCTAGTTCCGGCCCAAGAGAACTCCTTCTCCACCCAGTATTCAAAATGCATTTTATTTATTTATTTATTTACTTATTTATTTATTTTTATCATTGACTCCCTATTCCATCTTAAAATACCAATGGCTTTCCTTCACACTTGAGATAAAATCTAAGCTCCTTACCATGTCCAAGCAGGTTCTATATGCTGTCATCCCTACTTACTTCTCTCACCTCCCCTCAAAACTGTCTCTCCCTTGCTTACGTTATTCCAGTCACATGAACCTTCTGTCTGTTCCACTAGTATGTTAAATCCCCGCCTGCCTCAGGGACTTCGCACTTGCTGTTCCCACTGTCTGAAATGCTTTTCCCCTTAACATGGCTGGACTTAGCACAAATGTCATCTCAGAGAGGTCTTCCACTATCACTCTACTCTCAGATTGCCTTTAGCTTAACTTCCTATTGTGCTGTATCATATCTTTCTGTTATATTTTATTCATTGTTGTATTATTGTAATAGCTAGGGAAGGTTTACTCACATTCCCTCACCACCCCCACAATGTGGAATGACTCAAAGACAACAGAAGCATATTTCTCATATATAATAGTCCAAGACGGGTATTCCTTTCTGAAGGGTGAATTTTCTACTTGGAATAATGCGAAGACCCAGGGTACTTCCATGTGGTGCCTCTGTTCTTCTCTAAGGCTGCCATTCAACTTCTGGGAAGAGAAAGAGAAACTGGGCCTGGAAATGGCACACAGTGTTCTCTCTTACTTTCCACTGGGGAGATTGAGTCCCATGACCACACAATTAGCTATAAGGACATTACAGTATTTCTCCGTCTAGCCACTTCCCAGCAATATATAAAGAGAACAGATTTTAGTGGACAACCATCTCTGCTACAGTAGCATAATCATTATTTAAAATTACCCTGGTTATTTATCAGTTTGCTTAGTAGTACTAGTAGTAGTAGTAGTGGGAGTAGTAGTAGTAGTGGGAGTAGTAGTATATTATCTCCCATCAAAAATTAAATACTGGCATCATGAGTTCCATGATGCCAGAAATTTTTCTATCCATAGATACCATTATAGCCTCATTTCTTAGAATATGGCCTGGGAGAATAAATTATCAATAAATATGGTTTTAAAACTACATTTTTTGAGGCCAGTCTGGGCAATATAGTAAGACCCTGTCTCAAAATACATATATATACATATATGTGTGTGTGTGTGTGTGTGTATATATATACAAATTTATATTTTTATACTATATATATATTTAACAAAAGTGTTTCTGTAATTAACTTTGGTTTTCATATGCAAATCCCACACTTTTTCCACCATGGTGGTTTCTCAGCTTTCCCGTAAAGAGAAATCAAAGACGTGGTTGCCTTGTGTAGAACTGAAGATAAGGCTTAGAATTAGTGGTTTTTGAAATTTCATTTACCCAGCTCTGAAATTCTGTGTGCTCCTGATTCATTTTATAATGTAAGGAGGAGAAGGGAACTTGCTCCTGAGATGCTGGGGTAGCCTTGCATTAAATAGAACAATGACTTATATTCTTTGGTTTGGCTTAGGGTTGGGACACATTTTCAAATCTGAAATGGTCCTTAGTGCAGATCCTGATATCTTTAGGAGAGCAATCAGTTCTGCAGGGTTTTACTGCATCTCCTGGGGATGACAAGGAAACAGGACAGAAACAGACTTTGAGACAATGAAGCCTTGCAGTTATTCAAGTGTGGCTAAGTTGCAATATTTTTAATCAGCACAGCGATTGAACTGACTTTCTTGATGCAGCAACAATCCCAGGTTACTCTGTGGTATATTGAAAGATTCAATAAATATCTGTTTAATAAATATATTTAAAATATCACTAATAATTAGAAAGTATAAGTATGTAAAAATGAAAAAAAGTTGACCAAGGGAGTTTCATTTTTTGTCTTTCTTTTGTTTTCTTTCTTTTTATCTTTTTATTTTAAGAGACAAGGTCTCACTCTGTCACCCAGGCTGGAGTACGGTAACACGATCACAGCTTGCTGCAGCTTCAATCTCCTGGGCTCAAGAGGTCCTCCCACCTCAGTAGCAGGAACTACAGGTGTGTAAAACTATGGCTGGCTAATTTTTTCATTTTTTGGTTATGTTATGAGAGACAGGGTCTCCCTATGTTGCCCAGTCTAGTCTTAAACTCAAAGGAGTTTTTAAACATGCCTAAGGTCACCAATTCTACAGCTTTGAAAAATGCATAGATTATACAGGATGTTGCCACTTTAGTTACATCTACAGAACAGCAAGATTTCACCAAAATGCTTTACAAGCATTTCCCTTTTCTGGAGTCTTTGGGGTAAAGGGGTATTTTGGTACGGCTGCTTCTGAGTCACCTTCCCTTGCATCTCCATTTTTTTACTGCTCCTCACTTTTAGGTAGTAACATCTCAATCTTTATTCCTACAGCTACTATTCTTTTCCTGTCTTGGTGTCTGCCAACAAATGCCTACTATCTCTTTTATTTCCTCAAACACACCAAGGCTGCTGTATATATTAGGCTTTTACTACAAAGATAAGACATGGTGGACCAAATCAGGACCAATATAAAGGCAAACGCCAAACTCTTCAAAACTACCAGCCCAAACACAGAAGGTATCATTTCTTAAGCTCACTTGCTTTCGTCTTATCAGGACCCAGGATCATTTCTACCCACTTGCAGAAGATGTTGTGTATTAGGCTGTTCTTGCATTGCTATAAAGAAATACCCAAGACTGGATAATTTATAAAGAAAAGAGGTTTAATTGGCTCATTGTTGTGCAAGTTTTATGGGAAGCATGGTGCTGGCATCTGCTCAGCTTCTGGCGAAGCCTCTGGGAGTTTTCAATCATGGCAGAAGGTGAAGGGGGAGCAGGCACATCATGTGGCAAAAGCAGAAGCAAGCGAGGGAGTGCAGAGGGAGGGGCCACACACTTTTAAACAATGAGTAACAAATCACTTACCACTGACAGGATGGCCCAAGCCATTCATGTGGGATCCATTCCTATGATCCAAATACCTCCCACCTGGCCCCACCTCCAACACTGGGAATTACATTTCAACATGAGATTTAGGTGGGGACAAATAACCAAACTATACACCTCATCAATACTTCACTCAGTCCTCAGGTCTTACCAGTGTCCCCTTCAGAGAGTTTTCTCTGGGTGTCAGTGCTCTGCTCTCACCAGGCACAATCCTGAAGAGTGGGAGAATCAAGTTTTTCCCCTTCCCCATCTTCTAGGAAAAGCCATTATCCATTATGGAGAAGCGCCCCAGGCTCCTCACTTCTCAGGTGAAATACTCCAGGGATGTGCCACAGCCAGTACACACCAGCTCCCAAGGGCTGATAATAAATATTTGGAAATTTGGCAAGTCATTGTTTAAAATTTAAACATTTAAAAATTAATTGTATACATTTCATTTAAGCAAACAATATGAAAAACAAGAGTACTAAATACTCAAATGCATCATCTTCTAATGATTTTGCTACATTTATTAGGAAATACAATGTAACTAATGGTTTGCTACTCTGCACGCTTTCAAACCCCATGTTTAGTTATATCAGGTAGACAGTTTGAAATAGGCCACAGTAGGAGTATTTACACCAAAGGAATCAGGAAACACCACAAATCAGAACTCTTTTTATTCCCAGAGAGTAAAATATTGACCAGTCCACCCCTGGATACTGCTGAGATGCATGTTCTGTACTGGTTCCCGGAATTCCCTAGTGCAATTCAGCTCATTACCCACACTCCTGGTTACCTTCATATCCTGGTTTCATTTGCTCACTTTGCCAACCGGTGTTTCTTGAGACCACCTCAAGAGTGAATTTGTTAATTCGTTACATGTATATTTATAGTTATTTATTTGTTAAATTTGTCTCAGAGTCAGCTTCTGGGTGAATCTGCAGGAAAACACTACTGGATATTTTTATGCAATTTCATTAACCCTCAATAAACACTTCCGCCTGGACTCAGGACTAACCCTGAATATCCAAAATACCTATGTGCCCCTGATGCACAGTTTTAGCAAAGAGGTGACAGAAGCTCTGAGAATATTTTCTCCAAGAGGCGTTTCCTGATCACCCTGTCTAAAATAGTGCCCCCGCCCCCACCATCCACTGTCCTGCTTTATTTTTCTTTGTAGCATTCATCACCACCTGGCATAAGAATAGGTGCTTACTTGCTCATTAATCTATTATTTATCTCTTCCAATAGGATGTAAGTTCCATAAAGACTAGGAACTTCATTTATTTGCCTCTAATTTGTACATTTTTTTTGATACAGTTTAAACCCTATCCTACATCAACCAATCTACCAGACAAAATTGAGCCAGACATAGAGGGTATAAAGAAAAATATGATGTGGTTCTTCCCCTGAAAAAGTTATGAGGCTAATGGGAAACAAATAATCAAATAATGACAATGGACTGTGTTAAGAGGTGAGAGCAGTGGCCCAGTCTATGTCTATGGAGTCTATCTCTTTAACATCTGTCATATGTAGGTACTACTGATTCTCCGCTCCGAATGCCACACTCTCAGCTCAGTCTCTCTTCATGTACTTTCCTTCTAAATAAGTGCTCTTCCTCCAGGGATTTAAATACTCTGCAGATCCTATTAGAGTAAGCTTACAATACTCCAGCTGTGATCATGTCTTTTCCCTCATAAAAGCCTTTCAGCAGTTTGTTATTGCTTACATAAGAAATTCAAAATCTTAAACATGCTATGGACAGTTCTTTGAGGTTCTTGTATCCTCACTTACTTCTCTACTCCTTTTTAAGTGGAACTCCTCGCAGTTCTCAACATATAAAACTTTTCTTGCTTCTATTTTCCATCTAGATGATCCATCTTTTTCCCCTCATTTCCACACCTGTCATGACCACCATCACATGGTTGTTTGGGGACAATTGTCCATGGATCTCTTTCATTTCTGCATGTCCTAGAAGTGAGATACTGTCTGCCTTTGTTCTGGGCTATTCCTTCAGGGTGAATATATAGCAAATAGCCTTGGAAGATAGAGACAGTGTCTCCCTTTGGAGCAAATAATAGGTTTTCTTACTGCTCATTATAAAATAGATTTGAGTTTCCTAAGCTCAGGATCTCTCTTCTGTGACACAACCTACTGTGTGTTCAAGGGTCATCTCACCCTCTTCTTGTCTTCCTGTGGGAATTGAGGCTCAGGGAATCTTGGCAAAAAATATGCTGATATGCTGGTTACTTCTATCACTGTGAGTAACAGGGTATCATTTGTCTCTGATCGGGAAACCTTGTATTTTCTACCATCATCCATGTGACTGTGGCAGAATAACTTGTTAGCTTGCCAAAAGGGTAAAATCTTAAATTCTACATAGTCCATGATAAAGGCAAACCCTTTCTTAACTTTAAGACTTAACTAAATTATGATATTGTCAAAAGAAAACTGAGAAAAAGATGCATAAGAAAATGCTCACTTTGAGGCGTTCAAGAGAACGTATGGTAGTCTCCAAAGAGGGCCTCATTTATTCCTTTTCTTACTTTACATGAATGCTGCTCCTCACATCAAGAGATTGAGTTTAGTTCCTATCCCCGTGAATCTGAGCTGGCCTTAGTGTAGCAAAAATCATGTTCTGAGGCTTCTGAAAGTAGGTTATTAGAAGGCTTTCAGCTTCCATGGAGATGCCTTAGAAACTTGCTTTTGACACATCCCCTCTTGTCAGCCATATACCATAATATGAGAAATCTAAGCCACAAAGAATGACCACGTATAGGAGCTCTGGTCAACAGCTGCCAATGAGCTCTCAGTTCACATCCACAATCAACTATCATCCATGTAAGTGAGCCATTGTGGTCCTCCAGCCCTGTCACATCTTCCAACGACTTCATTTCCAGCCATTACCTGAGTACAACTGTATGAGAGACCGTCAGTGAGAACCTCTCGGTTAATTCTGGTCCACCAATGGTGTGATAAAAGACAATAATACATTGTTTAAACTGCCAAGTTTTGGGGTGTTTATTATAAAGCAGTAGATAAGTGGAGCAGAATCAGATTTCAGAAGGCCTGGAACACCAAATAACATACACAACAACGATTTTTAAAAGCACGCATGCAGACAAAAATACCAATGCAAACAAATTTATTTCATTCTAATCATGGTGGAAAAGACAGCAACTCTCTCAGATGATTATCATACTTAGGAAGGTTATAACATATCTTCAGACATCAACATAGCTAAAAGCAGGTAAGGTATCAAATGATTTATTTAGGGATCCCAGGTTTATGTAAAGGTTTTATTATATTGGGGATTTTACTCCTCGGTGTGACCCTGTTAGTTTTAGTTTGCCTCAGAATACAATTTATTTTTTCTGACTGTGCAAGGTGATGTGCATAGTCATACTGGAAACAGAATAAACTTACAGTTCTTCCTTTTCCAACTTACGTGAAGGCTTTCCTGCTCACTGTATTTGTTGCAACATGCATCCACATGTTATAAGATCATTTCCATTAGGATATTGGGTATTCTTAGACCTGACTGTAAAGACCCTGTAGTATAGGTTAGCAGTCCTCAAATTTTAGCATGTATCAGAATCACCCGGCAAGCTTATTCAAACCCAGATTGTGGGCCCTATCCCATATTATCTGACTCAGCAGTCCTGGAGAGGGGCCTTGAAACCTGCTTTTCTAACAATTTCCTAGGTAGTGCTGCTGCTGCTACTGCTCTCAGGTCCACATTTAAAAAACCACTGTATTATAAGTAGTAGTTAGGAGGGTAGCTGCTACTGCTGTAGACCACCTGGATGTGAATCTCTGTCATATACTACTTTTTTCTGACATTGTGCTTCTACTTCCTTGGTAAAATAGATATACTACAAATAACCTACAGTAGCGAGTCGTTGAGAATATCAAACAGGAGAACCCATGTAAAGCTTGTAGAACAATTCTGGCATATAATAACCACTCAATTAGTGCAGTTGTCCTT
This sequence comes from Macaca thibetana thibetana, assembly GCF_024542745.1. Lineage (NCBI taxonomy): Eukaryota > Metazoa > Chordata > Mammalia > Primates > Cercopithecidae > Macaca > Macaca thibetana. Next base: position 29,342,747 of record NC_065579.1, read on the forward strand.
ATTGACAAACTATTTACTCTATCCCAGGCTTTGGAAGATATTATCTATTAACAAAAATCGATGTAAACATGTACGGGCTTGAACCTTTCCTTCACAGGAATTTTAGGATTCTCCTGCTTACTTCTTTGATTTCTCCTTTCAGGTTGTGCCATATAGTTGAAACAGAGTCAAGATTAGTTGAGTAATTAGCTTGCTCTCATTGACTATTTCATTTCAAAAACAGCAAAGCCCCACATAATTGTGACCGATCATCTATTTAAAGAAAGTTACCTAATTTGCCACTTCTACCCTTTAGTCTACTTCTTTATTACACATTAAAGTCTTCACTGGTCATTTTTTTCCCCTAAAAGAAGCACAAAGAGAAAGGGTATTAAATAAATAATAGTATAGGTTTAGTATTTCCTTGTTATTTCCTGAAAGATGAAGAGGAAATGTTAGCATTCCCAACAAATGTTTACATAGTAGAAATGACTCTTAGAAGCCTTACAACTGCAGAGAACATTTTACTTTGGCTGACAAGACCACCAAGTATTTTCCAAATGTTTCTACTCCTTACTCTGAGCACTGCCAATGCTAATCTACTCACACAGTTTATAATTATTTGCCCTCAAAATCAGGTTTCTGTTTAGATATATTTGTGTTGCCACTTTGCAAAATTTCATTTTTCTTTGGAGATTTTGCCCACAAAATGTCACATATCAGTATAAGTCATAAATGGAACTTATTTAACATTCAAACTCCTTAGCTTATCTTACCAAGCCATTCACAGTCTCACCTTATTTATCCTTTCAGACTAAGCTTGTCAAACTGCTACTTCTTACAAGAGGGGTGTTCATGCATCTTTGGATATCAGCTTTCTGAAGGAGGGGGGAAAAACCGACTACCATCACCACCACCATCAACACCCAGATTTGTTGTGTTTGCCAATTGTGGGGGTATAAATACTCCCACAATGGCCCATTTCAAGCTACCTGTAAGATACCAATGAATGCAGACAGGAAGAGATACGCACGGTTGGTTCTCACGAGTGAGCTGACGCTAGCAAACCACTGCCTCTGACACACATACACACATCAATGTTATAACCGTAACAGGGTATCCTTGATTTTATAAATACAATAGCACTCTCAAGCCAGTTTGCTTTTGCTTATGTTGTTACTACTGCCAAGAATACCCACCCACATGTGTACTGGCAAACTTCTACTTTACCTCCAAGGCTCAGATAAAAAAAAAAAAAAGTCCAGTTTTCATTCATAGTTTTGCCATCACTCTCAAAGGGAACAATTAATTACTCCTTTTTTCTGTGTTCACTTAGCACTTTAGTAATACTTTGTTAAATGCTATTACTATGTGCATATGTATTTGTGTATGCCTTGCATAGTTGCTGACACATAGTAATTAATTAATACACTCATATTTCACTATCCAGTAAAAAAAGCTCAAAGTAAATGAAAGCCCAGCATTCTAGGAAACAGAAGAAAAAATATTTTCCAAATAATGAAATTAGTAAAAATAACTTGACTAATTAAAAATTATACAGAAATCATTTAAAATATTCAAGTAAGGGTATTTATTATATAGCATTTTTGTTTAAGAATATAATACTTAAATATATTAATTTTTTACTTAATTCTTACTACATTTTAGGAAGGCTAAAAGAAAAACTAGCTGAGGTAAACCAACATATTTTAAATCAGATAGCTAATTATTAATAGAGTCAAGAATGAAATTTTTCTAATCTGCCTTTTCTACTGAAATATGAAGTCAGTCTAATCTATACCCAAAGGCATTATCAGCTTCCTACAGCATTGTAAACTCAACAGTCACTTAATAAATATTACTAACTTTTCCCAGCCCAAGCCTGGTAAAAAACAATTCAGTAATACACATTTAATTCATTTGAGTCTTTCAGGTTTTGATAAACTAATACAGAAATATGACTTGAAAAACATGTTAAAATTATAAAAGTATAAAATTTTCTATTTCAGCAGTATGGTTTTAACTCAATCCTTCATCAGATATATATTGAGTACCCACTGTGTAATATCTAACATTTCCTGTCTCCTTACTATGTGTCAGGCAGTATGCCAAACACTTTATGTATATACATTACATATATATAACATATATATTACATATGTATTACATATATATAATCTTATTCATTCTTATAAACCTTTGAAGCAGATACTATTATTAGCTACATTTTTCAGGTACAGCTTAGCAAGTTGAAACAATGTGGCCAAGGTCACACAAGCTTGTACTTGGCAGAGTTGAAGTGCAAACCAAGGCTGACGCTTCCACTATTAACTATTAATACTATGGAATGCTGCTTCATTTTTGTGGTAGAAATAAAACTATTGAAGACTCTAAGCATTAACAATAACAAACTGTCATTTAAATATTGGGGTTATAAGAATTAGAATAACTAGTCCCTGGCTTCCAAAGAGTTTAAGGTCTGTTCAGCAAGTCAGGACGTTGACATAAATATATTTAAATAAAGATATATTTGTGATTAAAAATGTTTCAGAATTTCAGAAAAGATGGGATTTACTGGCAACTGAAACAAATAGGAGTCAAAATTTGAGGTGGGTGCCAAAGGAAGAGTAGGAGAAGAGAATGGGAGGAAAGCATTTCAAAGGAGCTAAAAAATGAAACATTCAAGATTACAGGCATTGCAACATGGAGGTGAAGGATGGGGGGAAGATTATAATCCAGATCTGAATGCTGAAGCCTGGAGATAGGATGATAATAGGGAAGTGAATTAAAAGAATCTACTGCAAACATCTTCACGAAAATGCAATAAGATTTTGTGAGTAAAGATAAACGGACTCCAGAGTTTGTAACCCCAGTGACTGGGGGGAAAATGAGGATATTTGAGAGAGAAGCACTAGTTTGTGGATGTGGATAAGTCCTTTGTTTGCAAATATTCTAAAAAATGAGAGGATATAAAAGCTTCCAAATGGAAATGACTAGCAGGTAGCCAGAGATTTTTGTAGAAATGGATTCAGGAGAATGGTTTGGATCAATAGTAAGAGTCTTATGTATACAGAAGTAATAGAAAAATATCTTGTGAGAGGGTAAAAATCTTGACTAAATACTATTACAGAAAAGTAAGAGCTAAATCTTTGAGTAAATCAACATTTAGGGGATTGGAAGAGAAAATGCAACCAGTAAAGGGGACGTTTTTAAGAATCAGCAAGTGTTAAGAAAGTCAAAATGAGAAATGGTGCCATGTATTCTGGCCAGTAGTACTGAGTACTAAAAAGAGGTCCAGGAAGACAAGAACTAAAAAAAAGACTTGCTCTTCACAACTGATTGAAAGTGCTGTAGAGTACTAATACAATGAGTTGTATAAAAATCACATTGCTTGGAGTTAAGAACAGTGAAGAAATCAAGACAGAAATATAGACACTGTTTATAGTGAGCTAAGAGAAGAGGTAACAGGATGTGGGAAAGTTTTGGTATTTTTATCCAAGCTGGAGGAGACTTGGGTACACTAGAGCAGAAAGACTCTGGATTGGGACAAAGACAGAGAGAATAAATACAGATGGAACAAAGTTCTTGAGAAAGCAAGAGAACATGATGAAGTTAAAGGAACAATTGGAGAAACCAACAGTAAACTGCAAGATATTTACCCTTTCCTTCCTATGGGACCCTGGAAAAGAAAGGAAGAGTAGAGAACATATTTTGCAGTTCAGAAAAGGGTATCGTTATTAGGCAAAAAATATCTTTTTGATAATCTACCTACATCCAAATTCAGTCTGCCTGCCAAGTCATCACAATCATTATTTAATGGAAAGGCTTCCCCTAAAGGGAGCAGGTGTGATTGGAACCAATTCAAGTGTAAAGGAGTAGACTTCCTTTGGCAGTCTCCCACCTTTCTTCTCCCTCTTCTTTCTACCACATCCTGCAGGTGCCAGTGGCCCCCCACTGAGGAAACACATCCAGGTCTGCTCCCTGGGGATAATTCTCAAGACTGTACTTATTAAAAATTTAGACCATTGTTGTTTTTTGCTTATCTGTCAAGAAAATGCTGATATTTTATTGGATCTCCTATCAGCTAAATTATTATCACATTTTTCTCCTAGGACATTTCTTTCAAGCAAAGAATTCTCTATAACAAAATCTTTAGCCCAAAGGAATGTGTAGAGTTTCTGGTGCTGGCACAGTCCACTTAGGAATTTTTTGTCAGGCGTAGAGGATCCTGATCCCTTGAAAATTATGTGATATGGTTAAAATCCACCTGGGCTCAATGTATTAGGAGCCTACAGAGAGGTGGTTGAATAGAGTATAGGAATGGCTTCCTGACACATACTAGTGCTGATTAAATATCAGCCAATATTATTTATAACAATAAGTGTAATGAATTATTGCTATCAGTTTTTCACCCTTTAAATCTACTTTATTAGAGAAAATAAGATGGGTGAGAAATTCCAAGTGTGGAAAAGGTCTGTATCAGGAGTCAGGGTTCTTTAAGAAACAAAACTAGTAGAATAGATAGATAGATGATGGACAGATTTATTTCAAGGAATTGGCTCATACAATTATGTGATAGGGCTCAGGTGGGCAAGTTTGTACTCTCAGGCAAGAGCTGATGTTGCAGTCTTGAGGCAGAATATCTTCTTCCTCAGGGAAACCTCAGTTCTGCTATTAACACCTTTCTGCTGAGTGGATGAGGCCCATCCATGTAATGGAGGAAAATCTCCTTTATTTAAAGTCAACTGATTGTGGAAGTTAACCACATCTACAAAGTATTTGCACAGCAATATCTAGTATTTGACTGCATAGCTGGGTACTGAAGCCTAGCCAAATTGACATGTTAAACTAACCAGCATAGGGGCTAAGTAATGACATGTAAGAATAAGGATGAATTGAACATAGTTTTAAGTTGATTGCTATATTGCACTATCTTCATCCCTTCGCACATCCACTTTTCACAGTAATGCTTTAGAGATAGCCAGGATAAGAAGTTTGGGTTAATTCTAAATAGAGAGAAGAGACAACCACAGGAAGAGAGACTCGAAGTTTTTGGAAGATTCAGTAGAAACAGAAAATAGGAATTATTTAGGAAACATGACCAGAGCCTGAAAATCCCTATGGGGGCTCGAGTACTCATGGGATGAGTTCAAACCATTTTTATTTTTACTTAAACATCCAAGAAAGAGTGACCTAACAACACTGGAAGATTTGGAAATTACCAGGTAAGCGACATTTAAGTTACATTCGGAAGGAATGAAATAATGTTCTTCCATCCGTTATATCATTTTTTTGGTTCTGATTATTTTCTTTTGCATATGAATTATTTTTAAAAATTAGGATATAAAACCAGATATCATCACATCAGTGACTGATCAAAGGCAGAGTCAATTTTTCTATTAATTTATCATAATTTACACTCCTAAGTAAGGCATGTAGCTTATTAAGAGGAGGAGGAAAAGCTAACATTTGCTGTGTGCTTACTACATGCCAAAGCATCTTACTAATTTCCTTACTTTCATTTTCTCCTCAGGAGGGCTCTTTAAGTTAGGTATAATTATCTTGATTTTGCATATAAGGAAGCAGGATTAAAGAGGGTAGGCACAACGCGAATGAAAAATGGAAGCATTCAAAGTGGATCTAGGTCTCAAGATAAGGCCTTCAAAGTCCATGCTTTTGACCAATATGCTAAAGTGCAGTTCCAAAGCTGCAAGCCCATTATTTCTGGAAGTGTCCCTAAATGTGCTCTTTCGTGCCTTAGCATGCCACTGAGTTGCCTTAGGGACAGGCTGGGAAGATCAGAAGAAGGCTGTGAAGCTTGGAGTGCTAAGACAGGAAACTCACATCAGCTAAGTCGCAGACCACTTTAATCATGTACATATTGTTTTCTAGTATTCCAAAAATCATAAAACCATTGCTTTAGCTAACTCATTCCAGGTATCTGCCAGACAATCTCATAACTATAATTTTTCTTGAATTAGTACTTATGATCCAAAGGACTGGATGTGGTTCTAAACCTAAAGTTTGGTGATTGAGATCCAACCACGGTGCAGAAAAAAATAACTCCTCATTTAAAATGAAGATCACCTCACTAGCAGGAAAAAATTCAGGTCTAAATGAGATACACATTCACTGAATAAGCAGCCTGGGGAATACTGAAGTAAATTTTAGACTTTATTCCATTTCAGGCTGCCTATAGAGGCCAATCCATAAATCAGAGCCTATCCTACTAGAGTCCTCCTAAAAAGCAGCTAAATAGGACATATATTAGGTAGCATAATCCAAAAATCAAAACATAAAGAGTCTTTGAGTGTTATCAAATCTATTAAGTCCAAAATAGTTCATTGATGACCAATTTCCAAGTGCTTAAATGGTGCAACTGCATCTCAGCTTATGTGAAAATCAATGCAAAAACATGAATCACCAGAGAGTATGGTGGAGCCTTCCAAAGACAGTTTGTAATTAGCAAACCATCGATCCAAATAGACAGGACCCTGAAAGCTACAGAGACCAGGCAGGTGAAAAGTCAGAGTCCCTGTCCTTTACAATTAATCATTACTGCTCTGCTCCCTCCCAGCCGGCAGAAGAGACTTCCAACCAGAATGTAATCTAGGCATTTTAGATAGTTTCAGAATAACTCAATTCTGGCACCAAAGGGATATATGTATGATATTAAAGGGAACTCATTACATGACTTATGTAGGCTCCATTATAAGGCCAGCACTATTATTAATCCTTTCTGGTATCTTTTTTCCACCCACCACACCACATTCTGGTCAATATTATATAAATCTAAGTGAAGATTATAATTCATACAATTGCAGAATCTTGGAACTGAAAGGAAGCTAACAGATCATTCTATCTGACCACTTCATCTACAGAGATGGTAAGGCAATTTGTCTAAAGTTACAGAGCAGTAGATCCAAGGCTAGAATCCTGGTCTCATTCCCAGGCCACGCGCTTTTCACTACATCTTACAGACTAATAGCACAGGAAGTTTAACCTGGTGGTCGAAATCTTTTATCTTAAAGTGATTGATATAAATGTTAATTACACCATTTTTCAAAAGGAGATCTGACCTTCTGTAAGAAGGCTCTAGTCAAGCCTGGATTCATGCCACAAACTGACATGCATTTGTAGTTTGCAGACAAAAAAAAAATTCCCAAGTTCTTTCCTTCCATATTCAAACTGTTGTGCAGACTCTACCTAAGGCAGACCCTCCTGCTGTTCACCAATATCCAGTTTCCCTCACGAGAGACTGTGCTGCACTATCTCTTTGAAGACAGACAAGGTTATGACTACTTCCACGACAGTCAGGGGGCTTGTTGATTGTGGTCAGAAGTGACATGTATCACATTTGGGCTCAATCATTTAATTGCTAATGTGAGATCCTGCACTTTGCCCCTTCTCTACCTTTCCAATCAGGACAAACAGCATGCATCAAAATGGACTGTCCATTACCATGGTCCCTGCATGGCTTATAACAAGCAGAGCTGACTGATGTTGGGCATATAGTGTGAGTCACAGAGATTTGATGGCCATTTGTTGCTGCAAAATTACTGAAACTGTTCTGACTAATACAATAATATTTGATCAAATCAAATTTCTCTTGATTTGTTGTGAGATTTGAAAACACACACATACAATTTAGGTAGACAAAGAAGTGTGTTAAGTGATGCATATTCGGACAAGATAAGAGTCTGTTACATTTTTTTCTCTGCTTGCATAGCTTAAAAGCACAATCAAACTTATTTACTCATCTAACAATCCTATTACATACTTTTGGAAACCCTGCTTGACTACAGATAACTATTTATCTAGATTGTACAGTAGTTACATATATAACATTGGTCATTAATATTTTATTTTGGTTACAAAGGTATTTGTTTAAAAATCAGTTAAATAGTGTTGAGAGTAAAACTACTTTGGAGAAAGGGAACTGAGTTTGGAGCCAGCAGTTCCACAACAGTTACCTGAGAACACTATAGGGATAATTATTATTGAGTCAGTCAAATGTTCCAGCAGCCTGGTCACAGCAGGAAGCAATGCACACCTCTGTTTTCAATATCAAAGGATCATCTCAAAATCACCAACATTCATAGAGTGTGCAGCAAAGTGGGTTCTCTTTAGCACCTCAGGGGTCTGGATAGGGTTCTTTCATTACTTTTGTTTAAACCAAATCCTTCTCCAAGAAGCTGAGAGAGAACTTTTTAAAACTCCACTTTGTTGGTATAAAACAACAACAAAATACATATATAGCTACACACTTTTACCCTTTCTCTCTCTCTTTCTCTTTCTCTACCCCTAATAATGGTTCTTCTTGCTAGGCTGGACAAGTCTTGTCATGAAAGAACAATAGAGGTGCCTAATGGACGTGTTTTCATCAAATTTATTTGACTTTGAATCTAATAATATTCGGGGCCATTTGTGAAGCTGCAGGTCAGTCGGAACTCAAAGACCAGTAGTCATAAATTCCAGAGGTTCCAAACCATTACATGCACAGCAGAAATTTCCCAGAAAACTAAGCCTTCAGCTTCTAAGAGTACAGAGCAGTGCAACTCAACATGTGGTCCCCGGACCTGCAGCATCAGCATCTCCCGGGAGTCTGTTGGAAAGGCAAAGGCTCAGACCCTGATCCATACCCTACTAATTCAAAATTTGTATAGAAGCACCCGGGAATTGTGTGTTTTTAACCGTCTCTCCAAAAATTATGAAAATAACTTGCATAGAGCTTTTAATCAGCCCAGAAGCCTTCATGTGTTTCTGTGCATTTCCATTTTCATCTGGAACTCCGAGAGTGGGCAACTCTGGGACCAGCAGATATCTGTGTGTACATTATTCAGCTGTTCTGAAGCCTCTGTCCGATTAGACCTTGTTGATGGCAGTAGTGATAGCAGCTCCTGCTTTGTGTGCTGAGGAAGTGCCAGGCAATTGCCTTTTCTTAGATAATTCCAAGATTAACGGGCTCACATTGCTCAGATTCGCAATGCTTCCCACCCTGCAGCCAGCCAGAGAGAGAACATGCTGTCCTCTCTGTGGGCCAAGGGGCCTGCTTCCCAGCCATCAGTTTGGGCAGGAGAGATCCTGATCAACATAAGTCACTGCCTGTTCCCAGATTGTCACCATTACCCAACCAGTGAGACATTCCGTCCGCGTGCTCAGGCGACGCTCTGCTGGTTTGCCTGGCTCATACTGTAGATGGGCAACTGCACGAATAATTGCAAAGGGATTCTTTTCAAAAGGGTGCAGGCAGAATAGGAAAACCCCTTCCACCTGATTCTGGGAGGAAATGTCAGTGCAGTAAAACAGTCATTTACAGACAACAAGAGTGAGATGTGCAAGAACCTTCTTGTGCATCCCACAGAAAGCCAGCTGGACTTTGAAGTACTTAATGTGTTTCTCAGCAGAGGTCACCATGTGGACAACTAGCCTCCTGGGGGAAAGAGGAGTGATGGGAGAGGCTTCCATCTTTCCTTTTTTGAATTTCACTTTGAAACTATTGGATTTTTTGGTTTATACAATTTGGAGCTAGTGTTAGTGCGTGTGGATTGCAAGAAAACAGGTAAATATAATAAAGTAATAGCTGTCCTCAGTAACAAAAACACTTTCCACAATAGTAATAGATTCTACTGCAAAATCTGCCGATAGTAGTGGTAACAATACAGGTAAACACAGGTTCTCCCTCTTTTAAAGCAAAAACCATGAGGACATTTTTATATGATAGTACTTTGAAAACAATGCTGCTTGTTTTAAAGTCTCTGGCTATAAGATGAAATGGAGTCCAAGTGTTCGAATATGCAAACGTGACCCTCCTAAAATACCCAATTCTGCCCAATTTTTGTTAAATGGTTTAGTTCGGTCCATCCCCATCAGATGAAATTCAGAATGGATGAACTAGAAACAATAGCAAAAAATGTTTTGCTACAAAAGTAGCAATGGCAAAAGTCTGGTTTCCTCTCCAGCCTCTCAAAAAAAAAGTATCCAGGCTGCCCATTATAACACCTGCTGCTCACAATGAAAGCCCAAGCCAAGCAACTCATGCCCTTCCATCCAAATATCCAATCTACCCGCAGAGAATTCAAGCTGTCCAGCCACACACCAGCTGCTTGCTTAGTCACTGCAGAATGCTCGACTACAACTCCCTCATCTCTCTTAATGTTTGCTCTCTTGGTTTCCCTCCTCTCTGCCTCTTTCATGAAACAGGAGCCATTAACACAATCTCAGAATCCCCCATGAACTTATGAACCAAGATTTGGGGCTCTTCCAGCAAAGAGCATAAAATTTTAGCCTTCCCTTTAATCCTTCTCTTAAGCTTCTAGTATGACACAACGACAAACATTTCTAAAATACAAAGGAGAACCATCAGGTTCTGCTTAGCGCTTAGGGACGATGATGATTCTGGACACCTCACAGAATGGATGAGCTGTGACCCAACCTCGTGAACTTACCCTATTCCATTTTCCAACTGCAGGGTGAATTCAGAGATGGCTCTCATCATCTTAGGAACCCTATTAGGGAGTTCATTTTCTTCCCATTTCATTTTGCTTTCTTGAGTGCCTCATTCACAAAAATAGTTTTCTGTCTTGCCTTGACTTGAGTCGTGATTCACCTTACCTCATAGATACAGTTTTAAAGCAACACATGTAAACCTTTAAAAATTGTATTTTCTCATGAATGTACTATTTTAATTCAAAGACTATTTGATTTTACTGCTGATTGATTATTGGGCAGTGATTCTTAATATTTTAAATGTAAATGCCTCCTACTCAGGCTTTGACACATACTTAGTATAACAAACTTAGATGTTCATAGTGCCCTTAGGATTAATCTTTATGATATAATGGATGATTCTGTGATATAAATAATCACTCCTAGTGATTGTGCTTGCAAGTCATGATGGCCCTCTGATAGTTCTCACAACAATCATGAGACTTCCCCACCTGTGACCTTAACCAGGACATCTCAACCAAGGGGGATAAAAATATAGCCCTAGCTTTGCTTGCCAAGCCATGTAGCTCTCCTGAAATTCACCTCTTTGGAGAGGGAGTCTTTTTGCAATTTATACAGAGATTCTGTGTGGGCTGGCAGAGGCCCCTGTGACTGACACACCCCTCCAAACCTGTAGCAAGTGTGGTTTCTTTCCAACTTTCAGATCTTACCTCTCAGAGAAACCCTCCTTGACTATCTTATTGAAAGCCACATGCTCCTAACCTAAATACTTACACTTTCTATTATACTCTATCTCAGTCCACTATTTAATTCTTAGCAAGAAAACAAAGCAGGGATTAGGTTAATAGTAGATTTGATTATTCACCCCAATTCTTTACCCTCTGCCAATATCTATGTTCTTTTCTATGTAATTTTCTAGTCTTTTTCCACTTGACCCTTGTGATTTGCTTTGGACAATAAAATGAGACAGAAGTATAATCACAAAAGTACATTTCAGGCCTCTGTTTACATCAGGTTAATAATGTTTTACTAGCCAAACAAGTTACATGGTCAATCCTAAAGTCAAGAAAAGGGGAAGTGGGAGGAAATACAAAATTACTTTACAAAAGATATATATATATATGGAAGCACTTGGCACTAATGACTCAATATATTGCATTGGCCAATTTCTACCAATTGTCAGTGCCTACCTGGAACATTGTTCTGAGGATTCTGGGGTTTTGACTGGGCTCATTGAAAACTGGGTGCTATGCCCTGAATGTTTTATCCCCCCAAAATTTATATGTTGAAACCTAACCACCAAGACAATGGTATCAAGAGGAGGGCCTTTAGGAGGTGATTAGGTTATGGGGTTCCACTTTCATGAATAGGATTAGCGCCCTTATAAAAAGGCCTGAGAGAGTTCCACCCCCTGCCCCGCCCCCGTCAACCACGTGAAGACACAACTTAAAAGCATCAACTCTGAAGCAGACAGCAAACTCTCACCAGACACAATTTGCTGAGGCCTGTTTCTTGGATTCCTAGCCTTCAGAACTTAGAGCAATAAATGTATGCAGTTTATAAACTACGCAGTGTAAGGTATTTTGTTATAGCAGCCTAAACTGACTGAGACAGTGGGCCACCCTAATTTCCCATTCCTATCATAGTCTGTGGATATATGATGAAAAACTGTAGAGAAAGCTGTAGAGAAAGAGTTAAAAACAGCTCAGGGGAATCAAGAAAGCAAATATTTGTCATCAATCCCAGTGTTTAGGAAACACCACTCATCAGTAACTTTGTCATAGATTTAGTACCCTATGCCTCTTATTTGTTGTTTGTTTGTTTGTTTTTCCAAAGGCTGTGTTTTGGAGACCACTGGCTGTATTTGCTATAACCAGATGCTTATGTTTTCCTAATCTAAGAACTGAGACTATCAAGGAGGATATAAAGGTAGCAGATCAGTGGTGGGGTTGGGAGCATTGAGTGTATTGTGCTTTGGGGAGCTTAATTTTTTGCAGGCTATCTCTGAAATTGATTTCAAAAAGTCCATGTTTTTCTCCAATTATTTGGGTTCATCCCTACATAGGCCCCTTATTAAAGTGTGTTGATAATTTGCTTAAAAGTCCAAGAAAATGACTGGCATAGAGTCAGTTGACCTACACCTTTTTTTCCTATGGCATCACTACTGGAACTCCTCTATGAAATCTATTGTTTACTCCCAATATTCACTTAAACCTTCAAGCACCAACAAGTTGTTTGTTTTGCTGTTGTTGTTTTAAATCTGTCTCATAGAATATTCATATAATATAATTGGGGGTGTTGGGTTTCTGGTCTAGAGTACCTACCTTTACTCTACTCACTGCAGTGGCTTTCATATGTGTTGGATGTAGCAGCTTTCCAAATTTTTATTTTCTGAGAAAGTCAGACAATATTTTTAACCAAGTATAGCAGTATTGTGTGCAGCATAGGGAAAGAGAGCAGAATCAAAAATTTAATCAGGAGGTCTCCTTAAAACACAAGTTCAGAAACCACTGACTTGGTAAGGGCGGTGATTTAATTCCCCTTCACTCTGAACCCTGCTTGATTTCCTCACTTCTCTTGAATTCCTTGCTTCAGTGAAATTGGTTACTAACTGCCCAGTTATCCTAGATATAACCCAGAATCATTCTTAATGTTGCTTCTTCCTCAAACATCACCCAAGTCAGGCAAATTATATTTTCTAAAGTGGTCTCATATTCATCCTCCTCACCTCTCTCCCTCTCTCTCTTTCTCCCCACATTCCCACCCCCAGTTGAGACCATTGCGCCTCTCATCCATGTTATTGCATAGCCTCCCGTATAGTCTCCCAGTCCCCATGTTCTCTAATCTGTTTCCCAAACGACCAAAGTGATTTTCCTACACAGTATTTCTGATCAAGACATGAACGCTTAATCCCCATTATTGTTCTTTTTATTTTTTTATTGAGACAGAGTCTCCCTCTGTCACCCAGGCTGAAGTGCAGTGGCGCGATCTCGGCTCACTGCAACCTCTGCCTCCCGGATTCAAGCAATTCGCCTGCTTCAGCCTCCTGAGCAGCTGAAACTATAGGTGTGTGCCACCATGCCCACCTAATTTTTATATTTTTAGTGGAGACGGGGTTTTGTCATGTGGGCCAGGCTGGTTTCAAACTGCTGACCTCAGGTGATCCATCTGCCTTGACCTCCCAAAATGTTGGGATCACAGGTGTGAGCCACTGCTCCCGGCCTATTATCATTCCTAAGATGAAGATTGAATTCTGTAGTTTAGCTTCTGATTACCTACCAGCCTCTCTTTATGGCTAATTTCTACTATAAGATTCAAAACTCTTTTGGCTCTCTGAGCCCACCATGCTCTTTTCAGACTTTTATTCACATTATTTTCTCTCCCTGAAATACTTCTCACTCTCCCTGCTTAAACACCTGTCACCTGGTCCATTCCTACTGAGTCATGGTGCAGGCTGCACATGACCCTGGAAGCTTCCCCTGATACCCTTAGATGGGTTGGGTGACACTGCCGTGTGCTTGCTTAGCAGCATCCCCTATGGTGTTTCTTACCACATACAGTCTATCTGGCATGCGAACCCCACTAGACTGTAAGCTCCAGAAGAGCAGAGTTTGTGCTTGGCTTGTTTAGTTTATCTACTCATCACCCAGAAAAGTATTTGGCACCTATTAAACATTCTATAAATATTTGCTGGATTGAAGACACATGGAAGGCTGGAGGGCCATGTCAACTTATCTCATGTCCTGAGGACATGCCCATAAACTAATTGTCAGCTCAACATAGTGACAGAGCACAAACTCTGTCAGAATGCCTGGACTTGAATCCTGTTTGCACTACTTACTAGTGTGTAACCTTGTCCAAGTCACTTAGTCTTCCTAAGCATCAGGTTTCTCATCTTAAAATGGGAATAATAAATCTTATTTAACAAACTTCTTGTAGATTAAGTATCATTATAAATCAATCAGTACAGTATCTAGCAAAGTAGGTGCTATATAAGGAATATTCTTATTATTATCAAAAACAGGTTAGCCAGTGGGATTGAATAGCAGTCTTTATGGGTAGTACCAAAAGTACTAGAATTTAAAAGAAAGAAGGAAAAATACCCAGGAAGCTGGATGTAAGGGAGGGATAGATGAGTAATGATATCAGTACAGTTTTTGACATTATACTAAGCTTTCACATTCAACTAGGTTTTTATTTGAGTTTATTTCATGTTCACCCTCAGATTCAGACATGTGTAGGTATATCTGGAGGGCCTATGTACTTCAGTTTGGACCTTTTGGCAAGTGACAAAAGTACAACTCATAGGACTTAAGCACTAAAATGGATTTATTGACTCATGTAACTACATTATCCAGGTAACACTGGCTTCAAGCAAAGCTTGAACCTATGGCTCTAAAATGCCACAAAGAGCCCAGTTACACTTAGACGTAACTCTGAAAATGACTGCCAGAAGCTCTCAAGGATTTTTGTATCTGCCTTTCTACTCAGCAGGAAAGAGGAAGTCTTTATCTGAACATTCAAGCCAAGTTCTCACATGTACTCTGATGGTTCAGAGAAAGGACGTGTGACTCAAACTCTCCAAATGAGACCTGATACTGGGACATTTTAGTGTCTTTTAATCAATCACTGTGATCAAGAATACAATATATACTCATTTGCTTAAACAAATCTGGATTTACCAGTTAAACCAGAATTAAGGTCAACCTCATTAAACTACAAGGCTGAAAAGAAGGGAGGCAGGTTTTCCAAAAACCTTAGAAATGTTATTGCCATTAAAGGAAGAGAATAGATGTTTGCCAGAAAATAATGGTGCTTGAAAGGCCAGGAAGCATCCTGAGAAAAGACCTCATCTTCAAGGATAAGAGAATGCAGTCTCTAGTACTTCATCCAAAAACCACACCCACTGGAAGCTGAGAGTGAAGAGGAAGAGCAGTGGCACCTTGCAGGAATATTAGGTAATTAAAACATCCTTAAAGGATTTCCTAATGGTCACATGAAGAATAAACCAAGGAACTGAAAAGTCATCCAAGTTGACCTGAAACGATACATTTAGGACTCAAATCTAGAACTTCTGACTCGAAAATCACAGGGTCTTGCAGAGACACACAAACTGAGACCCCAGTTGAAATGATCACACTTCACAACTGCCAGAACACTTTTAAGACAATAGACCAAAAAGTAAAATGATAGGTTTATCTAAGCCATGTATATATAATAGGTACAACTATATTTAGTGTCTTCCAATCAATTGCATCCATGGAATCAAAGACAATAGTGAGATCTTGTGAATCATGAGACTCAAAGCTGTTTTTCCATTTAAATTCTTAACTCTTTTTTTTTTGGTAGCATATGAACTTCTTATATTTATTTTTAGGCACTCTGCACTGAGCTGCCTGCATCGTGTCAATGTTTGCTGTGCTAACTTTGCATCTAAAGGTTATTCAACACAGTGAGATATGAAAAAACACTCACATTTTTACCTCAAAGAAACTGTACTTGGATTCTGCTGTATGTTCTAATGGTGTTAAATGTCAAAAAAATACTTGAAATATAAGTATTGGGAAATGCACTGCAACTGCTGCCCTAGATTGTTTGTGCAGCTAAAGGATATGAAGATGTTACTGCACTTCAGTTCAGGTTTGGCATTCTGGTGTCAGTCTGTCAGATTTCTAACAGGAATACAAATTGGGAGGTAGGAAAATAAGTCAGTGATTGTTTATCAGTCCCTTCAATTCCTCCAGTACTAGTCATAAACAAAAGAAGCAGTAACAACTGAGAGAGCACATGAGTAATAAAATGGCTGTTGGTTGAGGGTACTAAGCACCTTTATGTATTCCATCTCATTTAATGCTCGTGTCAGCCCTGAAAAGTAGTGGTGGGAGGACAGTGAATATTATCTCTCAGTTCTGCAAATGAGGCACTTATGTCAAGTTATTGTCCACAAGGTGACTTGCGCCCTTCTCAAACTGGTGACACGAGCAAATTTCTGGGGCTTTTTTTTTTTTTTTTTTTTTTTTTTTGGTAGAGACAAGCTCTCAGTATGTTGTCCAGGCTCGTCTCAAACTCCTGGCCTCAAGCAGTCCTCCTGCCTTGGCCTCCCAAAACACTGGGATTACAGGAATGAGCCACCGAGCCCACCCCCTCATGGTTTATTTCTGAGTAAATTTTAAACTCTAGCCCAGGGGTCAGCAAAGAGGCCTCGAGTGTCTCTTCCTGGTGGAAGAAGTCCTCCCTAGTTATTTCTGTATCTTTCAATGCTTTAAAGAATACGCAGGATTCTGTCATGATTGCTGTTTCAGTAGCGCAACAAATTGCTCATAAATCAGGAGAGGGGCCAACCCACTCTCAGACTGTTTTATTTAAAGATGCTGGGAAAGCAATGGAGGGTCGAGGAACATTCACAGTTGGAGCCATACATTTCAATCAATGCTTCACACACACACACACAGAAGGGTTGCATGTTATATCTAGGAAGCAGAAGGTACAAGTTAAAAAATGGACTTTTGAATTCTTTCTTTGTTTAGAGATTATACCAACTTGCTTTGCTTCTTCTTAAGAGTAGGAGATGATGCATTTCAATGTCTCCAAAGATAAAAGAATAAAATGCCATTTATTTTTAATGACAACCATGTTATTTGTATAACTAAAATTATTATATTACAATTACCTTGTATTTTAATACTATAGTCTGATAATTATCACTATAACAATTAAAGTCATATTTTGAATCTGGATGGCCAACTTACAACCAAATATAGCCATGAGATTTCAATGCATGGGTTTTCTTTCCTGTTTATAATCACAAAGTTACCAGGCAATCACCTAGATTGAGTTGTGTAAACTATGGCCCATAGGCTAAATCCAGCCAGCTGTCTGCTTTTTGTAGTTATAGTGGAGCACAACTACATCCATGCATTTGTGTACCATCTATGGATGCTTTCACGCTACAATGGCAGAGTTGTGACAAAGACTGTATGGTCTGCAAAGCTGAAAATATTTATTATTTGGCTTCTTACAGAGAAAGTTGCCAACCTCTGTCCTAGATTGTATGACAGTGTTTAATTTTTAAAATTTTTCTTTATGACAAGCATGCCTGGCAGCAATTAGACTGGCATATCATAGTATAAAAATTATAAAAATCATCCCACATTTGTTATTTTGCTGCCTTTGAAATAATCCACTAGAAGAAATATTCTGTTCTCCTTTACTCAGGCCTGTTGGCAATGTGATTTAATTTAATGGACATTTAGGAAATACTATGTTTCAAATACAGAAATTATTACTCTTAGATTCTAATACTCCTTGTGAAGAAATGCCAAGTGATAACTGTGGAAGGATAATAGAACATGATAAAAACTCGACAACCCTCTTTGAAAAACCAGGACTGTCAAATGAATTTATAAACATTTTCTATCTTTTACTACCCAGATTGATTAGGAGTAAAAATGCAGAGAATCATTTGACATCAAATGATGATAACCGGTGTGCCTTTCCAGTGCCACTGCTATACTCTTAATATTCCCACAGTATATTGTTACCTTAAGACAATACCAAATAATTTTAACTCCCCTTTCACAAAGACTCCAATTATAATCCAATTCCTTTCAGATTAAGTACACTTTGATAGCAATTCCCTTATACCAAAAAATATAGCCCAAGATAATGGGCTGTGAGTATAGTTTCAATGCTAATAAGAGGCAGTTTAACAGCCTCGAGAAGTTCATTCTGACTACATTTTCATTGCAGTGATAAACAGCATATAATACCCCTCAATTATAGCTTTAATGTAAAAAAATGAAGTTATAAGACAATTTATCCCAACTAAATTGTAATTTCATTTCTGAGATGTTGCCCTTTTAATAAATAAATATTCCACTTACCCATTCCATTGTTCTCAGGTTGGATTTTGACAGTGAGATCGATTACAGGAAAGAAAAAAAAAGGAGTACAGATGAAATCAATGCTACCACTATAAGTAAATTAGTGAGAGTTTGTTCAAGCCACCAAGCTTGAAACACTTCTCTCCCCTTTTCTCTGAGAGTATTACAAAATACAATGTTATTGATGATTGAAATTTAAATGGAACTGTGAATCCCAGCCTACAAAAAACAAACAAACAAAAAAAAACAAAAAACACACATTAGAGAAGCCCTCGAATCTTATGATAAAGTTCATTTTTTAAACCTTAAATGTGTACATATATATATTCAGAAAAGTGCACCTCTCATACATACACAGCTCTGTGCATTTTCACCAACTTAACAGACCAATGAATCTGTCAACCAGATCGAGTAACAGAACATTACCAGAACCGGAGAAGCCAGTCAAGACCTCTCTTCAAGGATAACCAGTATCTAGATTTCTGACGGCATCAATTAATTTTGCTGTATGTGTTTTATATAAATAGAATCAAGCTTGTAACTGGCTGCTACCACTTAGCACTGTTTGCAAGAGTCATCCATATTGTTTTCTGTGTTTGTTTCATCCTACAGGCCATGTCCCAATGTTGTTTCCATGGATGGACTTTTGTATTACAATTACAATTAGGATTTATTTATTTTGAGTTAGACAAAAGAACACAACAAAAACACAAAACCTATGATTTCAAAGAAGCTTAAAACAAAGATAACTATAAAGACAGTAGTAATCCTGTACGTGAAGTGTTTATGACTGCTTTTATTAGCCATAGCAAAACACTGAAAACAACACATATGTCCTTAGACGAGCAAATGGTTGGGCAAGCTCTGGCTTTTTATACGATGGAATATAGTTCAGCAATGAAAAAGAATGGATGATGAATCCATGCAACAACTGGGATGGGCTTCAGGGCCTTATGTTTGGTGAAGAATGTCAATCACAGATGGTTACATATTGTATGATTCCATCCATATAACATTCTCACAAATGACAAAACTATAGAGATGAAGAAAAGACAAGTGGATATAAAGAGATGGGGATGAGGGAGGGGTGGTGGGGACCTAGGCTTGGGTGCAAATGCAAAGAAGTACCCACTGTTTATCTGAAGTTTAAATTTCACCCTGTGTCCTAAGTCCCCTACTCTAATCTGCATACAGCTCTGTGAGAACACAACTCCGACTTCCCTTGATCACCTGAATCCTTTTCACAGGGCCCTTTGAAACTCACTGTTGGACATCATCAAAATCTCCAACATCTTCAACCTCTTCTCACCTATCTTGCTTTTCAAATTGAAACCAGGCTGTCTCCTAAGAACACAGTTCCCCCTACGCACTTTTCTTTCCCACCCTCTGCGTTACCACCACGGCTGGCTGTGAAACAGTCATCCTCTTTAATCCTTGTTGCCTCCCACTTCCCGACGCTATCCAGCCCTGAATCCACTGTCACAAGATTATGTTACTGATCGTCTCTTCTTTCCCTATGCATCTGTGGGCTCAGGTCCATTCCTTCTTGGTTCTTTGAAGATGTTAGTTCCTGACACAGTGTCATTTTCCACAAAACAATCCCTATTATAATTCTTAGTGATTTCGATGTCCCTGAAGATGACAATTTCAAATCCTTGCTTTCTAACTTTCTTGAACTCTTCTCCACACTATTTCAGTAGTCTCTTCTTGTAGTCAGGCCTCAGACTTTGTTGTTACCAAAAATTGTAATATCTTCTAAATTCACCTCTCTGTGTTCACTACTTTCAATCTGCCCTGCTGATACCCCCTAGTATGCCGACTCCGTACTAGCATCTAGGTTGCATTGACCCCACGTTTGAAACTGCCTCTTAACCCTACATCCTCACTCCACTATTTATCCTGCTGAAGTTCTGAAGCCAATCATTTGCATCATTTCTTTGCAGATGCCCTCATCTTCTCTGTTCTCTCGTTGGCCTACTCACTTGAAAAATGCAACTCTGGTTAAATCCAACTCTCTTCCGTTCCTCACCTGCACCTGTGAAACTAATGAAGCTGGAAATAAACACAGGACTGCTGACTCGCCTCCCTTTCAATTCCTGTTCACTCTCCACAAGAGAGCCCTTCATGTGGACAGACAATCACACTACATTTCCCCAGCCCAGTCCCCCTCCTGCTTTCCTAGGTCACCATTTTGTACCTTTCAAATATCTGACAGTTCCTCCTTTGTTCTCCCTTCCATTTTGTCAAGAAAACAAAGGCAATCAGATGAGAAGTTTCACAAGTTTCCACTCCCACTCCCACCCCCACCACCTACTTCTATCTAAGTCAAGTCACTGCCTTCTTCCCTGTTACTGATGTGATGGCCTGTTGGCCAGGAAAAGCCTCCCTTTCTTTGTGCACTTGATCCCATCTGCCTTCGTCAACTCAAGAAAATTGTTCTAGAAATTTATCATCTTTCTCCTATAACAACTCCTGTCTACAGAATCTTTCTTATATATATGTTATATATATATATGTATTTTATATATATATATTTATCTGAAGTTTAAATTTTGCGGTGTGTCCTATGTCCCCTGTCTTTAGATAAATAGATAGATACAAACCTTCTTCAAACCCACTTTCTTCTCCAGCCAGTACCTCATTTCTCCCCTTCCTTTTACAGCAAAACAAACGTTATCTACACTCATAATCCCCAATTCATCTTCTCACATTCTCTTGGAACACACTCTAGCCAAGTTCATTCTCACCATTTGATAGAAACAAAGCTCTTGTCAAGAATATAAATAACCTCCATGTTCTAAATCCAGTGGTCTTATCTCATGTCTTATCTCTCACTTGATCTATCAGCAACATTTGTTACATTTGATCTCTCTATTCTTCTTGAAGCATTTTCTTCCTTTAGCTTCTAAATGATTTTCATTCTACCTCACTAGCCACAAAGTTTTCCTATCCTTTGGTGAGTCTTCCTCATGTACCCAACCTTGGAATGTTCAGTGCCTCAAAGTTCAGCTCTGGAGAGCTCTTCTCTCATTGCCTTCATGATCTCATCTGACTAGAATCTGATAACTAACAAATTTCTCTCTCCAGCCAGACCTCTCCACTGAAATGCAGAGACACTATTTTCAGGGTCATCGCAGCATTTCTACTGGAATAACTAATAACCTTCTCAACTTTAACATGTCAAAAACTTACTTCCTGGTCAGATCATTATTTTCCCTTAAAATACCTGCCCCTCCCACACTCTTCTATCCATCTGTTTGCTAAAGCACAATATTTTGGAGTTATACTTGATTTTTCTTCTCTGCACCATATATACCCTCAATCAACAAATCTTGTTGACCCCATTTTCAGAATATATCTACAATCCAATCACTTTTTATCATTTCTACTGCCACCAGTCTGATTCAGTTGTCTTTCACTGTGATGACTGTAATGGTCTCCTAGTTAGTCTGCCTATGTCCACACTTGTCCTTTGCATTCTATTATCAATTCAGCAACCAGGGTGATACCATAGAAAGCAAATCTGTTCATGTCAGTCCTCTTCTCAAAACCCTCCAATGCTTCTAGCCTCACTTAAAGAAAAGTTGAAAGTTCTCACATTGGTCTACAAACAGCATAAAATCTGCCTTCCCTGTTATCTCAGTGTTCTCATCTTCTACTAATGCCCACCAGCAACAGCTCATTCCACTCCAGACACACTGGGCTTTTTGCTCTTTCTCTAATATGCCAGCCATCCCCCTGAATCAGGGATCTTGGACTTACAGTATCATCTGTTTGAAATTTCCTTCCCCTACATATCGACTAGCTCCCTTGTCTCCTTCCCAAGGGAGTAACATAGTAGTAACTGACTCCTGCCATGCTATCTATCCTCCTTATCTGGGTGCTTTAGTTTTCACACATCACCATTTAATATACTGTGCATTTAACTTATCCATTTCATTTGTTGTCTATTTTCTGTCCTTAAAGGTGGATTTTTTTTTGTCTGTTCCCTCCACTTACCAACCACTGATGAATCTCCAGACCCTCACACAGAGAATGTTTTTGCTAATCAATATTCACGTTCCTTTTCTTGAGCAAGTAGGAAATCAACATTTTCCAGAACCTTCTGGCATTTAGAGTGGAATTGTGTCTGATTTCTGGTCAATGGAAAGTGTGTAGAAAATTCACAAATAAGCTACCTCCAGCTTTGGTGCATAAAAACCTTTCATGAATGATGCTCTCTCTCCTTCTCCTCAGCAAACTTGAAGGCCATTTGTTAAAGATGGTAGCACCTTATGGTAGAAGGAGCATGGCCCCAGAATGATCAGCAGTGAGCTGAGGCACAAGTGAGAAACAAATCCTCGCCTCAAGCTACTGATAGTTTTAGAATTGTTTAATGAATTAACATATCCCAATTAATACGGCACTCAATAAATATTTATGAATAAATTTAAAATTCTATATTATTTCTAATCTAACTCTCCATATAAGGTATAACATTGTTCCTTTATGTAGTAAAGAAAATATAATGAATACATTTTAACCATTAGCTTTTATGTCTTTCTAAGTAGCCAGACCTGCAAAGACTTTTGCAGTGTATGCTCCTTTGTGCCCTTTGTACTTTCAGAAGCCATTCTCCTTGTCGTGGTTTATTTTCTTTTCTCTTTTCTAGTGTTGCTTTTCTTTGCTCAGTACTGCTCAGTATTGACTTTTTGGTGCTTCGTTGTTGGTTCTCATATCTGATCTTAGATATGAGAATCTTCACTTCTACTCATTTTTAATTTGTTCTTCTCATTTTTTATCTTATTATTTGTTGTGTAGCCTGTACTTCATAGCTGATAATGAAAAGCCTTGGGGATGATTTAACTGTTACCACAGAATGAGGACATTTTCTGATTTGTAAATTATCTATCATACAATATCTTCTTTTGTAGGTCCTTGGCTTGTCTCAACTCTTTTCATGCATATACCCAATAATAGGCTTTTCAAATTATTTTAGAATTTGAATCTGTTAGATATGTAATCACCAAATAAAGGTAATGGAATAATACAAATAAATTTTCTGTAATTCCTTTTTCCCAACATTTTCTGTAGATTTATCTTATCTGGTGTTGCTATTTATAAGAACTGCTGTTACTTGTTTTTAATATTCCCATATTTAATGGCGGGCTCACACAACCCTTTGAAGACTAGAGGAAATGGTATCCTTTGTGGTAACATTTAGCATTATTTTCAAAAAAATCTTTTTAAGACAATTTTGATGTAATCAGAATGTAGTGATAGCCTGGAATTAAAATATGTGAGGAGTAGGTTTCTTAATGGTTTATTTCAATGGGATGTGAAGTTAGAATTGTTAAGAAGTGCAGAATGCTAATTAACCAGAGTTAGAAAACTGGGGATAAGAGAAAATATCCTGAAGTGAACTCCTGATTAACCTTCCTTATTGAAAGTTTTTAGAGGCAGGTGATCAAATGGTACAAAGCTGTCAGGAGATCATGGCCATTTAGACTCCTGGGGGTTGTTCCATTTAATTATTCCATCAACCAGGAGGGGGAGACACAGAATACTCCTTTGCAACTTAAGGTACAACTAATTCGTTTCCTGGACCTCATCAGACCTTTCTTTGTCTGAAACAGGTAGAACAAGTTGGTCTAGTCTGACAAAGCTCACTTCTTTTATTGTTTTTGGTTTCTTGAATTGCAGTTGATTTTGCATTCAAGTGACTCATTAAAAGGAGGGACTTGTGTGTATTTGGTGGTTTTGCAGATACTAGATTTTATCTCTTTTTTGAAATAAATAAATGTGGCCTAAAATTTCTCGGTGAATCTGATTGAAGTTCAGCCATGTAAAGAATTAAACTTCACCCTATCTCCTAATCACTATCTCCAATAATCTTAGCCCAACAGTCAACTTTATAGGCGTTAACAAAAATAATTCTTACAGACTTATTGGCAAACTGTTTTGAAATTTTAAAATGTCTATGATAGGTTAATTGACACTGGTTAGAAGGTCCAAGCTTTGTGTTTTATCTCCCAGGAATCATAGAATTTGCTTTTATCTATTCATCAGTTCAGTTCTACAGATATCTGGGATCCCTTCTATATGCCAGCCCCAAAGTTAGGTAGTAGGGATAAAGATAGGTCCCAGCACTTGACCTTTGGATAGACAGACATTTAACACACAGTTGCTGAACAGTGTGACCCACGCAACACAAGAAATGTGAAAGAAATGTTGAAACAGCTTAGATAAGGTGAAATTAACTTCACCTGAAGTAGGGCATTGAGGTAGGCTTATAAAAAAGGCTAATACCTTAGCACGGCTTTAAAGAATAAATAAGAGAGAAAGGAAGGATTTCAGTAAAAATGGAAAGAGATGTGAAAAGGCGTAAGATGGAATAATGTATTTGAGTAATTCTCCTTTGTTTGTGCTGCTGGAAGATAGTGTGAAAGGGGGGTTTATGAGATAAAACTGAGGGGGCAGTTTTAGGACAAGGGTAGTGGAGAATCATGGACCAGTGTGTGGGGATAGATGACAGAGTGAATCAGGAGGACAGGGCTCTCTTTGACCAAGTGCTTGTTCAAACTTTGATGCTTATTCAGGCTCTACACTTGACACACCTGCTCACAGGTGTGTCATAAAGGAGACTATGGAAATATAGGTGAAATAAAAAAATCTATGATCCCATTCCTTCAGAAAGGTCATCTTCACCTATTAGTAGAAGAGTTGTAGATACGAACTACTCGGTAACACAGTTCTCAAATATTAAATGGCATATTCAAAGATCATTTCAACTTCAAATTTGTCTTGACACCCAACAATAGTTTTTCTTTCTTCAAGATTTAATTTTAAAGATTAATTGATTCGTAGAAAGCCCTCAAAAGGATTTCTTGACAAGCAGATCTGTGAGTTCTTTAGATAACAACAAAGGCAAAACAACTGTGAATGAACACCTATTTTGCTTTTCTCATTTTGATTTCTTTGATTAATAATTTTATCTAATCTACTAATTTTATAGAACATTGAGGAGAGATGATGACTTTGGATAACTGAATTCTTACTTGTGTTATATAAAACATATGTGGGTTGTTACTTTTTAATAAGCCTTTTGAAAAAATAAAGATTGGATGTGCCAAAATCCCCAACCAAATCGTACGTAACAGCCCTTTCTAAAAAGAAAATAAAACTCTTAAATGTTTACACAAAACCTAATTACCAGTTTGCAAGCATTTCAGGTGGTTGAAAAAGCATAGGCTTGACTGGGAAGAAGTAGAGTAAGTAGACATACTATTTCCAGTAAATAAAGCAGAGGTCAGCAACTTCTGAGGTCAAAGTCAAGATAAAGAATGCTTATGTATGGTTTGCACAGGTCTCAGGTTTGCCAGTAGAAAAAGGGACAAAACAATAAAAATAAGGGGAATGAAGAAAAGAAGTGAAAGAACAGAGGAAATTCAGGCTAAGAAATCATGAGAAAAAGTAAAGTCATTTGGACCAAAAGGGTTGAGAACCCTGGGGCAGGGAGAAAAAAGACATGGTCACCCCGAAGGACTAACACAAGTCCAGAGTGGCTGGAGCATGGTGAACAGGTACCTTCAGTTTTTTGCACCTAAAGAAGGTAAGAACTGAGCCACTCAATCTGTTCTCTTCATTTGATTCTTTCTTTCTCTATTTACCAAATAACTCTTAGTAATAAAAACAGTACCAATAAAATTGTTTTTGTTTTTCAGTGGAGATACCCTAACCTCAGGTCACATTTACTAATTTCTCCCTAGTTAAAAAGATATAAAAGTGACAAGTGAGACAATTCTAAGACATATACCATTTTAGATGCTAGGCTCAGATACTCAGTGGAAATACGGGTGGTTTCCATTTGTTCACACTACGTAGATGGAAGTGGAGAGACTTCCTGGCTCTGAGTGAAGACCACCCTTCTATGTCTCATGTTCTCATCTCTTTTTACTAGCTCCCTGCAGTTCATCCAAACTGTGGTAGAAGAGAAAAAAAATAGCCCACATATTCCTACAGAAGATGGCTACCGTGAAAATGAAGAAATTGTCCACCCTCTGCAGGGTAATTATTAAGGAGACATCATCCAATGAAAAGAAACCCCAGTCACCTCTCCACATTCAAGCAATTCCTTTAGAGTCCTTTGCTTAGTTCCTGCGCATTTCCTCACTCCATCTGAATTCTAGAGCCAACCTGTTTTTTATTCTTTAGTTTTTCTCTTGGTTTGATTTCCACTTCCATGCTTTGGAGTTCCTTACCATTTTGATAAATTTCCAATGGATACTGTCACCTGTGATACTCCTACTGAGTGGAGGCAATTGGCCAAATCTTTCCAACAGGAGGTGTCTCTCTTTTGGCCATGTCACTCTGTCAATAACTGCTGACACTCTTGGTCAATGGCTATGGTTAGGAAAGAAGTATGAATCATTTTAGTATTCTATTTGATCCTCTGATTATTCTCAAATTCCTTACATTACAGTCTTCAGAACAGAAAAACAGGGCTGGGAGGGATGAAATGAAAAACTTCCTCTCAGAGGAATCTAATGAAGGTAACAAGTACATTTTAAATGATCAATTTAAGGAATTCTATAAGTCTAGAATGGGCAAGCTTAGTTCTTTAAAGGGCTAGATAGTAAGTATTTTCAGCTTTATGGGTCATGTATACAGTCTCTGTTGCAACTACTCAACTCTGCCATCATCCCACAAGCATTCATGGACAATACATAAATGAATGAACGTCATTGTGCTTCAATAAAACTTTATTTACAAAAACAGGCAGTAGGCCATATTTGGACCATGGTCCTGTAGTTTACCAACCCCTACTAAAGTACAAGATACTATTATATTAAATTTATTTGACTTGAGGTATCATGAACATGCACTTACAAATTTTGCACTCCAGCAGTCTATAGCAGCAGTTTCTGTTGCTCTTATATACTGCATTGCTTATATTGACTTCATAGAAACCCTAAGGACACAGTGGGCTCATTCTGCAGATAAATCCACAGAGTGGGCTTTTACAATTAGAGAAAAACATCTGTAAAATAGAGAATCAACTAGAACTACTTTTTCTAATCAAATGATGGTAATTGTGATTTAAGCTTTATTTAGCCCAAATTTTAGTCTGACTAATTCCCATTGATGCCCACATTGGCATTAAGACCATATGTCACTTATCCAATAACTTCGAAGGAACAATTGTGGCTTTTCAAGTAAATCTTGCAAAGCTCGTGGATCACTGACCTGTTTTAGGTGATGTGTGGCATATCAATTCATCCTCAAATATACACAATAAACCCACCCATTCTGAGATTTTATTTATAAAGGAATTCATGAACATGCACTCACTAATTTTGAAGCAAGGTAGCTTGACCATTTTGATTTTCTTTCTCCTGTCAAGATGCCAAAAGCATTTAGAGCACTTTACTAATGTCCCACTTGCCAAATTTCCATTTTAACTTCAAAGCAGTAGGAACCCAGAGACAAAACACAAAGCCCTCTTAGCTACCCAACTCCTATTGTTCTGCTTTACACTGGTTAAAAAAATAAGTAAATGAATGGCGAAACAGATTGTTTTTGAAACTGATAACACAATTTGTTCTCCTGCTTCATATGTTAGATTTCTGCCTGCAGCAAATATTTACAGCAGAGTTTTAACCCTCTCAAAATCAGCTTGGTTATGTAAGGGCTGAAACTGTCTTTCATAGAATACCCTTGACAATATGGCTTTACAAAAGAAAAAGTAGTGACCTCAGACACTGTCCTATGTGCATGGTCAATGTTTAGTTACAAGGAGACATGCAGATAGAAAACAGTCAAAAACTTGTTGTCAATTATTTAGCATTCCCATAAACCATTAGATGGTCAAAAATATCTTTAATTGATTCCATCGCTACCTATGCTACTTATTATTTATTACTATAACAAACTTCTCCATGGGAACAGCTAATTGTACCTCCCTGGTGGCCACTTCAAGTGGAATAAGCCCTGCACAGTGCAGCCTAAGATATGCTGAAAGGTCTTCAGCTTTGGGGATTTGATTAAAACTGTATTACATGAACACATCAGCAACCATTGCCAAAACAAAACACTAATTTAAAAAAATCCTTCTGCTTTACTGCTTAACACAATTGAAAGGAGCTTTGTGTGCATGTGTGCATGCATTTGTGTGTATGTGTATGTGGGTGTGTGTGCGTGTGTGAGACAGAGAGAGAGACATGGGGAGTGGGAGCAGGAGGAGGGGTTGCATATGTGGTCTCGTTTGAAGACAATCATATTTAATGGAAATAATGTGGCATTCTGTGGCATAATAAGGCAAAAGAAAAGGGCAATCCTGCCAGCTGCATTGTGGGTATAGGCAAAATCCCTGACCTGGTGATAAGACTGCAAACTATTGTGCCAGAAAGAAAATAGCACAAGAAGCAAATTATCTTGCCCAACTCTCCCTACACACACACACACACACACACATGCACACGCACACACCTTTAAAAGAAGCATAATTGTTAATCTGCTCTTTAGTAGAAAAGACAGATGTTATGGAAATAGTAAGCCACACTCTGCTAAGAGTGTTCTGTGGAAAGAGATTCCATAGGCAGCACTCTACACGGAAAGATTTAGACAATTAAGCAACCGTTGTGAGGCATGCAGATGAATAACACATGCTAAATTAAATCAATACCAAACACTGTGTTGGAAATAGGTTAATTGTTTATTTTAAACTTCATGGAAGGAAAAAAATAAAAAAGAAGCAACAGTGGAATTTGTCAACTACTTGGAGCAGTATACTGGCCTAGATTAACCACAGCAGCCCAAAGCACAGTGCGCCCCAGAAAGTCCTGTGTACAGGCCTTTTAAAACATTGTTTCTACACTTAAACAATAATTCCAAATTCATTTTAAAGAAGGTGGTGGGTGCATGTGGGATTTATATAAATTTAAATATCAAGATGTTGAAATATTGCCCGGTAATTATGGATATTCAGGCTGAGTCTAAGCCCTGAAAGAAATTTGTGCTAGTTTACCACATTTATCCACATAGACTCAGAGAAGAACAGAGGACCTTTCCCATTTCTCGACTGAACTGATTGATAAGTAAGAGTCTGCAACATCATGTGAGTGAGTCAAAGGCAACAGCTGTCAAGAGATACCTTCATGTCATTTCGAAGAGTTAGGAATTTTAAATATTGTGAGGTACAAAAGGGCTGATAGCTGATGAATTTCTTTAGTGTAATGTTTACATGTGCAGAATAAACAAATGCAAGCTCTGCTGTCGAAACAACAGAGAGAGCAACAAGGGGATAGCCTATAGGTTTTAGTATGTATCCCATAACCCCAAATGCTCATTTTTGCATTTGGAAGATGCAGAAAACAAGAGAAGAAGGCTCTCTTACTGAGTGCTTGAAGACTGCTACCATGCTACATAGTTGTACACAGTTATTATGCTTAATTCTCTTCACGAGTTTGTGCGAAGTGAAGTATTAGTCTCATTTGTACCACTGAGAAGACCAAGGCTCAATAAAGTTAAGTGACCTGACCAAGATCACATGCTGGTCAATAGTGAAGTTAGGTCACGAAACCTGTGTCGGACCAACTCCTAAGCCCAGGATCTTTGCATTACTCCAGCAAGCTGCTTAAAACAATCTCAGGAAATTCTTGTAATTAATTACAGCTCTGAGTCTGTATCATGATCATCATATGCTGTGTGACCTTGTATTAACTATAGGAAGGTAGTTCTCCTCTAAATCCCAGGGTAAGTGAATATGTCTCATATACCCATCTCATCACTTCATTACCAAGATAATTTGGCCAAATTGAAATAATGATATTAGATTCATTAAGCACATATGTATTAATTTTGATTCCTTTCTATATATTTTTAGAACATCAATTAATGCAGCAGACTCATTAAGACATAATTAGTAACAATTACAAAATGATCATAAATAAAATAGGACTATTCAGATTAAAGGTATAAGTACCACTGGGCACTTAAGGTGACCTGCTTACAGGATTAGGGCCTTGAGTGCCCTAGCAGTAAAGTGGAAAAGGGAAACATGTTGTATTACTGCTAGAGTTCCACCTCATTGACCATAATGAAAAGAGCCACCTGCAGGTTCAGTTTCACCCTGGCTCTCAGCCAATGACAACTGAGTTTGAAGATAAATGATGTATGTCTTCACCACCAGCAAATGTCGGGAGAAAGGGCCTTGTGGAGTTACTATGTCCTCTTTCAGATCCCTCATTAGTGGCATAAATCATAGTATTAGTCTGGGGTTCCCATGTTAGGTCTCCTGACACCAGGGTATCTTTATGGGTACCATTCATCATACGTCTCCTTTGTTCTTGCTGAAGCAGGAGATGGGGTGGAGGAGTGGGTAAGTGGAAGAGGATTTGTTTCTTTTACCTTCAGTCTGTGATGTCCTGGCCTTGTTTCTATCCTCTCCTTTCTGCATCAGAAGTTCTCCCAGGATAACACTCAAGTAGGGCATGGCACTTGCAGTTAGTATGAAAAATACACATTTTTTGCTGGCAGAGATAAACTTTTCTTAGAACTCAGGAAAGTATCACATGAATTCCTGAAAATATGTATTTTATTTAATAGTAGACAATATATTCAACTTGGATTTGGGCCACCAGAAACAAAAACCCCCCAAAATAATACAAAAATAAATGGCATTTCTGTTCTTTAAAATGAGTAAGGATTTCATTCATCATTACAAGTTTCAATATAAAATTCCATACGTAGGACATTAAAACTGGATCACTTTAGTTCTCTACCAGTTTCATTCTGTCATAGCTTATACGTATCCTTCGTCTATTTAAAAGTGAAGGTAACAAATTCTGGAACTGTGGAAGCTTAGAGCTAGAGAAGAATTCAAAGGTCATTTCATCCAGCCTTGTCACTGACCAGTGAGCCAACGAGAAATAACAAACAAACAAATCCCCACAACGCTAAGAGTGTGAGGGAGCCAGAATGAGAACAAGGAAATCTTCCTAACCCCACAGGTCCACCTGTGAATATACTCTTTTAGCACCGTGCTGTCAGGGGGCAGTGCCAAAGATTACATTAATGAATGGGTAGACTTGGAAACAGATTCCTACTGTGTATTAGAAAAAACGTTTGATAAGAATTCTTTTCTTTTTTTTTAACTAAGCCCTTCCAAGAGTGCCTGACGCATATAAGAATCAAATATTATTGTTACCTTCTACCCGTTGTAACTATTGCTATTTTACCACAGGCTGTGCGATACCTTGACAGGGATATGCCAAGGAGATTTAAGCATCAAATGAGTCATTGGAATCAATACCATGCCAGTGAAGAAATATTCTGTGGCGATGGTGTCACACAGTACCAGTGACATCTTTGCTGATTTGCGCAAGCATCTTACTTGTAGAATGAGATCAAAATATTCTTTCAGAGACCCTGCTGTTCCCGTGTGTGTGTGTGTGTGTATAATATATATATGATTGCATTTTTCAATTATTAATATGAGGGATGCTTTTAAGATCTTTTCTTTCTTTGTATTCAAATCCTTTGTTGTCCCTCCCTCCCAAATCTACCTCCCAACATCCAGAATTTTCCATGTCAGTCAGTGACAACAATGATTATCCAATTTCTCACACCAGAAATTTGGAAATTGATCTGGATTGCTAATTTTGTCTTTCTGGCATTTTCAGTCCATCAACAAGTCCTACTGATTCTACCACCAAAATTTATCTTTCATCTTCTAGTTCCTCTTCATTTCCATTGCCACCACCTAACCACCATCATGTCCTACCTGGGCTATCGGGACTGTCTCCCCATTATGCAATAGTGTTCCAGCTGTTTTTCGTGCCCTGCTCCAGTTTATTCTATTGCAGCAGCCAAAACTATATTCTTAAAAATCAAATTAGATCACATCTCTTTTCTGTGTAGAAAAACACCTAGTTCATTTGTGCCTCAAGGCCTTTATGCTCTGCTATTGTACTACAATGATTTTACACTCTTCACATGGCGAGTTCCTTCTCAGCTTCCATATTCCAGAGTAAATGTCACCTCCCCAAAGGCCTTTACTACCCACCCCTTCTGAAGTTGGTCCCTCTGTTATTCTCTCTCATATTTGTTTCTTTTATAGTGTTTGTTACAGTTAGTAATTGTTTGGTTTCTTTGTTTTTAATCTGTCTATTCTACCGGAAAAATTAAGGTACATGAGAGGGAAGGACTATTTTTTTAATTCATCACTTTATCCCCATAGCATATAATGAGGGTACACAAATATTTACTGGAAAAATGACTGAATAAATAAATGAATGAAGTGGGTCAGTGGCCATAAGCACTTGGAGCTACTTTTAAAAAGATGATGATAAGACAAAATGTAAACTGAGAAACATCCTGTGAAATAATACTGAAGGTTTCTGCTTTCTTGTGTTGAGGAACAGTGACTTACTCATTTATTGTTCCAGTACTTAGCTTAGCACCTAAAACAGCACACAAGC
This sequence comes from Macaca thibetana thibetana, assembly GCF_024542745.1. Taxonomy (NCBI): domain Eukaryota; kingdom Metazoa; phylum Chordata; class Mammalia; order Primates; family Cercopithecidae; genus Macaca; species Macaca thibetana. The sequence continues at coordinate 29,375,517 of NC_065579.1, forward strand.
TTCAGAAATATCTACTCCATGAATGAATGAAGTAATAAATGATGGGAACTTAAAGCTAAAGGAAATGGTGTACATCTTGCCCTTTGGATGAACAGGAATGTGCAAAAACATGGAAGTTGTTTTGCAATTAAGGGTATTGTTGAATATGTCATTATACAGGCAGTGATTAAGAGTTCTTTTATTAGAATTCATTGTTTAATACATAGAAAGCAGGAGTCAGGCAGGCTTCTGTTCATCAGTTTCTAACCTAGTTATGCCAGTGTCTTCTTTCATAATTACGAGCAGCTCATTCGACTCCTTGGAATCTCAATTCTTTCCCTTTTTAAAAAGTTTGGTCATTCATGCTACAATCTGATTAATAACAAGGTTAATATCAGTAGCACAAATACTACTACTATCACTATTTCTAATATTAACACTAGGAAACTAATACTGAAAACTTACCACATAGATATGGTTTTTGGATATTCTTATATTTAATTATCTTTACAATTGTAGAAATAAGACCGCAAACTCATAAACATAGATTTGTTTTTGGTTTACATGAACTCCTAATTGAGGAAGAAATGAGGAAGACTGCCCACCAACCAAAAGCAGAGGCCAACACTTCTCATATCTTAATATATTAACCTTTAGGGATTCTTTCTTATATGAGTAAATCCCGAAATTTCTAAAACATAGCTCTCCCAGAATTTATTTGGGGAGCCACTGGAAAGGGAGGCTTTTGTACTTACTAGGAAACTGACGTCAAAGGTTGATGATAAACATCTAAAAAGCAATTCTTATATATTTTGAATAAAGGAACATCTCCACAAACAAGGCAAAATATATATCTGCAAAAGATTCAAGTACACATTTAGGAAAAAAAAAGGAAGTCACAGTTTTCATTCAGAAGAACAAATGGAAACTCTTTTATTGAGGAAATAAAACATTAAGAATATATTTTATTCGTTGAGTTTTGTAACTTTCTAAATGTGTGGCATAGTTGCTATGAAACTATGATTGTGCCACTGCACTCCAGCCTGGGTGACAGAGTGAGACCCTGTCTCAAAACATATAATATAATATAATATAATATAATATAATATAATATAATGCCAAATATCTCACCACTAACAAGTGTAAGAACCAGCAATCTTTATTACAGTAGGTTACACAACAGTAACTAATATTCTGCAATTTAGACAAAATTGTTTTTTAACTTCTGCTCCATACCTAGTGATATAATCCTGAACATATTTTTACAACCAATCTGAGAACTCAGTTTTTTCATCTGAAAAGGGGGACAGTAGTAGTATCTCCCTCAGGGATTTTTATGAAAGTTAAAAACCATGATCCATGTAAGTTACCACAGAACCTCAGTAATGTTCAAAGTGTTTGTTATTATAACTAACAGGGATTTTTTTCCAAGACTTTTCTGACTCAAGGGCCCAAGCTTTTAACCACAAAGAGTTATCAGGGTAGGCTGAAGGAGAAATACTTGCACAGGAAATCTGGAAATATCCCCAGCCACCATTATGCCATTATGATCTTTTTCAGACATTCAATCTGATCATACCCCTTTCTGAAAAGCCTTCAGTAGCTCCATAAAATATCTGATATTCAAATATAACCTTCTATGCCCTGTGGGAGTCTTCATGACTCAGATACAATAAAGAGTTTGAACTCCAAACTGTCTGGGTTTGAATCCTAGCTTTAACACTTACCTACTGCGTGACCTTGGGCAAGTTGCCTAACCTCACTGTGCGTCAAGTCCCTCATTTGTAATATGGAAATGAAAGTAGTAAATGGCTCATGAGGCTGCTATGAGGACAAAAAAAAAGTCAATTCATGCAGAACAGCTAAGATAATGTATGGCATATTATAAACACAATGCTTTATATTTTATTATAATTTATAATCAACTAGTGAGGAAATACAATTTACATTATCTAACTGATGCTGGATATTGGGTTGACTTGATCAGGAATTAGTATTGATCAAGCTACTTATGTTTGAGTGGCCTTGGGTTTTCTATTACAGCATAGGTGAAACAGGATAAAATGAATGAGCCCTGGGCTGATGAGGTAGAAAGAGAAACACCATCAGTAGTGGTTAGAAGCTCATTAGAATCAAATAGAGGAAACTCCAAGTGTATAAGACATGGGGTTTCATCGCGGCCAGGTTGTAGAAACCACCTGGGCAATCTGCACATTTCTATTGCAGTCTGTAGTTTCTGGTCTGTTCACATGATCCCAAGTTGTCCTAGTCCTACTGTTGTTACATTTAGTGCCAATCAGTGGTAGCTTAAATATCAATGGATATATTTTTATATCCCTGGGTTACCTGAAACGTTCGGAAGAGCAACAGATTCCAGGAATCTTCTGAGTAGCAAATGCCAGTTTCAGCATCCCACTCTGGAAAAAATGGGCTAAGAGGAATTAGAATCCTCCGGAGCCTACATTCTGCCTCAGTACTTCCCAAGAGGGATCTTCCTGGTTGCTGTTTACCTCCCACCCAAGAATCACCACTCCACCTCTATCCATGTCCCACTGCTCTCCATTTGAGAACAGGGAATGGAATGAGAATGGAAACCAATCACCAGTGATGCTACATTTGAATTTTCTTTATGACCAGGGCTGTTACTACATTGTTTTACTAACTACATTTTCTCAGCAATTTTTAAGTTTTGTAATATATGTTTGGGGTCATATTTGTTGCTGGAATTCTCAGTCCTCATAAACCTGAAAACAATCCAGCCTCAAAACCATAATACCTTTCATAAAAACAATTATTATATCACAATTTTTGACAATGCATAGAAATTTGATCATTGATAATGCAACATTTCTCGGGATTAAAATTATGACTTGTATTAGAGTATTACATACCATAGTTTAATGTTGCTATGGTACAAAGTGTGTGTGTGGCAATGAGGATTTGAGGATGGGAGAGGAGTTCAGAACAGAGAATATTCTAGGCATAGGGAAATATTACACTTCACTGTATTTCTTTGCTTACTTGGCTCTTTTCTTTGTAAGATTATAAGCTTGTTGATGGTGGGACATCATACCATTTCTTTTTTTCTTTTCTTTTTCCTTTTTTTTTTTGAGACGGAGTCTCGCTCTGTCGCCCAGGCTGGAGTGCAGTGACTGGATCTCCGCTCACTGCAAGCTGCGCCTCAGTGGGTTCACGCCATTCTCCTGCCTCAGTCTCCCGTGTAGCTGGGACTACAGGCGCCCGCCACCGCGCCCGGCTAATTTTTTGTATTTTTAGTAGAGACGGGGTTTCACCGTGTTAGCCAGGATGGTCTCGATCTCCTGACCTCGTGATCTGCCCGTCTCGGCCTCCCAAAGTACTGGGATTACAGGCATGAGCCACCGCGCCTGGCCCATTTTTTTTTTATTCCTTGAGTGTAGTTTAGTGTTTCACACATAGTGTACTCTCAAAAAAATGGTTGAAGGAATACATTATGACAAAACAGAACATACAAAAATGTGTAAGGGAATGGAATGCAAACAGCTGTCAGAGAAGAGAATATGAGTGATAGAGAAGCTCCATTTGCTCACCAGTTGTTTGGGGTTTGTGTCTTATGATGTTTCTTGTTTTATTTCTCTCAAAAAATTAACTCCAAGGGCAATATCCTCAGCCTGATCAGTTTTATCATGCCTGGGTTGAAAATTTTTCTAAAAAAGAGAGAGAATTATATCAGTAGAGAGCCAAAGCCTTGCCTGAAAATGAAGGTTAATGCCTAGCCAGTCATATTATGGTTCATGCACCAGCAACATGGGCACAACCTGGGAGCTTATTAGAAATGCAGACTGTTGGGCCCATCCAAGACCTCCAGAATCAGAACCTACATTCATACAAGATCCTTAGGTCATTCACATGTGCTGCATTAAATTCTGAGAAGTGGTCATTTAAGGACTCTGTTGGCACATTAGGTATGATATATAGCATCATGATGAGGTCAGAGAAGGCTGTGGTTTCAAGTCTGGCTGACTGGGAGAAGGATAGTTGCATTAACTAAAATACGGAAGGGAAGATGAGGAACTTGTTTGAAGTGGCATGAGAGAGAAGCAGAAAGATATTATTAGGGACTGGAAAAGAGGAACTATGTTGCTCACACTTTTTGCCAAATAACAATAACAATGAAATGTAGTTCACTTCCAATATCAAGAGTTTGCAAATGTCTAGAAAAAACTGCAAGAGGGGAAAAACAAATGAAATATTTTAAGTTGAATATATGTAAAAGGCAATTTCTTATTGTTTAAAGATATTTGAACTGCTAAAAGCCCAGAGAGGAAGTAATTGTTACACCTTCCCTCTACACTGTGTGGCTAGGTCATTTTTCTGAGCTGAATTCCATCAGCCAGCTCTCTATCTTTTTCATTATTTTGCTTCACACACTTAATACCTTGAAAAACAATCCTTTTAATATCCTCTGAAACCCATTTTGGATACCTACACGGTGTAAAATGCGTGTAAAAAGCCTCTTAACACAATTGTTTTCAAATGACACTGTCAATGTATTTTTCCTCATTTTTGGAATCATTATTACTCACTGTTGCTTATAATAACCCCATACAAGCCTAGAACAGAAATCTGTTTTCTTATGGATTTTTACAAGACTTTAACCTTCATAGTAAGTCACTACTATTCTTTTTATTTTTTATGATTTTGTCAGGTTCTGGAGAAATATCACAGCATTAATTTTTTAAAAATCAAACAGCCTAGAGTCATTTACATGAACTTTGCAAAAATATTCATATGATAGGAGTATAGATTATCTGTTGGGGGTAAGGTGACGAGGAGAGAAGCAAACTCTACTTAGTATAATGCACCTTTTATGATCAGATCTCAAAGTGCTCCACAAATATTAATATATCACATTACTTCCCTGGGAAACAAGTCAATATGATTAAACACATTTCACAGATGAGAAAACTGAAAGCACAGATTGGCTAAGTGATCTGCCTGAAGCCGTAACAAAGGTCACAGTGGAGTGGGGCCAGAACTTAGTGTCCTGATACTGGTAATTCATATCACTTGTCATTAGTTACTTGGCTCTTACGATTTTTTTAAAAGGGGGGAAAAAGCTTCTAGTCCATCAACCCAGCATAGAGTGTTTGTTTCAAGGTGTGGTTTTTTTCCTTGCTCTTCCCACAGCCCCAACTCTCTATCATTTTCTGCTAACCAGACTCTTTAGCCCCAATCTCTTGCTGCCTCTTCACCTCAAAATGGAGTAGAATAAATGTAGTTTCACTTGAGAGAAGGTAAAATAAATATTATGACTGTGCGAGTGTGAGTGTGTGTCTGTGTGTGTGTTTATGGAGAGAGGGAGAGAGAGTATATGTGTATTCATTCAATATCTAAAAAGATAGTTGACATTTCTACATTTTTCAAATAAGGCCAATTTTAGAATTATTGTTATTTGGGTTAAATATCATTATGAAGACAGAAATGCTGTTCTAAATTTTACTAAAGGCAAAGGACAAATCCCAAACAAATTTTGAAGCTTTTGTGCTTAGAGAAAGGCTAGCAGGGCTCCAGATGAGAGACTAGAGGTTAGTCTTTAGCTTTGCCCTGACTAAACCTCTCCCAAAATGCAGCCTGGTGAAAGTAAAAGCAGCTCACTTGGACTTCCCTTCTCACAATGTCCTCTGCAGCCTGCCCCTGTCATCTCCTCCCAGCACTGTGCATGCCCCTGGGGAACTAATATATGTTTAGGTCACTTGGAAATTATGGTAAAACTGCTCTTAATGAGTTTTGTGATTCAGGCTAGGAGAGATAGCACACAGAGGGGCAGAAGAAAGTTTGCATCTGCAAAGATGGCCAATGAGGACTAGAATAACAGGAGACAACTTCCATTGAAAATCATCTATAAGAAATTTTCATCATTCTTTGTAGACTGTGTTTTCCCCCCTATAATTTTGTTTAATCCCTACCTGAGTTTTTACCTATTCATCACCAACATTTCAAGGAATGTCCTGAGTCTGTCTTGATTTTTCATCTTCTAGTGAAAAAATGCATTCATGGTCAAGAAGTTCTGTCTTCTCAAGTCACTGAAGGATCAGGCCCAAAACTGTCTGCTCTACTGATGTCTTTCCAAGATGTTGAGCAAGTGTAACCATGCTAGACCAGCTGTCCATTCCATTTTCAGGTGCAGTTTGGCACAATGACCACAGTGATATACACACTGAGCCTCAGATTCAGTCCAAATCTTATTGTCTGCCCTGCATTGTTAATAATAATAGCTATCATTACAGCTGATTATAACAATAACTCTCTGAATCTTGCTAATGATGATTATGAAAATACAAAGAATTCTAAACTAAAATAACAACATAATTTCAGGTTTTAATCCTCACAGGCTGGAAATTAAATGTGGGCCCAGAAGTCAGAGGCATAGTCTACATAATGGTCCCCAAAACATTATTTCTTTCTCATGCTGGAAATTAAGTGGCAAACAGATTCAAGATTGCTATTGTGACTGGAATTTGGTGATATGAAAGTTTTTTTTAAATTTTATTTTATTGGAAGCAATTTTCAGAGGATTCAATTCATTGAAAGGCTACAAAAAGTCCTACGGTTTCTTATTATGGCATGGAAAACAGTAAGTGTTCTAAAATCATTGAAGAGTGATTAAGGTCAAGCCGTAAGGTACACTTTAACAATAGATGTTTCTTTGCATACGTTTAAAAAGTGTTCTATACTTTTATGTGCTCTTCTTTAAAATAAACAAATAAATAAATTTAATATAGTAAGTAACATTGAGGTCTGAAAAATAATTCCAGTTATTTTTCACTTCCCAATATATGATAATATACAAACAACAAATTAAATAATATCAGATGACATTGAAAAAGTCAAGATAGATACATTGAAAGAATGTTAAATTGCTTCTAAGAGCATATTACTCTCCTTAGTTTCACCTATTCTCCCTCTGTTTTCCTTCTTTTCTTTTAACAGAGGTGTTAAGACAGACTAAATGAAAAAAATAAAATCAGAGAAAAGAGCGATACATTAGCTAAATAAAGAGCATGGTAAAGGACAAAATATACAAATAACTTGTGTATGTAAAAATAATTTTGCAATATAATTTTTTCCTCCTCAAAAAATCTGTTTTCCAAAGTATCTCCTAATGCTACCATACTGTCATTTCTCTCCGTCTCTATCTGTAAGATGCATATTGGTCTCTCTTTCCTTTAAATTTTTAACATTCGCCTCACACAGACAAGAGTCAGTCAAGAAACAGGTGAAAATGTCGATTTCAGACTCCCCCTGGCCAAGAGTTTCTGATTTAGTAAGCTTGGGATTAGGCACAGAAATATGCATTTCTTAATGAGCACATCTGGAGGCCTATGAGGCAGTTGGTCCAGGAACTCCAACTTTAAGAAACACAGTGCCCTAAAATCAAAACAAAGACATTTATGATCTTCAACAGGCCACCAGTCAATGGAGACAAACTTCAGTAGAGTAGAGAATAAACTAATTCGCAACTCAAAATATGTCACATATGGATCTTTCTGATTAAATGCTTCATTGAAACTGTTATGTAACAAAATAAAACAAAGCACATCAACACTCTCTTAATGGAGGGGATACAGGGTTTACAGTACCAGGGATAAAAAGTGATAGAAATGATTGTGTAATGAGGTGGGTGGGCTTGGGGATATCAATTTTTAAAAAATATTTTTCAAAGTCTGAGAATTATGAATTCTGAAAGAGTTTTTTACCAATTATTTTTCATCAAGTCCTAGGCTATGGAATTATTTCAGCAAGTAATAATACATCATGTAATTTCATCATGTAATAAATACATCTGAGAAGAGCAATGCCAAAACCACTATTCTTCAGTCCATTTAAGGCCTTCCTCTTAAAAACAAGAAACAGCTCTCTCCTACGAAGATGAGCATGGTTCAAAGGGTTCACATTTACCTGAATTTAAAACTCACAATGGCAAAATGTAATACCCAAGGAAGGAAAGGAAATTTACATCTCTAGGAGCTAGTGCTTAACGTCTTTTTGAAATTATTTGACTGATGCACACTCATATTATTCTATAAAGACTCTTTAATGAGGCATTTCCCAAGAAATTTTGATGATAATCTGTGGTGGACTGATTGGTAGTATTTACGTACTTCTGAGGGACCACAAAGTTACATTTGTGTGAATGAGTTACTTCCTATTAAATGACTCTTCTTTCACATGTTTAATAATACTTAGACTTCGCTTTTTTCCTTCTGCTCTCCCAGAGAAGTTTCTGTCTCTCCCGTCATTTGTTGTTGTGGTGGTAAAGTTATTTTTCTTGACAAGTTCCACCCACTCACATTTAACCTGAAGGTCTTTTCCACTGTAGACACGCTGTGAATGCGCAAAGAGGAAGCTTGTTATCGCAAGATCAGCAACTCAAATTACAGCGTGATCAGAAGTGACATCACTATGTGGTTTCATTAATGATATTAGAGGAGAACAAACTATTTTCAGTCATTTTTTTAGTGTTGAAAAGTTATATGCATCTTCTTCACTTCATTCTATATCTATTCCCCTCCCTGAACTACATCGGGGGTTTCTTCGCAGGATCACTTTTTCTTCTTTATTCCCAGTCTACCATGAAAATGTCTATCTCCTCGTGTTTTGCCCATGTAGAACAGAGCAAAAACAAAACAAAACAAAGCACATTAACGCTACTGACCTGATAACTTTCTTTTCCCAGAATAAGATCTGAAAAGAATTCAAGAAAACCACAGATAGTAGAACTGCTGAAGTCTACTTCCTGTGAATCTGTGTGGCTTGCTCATCAAGTCGTGCCCCTTTTTCTATTCTTATTCTTTATTCTGTAGTCACAGTATTTCTGCAGTTGCCTGTAGACCTCACTGAGCACAAAGCCATGATTATTACCCATGGGAACCTTGGCCCGGTTCTAGTCCTACAGCAACAAAGGCCTGTACATTGGTCTGCCTTTTCACCCAGGCTTCTGTTTGGGCTATGTAATAGAATTGGTTGGTTTGAAACAGGTGTGCCCAGGAGAAATAATTTGCCTTTGCTTCTTTAGTGAACTCTCTCTGTATTACTTTTCCATGATGGAATTGTGTGCACATATGTGTGTTTTGGTGAGCTGGGGACAGTGGGGTGAAAGCTGATCTGTGGAGAAAATAGAGATTCTATACACTCAGAGTAGAGGGATTTGGAATGCTGAGAAAGGAGTGTAAATACTAAGCTGTCTTCTGGCTGCTGGGATTGTTTAGGATGTCATGGTAGATCAACTGGAGCAAGAAATAATGTTATCAAATCCTACAACCATAGACAAGTCATTTAAGCCTCTCTAAGCTTCAATTTCCTTAAGTCTAAAATAGAGGTTTTTTTTAAACCTCATAACTATTGATTTTCCTGGATGGATTATTTCTTGCTGTAGGGGACCATCCTATGGTCTGTAGAATATTTAGTGGCATCCCTGGCTTCTACTCACTAGAAGCCAGTAGCACCTACCACCGGTTGTGATAGTTTCCAGATATTGCCAATTGTTCTCTAAGGAAGAAGCTGAGGGCACAGTCACCCTCAATTGAGAACCACTGATTTAAAATAAAGCAGTTAAAATTTATGATAGAATTTATGACAGATAAAGTTTCTGTTCTAAAATTCCATAGACATAACATTCTGTGACTCTAGATTTACAGGCAATTTGTTAATACAAGAGATCTCTTTTTTTTTTTTTTTTCAACTCCTAACTCATGCCAGTAAGGAAAAGGAGAAAGAAACTGAAATTTTACTCACTTGTTATTAAAAACAGTACTAAAAAGTTAATGGCAAAAGAAGTTTCATCATTAGGATGATGAAATTGAGATTTCATTAATTAAGATTTAGCCCCAAATATTTGTTGACAGCCTATCTCATGAAATAATGGCAGTAGGTAGAATTTGTTGAACAGTTACTATGTTAAATACTTTGAGTGAAGTATCTCACTTAATGGATGAAGGTTAAAGGAGGCATAATTGTTAGCTTCAACTTACAGAGAGGGAAAACTAAGGTTTAAGGACAATGGATATTTACAATTTAGGATTACGCTGCTAGTAAACAGAAAAATAAAAACTCAGAGTTAGATATATCTTCCACAGCATAGCCTTTTGACAAGCACTTTACATTGCTTTTCAGGTTGTTGTGCCAGATATTGTTTTAAGCTTTTAATATTAACAGATTTTTTTCCTCGTCTCATGGTGCCTATGAGGTAAGTACAGTCATAATCTTCGTTTTTTAATATATGGGCAGAAAGGGTTTATGGACAGAAAGAAATTATGCTACTTCCCCTAGGTCACATACTAGTAGGTGGCAAAACTGAGATTTCAACTCAATCCGTGATCTCAGCCACTACTCTCTGTTGCCTTTCAACATAAAAAGCTTCGGTATCAGTCCTTGGCACCCTCTGAGTCAATGCAAATGAGTATTCTTTTGGGGTTGTTCAATATGTGGTGAGAATTTTTAAATGGCAAAGGGTGTCATCGGTCTTTTTTCTGTAAAGGAGTTGATGCTATGGAATAAGAATAACACTGAAATTATAGTTGTTATAGTAAAAGAGATTCTCTCTGTATTTCTACATTAAAAAAAAAAAAAAAGATGTGACCTGCATTTCTCCCACTCAGTCAAAGGGTGAGATCTGTGAAACACCCTCCCTGGCAGTGCTAGCCAAGGTCTGGCCATAGCCATCCAGGTACTTCCTCATCACAACTCATCACTCACTTTGTCCTAGGCACTGTGCCAGTTGTGGGAATGCAGCCACAACTAATCTTCATTCCTAAAAAGCTCAAACATGAGTAGTAAGAGAAATGCACAATAAGACATTTATAAAGGGCTGGAAGAAGCACAAATAAGACAGCAAATAATTCTAACTTTGGGAAAGCCTGGCCAGGGCAAATTTCTAAAGAAAGGAGACAGACACTCGTGAGATTGTAACAGATCATCAACCATCCCAGTTGAAGAAACAAGTGTGAGGTGTGAAAAGAGGTTGCAATGTCAGAAAGACATTGTTCAGTTACGGCTGGAGAAAACGTACTGCAGAGGGTGAAAGGTAGTTAGAAAAATAGATTATGGTAAGAAAGAGAAAAGCTTTGGACTTTATTCTAAGAAGACTGGGCCTTTTTCTAGGCAACACAAGTTTATCAGAGAGTTTTAAGCAAGAGAGTAGCAGAATCAGAGTAGTATTTTAGAAAGAAAGACTGCTTCTTGCTCACCTATGTGGAAGGTAAATGAAGTTGACAAGTACACAAACATGAGTTTATCATTGGGTAGCCCCATTTTTTTCATGGAGTTTATAGTTTGTCAGATAAAAATGATGGCCTAAGATAGAGCAAAGTACCAGTTTGGCCCCAATTTTTCTGCTACTGTTCTACCTTAGGGTTAATTAAACTGCCCTATAGGAATCTTCCTGGGACAAATTTCTTTAAGCAATAGGGTCCAGAAAATGCAGTTACAGCTTAACCTTTTTGTTCCTCAAAAGAAGTCTCCTGAGTATAAATGGAAAAGCAAACATCAAATGTTCTCACTCATAAGTGGGAGCTAAGCTATGAGGATGCAAAGGTATAAGAATGACACAATAGACTGTGGGGACTCACGAGGAAAGGGTAGGAAGGGGATGAAGGATAAAAGACTACAAATCGGGTTCAGTGTATACTGTTCAGGAGATGGGTGCAGCAAAATCTCACCAATCACCACTAAAGAACTTACTCATGTAACCAAATATCGCCTGTTCCCCAAAAACCTATGGAAATAAAAAGTTTTTAAATATAAACAAATAAATAAAAGAAAGAAAAAAGAAGTCTCCTGAGTTTAGTGCTCTAAAAAGTCTTGGTGTTGGCGAAGGTAAAAGAAAGTAGTGCCAACAGCATTAATATTTTACACCCATGAAGCAGCTTTATAGCCAGAGTTCTCAAAGCATTAATTAGCATGCAGTTTTAAAATCCTTCTTCCTATGTGGTGAAAACACAGAAATCTGGAGATAATGATTGAACTTGCCGTAGTCTTACAGTTATGTGAACAGAATCTTGAAGTGAGCCCCTCTCTTTCTCTTGTGCTGCCCATTAGGCTGAAGAAGAGTTCAAATGGGTGGAGTGGGACCTCTGACTAGAGAAGTGGAATGTTTCAAGAGAAATATCCCAAATGCATAGATCTTTATGGTCTCACTATTAATTCACTAACAGTATTGAAACAGTTTTCCATCCTAGATGGCTGCAAGAGACAAAAAGAAATTAGACAATTAGTACAAACTAATGAAGTCAGTCCAAGAGAGTCATCCCATGAGAAAAAGGAGCCCTACAGTTTCCTCATCTGAGTACCTTCTCACCTTTGGTAACCACCAAAGCAGAAAGGAGAAGTCAGGTGGATGCACATTTGGTTTCTTACACTCACCAGCATCATATCAGCAGTCAGGGAAAAATATGTTCAGTCCCCAAGAATTTCCAGTGTGTGCAGAATTAATACAGGTTGTTTCGTTGATAACTCAAGTAGATCTTCCCACTGTCAACTGCAAGGAACTCTCCCAAACTCTTTCCTGAACTCAAACTCATGGTGGAGCTAGTATGCTGCTCCATCCATAACGATGGTTTATTTGATGTATGGCTTTTTGTCTGTACAACTTCTTTCATATGAAGAGAGGCCCTGTAGCTATGCAATGGGAATGGGTCCTGGCAGTTCAGTCACCACTGTATCCTCTACTTCATTGGACTCTTTTTGTGCTTCTAGGAATGTATACAGTCTGCAGTTTCCTTCCTCACATCTCGTCTGTTTCTCCTGAGTTCTCCAGAATCCCTCTGAATTCTCTGACTTAACATGTTCATTGTCTACTGAGTATACTAATACTGTATTGTGAATCTAATCAACAAAACACAATGCAGTATACCAGGAAGAGGAACTTAAATGAGACGACCCAGTCTCACTCTCAGCTGCCATTTCATTGAGATCGGTGGGTAGAGTTTCTTCACATGTCCAAGATTCCTAGAATATTAGTTCACTGAAGTCATTCTCTCAAGTTTCCATGACCTTTAGCCATGCAAGGAGTCCTGTCTCCCACCCCTGTTCTTTGTCTGGGAATGATGGGGTAGAGAATAGGAAAATCATGGGAAAAGGTTAATTTTCTTCTAGGATAGCAACATTTTGTTGCTATAGAACTGCATTTCCATTCTGTGTTTTAGGATGCTCACATCAATATGACATTTGGTTAAACTATGGCTATCATTTCAAGTAGAACCACCCAAGAGGTAAGTGAAACCCACTGAAATTTAAGCAGAGGTCTATCAGTAAACAGATGAGTGATTTTTGAACAAAGCACTCATGTCCGTTTCTGGGGTTGGATTTTCTCAGTTATGAAATGAGGGGGTTTGACTATAAAATAAGCCATAGGGCAAAAAAGTCATGATTACTTCCATCTCTAATGCTCTATTGTTTTTAACATTTTGGAATCATTGAGTTCCTTTGAGAATCTAATGAAAGCTATGGAACAAATGATAATGTTTCCAAATTTGAGACACAATGTAGGTATTCACAGATATTTTCTTCTCCCCTGACTCTAACCTCTCTTCCTAATCCTGAAACCCCTCCCCTGTTATTCTATAAGAAGGGGAAATTTTTCAAAGTGCCAAGGATGAGCACACAATAGGTACCCCAAAATGCTCCTTGAGCGAGCAAATGAACTGCATCTATCACATGATATCTATATCTTCTCTGTCTTCACAAATGCAATCATGCCACCATAAATAATTTATAAATATCCACTTGCATTTATTGTTAAGTTATATGCAAAGTATGTAGTATTATTAATTCTAAGGACTGATTCATGCTCTATAGAAAGTAGATCAAGGATGCACAGAAGTGAGAATGATCTGGAATGTCAATCACTTCACTGATCACCCGGCTTTCTTTAGCTATTCAGGCTGGTATGTACTCGTTCATGAAGTTCTCTATTAATTCAAAGAGTATGCTCTTTCCTGAAAGAGTAGAGCCCTTCTTACTCATGGATATCTGAGCAGATTTCCTCAAGAATCCCAACTGAAGCCACTACTTCGGTACAGTTTTCCAGAAGGCATTATGATGATAACTAACTCATTCAAATTAATTAGCTCTTTTTAAGACATTAGGTCATTTTCCTAGTTATCTTTCTACTTTCTTATTATTTTTATTACCTCGAACACTATATAATTTTAATAGAATCCAGTATCATTTGAGGGGAAATAAAGAGTAAAACTCCTAAAGTACTTAGCACAAGTGATAAGGAATGAGGGGTTTTTGCCCATAGATTAAAAATTGGCTGTCACTGTAGCATTTGATTGTGGTTATGATCCTGTTTATTGCCAGGTGGTTTGGGTGGGAGGCCTTTTTTTAGCTGTATCAGTAATACCAACCAAATGCCACCGTGGTTTCTCATTACTAAAGTCTGGCTTTTGACTCATCTCAGAAAAATCTGGCATAAATTGTGTGTTATACAACTGCACTCCAAACTCTGACTGCCTTGTATAAGCTAATCCAAAACATCTGTCCTGCACTTTGTGCTCAAAATCCCTAAAAGAGGATATAAGATAATGGGAAATAGAAGGTCTGCCTTCTGCGCTTTAGTTATTCAAAACTTAGGGCCTTAAACAAACATTCAGAAACAAATTTGTCTTCTATAATCAATTCCAAGCACATGTTGAAATAAATAAATAAGGGTGCATAGCCCTTCTCCAATACCCACCGAGCTGGAAGCAGTCTAGTCAATCAGTGTGTCTTCCAGAATCACCAAATTCTTATTATTCAGAAGATATTGCTTGTGGTTGACTGGTGCACTGGCAACCCCCAATAAGCAACCCTTCTGGTATTCATGTCCTTGTATATGCATGCTCCTTAACCCTTGACACTAGGCTTGGGCATGTGACTTGCTTTGGCCAAGCAAGTCTGTTTTTAGCAAACCTGATACAAACAGAAGCTTCATAAGTGTTCACACTGAGTATCTTCTTAGAATGTTCCATCTTGGAAGCCAATTGCTGTACCAAAAGAAGTTCAGTTTGACTACTGAGTGATGAGAGTTGTGGAGGAAGGCCCTGGAAGAGGGGAGAATGTCTTGGAAATCTTAGCCCCCCAGCAAAGCTCCAGGCTGAATGCAATAAAATGAGTGACTTCAGCTAATCTAGATGAGATAGAAAACTGCCAGTTCAACTTAGTCAACTCACAGAATGAAGAGTAATAATAGAGTATCATTGTTTCAAATCTCTAGGTAAAGTGACAGAAATTAAACATTAGTTATACAGGTTTCACTTCATATTTCAGTTTATAAACAATGAATGTATCTCATGTGTCATATACTACAACATATAATATAGTGTATATAAATAATTTGATATGAATGTCATTTCTTGTTTTTTCTTATTTGCAAAAGTCCAAACTCTAATGTCCATAGTAGGGGAAAAAAAAACTGTCAAGTGTAAGTTGCACTTTAATTCCAAAAGTATTTTTCTCCATGTTTGTAGTCAAAGTAAAAGCATCAACTAAGAATTCTTAAATTATAAAGTAATTTTATAATTTTATAACTCTCCCAGGCTGAGAGTGGTGGCTCATGCCTGTAATCCCAGCACTTTGGGAGGCCAAAGCAGATGGATCAATTGAGGTCAGAAGTCTAAGATCAGCCTTGCCAACATGGTGAAACCCCATCTCTACTAAAAAAGTACAAAAATTAGCTGGGTGTGGTGGTATGTGCCTGTAGTCCCATCTACTTGGGAGGCTGAGTCATGAGAATCGCTAAAACTCAGGAGGCAGAGGTTGCAGTGAGCAGAGATGGCACCACTGCACTCCAGCCTGGGCAACAGAGTGAGACTCCATCTCAAAAACTAATAATAATAATAATAATAATAATAAATAAAAGTATAGACAGATGAATGGACATTTTTGTTTATTAATTGGCTGTACTCAAGACTAAAGACATTAAACATACAAATGTGTTTCAAAACTGAAGTGCAAATCTAAATACATTTCACTACCTTGAAAACTGTGTTTTCTAATGAAAGACTGTAGGTCTAAACATTTTCTTTAGCCTCCACCAAACCAACGAGTTTAGTTGATAAATCAGGTAATTTTTTTCTACTTTTGTTCAGATTCAGATATAAACTACAGTAAATTTTATCTAGTATTGTCACAATAGTAGTAAGTACCACTTACTGATTGTTAAGCACTAGGAATTCTATTCATGGCTTTGCATGTGCTAACTCATCATCACAGCTTAAAAGGTGGATATAGTTATTCTTGCTCCATTTTGAGGGAAAAAATCAAGATCAGAAGGAAATTTTTCAAGGTCACAAAGCATATAGGTGGCAAAGGCACTTCTAAGTACTTGTCTTGGAACCCTCTGTTCCCACAGTTCTCTAAGCCAGGATTCAGAAAATTTTTCTGCAAAAAAGGTAGAGATAGTAAATATTTTTAGCTTTGCAGGATCATACATTCTCTGTTACAACAGCTCAACTCTGCTATTATAACACAAACGCTGCCTTAGGCAATAAGTAAATGAATGGGTGTGGCTGTTTATCAACGTAAGTTTGTTTATAAAAATAGGTGGTGCTGAGGTCAGGAGTTTGAGACCAGCCTGGCCAACGTGGTGAAACCCCATCTCCACTAAAAATACAAAGATTAGCCAGGTGTGGTGGCGCACACCTGTAATCCCAGCTACTGGAGAGGCTAAGGCAGGAGAATTGCTGGAACCTGGGAGCTGGAGGTTGCAGTGAGCCAAGATTGCACCACTGCACTCCAGCCTGGGTGACAGAGCAAGATTCCATCTTAAAAACAAACAAACAAAAACAAAAAAAAACAAACAACAATAACAACAACAAAAACCAGATGTTGGGTTGCTTTTAGCTTGCAGCTGTAGTTTGTGAACTGCCCCCACCTCTACAACTTCAGACAATGATTGTCAGACTTAAGCATGAATTAGCATCAACTGGAGGACTTGTTAAAACAGATTGCTGCACCCTCCTCCAGAGTTTCTGATTCAGTAGGTCTGGGATGGGGCCAAGAATTTACGTTTATCACAAGTTCCCAAGTAACACTGATGCTGCTGGAATCAGGGCCCACACTTTGAGTACCACTGCTCTATTCATACAGGACATAAGTTGCTGACTATAAGGTAGAACACTACTCTAATGACAACATTTATTTTGCCACATTTTTAATGAACTAAAGCATTCTGGGATGAGAATTTTTACTGGATGAGAATTTTTATTATTTTTATTCAGACAGGAGCTCACTCTGTTGCCCAGGCTGGAGTACAGTAGCACAATCTCAGCTCACTTCAAACTCAGCCTCCCAGACTCATGTGATCCTCCCACCTCAGCCTCCAGAGTACCTGGGACTACAGGCACATACCATCACACTTAGCTAAGTTTTGTGGGTTTTTTTTTTTTTTTTTTTTTTTTTTTTTTTTTTTTTTTTTTTTTTGTAGAGACAGGGTTTCCCAATGTTTCCAGACTGGTCTCAAACACCTGAGCTCAACCAATCCAACCACCTCAGCCCTGGCAAAGTGCTGTGATTACAGGCATGAGCCACCATGCCCCACAGAGAATTTCAATTAAAGTCTAATTTTTATTCCCATTTCCTCTGTCTTACTTTGGATCATGCTTGGAGGCAGTTGTGAAGGTCAGGAACAAAGGGAGGGGGAGATGTGATTAGGTGTGCTAGAGTGAGTTCTAAACACAGATTTCGAATTCTTGTCTCCACTCTGTAGGGTAAATGCCCCTGGCTGCAATAACTTAAGCATACCCTCAGGATGACCTTGTTTTGTATGGCAAACAGATCTGAATGTGTGTTCGGAGCTGGGGAATCCGGCGTGGCCAACGGGGAGGTTTGTCCCTCTTCGATAAGAAACATCTGAGCCCCTGTTTCATGGAACACAGGCAGTACAGGGGCTTGAGACCCTGAGTTTTGGGTTAAATAAAGGTTGCCAGGTGGAGGTCGTTAAGGGGAAGAGTGAAAATGCTACATAAACTTCATGCTCTTTGCAAGTGGTTGCAGTTTTCCTGCCAAGCCTGCCGCCACTGGACCATTTCTGTAGATAAGCCAGTTCTCCTGTCCGGTTTGCTGCCACTGGATTCTATCCCCTGTGTGTGTCTCCCTGTCTGACTCTGGGTCTCTTCTGTCTCTTGAAAACTGGTGCCTTTCCTATGGAGGTTAATAGGTATTCAGTAAAATACACTCCTTACTCCATCCCTTCATGACTGTTCCTTCTTCATTCTTGACGATATCTTACGTGTGACAAGCTTTAACCTCATCTTAGACAAGATTTACATATATTCATACATAAACACATATTTGTGTATGATATTTAATGTGAACTTTGAAGGTTATGGGCTTAGGATAACATAATCTTACAGAATAACCAACTAAGCTTTCTACAGAAGAAACAAAATGCCATAAGTCTCAATGTTGGAGTGAACCAAGAGGTAGATGAAACAGTGATTGTAAAAAAGCCAAAGAAAAATGACACACTGACTATACACTATCTCAGAGCCACGTTCTAAACTACTGAAGATATAGCAGAATTCATTTCTTTATTTTTCATAATAACCTTATAGTCTGAAAGACATCATCGCAGGTAGTTAAAAGAAAGGACTCCTGAGTCATCACATACATGAGTGAATTCCAGGTGTTCCCTTACTATGTCTGTGACCTTAGGCATAATTTTTGCCCTCTCCTATCTTCATTTATAAAACAGGATGTTGATTACATCTCTCTTGGAGGGTTATATCAGGATAAAATGAGTTAATACATGGACAGGAACTGAGTATATGGTAAATACTTATCAAAACGGTGCATACAGCTGACTACATATGGTAATTGAAGAGACTGAGTATAAGAAAGATTGAATGATTCATTCTAAGCTATTTTATATACATAGGAATCAACCAAGCAAGAGTTGAGCCTGTCTATGGCTGATTCCAAAGCTTCAGAGCCTAAGGGATAAAAGCACAAGCCAAAGAAACGGAGCATCCAGTCTCTTTTAGCAGGACAACAGGCTTAAGAACACACACCAAGAGATAATCCCAGTATCAAAAATACAGAGAATTACGCAGGAATGTTGGTTCATCGGAGAATAGACTTTTTGAGTGTGGGCCAAAGAAAAGAGTCCAGGTGGAGCCATATTTGTGTGAGGTGAAGAGAGGGCACTGGTACAAAGCAAAGCTCAACTGCCCTGGATATAAACGATGTTGCTGGAACCAGGAGAATATCCCTGTGGCATAATAAAGGCCACAGACTCAGGATGACCCACCCCAAAAACATACCCATAGCACAGATAAAATTACAATGAAGGAAAATCCCTAAATCTGAAAAGAATGCTTTTAAATGATTTATTTAAAAATTGAGTAGAAAGTGTTATTAAAATGATTTGCTACCCGTCAATAATAATAAACGATAAATGGGGGAAAATCACTATTCCTTTGCCATTGCTTCTCTCAGACTCCAGTTATTTAGCTAAGTAGGGCAGAGGGGAAGGAGTGCCTGAGGTAGCTGGGAAAATATTAAGGAAAAAAATTTGTGAAAATAATTTTACAAGCCTTTCTGTTTTCCAACAAGGGGCATATCTGTCCCAGGAGCCTTGCAGCTGTGCCTTGAATAGAGCAAGCTATTAGGTTTACAGCTCCCTGAAAATAGTTTCACACAGCTCTGATTGCATAGGGCCCTCTGAGGTCCTGCTGCAGGTTTGGTTTGGTTTCATAGTGATTTTATATTTCCTGTTCAAGTTTTTATTAGTTTTATATAGATACATAAGCATGAAGGGTCAAGGGGAAAGGAGAAACACAGTAAGACCAAATGGAGGTTTTCAGTTAGTAATAGGAATTTAAGGAAACAGGATGTTGCTCAATTCATAGGAGGTTGATGCTGGAGTCTGGAGAGCCAGACCCACATTTAGTCAAGGATCTCATGTCAAATATCTATGCAGAGTGGACCTATTGCATCTCTCAACTTGTATTCCCCTCCCCTTCTTCTACGTTCTTCTGTGTATGAAGACTGTCTTGCCAAAGCTATTTCATTGTTGTAGACATTAGGAACAGAGAAAAAAAATACCCTTGTGGACCAAGGTAATTCTAAATCTATTTCAATTAATGTTTAAAGGCAGGGGCCCAGAAGCCATACTGCCTGGTTATGAGTCCTAGCTTCTCCACATTCTAGCCATGGGATCTAGAACACCAGTATCCTCATACCTCACCTGTGAAATGGGGACAATAGAACTTACCTCATATGGCTGTGTGTATGTAGAAAGTCTCATTTAAAAATAAATGGGAGCCAAGGTAAAACTTACAATAAATTCTTCTATATATCCACATACACATATACTTAGAAAACTACTAGGCATACAATGACTGAAATAATATATGTTAAATATTTAGAACAGTATCTGTCTCATAGAAACTGCTCAATAAACATCTCTTAGTATTATGTTTATTATTATTTTTGCTGCTGTTACATGTTTAATGAAGTGTTAATTTTACACAACCAACTATCTCATCTTAGTTTCCTGAGATGCTGCTATATATGCTCCTGGTCTTCTAGTACCCTTGGGTCATGGTGGAACCATGCATGTGATTTGGTTGCATGAAGAATCAAGGCCAGTGGACAAACACTCATCTGTGGTAAACCACTCAGTACTTGTGGAAGTGAAAAAGTGTCCTCTAGAACCGTGCTTGTCAAATGTTAGTGTGCATGGGAACTGTATCGGAATCTTATGGAAATGCAGCTTCTGATTTAGTAGGTCTTGGGTAAGCCTATGTCTTTGCATTACTGCTAATCTGCAGACTATACTTTGAGTCACCAGAGAATCTATGAATGAGCAAACAACCTAGGCTCCAGGCCCACCTCTCCGGCTGAATTCAAATGGTATTTTTCACAATTCACTTATTTCCTTCACCCTGTCAGCCAGCCAAATAAACACTGGGAGCGTACAAGAACTGCAAGAAATGTTTTGAGGAACGCAAAGGTGACTGTGACATGCACATTCGTGCCTTTAAAGGATTTACCATCTAATGGTACAGAAACACACACACACACACACACACACACACACACACAAAGGAAGGCCATCCAAGACTGCAAGGAGGAGCCAAAAGTGTCCAGGAGAGGAAGAATCATACTGGCAACCTAAAGAAGCCAGGGCAAGTAACACATATAATGTTGTTTTGCCTCAAGATTTGCCCCTCTACAAAATGGAACTAATTTTTTTTTTTTTTTTGCACTTGGCTCCTAAGGCTACACTGAGGGCAAAATGAACTCATCAAGGTTAGAGTGCTTTTGCAAGCAGTATCCTATGTAATTGTTGTTAATATCAGCAGTAATATCCATATTCCAGTTATAAATAGATAACTCACTTGGAGTGATTCTATTTATTATTGTACATAATTCTAAGTATCACTTTTTGTAGTAGGAAATGGCTCTCTTTGCTGACTTCATGACTGTAGGGCAAATGCTGTGTTTTTGACATGGGAGAGGAGGAGTACCCTGCATGGGGACTCTGCATTCAGCTCATAAGTAACACGGTGGGGTTGTGGAGAAGGCAGTTCCACTTCTGTCTCACAGCCTAGGATTCTGGGTTATTAACTCGGGGCTGTGAGGAGTATGCAGGTTGGGGAGGGAATATTCTAAAGAGGTGTGGTCAAATTGTTCAGAGAACAGCAAGCGTCGGAAATAGAATAATAGAAACTATTCCATTCTTCTGATTATGGCAACACATAGGAAACCTACCCATCCCTTTTCCCACTTCAAGATGAACTGGTTACCATTTTTAGGGTTCGTTTTTTTGTTCTAAACACAATGAATTTTAAGTTGCTGGCCACCCACGATACAGAGCTCTCTGTGGGTTAGCGTGAGACATTCGTAGGGCCGGCATCACAGCTCAGCTTCTGCCTCTGCCCAATCTACTTACCCCTCCTGCATTTCCACAGATGTTGATCCTGAGGGCACTCCTTAATAAATACTCTGCTTGCTAATCCTCCCTTAGAGTCTGCTTCCTAGGGAAGCACAGCCTGTGACCTCTTTGACCATTCCTCTTTTTACCTTGTGGCACATCTAAACAAAATTGACTACTCTCAGTTCCTTGAACAAGCCACAAACTCTAACCTCTATGTTCATTTGCACATGTTCTGTGTCCATCACATAATACAATACCTAGCACGTGGCAAATATGAAATAAATAGTTATTGTTGAAAAAATACGTGTCCTTGTATCCGGAAAAGTCCTCCTTACCCTTCTTCCTCTAATCTTCCTTTCTTGAGTAACTACTTCATCCTCATCTCTTCAGATAATTCAACCTGAATGTCACTTCCTCTACCAAACATTTTCTGATTTCCCTTGTCCTTTTTCCTTTCTTGGAACTGCTATTGTTCTCTTCGCTCTATAAGAAATTTTGTTAAACTGTATCATAGCAGCTTATTTGCCTATTTCCCTTCATCCTATGCAAACCTTGAGTTGTTTTTGAACACCTTGAAGTCATGGCTGTTTTTCTCACCTCTGTTTATACAGCAATAGTTGTCTTTTTTTTTTTTTTTTAACCTTTTTTATCCAGGATCAAGAGGTGTTTAAAAATGAAACTTAGATCTGAGATATCCTAATACAGATCTGCATTAGAATCGCGGGAGAAATGTTAGAAATGTAAATTCTCATTCTTGACTTCTGACTCAATAACTCCAGGATGAGGGCCCATTTCTGCCACCTTTGGGAACTGCTGACAAAAATCTCAGCTTGACTATCCACCATTTCTACTGAGAAGAGATCCATTTAGTTATATTTTTTTAGTATGTTGACATTACAGTTGAACCTTGAACAACATGGGTTTGAACTTCTGGAGTCTAGTTACACGTGGATAATTTTCAAATAAATACAGATGAAAAATACAGCATTCATGGGATGCAAAACGTGTCTGCATGGACAGCCAACTTTCAGCATTTGCATGTTCTGCAAGGCTGAACGAGGGTCTTGAGTAAGTGCAGATTGTGGTATACATAGGGGTTTAGAACCAATCCCTCACGTATACCAAGGGGTGACTGTAGCTTGATCATTTACTTTTAAGCATGACTAAGCTCTTGGTCAGGAATACACCACCCAATTATTTCTTTGTCCCTATGGAAAATGATACTGTGCCTTCCAGAGATCCAGTTTGGTAACAGCATGAGAGCACCACAGACAGGCTGCCTGGGTTGACCCCTGGTCCCACCCTTTGCGACAGTACAACTTTAGACAAATTACATCTTTCTTTGTGCCTCAGTGTTCTCACCTGCAAAATGAGAATAATAATAATTTGTACCTCATGCAGTGATTGTAAGAATCAAATAAGTGAATGCATGGGGAGTGTTTAGAACTGAACTTGACACAGGGAAATCTCAATAAATGTTACTTATTTCTGTTACTATAATGATTACTGTTTTTTATTATGATCTTAGGAAATTATCTTCTAGAAAAATATATAACTATAAGGGACATATTGACTAACTGTGAATGTCTAAAAGTTTGGCAGAGGAATGTATAACAAAATTCACAATTTGAGATTCTAGTCCCATGACATACGTTATCTTCCCATTGTTAGTTGCTTTTCCATGATCTCCTGGTTCCTGGTGCCTGAAGATTTTTCTCACATCTTGTTGTTCTGGCAGGGCTTTCCAAGCTTAAACAATATGCTCTATAGTTCAACATTCTACAAGAGACTTGGGTGAAGGATGTTTTTTATATCTCGGAAGTTTAAAATTGCGCAATCCTTCAGGCATAGTGTTTCAACTGAGAGTGGCCTGTTTTCTGAAAGCAGTCTTCCGTACAGACAGTAGTATATCAATTTGTTACCAACTTGGAGATTCTGGCAGAAAACTGTGAAAATTACATACCTGTAATTTGGTTTTCTCATTATAGGGACCTTGACCAGTCTGGATGCTATAGAGTAAGGTCATTGACATTGAAAAGAGAGCAGCTGGACTTAAGAATTTGATGCCAAAACTCAGCAACCCCTCCTTTCCCCTCCGCCTCCACATCCCCCTCTGGCAGGAAATTACACCCAAACCACAGAAAACATTGCACATGCTTTCATCCAGAGAGAAATAATAAAGTTGATCAGCTTAAATTAAAAGGCTGTAACCTATTTTTTACTGGGTGTAAATAAGTCAGGTGTAATAATCTAGCTTACTTGCCTACAAAAGTGTTCATCCACCTAAAGGCGACAGAAAGCTGAGATTTCACAGAATCAATTTAGGGTGAACTTGAGGAAAGGTTTGCACATAAAAACTCCCAAAAATATTACTGTGAAAGTCTGTGAACTTTTTTCTCATTGAAAAAAATAATTGCCTCTCAGAGCCCCCAATTCTAGATAAAGACACGAAGGATGCTTGACCTGTAAAAGATTAGAACTATGTGATAGATTTGAAATCTGTCATGTAAAAGATAAATTCATTTTTTATTATTCCCCAGTGTAGAACTTGGGCAAATGAAGAGAAAGATATTAAGGCAGTGACTCTGGGTCAACATGAGTTTAGGATGTAGAAATGTCATTATATTAACAGCTGGCAGCCTATTTACTCCTAAAAAGGGAAGAACATTTGCTTACAGATATACCCTGACAATGTCTTAAAGAAGATGAGTATTATGCTGAATTAGGTTTGGAGAGTATGTTCTTTGTACAGTGACATCTTCTTTGACCCCTCAAATTTTCAATAAAATAAGTAAACCAGCACAAAGCTAATTTCTAGAGGATCTTTCATGGACTGGTGGAGGGATTCAATGTTGCCTCCAGGACAATGTAGGATGAAAACAAGGACTAACACGACAGCTGGAATGTTGATGGACAGATGCATGAGGAAGCAAACTACCAGGAATTTGTGAAAATTATGGATGGGGGCTCTGAATTTCCAGAGAAGTTCACAGTGAACTGACAAATCCCTGATAGACAGGGAAGCCCTGGTTGACAGCTTATTTTCAACAGAAAGAACTTTCCTATAATGCTCTCCTAGCTAGTAAAGTGACTCCCTAGCTCCTATACTTACTTCCTTCCTCAGGGCTAACAAGCCCTACCATGGCATCCTCACAGGGCTGGACTCTGATCCCCCTGGTCAAGGAGTTGAGAGTCCATTGAGGGAGATGAATTAATTAAGAGATTTACAGCTCAAAAGGCATAATGGAAGATGCAGCCCTGTTTATTGTGCCTCATGAACGCAGAGAAGAAGTCCCAAACTCAGCTTTGGAGGAAGATGGTGTTAGAGAAAGTTTCTCAGAAGAGGTGACAGTGGGTTGGGGCAGGGGTAAATTTAAACAAACAGTAAGTTCAAAATGTAAAATTGTTTGTACTTTGAGGGAGCAGCAAGCCCTTGAGTGTGGCTAGCTCACAGGGGCTAACGTGGGAGATTCAGGGCTGCCTTTCAAAACAAGCACAGGAAGGTAGCCAAAGGCCATGTCTAGAAGGTTTCCTAAGTAAATCTATAGAGCTTGGATTGTCATCCTGAAGACAATAGGAAGCCACTGACAGTTTTAAAGTAAAGAAACGCTGTGATTACATTTGGTGATTGAGAAAAAATGTGTTGAGGATCTCTAGACAGCTATTTTGTGGAGTTTAGACATTTGCTTGTCCAATGCCATCCTCCTAGCCTGAAGACCTATGTGTCCTTCCAGACATACCTCTCTTATGAAAAATTATGTGATCATCTCAACCCCCTCCTTTGATCTTTGTCACATTTGTTTTTCGCTCCTGTGTCACTTACCTCCTTGTATATTTTTTAAAACGAAGCATTCTTTAAGTGTCATTTCACATCTAAATCTTTGGAAATTTTTCAAGACAGACACTCACAAGCCTACAGGACGCAATCAGGTAAGTGAGTAAAGCAAACCAGGAATAAGAGGCATTTGTCTGCATGGTGCTGTGGGTTGAATGTGTCCCCCCAAAAGTTTCTGTGTTGGAACTTTTATTCCTTAATGCAGCAATGTTGGGAGGTGGGGCCTGGTGGGAGGTTTTTGGGTTACGCGGGCCTAGGCCTCATGAAGGGATTAATGCACTTCCCTCAGGGTGGGGATAGTTCTCACAAGAGCAGGGTTACAGAGCACATAACACCACTTTGTTTTCCTTTCACATGTGCTCACTTGTACTTCTGCTTTTCTCTCCTGCTGTGAAGCCCCACCAAGCCCTCACCTAACGTAGCCACCTGGTCTTGGACTTCCCAGTGTCCAGTACCATGACCTAAATACATTTTTCTTTAAAAATTACCCAGCGCCAGGTAATTTGTCATGGCAACAGAAAATGGACTAAGACACATGGTAAACATGTACTAATGCTCTTTACTTCCACAAAAAAAAAAGAGGTAAAAAAAAAAAAAAAAACGAACCACACGTTTATGTACCATAAGAAAAGCAATAGCACAAGGGCAGTGCTAATAGAGATGTGTAATTAACCACAGTATTCATGAAGCAATAGGGAGTGATGAGATCTGTAGTCAATCAGAGAGACCATTCACTTTTGTAAGAAAGGTAGTCGCTACTTGTCCCAAGTAATTGTTGACATGCAGAGTTAGAGATACGGTGTGTAAGATGTCTTGATTAAAAAGGGGGGAAAAAAATCAAACTCCAAATTTTTATATGAAATATCCTTATACTTAAAAATTGGTTGAAAACTTTTCTGAATATTACAGACTAATATCAGCATATCAGTGGCCCAGATATATCCCACATACCCTACAAATTACAACTTCTGTAATCCTTTTTTATATGACCGGGAAGTCTAGAAACTTGCTTAATATAAAATATAATTTGAAAACAAAGTGCTTTTGTTTCTGTGATATTTGATACCCTCATCTTTATCATTCATTGAGCCCTGACTTTGTGTTGACTTTCATTGCTGTTTATTTTTCATGTTTATTTTTAATGTTTTCAAAGAGATGAGACCTCCCAGATATCATAAATCACCACTTCAGCATCTTTCTCTCCCCAGCACATAGCATGGTAATTTTTCCTTTGATTAGGCTCTGTAATAATTATAAAAACTAAAATCCATTAATTGTTTACTACAGGTAAACAATTCATATTATCTCATTTGTTTCCTAAACCAATATTATAAAATAGCTACTGATATTTTGATTCGTACTTACAGATGAAGAATTCAAAGATTGAAAAGATTAAACGAAGTGTCCAGGCTTATGTAGTTACGAAGTTGTGGAGCTGGGACTCAAATATGGCAGGCTGGTCCCAGGAGGTACTATTTTACTACTAAAAATGCCAGTGATGTTGATGATGTCAGAGAACTTGAAGCAGGTATTTCTTTTGGCCCACTCAAGCTCTATGATTCCTCAGGGCTATTCCTTGAATGTAAGTCATTTCAAATAACTTTCAATGCATAATGTCCTGTACGAAAAAGGAAACTGGGGTAATCTTTTGATTTTATGAAGATATTTGTCATGTGGTAATTTATAAACCTTGGAAAAGTAGTTTTTCAGCCTTGGATTCACAAAGATGTGTCCTGATTCCATTCATATTCGATTTGAATATAATGGCTTCCATATGCATCCAAATATTCCTAAAACATTAATTTAAAAAAAAAATAAAAAGGCCGGGCGCGCAGTGGCTTACACCTGTAATCCCAGCACTTTGGGAGGCCAAGGCGGGCAGATCACAAGGTCAGGAGTTCGAGACCAGCCTGCCCAATATGGTGAAACCCCGTCTCTACTAAAAATACAAAAATTAGCCGGGTGTGGTGGCATGTGCCTATAGTCCCAACTCCTCAGGAGGCTGAGGCAGAAGAATCGCTTGAATCCAGGAGGCGGAGGTTACAGTGAGCTGAGACCATGCCACTGCACTCCAACCTGGGTGACAGAGGGAGACTCCATCTCAAAAATAAAAATTAAAAAAAAAAAAAACCCAGCAAATTCAAGTGGCAATTCAATCCATTAGCTGTCTCCAATGTGCTAACTAGTAGTGTCACTAACCATTTAATAAATACATATATATTTCAACGTGAAGTGCATTTATACTAATAAAATACCACTTTTCTCTGCTTTGCATATTGGAGTTCTATGTCAGATTTTGTTTGCATAATGCATTCTGCTCTGTGAAAAAGTTGGAAAGCCTCTTCCCTAAATATAGCTTCTTACTAAGTCATTCCCCACTCTCCCACCTAATTACACATGCTTGAGCAGTCAGTAGAGGCCGATTAGCATTGTATTATATTTATGGAGTCTAAGACGCAATGAATTGTAAGATGTACTATTATTTTATGTACCAAAAAGGGAGAAAAACACTCCCAATAAAAATGTGGTATGCCATCAATTCAGAGATATTAAATTGTTAAAAAATAAGATATTGAATAAATAGAATATAGTAATTAAGAGCTTGAACTTTTAGCTCAGATTACCTAAATTTGAATTCCAGGATATCTTATATTCTGTGCCCGTTGGAAAACCATTAAGTACCTTCAGCTGCAAAATAGGAATATTATTACAATCTAACTTAGAGAGCTATTGAGAGAATTAAATAAAAGAGGAAATGTAAGGTCAGAGGTTTGGGGTATAGTAGGTTCTTCATAAATGTTTGCTATTGTCATTATTATGAACCCTAAGAAAGCCCTTGCTATTGGGTTTTGTGTTCCTGCCCAGATTTATACGCTGAGATCTAATCCCCAATGTGATAATATATGGACAAGGAGTTTTTGGGAGGTGATTGGTCATGAAGATGGAGCTCTTACATATGGGATTAGTGCCCTTATAAAACAGGCCCAGCCTTGCCTCTTCCAACCTGTGAAGACATGGTGAGGAGGTGTCATCTATGATCCAGAAAGTAGGGTCCTCGCGAGATACGCAATCTGCTTGTACCTCGATCTTGGAATCCCAGCCTCCAGAACTGTGATAAGTAAATTTCTGTTGTTTATAAGGCACCCCATTTATGGTATTTTGTCATAAACCAAGAAATCCCTTGATCCTATGACTTGACTATATGAAAACTGTTATAGACTAAGAAATCCCTTAATCCTATGACCTGACTGTATAACGTTTTTCCCATTAGGGGCAGGGGCGGAGTGATCAGACTTGTGTGATACCCAAATAAATGCCGCCAGGAATCTATGCTTCTCCTTTTAATCTCCTTTTCAGAAGCTCTTTTCTTTTAGTCAGAAGGGTGAACACATACCTGATTGAACGGGCTTTTATCGCTAGAGGAGGAGGTTTGCCTGATGATATAAAGCTCTGTTCAGATGCCAATTTAATATTTTCTGATGGAGAGGTTTTAGAAGCTTTTAGCCCTCCTTGGTGACCTCCACATCACACAAATAGATTTCTCCTGATCTTATGTCCTACTGTCCCAGAGTTGTAAGGATGGAGTAGATTTTCCTTCTAAAGTTTTGGTCTTGAGTGCAGTGGTGGGGCAGTTTATTTAGATAAATGATGAAATAATGGATATGCTAATTAACTTGATTGTGGTATCATTTCAGAATATTTTCTTACATCAAACCATCACGGTGTATACCTTAAATATATATAATATTTTTATTTATCAAGTATACCTCAATAAAGCTGGAGGAAAAAAAAAGAAAAGTAAAACGTAAAGGTTTTTCAGAATTCTAGTTTTGGAACTAATTTCAGATGCAGTTTTTATCCCAAGTTAAAAAAAAGTTCTTGGTCCCTTTGAATTGTGTATACTAATTATTTATGTATGGAATTCTTATGTGGATAAATTTGGCAACAACTCTAGCCTATTTTTTTGGGGGGGGGGCGGGGCAGGAGGTTGCTCTTTTGCCCAGGCTGGAACACAGTGGCATGATCTCAGCTCACTACAACCTCGACCTCCCAATCAAAGGTCAATTCAACTTAGCCTCTTGAGTTACTGGGACTACAGGCATGCCCCCCCGCACCCCCCCCCCCGGCCATGCCCAGCTAATTTTTGTACTTTTTGTAGAGACAGGGTTTCACCATGTTGCCCAGGTTGGTCTTGAACTCCTGGACTCAAGTGACTTGCCCACCTTGACCTCCCAAAAAGCTGGGATTACCATTGTGAGCCACTGTGCCTGGCCTGACAGCTCTGGTCTTAACATATTCTTGAACTCCAACATGTCTTTCCAACTGCCTGATAGGTACTGCTAATGCCTCAGACTGTGGCTTCATCAACTCATCACACTGGAAACCAAATTCATAGACTTCTCCGAAAACAAGTGTATGAGCTAGGCTGTGCTTTAGTAACAAATAATACCAAAACCTCATGTCATAGTCCAATGGAGTGTCTGGGCTCCTTCCATTGTGTGGCTACCCCATCTGGTAAAATTTCCAAGGTCATTTCAGAAGGGAAAAGAGGACTTGGAGGTTACCAATCATGTTTAAAAGACCAGGACTATCCATGGTCTATCTCATTTCTATCCACATTACATTGGCCAGAATTCAGTCATCAGGAATCCCAAACCTATTGATTCTATCTCAATGGCAACTGAAAGTTTTTCCTCTTTTCCACCCCCATTGATATTGTTCTTTTTCAGATATTTTAAATATTTTATCTGTACCACCAAAGTAGTTCCTGCAGAGGTATTCTTGCCTAATGTCTTCTTTCTTCCCACCCTTGCAGATAAATCCTTTACGCTACTCCCAGCTTACCTTTCACAGACCTTATTTATCCTCGTGATTGAAAAGGGTTTTCTTGGAAAGCCTGTGGGGTAGGACTGTATTCCTTGCATGATGTTCAGGTGCTGTTAGGTGCCAGTGCACCCCCTCATATATAACACTTTTCAGCCTAACCAGATCTCTTGTATTCCTAGAAATATCCTTCTCCTATGCATGGTCTAACTAGTCAATATTTTTCTGTTTTTTGAAAGCCTACCTATTATGCAAGATTTGACCTAGGTGTATTACTTTCTCTTTCAAGTATGTCTTCATTCACCTGGTTGGAATGAAATGATAATTTCACAGGGGTCCTAAAGCATATTTTAAGAACTCTTTTTTTCAGACTTTTTTTCCCCATTCTGATGGAGACTTAAAGTTAATGACCTATGAACCGTCTCCCTGACTTGACTGCTTGCTCCTTACAGGACTGCAGTAGATACTAATCTTCTTATATTTACAGCATTAACCTCAATGCATTAAATATCATAAATACTAAATATATATTTTGTATATTAACTAACTTTCTAACACTTTTAGCAATTACTAGGACTAAAGGATACTACAAAATTTCAAGTATACGATTATTTGTTTTATTTTCTTCTATAACATGACACATTTTTGAAAGAGGAGTTTTGCTGCATTAATGCTTAAATTATGTTCTTTATATTAGATAACTTATAAAAGTATGCTCAAGTTGGAAAATAACATAGGTCTTTGTCATTTCCTTTAAAGTCTGAAAGCCCTAATGACTGATGACATCTGGGGCATTAGGTAAAAAAAACATAACAATAGCTTTCACATACAGTATTTAATCCTGCACCACTCTCTTCATCTACCTCGGATCTGCTCAACACATTTTCTCTATTCTCTGTTTCTTACCAAAGAAAAACTCTGGTTTTCAGATCTATTGGTTACTTTTGGCTCCACTTCTCTTACTTCATTCTCCCAAACTCGTGGCCTTCTCCTTGAGTCCTTAGCAAGATACTTTCTTGGATTTGTCTACTAACCATCTGGCTATATTTCCTTAATAACTTACTTTCTATTTGGACGCAAATATGTTTTTTTTAGCAAAAAAATAAGGGAGAAATCATGGAATAAAGGTGTATCAGAATGTTTTGGCCTGCAATCAGGAGCAAGCTGTAGCTCAAACTGATATAAATAATATGGAGATTTATGAACTCTCATAATGAAAGTCCAAAGGTTGGGATAAGCTCTATAACTGCTTATTAGCAATTATCTTTGCTCAGTTCTTCTTTGTGTTTGTTTCTTTCTTGGGCCAGTAAGAAAATGGATGTGGTAATTCTAGGCATCACACTAAGCAGAAGGAAACTATTCTTGTGTTTTCTTTTCAAAGAAAGAAAACCTCTCACAGAAAGTCCCTATAAGACTTTAGTCATGGTTCATTGGCAGGATTGGGTCATATGCTATTTATAAAACCAACCAATGGCAAGGGAAATGGATTACCCTAACTGACTAAAACAAATCATGTGGAATAGAATGAATTATGAGGGGTTAGCCTCAATAAGTACTGCAAAAAGAGAAGGCAAGAAGGAGGGAGAAAAGGAAGGAAAGAGGAAGGAAAGGAAGGGAAGGGAAGGGAAGGGCAAGCTAGAATTAAAAGTAGAATTAGTCTTTTTGTTTTACAAGCTCACCCTTTGTAAATAATTGTAGTACTTCAAAGATTTCTGTTAGCTCTCTAGATTTCAGTGGACCTTAGTTGCAAAACTTAACTTCTAGGCACTTCATCAGAGGGGATTATATCTCTGGAGGTTCATCTGACACTTGAATGCACCAGTCTGTAAGGCATTCATGTCCTCTCTGCTCACAAGTCGTTGACCAGAGCTAGTCATAGGGCTCAACTTAACCATGGATATCAGATGGCAAGACATTCAAATCTACCATATGCATGGAAGTCAGAAAGCTAAAAATATTTGATGAACAGCATTAACAACTGCCATAGTCCCCAAAATATTCAGCCCATTCAAACAATCAAAAAATCTTAGTGATTTATCACAACATAAGTTTATTTCTTACTCCGATTGCATGTCCATCATAAGTTGGCAGCAGAATTTTCCTCCTCTGAGTCACTCAAAGGCCAAGCTAACAGAGGCATGTATCACAACACAATTTTTCACAATCATCATAGCAGTCGCAAGAGAATGTGGCAAACTGTGCACACTAGCTTTTAATGCTTCTGTCTGGAATGACTCTTGTCACTTCCACCCACATTTCATTGGCAAAGAAAGCCATATGATTATGCCAAAAGAGGGAGCGGAAGTGAAATTCTTCTCTGTGCCCAGAAAGCAGAGAACTGAACTCCAAACTCTGCCTAGCTTAAAATCTTAGCACATACTCCAGTTGTGTCCTGTGTTGGATTTGGAAGACTTCCAGGGGTATGCATATACGAGCGACGGGGGCATGATCAGCTTTTTCTCTTTCTGGGTAAACTTCCACTTCCACTCATTACTGAGTCATTCTTTGAACAAGTAGCTATTAAGCACCTATTTTACCAGACACTGATCTAGATGCTTGGGATATAGCAATAAACAAAATAGACAAGGGTTTCCATCTTCACTGAGTTTACACTCTACTAGATAGATAAATTAAATATATGAGAGATATAAGCTCTAGAGTAAAGAACATAGTAGGAAAAACGAATGGAAAATATCAGAGAGGTGCTATTTAGGTAGGGGTGTCCGGAGAAGGTAACAGTTAAGTAGAAATGGAGGTAAAGGAGTGGATAAATGGAGGAAGAGTTTCCAGGCCAGAGAATAATAAAAGTAAAAGCTCTAGAGCAGGATGTGGCCTGGCTTATTGAAAAACAGTAAGGAGGACAGTTTGGTTAGACAAGAGTGATAGGTGTGGGGTGGGGGAAGAGAGTAGAAAGACATGAAGCCAAAGTGAAAAGGAAGAGCCAAGATCTAGTGTGGGTTTATCAAGATTTACTGCGAGGCGAAGCACTGCAGATTATTCTCTTTAAGCTCCACTCACTTTGAAGTGAAAAGGAAGCATGACTCTTCCCTATTAGTTGGGGGAAAAAGAAACTTGTAGCATGTTGACAATTTCATGGAAAAATGATTCTCCCTACTAACCTCTCCAAATTCTAGTTTATTCCTTGCCTTCTCTTACGCAGGCTGGAAGAGAGTGATGTGTTCATTCTGAAAGAACCCAAAGCTAGTCCTGCAGAAATATTTCACTACTTAGCTTTGTGAGACAGATCACTCATCACTTATAACCAGAAACTCCAGGTATTCAGAAAAGTTGGATTTCATAACTTCATATCATTGCAAGCACAAAGCTGGATCTGGAATAAAGTAAGTGAAGCACCTAGGGCACAAAATTTAAGGAGGCATTCACTTTCAGAGATGTGCAAGCACAAGGTTGAAACTTCATAACAAGATAGTAAATAATGAGTGCCTTCTCAAATTTTGTGCCTGTGTGTTTCAGTCTAGTCCCCATCTTGGAAAGCAAATATAAACCAATGAAAGTTAACTTAAACAGAAAAGGTATTTGTTAAAAAAGAAACTAAAAAGCATTTGTTTGCATAACCCATAGAATCACAAAGAGTGCTAAGAAAACAGGATTGGATACTACACAATGAGGAACAGGCCCTCATTCATGCCACAGATCCGGTGATTGCATCCCAGTTGCCACTGTTGAACATACATATCCAGCCTTGAGCTTCTCACCACATTAGAACTGGATAGTGTACCAATTTCATCATAACCACAGGCTCTGCAGTTTCTGAAAAATGGATTTAACTGCTGTTGTTGCTGCTGCTGCCACCTGTCTCACCAAAATTCATAACAACACTAGCTTCTAAGTCAAAGTTGGGGAAAAATGATCTGAATGGTACACCCTAGGTCATGTGTCCAAGATGCAGAAGACTGAGAAAGTTAGTATTTGCATTTGTGACTTCTATATTGAGGATAAGCTTAGATTCATTATATGGGAAATTCTCTAAATATATGGGAATTTAGATCCTGGATGGTCAAAAACTAATGGCAAGTGGCAATCGATACTATAAAATAATTGGAAGCTATGATAAGTTCTGTGAAAAAATAGGGATTAATAAAGAATAAAATAAGAGGAGTCTACTTGAAATACAGTGGTCAGCAAGGGATATAAGCTGTGACCTAAGAAAGGGAAGGATCTAGCTATGCAAAGTCTGGTTACAAGTAGAGGAAAGAACAGAGTAAAAGTCCCTAGGATGGGAAGGAGCTTGGTATGTTCCTGTAACTAATAACAGCTGGAGCATAAGTGAGGCAATATGGACAGGATCATACTGGGTCTTGTAGGCTGTGGTTAGATATTTGTATTTTACCCCAAACACAAAAGGAAGTCATTGTAAGCTTTTAGCAAGGAATAAAATTATCTAATTTCAATTTTTAAAGAAAATTGCTTTGCCAATGTCTAGAGAAGGAATTGGTAGGGAAAGAGTCAAATCAGAGATATTAGTTGGGAGGCTGTGTGGTATTCCAGGGAGAGAACATGGTCTGAAATAAGAAGGTGACAGCAGAGATCGGGATAAACGTTTGGATCAGATGCATATGTTTGGAGGCAGAATCAATGACTTGAATTTGGTAAGTTGGGGGAAAAAAGGAATCATGGACAATTGCTAGATTCCTGGACTAAGTAATTGAGTGAATAGTTGTAACTTTTACTGAAATGGAGAAGTGGAAACCAGTATGGTAGTAAAAGTTCAAGAGTTCTATTTGGGACATGTTCGGTTTGTAATGTTAGTATGTCATCAAATAGGCAAGGCCTCAACTCAAGCTGTGAAAGTACCACAAGACTTGTAACAAACCAATTTACAAATATTTCAAGTAAAACTAGTATTAAACATTCCATGACTCTTGGAGTCCAGAAATACTATGTTGGCTTTTCTCTTTGTTTTTTTTTTTTTTTCTTTATTTTTAAAAAAATAACCAAATGTTCAGACATACAGAAAAGTACAGGAATAAAAACTTGCAAGACACCTGTATATCCACCATCCAGATTTAACAAATGTTAACATTTTATTATATTCGCTTCAGATCTTTTTTTAAATACCTAACACAGTACACACACTCTACTCCCTCACCCCATTTCTCTTAACAGTATGATGTCATTTATATAAAATTCCAAAATACTCAAAACAATTCTATGGATTTTTAATGGACCACTGCACATCTAGTAAAATTATAAAAACAAGCATGTCAGGACGTGCCAACAGCAAAATATAGTTTTTGTTTTTCTAATTTACATTGAAGGTAGTGTCATACCCACACATAGGGGTTCTGAGAAATCACACCTCAGTCATTTTGGAGTGTGGCTTTTCCCCTCACTTGAAATCTTACAAGAAATCTACTGCTATGGCAACCCAGGGACATTGGAGGGAACCTCTAGCTTGCAGTTCATTGGAGTCACATCTGAAATGCTCTTTGCCTGAATTGACGAAGACCCTTTGGGAGCAGAAAGGTTGAATCTTTGCAGCATCTGCTCCCTCATGCCAAATGTGCCTCCAGAACCTGTCACCGCTCCCAGTGCCACCACCACTTGTGTCACCAGCATCCACAGTGCCTTCTCATCAGAAGTCCCAGAACTTGGCACACACAATCTCCAACCTCCCAATTCCAGGAAATGTAATTCTCCCTAAAGTTAGACCTCCCCTTTGCTCCTTCAACATTGCCAGCCTCTAGCTTTGGAGCAATGCAGTCCTCAGTCACCAGCTTAACAAACTAAAGGTGTCTTATTTCCTCTAGGGTAAGGGAAGCCAGCACTCAGAACAGTAAGCTCTGTCAACCTTCAAAGAAAAATGCAAAACGATCTCTTTTATTTTTTTCCCAATGAACTTATAAGCCACACTTATGGCAAAATGCCATTCATTTCTCAGACGGGTTATCTTCTCCCACTGAATGCACTTTCCCTTTTGCACATGGCCCTGCTGACCACACTCTCCAATGGAGCTCACCTGGAGTGTTCCCAGCAGTAACTTCAGTAGGTTCTTTTCTCTACCACTGTTCCTTTGCCCTCTTAGGAGATGGCGTGCAAACACTGGACATTTAACTATTTTCATCACTTACTACTCTGACTTCCTTCGTAGTTTCTTTCTTTCTTCTTGATTTCTTAATTCCAATCATTTCCTATTCTTTTCAGAGAGGCTTTCTCTTTTTTCTTATTTTTCTGCCTTTTATTTCATTGGTAAACCAAACATATTACTTGATAAATAAAAGGGTATTTCTAACAACACAACAGAATAAAGTAAAGGAAAACGAAGTACATTTTAAGGTAGGAATTCTAGTGTCCACTGATCCCTTACAAAAGAATATGAAACAAACAAATGCTCTAATCTACTCAAGCCAGTAACAGGGCTGAAAAATCCACTTCCAAATTTCTGCTGAATTCATATGCACCTATACCTTCATATACTTCCTAATTAAATTTGCTTTTCTCAAGTAACTGTTCACAAGTAATAATTAAGTAAAAAAACAAACAAAAACAACACCACCACCACACACACACAATGTTTTTTACTTAACTTAAAACATATCGATTTTGTGGGGAAAAAAAGTACTTGCTACATTAAAGAGCTGTATTACAGGATTTTGTGGAATAGATTAGAGACCTAACCACCACTAATAACATTGTTTCTCAGACACAATGAGCTCCAAGTTCCACTTAGAAATTTATTATTTTTATTATTATACTTCAAGTTCCAGGGTACATGTGCACAACGTGCAGGTTTGTTACATATGTATACATGTGCCATGTTGGTGTGCTGCACCCATTAGCTCGTCATTTACATTAGGTATATCTCCTAATGCTATCCCTCCCCCTCCCCCCACCCCATGACAGGCCTCAGTGTGTGATGTTCTCCTTCCTGTGTCCAAGTGATCTCATTGTTCAGTTCCCACCTATGAGTGAGAACATGTGGTATTTGGTTTTCTGTTCTTGCTATAGTTTGCTGAGAATGATGGTTTCCAGCTGCATCCATGTCCCTACAAAGGACATGAACTCATCCTTTTTGATGGCTGCATAGTATTCCATGGTGTATATGTGCCACATTTTCTTAATCCAGTCTGTCACTGATGGACATTTAGGTTGATTCCAAGTCTTTGCTATTGTGAATAGTGCTGCAATAAACATACGTGTGCATGTGTCTTTATAGCAGCATGACTTATAATCCTTTGGGTATATCCCCAGTAATGGGATGGCTGGGTCAAATGGTGTTTCTAGTTCTAGATCCTTGAGGAATCACCACACTGTCTTCCACAGTGGTTGAACTAGCTTACAGTGTAAAAGTGTTCCTGTTTCTCCACATCCACTTAGAAATTTTAGCAAAGTAACCCATTGGTAACTCTGTACACATACAATAAGACAAGGAAAACAATTCCTACTTTCAGTATGGAAAAATTACGTTTTCTATAAATATTTTATTTATTTCAGCACAACTGTTTTATTTCAATTATTACAGAATTATCTAAATGTCTGTCTTTCCCATAAGGTTTTTAAATACAGGACAAATACTTATTAAGGGAATACTAAAGGTGTCTGGAACTAAGTGAACAAGATAGGCAAAACTTCAGTTTTTTATAAACTGTGTATTTTCCTTCATTCCTATTTTCAGGTCCAAAGTTGCTAAATAATAAAAGTAGGGTATTTAATTACTCCTAGATTGAGTTCAGAAATTACTGAAATTCTTACATATCTGAAAGCTTTCAAAAAGTAGGATAAAATCATTTTTGTATCTCTCATGCTGAGAATATGTATGGCACACAATAGGCTTGCAATAAATATTTGAAAATGGAAAATTATCTATCTAGAATGCTATTAGATATAGCCCTGCCCAAAGGGGAAAAAAGATAATTCACAATCTCTTTGAATCCTTAGATTGTATTTTCTCAGCATCGTGGTAGTATTCCATGTTCCGTTTTTCTCACACTCTCCCAACCCCAAATCCCTAAATGGCTGAATTCAGGGAAGCAGGACTGGACAAATCAAATGCCTCATTAAAGATGCCTGCAGAAATATGCCTAAAGATGAAATTATAGCTCTTAGACCAGCACTCAAAACCCTGGAATAAAATAAAAGAGAGGAGGAGGGGGTGGAGGCAAAATTATGTGATTTGACTGTGGTTACTTATCCAGCAAATGTTTCTGAAAGCTACTAACTACTAATTGTGGTAAAGGTTTTTAAGCCTGGAAATGGTGAGTCTCTCTCTCTTTCCCTGACGCTCTATAATTCATGTGCAGTTTGGGAATGGCACTATGTCTTAAATACAATAATATTTTAGAAAAATTTGAACACTCTAAGTTAATAGGTATACCAATTTGGAGCCATAAAAGAGATGCAACTCCAGAGATTTCAAATAATTTAATAAGGCGTTACCATTTTTCTAAAGTTCTGTGGTACTTTTTTTCCACCAGCCTAGAAAGCTCTACCATGTGGCCTCATTCAAGGCTGCAAGCAGGAAAAATTACTGACTTCCTTACGCCTGCCGGGCGCTCTCCAGTAAAAGTGTTAGGCGTCAGGCATTGTCATTCTAGGAGGTTCTGTAGAAAACTTCTGCCCTGACAGATCTCCACTGGCTTCTTATGAAAATCAATGGAGAGAGGGAGGTTATGTTCTATTGTGTACCAAGCTTAGAGGTTTTTGCCCCCCACCCCACAACTCCTTTGCCTTAGAAAAGGCCCACAGCGGGGTCTAGTCACACTGTAGTCATAATGGCCCATAGGCCACTGAGCGACATTTAGGGCCTGCTGAAGAGAGATTAATGTTTATTATTATTGCCATTAATGGTATTACTGTTATTGTTGTTATTATCCATTGCTTATTGGAAATGAGCATTCTGTGGTCTTTTGAAACATTCCACTGCTTTCCCTGCAGTGCTCAGAACAGCCAGTTGCTTATCTACCAGGGAACAAAGAGTCAAAGTCAAGTCATCATTTTTCACTGTACTTCTTTTGGTGCCACTGGCCTTACATTTTACATTGCTAAGATGAATAAGAAGGCAGGAAAAAATGTTGTATTAGCTAAGGCGAAGCTAGGTATTTCTAGGAAGCAGACAACATCCTTCCAAGTGCTAACCAACAGACTCAAGTGCCTTCCATCTTGAAGCTCCCAAGTCCAACTTGGTGACTGACTCCCTTCCAGCCAGCTTAATGGAGGAAAGGCCATGCATGGGAGGTCTTAAAATTGCACAGACTGCTCCTACTCACATTAACTGGCCAAACTTAACCATAGAGAATCTGAAAAATGCAATATAGTAAGCAGTGAAGACAGGATTGGAACCTGAACAAGTAGACTTCAGAGACTTGGTTTTCAAGTGTTGGAGTGTTGGGTCACTCGAGGTACCAACAACATGGATGGAACTGAAGATCATTATGTGAAGTGAAATAAGCCAGGGACAGCAGTACAAACATCACATATTCTGACTTACTTTTGGGATCTAAAAATCAAAACAGTTAAAATCATGGAGACGGTGATTAAAAGGATGCTTACCAGAGGCTGAGAAGTGGTAGTGGGGTGCTGGAGGGGAGGGGAGGATGTGAGGGGCCTCGAGGTACCATTTCCCTGAGAAAGTGACATTTATGTGCAGACAGAGAGCACAGGGCAAGCAAATCAAACAGCTCCTTGCAAGTTGGACCATACATGGAGGGTTGAGTTTTGTTTTATCTTTTGGTGCTCCTTATTGTTTCAGGAAAGTCAGTATGAGCTCTCTTGAAGCAGCTTTTGCATTTCTGGTAGTGAATCATAAAATGCTAGACGCAGAACAGACAAGCAAATGCAAATATCTTTTATCTGGGACTACTGAGTTTCTTCAGAGGAAAAAGCTCCAGTATCCAACCTGGAGATAAACAGCTCGCTACTTGGGATCTGCTTGCTCTAGTGGGAGGTAGGGAGGTTAACTCTTCCAAATAGATTTTCATCCAATTTTCTGCTTTCTTCCTTTTCGTTGTTGTTTGTTTGTTTGTTTGTTTGTTTGTT
Organism: Macaca thibetana thibetana; assembly: GCF_024542745.1. NCBI lineage: Eukaryota > Metazoa > Chordata > Mammalia > Primates > Cercopithecidae > Macaca > Macaca thibetana. The sequence goes on from NC_065579.1 coordinate 29,416,058, forward strand.
TGAGACAGGGTCTTTCTCCTCTATTGCCCAGGCTGCAGTGCAGAATGCAATGGTACAATCATGGCCTACTGCAGCCTTGCACTCCAGGGATCAAGTGATTTACCCACCTCAGCCTCCCAAGTAGCAGGAACCACAGACATACATTACCTTCCCAGGCCAATTTTTGTCTTTTATCTATTGCTTATTGGAAATGAGCATTCTGTGGTCTTTTGAAACATTCCACTACTTTCCCTGCAGTGCACAGAACAGCCAATTGCTTATCTACAAGGGAACAAATAGTCAAAGTAAAGCCATCGTTTTTCACTGCACTTTTTTTGGTGCCACCAGACTTAAGTTTTTCATTGCTAAGATGAATAAGAAGGCAGGAAAAAATGCTGTATTAGCTAGGGCGACGTTAGGTATTAGCAGACAAGGTCTCACTATGTTGCCCAGGCTGTCTCGAATTCCTGAACTCAAGTGACCCTCCTGCCTTGGCCTCCCAAAGTGGTGGAGTTACAGGTGTGAGCCACCATGCCCAGCCCATTTCCTCCTGTTTGTAGTCCCCCAACTTGCTCCTGCTCACCCACCTTATTGATGCATCTGAGCTTATAGTGAACTTCTTCCTTCTTTTCTGTATCCCCTACTACAAAAAAGACTAAGCTGTGTCTTCCTCCACTTTACCTTACCAATTCCCACACTTCTATATGTTTTCTGTCTGGAGAATTTTTCTGTCTAAAGAATTAGCATCTTTTCAAGTACAATGGAACATTTTTCAGGATAGACTATATTCCAGGCCACATAACAAGCTTCAATACATTTTAAATAATTGAAATCATACAAATTATTTCCCCCAATCTCGATGTAATAACATAGAAATTAATAACATAAATAATATAGGAAAATCACAAATATGTGGAAACGAAACATATTACTAAAAAATGGGTCAGGAAAGAAATCACGAAGGACATTAGAAAATACTTTGAGATGAATGAAAAATTAAGATACAATATACCAAAACTTAAGGAATACAGCTAAGGCAGTGCTTAGAGGAAAATTAATAGCTGTAAATGTTGTATTTAAAAAGAGGAAAAAATTATTTTATATTTTTATTCTTTTTATTTTTAATTTTTGTGGGTACATAGGCATATAAATTTATGGGGTACATAGTAGGTATATAAATTTATGGGGTTCATGAGATGTTTTGATACAGGCATGCAATGTATAATAACCACATCATGGAGAATGGGGTATCCATTCCCTTAAGCATTTATCCTTTGTGTTAAAAACAATCCAATTATACTCTTTGAGTTATTTTAAAATGTGTAATTAAGTTATTATTAACTATAGTCACCCTGTTGTGTTATCAAATAGTAGTTCTTATTCATTCTTTCTATTTTTTGTACCTGTTAACCATCCTCCCCTCCCCTCCAGCACCCCACTACCACTTCTCAGCCTCTGGTAAGCATCCTTTTAATCACTGTCTCTATGATTTTAACTGTTTTGATTTTTAGATCCCAAAAGTAAGTCAGAATATGTGATGTTTGTACTGCTGTCCCTGGCTTATTTCACTTAACATAATGATCTTCAGTTCCATCCATGTTGTTGCAAATGATGGAATCTTATTCTTTTTTATGACTGAATAGTACTCCATTGTCTATAGGTATCAATTAATCTGATGATAGGCCCTTATGTTGCTTCCAAATCTTAGGTATTGTGAACAGTGCTGCAACAGACATGGGAGTGCAGGTATCTCTTCGATATACTGATTTCCTTTCTTTTGGGTATATACCCAGCAGCATATGGTAGCTCTATGTTTAGTATTTTTCAGGAACGTCCAAACTGTTCTCCACAATGGCTGTACCAATTTACATTCCCACCAACACGGTGCCATGGTTTCCTTTTTTCCAGATCCTTGCCAGCATTTGCTATTACCTGTCTTTTGGATAAAAGCCATTTTAGCTGGGGTGAGATGACATCTCATTGCAGTGTGATTGTGATGCTCTTTTCTCTGATTATCAGTGGTGTTGAGCACCTTTTCATATGCCTGTTTGCCATTTGTATGTCTTCTTTTCAGAAGTATCTATTCAAATAGTTTTCCTATTTTATTCTGATTATTACATTGTTTTCCTATAGAGTTGTTTGAGCTCCTTGTATTCTGGTTACAAATGAATTGTCAGATGAATAGTTTGCAAATATTTTCCCCCATTTCGTGGTTTCTGTCTTCACTTTGTTGATTGTTTCCTTTGCTATGCAAAAGCTTTTTAACTCAATGTGATCCCATTTGTCCATTTTTGCTTTGGTTGCCTATGCTTGCTTTGGTTCCTTATGCTTGTGGAGTGTTGCTCAAGACATTTTTGTCCAAATCAATGTCCTGGAGAGTTTCCCCAAAGTTTTCTTGTAGTAGTTTTATAGTTTGAGGTCTTACAGTTAAATCTTTCATCCATTTTGATTTGATTTTTCTATGTGGCAAGAGATGGGGCCTAGTTTCATTCTTCTGCATATGGATATCCAGTTTTCCCAGTACCATTTATTGAAGATACTGTCTTTTCCCCAGTGTGTTTTCTTGGCACCTTTGTTGAAAATTAGTTCATGGTAGGTGTGTGGATTTGTTTCTGGGTTCTAGATTCTGTTCCTTGGTCTGTGTGTCTGTTCTTATGCCAGTACCATGCTGTTTTCATTACCATAGCTCTGTAGTATAATTTAAAGTCAGGTAATGTCATTCTTTTTGCTTAGAATAGCTTTGGCTATTTTGGGTCTTTTTGGTTCCATACAAATTTTAGGATTGTTTTTTCTATTTATGTGAAGAACTTCATTAAAATTTTGATAAGGATTGCATTGAATCTGTAGATTGTTTGGGGGAGTATGGGCATTTTAATAATATTGATTCATCCAGTTCATGAACAGGGATATTTTTGCATTTGTTGGTGTCCTCTTTAATTTCTTTCCTCAGTGTTTTATAGTTTTTCTTATAGAAATCTTTCACTTCTTTGGTTAAGTCAATTCTTAGATATTTAACCTTATTTATGTCTACTGTAAATAGGATTACTTTTTAAATTTCCTTTTCATATTGTTCACTCTCAGCATATGAAAATGCTACTGATTTTTGTATGTTGATTTTTGTATCCTGAAACTCTACTGAACTTGTATATCTAATAGATTTTTGTGGAGTCTTTAGGTTTTTCCAAACTTGATATCATCTACAAGCAAGGATAATTTTACTTCTTCCATTCCAATTTAGATGGTCTCTATTTCTTTCTTTATTTATTTTTTTGTCTGATTGTTCTAGGTAGGACTTGCAGTACTATGTTGAATAACAGGGTAAAAATGGACATCCTTGTCTTGTTTCAGATCTTAGAGGGAAGGTTTTCAGTTTTTCCCCATTCAGTATGATACTAGATGTGGTTCTGTCCTATATGGCTTTTATTATGTTGACTAAGTCTGATGTTTCTTTGTTGATTTTCTGTCTAGAAGATCTGTACAATGCTGAAAATGAGTTGTTAAAGTTTCCAGGCATTATTATATGAGGGTTGATCTCTCCTTTCAGCTCTAATAATATTTGCTTTATATATCTGGGTACTCCAGGTTTAGATGCATATTGAAAATTGTTATATCCTCTTGTTGACTTGACCTCTTTATGATTATATAGTGACTTTATTTGTCTCTTCTTAAAGTTTTTGTCTTGAAATCTATTTTGTCTCTACTTTCTACTGCTCTCCTTTGGTTTCCATTAGCATGGGATATCTTTTTCCATTCTTTTATTTTCAGTCAATGTGTGTCTTTATAGGTGAAGTGTGTTTCTTGTAGGGAACAGATCAATGGGTCTTGTTTTTACATCCATTCAGCCACTCTATGTTTTTGGAATGGAGAGTTTAGTCAGCTTATGATCAATGTTACTATTGATAAGTAAGGACTTATTCCTGCCATTTTGTTATTTGTCTTCTTGTTGTTTTATGGTCTTCTCTTCCTTCTTTCTTTCCTTCGTGTCTTCCTTTATTGTTCTCTGGTGATATGACTTAGCTTCTTGCTTTGTATTTTTCTGTATCCATTGTATATTTTTTGGTTTGAGGTTACCATAATGCTTGCAAATACTATTTTGTAACCCATTATTTTAACCTGATAACTACATAACATTGTTTGCATAAACAAACAAACAAGCAAAAAGAAAACTAATAAAAACTCTACACCTTAACTTTGTCTCTCTGGTTTTCAACTTTTTGTTTTTTCTATTTATATCTTATTGTACTGTCTATGGCTTGAAAAGCTGTTGTTGTTTTTCACTGGTCACTGTTTTTCCTTCATACTTAGGATAAGATTAGTTTACACATCACAGTTACAATGTTATCATATTCTGTGTTTTTCTGTATATTTACTATTACCAGTGAGTTTTGTACCTTCAGGTCATTACTTATAAGTCATTAATGTCCCTTTTTTTCTCACTGAAATACTCCCTTTAGCATTGCTTATAGGAAAGTTCTTGCGGTAATGAAATCCCTTAGTTTTTGTTTGTTTGGAAAAGTCTTTATTTCTCCTTCATGTTTGAAGGATATTTTCACCAGATGTACGATTCTTAGGTAAAAGTTTTTTTCCTTTTGGCCCTTTAAATATGTCATGCCATCCTCTCCTGGCCTGTAAGGTTCCAACTGAAAAGCCTGTTGCCAGACATATTGGAGAGCCACTGTATGTTGTTTCTTTTTTCTTGCTGCTTTTAGGATCCTTTCTTTACCCTTGATCTTTGGGAGCTTGATTATTAAATGCCTTGAGGTAGTCTTTTTGTGTTAAATCTGCTTTATGTTCTATAACCTTCTTGTACTTGGACATTAATATCTTTCTATAGGTTTGGGAAGTTCTCTGTTATTATCCCTTTCCATAAACTTTCTACCCCATCTCTTCCTTTACCTACTCCAATAACTCAGATTTGCCCTTTTAAGGCTACTTTTTAGATCCTATAGGTGTGCTTCATTTTTAAATTATTTTTCCTTTTGCCTCCTCTGACTGTGTATTTTCAAATACCCTGTCTTCAAGCTTACTAATTCTTTCTTCTGCTTGGTCAATTCTGCTATTAGAAGACTCTAGTGCATTATTCAATATAACAGTTGCATTTTTCAGTTCCAGAATTTCTGCTTGATTCTTTTTAATTATTTCAATCTCTTCATTTAATTTACTAATTTATTTAATTTAATAAGTCAGATATAATTTCATTTACTAATTCATTTAATTTAATAATTCAGATATAATTCTGAATTATTTCTTTATATTACCTTGAATTTCATAGATTTTTCTCAACACAGCTATTTTAAGTTCTTTGTCTGAAAGGTAACATATCTGTTTCTCCAGAATTGGTCTCTGGTACCTTTTTTAGTTCATTTAGTGGGGTCATATTTTCCTGGATGTTCTTGGTGTCTGGACATTGAAGAATTAGCTATTTAATGTGGTCTTCACTCTCTGGGCTTGTTTGCACTCATCATTTTTGAGAAGGCTTTCCACATACTTGAAAAGACTTGGGCGTTGTCATCTATGCTGTATTTGCTTTAGGGAGCACCCCGAGCTCACTAACACTGTGGTTCTTGCAGACTCACAGAGGTGACACTTTGATGGTCTTGGACAAGATCTTGTAGAATTCTCTGGATTACCAGGCAGAGCCTCTTGTTCTCTTATCTTACTTTCTCTCAAACAAATGGAGTCTCTATCTGTTCTAAGCCACCCAAAGCTGGGGGTGGAGTGACACATGCACTACTGTAGCCACCACCACCACTATGACTGAATTGGATCAGATCTGAAATGAGCACAACACTGGGTCTTACCCAAGGTCTACTGTAACAACTCCCTAGTTGCTGCCTACATTCACTCAATGCCCTGGGGCTCTACAATCAGTAAGTGGCAAAGCCAGTCAGGCCTGTGTCCTTCCCTTCAGGGCTGTGAGGTTCTCCAGTCCCTGGGTGGGTCCAGAGGTGCCATCAGGAATCAAGAACTAAGGTCCAAAACCTTAGGAATCTATGTGGTATGCTATTGTACCGCAGTTGATCTGGCACTCGAACCACAGACACAGACCTTCCCACTCTTCCCTCCACTTTCCAAAGGCAGAGGAGCCTCACCCCATAGCTAGCATTACCAACAGGCCATGGGGAGTACCACCAGACTACTGCTGATGTTCTCTTAAGGCCCAAGGACTCTTAGGTCATCTTGTGGTGAATGCTGCCTGGCCTGGGAATTATCCTTCAGGGCAGTGGGCTCCCTTCTGGTCCAGGGCAGGTCTAGAGCTGTCATTCAAGAGTCAAGTCCTGAAATTGGGGACCCCAAGAGCCCACTTAGTAGTCTATCCCTCTGTGGCCATTCTGTACCTAAGATACAAGATAAAGTCCCCTTCACTTTTCCCTCAGCTTTTCTCAAACAGTAGAAGTTTTGCCCCACAGCCACCACAGCTAGCAATATGCTGAGTCTCACCCAAAGCTGGCAAGTCTCAGAGGCTCACCCAAGGCCCTCGATGTAGTACCTGAGTATTTCTCATGGTTATTCAGGGTTCAAGGGCTCTTCAGGTAGCAGTTGATGGATGACGCCAGGACTAGGTCCTTCCCTTCAAGGAAGTGGGTTTCCTTCTCACCAAGGGTGTATATAGAAATGTCATTCAGGTGCTAGGGCCTGGAACAGAAGCCTGCTGACTCTGACTGGTGCCCTATCCTGCTGTGGCTGAGTTGGTATCCAAGTTGCAAGATAAATCTTCCATAATCTTCCCTCTCCTCTCCTCAAATGGAAGAAAGTGGTCTCTTTTGGAGACGAGCTGTGCAGCCTAGCGAGAGGTGACACCAGCACTTTTAACTGCCCTAGCTGGTGTCTCAGTAGGTTGCATGCTTCCCAAGTCCACTGTCTCTGGGCTCAGTTCAGCACTAGGACTCACCTATGAGTTGCAGTCCTTATGGCCTAGATTGCCTTTCAAGTTTACTTACAGACTCAGAGAACTTTAGCTCATAATGACAAGGTCTGCAGGAATTTAAATTTGGGACTGGAGATTCCCCTCCAGCTAGAGCTGGTTTAAATTCTACATCAGCTGAATTTGGTCCGGTTTTCCTTTCTGCCCTGACAGAACATCAGTGAGTTTAATGCCTCACAATTGACAGGCTCTCCCGCACCCAGTGCCAAGCAATGCTTTCCACACCATACAGCCACCACTGCTGGGTGTGGGGGAAGGGTGACATCAATGATTCAAGACAGTTTTTTCTATCTCTTCTGTGACTCTTTCAGTGACGCAGAGTTAAAACGAGGTACCACAGGGATTACCTGATTTTTTTATTCCTATGAAGGAATGTTTTATGTGTAGATTGGTGTTAAATTAGTGTGCTGGTGGTGGGGAGACAACTAGTGGAAACTTCTATTCCACCATCTTGCTCGCCAAGATATTCCTTATTCCCTAATGAATCACCACATTCCTGATTGAATCAGAGAAAAGTTTTAAATCATAACCTAACCCCTCACTTTAAGGCACTAGTAAAAAAAAAAAAGGAAAGTACATTTAATGCAAGGATATGAGATGAAATAATAAAGATTGGAGTGAAAATTAATGAAATAGATAATAGAAAAAAGTAGAAAATCAATGAAACAAAAAATTGGCTGTTTGAAAAAAATTAACAAAATTGACAAAACTTTAGCTAAAAGTCCGAAAGTAAATGATCAAAGATTTAAATTATTAAAAGCAGGAATGAAAGACGGAACATCACTACTCACCTTACATAAATAATAAAGATGATAAAGGTATGCTGTAAATAACTGTATGGAAAAAATAGGTTATGATAAAATAGGAAAATTCCTAAAAAGACAGCAACTACTGAAAGTGATTCAAGACGACATAGAGTATCTGAACAGGTTGATAACAAATAAAGACGTGGAATTAGTAATAAAAAATTCCCTCAAAGAAAAGCACAGGCCCACATTGTTTCACTAGTGAATTATACCAAACTTTTGAATAAAAGTTTGATAACAGTATTAATGTTATTTTTCCTGAACAGCAATAAGGTTATGTAAGAGAATGTTTTTTGTTCATGGGATATACATACTGAAGTATTTAAGGGTAAAGAGACATAATATAATACTCTGAAATGGTTCCCAAAACTCTGTGTGTGTGTGTGTGTGTGTGTGTGTGTGTGTGAGAGAGAGAGAGAGAGAAAGAGAGAGAGAGAGTTGGTTTGTGTGGGTAAACGACTCTATGTGTGTGTGTTGTGTGCGGAAAGAGAGAGGGACAGAAATAAACAGAAACAGAGAATGATACAAGAATGCAGTAAAATCATAACAAATTGAAAAATTTAATTAGAAGTAGAAAGATGTTTTGCACACTATTTTTATAATAATACAAAGTAATTTTGAAGTTATTTTCCGATAAAAAGTTATTTTTATCGGAAGTAAATTTTGAAGTAATTTTGAAGAAAGTTACTTCAAAAAGTAATTTTGAAGTTATTTCCGATAAAAAGCTATTTTCCGATATATATATATATTTTTAAAATACATATGATGAAGTGAGAATTTCATTCTAGGAATACAGGGATTGTCAAATATTAGGAAATCTCTAAAATAATGTATCACAGTAACAGAATTGAGGAAAGCAATTATATGATCATATTCATATGTGGAAATTTGACAAAATTTAAGTCAATCTTGAATAAAGGTTTACTGAAATAAGAGCCAATGGATATTTCTTTAACACAATAAAGAATCTATATAGGACTACCAGCTCTGCCAGATATTAAAACCTAAAAGTAAATTTTTAAACATCTATATTTAAAACAGCAAGTAAATATTGTTGCATAAATATATGGAAAGACAAATAGAGAAAAATATACAAATAATAGTGGGAATTAAGTGTTTTCTAAAAATATCAACATACAACAGTGCAAGAAAGATGGAAATTTTTATAAATAATATTAGGTTAACTGAATAGTCATTTTGAAAATAAGCAAATATAAAGTAGATGTTATCTCAAATACACATAATGCATACATTTAGATTACAGTATTAAACATAAATTTTGAAACTGTACCAACCATAGAAGAGAATTTTATGATTTAGGAATGGAGAAATTATTTCTATGATTCTATGACTCAAATCTATAAATAACTGAAGATAGGTAAATTTTATTACATAAAATGTTTCTAAAGGCAAAAAATAAAGACAGCAAATATAAAAAACAAAAAGCACTAAAGAAAAGTTAGTATGCCATGGGCTCCTAAAACCTGAGGAAGGGAATGAGCAACCTAATAAATGAGGAAAGACATGACAGACAGCTTACAGAATAAGAAGTAAAATCACCTCCTTAAACATATGAAAAGATACTCAACTTCACCTAATCAGGGAAGTTAAAATAAAACTGCACAAGGTTCTCCTTCTCACCTACCAGTTTCACAAAAAATAATAATAATAATAATTGACAACCTAGTCCCCTTAGAAAGCTGTGCAAAAATAGCAGTTTTATATTTTGTTGATGGGAATATAAAATGGTAAAAGCCCAATGGGGGGAGAAAAATTACATATAAATTACCTTTCTGATCTTGTAACTCCACTTCTAAAAATCTATTCCTAAGGTAAGCTGGCAAAAACAAGCCAATTTATGCACAAAGTCTTTCCTTGCAGAAAATTTTATAGTAGCAAAAGACTGTAAACAACCCAGATGTCCATCTTTAGGAGACATCTATGCAATAAAGTACTAGGCAGCCTTTAAAAAGAATGAGAAAAATAACTGTATGTTGAATGATTTTTAGGACATATTTTTAGACTAAAAAAATTAAATATGCCATTTTTGATGTAAAAAAAATTGTGCTATATGAATTTATCAAATAGAACAAATATAATAAGGAAGAACTGACATCTTTATCATACAAAAGGAAGGTAAGTCGTGACTTCCAATTAAATTGAAGGATGTAAAACATAAATACATACATAGACATATATTTTCAGGTGGTCCCCGAGTTACAATGGTTTGACTTATAATTTTTTGACTTTACAATGGTGCAAAAGTGATAGGCATTCAGTATGTTCTTCGACTTGTATTGGAGTTACGTCCCAACAAAACCATCGTAAGTTGATAATATTGTAAGTTATTTGGTTTTATTGGGATGTAACCCTATCATAAGTCAAGAAACATCTGAAAGAGACAGAGAAGAAACAGAGAGAGACTTAAGGCATGGCTAATACACTTGTGGAAGCTGGAGGATACTCCAGCAGGCTGAAGACTCGCAAATGAACCAAGGCTGCAGTTTGAGTCTGAAGGCAGTCTACTGGCAGAATTCCTTCTTGAGGGAAGGTCAATCTTTTTTCTTAAGACCTTTAACTACTTGGATGAGGCCCATGTACTTTACAGAGGGTAATCTACTTAACTCAAAGCCTGCTGACTTAAATGTTAATCTTCTAAAAATACCTTCACAGAAACCTCAGAAACCTAGAAGAGGTTTCTTGTCACCATGGCCTGGAAAAGTTGACAAAATTAACCATTACAATATTTATTTCTGCTCCTTGCAAATTAGTACCACATAAAACAATAGTAAAGGAGAAAAATAAAATCTATAAACTCCAAGTAACAAAAAGTATTAAAAGAAAGCAACAATAAAATAGAGATGGCACCACTTGGAAACAACAAATGGAAAGTACATGGAGGAGTTGTGCATTAGTCTGCTCAGGCTAACATAACAAAGTATTATCCACTGTAATATAGTTTGGATATTTGTCCCCTCTAAATCTTGTGTTGAAATTTGATCCCCAATGTTGAATGTGGTGCCTGGTGGGAAGAATTTGTGTCATGGAGGTGAATCCCTCATTCCCTCATGAATGGCTTGGTGTCCTCCCTTGAGGTAGTGAGTGAGTTCTTGCTCTATTCATTCACAAAAGAGTTGGTTGTTTAAGAGTGTGATACCCCTCCTCCTCACTCTTGCTTTCTCTCTCGCCATGTGACATGCCTTCTCCCCCTTCCCTTTCCACCATGATTGAAAGCTTACTGAGGCTCCTGCCAGAATAATATGCCAGTGCCATGCTTTGTGTACAGCCTGCAGAACCATGAGCCAAATAAACCTCCTTTATTTATCAATAAAGGGATACCAGTTTCAGGTATCCCTTTTTAGCAATGCACAATGGACTAAAACAGACTGGGTGGCTTAAACAACAGAAATTTATTTTCTCACATTTCAGGAGGCTGGAAGTCCAAGATTAAGGTTCTGGGAGATTTGGTTTCTGGTAAGGGCTTTCTTCCTAGTTTATAGATAGGGGTTTTCTCACTGCATCCTCACGTGGTTTTTCCTAAGTGTGTGTGCTCTCTAGTGTTTCCTCTCACAAGGACACTGATCCTACTGGATTGACCCTATGACTTCTTCTAATTTTAATTACTTTCTTAGAGGCTATGTCTTCAAATATTTGCTTCATGTATGAATTTTGAGGGTATACAAATAGCCAGTCTACAGCAAGTTGTTATTAATTTAGCAGAGAAAAGAAAAATGAATCCTTCAGGTATAGGAGAATACCAAAGAGAAGCAAACAGTTTTGCCTTGCAGAATCCAAGGAAACTCAGATTTGGAGGTATAGGTGAAAGTAAGGTGAGGGACAAAACTGAAAATAAGAGAATTGATCGAAAGTCTCAATATCATTCAATGAGATCCCTGGTTGCTCTCTCCCCACCTCATGTAACCAGATGAACACTGTGCAGAAGACAAGAAATTTAATCTGTGAAAAAATTGAGACTGAGAACCTCCAGATTCAAAAACCTATGGGGTGAAGCTTAAGAATGAAAATAAGGAGATTAAGATAAACCATAGGCACAAAATCCGTCCACTAGCAACCTTCTCCTACCAGGCACCAGAGTAAAAGCACCTACTCACTAGCCAATCCAATGAATGAAAAGTGATCCAAAGCAAGGTACTCACCATAAGGTTCTAGAAAGAACAAGTCACATATCAAAGACTGAAAATCATAATGACTCAGGACTTCTCATTAACAATACTGGAAGCAGAAAGACAATGGAACAATATGTTTAAAAACCTGGAGAATAATAACTCCTAACATAAATTTTGTGCTCTGTCAATCATCAATCATGTGTCAGAGTAGAAGCGTGTCATCAGAAATAGAAAATGTTGTAAAATATACTTTCTATATTTCCTTTATACTTCCTCTATTTTCTTCTCCATCAAAACCAAGAGAACACTTGAAGATAGTGCTACATCTAAAACAGAGCATTACATTCAAGAGAGAAAAAAATTTCATTGGATGAGGGTGAAGGGAAGTCCCAGGATGAGTGTGTTGGTACTAAAGAAGACAAATCAGAATTAGAGAAACATGATGAAAGATTCCCAGAGAGAGATAAATATTATATAAACAGAATAAGAAAATTTAAAAAAATCAAAATAGATACAAACACCTGATTCATTTAGCTAATGGAAAAAAGTACTGAGAGTAGTTGTACATTTCCACTGGCATATTGAAAAAGAATTACTGATAGGTACAAGCAAAGCAGGAGTGTGAACACATTATACAATTATTTTATTGAGAAAATAAAACTGATACAAGTAAGAAAATTGAATTATGTGATACCTTTTGGTCTTGCAGTGAAGAATATTTAGAAAAACACTAACATGTAATAATTATGAACATTGATTTGATACCTCAATAATGGAGAAAGGAAGCACAGGACATAAATCCTCTTTTATGACAGTATAAACTCAGTAAATAATGTCTAAAATTGAAAAATTGGGAAATATATGTATAAACATGTTATCTGAACATATGGAATTAAATGTAAAATAACAACTATTAAGGGGTGAAAGTGGTTGCCTTTGAGAGCAGGTGTGTTGGTAGAGATGAGATAAAAGACTGTTGGCTTTTGTTATGAGCTTTATGGTTTCATTTATCTTTAAAAATTATGTGTAAATGTAACAAAGAAAATTTGAGCTGCAGTTTACAGTGACCTCTCAACACTGACTGTGAGGAACCTACACTAAGAGGTTCTTTTCTGCTTGAAATGGAGTCTGAGAAAACCAGGAACATAAGAAATTGCTCCCTTGAATGAAGCCACTTTGAAAATGTTTAGTGCAGTCAGTGGGGTTGTCATCAGGTCTTTGAAAAGGATATGTCCAGCATGACTTAGAGGAGAGGAGAGTGAAGCAAAATCAAGACAGAGCCATGAGTCTGCTGGATTTACGAACACCATTTGGTGGTCTTGGTTGCATAGGACTTTAATGTGGTGGTAGAGGTGGGAAGCTGATCACTGTGGATAGACATGCAAATAAGAAGTAAGACAACAAGGATAGACTTGTTTAAAATAAATTGTAGGAATGATCAAGCATGAAATAGAAGAGAATTTAAGGTCAAGTGACATAGTTTTGCTTGCTTGCTTATATATCTTTAATATGGAAGAGGCTTGAGCTTATTTCCATGCTGGGAGGGAGGAAAGATAAAAGGAGATTCTGGAGAGACGATAACAGAAGGGGCTATTTTGCAAGGTAAGAGATGGTAAAATCCAGAGCTGGGGGAAGCGATTCCTTTTTAAGTAGTTTGTAGCCATGGAAGGGTTTGATCACCTCTCTCTCACACACATTTTTTCTCTCTCTCTCTCATATTTTCTCCTTTAATTTTGATTGTATCTTCAGTTTCCTAATCTGAATTTACCAATAATTTCAGTATCAGTATTGAATAGTCTCAGCCAACAAAAGTGTCTATTCACACTAGTTATAAAGACTTTTGTTTCTGTCCTACCACAATGGGAAAATCTTAATTTTTTAAAAAAATATTTTTGCTAATGTTGAAATAAAGAAAAGTCCTGTATTTTCTTTGCTAAGCAATCAGCAACAATTCTGAAGCAATTCCAGACCTATGTTAGGTACTTACAAATATTAGATTATGAGAAGGTTATTAGTAACACAGCCATTTAAAAACAGAAAAGTCTCATCAGAAACAGGAGCTCTATTTGTACTGAGATCTGCAGATGACAAGCCATTTGATTTTGAAATGTGATGAATCAATTTTCGACAAAGATAAGGTAGACATATCCTGGTCAAATGCTGGTTGATTTCTACTGTAGAGTAATCAAGTTGACAACACCTAAGTCAATGACACTCAAACTTTTCCTTTTCTGATAGCCCACTACCATCACCATCATTTTCCTGTAAGTCTTTCCTTAGCCTTTCTCCCAATCACAGTTAATGGCATCTCCCAAAAATGCAACCATACAAAAATTTTACTAGCTATTACCTCCAAAAGTCCATGGATAACTTCAAAATCCTCATTTATTTTTTATAGCAGATCTTAAGAACTGAGAAGAAGAAAATATAGAAGACAAATGGAACCAGATTGTACTATCGATGCATGGTACCATCTAAAACATTATTTGGCTGCTTTACCCTTGATCTGATGAGCCGCTGACATTCCCTAATAGGCTCCTCAATTTTTCCCTTTAATTATTAAATCTATTCAATTACTAAAACCTTGCAAGCTTCAAATAAAATGTGTCAGGAAGACTCTGCTACTCACCTAGTCTGGAACTCAGAATCAAGAACAACATAGGAACAATCCAATGACTATTCTCTGAAAGGTTCAAAAGAATCAGGAATTGGGTTGTGGATGAACAAAACACAGCATATATGCCACTTCAATCCTCACTTTCCACATCAGCCCAGTCCAATACATCACAAAAAAGTATAGCATGCTTCTCCTCAGAGTCTGAACAAGAAGTCAGAACCCTTCTCAACTAAAGACTATAGTCAACTTCTTCCAATTAACTGGAGTTAGTACTTATGATAAAACTTATTTGCCATCACTCATCTAGAATTTGAAAAGAAATGATTTGTTATTTCCATTTTCAGGTACACAGAAAACTGAGAAAAAGGACTGGCACTTCTGCTGAAAGCAACTAAAGTATGACGAGTGAAGAATAGAAAAGCATCCATGATGTAGCAAAAGTGTGAAAATTCCTGGCTTAAAACTGACAGAAGGGAGACCCTAGAGAGGTAAGAAAGGCACCAAAACCAATTTCCTCCTCGAAATCATTTACCAAACCAGACACACTTAACCACTGGCTTTTCACAAGCTAGGATGACTTCAGGGGCAGAAAACGAAGCCTAGAGCCTACCCAGGAGGAGTCGTCCACAAAAAGATTCCCATACTGATTCCACCGAGACTTAAACACTTAATATAATAATAATCCCATCTACTTCAAAGCATCTAAAATATCGCCTGTCTTGAATCTTGGTTCTAAGCAGAAAGGGAAAATATATTTCCTGAGAATTCATAATCACAAGTCAGCTGCTAAAAGTTTATAGCCTAAATTCTTACTAACTGGGTAATCTGAAAATTTTCAGGTGAAGATTCAGCTTAAAGTGGTCCCGGACTGGTAATAGCATCAAGCACCTAACAAAAATAAATACAAGTTCTTTACATAAGATACCATTTTCATCCGAGACCTCAAAACATTTCCAAAGATAAAGTTCCAAGGGAAATGAGCAACTTTCAGTCAAAATTTACTAACCCTGCAAGGAAACCAGGCCCATAGCATGAGAATAATAAAAAAACTATACAATTATAGAAATATAGAAGCTATAAAGTATAGCATTAGACATAAAATATACAATAAATATATTTAATACGGTTCAAAATAAAAGGAGGCTTATAATATAATAAAACATATAATAAGAAGTAGATTTGTAAAGAGCCAAATATAACTTCAATAAACTGAAAATAAAATTGAAATTGTATTTTTAATGGATACATTTAATAGTAGAACCAATAGATCCTGCAGGTGTGTTAAGAGACAAAAGCTAAAAGATAAGGCAAAATATAGTATCCAGAATGCAAATCAGAGAGAAAAATATGCAGAAAAAAGTGCAAACCAGAGAGAAAAATATGGAGGAAAAAAAAGACATTGGCATAAGTGGGAAATAGAGTAATTAATTACATTAATATCAGATGAAACAGACTTCAAAATAAAAAGTACTGCTAGATTTTAAAAGGGTCAGATCATAATATTAAAAAGTTTCATTTCCCCAAGGCATAGGATGTTAAATATGAAAGGATCTAATATATCACTTAAATAAAAAATCGATAGAAGAGTAAATCCACCCTCATAGAGAGATAGTTCTATACTCCCCTCAGTAAATATAAAGCCATACAGGCAAAAAAATAATAATTTTGATGAAATAAACATATATTAAGCTCTGCAACCAGCATATGTACTGACTACATCATTTTTTACCCTATATGACATTTATAAAATTTGATCATATACTGAACCATAAAGCAGGTATCAACATAGTTCAAAGGACTGAAATAAAACAGAATATATTCTCTCACCAATATGCAATTCATCTAGATATCAGTAATCAAAAGATAACTATGAAAATTCCATAAGTTCAAATGTTAAGGAACATACTTCTAAGTAAACCAAGGATCAAAGAAGAAATTACAGTATACATTAAAAATTATTAGAAATAAAGAATTTTTAAATACTACCTAATAAAAATTGTGAGATGCAGCAAAAGCAGTATTTAGAGGGACTTGTATTGTCTTAAACGCTTATGTCAGAAAATAAGAAAAGTTACAAATTAGCAAGATAAGGTTTATTTCAAGAAGTTGACAAACACAAAGAAATTAAAAGAAAAAAGATAAGGTGGAAAATAACAAATCAGAAAACAAGTGAATTCTAGAATGGAATGGAACAAAGCAACCAAAAAAGTGGTTATATATAAATCATAATACAATGTGAAAATCTCTTTTCGGATTTATTAATAAGAGAAGCCACAAATAAACACTATCAGAAAGGAAAAGGAACACATAACTACACATTCCACAAATATTAGATATGTAATTTACGTCAAAAAGTTAAAAAACAGGTCAAATTCCTAGAACAATTTAGAAGAATTTGAAAGCCTGAATAATCCCATAATTAGAAATATTAAATTAGTAGTTAAAAATATGCCTATAAAGTAACCCCAGTCCTGGGGTTGTTTTTTATTGGATTTGTTAAGATATAATTTGTGTAGAGTAAAATCCATACTTTCTCTGTATAAGTTCAATAAGTTTTGTCATGCACAGGCAGTCATGCAACTATTACCACAATCAAAATACAAATATTTCCATCATCCCCCAAAGGTTCCCTTACATGCCTTTGTAGTAACTCCCTTCTCGTACTCCAGCTCCTGGTAACCACTGACTTGATTTCTGAACCTATAACTTTGTCTTTTTCAGAATTTCATACAAATGGAATTAGACAAATGTAGCCATTAGTCTGGCTTTTTGTCATTTAGCATAAAGGTTTGGAGATTCTTCCATGTCGTTTTGTATATCACTGGTCCATTCCTTTGTAATGCTGAATATGCCACTGTAGGGATGCACAATTTGTTTATCTATGCACCAGCGGATGAACAATTGGATTGTTTCCAGTTTTTTGGCAATTATGAATAAAGCTTCAATAAACATTCTTATACAGCTCTTTGTGTGAACATATGTTTACATTTCTCTTGGGTAAATACTTACAAGTGGGATTTCTGGGTTACGTGGGAAGTGTAAGTTTAACGATGTAAGAAATTGCCAAAGTGTTGCTCCAAGTGGCTGTATCAATTTGAACCCCCACTAGCAGTTCCCGTTGCTCCACATTTCTGTCAGTGCTTAGCATGTCATTTTGTCAACAAAGAAAAAGTTATTCCTCTTCTGATAGGTATGCAGTGGTACGATTTTACTGGTGAATTCTACCAAGAAGTCAAGGAACAAGTAATTTCAACAGTAAACAAAATCTTCTAGAGAAGCAATAAATGAAGACACACGCTTTGTTTTATGAAGCTAACATGACCTTGATGCCCAAACATGACGAGCACAGAACACAGAAGGAAAATTGCATAACAAATTTTCTCATAATGTCAGATGAGACTACTCTATACCAAATATTAGCAAACTAAATCCAGCAGTACATAAAAGGATAAAACAGATGACTAAGTTACGTTTATCTCAAGCTTATTAAGGTGCTTTAATATTAGAAAATAAGCTCACATAAATTAATACAATAACCCAATTTTTAAAAAATAAATTCTGGAAAAACTTTTCTAAAATTAACATTAATTCATATGAAAAAAAGAAACTCGGCAAACTAAGCATAGAAACAATCTTTTTTTTTTTTTAACCAGATAACAGGTGGTACAAACAAGGTACAGTGAACATCACACTTAATGGTGAATCATTATAGGCAATCTCTTTAAGATTTGGAACAAGAAAAGTGAGCTATCATTATTTCTGTGTGACATTTTACTGGGTTCCTAGCTATTAAAGAAAAGAAGAGAAAAAAAATAAGGATCAGGAAAGAAAAGTGATAACTCTTAATTATCACTTAAATAGTAAATTTTAATTAATTCATTAGTGTGCAAATGGAATGCTTAATCTCTCACTGTCCAAGATTTTACACAAAAAGAATGGGTTCTCATGTATGCTTCTGACACTAGCAGTTGTACCACGATGAAATAGTGATGAGTGATGAATAACACCAGGTTGTGGGATTCTCTGTTCTCTTTTATTCCCTGTAACCATTGCAGCCTGACTTTGCTGCACCATTATTTATTATGAGGCACTCAACAGGTTGCTGGAGGAAATTCATAAATCAGACCATAAAAGTAACATAATAAAGACAAAAGAGGAAATCTTGCGAGTAAAAGGTTAACAGAGGAGGTTTTCTTGTTGTTTGCTGTTACAGGTTGAGAATCTCTTATATGAAATTCTTGGGACCAAGAAGTGTTTCAGATTTCAGATTTCTTTTCGGATTACTAGTCGAGCATCCCCAATCCAAATATCTGAAATTAAAAATGATCCTATGAACATTTCCTTTGAGCATCATGTCAGTGCTCAAAAAGTTTAAAATTCTGGAGTGCATTTCAAGTTTGGGATACTCAATCTGTATTTGTTTGCTTGTTTGTTTGCTGTACTTGGGAATTCTTGAATGTCTTAGAAAACATTGAAGTACAAGGAAGTTTATAAAATCTTTAAAAATCATCAGTCATTTAATAAACCACAGAAACTGCCTCTTTGCTAATCTGCCCAATTTCAATATCCATGTAGGATGTTAGAAAGATTCTCAACCTCTAAAATGACTATAAGTTTCCAGCCAGAATTCGGGTTTCCAGGGTCTAACAAATAAAAAAATTGGCTATAAGTACAACCAACTATGCAGCCTTTCATATTTTCTGAATGTGTAGCTATGATTATTTTAATATGTATGGTATTCAGTATCCAAATCTATTCACTTGTTTATTCAACAAATATAGACTGAATGCTTCCTATGTGCCCTAGAAACATAGGTGTGAATAAAACAGACAAAAATCCTTGTCTTCATAGAGCTTACTTCTTGATTAGGGAGACAGACAGTAACAAAATAAAAGAACAACATAGAAAATGTCCGCTGCAAACAAGTTCTATGAATGAAAATGAGATGGGGAGTAGGGAGGACTGAGGATGGTGTGGAATTTAAAATTTTGAAGGTGTTTTCGGAAAAAGTTTCACTAACAAGATCAAATTTGAGCAAAGACTTAAAGAAGAATTTAAGTCGTGCATTTCAGAAAACAGTCAAAATCAGAGAAACTAGACACCAGTCAGTCATGCAAAGTTAACAATGTAACTGTGCTTTTGACACCCCTGTAATTCAATAATTTGTGCCTCTAAAGTATTTAAATTGAAATTGCTGTACCCACTGACCCTCTCAGCCATAACAGCTGTAGCACAGATCAAGGGGAAGGTCTTAGGACCAGAAACAGGACATGGGGTGAGACTGGTAGACTGTATAGTACAATCAGGGTTGGGGGGTAGGTAAGGTGTACTAAAATTGAAACTACGCTCATTACTAGATCTTGTCTTGGATTGAAGATGCTTTATGCATCTCCTTCAGCTTTTTGACAGCAAACTGCTATTAGAATATATAAAAAAAAAGATTTAAGAGACCAAAAAGGCAGAAGCTAATACTGAAGTCTTCATGTCTATGCATGGGCACACCTGTGTACATGTTTTCATTCACTGGCTTGACTCATTCAGGTTCTTTCTATGAAGAAAACTCTCTTAGTTTGGATTTTCCTTCAGAAGATATCGAGACATGGATTCAAGTCCAAGTAATTTATTAGGGCAATGATTCCAGGAAAGTACAGAAGGGAAATGGGGAAAGAGACAAAAGGTAGGTAGCCAATAGAGGTTTATGGAACAAGTTCCCACTAGGTCGATTGGAGCTAAATTCCACTGGGGAATTCTGGGAGCCAACGTGGGACATATCCTCAGAGTTATCCGCCAACCTTTGCTGAAGGATGCCTAGAGGGGCATTAATTTCCAAGCACACTTGGTCACCTGATACTCAAGGGGAATGATCTTGACTAAAGAAAGTACTCACACAAATAGTTGCAGCTGCTGGAATTTGGATGTCAGATAGTGGGTCCAGAAATGTGCTGAGGGAATGTGTGTACAAACAGCAACTGATAAATTGTTTAAGAGAAAAGACTCTAGGATTAAAATATTATTGGTCACGCTAATTCTTTAACTGATAATCTAGTAAGTATGAGAGGAGTAACCATTATGCACAAGGCACTGAGTTTTATTTATTTATTATAAATTATTTTATTTTATTTTATTTTATTTTATTTTATTTATTTTTGAGACGGAGTCTTGCTCTGTTGCCAGGCTGGAGTGCAGGGGCACAATCTCGGCTCACTGCAACCTCTGCCTCCCGAGGTTCAAGCGATTTTCCTGCCTCAGTCTCCTGAGTAGCCGGGACTACAGGCGCCCGCCACCATGCCCAGTTAATTTTTTCTATTTTTAGTAGAGACAGGTTTCACAGTGTTAGCCAGGATGGTCTTGATCTCCTGACCTCGTGATCCGCCCGCCTCGGCCTCCCAAAGTGCTGGGATTACAGGCGTGAGCCACTGGGCCGGGCCTATTTTATTTGTTTTTTTTTAAGTTCTGGGGACATGTGCAGGATGTGCGGGTTTGTTAAATAGGTAATCATGCGCCATGGTGGTTTGCTGCACCTATCAACCCATCACCTAGGTGTTAAGCTCAGCATGAATTAGCTCTTTTCCCTAATGCTCTCACCCACCCTGGCCTCCCCTGACAGACCCCAGTGAGTGTTGTTCCCCTCCCTGTGTCCATGTGTTCTCATTGTTCAACTCCCACTTAAAAGTGAGAATATATGTCCTTTGGTTTTCTCTTCCTGCATTACTTTCCTGGGGATAATGACTTCCAGCTTCATCCATGTCCCTGCAAAGGACATGATCTTGTTCCTTTTTATGGCTGCATAGTATTCCATGGTATATATGCACCACATTTTCTTTATCCAGTCTATCATTGATGTGCATTTGGGTTGATTCCATGTCTTTGCTATTGCGAATAGTGCTGCATACACATGCATGTTTCCTTATAATGAATGATTTATATTCCTTTGGGTATATACTCCAGTAATGGGATTGCTGGGTCAAATGGTATTTTTGGTTCTAAATCTTTGAGGAATCACCACACTGTCTTCCACAGTCGTTGAACTAATTTAAATTCCCACCAACAGTGTTAGTTTTATAATGAGACTAAGAAGAGTTGGCCCCAGTACTCACTGCAATACTGTATATTGGGAAGGCAGACACATAAATGATCTCAGAAATAAATAATTGTAACTGGTGGGTGCTAAATAGAGTAAGACACTAAGAGGATGTATTATAATGTGGCCTCTAGCCTTAGAGAATCAAGGAAAGTAGTCATACAAAGTAGTTTGTGGAGAGAGATAGGATAAGGAGTTCATTAAGTAATGGGAGAAGGGGTTAATGAGAGGACGACAAAGAGTAATTTCTATCTATACCCAGCAAATGGAAAAGAACAAGGCATTAATTTTGACAAATAGTAAAAATATAACACAGTTTTGTTTGGTTTGTTCATTCACCTTTTAACAGTGATGAAGAATTCCTCTTACCTAATTCCAATGGTCACCTAAAAATCCTATACCTGCATATAATTATCCACCTGTCGCCTTCAGCAGACCAGCAGGAAGCAAACACAGACACTGTGTTTCTCAGCCTCTGCCTTTCTTGCCAACAACATGCATCTTTGAAGCATCACTTCCTCCACTTGCCTGGGACAATCCTTCCCATTTCTGCTCCTCTACCATTCCCTCAATCTACTAGTATCATTGACATCCTATCTTCCACCAGTACAGTCTTCATCACTATTTCCCTGGCAGTCTTTGAACAGGCTCACTTATTTGACCTATGACATCTTTGTTTAAAAGTTGAGACTCCTGGCAGTTTCCCAAACATCTGCTCACTCTGCTTTTTCCCTTAAACCATACAGGGTCTTTCTAAAAACGGAGAGAGAAGTGTGGTGTACTCTTTGCAAATGACAACCTTTAACCTGAAACAACTCCTCAGAAAACTGTCTTAATATAACATGAAAGATAAAAGGCATAAACATTCAATTTCTTACTAAATGTAAGATCATTTGAGGCACTACCACCACATTGCCCTAATAATCTCTGTATTAGGGTCTGTTGTTAATTGAGTCCTCTATGTATTTCAGTTGATAAAACACCATATAAATTACTCATATTTAGGGATATGTGCCTTCCATCTTTCATTCAGCAGCAAATTCCCCCAGGCATCTGGGAGTAAACCTAGTAATTTAAATTTCATTTAATTATTTTGAATGAAAAATAGTTGTTACTATAAATGTTTGATAAATCTACCAGAAGTGTTTTTAGTATTTGGATGAGTATTGTATCTGATTTGTTAAAATATTACTGATATACATATACAATGGAAAGCTAGTCAGCCATAAAAAGAATGAAATTCTATGGTAACATGAATGAGTCTAGAGGACATTTTGTTAAGTGAAATAAGCCAAGTGCAGAAAGACCAACACGACATAATGCCACTCATTTGTGGAAGCTAAGTAAGCTGATCTCATAGAACTACAGAATAGTGGTGACCAGAGGCTGAGGAGGCTATGGGAGAGAGACGGATGAAAAGAAATATGTCAATGGGTACAACATTAGAGTTAGATAGGAGGAATAAGTTCTGGTGTTCTATTGCACAGTAGGGTGACTATAGTAAATAATATCATAGGGTATATTTCAAAATAACTAGAAGAGAGGATTCTGAATCTTCTTGCCACAAATAAATGACAAATATTTAAGGTAATGGATTTGCTAAATACCCTGATTTGATAATTACACAATATATACATGTATCAAAACATCACACTGTTCCCCATAAATGTGTACAATTATTCTGTGTCAATTAAAAATAAAAAATTTAAATAAAATGATGACAAATATAAATGACAAATGTTACTGAGAACTCTGATTCTTGAGCAGTCATTACATCAATTTTTAATGTCCTATTTTAATGACTATAGTTCATGTATCATACAATTATTGTTTGTTAGACTTTAGTCTATTAATAACAATATATGATCAATAATGCAACTTCTCTTTTATATATCATCTTTGAGTTTTAATATCAAAGAGGTAAACTACTCAGCAGCATTCTGACAATTTTTAACTACTAATTTGTTAGTTTTGCTTGTGTTTTTAAGGTATACTAGTAAAACTGACTCTCAACAATGCTGTATATTTTAACTTAAGATTTGCCATAGGGATCAATATACAGCAGAAAAATTAGTGAATATGAAAATGTCCAGGGCATAAATGAACTTTTTTTTTTCTTTGTCTTCAAGAGATTCAGGAATTGTGGCAGAAAAATAAATGGAATATATAACACTAAAATTTGGGGATCATTCTCCTATATAAAGTGGCTGCCTACCCAACACCTGAATAAATATTACCTGAAAAGCAGTTAGCAAAGGCATGAAGATAATTGATCCAGTCCCTTAAATTACAAGAAGTAGAGACCCACCTTGCCATTGCTTATAACTTTGAATGATCTAAGTCGTCAAAGCACTGAGCCCCTTATCTGACAAGGGACTAACATCCAGAATATACAAGGAACTCAAACAACTCGACAAAATAAATAAATACATAAATAAGTAAGCCCATTAAAAAGTGGGCTAATGACGTGAATAGACATTTCTCAAAAGGAGATATACAAATGGCCAAAAGTTATATGAAAAGTGCTCAACATCACTGAACGTTGGGGAAATGCAAATCAAAACCACAGTGAGATATCATTTTACCCCAATTAGAATGGCTTACTATTAGAAAGACCAAAAGTAACAGATGTTGGTGAAGACAGGGAGGAAAGGGAACTCTTATACGCTGTTGGTGGGAATGTCAATTAGTACAACCACTATGGAAAACAGTAGGAAAATTTCTCAAAAAACTAAAAATAGAACTACCATATGATCCAGCAATCCCACTATTGGGTATTTATCCAAAGGAAACTAAATCTGCTATCAAAGGAATACCTGCACCTGCATGTTTATCACTGCACGGTTCACAATAGCAAAGATATGGAATCAAGCTTGGTGTCTATCAACAGATGAATGGATAAATAAAATGTGGTCATATGGAATACTATTTGGCCATAAAAATAATGAAATCATATGATTTGCAGCAACATAGATGGAACTGAAGGTTGTTAAGTGAAATGAGCCAGGCACAGAAAGACACATACCATATGTTCTCTCATATGTGAGAGCTAAAAAAATTGATTTCATAGATATATAGACTAAAATTGTAGATATTACAGGCTAAGAAGGGTGTTGGTGGGAGGGTGGGGGATAAAGAGAGGTTGGTTAGCGGGTACAAGCATACAGGTATATAGAACAAATTAGTCCCAGTATTTGATAGCAAACTAGGGTGACTATAGTTGGCAACAGCATATGGTATGTTTCCAAGTAGCTAGAAGAGAGGACTTGAAATGATACCAACACATAGTAATGATAAATACTCAAGGTGATGGATACCCCAAATATTCTGACTTGATCCTTAGACATTCTATGCATGTAGCAAATACTCACATGTATCCTATAAATAGGGAAATCATTTTATATCAATAAAAACACACTCTTCCTGCATTTGAATTCACCATCTCATTCAGGGCAGCTGTGAGCTGGTCTGGACATGCTATGTTTTCCCCTCAGTTTCATTCTGCTGCCCCCTCTACCCTGCACTGCATCCCAGGAGGCTGACCTGTATAGATCACATCAACTGATTCCCTTGTCTCCTGGCTTCAAGTTGAGTTTGACCAATAGGAGGCACCACTGGGAGACTGGAGGGCAAAAGAGGAGGTTGGAGTCCCTTGACTTGTGGGTCACCACAGGTTTGTTGCATCCCTTTGTAAAAAGCCACATTTTCTCTCATGTAGACTTCTTACACAGCTACAGGTGCTCTCTCTGGATTCCACTAACCATTTCCTCCATTTGTCCCTTTAGATCAAGGGGTGGCAATGACTCCCTGGTATTGCTAGCTCTTGTATACTCTACCCCTTATTGGTTGCCTTTAACCCTGACCATATTTCAGTAAAGAGTTATTTTATTAAGTGATTCTTAATTAGCATGCTTCAGTATGCTATTTCTTTCTTGCCCAGACCCTGATTGAAACACTGCTGTTTCTGTCACACAAAGATTGAGGTCTCAGCCTTTGGTCCAATCCTGCAAGGAAGGGAAGGAAGTCTAATTAGGCAAGGAAGTCTAATGTATTCACTGCCATAGTCCATTACACAATGCTGCCTCCCATCTTGGGCATCACAGTACAAATTATTTACTTTTCATGTTATTATTGTAGGGATATATACTTCTCGAAGTGCTGATTGAAGCCATGACTGGCTACAGATTATGACTGTGAACAGGTCACCATAAGCCTCCTGAGGTTCATTTATGAGCCTGTATTTTAAGATTGCAGATTTCGGTTGGCCGGGCGCGGTGGCTCAAGCCTGTAATCCCAGCACTTTGGGAGGCCGAGGCGGGTGGATCACGAGGTCAGGAGATCGAGACTATCCTGGCTAACACGGTGAAACCCCGTCTCTACTAAAAATACAAAACACTAGCCGGGCGTGGTGGCGGGCGCCTGTAGTCTCAGCTACTCGGGAGGCTGAGGCGGGAGAATGGCGTGAACCCAGGAGGCAGAGCTTGCAGTGAGCCGAGATCACGCCACTGCACTCCAGCCTGGGAGACACAGCGAGACTCTGTCTCAAAAAAAAAAAAAAAAAAAAAAAAAGATTGCAGATTTCTCTCATGTTGTTTGAACCCAAGAAGCATCCCACTCATCAACACCCATTTTCTCTGCATTTGTATTTTACCACCTTGTCAGCCCCATACTAAAAGAAAAGACATGTTTGTCAAGGTAACACTGAGATCCAGAAATGAAGAGATTTTAGGCAGCAAATTAATATTCACTGCCCATACTCAGTTAAATTTCTTACAATTACTTAACACTACATATGGTACTTAAGAATAAGCATTGATAAGAGAAGTTCCCTAATCCTTCCCACATAGGCCAGAAGAGAAAGATATTAAAAACTTTAGTGAGTGAATTAAGATAAATATTAATACAGGCACACCTCGTTTTATTTCACTTTGCTTTATTGTGCCTTGCAGTTACTGCACTTTTCACAGATTGAAGGTTTGTGGCAGTGCTGCATTGAGTAAGTCTATAGTACCACTTTTCCAATAGCATGTACTCACTTCCTGTCTCTGTGTCACTTGTTGGTAATTCTAGCAATATTTCAAGCATTTGTATTATTATTATATCTACGGTGGTGATCTGTCATCAGTGATCTTTGATGTTACTGTTGTGATTGTTTTGGGGCACCATGAACCATGCCTATATAAGACAGTGGACTTAATTGAAAATTTGTGTTTGTGTTCTGACTGCTCCACTGACTGGTTATTCTCTCATCTCTCTCTCTCTACTTAGGCCTTCCTGTTTTCTAAAACACAACAATATTGAAATTTGGCCAGTTGATAACCCTACATTGTCCTCTAAGTGTTCACGTAATAGGAAGGGTCACTCATCTGTCATGTTATATCAAAAGCTAGAAAAAATTAAACTTGGTGAGGAAAGATTGTCAAAACTGAGATAACTAGACCTCATGGCCAAATAGTTAGACAACTTGTGAATGCAAATAAAACATTCCTGAAGGAAATTAAAATCACTGCTTTAGTGAACACATGAATCATAAGGAAGCAAAAACAGCCTTATTGCTAATCTGGAGAATGTTTTAGTGGTCTTGATAGAAGATTAAACCAACCACAACATTCCCTTAAGCCAAGGCCTAATCCAGAGCAAAGCTCTAATCCTCTTCAATTATATGAAGGCTGAGAGAGGTAAATAAACTGCAGAAGAAAAATTAAAGCTGCCAGAGGTTGGTCCATGAGGCTTAAGGAAAGAAGCTATCTCCATGACATAAAAGTGCAAGGTGAAGCATCAAGTGCTGATGGAGAAGCTGCAGCATGTTATCCAAAAGATATAGCTAAGATAATTGATGAAAGTGGCTACACTAAGCAACAGATTTTCAATGTAGATGAAACAGCCTTCTAGTTAAAGAAGATGCCATTTAGGACTTTCATAGCTATAAAGGAAAATTCAATGCCTGTCTTCAAAGTTTCAAAGGACAGGCTGACTCTCTTGTCAGGGTCTAATGCAGCTGGTTACTTTAAGTTGAACCCAGTGTTCATTTGAAATTCCTAAAATCCTAGAGCCCTTAAGAATTATGCCACATTAACTCTGCCTGTGCTCTATAAATGGAACACTAAAGTCTTAATGATAGCACATCTGCTTAGAGCATGATTTACTAATATTTTAAGTCCACTGTTGAGATCTACTACTACAAAAAAGAGATTCCTTCAAAATATTACTGTTCATTGACAATGCACCTAGTCACTCAAGAGCTCTGATGGATACAAAAATGTTAATGTTGTTTTTCTGCCTACTAACACATTGTTTATTCTATAGTCCATGGATCAATGAGTAATTTCAACTTTCAATGTTATTATTGAAGAAATGCATTTCGTAAGGTCATAGCTGCCATAGATTGTGATTTATCTGATCCATCCAAGCAAAGTAAATTAAAAACCTTTTGGAAAAGACTCGCCATTCTAGATACCATTAAGAACATTTGTGGCTGGGTGTGGTGGCTCATGCCTGTAATCCCAGCACTTTGGGAGGCCGAGGCGGGCAGATCGCAATGTCAGGAGATTGAGACCATCCTAGCTAACATGGTGAAACCCCGTCTCTACTAAAAATACAAAAAAAAAAAAAAAATTAGTCAGGCATGGTGGTGGGTGCTGTAGGCGCAGCTACTTGGGAGGCTGAGGCAGGAGAACGGCATGAACCAGGGAGGCGGAGCTTGCAGTGAGCTGAGATCACGCCACTGCACTCCAGCCTGGACGACAGAGCAAGCCTCCACCTCATTAAAAAAATAAAATAAAAAATAAAAAAAAAATAAAGAACACTTGTGATTCATTGAAGGAGGTGAAAGTGTCAACATAAACAGGAGTTTGGAAAGTTAATTACAACCATCATGGATGGCTTGGAGGGATTCAAGACTTCGATGGAAAAATTAAGTGCAGATGAGGCAGAAATTGCAAGAGACCTAGAATTAGAAGTTGTATTATTCCTTTCTCACTCTGCTGTAAAGAACTACTTGAGACTGCGTAATTCATGTAGAAAATATATTTAACTGACTTACAGTTCCACAGGCTGTGCAGAATGCATGGCTGGGAGGCCTCAGGAAACTGATAATCATGGTGGAAGGCGAAGGGGAGGCAGGCACATCTTACCATGGCAGAGCAGGAGAAAGAGAGAGAGCATGGGGAGAAGTGCCACACACTTTTAAAGCATCAGATCTCATGAGAACTCACTGTCACGAGAGGACAGCATAGGGAAACTCTTCCCATATGATCCAACCACTTCCTACCAAGTTCTTCCCCCAACATTGAGAATTACAATTCAACATGAGATTTGGGTGGGGACACAAAGCCAAACCACATCATTGCTCCTCTGGTGCCTCAAAAATCTCATGTCCTTCTCACATTTCAAACTCAATCATACCTTCCCAACAGTCCCCCAAAGTCTTAACTCATTCCAGCATTAACTCAAAAGTCCAAGTCCAAAGTCTCATCTGAGACAAGGTAAGTCCCTTCTGCCTATTACCCGTAAAATCAAAAATAAGTTAGTTACATCCAAGATGCAATGGGGGTACAGGCATTGGATAAATGCTTCCATTCTAAAATGGAGAAATCAGCCAACAGAAAGGGGCTAAAGGTCCCATGCAAGTCTGAAACCCAGCGGGGTAGTCATTAAATCTTAAAGTTCCAAAACAATCTCCTTGGACTCCATGTCTCATATCCAGGGCATTCTGATGCAAGGAGTAGGATCCCTAGGCCTTGGGCAGCTCTCCCCCTGTGACTCTGCAGGGTAGAGCCCCCTTGGCTGCTTTCATGGGCTAGTATTCAGTGCCTGTAGATTATTTATGCACATGGTGCAAGCTGTTTGTGAATCTACCATTCTGGGGCCTGAAGGATGGTGTCCCTCATCTCACAGCTCCACTAGCTGGGGCCTCAGTGGGGACTATGTGTGTGGGTTCCAACCCCACCTTTCCCCTACATACTACCATAGTAGAGGTTCTCCATGAGGCTCTGCCCCTGCAGCAGACTTTTGCCTGGACATTCAGACAATTCTATACATCCTCTGAAATCTAGGCAGAGCACTTCCCAAACCTCAACTCTTGCCTTCTGCACACCTGCAGGCCCATCACCATGTGGAAGCTACCAAGGCTTGGGGCTTGCACACTCTGAAGTCATGGCCTGAGACGAACCTTGGCCTCTTTTAGTCACAGCTGGAGCTGGTGCAGCTGGGATGCAAGGCACCATGTCCTGAGGCTTCATAGAGCAGCTGAGCCCTGGGCCTGGCCCATGAAACCATTTTTCCCTCCTAGGCCTCTGGGACTGTGGTGGGAGGGGCTACTATGAAGGTCTCTGAAATGCCCTGGGAACAGTTTTCTCATTGTCTTGGCTATTAACATTTGGCTTCTCTTTACCTATGCAAATTTCTGCAGCAGGCTTGACTTTCTCCCCAGAAAATGGGTTTATCTTTTCTGCCACATGGCTGAGCCGCAAATTTTCCAAGGTTTTATGCTCTGCTTCTTTTTTAAATGTAAATTCCAGTTTCAGATAATCTGTTTGTTCACACATATGAGCATATACTTTCAGAAACAGCCAGGTCACATGCTGCTTAGAAATTTCTTCTATCAGATACCCTAAATCATCTCTGTCAAGTTCAAAGTTCCACAGATTTCTAGGGCAGGGGCACAATGCCACCAATCTCTTTGCTAAAGTGTAACAAGAGTGACATTTACTCCAGCTCCCAATAAGTTATTCATCCCCATCAGAGACCACCTCAACCTGAACTACATTGTTCATATCACTATCAGCATTTTGGTCAAAACCATTCAACAAGTCTCTAGGAAGTTCCAAACTTTCCCACATATTTCTGTCTTTTGAACTGTCCAAACTGTTCCAACTTCTGCCAGTTACCCAGTTTCAAAGTCACTTCCACATTTTCAGGTGTCTTTATAGCAGTGCCTCACTTTCCTGGTACCAATTTTCTGCACTAGCCTATTTTCATACTGCTATGAAGAACTACCTGAAACTGGGTAATTCATGAAGAGAAGAGATTTAATTCTCCACAGGCCATACAGAAAGCATGTCTGGGAGGCCTCAGGAAACTAACAATCATAATGGAAAGCAAAGGAGAAGCAGGCATGTTTTACCATGATGGAACAGGATACAGAGAAAAAGCATGGGGGAAGGGGCCACATATCTTAAAACCATCACATTTCATGAGAGCTCACTATCATGAGAGAACAGCATGGGAGAAATCTGCCCCCACGATCCAGCCACCTTCCACCAGTTCCCTCCCTCAACACTGGGAATTACAATTCAATGTGAGATTTGGGTAGGAACACAGAGCCAAACTGTATCTGAAGTGGAGCCTGAAGATGTGGCTGAATTGCTGCAATCTCATGATAAAACTTGAACAGATGAAGAGTCACTTCTTATGGATGAGCAAATAAAGTGGTTTCTTGAGTTGAAATCTACTCCTGGTGAAGATGTTGTGTACATTGTTGAAATGACAGCAAAGGAGTTAGGATGCTACAAAAACTTAACAGATGAAGCAGCAGGAGGGTTTGAGAAGACTGACTCCAATTTTGAAAGAAGTTGTACTGTGAGTAAAAACCTATCAAACAGTACCACATGCTACAGAGAAGTCTTGCATAAAAGGAAGAGTCAATCAATGTGACACATTTTATTATTGTCTTATTTTAAGGAATTGCAACAGCCAAGCCAAGCTGCAGCTACTACCACCCTCATCATTCAGCAGCCATCAACATTGAGGCAAGATCCTTCACCAGCACAAAGATTACAACTTGCTGAAGGCTCAGATGTGTGTTAGCATGTTTTAGCTGCTGAGTGTTTTTTAATTAAGGTATATACATTGTTTCTGTAGGTATAATGCTATGGTAAACATAATGGATTACAGTATAGTTTAAATATAATTTTATATGCACTGGGAAGCAAAAAAATTCATGTTATTTGATTCATTTCAATATTCATTTTATCGTGGTGGTCTTGAACTGAACCCTCTATTTCTCTGAGGTTCATGCCTGTAGTTCCAAATGTGGGTTCAAAACTTTAACCAGTAGATATTTGGAGCTGGGAATTTGGTTTGTCATAAAGTTACACAGAATTAAGTATTAGCATTATTATATAATTGCTGTTGTTATGCCTTGGACATCTACAGGGTTCTTGGTGATGAATGAAACGTCTAGAAAGGTGTGATATCTGATTACAAAGAACTACCATTCTAAAAAGCCACAGACCAAGTAAGAAGGGAAACAGAAGAAAAAAAATATTATTTTCACTGTTCGTTTTGTCATTTCCTTTTATCCTTTCTTATTATGAAGAACAGAGGTGGTGGGCAAAGAGCAAGTAACTGGCATGTGCACACACAAATCCAAACTGTCAACAATTCTTCAGCATCTATTGAGATTTGCATCCATCTAAAACGGTATCTCCAAATATGATGAAAACAGGTAATATATCCTGCTCAGAAATGCAATTGAACTGAGAAACAAAAATCTCAACAGAGACGTTCATTTGAGAAATTTTGCTATAGCAAAAATTACCAGTGGTCAGAATGATTCCTCTAGATCATTGTCTAAACAATGCCTAAAAGCTAGTGAGAAAAAAACAAAAACAGTACTACTGTTTTTCTCCTTCCAATCTTTGGGCTTCCTTTTTGAAAAAACTCAAGGATTCAGAGCTGATTTTTAGTTGCAAACTTAATAAAGGGGAAACTTTAAAAATATATCTAGTGAACTTATATAGTATAGAGTTGAATGCCTGGGGATTGTAGGTTCACATGAGGATGTGAGTTTTGGTTTTGCTAAGAAACACAGGCACAAATAAAAGAGAGAGAATAAAGCATCATAATATGAAGCAATTTATAGTGTTTGTGAAACATACATTTATCTATAAACTATAATGTCAAATTACATACCAGTTAGAGTAAAGAAGAATGACTAAACATGATGGAAGGTAGAGGAATAACATTTGTTCTTTTTCTAATTTTTAAAAATAAGCCATGAAGAAGAAATATTATATCCCAGGAACAATTAATGTAGCTGAACAGGCATTGAATTTTGCTCCTAGGTTTACCAAGAAGTCGTTGGAAGGACTTTCCCTGAGGCCTTATTTTCTTTAACCTAGAATTTGGGGGAAGGGCGGTGAGGGGGTGGACCAGATGATCTTTAAGATCGCTTACTGTGCCAGAATCAAATGTATTCTAAATCTATCATAAGTTCCATTTTATACACATACGAACACACAAAAGAGATAAAAATGCCAGTTGTTATCTTTTTCCCAAGGCTTTGGTTTTGTTTCAGACCTTATTTTGGAAGGGGAAAAAATCACAGATGAATCACTGCAAATTATGATACCAGTCATGGATCTTATCAAAATTGACGACTCATCCATTTTCAGCAGTTTTGCTAGCCATAGGAAAAATGCAATTTTTTTCTCTTCCTCCTCCAAAGGCCAAAGGAACATGATTGCATCTTTTCTCCAATCTGTAAAAAAACAGCTATGATCATTTTTTATATTGTTTTGTACGCTTTAATGTTTAATTCATAGAAAACAAATTGTTTAAGTTCATTTCGAAGCCAGTCTTTTCAAAAGACTAATGTTTATGTTTTGATTTTCTGGCTTGTAGTCATAATATTTAATATAATGATTATTAATATTTATTGTAATTTATTATTATTCATTTAAAGTTGTTTGGTTTTAGTTTATGAAGTCCTAATATTATATAATAGTGAGAACATTTAATTTGAGTCAAGGGCATATATATTTGTGTATATCTTTTCTACTTATAGTGTTGTGACCTTTTAGGTTTTTTTATTTACTCATTTATTCCTAATTTCCTCACTGGTAAAATGAAGAAACTGATAAAAACATGTCAAATTTACTATCTAAGGATATTGAAAAATCAAGTAAAATAATTATGTGAAACCATTTAAAAATTGCTGAGCATGCTGCAACTAATATTTATCCTAATTATTATTCTCCTACTTGTTTTTGTACTCTACACAGTAATGAAATTCTACACATATTTCAAGTTGGGATTCACAATTAATTTTATAATTTCTGTGTACTTTTGAATTTATGGTTGTCCAGTTCTGCATACATAAATTCTTAAAAATTCAAAACATGTTTGGCTAATCCAGAACCACCATTAACATAAAATGTGAAGAAGTAGTCCAACTGGCTCAGACAGCATGCTGATAGCTCCAGTGTATTCAGCACGACTAAATGTTCACAACTGGTGGTTTGTTCAAATACACAATATGGAAATATCCTCGTAGATTAAAATCTTAAAGCAGCCAGAAGTACTACAACTGTGATGGCAAAATTTAAAGACAGGGCAAATTTCCAAATGTAACCTTTCACTCATGTCTGTCCAAAATGTAATTCTTTTCCATTCAGTGAAGTGACTATTTTGGCAGTTTTCCTGGGATTCCACAATGGAAGGAGTTTTTGATTATTGAGGCCACTATCAGGAAAATAAACTAAGAGTTGTGATTGCCATACACAGACCTATGGAGATCCTGAGAGTTCATAAAGATGGAAGATGTTATAAAGTGTCCGTTCTACGTGATGTGCAGAAACATGGTGACAAGGTTTATTTTGGATTTCTCAAAGAAAATCATTATAGCAACCTGGAAATTTAGTGTGGTTCCTTGAATTTAAGCAGTCTGGGGAATTATTGGGTTTGAATTACTGGCAATAGTGAAGAGGGCTAAATACAGTTTCAAAATGAAAATTAGTATTATGTTGTCAGGAAGTGAATGAGCAAAAAGGTGCAAAGGCAAAAAAAAAAAAAAAAAAAGAGAGAGAGAGAGAGAAAGAGAAAGAGAGAAGATCACTGGGGATAATACCAAAAAGTGTAACATAAATTCAGAGATGACAGAGCAGGTGAAGATTTTCAGTGTGGCCACGACAATGTCACCTACAGCTGAGAATCAAAGAAAGAAGGAGAGAGACAAAGCAAGGAAGCCACAGTGCAAATGTGAAGCAAGTTCACTTTACTACGTTACCACTTGAGGTCTAAATGAGATCTGATATTTTCTCTCCCGTCCCCTTTAATGCCCTCATTAGAAATAGTTGAAAGGGTTAGAACCCCCAAAATTTCTGGAGAAAACATAGCTGCAGTTCAGTTTTCTAACAAAAAGAGTTAACTCCAAACTGCCTTGCCTGCAACATTGAAGCCTGGCTCTCAAACAACAAATCGCAACATAACTTTTTTCATTTTGGTTTTTATTAAGCTTATGTCCACCCTCCAGTCAGGGATCACAATTTTCCCTCTGGCTCAATAGAAGCTTCAGGGAGAAGGCTTTACATTTTTCATTCCTTGAAGTATTTCTGATTCCTTGCAATTCAGATATCCTGTCCCACAATTTTATTTTACAGGTTCGTAAATTGGAAATGACCCATGGTAGAGTATTGGAATCAAAATCCTGAACTCAAAATGCTATGCTATGAATAGAGTGGCAATATACAGGTCATTTAAGTTTTTGAGTTCTTTGAACTTCAGATTTTTATCTGCAAATAGGAATAAGCTCATAATTTGAAGAGATATTTTGGGGATTAACTGAGATATAATAATTAAATTTAAGAAAAGATACTAGACTAAATGTTGGCTAGCTTCACCTCTGTCTGCTTCTTCTTAAACAATCCTTGGAGAGAACTGCATCAAGAAGTGAGTAAAAGAAAATCTTTCTGAATAAAAGCAAGGACTTTAGAGATACATAAACCTGTTTAGAATCCCAGCTCCACACTTAGTAGCTCTGTGAACTTTCTGGATTCTTAATCTCTCTGAATCTAAGTATCCTCTTTTGTAACAGGAGGATAGTACTTCATGTCCACTAGGATTTCTTTAAGTTGAAATCATTTATTCGATGTATTTGTTTTATTCATGCAACAAAATATTTTGGATTGTCCCAGGCACTGTTCTAGGCACATGGGAATACATTAGTGAACAAAACAAATAGAAATCTCTGCCCCATGGAGTTTTGAGTTGTGGTGGGAGAAGACAAATGATAGATAATAAATACAACAAATAATTTGAATGGCACACTAAATGGTTGTAAATGCTATAACAAAAAAGAAAAGGAAGGGGTTTGAAAGTTTGGCAGGAAGTTTTGTGAGTTGAAAGGAAGGAAGACCATGTTTCAGTGTGAAATGTGATGATCAGGGTGGGGCCCACTGAGACATGAGATTAATGCAAAATCCTGAGGAGGGTCAGTAACTCAGTCAAGTGGGAATAGGAGGGGAAGAGCATTACAAACTTCAGGATCAGATAAGTAAAAATTGCAACAGCAAGGAAGCCAGCGTGGCTGGAAATAAGTAAGTAATGAAGAAACTAGTAGGAAAAAGGTGAGAAGGGCAATAGGAACCAGATAACACAGGGTCTTAAAGGCCATTGTGAAGACTTTGATTCTGAAGGAAATGGAGACCCTTTGTAGGGTTTTAAGCAACACAGTGATGTAATCCAATTGATGCTTTTGGAAAATCCTTGGACTGCTGTGTTGAAATTTTTTCAACTGGGAGGACACAGGACAGTAGTGGAACAACCGGTTTAGAGGCAGAATATGGAAGACAAGTAAAGCAAGCAAAAAATAGTAGAATGATGAGATGTTGTAAAAATGTAGATCTAAGTCAAAAGTAAAGCTCATAAGATTTCCTGATGTAATTGAATATTACATGTAAAACATAGGGAAGTGAATGAAGACCTCTAGATTTTGTGGCTGGGCAACTGGAAGAATAGAATTGTCATTAGCTTGGATGAAGAAGACTATGGGTTGAGCAAGTTTCAAGGCAGAGAGATTAGGAATTAAGTCAGGCATAACCAGTTTCAGAGGTCTATTAAACACTCAAGAAAAGAGTCCAATGTACAATTGGATCTATGAGTCTAGGGCTCAACAAAGAGGTCTGAATTGGGTATTTCAACTCAGGAGTCATCAGCATTCAGAAATATCTAAAGCCATGGGACTGGATAAAATCAAAGGCAAGTGAGTAGAGCTAGAGAGAGAAGAGGACCACAGATCAGGAGAACAGAAAAGTAACCAGTGAAGCAGGAAAGAATTCAAGGGAACCCTCCTGGAAGCCAAATCAAGAAAGCATATCTAAAAGAAAGGAGGGAGCAGTGACTACAAATGCTGCCAGTAGGTTGTATAGGAAAAAAGGTGTGAGAACTGATTTGGATACAAAAAGATCATTGTTAATTTGATAAGAGCAATTTTGGCAGAATGGTGATGGGGGTGGAGGATGCCTAATTGTGCCAAGTTTGAAAGATAACAATAAGAGAAATGTTTGAGAAAATGAGAATAGATGCCTTTATCAAGAAGTTTTGCTGAAAATGAAAAAAAAAATGGAATGACAAATGCTGTGAAAAGTAGAGTCAAAGGAAGGCTTTTTGAGGTGGATGAAATTAAAGCATGATTCAGTGTTGATATTATATATGTTAAGCCCCTGTAAAAAGACTTGTCCCCTGGCGGTTAGTATTATCTATATTTCCTATGTACCAGTTCTTTTTTTCTTTTTTTTTTTTTTTTTTTTTTTTTTTTTTTTTTTTGAGACAGAGTCTTGTTCTGTTTCCCAGGCCAGAGTGCAGTGGCACTATCTCAGCTAACTGCAAGCTCTGCCTCCCGGGTTCACACCATTCTTCTGCTTCACCCTCCCAATTAGCTGGGACTACAGGCACCTGCCACCATGCCCAGCTAATTTTTTTTTTGTATTTTTTAGTAGAGAAAGGGTTTCACCGTGTTAGCCAGGATGGTCTCGATCTCCTGACCTTGTGATCCACCCGCCTCGGCCTCCCAAAGTGCTGGGATTACAGGTGTGAGCCACCGTGCCCAGCCTGTACCGGTTCTTAAACTGAATAACCCTGGCTATCAAAAAATATTTATGTATTCATACTTTCCAACATACAAGGACCTGTGAATATAAGTGACAAGATTGGCCTATACCTGAAAGGGATGGGAAAACTCAACTGGAAATAAAAGTCTTTTCCTGATTTGGAAATCTCTATCCTATGTTCAAGACAGTCACACTATTTCAAGGAAAAATACTAAAAAGAGTTACCGTGTTTTTTTGTAACCATTTTGGAGCCATCACTTTTGCATCAGGAGACACATGATTTTCCTGAAATATCTCATTCTCTTATTTATAAAACAAAACACATTTTCTCGAGATATAATGTCATAGTGATGCTTATATCCTTAGCTTAAGACTTCTAGCACTCTTCCAATCTATTCAATTCACAGTATAGTTGGAACACTATGGAAAGAAGAAGAAGAGAAAGAGTAGAAGAAAGGTTAGATCAAGAGGAAAAATAAAGTGATTAAGCAAGGAGAAGAGTTCCATACAAGTGACTGTAAGTGATTCAGCTACATGGGTAAGACCAAGTAACTTCCATTACAATTATTGAAGTTTATATAGGATTTGGTGGTGTTTGTTTTGTCCAATCTCAGTTTTCTGATAGTTGCACCTTGAATTTTCCCTTGAAAACTATCATTCCATTATCACCAACATATTTGGTGGAATGTAGATCTAGTTGCTGTGTCCTCTCCTTGACAAGCTGTAAGCAAAAATCCAAGCTGAAATATTAAACTCTTCATCTTGAAGGAAGTGGCATCAGGAAAGAAGAGTCGTCATTGTCTCCTTTCCATGAAAATCCCTTAAGAGATAGTCTATTGGGTCCAATTTCCCAAATGCAGGGCTCATCTTGAGTCAATATGCTCTGCTATGACTTCACTCATTGTTCACATAGGTATCCATTCCATTAGGTCAGTATCTGCACTGTACCTGCTGTTAAGTATTTTGTGTATAACATCTACATTGTCCTGGTCTCTGTCAATTTCAAGGCTCAGTTCTTCAGCTCTTCCTTTATATCTGTGAGTCATCACACATCTTAAAAATCAATTTCCTTCCACTCCTTTTTTCCTTTTAAAGTCAGGTACAGCTACTTGCAACCAAAGAATGCTAGAAATAGAGTGGACTAGTCTGGAAACCTGACTGTTACTGAAGACTTTCAAAATGACCTATTTTTAACACACCCTTTCCTAGGCTTATACCTGTCCTTGTGTGCAACTTTACTCCTTTCACTACTTTTACACACTGACTTGATAAGATCTCTCACTATCTGGTAACAGTTGGAATTTCTGCTTCTCCTACTCACCAAGTCCTCAATGGCACAAGAACAGATTAATGCTTAAAACTCTGTTCCCTTATTTTCCTTGGAATCAAGCAATGAAACAGCTAATGTGAACACAGAAGAATTCTTGAAATCATTTGTGTATTCTAGACCACCATTTTTGGAAAAAACAAGATCCTATGTCTATTAAAAATTCTTTTAAATATATAAAATGAAAATTAGTTATCTAATTTCATTAGATGCCACTCTCAAAAGCCTTTGCTCCTGGCTATGAAACCTTCATTTGAAAGCCTTTTCCTTTGAATTCTCTGGCACAGTTTTATGGGATGCTCAATGTAAACAGATGCCTCATATAAATTTCATTTTTATAGGTAGTTAATATACTAATATCCTACAGGGATAATTTAAACTCCCAGGTGTCCAGGTTTTAACTAGGCTACAAAGAAAATTTAGCCAAGGACAACAGGACAAACCACCTAAGCTGGAAATGTCATGGCTCTTTCACGAGGCATAAGGATTTTAGCAAACTTTAAAATAATGTCACACAAAGAACAATCTGGATAGGGAAGAGACTCATTAACTGAGGTGAATCAAATTTAGAGATTTTGTTGGAGCCATTTAGAAGCATGAAATCCTTGTATATATTATTTATATACAGAGTTCCACATTGGAACTTGGAGTAGTAAAATGTCTCATAATGAGATGGCATCAAAACATTAACTCTCCCTACCAGGCTGACTGTTCTGCAGTGATAGAAAAGGATCTATGCTATTTGAGATTGTAAAGTGCAAAAATATAAAGTAGATCAATAATATTCATCACACATATACATACATGTCTGCATGTAGTAAAGTTCCTGTTGAGATGAAATTTAAACCTCTGCAGGCATAGCTACCAGTCAAGCTTTGTATTGAGAAGTTAGCTGGAAGCAGATCTTTGTCTCTTCCCTAAACACAAAAGTGGTCTTTGTTGTTACTCAAATATAAGTTTGGGAGTCATTCCTTGCCCTGTTGTAACATCCTTTTGTAGCTTCCTCCTCAATGTGACATGGAATACTGAGCTCAGAACTGGAAAGGAAGCTGGTACCCTGACTTGAAGGGCAAGAAGCTTATTGGAGGAAAGAAATCCCTTTCCTTTGAAGAATAGCTATTCTAAGAAACTCTGGAAATTGTTAGCTTAGTAACAACAGTTTTACAAAAAGAACAGTAATGGAAATGGGATGCTGGACTAAGGGCCAACATAATAACTGGGATTTGCTGGTCCATGGGGTTTCCGCAGCATCTGTCCAGAGCCGCAGATTCCTTAGGCATAAAAGTGATGCCTTCGGGCAATGGTCCAGTAAAAGAGTGTGAATGAACTAAAAGAGCTGTAATGCTAGTATGCAAGCATAACACAATAATGCTACCTGTGCAGCAGCTGGACGTCTGCACTGCAGTGGGGAGCCAGTGAGTGAGAAGTGTTCAACCAGCTGACCAAAAGGCTGCAACAGAATGAACAGCTGCTTAAAAGTGGACTGGATAAGTCCAACAGTCCTCTCCAGTATCCTCCAAGGTGCACTTGGAAAGCAAGATGAATTATTTCAGGGATGGAAATCCCTGGAGGTCTTGACAATTTGGGGGTACAGTTGGCCTGAACAAACAATTGCTGAATTTTCTCCTAATCTAATACGATAGTTAATTTTAGGTGTCAACATGGCTAGACTATGGTGCCCAGTTGTTTGGTTAAACACCAGTGTAGATGTTGCTATAAAGTTATTTTGTAGTTGTGATTGACATGCATAATCAGTTGACTTTAAGTAAATGAGATTATCCTCAATAATATGTGTGTGGTCTCCTCCAATTGGCTGAAGGCCTTAGAGAAAAAAATAAGGTTTGAAGAAGAAAAAATGTTGCCTCAAGACTGTAACATGGTACTCCTGCCTGAGTTTCCAGGATGCCAGTCTATGGATTTTGGATTTGCCAGTCCCCACTATTGCATGAGCTGATTACTTAAAATAAATTCTTTCTCTCTCCCCCAACCCCCATAGACAGACATATAGAAGACACATACATACATACATATATTTTTATATATGCATATATACATATATTTATATGCATATATAAATATACATGCGTTTATAATATGTACAGGCACACACACATATATATATCTGGAAAAGTGAGTGAGTGAATCATTATTTGGAAAAATGCAAAATATATGACCTTGGGTGTACCTTCAGGCTGGTAAGGCAGTCTGTTTTGTTTACATACATATACACAGTTTATAAACATAGATTTATATTGTTCTATCACTATAATGCTCAAACCCTCACATGGAGTTAAAATGATTTATTTAGAGCTGCACATTTTGCCAATATAAGAATCACTCCTCTTTTGAAACATCCTTCATCTCTTCCTTTTAAAGTACATTTTCTGTAAATTATCTTTCTAACATTACACTCTACTCGAAACGAAACTACAAGAAAGGGGAATCTCAGGCAGGCTCTTTTTGTAACCATAAATTCAAATAACCCCAGAGCTTTGGCAGAATTCCTAAATTCTCTTTAGGTTTCAGAGACAAATAGGCAGAGACTGAACAAATGCTGGGGAAGAAGAGACCTAGTGTAGAAACTGAGAACACTAAGACCAAAAGAGAAAAGACAGAGAGCTATTCATCCGAAGAAAGGGAAAAGCCAAAGTTCAAACCTAAATAGAGGAGAGACCTTAACTCAAATTCATTCATTCATTTACTCATTCATTCAGAATTTGTTAACCAGTTACCATAAACAAGACTATATGCTTGGTATTATGAAGTGGTTCGGGGAAGGATAGTACATGGGCTATG
Source organism: Macaca thibetana thibetana (assembly GCF_024542745.1). Lineage (NCBI taxonomy): Eukaryota > Metazoa > Chordata > Mammalia > Primates > Cercopithecidae > Macaca > Macaca thibetana. Next base: position 29,457,546 of record NC_065579.1, read on the forward strand.
CCCCCGAGGGCTGTAAAGTCTGCATTCTGGTCCCAGTTTACACATGAAGAAACAGAGTATGAGAAAGTTGAAGAAATTTGGTCTTCCTAGAATGTATCCTTTAAAGTAAGACAAATGTAACAATAACTGTAATACAAGATAGAAACTATGAGATCTCATTGGTGCAGAAGGGAAGTAGTCGATGAGTCTATAGAGGAGTAATAATAAGGTGCACTAGGATCGCAGGATGTAATGATGCCTTGCAAACAGAAGGTGGGTATCCAGAATTCAGAGTCAGGTTAAGATCTTTAGAGGCCCTAATCACCAAAGAGATTTATGGTGGTACCTATCTTCCTTCATCACCGCCACATGTAATTCTAAACAAAATAGTACTTAATGATTTTTAAATTAAAGAAATCCAGCCATGTCCAGATTATTTCTCCATGGTGATCACTTTATTGCTTTTCTTGCAATAACACATTCTTGCAAAAAAAATTTGGGGGGTGCTCCTATTTTGCTGTTCAACAAATTCATTCTCAGTCTGTCGATATCAGGATGCATAAAGTTTTATTGCTACACAGTCATGTCCATTCATTTATGTGTTATCTATGGCTGCTTTGCCACTACATTTGCAGAGTTGAGTGGCTGCAATACAGACTGATGACCTGCAAAGCCTAAGGTATTTACCATTTACCATCTGGACATGCACAGAAAAAGTTTGCCGACTCTTTTGATTCATAGAGTAATTCAACACAGGTAGAAATGCAAAAAGGTATGCAAGTAGTATTCGTTTACCTGGGAAGTTAGGCTAGCAACCTAATAAGAAGCCTCACAGGATGGTAATTAGGTAGTTAGTTAGGAAGGTACTTTACCTTTATGGACAGAACCTTCCAATTCAGTCTACTCCTGGGAGTAGATCACCCAAGGTTGGACTGAAAATTGATTAAACATCATGAAATTAATGTGTATGCAAAGTATATCACATTTATCAGACCATCGTGACCACGTGACTATCCCATCCTCACTTCACCCCAGTAAAGGCAATCATAGTCAAACTCACAGTCAGAAGATTGCTTGATCACCGCAGATTCAGAGGGAAGGGCTGAACTGAATTTTAATGGAGCCATAATTCCGGAGCCCACAGGTTCCTCCACAGTGTGTGGATAGGCATTGCTAGGGTTTGCCTTGGTAATCTTCCTTTTACTACGTTGTTATCTTCCCTTCCTGTGAACACAGTCTTTCTTTGGAAATCTAAGTCTATTTAATAAGGCCACATTCGAGTTTTGCAAGCCCAGTCTCCAGTCCATGCAATCCCTTTAGGCCAAGATTTGCTCTCATCTATTGCTTTTCTTTCTTAATTTTCAAGGGCACCTCAATGTAGACATGAAGTTCAACTCAGAGGGATTGATGGCTTTTTTTTCTCTTCATTCACACAAGTTTAGAGGCGATTCAGCCATTCTCATTGTCATGCACCTCACTATGTGAGTAATTACTTCCTCAGGAACTCATTTGATGCCACGAGCATGTGTTCACCTATTCAAGAATGTAGACAAAGAGCTCATTTAAAGACCCTAAAACCTTATCAAATCCTGATTTATACAGGTAACCACATCAATAAACACATCAAAATCCTGCTGGGTAAGTGACAGTCACTAAATAAAACTGAATGTGTCTTTCCTGACCCTGATTCCGAAGACACAGTTCTCGCTCTCTCTCCAACCCCTTTTGGACTGTAGCACCTCTGCATTGGTGGAAAAGTCCCACTGACCACACTGCTCTACTCTGTAAGGCATATGACACCAGAGCTATTTGGAGTTTTTAGTCATTTCCTTGTCCATGTGGTCAATAACTCAGGATAACACTTAATTATCATTTATCAGTTTCCTACTTCTTTTCATTATGCTGACATGGAGCAGTCTAGACTACCAGTTGCTCATTGAAGAAGTGTTTGAAAGGAAAAAACATTAACCTTCTCTAACCCTTTGAAAGATGGAGAAAAAAGAGAAATAACATTCTTAAAGTCAGTCACTGTGTTAGATAATTTCCACATAAAGTATTTACTTCAAAGCTCAAATCACATACCCATTTCATAGACTAAATTTGAGGGTCAGATAAATTAAGTAACTCACCCAAGTTTTCATCACTAGTAAGTGGTAAATGCAGGAATACAAACCAAAATTTTGTTCCAAAGTCTAACCTCATTCCATCAATGTGTTGCCTTTTTCCAACATCAATTAGTTGGTAGATTTGGTAGCTCTTGAAGCCACTAATGTGTTGTTACGAAAAGCATCTGGTTTAGAACTCATTCTTGGTTTTAGGTTTCACAAACTTACCATCACACTCACAGCTCTGTCAATTACTTTCTGGAATAAGGTGGAGATCAACAACATAAATAAAATGATATTTGCATTATCTTTCCACAATGTGAACTTCCTACTAGTCACCAAGGAACATCAGCTACCATCAATAGTCATTTAAATAGCTCAGCAGATATTTATCTAGTACCTACTATGGACCGGCCACTTGTACGGAGCTTTTAAACAGATTCTTGCCACAGATAGACCTAATGGCTGAACATAAAAACTAAAGAAAAGACAATGAACCCCATATAGGCTTGAACAAACTAGAGTTCTGAAGATGTTGAAAAAGAAACATGTTTTTAAATCACTGAAATCTTTTAAATGTATAGAAAAAGCAGCAAGGTACCAGGGTATGATTAAAACTCTGTTAACTGCACAGTTAATCTGCCTTCTACTCAGAGCAGCTGACACCAAACCTGCCCTATCAAGAGATCCTGTTTGGTAGTGAATGTTCACGCTTACTAAATCACAGCCAACCATTTCCAGTCAAAAGAGTCAAGCAGACCCTGGCAATGACATCAGCACTTGATGATATCTCAGCTGCCCTTCTTGGAAGCTTTCTTTCTGTCTTCTGACCTGTTTGGGGTGTGGTAGCCAGTACCACCTACAACATACCAGGATATTAAACAAATTAGATATGAAAGCAGGTTGAGGGGGCATGCACTGACTAGAAAGAAACTAGAAAGTTATTTGCTCTTTGAACTTCAGTATGTTTTTCTATAAAATGGTATGGTACCCTTGTCTCACAAGGGCATTGAAACATAAATAAAATAATGTTTATTCATTTAACAAAAAATAACCAGACACTTACTATAAACCAAATACTGTGCCAGGCACTGGGGATACAAGAGTAAACAAAACAGACACTGCTATGTGCTCGTAGGTTTTTGTGTGTAGACAGACATTAGACGGATAGTCACAGAATGAGCTAAGTAATTAACATTTATCAAATAATATAAAGAACACAAAGTTCAGAATGCTAGAGGAGTATATAATAAACTCGCCCTATAACAGACTGAATAACAGCCACCCCCAAAATATCCATGTCCTAATCCCCAGAACCTGTGAATGTGTTACCTCACGTGGCAAAAGAGACTTTGCAGATGTAATCAGGTTAAGGATCTGGAGATGGGAAGATTAGCCTGGATATCTAGGTGAACTCAGTATAATTACAAGAGTCCTTAAAAATGGAAGAGGAAGGCAGAAGGATATTTGACTATAGGAGGAAGAGGTCGGAGGGATGATATAAGGAGGACTCAACCTGCCATTGCTGATTTTGAAGATGAAGGGAGAGGGCTACAAGCCAAGAAATGCAGGTGGCTTCTAGAAGCTGAAAAAAGAAAGAAAATGTTCCACTAGAGTCTCCAGAAAAGAAAGCAGACTGCAGACACTTTGATTTTAGCCCAGTGAAACCCCCATCTGATTTCTGACCTGCAGAACTGTAAGATAATAAATTTCTGTCTGTTATTTTAAGGTACTTAGCTTGTGATAATTTATTAATAATATGGCAGCCATAGAAAACTCACACAGTGCTAAACTTAGTGGAGCAGGAAGAAGAGAGGGACAGAAAAAGCCTCTGATGAGTTTAACTGAAACTTAACAGGTGAGTTGGAGTTAGTCAGACAGAGTGCCATGCCCATGAATCCCCATCCCTCCCTCCTCACTTGATACCCCACAGCCTGGCATCAAGGTCCATGGCTTCCTCACTGATGGCTGCTGTAGGTTTTCCTGAAATAGCTGGTCCAGGAGGTCATATTCCTGACAGGGTCCATGGGGCTAGATAGTTCTGAGACTGAGACCACTTGCCACCATATTCCCACAGTATATGCTTTACTCTTTCAACAAGTATTTATTGAGCACCTACTCTGTGCCAATATCTGTTCTAGATGCTGGGGGTATAGCAGTGAACAAAAGAAAAAGTTAATGTTCCTGTTGGTGAAATATAACTGAAGTTCATCTTTATGCAAAAGATTAACTATTTGATCATAAATTTTTCTGAAAAGCAGAACCACACATGGAAAAATTGGTGTAATCTTAGAAAGTGCTATAGTTTGGAAAGTGCCAAGATAAAATAAGTTTAGTTCAATAGAGACCCCATGAAAAAAAAAATAAATGCAAGCCCTGGTAATTTAGTCTTGACAGCTAGAAGAATCAATTGACTTTTCTGTTTCCCAGTTTTTACCTGAATGTTTGACCAATGTGAACCGCAGCGAGCCACAACTCTGGCTCTTGGAAGTGCCAACGTTTACACAGGATCAGCCTCTGGATTTACAATTGGAGTAGCCTCCTCCTGAAATCCTAGTGTTAAGACTTAACAACAGGTTTTATTCTAAATCTCAAAAGTGTGAAACTCACAGATAGTTGAAGAGATAACAGAAACAAATGGCACCACACAAAAGAGCTTGGCATAAACACTATTAAGGTTATGTGCAAACACCTACAAGAATTTATTTTTGAGATGGAGTCTTGCTCTGTCACCCAGGCTGGAGTGCAGTGGCATGATCTTGGCTCACTGCAACCTCTACCTCCTGGGTTCAAACGATTCTCCTGCCTCAGCCTCCTGAGTAGCTGAGACTACAGGTGCATGCCACCATGCCTGGCTAATATTTGTATTTTTAGTAGAGATGGGGTTTCACCATGTTGGTCAGGCTGGTCTCAAACTCCTGACCTCATGATCCACCCACCTTGGCCTCCCAAAGTACTGGGATTACAGGTATGAACCACCACACCCAGCAAGAATTTATTAATTCAATTATTTTGTAGCCAAAAAATTCATTGGAATTTTCAATACTTAACAATATTGAAGGTCAAGATTGTTTTAATTTGTATTAACTTGTTTTGTGTTTAACTCATTAATATAACACTGGTCTAGCATAGTTGTGTGTCCTACGAAATGGACCCCCCAAAATGCCTACAAAATATGGAAGAGAGCGTCTCACCCCAGTTGAGAAAACTGAGGAAACCGACTGAGATCTTGGTGAAGCATGTCCTCGTCAGACAGTTTAAAGCATGTTGCAATCATGCATAATGAAAGAAAATTCTGAAGTAGCTTCAACTGCCTATTGGTTTGAGAAGGTGACCTGCCAGTCCCCGGATACTTGGGTGGGAGACATTAATCAAGCATTCCTTTGTCAGCGTTCGTTAAATATAGTTAAATGATCCTATCTGCCTGGGCTGTTTAGACCTGTCAGAAGTAATCTGCCCCTTTCTGAGGATTGCCAAACAGGTTTTCATCCCAAGTGACTCAGTCATTTATTCCTGTTTAAATACAAATCATACTTACCTCTGTAAGTCCTGGCTCACCCTTAAAAATGCCACCTGTGCTTTACATGCCACACCATATAAAGTGACTAGAATTGTTAGAGATTCTTCTCATTTCTTTGAATACTGCAAAGAATGTGGCCAAATTTTTCCCCAGGGATTGGGGAAAAGTAGAAAGTAAATTGAGGGCAAACAACAGAGGCAGTACATGAGGATTCTCAAGCAAGACTTGGAAGGATAAACTTGAATGATTTTATACTTGTTGACCCAGAACCTAGATCAGGAAAGCAGGTGCTATCCAAGCAATGCACAAATAACAGGTAAAAAAGCATGGTTAGGAAATTTCTGTTTGTACTACACGATGAAGATTTACAATATGGAAGAAAAAAATGAAATTCTTCTTCACTGGAACAAGTACTCTTAATATTGGAACAATGAAAGGAGAGCTGTTCCCTTCATTCTTACAGGGGTACTGTTTCGTTTTGTTAAAGCCACCAAAGTGGTTTATATTTCCTCCTCTTTGGAGCCAGGATATTTGCACAATGGGACTGCAGCAGGAGACGTCATGGGTCAAGAAGCAGGCATTGACAATTCTTTACCCAGAACCGGCTTCTGGATACAAGAGCCTTAGCAAAGTTCGTATACTTTCACCTCATAATTCCTCTTCTGGGAATCTCTTCTAACGGACTAATGAAAAATTTATGTGCAAAGATGTTCATCTTAGCTTTAGATGTAATTGAAGGAAAAACAAAATATAAAATAAAGGGACATACCTATATAGTTAACAAAAAGTTGTTGGTTTAATTATGGAGCATCCAAAGAAGAGGAATATTCTGTAGACATCATATAACGTTCTTATAGACATTATAAGAAGTTTTAAAAACAAAAAACCAATTTGTTTTTACTCATTCATACTTTTCTGTACTTCTTTCCAGTTTTTCTACAAAGATCATGATTGGTCCTGGTTAACAGGAGACAAAAAGCATGAAGATAGCTGTGAGAGTTCTGACGTATAACATGAAGGACAATTCTGAACAAGGCTTCTCTTTAAAGCAGTTACGTGAAAGACTCAGTATTTATTCTTAGTCGACCAATTCTTTTGTTGTTGTTGTTGTCGTTATTGTGTTTCTATTTTATTTTATTTTATTTTATTTTTTGGCAGGGATCTCTCTCTGTCGCATAGGCTGGAATGCAGTGGTGTGATCTCAGCCCACTGCGACCTCTGCCTCCCAGTTTCAAGTGATCCTCCAGCCTCAGCCTCCCAAGCAGCTGGGATTACAAGCACTTGCCACCATGCCTGGCTAATATTTGCATTTTTAGTAGAGATGGGGTTTCACCATGTTGGCCAGGCTGGTCTCGAACTCCTGGCCTCAAGTGATCCACCCACTTCAGCCTCCCAAAGTGCTGGGGTTACAGGCGTGAGCCACTGCACCCAGCCTAGCCAACCAATTCTTAATCACTCAATCATCTTTTATATGTGGCCGTATTTAAGAGCTACCAACTGATTTTGCCTCGCCCATTCTTTTACTTGTTTTCTGTCAGAAAAGCCTGATTGATAATTTATGTTATCCTCTTGGGGGGGAAAAAAAGTTGAAGGTATGATCTTCCATAATTATTTCATTAAACAAGTCCTTCACTTCATGTGATACAATTGAAGAGGTCTTTTTGTTAGTTGGTACTTAAATAAAAGGAAAATTTGCATTTATATACCCACAAGAGTGGACTGAACTGAGAATCTTCAGATAAATACACTTTCCCTTTACTATAGCGGTTTTCATGCCTTTCTTAGTAGATTATAAACTTATGTTTGAATTGCTCATATTGCCCCAAATAAGATTTTGAATTCTTATGTTTCAACAAATCCTGCTAAACAAATAAATGAAGCCCCTGTTTCAGTGGGCGTCCATATTTTGGGGGGCTTCAAAAGGCATTGTTTAAATTTTATGCTGAATTCTCAACATTGTGTGTAAGTCAAAGAGAAATTCATGTGATTGAAGTGGAGGTGGGAGAGGACAGAAACTGAGGGTGACCATATCTTATCATGCAAGCTAGGATACTCTTGGGAGGCAATATAAATAATTGCTTTGGGGCAACATATTTACAAATCATTCCTTTGTGCTCTAGGAAGACCACAAGTTCAAATTGACCAGAAGTAGTAAAGGAAGTAATTGGGAATTGTCTACATAAAATAAACATCCCAGTATTGGGGGCGGAGGATGAGCAGAGATACTATAACTGAAGTGCAGAACCAAACAAGAAACTGAACAAAAGTTACACTTGGAATACAGAGATAGAAGGCTAATTTGGTCAATTTAGAAAGTGCTTGAACAAAACAATGAGGAAAAAAATGAACCGTCCCCAGATTAGCAAAGGATAGCTGCATAGGCAGCTTATAGGGGAGGAAAATACAAATGGCAATGGTCAATAAAAACACAAAAAGATGTGCAATTTTACTCATAATTAAAGAAATCTAAATCAAAACAAGAAGTTATTTTTCACCTAAATAGATGGGCAAATGTTTAAGTGTGAAGATGTCTGATATGAGTTAGCCTGCAGAAAAGCAGTCTTTCTTAGCACTGATGATCAGAATATCCACAAGTTTAAATTTCTTAGATGGCCATTAGGCAACAGCTATTAAAATAAAAACATATTGTCTTTGACCTCACATTAACATAGCTAGAAATTGACCTGATAGATACATGTGCAAAAGCAAATACATGTATACAAGAAATACGAACCGTAGTTTTTCATAGCAAAAAGAAACATGGAAACAATCTAAATGTCTACTATTTGGGGAAGGATTAAATATATTATAGAATAGAATGTCCACATAGTAAAATACTGTGCGGCCAAAATAAAAACTGAGAAGTTTTGTATGTGCTGGCGTGGAAAAATCTCAGACATCGGTAAGACAAAAAAACAAAAGCGGGGTCAGAACACTGTGTTTACCATGGTTTTTATTCTGTATATTATTAAGAGGGTACTAACAGGTATTATGTATGGGTTTTTAAGATCACACCAGAGAGCATTACCAGTGGTTGTCTTTGTTAGAGGGATTGGCTGAAGGAGTGGGGGAACCGGGGGTGGGGGAGACTTTTACTCTGTTTTGTACCTTTCTGCCTTGTTTGAATTTTCTAAATATGTTCTTGCTCCTATCATAAATTTTTAAAATGTCAACAAAGGTTATCTGTGCAGTGGGATTACTGTAATAAATATTATAAAAGGTAGAGAAAGCTATGTGTGGAGAAAACAAAATGTTAAGCCCAAGTCAAGACGAATTCCATGCTTTCAAAACCCTACTGCCTCCATTAACTGTGAAAGAGTTTGAAACAGAAATCCCTTCCTTTGCAAAGTATTTAGCACTTGAGCCATGCATTGGCCCAAATGTTTATTACAATACTGAAGTTACAAAGATGCCGTTTGTTGCCCTTTACTGAAAGAATGACAGAAATATGCATTAGGGGTTGTGGAAGCAGAGAACATTCCATGATGGATGTCAACGTATTCAAAACAGAGCCTGGAATGTCAATTTCACCTCTATCTTTAGACCTGGCCCTCAGTAAACAGGAGAGACCACTATTTCTATGGAGCCTTTCCTAGTATCATTCCTTTAAAACATAAAAGCCATTGTTATCCATAAGACCAAATTATTTGATCTATAGTACCTTTCTGAAAAGGTGGCTTTGAGAGGTTGAAGTTAGAACTGGCAAATAGAGGCCTTCTCCAGTGACACAGTGAAGATCTTCTAGAAATCTACCAAAAGGACAGCTGTCTCACAGAAGCCAGCCAGTGTAAATCACCAGCAGAACTAAGGATATTCCGTTCTTAACTAGGTCAAGAATGAAATGTGAGAGTGAGGGGAGGTCTAAATATGTTCACTTTTCCTTTGGTGAGAGAAGGGCATCTCCTCCTCTCTAGGCCCAACCCTTCATACTGGGCTGGGGCTACTGAGGAGGAGATACCCCAAGCATTAAAGGGTAAAACTAAAGGGACTATGCCTTTTTAGATGTCCAGTTCTCCTTCATCTGTCACAGGAGACATATGACTTTTGACACCCTTCCATTTAATTTTTTTCAAACTAACATTCCTATCAGAAGCAAAATACTTGTATTTATGACATTTTTCTACAAGTCTTATTCCCAATTCAGTATTTTTAACAAACAACAGTTCCTCAGCAGTCCAGTTATGAGGCTTTGTTATTCCATGAAATGAATGTTAAAAGTAATAGTCTTTGGGCATCTACTATTGCCCAGCACTGTGATAAGTGCTTTACATAAAATCACCCTGCATGCTCATGGATAGGAAAAATCAATATTGTCAAAATGGACATACTGTCCAAAGTAATTTATTGATTCCATGCTATCCCCATCAAGCTATCATTGTCTTTCTTCCCAGAATTAGAAAAACTACTTTAAATTTTATATGGAACTGAAAAAGAGCCCATATAGCCAAGAAAATCCTAAGCAAAAAGAACAAAGCTGGAAGCATCACACTACCTGACTTCAAACTATACTACAAGGCTGTAGTAACCAAAACAGCATGGTACTGGTATCAAAACAGATATATAGACCAATGGAACAGAACACAGGCCTGAGAAATAACATCACACTTCTACAGCCATCTGATCTTTGACAAACCTGACAAAACAAGCAATGAGGAAAGGGTTCCCTATTTAATAAGTGGTGTTGGGAAAACTGGCTAGCCATATGCAGAAAACTGAAACTGAACCCTTCCTTACACATTATACAAAAATTAACTCAAGATGGATTAAAGACTTAAACGTAAAACCTAAAACCATGAAGACCCTAGAAAAAAAACCTAGGCAATACCATTCAGGATGTAGGCATGGGCAAAGACTTCATGACTAAAATGCCAAAAGCAATGGCAACAAAAGCCAAAATTGACAAATGGAATCTAATTAGACTAAAGAGCTTCTGCACAGCAAAAGAAACTATCATCAGAATGAACAAGCAACCTACAGAATAGGAGAATATTTTTTCAACCTATCCATCTGACAAAGGGATTATAACCAGAATCTACAAAGACCTTAAACAAATTTACAAGAAAAAAAAAAAAACATAAAAAAGTAGGCAAAGGATATGAATAGACACTTCTCGAAAGAAGGCATTTATACAGCCAACAAACATGAAAAAAAAATCTCATCATCACTGGTCATTAGAGAAATGCAAATCAAAACCACAATGAGATACCATCTCACACCAGTTAGAATGATGATCATTAAAAAGTCAGGAAACAACAGATGCTGGAGAGGATATGGAGAAATAGGAACACTTTTACACTGCTGGTAGGAGCATAAATTAGTTCAACCATTGTGGGAGACAGTGTGGCGATCCCTCAAGGATCCAGAACCAGAAATACCATTTGACCCAGCAATCCCATTACTGGGTATATACCTAAAGGACTATAAATCATTCTACTATAAAGACACATGCACATGTATGTTTATTGTGGCACTGTTCACAATAGCAAAGACTTGGAAGCAACCCAAATGCCCATCAATGATAGACTGCATAAAGAAAATGTGGCACATGTACACCATGGAATACTATGCAGCCATCAAAAAGATGAGTTCACGTCCTTTGCAGGGACATGGATGAAGCTGGAAACTATCAGTCTCAGCAAACTAACACAAGAACAGAAAACCAAACACCACACGTTATCACTCATAGGTGGGAGTTGAGCAATTAGAACACCTGGACACCGGGAGGGGAACATCACACACTGGGGTTTGTTGAAGGGTTGGGATTAGGGGAGAGATAACATTAGGAGAAGTACCTAAGGTAGATGACAGGTTGATGGGTGCACCAAACTACCATGGCACGTGTATACCTATGTAACAAACCTGCACGTTCTGCACATGTATCCCAGAAGTTAAAGTATAATAATAATATAAAAAGCACCCTGCGGAGTAGGTACTATTACACCTATTTTACTGGTAGAAAAACTGAGGCTCAGAAGGGCTGAACCATTTGCACAAGATTTTACAGCTAGTAAGCAGCTGAGTGTCTAGTTAAATGCCTTATGGATGTGACAGAATGTCTCTAAAATTAAACTGAATAAAGATGAATTTTCCCTAAGAGTCTGGCTTCCCTTGTCATACATAAACAAAAGACTGGACATTACACAACCAAGCAAAAGTGAAAATCTAAGAAAAGAGATGTTTCAGGTTCATTCAGCACGTAGGACTTTCTGCATTGATCTATATGTTCTACATCTGTGCTGTACAATAAAATAACCATTAGTCACATGTGGCTACTGAGAACTTGATATGTGACTAGTATGATTTAAAAACCGAATTTTTAATTTAATTTAATTTTAATTTAATTTAACTTTAAATAAACAAATGGCTATTGTTCATATTAGACAACGCAGTTCTAACCAAAGTCATTCAAGGAGTATTTATTTTTGGTGAAATGGAATCAAAAGAAGAGGAAGTAGAGGGAGAAGTAATCATATAAAATCACAAAGTATTTAGAGCTGGAAAAAACCTTTATGAGACCATCTCATCCAACCCACTCATTTACACAGATGAGTAAACTGAGACCCAGCAAGATCACACAATTTGCTAAGGTCACTCAAGTTAGTAAAGAGTCAGTCATAAACCCTGCCTTTTAATGAATTTTAAGCTATGCTGTTAAATTTCCAGACGTGGTGTTAATTGCATAGGATTGAGTTAAACTAAAAAAAAAAAAAAATGATAAAATGATTTTCTCTTTACTCTTTTTGAAGTTTTTATGAATTAAGGAACAAACGATAAACAGAGTTTTGGGCAGAATGCCTTTCCTTGCCTCTTGCCAAATCTCTATCAGTAAAAAACAATTTAAGGTAAAATTCCCACAAGGCAGGAAAGCATAAGTAAATATAAAACTAACCTGCTGCCTAATTCCATGGCCTTCTGTGAGGGAAACACTAAGCACTTTGGAATTGTATTTTGATGCCCCAATTCTGTTACCAAAAATCGGACTTCAAATTATAATATTCCCTAAACCATGCCCTCTTTCCCACCCTCTACCCACAAATGGGCAGAGTCCTGCATATCTTTCTCACTGAGAAGTTCTTCTATTTAATTAGGTTAATAGGTTACAGATAGGTTAATTGGGTTAAATCCTGGGCAGAGCAAAAGTGCTTTCTAATTGCTGCTGCCATTCCATTACCTGGAACTGAGATGGATCTTTAGCATATACTAGTCTATATTCCACTCGCAGGAGGCCTATTTAAGCACAGTACATGGTGGAGACTTACAGGGCAGTATCCCTCCCCTAAACTCCTGCAAAGGCATTTTTGAAAAGAGTGCTTTCTGCCTAAAATTATTTCTTCGAGGTTTCGAGTGAAACAAGTCATTAAATTTTTTTTTTTTTTTTTTGACAAATGAAAGGGGGAAAAATGCCTTTTCAAATCCAGGGCACTTGAAAGTTTCATTTTCCTGTTTTAATTTGCTTCAGCGTTTCAAGGGAATAATAATAGTTTTTTAATGCCAAAGGTGGCTTTCATCACTCAAAGCCTTCTAATTTCCTCCCTTATTGCAAGTAATGTGTTAATAGTTCTAAAATGAAATATTACCTAAAACACAACTTGGTAATTTTCCTCACAGTTCAAAGTTATTTGAAAAAGAAGCATCACCTTTTACAAATATTTACTTTGCAACAACGGAAGACGCTGCAAATTATCTGCAATAGCTCCTATTCTCTTCTTTTTTTGTGCTGTCTTTGAATCTTTTGTTGGGAAGAAAGAAATAAATGGGAAAAAGGAAAAGAAAATCTCTCCCTTCCCTTTCATGTTCTAATACCAGGTTCCACCTAAGGACCTAAATTCTACCTTTACAATTAAATAATGTGTGTGCGTATGTGTGCGTGTATATATATACACATATATATATGAGAGAGAAAAGCTTGGTATTCATGGTCTCATTATAGAATATGCACACCAAAGAAAGGATGTACATAGAGGCCATAGAGAATTTAAAAGATTTATTTATGATGTATTACTGTAATTTTTAATTTAGACATGCAAATTTTTTAATTTGCACCGACTGCTTTGCCTTAATGGTTTTGATTAATACTTGGAGGTAGTGTTTGTGAAAGAGATTTATACTGTGATTCATCTGCAAAATAATCAAATCATTACCAGCTAATGACAAAGCTGTGAAAAATGATATAGATATTGTGTAACTTCCAGCTATGGCTGAGCACGTGGAGGTACCCAATCCTTCCAGCAAATGTGGACTTGTGTTAATAACTGCTGGGAAGTTCGCTCTAGGTCCACTCTAATTTGGCAACAAAAAACATTGATCTTAATAAAGCTGTCTGATAAAAGAAGCAGTGATTAACATCCCAAACCCTCCATTCTACTACTCATGCCAAGGCCCTTTTTTTTTTTTTCCAGGAATGAAATTCCACTGCACTTCCTGCTTATCGCTTCATCTCACCTCAGCCTTCTCTGACTCTCCAGATAAGGCTGCAGACAGCCCAAGGAGGGGGTGGGGAGCAGGGAGTACCAGTGGGAGCCCACACTAGTGGCTGCAGGTGGCAGTTGCTGAGAAAGAAAAGCAAAGCACAGCACAGTGAATTCCCAGAGCCTGAACCCCTCCGGAGCCAACACCCATTCCTTCCAGAACTCAGCAGCATCGCTTTTTCTAGCGGGCCTTGAAAGACTGAGTGACTCTTGCTAATCCTGACAGCATCATCAAAGGTGTGGAGGAAGCTCCAGAGCATATACCCAAAGTCAGCAGAGCCACTCTCCAATGGTATCAGGAAGCAGAAGAGGGCACGAAGCAGAAACCCACAGATAATCCCCAAATCTTGTGACAGCCGCTCCTGTGACAAGCTGCTCCACCCCATCTCTCACCCAAGCGACTAACAGGCAAAAGGGCAGATTGGGATTTTACCTCCCTTCTGCCTTCCTCTGCACCACTACCACCAAACGATAAAAATTAACATTTCTTGAGGTACTTTTTTAAAATGACAATTAAAACTTGTATATGTTTTTCATGTACAACATGTTATTTTAAAATGTGTATGTATTGTGGAATGGCTAAATCAAGCTAACTATCTTGAGGTCTTACTATGTGCCAGACATTAGAGCACTTTGTACCTACTTTTTCATTAGTCCTCACCACAAACCTATGAAGTAAGTAACATTATTCCCATTTTACAGTTAAATAGTTCTCTTAATATTAATTTTAAAAATTGCAATATGATGGAGGCAAGACTGATTTCTGGTACATTCTAGCGTCATACACCCTGCCCCTCAAACCATGTCGTTATCTGTCTGAAGCTCTTAGTAAAGAATAAAAATACCCGAAATGAGGGCACTCAGAAGAGAGACGGAACGAGGTAGAATAAGGGGGGGGGGGGAAGAAAGGCATGTATCAGCCACAGTTAATACTGAAGCAATCATATTTTAACTAATTACCAAGAAATCTAGCTCCTTTTTTATTTCAGTATTCACAAAGGAAAGCCCCAGTAAGTTGATAATCATTAATATTTCATTGAATACCAATCCATATTTTCCACAATCATGACATAGACATTCCACTTCATCAGGAAGCCATTTTACAAAATTAGAAAAAGCCAGGCACCGTTCTGGAAAGCACAAGTCGAGACTACTTATCATTATTATTTATTACTTACTGGGTGCCAACTGGGTCCCTACTGTAGAGAAAAAGTTATAAAAGCCTCAT
This sequence comes from Macaca thibetana thibetana, assembly GCF_024542745.1. Classification (NCBI taxonomy): domain Eukaryota; kingdom Metazoa; phylum Chordata; class Mammalia; order Primates; family Cercopithecidae; genus Macaca; species Macaca thibetana. The sequence continues at coordinate 29,472,846 of NC_065579.1, forward strand.
GCAGAGGCAAATGGTCCCTGTTCACTAGGTTCACAATTCAATTCTCATTTCATGACTACAACGGACCCTGCGTCTTTAATTACTGGTAACTGTGACTGCCTTGGAACCACAAAAGGAAGATCAAAACTTTCTATCACTTTCTAGACATAAAGATAAATGAGAAGGGAAGCAATAAGTATAATTAATTTTAACCATAGCTGGGAGAAGAAAACTTTCGGCTGTGGTACCATACATAGCGTTTTATCAGGAGAACCACTCTCCTAGCAGAGCCCCTACCACTGATTCCCAGATATGAAACAGGCTGCCATTTCAAAGAGAACCAGGAGAGGAAAGCCAATGTCACATGGCTTTCATGACATTAGTTCAGCTCCAAGCGTCAGAAATAAGCATGTGATTTAACTGTACATGTTGCCCAGGAAAAGCAGGAGGAGTAAAGCCAGTAAGTTCAAAGCAAAGTTCAAATTGAAGCCATTCACAGTGAGGCCACATCGTAAGCCTTTGGACAGATGAGCATCTTGTGTGATTCAAGCAAAAGATGTAGTGTAAGTAATGAGACTGAAGTGATGAAGGAAGGGGAAATGCACTCTCAGAGGTAAACTTGCACTCAAGTCGTTGGGACTTAGCTGAATAACTTCCCCTAATGCTTAGACAAATAATACTGCTAAATTCTTGGGAATCAGACCATGTCTCCACCCCTCAGCTTCCAGGAGCTTCTAAAAACGGACTGAGCTAGCTGTAGGAAAAAAATAAATCCAAAATATATTCTTCATGATCATTTCAGAGAAGGGACATACTCCCTATCTGTCAATACTGTGATGAAAGGGGCAAAACTTGACTCTATATTCCAAATCTGGACAGCAATCTCAGATGTTTTTAAGGAAGGCCAGAGATCTTCCTTGGGAAAAGTTTTACTGGCTTCTCTTCTGCCACCAATTAACAGCAAATATTCTGAAATCCAGTCCCTGTCCTAGTTCCTCAGCCACCCTCCTCCAATATCATCAGCAGTTGGAGACTTTGCCATTGCCAAGGATTTCAGTTGTCTTTTATGTAATGTTTTCTACTTCCACCAACTCTTATGCAAGACTCTGCAAATCCTCAACTTTATCTAAAGAGTGCTGTCCAGCAGGACTTTGTGTGATGATGGAAATGTTCTATATCAACACTGTCCTATATGGTAGCCACCTGTCACATGGGGCTAGTGCTATGGGATAAAGTTTTAAGTTTATTTAATGTTTAATGATTTAAATTTAAATTGCCACATGTGATTATTGACTGCTCGACTGTGCAGTACAGTTCTAAAGAGAGCAACGTGGATTTTATCAAAGATGTAATAGCATAAATGGAAGAAGTTTATATTGCACATACCACAGAACTCTCTTCCCCAAGCTCCCTTGCAGCTAGTTGTGGCCATACGACACAATTCTGTCCAATACAAAGATAGCTGAGGGCTACTGGGAAAGTTTATTTCTTATATGGAATCCAATTTCCTATTCAGCCATTTTGCTTTTCTTCTTTATGGGTGTGTTCATAATAATCCTCACGTGTAGCAACCACCTTGAATGCTAATGCCATACATCAAGATTGGCAGGGCAGAAAGTTGGTAAAAGGGCTAGCACACCTGGAACCACTTCACTAATCCTGGACTGCCAACCTGTGAATTTTTGTGCCATGGGACAAATAAAGCTCCTACTCATTTAAACTACTCTTTGCCTGTTTTTCTGTACTTGTAGAAAAATGCACTAATCCTCCTGGATATAAGTAGGTCCCGGTATAAACGTTTGCTACATAATGCCTTGATGTCTACAAAACTGGTATAAAGTCAAACTGTAAAAGCTGTCTTATCATACCACTGCACCTACTCATTATCCTCACTGCTCTCTTTAAGGCCACCCCAGGGAAGTACTGTGAAGTAATGGAGCAGATTTTACCAAATTGCCCACCCCTCACTAGGCTTCCCTCCCTTGTGTTCTGTTTCTCTCCTGTGTTTCTCTTCTTAACTAATTCTCTGTATTTTTCCTCTCTCCCTTCAGCAGTGAGTTTACTATTATTCATTATTCTTGTGATACCTCCCGAAAATTGGGGCATGGAGGGAGGACAAGGTAAGCTTGGTCAGAGACTAAAGTCACTTTAGTCACAGAAGGGCAGGGAGAAAAGGGTATTTGCATATTAGGAAGGTGTTCCTTTCCATTAAAAGTACTTTCATGGCCAGGCACAATGGCTCACACCTGTAATCCCAGCACTTTGGGAGGCCAAGGCGGGCAGATCTCCTTAGGTCAGGAGTTTGAGACCAGCTTGACCAACATGGAGAAACCCCATCTCTACTAAAAATACAAAATTAGCCGGGCATGGTGGCACATGCCTGTAATCCCAGCTACTTGGGAGGCTGAGGCAGGAGAATCGCTTGAACCCAGGAGGCAGAGGTTGTGGTGAGCCAAGGTCATGCCATTGCACTTCAGCCTGGGCAACAAGAGTGAAACTCCATCTCAAAATATATATAACTGACATTTATTTATTTATTTAACCATCTTTACATCCCTGGGATGAATCCCACTTGATCATGGTGGATGATCTATTTAATTGCTGTTGAATTCAGTTTGCTAGTTTTTGTTGAGAATTTTTGCAATTATGTCGATCAGAAATATTGACCTGCAGGTTGATTTTTTGGTTATATTCTTGCCTGGTTTGGGTATTCATTTCTGGGTACCTATTCGAACGAAATGAAATCAGTATACTGAAGAGACTTCTGTGTTCTCGTGTTTATTGCAGCATTATTCACAATAGCCAAGATATGGAATCAACCTAAGTGTCCATCAGTGGATGAATAGATAATGAAAATATGGATAAAGAATAGTTAAAGAAAATATGTAGACAACGGAATACTATTCAGCCATAAATATATGAAATCCTGCCATTTGTGGCACATGGATGAACCTGGAAGGCATTATAGTAAGTGAAATAAACCAAGCACAGAAAGATAAATACCACATGATCTCATTCACTTGTGAAATCCAAAAAAGTTTATCGCATAGAAGTACACAGTAGAATAGTCATTATCAGAGGCTGGGAAGGGTAAAAGGAAGGGGATAATGAGGAGAAATTGGTCAACGAGTACAAAATTACAGTTAGAGAGGAGGAATAAGTCTTAGTGTTCTGTAGCACAGTAGCATGACTATAGTAAACAATATTATGGTGTACATTTCAAAGTAACTAGAAGAGGGGATTCTGAATGTCCTCTCCACAAGGAAATGTTAAATATTTGAGGTGATATGCTCAATACCCCGATTTGATCATTACATGATATATACATGTATTGAAACATCACACAGTATCCCATAAATTTGCACAATAATTGTTTCAAATAAAATTAAAAATTAAAAACATTTAAAAACTATTTTTAGTAAGTATATTTCCATCACGTGCCTAGGAAAAGGCTTCCCTGTTCTCACTTCTGAGATCCTGTTCACTCATCTTTTTTTCTGACTGATGACTCTTAGTTGGGTACCTGGCATGTACTAAGGCTCTGCTTGGCCTTACATCTATGTTATTTCTTTTTAATCCCCAGAACAACCCCAATAAGTGAGCCTGCAGAAGAACTTGGGGGCAGGGTAGACTTTTAAGGGTTTTTCAAGACCGCACTCTGTGGATACACACACCATGGATAGCCCTTCATCTAATTTCTTCAAAATTCTTCCTCTCGTGTGTATGCCAATTGCATCTATCGATCCCAGTTTATAGATGAGGAAAGAAGGTTCAGAGAACAAAAGCACTTTGTCTGTAATAAGTCAGAGTGCCAGGATTTGAACCTGGCATTTCTGACTGCAAGTCCAGGACTTTTCCACAGGAAGGAATAGGAGACTTGCAGTTTATTTTTTCATGTGAACCTTTCTATGCCAGCCACTGAAGGAAAGGGGTCAGCTTCCCTTCTTAGAAGAGAATGGGAATGCTAGGGTGAGACCTGAATGATTAGAGAAGTCAGGAAGCCAGCTCTGTGCCCTGTAAGAAGGGCACTCAGCCTCTGTGTCCTCCAGGATGTCAAAGGTGTTAATAAGCTTCCTAACCTCACAGGGAAGTTGTGAGGATTAATCTTATTTAAAAGCAGTTTGCAATCCAGTGATGAAAGATGTTCTTAGTGTGTTTTTTGGCCCTTCTCATTCTTCCTCCCTGAATCATGACTCATGAAAAGTAATGGAACAATACGTAAGGTGCAGGGAACAATGGGGACAGGTAACTGACAGTGAGTTAAAAGCAGAATAGGACAGAATAAAAAGAGCAGTGTCAGTGGTTCTAAAATTCATAGACTATGACCAGGAACCACTAGAAGAATATGCTCAACTAATCCCCCTTTTCAATAATGGAACAAATATGCTCAACTAACCCTGGACACTCAAAAGTGCAACAAGGGTATCTTTCACCCTTTATATCATCCCATCCCAAAGAAGGAAATCCAGTGTCAACTTTTGAGAAGTGCTTTTTAGGGGCAAAGTTTAGGTAATGTCCTGACTTCTGATTTTTTCCTGTTCTTTGCCCATTGGTAGATCTTGCCTGATGAAAATGAAAAGAGACAGGTCATTCCATTCTTGATCATTTGGTCACTTGGGCTTAGGTGTGTCCCCAAGGCTAAAACATCTTCTTTAAAAGCTTTCAGAAAGTTGAAGCCTTCTTTACATTTTCCCCTCCTTCTCTCTGTCTACCATGGCATCTGATTTTCTCTTTTTCTAATTTAAAAGGATGAGGGTGGAAATAGAAGGGCAAATTCTTTTCAGGGTCAACTTAGCATCAAAGTGTCTCAAACTCATGTCTAACGAAGGGATTCAAGAATAGAACCCCAGAGAGAGAGAGACCTTTAGGGACAAAGTGGCCTTTGAGAGCTTTTCAAATCCACATACTGTATCTATGAATAGCCCTTCACTAAATTTGCTGATAATTCAACCTCTTGTGTTTGAACCAATTGTATTTCTATCCCCAGTAGAAAAGTGTTACCTTGCAGTCATAGACTATGAAAGCAAATGTGTCTACCCTCCTAGACACTAGAGAAATGTGAACGGAATGGAAGGAAGAAAAAGGTTGCTTTCCTTCTGCCCACAATATGACAAATGTCATCTCTAGGACCTAAAGTGGACTGTATTCGTTCTTACTGTGATCTTTCAATCCATGTGAGCAAGAAAAATACACAATTAATCATTCAACAGACATTTACCAAGGACATTCTATGTGCTAGCATACATGAGATGGCAAATAAATACAAATTAAGAACAGAGGAGCAGAGAAAAAATATTTTGTTTTAGGATCAAGGTACCCTTGACCAATTTGTGGGGAAAAGACAACTAACTCAGAGGCTAAAGCTTTAAGAGAGAGAGATCAGGATGCCCAAAGTAGAGGCACCGTTCTTATTTGGGCAAAGAAAGGGCACCCCTGGCTTGACTAACGTATCCTGTGTCTCGTTCCTCAGTTTGTGCACTGTCCTGAGAGACTAGCCAAGCACGAGCTGGTACCGAGATTCTGCCTTCTGTGGGATTTTGCCAAACAGAGAGCCTATGGGCCACATCTGCCCAGACATGACAACTTTTACTCATTCACACAATGACATAGTATATGGTGTTGGCTTGTTTTCCTAACTAAAAAGAAAATGTCCCTGCTACAGTTTCATTTTTTAAATACAGTAACGATCCTGTATGGACCAGAAGAAAAGAAAATCACTGCAATACATTTCTCAGTTGGTGGATTAAACAAAATGTTTTATCATTGATTTCTGAGCACTAAACAATCCAGAGATGTTGCCGGTGTCTATTTAATAGAACTGCCAAAAGACATTTAATTTTTCATGTGACACACACCCAGAAAATTGAGCAAATTTCATCCAAATGCTTAAGCACTAGAAATGATTCAAATCTAATAAAGCATTAAGGCCTTGCTTTGTCTGTATGACACATGTGGCAGACCCTCCATAAACAACACAGTCAGAACCTAGTTTTTAATTCTTTTACATAAAATCACCAGTTTAGGTTCTGCTGGGAAACCTTTTGGAAGGGTCTCTTTGTAAATAAAGCAACCAATTCCTTAAAATAAAGTTGGCTGGTAGTACGGTTTCTTTGGGGTCTGAGCGGAATCTTTGCTGATCAAATGCTGAGGCAGGCCTGTACAATCAGCTGTTGTAACAGAATCTGTTGGTGTCTGCCGGCGCTCTGAGTGACAGCAGTGTGTAATCAAAGAGACACGCAGATACACATCAGACGGCAAGAACACAGAAATAAGCAGTGGGATGGGAATATTTTGGAACCTAAATGGACCTTGGCACAAAACACTTTGAAACTGCCATTTTGCAGAGTCTGATAATTTTGGTTTGTTGCACTTGAAATCCAGAAAGGGAAGGGAAAGGAAGAGAGGGGGATGAAGGGCTAATTTTTATGGAGCACATCCTACACTCCAGGTGCAGAGGACTTTGCTTATTTCATGGGATCTAATCCTCATACTCACAATATCATGTTAGTTGCTTTATTCCTATTTACGGATAGGAAAACCAAATCTTAAGAAGTGAAATAGCCTGCCTAAGGCAACACTGCTAATAAGTAAGGGAGCCAGAATGCCAATCCTGGTCTGTTAGACTCCCAGGTCCATACTTTTCCACTTCCTTTATTTCCACTTTGTGGTACAAATCAGGGGGAAAACACTTCCTTTATCCAGATGTTAGGGTTTCTCTGCATCTGGTGCTTTCTAAGTATTCAAGTGGAGCTGTCCTTCAGCAAGTACTCTTCACCTTGTCTGCCCTACCATACAAGAAGGGGAATGCATCTTATTCAAAAAGTAAACTCCAGTGAAAAGCTTGGCTAGGTTCAACTGGACAATCATCAAACAGTTTCTCTAATCAACTTTTGTGGAGAATGGGGGGCAGAACACTATGATATGAAGTTCAAGAGTGTGACCAGTCCCCTGCTCTGGGCAGTTCTCTCAGCATCATCTTCTCTACATTTACATAAGAGGAGACATTAAAGCAAAATTCTAGCATGCCCAATACCTGCAGGTTCTAAAAGTACAAATCAGTCATGAAAGCCAGGTTCCCCCTCTCTGAGCAAAAGAGAAGATTTACAAGAAAGCCAGTGATGTTCTTTGAGGGGAGTCAACCCACTTTATGTAAACCTGAAAGATCAGTTAGAGTTCCCAGAATTCACCCCCAGAGTGTGCCCCTGAAGTCATCAAGTGAGGGACTGTGAGAAACAGTATAAATGGACTCAAAACAAAACAAGACTCACCTGATTACAAGTTTCATTATGAACCTCGGGTTTTTTAGAGCTGGTGACGTCACATTGCTTTGAAAGGTTGAAAAGGATGGGGGCTGGTGTCCATGCTCAATGTTCACGTGAACTTGGCATGTCTTACAGGCTTCTCCACTGACATCACACAAAGCCTCATCCTCACTCAAGGCCTCATTAGCTTTCTAGGCCACCTCTGCCCTGCTCCTCTTTAAGAGGTGGTAAACAATCAAGGGTGGACTTTTTTATTTTCAAAGGCAGCTTCCATTACCACCTGATAGCATAATCATCCTCAGTGAATGCTCTGACTGTGAGCAGTGGAAAGGAAGCCCCAAAACCCATACATTTTTCATGTGACACATCCCCAACACATAATTTGTATTTCAGGTAATATGAGTTTTGCTGCTCAAGGCATGGTCATGGATATGCAGAATTGGCCTCAACTGGGAACCTGTAAAAAATACAGAATCTGAAGCTCCATTTCAGATCCAGTGGATCAGAATCTGCATTTTTATAAGATGACCATGTGATTCGTATGCATATTAAAGTTAGAAAAGTACTGAGATAGACCAGTGGTTCTCAAAGTGTGTCTCCAGGACTAGCATCAGCATCACCAGCAAGTGTGTTAAAAATACAGAATCTCACATCTACCCAATCAGAATTTTTTTTTTTTTTTTGAGGCAGAGTCTCACTTTGTTGCCCAGACTGGAGTGCAGTGGCACAATCTTGGCTCCCTGCAACCTCTGCTTCTGGAGTTTAAGCAACTCTCATGCCTCAACTTCCCGAGTAGCTGGGACTACAGGCACACAGCACTACACCTGGTTAGTTTTTTGTATTTTGGTAGAGAGAATGTTTCACCATGTTGCCCAGGCTGGTCTCAAACTCCTGAGCTCAGGCAATCCACCCACCTCAGCCTCCCCAAATGCTAGGATTACAGGTGTAAGCCACTGCGCCTGGCTCAGAATTTTCATCTTAATGAATCCCCAGGTGTTCTGTACCCACATTAAAGTTGGAAAAGCACTATTTTAGTTTCAGGCAGACCTGGCTTACAGTCTTGGCATCACCTCTTACTAGGGGGAATAATCTTAGGCAAAGTATATAACCTCTTGGAGTTTCAATTTCTTTAACAGTAAAACAAGGCTAATAGAACCTTCTCTCAAAAAATTCAAAAGGATTGAATTAGTTCACGTAGGTAAAGCTCTTAGCACAAGGCTAATGCATATTAAGAGCTTTGTAAATAGTTGTTTTTAGCTTTTGCTGTTTGTTCCTTTTCCCTTTGTCTGTCATTCTCTACCCTAAAAATATTTCCATGAGGCCTTCTTGGGTCCCTTCCAGCTTCAACATGGTCTGATTTAACAATTAGTTCTTTAAAAACAAAAAACAAAAAACTGCTGAGTAGCCACTAAACCAAATCTTGTAACTGTAATAGAAACAAAACTGGATTAAGAATTAGTTCCTCATATATGCACAAATTTCTTTTCTTGCTGAGTTCAGTTTTCTCCAGTGTAGAATGGAAGCAGCAGGAGGACAGAGACCATAGCATGTGTGCTAAGCGGTTACCACATACGAAGCACTCAGATAATCATACAAGAGGGAACAGAGCAGTCATGGCCCCTTCCCTTGTGGATTTTCCTTATTTTACCATGGAACTCAACAAACAAACATAATTGCAACTGGAGTAAGTATTGTGAATGAGGACTGTATGAGCCAGGCTAGATGGATATTAAAACTTAGATGGTGAAGGCAAAGTGAAGTGGGTGGAACAGGAGACATAACCTCTTGGAGGGAATGATATGTGAGTTGATACTTAAAAAGGGAGGGTAAGAGATAATTAGGAGAGAGAGAACTACAGGCATACGTGACTAGAAGTGCGAAGAGCCTGAGTCAGAGGGGACTTTGGAAAGTCAAAGAGCCCAGGAGAAGGTGGGTTTGACTGGAGCCATTCAGTAAGGAGACTGCTTCCTAGAGAGGCTGGGAAGGTAGATGGAGCCAGATTTTGGCTCTTAGCAAACCAGCTGTGTTATAACGTCGAGAGGAAAGGGCAGGACACTGCAGCAGCAAACTCATGAACATAGGTGGCTGAAACAAATTTCACCACTAACCGCATTAATGAATGAGCTCCTAGAACCTAAGAGGAACTCAATAATATTTGTGAATAAAGAAAAATGAATAAATGGGTGAGATATACAATTCAGAAGGGCCAATGATATAATTTAGGCAAACGTTAAAAAGTAGGAAAAGTGTTTTGGGAAAGAACACAAGGCATTGCTCCTCTAAATATGCCTACTTTCTCCTGCATTTTAAATTTTTCTTGCTCTGCTGGATTTTCTTATCCACCTACAAACTTGTTGTCATATCTCATGTCTTTAAAAATAACCTTGTATGGCTTCTACATTGCACTCCCGTTACTGCTCATTTCTCTTGTATCCTTTGCAGAAAAATGTAGAGTTGGTGATTCTCCCTTTCCCCGCTTTCTCTCTTCCTTTTTCTCTCATAGAGAAGCCACATAATATTAGTACACAAAGCAATATATGTGATGTATAGTTATATCATTAACCTTGATGACAAAAGTGGACACCCCACGAGTGTTCCACCTAAGTATTAGAGCCTTACCGATTCCATTGAAATGACTTGTATATTAGTCTCCATTCCACTCCCTGCCTCCATTCACCAAAACAACTACCTGAATTTTGTATTCATCATTCCCTTTCTTTTATACATAGTTTTGTCACAAATGTTTATATTCCTAAACAACATGTATTTAGTTTTACCCCACATTTTGTACTTTATAAAAACGAAAACCCAATCACACAAAATCAATTCTAACTGGAATTGTCAATGGCAAAATGTTCAGATTTTGAGGTGAAAATAAAGGACAGTATCTTTACAACTTGCAATTAGAAAAGGATGTTTTAAACAAGACACCAAAATCACTAATGGTTAAAAGAAAAAGCAAAAACTCCTCTCCTCATGCATAAACAATGTCTTCTCCCATTCTCTCTGAGATGTTACACCGCCAAGAAATTGAACCATTAGTAGCTCATTATTTTTAGTTAAACTTAACCCTAACACTATGGGATTCCTTTAAAACACAAATGTCCTCTAGAAATTGATAATGTATTACGTCTGCACTATACATTGGATTTTCTGGGAAGCAGTCTCTAAGACAAAGATTAGCATAGATAAATTATTATTATTATTACTATTATTATTTTAAGGAGGATCTTGAAATCAGCAACTAAGGAGTAATGACATTGGCAAGAAGGAAAGGAAATAGGATTAGACAGGGAGAAGTTGAGCTGTGATGCAGTCTCAACGGAGGCCTCACCCTATGCCACAGGTAGTTCAGAAGCTAGAATGGCCCCTCAGAAAATTTCCAAGTTGAAGCACAGAGGCCCTTATCTCCTCATCTACCAGGCATTGGAGGCAGTCGATCATGGGCATGAAGGCTCTCTTCAGTCAAGCCAGGTCCTTTAGGGATTGGCAACTGGGTGATATTTGCTGTCAGTACTTCCAGAAGCTGGGGTGTATGTTATTCCTGAAGGTAAATCTGGATGGCACGTCACAGCATTCACCAAAGTTTCTCACTCCTTAGACTGGTTGAGTGTATTAGATATCTTCTTGAGCCCAGAGAGATCTAATGGCAAGAGAACACCACGAATGGGTGGATTGACAAGGGAATGAGAGAGAAGAAAGCAGCTCTGAAAGCAACTTGGTACATGTTGAGAAGGGAACATTTGCTGGGTCATTGGTATTAAGTCAGGATTATGCAGCATACCAGCTTCAAACTATTTCCTGGGATCCACCCTGATCCTTGCCTCTAATTAATACTGAATTACCCAACAATCAGACAAGTATATTCTTAGAGAACCAACCCTACAGGAAAAACTATACACCTCACATACCCCCATTCATCTTAAAAAGTCCGCTTTGACAAACTTACCTAGAATTTTGCAATCAGAAAATCTAGAAAGGAGCTATTTTCATTTCAGCATGAACAAAAGTGTTGAATCATTTCAAAACATAAAATTTTGTACTTTGAATTAACAGGTGGGAGAGTGGCACTGAGCCAAGGGAGTAACCTAACCTTTCTAGCACTTTGAGTCCTTAGTCTCTTAATCAGAACCATGCCTCAAATGGAAACCCTGAGCTGCAGGTAACAGGGAGCAAGAGCAGCTCAATGAGGTAGATGCAGGCTTACAGTGGAAGCCATAATAGAATCCAGTGCCCTCTCAATAGATAGCATTGCAATTATCAGCTGCCACAGAACTCTACAATTTTTGAGAAAGTAAGAAGATTCTCAGCAATTTCTAAAGACTGACCCCAAAAAGAGAGCAAGACAAAGCCATCAAGAAATAGCCGGTCCTCCCTTTATGGTTATTTGATGTTGCTTCATTCGGGCTGAATAGGTAGAAACAATTGCAACTGAACATGAACATGCAGAGGGCAACATGAACTTGTAATTGTTCTCCAGAATGTTAGCGTTCAACAAACAGCATTTTTGCACGATAGTAATAGGTTTCTTACTTATAGCTGGGGGAAGATCTTCCAAGTACATTTGGGAAATTCTGTATATTGCACCTCTCTTCTGCATAGTCACAGTGCCCATTAGCTTATTGAAAGATCTGAGAAGTCCTGCAGCAAATAAACCTTTTCCATCTTGTTGGAATGTGTGGTCTTCAAGAGTTAAGCCCAGAACACGCTTTCCCTGGAACACCCATCAACCTTTTGCCAAACTAGCATATGAAGCACTCATTTGGGAAAATGCGGTTCTAACCTACCTGATCTATTTATAGAAAAAGAAGCCTGAGGATTGGAGAGGAAAGGGGTCCTTTCCAAGGTCATCACAATTGTTAGAGGTGGAGTTGAGACAATAACCCTGGCTTCATAGCCTTCCAACCAAGGTTCTCTTTCCACTAACTACTGGGAAGAAACTCAGATTTGCTATTTTATAATATGGCTATTGATTTAAGGTTGACTTAAGATGGCTGCAAGGATTCATCTTAAACAGAAAACATTTTCCTTGTTTTGGTTACTATGGGTTTTTATATTCTTAAGAGTACTTTCAACCCTGGTCTGGGAGAGAAAGAGACAAAGAAGGCATAGACATACTCAGCTTGGTAAGGGGAAAGAGTGTCTTACCTAGGCCGTTGAGGTCTATGTGTGTCCTTTAAGGACTTTTTAGACTTCCTCTGGGAGGTTGAATGACCCAGTTGAGGTTTAGAGAGGTGGGACCTAGAACAGTGGAAGGTGAAAATAGGAGAAAGCAATGGGACCCCAGTGATGCGGCTGCAGAACAGGCTCCTAGGAGAGAAACCACCATGAGAGGCCTCCCTGTGATGGACACTAGGAAAGGAATGTCTGCTTCCCAGTTTGATGTGGCCTCCTGTGGGGCAGTGCCCCTCTTTGGTACGCTCCCCACTCCCAAGGTCTGTAAGTGAAGGGCAATACGTAGCACAGATAAGTGCCAGCCCTGGAAAATGCTACCTTGATGAATGCAATGTGGGTCAGATCCACATTTGGAGTGCAAAGCATAAAAAAGAAGGCTGAAGCTCCAGAGAGAGTGGGGTACTGGAAGCCACAGGTGGTCAAAGGAGATCCTGGAATAAGAGTTTGGAGCAGGAGTTGGCAGGAAGCAACTGCATCTGTAAGAATTTGCCTCCCAACCAAGGGGTGCCTAGATACATTAGAGAAAGAGCTGAATGTCTTTATTCAAAGCAGGATAGAGCCTCAAATAAATTTATTTCAATATTTAGGTAAAAGGTGAGCCAGAAGGCTAAATGGGACATTTAAGGTATGCAATGAGATAGGCACAAAAAATTTCATACGAGAAAATCTCTCAACATGGCTCCTAATTTATTCAATTGGAATGACCACTACTAGCTTCCTGTCACCACCTACCCAAGAGGCTTCAGCCGCCTTTGCTGCATTTAATTGTTCAATGTGGACCCAGCCCTACTACAGTCACTAAAGCAACAAGCAAACACTGGGCCAGTCCTACATACTCCTTAATCCCTTAATCAAATACCCCTAGGATTAAGTAGCAAGATCAATGGGGAATGGGCATGGAGAAGACTAAGAAAATGCACACATTCAATTTTTAAGACTGAAATGCTACCAAGATTTCAAAATTAAAAGTCTTTAAAATCCTAAAGTGTCATGTCACAATCTTCTAATTGGCCTGATACTACACACTGCTGGCATAACAGTTCTGACTTAAGTTTTAATTCCAAATAGCCCTAGAATACCTTAAATCGCAATATGGTCCTCTACTTTTTTCCCAAAACTTTAGCGAACTTCATAACAAGTTGTTAAGTTAGATGTTTCCTGGTTGTGACCCACACCTTCCTGGTGGTGACACACATTTAAATCCTTTTTTCCACTTTTTCCTACAAGGTAGGCTTGGCTCACCTGTACATGACAGAGCCAAGTTTCTCCTCCCTATCAAAATTCAATATCCTTGAATGTAATTTCTGGAGCTGCCTGATATTCAGATGTATGCTTTCTCACAATGCCATGAGAAACCTGAGCATTGTTTTCAAAAATACCACTTTTGTTTTGTTCAAGTGGTATGTGCCTCCTCCCACAAGAAGCTTACATGAGCCAGTCAGTTGGAATCCAAGGTGGATGAGGTTTCAGAGTTATGTTAGTTGCTCTCAACATGCTTCAGAAGTTCCTGCTTGGGGTAATTGTAATGGTTATTCCAGACTATCCCTTTCTAAGCAGCAAGACTTAGAACCCTTCTCCACAGCATTTGCCCAAGCCATTGCCCTTCCAGAAAGTAAGTCCAAATGGTATCTTCAAAATCAGATATTAATGCCCCATGCATTCCAACAAGACAGCCCATCTGCAATTAGTTTTGTTTCTACTCCCTCCATAAGCAAAGCTTTTTCAGAGTGCATATCATAGTGTTTAGCCAAGAAGCCAGATGCTTAAATCAGTATTTCCTGTTCCAAAGGCCACTTGTCTGCCACCAGCAAGGCTGGAGGATTTTATCAGATAATGACATTGCTATCCTCAACCATTCTTTGTGGAAGAATGGCTATTTTTCAAAGAAACAATTCTGAAACATTGGTAGCATGTTCATTTTAAATGAGAAAGGTTAACGCAGTCAACCAGATTAAACACACTCAAAATTTTGAGGCCAGAGAGCTGAAATGAGTTGATGATTTCATATTTTAAGTAAATGTGGGTGTCAGATTTTTTTTATTATTCTTACTAAGGAATGGATGTGAGGAAAAGTTTCTAGGTGGCACAGCTGAAGGGTGTGTCTGTCAAGGAGTTTGTAATTTAGCGGTGTTGAGTAACACGGCATGTTGTTTCTTCTTTCTAGTGAGAAAAGCAAGGACAATATGCAAAGCTATGGGTCTGGAGGATCATCTGGGATTAAATGTTGAGAACAATGCAATAGAGATATGGAGCTATCAGAAACAAAGTCCTGTAGTTGCAAAAAGATATTCTTTCTCTTAGAAAGTTTGGGAAGAAGTTGCATAGGGAAATAATGGAAGCTATAAAGACTAAAACTTGTTCCCATTCTGCCGTAATTGTTTATTCATGTCCTAATTAGTCCTTTACTATTAAAGAAAAACATTTCTAGAAAAGTCAGTCATAAATCTACTAGACAAGAGCTTGCAAACTCTTTTGTAAAGGATCAGATAGTAAATTTTTAAGCTTAGTTGTAATCTGTACTAACTGCTCAACTCCACCATTGTAGAGGGAAAGAACCACAGTGAATGAAGTTGGCTGTGTTCCAAAAAAACTTTATTTACAAAGGCAGAAAAAAGGCTGCATTTGTCCAAGGTGGATTTTTGTTGACCTCTGCCTCAGACTATAAGTTTTATGAAGGAGAGAGCCTGTATTCCCAAGGCCTAGGACAAACATACCTAATTTTATTGTGCCTCACTTTACCGCACTTTGCAGATATTCTGTTTTTTTACAAATTGAAGGTTTGTGGTAACACGAGTCAAGGAAGTCTACTGGCACCATTTTTCCTATAGCATGTGCTCACTTCCTGTCTCTGTGTCACATTTTTGTAAGTCTCACAATATCTCAAACTTCTAAATGATTGTGAAATCTGGTATGGTGATCTGTGATCAGTGATCTTTGATGTTACTACTGTAATTGTTTCAGGGTGCCATGAACTGCGTCCATATGAAATGCCAAACTAACTATATATGTTGTGTGTGTTCTGACTGCTCCACCATCCAGCTGTTCTACCATCTCTTTCCCTCTCCTTGGGCCTCCGTGTTCACTGAGACACAACAATATTGAAATTAGGCAAATTAATAATCCTATAATGGCCCCTAAGTGTTAAAGTAAAAGGAAGAGTTACACAACTCCCACTTTAAATCAAAAGCTAAAAATGATCAAGCTTAGTGAGGAAAGTATGTTGAAATCCAAGACAGGCCAAAAGCTGGGTCTCTTGTACCACAAGGTTAGCCAAGTTGTGAATGCAAGGAAAAAGTTCTTGAAGAAAATTAAAAGTGCTGTACCAGTGAATATGAGAATGATAAGAAGCAAAACAGCCTTACTGTTGCTTCTTATCTGCTGATCTGAGAACATTTTAGTGATACGGATAGAAGATCAAGCCAGCCACAACGTTTCCTTAAGTCAAAGCCTAATCCAAAGCAACATTCAAACTCTCTTTAATTCTTGTAAGGATGAGGAAGACAAGAAAGCTACAGAAGGGTTTAAAGCTGACAGAGGTTGGTTCATAAAGTTTAAGGAAAGAGGCCATCTCTATAACATAAAAGTACAAGACGGAGCAGCAAGTGCTAATGGAGAAGCTGCAGCATGCTATCCAAAAGATGTAGCTAAGATAATTAATGAAGACGGCTGCATTAGACCACAGATTTTCAAAGTAGATGAAACAACCTTCTATTAGAAGAAGTTGCCATCTAGGACTTTCATAGCTAAAGAGGAGAATTCAATGTCTGGCTTCAAAGTTTCAGAAGACAGGCTAGCTCTCTTGTTAGGGCCTAATGCAACCAGTGATTTTAAGTTGAATCAAATGCTCATTTACCATTCCTAAAATCATAGGGCACTTAAGAAATATGCTAAATAGGCTCTGCCTGTACTCTATAAATGGAACAACAAAGCCTCTATGATAGCACATCGGTTTACAGCATGGTTTATTGAATATTTTAAGCCCACTGTTGGGAACTACTGGTCAGAAAAAGGAAGATTCCTTTCAAAATATTACTGCTTATTGACAATGCAGCTAGCCACCCAAAAGCTCTGGTGAAGATGTAGAAGGATTTTAATATAGTTTCCATGCCTGCTAACACAACATCTATTCTGCAGGCCATGGATCAAAAAGTAATTTCAATTTTCAAGTCTTATTATTGAAGAAACACATTTCGTGGGGTTCCTTGGGGTGGTTGTTGCAATAAGACAATAATAAAGTTTAAATAGGTCCCAAAGACAGTGTTCACCTAATCCATCTGAGCAAAGTAAGTTTAAAACTTCTGGAAAGGACTCACCATTCTAGGTACCACTAAGAACATTTGTGATTCAGGAGAGGCAGTCAAAATATCAACATTCACAGGAGTTTGAAAAAGTTTATTTCAGTCCTCATGGATGACTTGGAGGGGTTCAAGACCAAGACTTCAGTGGAAAAAGAAACTGCATGCAAATGGTGTGGAAATTGCAAGATAACTAGAATTAGAAGTAAAGCCTGAAGATGTGACTGAATTGCTGCAATCTCATGATAAAACTTAAATAGATGAGGAGTTGTTTCTTAGGGATGAGCAAACAAAGTGGTTTTCTGAGATGGGATCTACTCCTGGTGAAGATCCTGTGAAGACTGTAGAAATGAAAGCAAAGGATTTAAAATATTACGTAAACTCAGTAGATAAAGCAGCAGCATGGTTTAAGAGGATTGACTCTAATTTTGAAAGAAATTCTACTGTAGGTTAAATACTACCAAACAGCATTGCATGCTACAGCGAAGTTTTTCATGAAAGGAAGAGTCAATTGATGCAGCACATTTTACTGTTCTCTTAAGAAATTATGACAGTCACCCCAACCTTCAGCTAACACAACCCTGATTAGTCAGAAGCCATCAACACTAAGGCAAGACCCTCCATAAGCAAAACGATTACAACTTGCTGAAGGATGAGATGATCACTAGCATTTTTTAACAATAAAGTATTTAAAATTAAGGAATGTACATTGATTTTTTAGACATAATGCTATTGCACACTTAACAGACTACAGTACAGAGTAAACATAACTTTTATATGTACTGGGAAGCCAAAAAACTTGTGTGACTCAATTAATGGTAGTATTCACTTTATTGCTATGGTCTAAAACTGAACCCACAATATTTCTGAGGCATGCCTGTACGTTGTAGACACTCAGTAAATATTTGTGAATGACATCAAAATGTTGGAATATGGCCCTAGCTCTATCATTGTGTGATGTAGACCATTTAATCTTTTAGATCCTCAACTTTTGAAAATATGAAATGGAAAAAGCAATGTTTACACTGCCTGTTTTAAGGAATGTCTCATAATAATGTAAGATAACAAAAAAAACACCACATTTACTGAGCTGTTAATAAGTACCATATTAAGCTAAGTGCTTTATGTCCTAGTCTTCATTTGATCCTCACAAACCTACATTATTTCCCTTTTGTCAGATAAGGAAACCGAGCACCTAGAGATCTTAAATAGCTTAGGTCCCATAGCAAATGACAGAAGCAAGATTCAAACTCCCGAGCCTGCTTAGTTAGTTAATCACTACATATGGCTTAATTTTCCCCAAGCTTGGAAATTGAAATGAGTTGTTACAAAATTTGTTTGTTTTTTATGAATCATGGGATAACTTGCTCTGTATGACCAACAACTTCTTTGTACTTAGCTGTCCAATCCTCTTAACCTTCAGCCACCATCACTGGGGAACAGAAAGACATGCCTGATAAATCACTTAAGGTCTTTTGGGTAGTGGGTAATTGCTGGTGAACTAATGTAAAGAAGGGGAAATATTTATTAGAAAAGTACTAGATTGCTCCTAGAACTAAGGAAGAGTTAAATAATGCCTTGGGATGAAAGCAGACCTGTGCAACAGGACATTGATAATGAAACAATAGCTCCAAAGCATCTTCCTCTAAGTAGCTCAACTAATATTTTAAATTTCTTGGAAAAAGAATCTCTTTTCTCCTCTTGCAGCAGGCATTTCTGCCTTTATATTAGTCGTCTATGGTCATGGAACAAAACTAGTGGCAATTGTACAACAACAGATGAAATTAAACCATAAAGCAGGTAGCCACCTCTGTGGACCTACATAAGTGGAATACTTCATTTCCATGCCATGTTCTGTCTCCAGCTGACTCTACCCGACACACATTGCCCCCTTATGACATTTTGGCTTTAAAATAAGAAAATTCGATATTTAGTGTTTCTTCTAATCCTCCACTATAGCCTCCTAAACACACAAATAAGGGCACTGTTAAAAGTTCCAAATGCCACGACTACCCTCCCACATTCAACTCCATACCCCTTCTACCTATTTCCTTAATACACTGTCTTTTTTTTTTTTTTTTTTTTTTAACTTTTAAGTTCGGGGTATGTGTGCAAGTTTGTTATATAGGTAAACTTGCCCCATAGGGGTTTGTTGTACAGATTATGTCATCACCAAGGTATTAAGCCTAGAAGCCATTAGTTATTTTCCCTAATCGTCTCCCTCCTTCCACCTTCCACCCTCCAATAGGCCCCAGTGTGTCTTCTTTCCCTCTATGTGTCCATGTATTCTCATCATTTAGCTCCCACTTAAAGTGAGAACATGTATTTGGTTTTCTGCTCCTGTGTTTGCTGAGGTTAATGGCCTCCAGCTCCATCCATGTCTCTGCAAAGGACATGATCTCATTCTTTTTCATGGCTGCATAATATTCCATTGTGTATATGTACATTTTCTTTATCCAGTCTATCACTGATGGGCATTTAGGTTGATTCCATGTCTTTTCTATTGGGAATAGAATACACTGTCTTAGCCACCCATCTTTAATCTTTTGATCACATGACCTATTTATGCTCATAATCTTTGATCAGCCCTGCCCACTCCACCTATAATGGCATATAAATATGTTGATAGCAAAATTATCATGCTTGTTTGTTTCTAGGTTAGCCGTAGTAATAAAATTCATTCTCATGACTCTAATTTTGTATGTATCTGTTTTACAATTTCCATGACTGAAAATATAGCTTTAGTGTCACGACCCAATTTTAATGCAAAATGGAATAATTATTCTTATTCATTTTTGTTTTATAAATATATTCTTAATCATATTTCTACAATAATTTTTAGGATGTGAGCACTAATTTCTGGTCAGCACAATAACAGAATGCCTGATAAACTTGACCTTCCTTGGTACAGCATGCTTTCTGTTCTCATCACATAGGGAGTCAGAAACTTTGGGATAGTATTTGGATATATATGAACTATGGAAGGTTGGAAATTTGAGACTCCACTTTTGTGTTTTCCTTAATTTGTAGTTGCATTTCTGCCCCTCTGTACTTCTACTCCTCAGCCCAGAACCACCTGTTTCTTTCCACAAGCCAAGAACTTACACATTATACCAGAAGACAGGGCCCAGAATCCAGAGAGATCATAAAGCTCTCTGCCACAGAATATCTGGAAGGAGTTTGAAAGGGTCTGGGGCATTTTAACCCATGGTGTTCTGTACAGTTCAGTTTTTGTCGGTATTTTCTTCTTCAGATCTTTAAGTTACTGTGCCAAAAATAAAAACATTCCTAGCTAGTAATAATCACTTCAATTTATCATCCTAAACTAATTTCCAGGTACTTTGTTAAGAACTTAAAAAGCACTATCTTACTGAATTCTTACTAAATTCCAAAACCCATGTTATAGATGAAGACATCAAGACTTACAGAGATCAAGCAGATCGATCGGCCACACAGCTGTGAAGAGGAAGCCGTAGAATTTGGACCCAGGTGTTCTGATTCCAATTCCTGAGCTCTAAATCCCTTACATCCCTTACAGTTTTTTCACTCTTACCTTGCGACTTGCTTTGACCATTATACTACTGTTATTATATAATCACATTATATAATTATATTATAAAAACATGTTATAATCTACTATTATAAAATGTTATTTTGTTAAATGACTTGTAATAGTTTTCTATCTTTTCTGTCATTAAATTATTATGATTGATTCTATAGCCTCCAGCCAGAAACCATATCTCTAATTTCATCATGGAAATTAATAAATGGTAAAATTCATTCATTCATTCAATTTGTATATTTTGCTTATTATGTAGCAAACCCTTTGCTAGGCTC
Source organism: Macaca thibetana thibetana (assembly GCF_024542745.1). Classification (NCBI taxonomy): domain Eukaryota; kingdom Metazoa; phylum Chordata; class Mammalia; order Primates; family Cercopithecidae; genus Macaca; species Macaca thibetana. The sequence goes on from NC_065579.1 coordinate 29,493,394, forward strand.
TATTATAGAGCTAGAAATTAGTGGTCCTTCTGTTCGTGGAGTTTGGAGAGCAAGACACTAGAAAAAAGAGGTGAGACAATGAGAGAGAAAGAGAAAGAAAATGAGAAAAAGAATTGGCAAAAAAATTACAAATATTTGCTACACAATAGGTCAATAGGTAAAATTTAATCAAAATTTACTCTGTAGACAACTTTTAAAGATTGATTCCAGTCCATAAATTTTATTCTGTAAGTATGGAAGTATCTGACATTCCTCTGATTAAGGCCTGTCTGAGCCACTGGATTCTGCGGGGAAATTTAGGGTTCTTTTCCACAAAATATCATAGCACATTCTCTGTAACTAATTCGTTACTATTAGCCAACTTCAAACTGCCTCCATTATTATAAATTTTTGGAAATCATGATGAATAAAGGAATGGAATTGATTTATAAACAAAGAAAATATATAGACCATTAAGTACTAAAGAAAATGAATTTTGTCTTCAAGACTGGGCTTATATGTGGGAAATCGCAGTAGTGTTAATCTAAGAAGAAATATCACCTCCTTATCCTCAGAAATAGAGACTACTTTAGTACTAACAGAGGGTCAAATTTAATTAACAGCAAACACCGCAGTAAAATTTTCAGAATGCAACCAATTCTTTAATTGTTTTTCATTTTCCAACAATAAGAGTACAATAAAATTCTGCTAACAGAATCTAGGATAGAAGTCAGTCCCCTATATTTTAACCTACATGACAGAGGAGCAAAATGTGTAAGAATATAAGAAAATCTTTTTTTTCTTAGACTTCTTAGTGACCAAAATAATGATACAAAATGACCAAGACTAAGTCAACTTGAAGTTTCAAGCTTTCTCTCAGAGTTAATTTTAGTTAAAATGATTTTAGAGCTTCTAAATGGGGACTTTTCCCCTCTTGTTTGCTTGATTTTTGTTTTGTTTTCTTAAAATTTATTTTCCCTTTGGACATTCCACTTATGCCAGGTTTGGGAGGAGAAAAGCTTCGATAATTCTGCAAGATGGTTGATTGCTATGTTTTGGTTGATTAGGATGAGGTTCCAATAAAACATCAAAACGTATTGGTGTGCCTCTCAGTTAAACCTTCAAATCCTTAGAGGTGTTTCTCATCACTCAAACAACAGACCATAAAGTTTGCTTTATGCAAGTAGATTGATTCCTTTATTTGTACTCACACACAACCATAAAGGTTTATCTTCTGATCAGAGAAAGAAAATAAACAAAGCAACAAAGGTCTTCACAAAAGTGAGTAACAGAGCCAAATGAACAAGTTCTTTGTTCTTTCCAGGTTAACAAGAAATAGAAAGAAAGCAAAAAGTAGAACTAGAACAGAATTCGGGCTCCATGCTTTTTTATGTTACTTTGATTCATGTTAAGCAAACTTCAGTGTGTGTTTAAAATCTTGGGGATTTATATTATTAACCAAACAAGAATTTTTACAATCAGGGAACATTTGTCTGGCTTCCCCCTCGCCTCCTCCCTCCCCACCCATCCCCCCAACCAGCACACACAATTTTTGTAGAATATTTTGTTGGCTATAATTAAACTATGTGTGTTAATTAGGATTAGATTTTAAATGCACTGCTTGGGAAGTTGAAAAATACAGGATCTGAATGAGCCCAAATTGAGATGACACTTGAATTTTCGCAGATGTTTCCATAATCCTAATTTCAAATTGATTGTACTTCCTGAACAGTGAGAAGCCATTTTCAGTTATTTATTCAGACGTGTGCACTAGTTTTCCCTCTGCCAGTGGGTAAAAAATATCTAGTACTTTCGTTAACTCCTTCAAATAAACTGATTTTTTGAGGCAGGTTTTATTGGGAAGGGTGCCAAATAAGTCCCACCTGCTCCCAGGGTCACCCCAGAGCCCATATATAGGCCCAAGAAAAAATCTGGACGCCAGCAATTTATCTTTTGCCTCCCACTCATGATGGGTTCAGCTGGCCTTTGACTATCGTTGCTCAACAGGCCAGGGAAAAAGCAGAGAGAGGGTAAAAGAACTTTGCAAATTGTTGGCCAGCAACAGCCCACAACATGTGACACTTGATTCAGCCGCAAAGATGTGCAGCATACTATGCTGCATAAGCCCAGGATTTGGACCCCACAGCAGAGCCACCTGTAAAACACATTCCCAAATAAATGGCCTGTAAAAAAGATAAGGCCCCGCCAAATGTAAGTGTGTCAGTACCAAGCGGCATTTCAGCTAATGCTGAAAGTCCAACACCAGACTTTGTGCCTGAAAAAGAGGGTGGTCTTCTCTTATGTATATGTAGGTTTGTTGCAATTTCTCTCTACATTTTATTTTATGCTCAACCCAGAATCCAGAGAGTCTTCAGAAATTCTGTCTTGGAAGCAACCCCATTCCCCTGACAAGTCTCCTATTTGATTGTAATTCCTTGCAGCTTTCCTGTTGGGGGGGGCCTCTGCTGAATTAGAGGCATCGTGCCTTCTTCCACCTGTAACGATTTCCCACTCAACTGTAAGACAATGGCCATGATTGATCTAATGAGGGACTGGAAAAGCCAGCTGATTGCTATAAATAGTTGAAAGCAAAAACTTGTGCTTGGTTTCCCAAAGAATTTCTCATCAACTCTTGTACCCTAACCTAAATAGGTAAGCAGCCGCATGGCAAATTAGGTGAAACATTTAAGCTTTTTCTTGGTGGGAGTTCGTACAGAGGGCAAGGCAGAATTCAGGGAGCAAGAGATAATTGATGGAATATTCATGTTTTAAAGTAACAATCACATGTAATTCTATATGTCCCATGAAGGCACAATTCCCTTTTTTAACAGAAAGCAGTTTGGATATTTTATGGCTGTTTTTAAAAATATTTGAAGTTCAGTGGAAACAGCTTTTGTGCATTCATTTGTCAAAGAAAATAGCAAGCTACAATGGTACATAAAAGCAATTCACATACTGTCACTGAAAATCATATAATTTTTTTCCTCATTGCATCTTTTAGCATATAATTCATACAATATAAACATATAATTCATAATTTATATGTTCCTTAACCCTGGCTGCACATTAGAATCACCTGATGATGACCATACTCCTGATCAATTACATCAAAGTATCTAGGCCTGGAATTCAGGAATCAAGTGTTTTAAGCTCCACAGGTGATTCCAATGGGCAGTCAAGCTTGAGAATCAGCTATTGTGCTAGGAGGTCTCCGATAATAAGATGGAGAATTTTTTCTCCTGTCCTATATGTGGAAGGAAAAGAGGCAAGTAAAATGGTCCCTGACTCCCTTGCCCTGTGATTTATCTGAGGATTAACATTTCATCTCAGGTATGCCTGCACTTGCTCCTGATCTCTCCCAGAGCCTCCTCCTCTGGCGATCACAGCGACCTCTTCGATGTTTTAGTTAAGTAACTTGCTAGGGCTACCAGCTGTTAAGTGGAAGAACTAGATATCAAATCAAACCAGTGTTGGCTCCAGTTCATGGTTTTTACCATTACAAAGGCAAAGGTTAAATACTGTGAACCCATGAGCCAAACCCAGCCCAAGACTTGTTTTGTTTGGCTTGCACAGAAGTATAAAAATATTTAAATTTGTGTGTCCATATGCTGGGTGTGGGATCTCCAGTTTACCTGAATGCCAACCATTCCCTATTGTCTTGACATTGAGCACATTTCAATCATTTACATTAATAATAGCTTGGTTTCTGTAGACATTTGAATTCACATCCCTGTGCTAAGGCAAGAAAGCCCCTTGTAAGTATGGGGAAGTCACAAAAGTGTAAATTCTGTCACATATTTATATCCATTACACATTAATAAAGACTAAAATTGACCTGCCTACTCATCTGATGGTAACAATTCTCATATGAGGAAAGTTAAGAAGGAAAGTTCAGATCTAAGGATAGGAGAAACAATTATATATGAAGATGTGAGTTCCTGAACACGAGTTATTTTTTATACTCTTATCATTCCAAATTTTTATTTTAGATTCAGGGGGTACATTGCAGGTTTGTTACGTGGGTATATTGTATGGTACTGAGGTTTGGGGTACAACTGTTCCTGTTATCCAGGTAGTGAGCATAGTGCCCAATAGGAAATTTTTTCAGCCCTTGACCCCTTCACTCACTCCCCACTCTATTAGTTCCCTGTGTCTATTATTACTATATCCATGAGTATTCAGTGTTTGGCTCCTACTTATAAGTGAGAACATACAGTATTTTCTTTCCTGATCCTGCATCAATTCACTTGGGATAATGCAAAGGACATGGTTTCATTCTCTATTTATAGCTGCATAATATTCCATGTGTATATGTACGATTTTTTCTTTATCCAATTCACCATTGATGGGCACCTAGGTTGATTCCATGTCTTTGCTGTTATGAATAGCGCTGCAATGAGCATATGAGTGCAGGTGTCTTTCATAGAATTATTAATTTTCTTGTGGATATATATCCAGTCATGGCATTGATGGGTTGGATGAGAGTTCTAAGTTCTTTGAGAAATCTCCAAATTGCTTTCCATGGTGGCTGAACTAATTTACATTCCCACCAGCAGTGTGTAAGCATTCTCTTTTCTCTGCAGCCTCACCAGCATCTGGTTTTGGGTTTTTGTTTGTTTGTTTGTTTGTTTGTTTTTTCTTTTTTGTTTTGTAATAGCCATTCTGACTGGAGTGAGATGATACCTCATTGTGGTTTGATTTGCATTTCTCTGATTAGTGATGATGAGCTTTTTTTTCACATATTTATTAGCTGCTTGTATGTCTTCCTTTGAGAAGTGTCTGTTCATGACTTTTTCTCACTTTTTCATGGAGTTGTTTGGTTTTTGTTTGTTGATATGTTTAAGTTCCTTATAGATTCTGGATATTAGGCCTTTGTCAGATGCATACCTTGCAAATATTTTCTCCCATTCTGTAGAATGGAAGAAGGAGGAGTCCAGTTTCATTCCCACATTCTTGTCTTTTATTCTGTTGAGAGTTTCTTTTGTTGTGCAGAAGCTCTTTAGTTTAATTAGATTCTACTTGTCAATTTTATTTTTATTGCGATTGCTTTTGAGGACTTAGTAATAAACTATTTCCCAAGGCTGATGTCCAGAATAGTGTTTCTAGGTCTTCTCATAGGATTCTTATAGGTTTTTCTGGTTTTGTTTTTTGTTTCTTTTTGATTTTGTTTTGTTTTTGCTTGAGACATGTTCTCCCTGTGTCACCCAGGCTAGAGTATAGTGGCACAATCATTGTTCACTGCAGCCTCTACCTTCCAGGCTCTAGGCATCCTCCCACCTCAGACTCCCAAGTAGCTGGGGCTACAGGCACATGCCACCACACTAGGATGTTTTCTGTTTGTTTGTTTGGTAGAGACAGGATTTCGCTGTGTTACCCAGGCTAGTCTCAAACTTCTGGGCTCAAGTGATCCTCCTGCTTCAGCCTACCAGAGTGCTGGGATTATAGGCATGAGCCACTGCACCCCACTGTATTCTTATAGTTTGAGGTCTTATATTTAGATTTTTAATTCATTTTGAATTAATTTTTGTATCTGGTGAAAGGTAGGAGTCCACTTTCATTCTTCTGCATATGGCTAGCCAGCTATCCCAGCGTCATTTATTGAATAGGGTGTCCTTTCCCCATTTCTTATTTTTCTCCACTTTGTCAAAGATCAGGTGGTTGTAAGTGTGCAGCCTCATTTCTAAATTCTCTGTTCCACTGAACACAATTTATAACAAGCATGTTCATTTGAAACTGGTGCTTTTTACTAATTCCATTCATTCACTCATTTATCCATTCATTCATTCACTTAGTACTTACCTGCTAGATAGAAGGCACTTTAAAGACAAGAGAGAATCCCAAAGGATAAAAATTAACCTGTGAGTTCCATTAAGTGCCAAGCATTTTGGTAGGCTTTTTGCAGACATTTTTTTCAGTTAATATTTAAGACATTCAACAACCTACCTACAAGTATGCATATTTTACTAATAGAGTAAACTGCGAGCATAAGGAATATGAGGGACATTCTCATTCATTCCTTTAATAAATATGAATGAGCAACCACCACATGCCAAGTGCTATTCTAGTGTTGATGACCCAGGAGTTTAAACAAGACTGACGAGTTACCCACCCTCCGTCAGCAATGTGTTGGAGCCATCTTGCTGATTATTGGAATTTCAGGAATTTTGCAAGCCTATTGCTAAATCACTGGCAACTTGAATTTTGTCATGTCAAAAGTATTTACACCATGGAAATCAGGAGAAAGTATAAATTAGGGCTTTTTTTTTTTGAGAGTCAATTTACAGCACACCACTATTTGTATGTGTGGTGATAATTTGTCTAAGTCAACTTATGAAGTCTTAGAATTCTAATTCATGTCTGTCTGCCTCTGAAACCAGAGTCATGTCTACTTTGTCACTGAAAAAGTCTTTACCCTCAAGAAGTCTGTAATACAGGCAGAGAGAAATACATCAACACATAAGAGCATGAATTCTAATATAGAGACCTGGATTTAATTCCACCTGCTACTCGCCATCCATATGACCTTGAGGATGTAACTTAACATCTCTTTACCTCAGTTCCACCACTGTAAGTGGAAGAATAATAAGACTTACCTTGTTGGATTGTTGTGAAGTAATTAATCAATACTATGTAATGGTTTTAAAACGGTATCTGGCACTTGGTAATGACCATGAAAGTGTTATTTATTATTATTTAAAAGAATAAGCAAAACAAATGAATGCGTGTGTCTACAAATGTCTGTACCATAGAGAAAAAAAGATATTTTGAGCGTATATATATTAGAGAATTATGACTCTCATTCCCTTCCATTTTGCTGAATTGTATAAATGCTCTTGCAATTGTTCAAAGGTTGTAGGAATCAACTGATTTAACTGTAACTATTTTCATCGTAGTGGAAGGAAGAAAACTGCTGTCTTAGGCTGGAGATTCATTTGAATTCAAAAGATTATTCAGTCTATATCACTATATCCAATCATAGGCTCACCAAAATTCTCAAAGATTTAAAGTAATCGAGAAGCTTGCACCCTCACTGTGTCTACTGGACTGCCTATACAAATCAGTGCACAGCCAAGTTGTATTCCATTTTTCTGTGATTCTTTAAAAGCAGGCAGCTTGAGTGTTTAAAAATATTTAAAAGCATGTAATCAAGATTAGTTGGGTTTTTTTTCCTCTTATTTTTTTGTTATTTGTATTGATTGATTACACCAGCACCTTTTTAAAGAGGTGTTAAATTCCCAGTGAAATATAAAAGCATTGTTATTCGAAGCTACTCATCTGATGGGAACAATTCTGATATAATGGAAGTTAAGAAAGGGAGAGAGGATCCAAGGATAGGAGAGACATTTAATCATCTATCAAGAGGTGTGTCCCTGAACACAATTTGTAACAAGAATGATTATGCTTCAAAGAAAATTAAACAATAAAGGAACTTTTACTTTAAAAATTAGATACAGTTATTGTCAGTTAATAAGATTAACTAGGATTTGAGCAATCTATCTAGAAGTGGCCATGCAATTCGTAAGCTCAAGATTGGAAGTTTCCTGATTGTTATTCAAGTTATTCAAAGATCTACAAAGATCAGCAAAAATCGAAATTTGGACTATTTCAGAATTTAAGTCCATAAAGAGCAAGTGTGTCATATTTAGTGTTGCTTATTTTGTCAGATATCAGATTAAGCAGTCATTAGTTCAATCAAATTACTTAATATTATTACTTCGTATAAAATGCTCCATAACTTCTGTACATATCAAAGTGTATAATTTATACCAAAATCATTACTTGCCAATATTTGGGGAGCTTAGTAGGAAATTAAAATGCTATCTAGTCTAGCCAGCTAGAATGAAATTTCTTTTATAGGGATTCCTCTTCCTCAGTCACTGTCATAAACTTTGTCAAACTTTTAGGCTAAATAGATATACAGTATACACTAATGGTCTAGAATAAATTACTCTGAATGTTGTAATATTCCAATGCTCTGAAACTTACTGCCTAGACACATAATGATATGTTTCAACTTAACGTTGAAAAGAAGGAAGAAAAGTTACCAAAATGATGTACAAAAGAAAATTAAAAGTTGAAGAAAGCAACAGAGAATAAGGTAAATCTTGAAATGGTGACCAAGCTTGATGGTAACTTTCAAAGAAAGCTGGCAGTCAGTGGTTGGGGGCGCTCACTCTGTTGCTCTCTCTTTCCATTTCCTTATTTTCTACCACTTGAAATTTTGAGGATTTTTGAGGATTGACATTTTGAGGATTTGTTTTACTTATTTTTTAACCTTATGAACAGCCTCATGACAAACAAAACTTTGTGTGGTTCCTACCTTCTCCAGAAACATCATCTACATTTAAGTCAATGAACATGATAGAATGTCTAGACTCTGTGTCATGTTATAAGAGTCTGGGTCTCCAGAAGATTCTCACAGATAGACACATACACCATATATTGAGAAATAGTTCACCTCAATGAATTAGATAAAGGGCATTGAGAATAACCAAATTAACAACTCAATAACAGATTTTATTACATTTTTATATTCTTTTATTCTGGTGATAATTAATTGTAAAAAAGTTGGAAAATTCAGAAAAGCCCTCCAAAGACAAGAAAAGTCTCCTAGAGAAAATCATTATTACCACCATTTTTATAGATAGACTGCTAGCCTCAAAGACAAATAAAAAAGAATAAGTGTTAGAACTGTTAAAGGTAGAACTGAAAAGTTTTTACACCTGATTAAATGTGGTGGAAGGAAAGTCATCAAAAATAACCATGATTTTCAAAACTAAACAACTTGGTACACAGTGCTACAATAAACTAGATAAGGAGCGCGAGATGAACAGTTGACTTAGTGGGAAAAGGCAGATGATAATTTAAATATCCAAGCTACAGGTAAACAGCAATAAAGCCACATGGAAATTCTATATATGTATGGTTAGGCCAAGAAAAAACTACCAGTGATACTCTTAAGATATCCATGTTTAAGTTGGGTACTTAAGTTTTTTTTTTTTTCCAATTTTTTTATTTTGTTAAAATACACACAAAATGTACCATCTTAACCATTATTAACTGTACAACTCAATACTATTTAATTTATTCATAATGTGTAACCATTACCACTATCCATCTCAATAATTATTTTCATCTCATAAAACTGGAAGTGTATACCCATTAAACAATAACTCCTCATTTCCCCCACCACTTCCTCTGGCAACCGCCATTCTGCTGTCTGTCTCTATAATTTTGACTACTCTAAGCACTTTATGTAAGTGGAACCATACACTATTTGTCTTTATGTGCCTGGCTTATTTCACTTAACATAGCGTCATTGAGATTCATCCTTTTTGTAAGATATGTCATAATTTCTCTCCTTTGTAAGGCTAAATAATACTCCATTCTATTTCTATACTATGTTTTGCTTATTTATTCATCCATCAATGAACAATTTGTTGCTTCCACATTTTAGCTATTGCAAATGATGCTGCTATGAACAAGGATGTACAAATATCTCTTCAGGACTCTGTTTTCATTTCTTGGTGGAATTGCTGGATCATATGGTAATTACATATTTAATTGAGAAGCCATCATACTCTTTCACACAGAGGGTGTACCATTTTACATCCCAACCAACAGTACACAAGAGTTCTAATTTCTCCACATCCTCACCAACACTTGTGTGTGTGTGTGTGTGTGTGTGTGTGTGTGTGTTTCAGTAACAGCCATTCTAATGGGTGTGAGAGGTGGTATCTTGTGGTTTTGACATGCATTTCCCTAATGATTAGTGACATCATGTTCTTGTGCCTATTGGCTATTTGTATATATTCTTTGGAGGAATTTCTATTAAAGTCTTTGCCCAGATCTGAATCAAGTGGGTTGGGGTTTCTTGTTGTTCAGTTTTAAGAGTTCTGTATATATTCAGAGAATTCATTCATTATCAGATAAATGATTTGCAAATATTTTCTCCCATTCTGAAGATTGTCTTTTCACTCTATTAATATTATATTTGATGCACAAACTTTTTAACTTTATTTTTAAGGATAATTTTAAACTATGTATGACAAGTTATGAATTGTGATGAGAATTAATGAAACAGACTGTATTTTGATCCTGCGCCTCAGTTCATATGAATATGTTAAATGTACGTATATTTTTTATAAGGCACACCTCCCAGGATCTTTAATATCGCTTAAGTCAAAGAGATAGGCACTTAAAGTCAAGAAATTGATTCACAAACACCTTCCATCAATGTTCACCAATAACTTCTAATCTCAAATACTTACAAAAATGTCAATTTATTAAAACTCCTGTGTCATGAACTTTCTTCCAGTCTAAAAACAAGACAACAACGTCACCAAGAGTTAAATTGTTAATAACAATAAAAATAAACCACATAGCTAGGACTGAGAGTGAGAAGCTTGGAGCCTTGACCACCCAGACATTGGTCACTGGGCCACTGTGGTTGCTACCAGTCCAAACACAAGTGACAGACCCATCCTTGCCTTCCCTATTTTTACAGACACTTAAGTGTCTTCCTTCAGTAGACTTAGCCCACTCAGATCATGAGCAAATAAATAAGTAGTAGATACTATTGGTTATCTACCCAGTTTTTATTTTCCCTTTATTCTTTGCTAGAAAATTCCCTATTCTGTTCATGCTGGTCATGATCCTAGACCTGGACAATTACTTTGATTGTTCTATGCCAACAATGAGACATCCTTTCCCTTTTCCTAGCTGTTAGTCTAGGAACATGTGGCCAATGAGATTTAAGATAAATTCTGATTCTGGGTTTTAGATTTGCCTCCTTAATGAAAGAGCGAGCGATGGGAGTAGAAAGCCCTTTTTCCTCCCCTATACCCCCACCTTCCACGATATAATACTTTAAGCTTCTGCAGCCATTTCCAATCACATAGAAACATCAAAAACATGCTTAGGATAGCAATATAACAAAAATTGGAAACTCATGGACCTTTTATGACATCTCTGGAATGCTATGTCAACACTGGACTTCTTACTTCAAAAGTGTCTGTTATATTTAACCATTAATTGACCTTAATTTGCAGTTAAAAGCAATCCTAACACAGTTTATAAGATGCCTAGTATATATTAGGCACTCATCATATTTTAATTTTAGAATAAATTAATAGGCAGTCAAATGATCACCAGCCTCAGACGCCCATTATAAAGCCTAAATTTAACCTAGCTGAAAAGTGTGCTTGGCATGGGTACCTACATCCCAAAGTCCTGCATACTTCACCTAACACTACTTTACTCACTATCCATATCTGGGTGTCAAGTTGTTTTCTTGATTTGCATCCCAAAGTGGTCTTCTTGATTTGTGTGCCTTGACACCCAGGCGGCTGAGTTTCTGCAACATCTTGCTTCCTACCTTCCAACCCTGCGGGGCTAGACAGTCTTCATCAGAACAATTTTAACTCCTCTGGGCATTGCTGTGAACCACTGGTCACCATATCTTCTTTTCTTGCTTCTTCTAATGCCCTTGAGAACAGCCAGGTTGGAATGGAATGAACAGGAGCCTGGCAGGGTAAGAGAAATGGAAAAGGAACACAGGCCTGAATAATCCATCAGCTGGCTAATCCATCTCTGAATAATTCATAAACTGACTAATCCAACCCTATCATCCTGCCTATACATCTAGGAAAACAAAAAGGAGCCTTCAGGCAGCTAGCCTTTTAGCTTCTTCCAATGAGCTCCAATATCTCGGGGCAAAGCCAAGAATTGTTCCTGCCACCACCACATCCACGGGGCTTGCAAGGGACAGCTATTCAGTTATATGTTCTCTGTGGTTTTACTAGCACCACAGTAAAATACTTCAGGCAGAGAAAACAAAACATCAAAGAATTCAAAGGAAATGAGATAATCAGAATCAAGTCTCCAGCGTTCCCAGGAAGAGCATCTTAATGGTTAAGTAAAAACGACACAAAAACAGCACGCTTGAAAATCTGATTCTACACCTCTCTTCCTTCTTAAGGACAAAAGTACACAGTTCTCCATCCCCTTTATGAACTCACTTGATAAAGATCCCAGATCATTCAAAAGGGAAGGCAGACTGTACCTCTTTATTAACCTGGCATGGAGGAATGGCTAAATACCAGTGTTATCCATTATCAATACACTGCCAGTCTTTGACATAGGGAGTCCGTGCTTTAGGGGAGAAATTGTTTAATCCACAGAATATTCCCCAGCAGCTATTATGGGACAGCTGTAATATAGAGAGATTTTTTTTTTTAAGTTGATGAAATTGGAAATCAGGTAGCCAATATCTACATCTGAACTTTGTTGAGGAAGATTGCTGTCATTACACATCACTATTTGTTGAGTTATAAAAATCCAGAGATGTTTTCCCCACTTGAGTGAAAAGGAAAACTACACTGGAATGAAAGCAGATAACTGCCATTAGCTAGCTTGGCAGTGGTAGAGTCTTTCATTCTCCACACCTTCTATCTTTTGCTGAGTTCACCTCTATGCTGGTGCTGTTCTGCGCATAGGGACTCATAGGAGAAACAGGCAAAGCTTCTGTCCACGAGAGTTCACAGATTCTGCTACAGAATCATTCATCTAGAAATCTTGAATTAATCATACTGGATACTAACTAACATTCTGGATTTGCCTTAATGTAACCACATATAATTCCATATACTGTTGCAGCCAGAGGAAACCTTAGGGACTGCCAGGAAAGGAGAAGAGATAACAGAAAGTTCCAAAGGCTCATCAACCAATTTGTTCATCTCTGAATAATTAAGAAACTGGCTACTCCAATGTAGCACCTCCAAACTAGAACCTGGCACACAGTAGAGATGTTCAATAACATTCGTTAAATGGATAAATGAACACTCTATACATACAAATATATAAAAAGGCAAATCCATTTCTGAGAGGTGAGAAATCAGACGCAGATATGAAGTGTCCCAATCTCTAGTTCATTACTTTGCCATGCAACATGCCATACAAACGAAAATAAAATCTTTTATGATTGATCTAGACCTTCTTTGTCATTCACACTTTAAGGTTCTTGTTATCATGCTTTGACCTGCTTCATAAATTTTAATAGAGTATTTTTTAAAGTAAATATTTTGTTGACTTACAGCATGCAGACAGAAAAGTGCACGAACTATAAGGGTGCAGCTCAAAGTGTTTTTACCATGTAATCATACCTGGTTAACCACCATCAAGATTAAGAAATAGAGATTACTAGCACTCAGATGCCTCCCTATGCCTCTACCTTTACCGACCGCCACACCATGCACACACAAAGTGCTATTCTGACTTTTATCATGGTAGATTACTTTGGCCTGTTTTTAAATTTTTATTTAGGTAAATTATTAACTGTGCTTTCTTGCATTTGGTTTCTTTTACTTCAATTTCTATTTATGAGATTCATTCCTATGACTGCGTATATTTGTTACTGTAGAATATTCCATCATATGCGTACACACACTTTCACATGCATGCATACATCACAATTTATTCATTCATTGTACCATTGAGGGACATTGGAGTTTGCTGCTATAAATATTCTAGTTCATATCTCTAGGCGCAGACATGTACCCATTTTTCCTTGATATATATACTGGGAAGTAAAAATGTTGGCCACAAGTGAATGTTAAACTTGATTAAAAATTGCCAGTTTTCCAAAGTGGTTTCAGTAATTTACATATCCATTAGCAGTGAATGAGAGTTCCAATTGTCCTTGCGAATATTTTCATTGTCAGTTCTTGTTTTGTTTTGTTTTGTTTTTATCCATGTGGATGGATATGTGGTATCTCACTGGTTTTAATTTGCTTTACCTGATGACAAATTAATGTTGAGCACCCGACCATTTAGATAATTTTTTATTAAGTATGTTCAAATCTTTTGTCATTTTAAAATTAGGTTATGCTACCTTTTTATTGATATATAGGATTTTAAATATACTTGGGTATGATTCTTTGCCTTATTTTGCATTGCAAATTTGCATTACCTTTGACCTTCGTAGTATGTCTTCTAATGAGCAGAAATTCTTCATTTAAAGAAGTCTAGTGTATCAGTCTTTTTCTTTATGGTTAGTTCTCTTTGCAACCTGTTTAAGAGAGCTTTGTCTACCCTAATTTCATGAACATACTGTCCTACATTATCTTCTAGAACTGTGTCATTCACTATTGTTGCCAGTAGCCACATGGGACTATTTAAATTTAGGTTAATAAAAATTAAATACAACTTAAATCTAACTTTTTCAGTTGCACAAGATATATTTCAAGTGGTCCATAGCAGTATGTGGCCAGTGGCTGATGACAGTGATGTTTCCACCATTTCAACTAAATCCAGTGGACAACACTGGTTCTAGAAGCTTTCTTGTTTTAACTATCACATTGGTATCCACAATCCACCTGCATCTAATGTTTTGTATGATGTGAAGTAGGGCCATTAAGTCTTTTGTTGGGCCCATCTATAAGATATTTGACAATCAAGAACATTTGCATGAGACTCCACTGGAGCAAAAAATAAACAAACTTTCATTGTGTTATACCAATGAAATTTTGGTGTCTTTTTTTAGCAGCTAGTGTTGTATATCATAATGAATAAAGTCTATAATGTCACTATTCTATCTGTTCTGGCTTTTCTTAACCTTCAGTTTCAATGCACGCTTTCTTTTGGGCTAGGACTTCTAATTCCTATCCTACTTGTCCTTCCTTTTCAGCAATTCAATTTAGATTGCCTTTGGAACCCCATTTGCAGGCTTCCTTCCCATGTCTGAAGCTTTGAAAATTGCTGCACTTATATTCACACATATAGGATAGGCTATACTTTACTGAGAATATGCTATGTGCAGACTACAGTCAGTCCTCCATATCCATGGATTCTGAATCTGTAGATTCAACCAACTACAAATCAAAAATATTGGGGAAAAAAAAGCATCTCTACTGAACATGCTGGACATGTACAGACTTCTTTTTTCTTTTTGTTATTTCCTTAACAGTACAACAACTATTTGCATAGCATTTACATTGCATTAGTTACAATAAGTAATCTAGAGATTATTTAAAATATACAGGAGGACACATACAGGTTACATAATATTATGCCATTTAATATAAGAGACTTGAGCATCTGTGGATTTTGGTATTGGAGCAAATCTTGGAACCAATCCCCTGAGGACACTCGATGACAACTGTTCTCTTAACAAATGTCTAACTCTCTGTCACCAGATTTTACAAGAATATTATCTCATACTCCCCTAATCTGATGGGTTCCACAAAATATGGCCCAATAATTGTAACATGTTCATGCTTTCTACAGAGGTTACACGTTTAAAAAGGACAATTCCAAGACATGTCTTTCACAGATACCTCTTTAATTATAACCTGCCATGAACTAAAGAGACACTATCCAGAATTTATAAATGTGGGACTGTATAGAGTGAGAAGTCCTATTTCTCTGTAAGTGGAGCCAGGTCAAATACATCAAGTAATTGGAGACTGGCCATCACAGCCTATACTAGAGTAGAGTCCTAGGGGCTCTTTGAGATTGGATTATTACATGAAGTTGACACCAGCAGTTGGATCATAAAGGTGAGATAAAGAAGTGCCATTGATCAAACATGGAAACCTAAATCTGTATTTGTGTGTCTTGGGTCAACTTTCCCTAAGCGGACCTTGAGATGAGGATCTGCATACAAGGAATTTATTAAGAAAATGCTCCGGGGAAGCGTAAGAAAGAAGCAGCAGCCAATCAAAGTGACAGTTTCAAGAAGAGTACCATCTTTAGTCTCATCTCACAGGGCAGTTCTAGAGTATAAATTACCCAGTTCATGGCAAGCAAACTGGGCTTTTATGTTCCTATCCTGGTTGATCATTGTTGGTGCAGAAGGAGCAACCAAACGCCAGTACAAGACAAGCTCCTACATGCACAGCCGGCAGTCTGTTCATGTCGGCAAAATGGCTACAGTAACCTGCAGACAAGCCTCCAATGTGAGTCACTCCGAGGTACAGGTTGTTAGAGGCAAAACACACACAGAAGCTGAGGAAGGGGCATCTAGAAATCTGGAAAATATCCGTGGGCTCTGAGAAGAGTAATTTAGTGTCTGCATATCAGCTTCAAGGGGGAAGGTTAATGGTAGGAGACAAAGTCAGAGGTCACGGTGCAGGTGAATTCAGAAATAGCCCATGATCAGGCCAGATAGTCCAGCCTTCCTTTTTACTGGTTGAGCCTGCTGAGCATGGTTGAGTTTGTCTAAGCCACAGGTACAAAACCAGAACAAACTAATTAGGTGGCTTGATCTGATTGACTTTTTTACATAAATTCCCAAGTAATTTTTCTTCTGCATGAGAGTTCTACAATTCAATAACTGCATCATTCATACTTTCATTCTCAAATATTGTCGAATTTTACCATATGTTAGACACTGCCTGAGGAATAAAATGAACAGGCCCAACATGGCTCCTGCCACATGAAGCTTATAATCTAATAGGAAGAAGCTAAAGTGCAGTGAGGTAAAGGAACTTGTCCTACGTGAGAAAGCTAGGAAGAGGCAGACCCATCATCTCAACCCATATCTCCAGACCCTGTACCTGGTTCTCTACATCCAGTTGCCTCCATGAAAGAAGTAAACAATCAAGTCACTCATGGCAATATGTACGGAATAACTACAGTTTCCTTCCTCCCAAAAAAGCCTCTTGTGATGGGGGTAGGGGAAGGAGAAAGATCAAATGAGTTTTACTATCTTATTAACAATTTTGAGAGAGGTGTTGATTTTCATTAAAAAGACAATTACAAGGCCGGGCGCGGTGGCTCAAATCCCAGCACTTTGGGAGGCCGAGACGGGCGGATCACGAGGTCGGGAGATCGAGACCATCCTGGTTAACACGGTGAAACCCCGTCTCTACTAAAAAATACAAAAAACTAGCCGGGCGAGGTGGCGGGCGCCTGTAGTCCCAGCTACTCGGGAGGCTGAGGCAGGAGAATGGCGTGAACCCGGGAGGCGGAGCTTGCAGTGAGCTGAGATCCGGCCACTGCACTCCAGCCTGGGTGACAGAGCAAGACTCCGTCTCAAAAAAAAAAAAAAAAAAAAAAAAGACAATTACAAAACTGTGCAAAAATTAAAAATCAAATTCAATTTTTGTGTAGAGAGCACAGAGCTTAAAAAAAAAAAAACTATCCTTTCTCTTTTATAAACACCTTTCCCAAGTTGTGAAAAGACTCGGTGATAGGTATATAATTTTACTGATCCTTTAGAAGCAGCTGAAATGTGGAAAAACCAGAGAGCTGGCTTAGATTAGATCCCCTGCCTTAGCTTCAGCTGCCTAAATGTGGTCATTTCAAGACAGATTCCCAAAGTTAATTATGTTTTCCTGTAAAATGTAGCATTAATTGTAAGTGTAGAGTATTAAAATGGAATGTATAATACACTATTCAGATGGTTTGTTGTATTTTTTTTCCCAAATAAGTGTACCGCACATGATGTGCCTGTAATGGTATTAATTATTTATCACTCTATGTGGAGAAAATATCAATTATAATAAAGTGTAAAAGGGTTATTAGCTTTTCTGAACAATAAATAAAGTGGAAGTTGTGAGATCAATATGATGAATATATTAAGTTAAAATTCTCTTTTGCCATCACTGTTGATAGGATTTTATGTACCAGTCTCATGAAAGTGTTATAAACATTTAAAAATGAAATATTTTAAATAAAAATAAAATCTATTAAGGAAGGTAATTTTAAATATTTAATGATATAATTAAGTCTTATTAATGTAACATTCTTTATTTTTCAGATTAAAAATTCACAGGATTGTCATCCCTTTCATCTTAATCAGATACCGTGTTTGTGGTAATTATTTGTTATGTATTTTCATTAACATTTGATGAATATTAACTATTTGAAATAGAACAGTTTTTTTTCCTTGTCTGTGATTACTAATATGGGCTACTTCACAGCTACCAGATGGAGAGCCAGAAACAACATAGAGAGATATTACCCCCACTCTACTATTTCAAGGGCAGAGAACAATCCAAGGTTCTTCAAGTTTAACCTCATACTTCCAACTGTGAAGAACCCATGGCTTTGTCATGCCTGAAAAGGCCCATCTCAGCATCCTATGGGAAGCACAGGGTTTAGAGTGATTTAAAACTGGATTCAACTCACTTCTTGTACTTTTCTCTTTAGTTTTGGAAAATTTGCTAGACCTCCTGAGCCTCTGTTTTTTAATCTATGAAGTGGGAATCACAAGAAATTGTTTGCAGAGTAGCCACATAAGTTAGAGAAAATATATAAAGCATGGCTCAAAATAAATCCTCAATAAGGAAAAAAACTTAGTATACATCCTCAAGTATTTTAAATGATGGTGTGAAAAGCAATAGAGTAGTTTCTGATTCACATTAGCTGGAGAAATAACAAAGGACAGTAATACTGTATATCCAATAACACAGTTCGTTTCAAAGATCATGCATTAAAAATTAGTGAGAACTGTTATGCTTCAAGGGACACCATTAGGAAAATTAAAAGGCAAGCCACAGGATGAAAGAAATATTTTCAAATTATATCTCTGATAAAATACTTGTATTCAGAATATGTAAAGAACTCTTACAACTCAATAAGAAGACAAAACTCAGATTTTAAAAATGGGCAAATTATTTGAATACAGGTTTCCACCAAGAAAATATACAAATGGCCAATACGCATGTAAAAACATGCACAACATAATTAGTCATTAGGCAAATGCTAATTAAAAGCATAATGAATTATTTACATTCCCACTACTCATCAACTAAAATAGTATAATCAAAAAAAAAAAAAAAAACAATGCTAGGTACTGATGGGGATGTGGAGAAATTGGAAACCTCAGATATTGATAGAGGAAATGTAAAATGGAAAACAATTTGGCAGTTTATTACAAGGTTAAGCATAAACTAACCATATGACACAGCAATTCCACTCTGAGGATTCTACTCAAGAGAAAGCTGTTTACCTGTCCTTTACAATGCCAGCACCTGTCATCCTACCATTAATGTTTTTCACATCTATTCACTCCTAGTTTCCTGTAGCCCCTGAGAAAGAAGTTAAAGGAAATGGGTGAAGGTACATGCTAATCACAAATAAGAAGGCTTCCATGAAAAGCTAAGACTTACAGTTTCAGCCATCAGCAAATTTATTTCCAATTTTTTCTCTTTTCATATGTCAAATATATTTAAGGATTAAATATCAAAAATTTTCTTTTTGACATCTAGGATGTACCGTCAATGTCTCATATCTAAGAGAGTACACAGTGAACTGACTCAACAACATTTATAGAACACCATGACACTATACAGAAACCAATTAAGCATGGACCATACCCTTCAGGATAGCCGAAAGTCATGGACTGACACTCGAGCTAGCTGCGTGTTTAACTTTTGGCAAACTTGACATTTAAACCACAATGGTTTAGTGCCATAAACTTTCCTAGGTACCTTAACTTTCATAATTTCACACTAAGAAAAATTGTATAGGTAAAGCTATTTAGTTGCCTTGCACTTTAGTTTACTTGTAGGAAAAACACATGCCAGAAACTTCAGTGTTCAACCAAGTGGCCTTGATTGTTTGAGGTTTGCCATCAGAACTTGTCTAAGTTCCATTAATGAGTTAATGTGTGTAAGAAAAATGTGCACGCATGTATACAAATGCAATCTTCTTTTTGAGGGGAGAGGAAAGATAGGTGTAGTCTTGACATCAACACCCTTGCACTACATTTATCACAGCTTTCCAAGAAATTTTGCACTGAATGAAATTTACAGCAGAGCCCTAAAATGAAAACTTGGTTCAGGGGATTTATGAGAGAATGAGAGAATGACAGAGTAGCTAATACTTCCTGATACCAATAGAGATGGTGTACCGAGGGAGTACAGAAGGTGATAAATGCTATCTAGATAAAAAAGAAAGAAATGTTAAGATTGCCTGTATCATCTTTGAAATGTTGCAATGGTATAATTCTCTATGTGTAATTAGAATTCTACTAATAATTCTACTAATAGCCTCTGTATCACAAGATACTTCTACCCCCTGTGATGCTGTAAAAGACCTCATGGGAGGAGAGCATAACGATATGGTGAGGGAGAGAAAGAATAGCAATCGACTGTAAAAGTAGACAAACAAACTACATCCAACCAATACTGTTTACACAAAACACAGTGGCATTGGGTCGTTTATTTTGAAGACTTGGTTTTGTCTCCTTTTTAATTATGAAGGATAAAATAAAATTGAGTGACTGAGAGGAATAAATAGATAATGAAGTATCAAGGGTTTTTATATAGAAGCTCCTTATTTAAATGACTGTCTCCTTCAACTGTTTAATCTAATTTCTGCAAGGCAGGTTTTCACTTGTTCGGCTCATATAAATGCACAGGTATTACAGGTATTATTAAGACACTGTGTAGTTCACACCCAGAGCTTGAAGAACTACTTTAACCCCTTAAATGCTCAATGAAGCAACTAATTCACTACTGGTCTTCTACTCTTTCTGTTCCCTCCCCTCCATGAATGCTTACAATAGCAACTGACTTCTAGAACGTGTTTTAACACTGTATATATTCAGACTTACGTGTAACATCCACCATGTACTATAAAATTCCAGTCAATAACATACCTTTATTTATCACCTCTATCCAGTGTCTTCATCTAGGTATTAGGAAATATGTGAAAGTTAATTCAAAGTGTATCCTCAGGATGCTTGGAGCCATAGATCTATAACGAGAAAACTTAATCTCACACACTTCCTTAGTAGCTCAAGTTACCATACAACTTAATGTACCAGGACATTTCTGAGAATAAAAGGAGGCACTATTAATCATACAAGGACAACAAGCATAAACTAGGAATGTCCTAGTCAAACCTGGGTAAATGATCATCCTAGTTATGGGTGTACAAACCATAAAAGCTATAAAGGTTTAGAGAACAGAAACTTTCCCATTGTCTAATAGGAAGCCCCATTTCCAATCTTGATGTCTTTTTTATATATGATTGCTGAAACAAAAGGTATTCAGATGGAGTCCTCTGTTCAATGCACACGGATTGCAAGTGTGGTTACACTTTTTGTACAGGACCATAGTGTGAGGACCAGGTACACAGGTGTAGTCTGGAGCTCAGACAATTTTTACTGTCTTCCACGAGTACTCTGTTTTTCCTCATCTCATGTTACTCCTATTCCAGCCATGTCTATCCTCGACGTTTTCCTCAAGGCCCAAATCAGATACTTCCTCTTATACAAGCATCTACGTGTTAGGTAGAATCACCCTCCCCACACACACTGCTGGATCTGTTTCTTCACTTGTTGGTTTCATCCATTTCCATCTTTGAGTACATATGGACATATCACTCATCCTAAACTTCTGGTTTGATGATATAGTAGCCAACCTCCAGGATGTCTCCAGTGATTCTCACCTTCTGATATGAATAACTTTAATGTAGTTTTCTCCTTCCCCTACCCTACCAGATACACAATAATAGGGCTGATGTGTATAACTAATGAAGTTTTGTCAAAATGACAGTGTGATTTTTTTTTTTTTTTGAGACAGAGTCTCACTCTGTCGCCCAGGCTGGAGTGCAGTGGCATAATCTCAGCTCACTGCAACCTCCACCTCCCAGGCTCAAGCAATTCTCCTGCCTCAGCCTCCGGAGTGGCTGAGACTACAGGCACATGCCACCACGCCTGGCTGATTTATTGTATTTTTAGTAGAGACTGGCTTTCACCATGTTGGCCAGGCTTGTCTAGAATTCCTGACCTCAGGTGATCTGGCTGCCTTGGCCTCCCAAAGTGCTGGATTACAAGTGTGAGCCACCACGCCCAACCCAGAGTATGATTTCTGATGCTACTTCATAAAGGACATTGAGGCTCCCTTCCTGCTCTCTGTTGGCTCTGGGAGAAGCCAGTTTCCATATCATGAGGACAATTAAGCACCCCTGTTCAGAGATCATGTGGCTTCGTGATGAGGCTTCCAGCCAATAAACAGCACTAATTTCTCAGGAGTATCGTGAACCACCTTAGAAGTGGGTCTTCTAGCCTCGGTTGAGCTTACAGATGACTGCAGAAAGTCTGACTGAAAACTCATGAGACCCTGAGCCAGAAGTACCAACAGCAATGTGGATCCTGAATTTCTGACCCACTGACCCATAGAAACTGTGAGATAATAAATGCATACTTGAGCCACTGAGTTTTGGGGTAACTAATTATGCAGCAATAGATAATATGATAAAAGCCAAAATGTTTAATTTTCCCAGTACTTAGTATGGTCTCCAGCACAGAACAAGGACACTATAAATATTTCTTGGATTGAAATGAGTTAAATTGAATTATGCTGTAAGACTGAGCACTGAGTTTACACATGATCATGCCTCTGAGGAAAGTAGGTACATTTCTGACCTGATGGGCAAGCTTTCAGGAACAATTCGCTCATGTAGGAATAGGTAAGAGTAATTAATAATATCTAAGATTTTTTGAACAGTTGTACAAAGCATTATGCTTCCAATGTATTAATCTCACTTTATCTGCATGAAATTCCTTTGAGTTAGATATTATTGTTTTTATGTGATAGACAAGGCATTGAGACAAAATAAGTTAGGTGCCTTGCCGTGACCACCTAGCCTAGCAAATAGTGGGACTAAGAGTTGAACAAATTGATTCAAAAGATTATCCTCTTTACCATTACATAATCTTGCCTATCAAAAAAAAGTCAGATGTTCAGAGTGTCCTTAGTGACAATCTCAGAATAGTCTCCTTTTTTTTATTTCAATAGTTTTTAGGGAACAGGTGGTGTTTAGTCATGTGAATAAGCTCTTTATGGTGATTTCTGAGATTTTGGTGCACTCATCACCCAACCAGTGTACACTGCACCCGATGTAATCTTTCATTCCTCCCCTCCCGCCCTTCCCCCTGGGTCCCAAAAGTCCATTGTGTTATTCTTATGCCTTTGCATCCTCATAGCTTTGCTCTCACTTATGAGTGAGAACATACAATGTTTGGTTTTCCATTCCTGAGTTACTTCACTTAGAATAATGATCTCCAACTCAATCCAGGTTGCTGCCAATGCCATTATTTCATTCCTATGCTGAGTAGTATTCTATGGTATATATAGATCACATGTTCTTTGTCCACTCATTGATTGATGGGCATTTGGGCTGATTCCATATTTTTGCATGAATTATGCTGCTATAAACATGCATGTGCAAGTGTCTTTTTCATATAATGACTTATTTTTCTCTGTGTAGATACCCAGTAGTAGGATTGCTGGATCAAATGGTGGTTCTATTTTTAGCTCTTTAAGGAATCTCCACACTGTTTTCCATAGTGGTTTTACTAGTTTACATTCCCACCAGCAGTGTAAAAGTATTCCCTTTTCACCACGCCAACATCCTTTTTTTATTACTATTTTTTAAAATTATGGCCATACTTGCAGGAGTAATGTGGTATCACATTATGATTTTGATTTGCATTTCCTTAACAATTAGTGATGTTGAGCATTTTTTCATATGTTTGACCATCTGTATATCTTCTTTTAAGAACTGTCCGTTCATGTCCTTAGCCCACTTTTTGATGGAATTCTTTGATTTTCTCTTCCTGATTTGTTTGAGTTACTTGTAGATTCTGCATATTAGTCCTTTGTTGGATCCACAGTTTCTGAAAACTTTCTCCCACCCTGTGGGTTGTCTGTTTACTCTTCTGATGATTTGTTTTGTTATACAGAAGCTTTTTAGTTTAATTAAATCCCTTCTATTTATCTTTGCTTTTGTTGCACTTGTTTTTGGGTTCTTGGTCATGAACGTTTTGCCTAAGCCATTGTCTAGCAGAGTTTTTCCAATGTTATCTTCTAGAATTGTTACTGTTTCAGGTACTAGATTTAAGTCCTTGATCCATCTTGAGCTGATTTTTGTATAAGGTGAGAGTTGTTTCATTCTTCTACATGTGGCTCACCAACTATCCCAGCACCATTTGTTGAATAGGGTGTCCTTTCCCCACTTTTATGTTTTTGTTTGCTTTGTCAAAGATTGGTTGGCTGTAAGTATTTGGCTTTATTTCTGGTTTCTCTATTCTTTTCCATTGGTCTATGTGCCTATTTTTACACTGGTGCCATGCTGTTTTGGTGACTATCACCTTGTAGTATAGTTTGAAGTTAGGTAGTGTGATGCCTCCAGATTTGTTCTTTTCACTTAGTCTTGCTTTGGCTATGTGGGCTCTTTTTTGGTTTCACATGATTTTGGATTATTTTTTCTAGTTCTGTGGAGAATTATGATGGTATTTTAATGGGAATTGCATTGAATTTGTAGATATTTTTGGAAGTAGGGTCATTTTCTCAATATTGATTCTACCCATTCATAAACACGGGATGTGTTTCCATTTGTTTGTGTCGCCTATGATTTCTTTCAGCAGTGTTTTGTAGTTTTTCTTGTAGAGGTCTTTCATTTTCTTGGTTAGGTGTATTCCTAAGTATTTTATTTATTTATTTATTTTTTTCTGAAGCTATTGTAAAAGAGATTGAGTTCTTGATTTCATTCTCAGCTTAGCTATTGTTGGTATATAGCGGTGTTACCAGTCTGTGTACATTGATTTCGTATCCAGAAACTTTACTGATTTTATTTATCAAATCTAGGAGCTTTTCAGATTAGTCTTTAGGGTTTTCTAGATATACGTTCTTATCATCAGTGAACAGCAACAGTTTAACTTCCTCTTTACCAATTAGAATGCCCTTTATTTCTTTCTCTTGTCTGATTGCTAGGGCTAGGACTTTTAGTACTATGTTGAATAGAAGTGGTGAAAGTGGGCATCCTTACAAGTTCCAGTTCTCAGGTAGAATACTTTCAACTTTTCCCCACTTCACACAATGTTGGCTGTTTATTTGTCATAGATGGCTTTTATTACCTTAAGGTATGTCCCTTCTATGTGATTTTGCTGAGGGTTTTAATCATAAAAGGATGCTAGACGATGTCAAATGCTTTTTCTGTGTCTAATGAGATGATCATGTGATTTTTGTTTTGAATTCTGTTTATGTGGTGTATCACATTTATTAACTCACATATGTTAAACCATCCCTGTGTCCATGGGATGAAACCCACTTGATCATGGTGGATTATCTTTTTGATATGCTGTTGGATTCAGTTCACTATATTTTGTTGAGGATTTTTGCATCTATGTCCATCAGGGATTATTAGTTTGTAGTTTTCTTTCTCGGAATAGTCTTTCTTAACTTTTTGAGAGTTGTCGATAATCCAAACTCTAGACAAGGTGTTCTCAAATGTGGCACTGCAGCATCAGCATTATCTAGTTCTTAGAGGTGCACTCAAGCCCATCCGTGACCTACTGAATCAGACTGACTGAGGAGACCCAGCAATCTGTGATTTAGCCAGATCTCCATGTGACTCATACAGGCTCAAGTTTGAGAATCACTGGTCTAGACTGCCTACATTTCAAGGGCGGTTTGACCAGAATAGATAGGGAACAGATATACAGCCACTGAGCCTGATTCTAAATTCCAACGTTGGCCCTTCCCCAGCTAGATACCGCCTCCCTAAGTCAGTCATTTAACCCTTAACAAGCTGAGTAACTGAGCTGCTAAACACGTGGGCAACTCCCGAAAGTTGGCAGGATACCACTGAGAAAGATATGCAAATAGGGGGTTTATGCAGGCTTTGATAACACTTTCAATATTCCTTCTTGAATTAGCAAAGTCTTTGAGTAGGTAAGGGACTGTACCTAGCCCTGGGAATTCCCCAGTGAGCGATAGGATCCTTGGAAAATCCAAATCTTAGTCTGATGGAGTTGCTGAAGAGTTTATTCTCAAAGGTTTAGTCCAAAGAACACTCAGCCTACAAACACAGACATGCATGCATGTGCATGTGTGCATACAGACACCCCACTAAAATCCAACCCTTTTGTTATAGAAATTCTAACACACCTCTGACTTCACAGGGAAATTGCTCTTTTTATTTGAATAATAATAGTAATTAATATAATAATAACAAGTATACTTAACTTAATGGATTGTCACCTGAAACTCTTGGTTTGAATTATGTTTGTAACATGGAAAATTATTACTTTTGAATGCTTAATAAAGTCATGGTGAAATTAGGTAAGCTTTCTGTCTCTTTCCACACCTTCACATAGCTATGGTTTTGTGTTTTTCTTCTCAGGTTATCATGAATAGCACACTCACCTGCCTTATTTTTTAATGTGCAAAAGAATAAAAATGGGAAACATTTCCATATGAATTTAAAGGCTAGAAATTATCAACACAAATTTCAGAAAATACAAGGTTTTGCCTACACTGTACACACATTATTCTTTTGTTACTATTTGAATACTTAAAAGTACAGTATAAGCCTTAAATATTTAAGCATTATGACAATATTTCAGTAACAAACACACCATCATGCTCCACTAAGAAACTTCAGCGAAAAGCCCAGTGTTATTTGTTTTGCTTTTATTTATACTTAGCAAAATCAGAACAGATGAAACTCAAGTCACATTGGAAATCTGGTGACAATTCATTAAGAAATGTCATCTTACCTAGAAAAGAGAATGAAGCTACTTCTAAGGCTGACTCTTAAGAGTCACTGGAGTTGGCATTGTAAAAGTGCACTAAGAAATGTACTTTAACTGGGTGCGTCTAGGCCTTTAAGGACCATAGGAATTGCCTGAGAGATCTTGTTAAAATGCAGATCTTCATTCAGTAGATTTGGGGCAGGGCCTGAGATTTTGCACTGCTAACCAGCTCCCAGATGATGCTGATGATCCTGGGCCCTGGACCACACTTTGAGTAGCAGGACTCAATTCTGGCTCTCCAACGGCAGACATTTCCCCAGAACAAACCTGACAATGAGAAGGACCACTGCCAAAATTATATCCTGATTGTTGAAAGCCAAAGTAAAAAGATCATTCCATTGTATTAATCATTATAATTTAAAAAGTTGATATAATGTCTTCCTTTCCTGAGGTAAGATCCCCAGGCAGTGCACCTGAGTTTATTTTCTGTGTAATCGTGGGTAAGATTCTCAGCTCTTGGAGCCTCAACCATTTAACTAATATTTAGTGGAATCCTCCCAGGTCTCAAGCACTGCACTATACCCTAGAGATAAAATGGTGGACTCAAAATCTGGAGAAGACACACATGGAAACGGGTGATTTCACAGATTCTGATAAGGACTATAAGAGTAATAGGGCCAGGTGCATTGGTTCACGACTGTAATCCCAGCACTTTGGGAGACCCAGGCGGGTGGATCACCTGAGGTGAGGAGTTTGAGACCAGCCTGGCCAACATGGTGAAACCCCATCTCTACTAAAAATACAAAAATTAGCCAGGCATGGTGGTGCATACCTGTAATCCCAGTTATTCTGGAGGCTGAGGCAGGAGAATCGCTTGAACCCAGGAGGGGGAGGTTGAGGTGCACTGAGATTATACCACTGAACTCCAGCCTGGGTGACACAGCAAGACTCCTTCTGAAAAATAAAAAATAAAAAAGAGGAATAGGCCCAGGAGATCACGGGATCCCAGAAGGAACTGCCAAACAAACTGACACCCGTATGACAGATATGAATTAGCCAAATGAAGGGAAACGTTCCTGGTATGGCTACTGTTTCAACAGTGGCCCACAATACAGGATGAATCTCTGTGTCCATAGCCTTTTGCAATGTGATGTTCTGATCTTCCTGGCATGAGATACATCTACTTCTCCTTTGACTCTCAGCTGCCTTTGTGACTTGCTGTGATGAATAGGAAGTAGAAGTGATGCCTGGAAATTCTAGAGCCTAGGCCTTAAACGCCTTGTAGCCTCCATTCCCACCTTCTTAGAATATAATTGTCATGTAAAGAAGCTTGAGCTTGATGCTTGAATGATGAGAAACCATGTGGAGAGAGATGTCCCAGCTTTCTAGCCATCTTTGCCAAGAGCCCAGATGTGGGTGAGGCCATATTAAAACCTCCATCTCCCGCTGGTCCACCAGACAAGTGCATCTGTGTGAGTGTTCCCAGGCAAGAGAGGCCCTGCCCCTAACTTCTTCTTTCCCCATTCTTCATGTCCCTTACTAACTGTGTCTGCCACCCTAGCTTATCCAGATTTTGCTGGAGAGGGTAACATCTCTGGCAAGGAAGAGATGATGTTTGCAATAGCAAGAAAAAGGTGAAAGTGTCAAAGCAGTAGATTTTGAACGTTCCACCAGGGTACCTGCCACTGGCATATTTTTTTTCTTTTCATTTCTCATGAGATGAGTTTTCTGGAAGAAAAGACTATGACCTGAAAGATCTCTTAAATCTTTATCCTCCATGATATATCCCTGGTTTGTCAATTAATAAATTTACCACTGAGGTCAGTGACTGTGTTCTGGAGGATTTAAACTACCTCTTTGGAATGGAAAAATGTTTCCAGTTCTCCATGAATGCCTGGAGAGGTGTTGTAGAGTTGAAGACAGTGTAACGGAGCTCTGCAAAGTTTAGGAGTTGCTTTTCTGAGAAACTTTGCAAAAATATAAACGTTATTTTAAAATGTCTTCAAGAGTTGAGGAAGGTATGAAGATCAGTGGAACCAAAAGCTAGGTTATCTTATCCCATCCTTGACTTAGGAGACAATTTAGCCCCTATCCCATAAGATACAATGTAAGACACATACTGTTGGCTTTTGCTGATCAGCATAATCCCATCACTGTCTATTAGAACAATCTGACTCTCTCTGGAAACTATTTTTACCAGGGCACAAATACCTCAAGCCTCATGCCCAACCCTCAGAGCAACTTTCCTTGTCCCAGCACAACTGCTAACCTGGAAAATGTCACCAAAAGAAAGTGCCCTCCCAGCAGGTTATCTGTATTCTCCTGAGGTTGCATAAAATGCAGCTGATGGGTTTAACTAAAATTACCTCAGAGAAAAATCTCAATTTCCCTGCCAACAAGAAACATTATGTGAGACCAGTGGTATTAGACTTTGAAATTCAAGAGGAGAATCCTTTGCAGTCTGGAACATTCTATATAGATAAGCTTCCTCTTTGGGGGAAATGCTTGGCCTGGAGCCTCCTGGGGGATTGACAGGTCTACTCCGTGTCACATTTATAAGTAAGAGCTATATGGTCAAAAGGAAAACAGGGAGAGACTTATGAGAGAAAATTATGTAACAAAAAAATAGTTTCAAAGGTTTTGTGGAGGAAGGCGTGGTTTGGGTGATGGAGAAGAGTAAAGTGTATGTTAGAGAGTATAGTTTTTTATAGGCTGAATTTATGTACACCGGTATTAAGTTTCTTTCTAATGAGCTAAAAGGACCTTCCACTTTTTCCTGAGTAGATTTCTATTCAAGTCCATGCTTGGTAAGAAAGTGCTAACCTCATAGTCCTGACATACTGATATGTTGCATGACTGTGAGGTATGTCTCAAGTAATTTTCTACTGATGCTAAAGTATGAAAATGTGAGGTTGGGTGATTTTTAATATATATATATTAAACAGATTTAACGTAATTCTATGAATTAAGCCCAAGTAGAATTATAGGTAAGGATTGGGATTAAAGACAGTATAGAACACAAAGAAGGGAGTATATCACTATTCCTGAGCCACACATCGTGTATATCACGTAAGGAAAAGATTAGAAACTTTTGGTCTAGTTCTAATATATGCCACCTACCTTTTCCCAGATCCCCAACCTTAAGTGCAAATCAATTGATTCTCTTCCTACTATAGGAGCACATTGATCCACACTTCCAACGGTCCCTAGAGATCAGTGTGTCACATGCCACTACAATAATTAGTACCAACAACTGAGAGTAAAGCAGTGAAAAACTTTAATAATAACAGTAACTAATACGTAAACCACACAAATCTCAAAATTGGCTTTTCATTCACACAACTGTCCAAGGCTGGTGTTCAGCTGGTCTTCTACTCCGATTCAGGGCTCCAAGCTCCTTTCCTCTTGAGGGTTACACTGTCTTCAATACAAGGGCCTACAGAAGGAAAAAGAGAAAGTGAAGAAGGCACACCCATCCTTAACTATATCATTGACACACATAATTTCCATTGCCATTCTACTCAGAAGAATTAGTCACACAGTCACATCTAAATACACAGCAAGCTGGGAAATAGAGACCCTGGCCAGGAAGCCAGCAGAAACAACTCTATACTACAGATGAGAAACATAAATATTTGTGAGCCCTACTCCATCTCTACTACATGGGAAGGGAAGTCACCAGGCAATATTTTTTCCAGCTCTCCTGAAAGTAACAGAACCATGGTAAGATTTAAGCCAATTAGATGAACTCAACCAGTATTTTGAATCTGGACCTGGCGGATTAAGGAAGAAGGAAGGAGGGGGAATTATTTCCGCCTACAGTGAAAGTGGCATCAACATACATAATGCCAATGTCTGCAGCCAGGGTCTATTGCTGATGTTATCAAAAGCAGGTGCTGTGGCAATACACACCTAGATGTGTTCTCATGATGCTGCGTCAAGGGAATTATTTGGGCAATCCTTCTGATTCCAGATGCCCTTAGAATCCACTTGTTTATAAAGCTTAGTTTTCCACCCTTCCCGGAAATTCTATGAGCTATCCTGTTTTCAATCAGGAAATTCCTTGTCTACTTGTATCAGTAAGTGTCAGTTTCTGTTGCTTGCAGCTAAAAATCCTGACTGATATAATAATGAATGATGCCATGCTGAGCGGTGGTGGTATAGAAAGATGGAATATTTATTAAAATAGTGATGTTGGTTTATTAGGCATCTCTTAAGTGACGTTAGTGAAATTCCAATTAAAATAACCTCCAAAAACTTTTCAAGAAATTTGCAGCATTGTTAGAACAAGTGCCAAGACTTCCAAGGTGACTGTATTGAAGGAGATGATGTTGCTTGGATTGACACATAAAAGGTGACACTTTGTGATGATTTTTAAAACAATTTGTAGCACATAATGATGGATGATTTAACCTATACGAATGAGGCATATTACACTATGGTTTATGCTGGTTTAAGAATTCTCAGCAATGTAACCAGTGTATCAATATATGTATATATAGCTTTATAGATATTCAAGTTTTTATGTTATTATTACCTTTTCCGATACTTTATATCTTGCCTTTATAGATAAATAAGGCTATATGACTGCAAGAAGTACATATCACTCACGGAATATTTCCAAATGGTTTTCATTTTCACCTCGGTGTAGTAGGTAATTTATCTGCTGACAATGAAGATAAAGTGTCCTCTCTTCCATGAAGGTTTTTTGTTTGTTTTGTTTTGTTTTTTGCTTAAAACATCACCGACATAATATTTTTTCTAAACCTATAGTTAATGGTTAGAAGGTTCAAACCTGTTTTTGAAATCCATCTCTACCCTCACACACAGTGGTGTGACCTTGGGCAAGTTACTTGTCCTTTCCAGCTTCAGATTTCACCCCATGAGAACGGGTTAGTGGGAGAGTGGAGAATTAGATGTAAGTTATCATCAAGGTTTAGCTTTCTTTTGTTTGAAGCTGATTATATATTTTAAGTAATTAAACAATGATATAAGTTAATTTGTTGCACAAGTATCCCTTATAAGAATGAATCATGAATTAAGGATTATGAGACATCCACTTTTGTGCACCTTAGCCATCTCTCCTACAAAAATACAGAGTGAAAACCTAACAAACCCGTGAAAAATGTTGTCAAGTAACCAAGCTAAATCAGTCACCTGTCTTCCTGAAAAATACTGAAGAATCATTGGCTTAGAAAATTAATTCACTAAACAGAGTTCTCATTTTTGCTATTTATACTGATGTATAATAAAGAGTCCATTTCCCACTCCAGATATAAAGAGATCAACTAAGCACAAAAGGTAGTGACTTCATATTTGCTTGTTTAGTTTAGCAATGCATCGTCCATTGCAAAGCAAACATTATTTAGAGGCTTCAATTTACTATTTGAAGTGGAAATAGAATGGATGGTGTTAATTGAAGTATCTGAGTTGTCATTTTATGAATATTTTAGTTCCATTATATATTACTCACTTGTTCAGATATGTCAGCTTTCTTCCCTCCACCCGCCCTTCCATGCCTTAAAACATCTCTACTCTGGTAAATAATTAAAGGATATCCAAAAAAAGTCAAAAGGAATTTGACATCAGGATATCTCATAATGGATAATGTTAAAGTTAGCCACAAATAACAAGTGTCTCTTAATTAGCTACTGCTAAAGGAATTACCTAGCAGATCCTGTCAGTGAAAACTCAGTCTGAATCGCCTCTCCATTTGTAATGTCTTAGAATGGTCAGAGCTGTTGTAATTCTCAAATGACATATAGGACCTCTGCTATGGTTTGAATGTGTCTTCTCCAAACTTCAGTGTTGTCAGTGTGATAGTAAAGGCCTTAAAAAATGATTAGGCCATATGGGCTCCTCTCTCAAGAGTGGAATTATGTGCCCTTTTAAAGAGGTGTGACGGAGGTAGTTGGCCCCATCTTGTTCTTCTCCTTCTGCCATGTGAGGACAAAACAAGAAGGCCCTCACCAGATGCCAGCAACTTGATTTTGGAATTCCCAGCCTCCAGAAATGTAAGAAATAAATTTCTGTTCTTCATAAATTACCTAGCTTGGGGTATTCTTTTATAGCAGCACAAATGAACTAACACAGGCTAAATAAGGCTTTCATTCAAAGGCTACTTGCTTAGACTGTGTGGGTCTTCTGACTTCCATCCCCAGATCCTCAAGCCTGACACCAAAAATGAAGCCACTAATGAAAATGTTCACCTATCAACACTGATGATCCTAATTGGCCACACCAGTCTTGCCCCTCTAGGCCACCTAAGCTAAAACAAAAAGCAAAAAGTTAAATAAAAAATATTTCAGATGGCAACAAAGGTAGCGAAGGACAAAGGAAGATGGAGGAAAACATTTCAGATAAGTGAGAAAGAATCCTGGTAGAAAAATGAACCAACACTGAGGTAACTCAAAGGGGAAGTTCTCTAATGTTCATAATTGTATATTGCCATTAATGAAAGCAAGTGGATTGAAGAGAATATTGTGTCATCTCTGATATACATCTCTTGTACAAAAGACAGGTTGAATTATTTTACTAAAAGATATTTCTGAATAAAATGTGTATTGATTTGGTTGTGGTGCTATTGAAAAGTAGCGTAGGCAATAATATTGAATCAATATAATATATCGAATCTATAATATATCAGATAAATATAAACCCACTGTTTTCCAAATCATTTAATAGTAATATGTTTTTAGTGAAATGTTACAGAAGAATACAGTGGAAAAATAGTACAGATGAGAACTTTTTATTTATTAATAAGCAATATAAAATGACAAACCACATAGTATCTACTGACTTGTCTCATGGAAAACTCCCTAAAAATATGCGGAATCATAGTCAGAACTATGTATTGAACATGCAGCAACTACTCTCTGCAACAAATTATGGTTTAAAATTAAGAAGTCAGTTTTTCCTCATTTCAAATACATAAGCTCAGTAAAAAATTTAGAAACTGTTAGTCCATAGACAAGGTAATGTAAGGCAAATTTTAAAGCATTTTCTACCCCGTAATTTTTTAAGAGATAGGTTCTTACTGTATTGCCCAGGCAATAGTGCATTAGAACTTCAAATTCCCAGGTTCAAGCAATTCCCCCAACCTCGGCCTCCCATGTAGCTGGAACTACAGGCATACACCACCATGCCTGTCCTTACCCAGCCATTTTTATTTCGAGGTTTAGTCCTTTTTTGTAAGCAGAAGTTGTACATTGTTCAAGATTTATATGTGATTACTTCTAATGGCAATTTCAGTTGACTCCTTAAAGTTTTTAATCTCTGTATCTTGTATTTAAAGTTCTATTTTCTACCTTCTTTTGGGATTCAGTAACTTGGGAAAGAATCTACTCAATCTTGGAAGAAGTTTGAATAATAAGAAATCTGAGTCAGCACCAACACTTGAGTGTAAATATATCAACAGCACTTATATCTACATCTAGTGAACTTAGCCAGGACTTATCTTCATTCATTATGTCCTGGAAGTCAGATTGTGTGGGAACTTTACATATTCCTGTGCTCTGTGTCACATTCCCATTCAAAGGTGATATCAAACACGGAGCAAATAGCATTAATATAATGTTCTTTTCCCCTGTACTTGGTCCAATTAGGCAGCATTGCTCCAAAGAATAAATGCTCATGAAAATAAGAAACATTTAGATAGGAAAGTTATAATTGCCTGTGGCCTAGAAATTAGATTGGTTCACATATGTTTACAGTAGAATCTTTAATTAAGATGTCTTTCTTATCAATACTTCAGCAATTATTTGTATTGATGATGGACTGTTATTATCATGGCAGGGTAATAGAGAACCTCACAGAGGTGTCTTAACTCATTACTTCTAAAATATTTTCTGCCTTTTGAATTTTTTATTTGACTCATTTACCTAAATGACCTGGCACTTATCAACTCCTTTCTGAACTGAAAATGAATTTGAGTATTCGCTTGTATAATATTTAAGGATACATTTATTTGGGCTAGAGACTTCTGCTCCTTAAGAACTCCATGGAGTAATTCATTGATTCATCAATTCAATCATTTGGCAAATACATATTAAGGGCCTATTAAGTATCAATCATGGTACTCTGATGGAGTTGATAATGAGAAAGATAATTGGTCTGCCCATTTGATACCTCTCACAGTTTAGGTGACAAACATGAATCTTGCATGGAACCCAGACTGAGACCAAAAATTGACAATGGGGAAGATGATTTGTCTGCCCATTTTGTACCTCTCACAGCTGAGGTGAAAAACATGGGCCTGCTTGCATGGAACACAGGCCAAGACCAAAAAAAAAAAAAAAAGAAAAGAAAATGATAATAGAAATTCATTTCCAGTGGACCCCCTTCAGCCATGCTGATGATATGTGGGATATTTGGGGGTTTGGCATGTCCTGTCTATTTTTGTTAAGGAGTCACCCTAGGAAGATATGCTGAGTAAGTTTCACATTAAGGGAATGCCTTCCACACATTTAACATTTTTTTTTTTTTTTTTTTTTGGAGACAGGGTCTGGCTCTGTTGCCCTGGCTGGAGTGCAGTGGCACAGTCTCGGCTCAATGCAACCTCCACCTCCCGGGTTCAAGTGATTCTCCTGCTACAGCCTCCCAAGTAGTTGGGATTACAAGCATCCGCCACCACGCCTGTGTGTGTGTATATATGTGTGTGTGTATATATGTGTGTGTGTATATATGTGTGTATATATGTGTGGATTACAAGCATCCACCACCACGCCTGTGTGTGTGTATATACATATATTTAGTAGAGGTGGGGTTTCTCCATGTTGGCCAGGCTGATCTTGAACTCCTGACCTCAAGTAATCCACCTGCCTCGGCCCCCCAAAATGCTTGGGTTACAGGCATGAGCCACCACGCCTGGCCCCACACATTTAACTTGGAAGAACATTTCTTCTCATGTCTTTACCCCATTGACCTCCACCTGACTACCTCTGCTATTATTAGACTCCCTTGCCTCCTGATTTAGTTGCCCCTTTCTGATTTGTACTACCCTCTTCCTTCCAATTTGATATACAATCCAGCCTCTCTCATATCTGACCTTATCTTCCCTCCCGTATCCTCCTTAGCATATTCCAAAATGGCCCTAAGGAAACCCTAAAATTTCCTCTTCCCATTCACTGTCCTGTGGAACTCACCCAGCCATATTTATCCCTGCTGTCTGAACCCCTTTCTCTATCTAGCGATGCTCATTCTGTCTATCACCTCTTAGGGCCTTCAGCCTTCTCTTGCTCTCTCTGCATTTCTTTCTTTCCCAGAATGCTCTCAGGTAATAAACTTGATTGCACGCATTTGTGCAATGGACAGAAGGTATCATCTTAGAAAAAGCCTCTTGATCTGTGCCCTTGGTGGGGAAATGTCTCTCCCATAATTTGTCCACCATTAAAACTTAAGCATGAGGGTGTAGTTAGAGAAAAATATAAGATAGGAAAAAGGTCTAGACAGATAAAAAGGGAAAATAAAAAGAATCATGTTTCTTTAAGACATGGAATTATGTAGACAAGGAAGAGGTAGAAGTATGAGATTGGAGAACTGCATGGCAATTGTATATCTGTAGGAGTAGGTGGTTGGGAATTAGGGGTAATGTTGGCCTGATAAACAAAGTTGAGATGAACACAGACATCAAGGGGCTTTCATCCTGATTTACATTTAGTACCCTGGGCTGAGGCTTCTGGCTCATCAATGTGGAGTCTGCCACATGAAAGTAGTCTTGCTGGTATAGGCTACCTTAACCAGATGGAGAGTCAGAGTTTAGTTCTCCTGAGTCAAACTTGATTCTCACAGGCATGGATGGGACTCAGATGTGTCTACATGGGTTGGAAGGGCACCTGGATGTCAGCTAAGGGTCTGGTATAGCTAAAGACTACAAAGCAGATGTTTGGGCCTGATACATAGGAGTTGTCGCTGTCTCTCAGCTGTATCCACAGCACCAGGGAGTGCCAGATGGTATCAAATATACAAGAGTAAACTATTGTGTTCTGACTAATCCAAGAAAGAACGGAGACACCAAGGACTACCAGGTGCATCCTTCAGCAGTAGATGCCAGCAGGGATGGAATTAGTTATACTTCAGAGCTCACCATTCCAGGAACAGCATAGATTACTAAACAAAGATCTGAGAATCTGTTTCCTCAACACCTTAAGAAGATGGTAAGTCTTTTTTCTACGTTCAGCTGTTCTGTTGAGAAAAAAAATGGTTTGGGGTCCAGCTATGGGAGAAGATTTTGAAGAAACATGATCTCCATTAGATGATGTTACTTAAAGAGAATGCCCAAATTACGGATCACATAAGGAAACATCCAAAAGAACTGATATTGGATAGGTGGGTACTTATGAGGAAGAGCCAATAATTGATGAAGAAATGTTAAAAACTGCATTTTCCTTGCATACTCAAGATAAAAATCAGTGTGAGTGATTTTTTGACCCAATTTCCTTTGCTTTTTTGTCTTAGCAATTGTAAAAGCAAATCCCTATTGCTTTGAAAATGGGTAGATAGAGGGCATCATAATGTCCCATACCTGATGCCTTTAAGATAGCCAAATAAAGGGGTCTTCCTCTGCTCAAGCTCCACAACTTATTTACATTTTTGTTATTCTTAAAATTTATGCACGTTTCTGTATAAATTTTAAGGTTTATTTAAATTGAAGGTTTCTGCCTAGTAGAGAACCTACTAAACATGTTTTTAAATATTATCTCTTGCCCCTATTCACACCAGCACCCAAGGGACTATACAAACTTTTTTCCCTGACATTTGAAAGCATTAAAACAGCTTCAAGGCTGAAGGAAACATTTTCCCTATAATCCCTGAAAAGTTTAGTTGCTAAGGAGACAGAGGCCTTAGCGACCAGGTAACAAGGCCTCTGCAGTATATTCATATGGTTATTCAATGCAGGAGCAGAAAGCAAGGGACCATTGGAGAGTAGAAACATAGATTTCCCAGCATCTTAAACCTAAAGACCTCACTTTGCACTTCTTAAAATAATATTGTTTTTGGAAAGATTGCAGTTAGGGCTCTGTGCCACCTTGATTTGTTATCACCCAATTGAAAAACACACATCATCCTCAAAACAGTCACTTTCTAGAGAAGAAAGGGTCCAAGGAGCAAGTTTCAGGTAATGACAGAATAAATGACAACCACCCACCATACACTCTACTTCCAAGGGAGGCCCCAAAAATCATCCCTCTGTAATGTAGCTAGAAAGGAAGTGAAAAGAATGCAATTCTAAAATAGAAAGAAAAAAAAGTTGATGAATAGATAGAGCAAAAATATAAGAGCAGTTCAAGTTTTTCTAAGTGTATCAAACAAATCATGCTTGTCCATACTGAGTGGCTTTTGTTCATATTCTTTTCATCATAGTCATAGAGTTGGTGATATGGTTTGGCTCTGTGTCCCCACCCAAATTTCATCCTGTAGCTCCCATAATTCCGTGTGTTGTGGGAGAGACCCTGTGGGAGATGACTGAATCACCGGACGTGTCTTTCCCATGCTGTTCTCATGATAGTGAATGGCTCTCAAAAGATCTGATGGTTTTAAAAACGGGAGTATCTCTGCACAAGCCCTCTCTTTGTTTGCTGCCATCCATATAAGATGTGACTTGCTCTTCCTTGCCTTCCTCTATGATTGTGAGGTCTCCCAGGGATGTGGAACTGTAAGTCCAATAAACCTCTTTCTTTTGTAAATTGCCCAGTCTTGGGTATGTCTTTATTAACAATGTGAAAATGAACTAATACAGTAAATTGCTACTGGGAGTAGGGTGCTGCTGTAGATGCCCACCAATATGAAAGTGACTTTGGAACTGGGTAATAGGCAGGGATTAGAACAGTTTGGAGGACTCAGAAGAAGACAGGAAAATGTGGGAAAGTTTGGAACTTCCTAGAGATTGCTGAATGGCTTTGCCCAAAATCCTGATAGCAATATGGACAACCAAGTCCAAGCTGAGGTGGTCTCAGATGGAAATGAGAAACTTGTTGGGAACTGGAGCAAAGGTGACTCTTGTTGTTATGTGTGTATTTTGCCCCTGCCCTAGAGATTTGTGGAACTTTGAACTTGAGAGAAATGATTTAGGGTAGCTGGCAAAAGAAATTTCTAAGCAGCAAAGCATTCAAGAGGTGACTTGGGTGCTGTTAAAGGCATTCAGTTTTATAAGCGAAGCAGAGCATAAAAGTTTGGAAAATTTGCAGCCTGACAATGTGATAGAAAAGAAAATCCTATTTTCTGAGGAGAAATTCAAGCTGGCTGCAGAAATTTGCATAAGTAATGAACAACTGAATGTTAACCCCCATGACAATGAGGAAAATGTCTCCAGGGCATGTCAGAGGTCTTCACAGCAGCCCCTCCCATCACAGGCCTGGAGGTCTAGGAGGAAAAGGTGGTTTCATGGGTTAGGCCCAGGGTCCCTGTGTGTGCAGCCTAGGGACTTGGTGCCTGCATCCCAGCCACTGTAGCCGTGGCTGAAAGGAGCCAATGTAGAGCTTGGGCCATGGTTTCAGAGGATGTGAGCCCCAAGCCTTGGCTGCTTCTACATGGTGTTGAGCCTATGAGTGCATAGAAGTCAAGAATTGGGGTTTGGGAACCTCTACCTAGATTTCAGAACATGTATGTAAATGCCTGGATGCCCAGGCAGAAGTTTGCTGCAGGGGTGGGGCTCTCATGGAGAACTTCTACTAGATCAGTACAGATGGGAAATGTGGGGTCAGAGCCCCCACACAGGGTCCCTGCTGGGGCACTGCCTAGTAGAGCTGTGAAAAGAGAGCCACCATCCTCCAGACCCCAGAATGGTAGATCCACTGACAGCTTGCACCATGCACCTGGAAAAGCTGCAGACACTTACCACTAGATGGTGAAAGCAACCAGTAGGGAGGCTGTACCCTGCAAAGTCACAGACAGTGAGCTGCCCAAGGCCATGGGAACCCACCTCTTGCATTGGTGTGACCTGAACATGAGATATGGAGTCAAAGGAGATCATTTTGGAACTTTAAGATTTGACTGCCCCACTGGATATTGGACTTGCATGGGTCCTGTAGCCCCTGTCTTTTGGTCACTTTCTCCCAATTGGAATGGTTGTATGTACTCAATGCTTGTACCCTCATTGTATCTAGGAAGTAACTAACTTGCTTTTGATTTTACAGGCTCAAAACCAGAAGGGACTTGCCTTGTCTCAGATGAAACTTTGGACTGTGGACTTTTGAGTTAATGCTGAAATGAATTAAGACTTTGGGAGACTGTTGGGAAGGCATGATTGGTTTTGAAATGTGAAGATATGAAATTTGGGAGGGGCCAGGGGCAGAATGATATGGTTTGGCTCTGTTTCCCCACCCAAATCTCATCTCGTAGCTCCCATAATTCTTGTGTGTTGTGGGAAGTGGGAGATGACTGAATCATGGGGCGTGTCTTTCCCATGCTGTTCTGGCAATAGTGAATGGCTCTCACAAGCTCTGATGGTTTTAAAAATGGGAGTTTCTCTGTCCAAGCCCTCTCTTTGCCTGCTGCCATCCACGTAAGATGTGACTTGCTCCTCCTTGCCTTCTGCCACGATTGTGAGGCCTCCCCAGGGCTGTGGAACTGTAAGTCCAATAAACCTCTTACTTTTGTAAATTGCCCAGTTTCAGATATGTCTTTATCAGTAGCATGAAAACACACTAATACAGTTGGTTAGAGTATGTGAAAGCTAATGAAATCCCCATGCCCCCAGAATGCACCACAAACTCTTCTTAGCTGTTTTCTTCTTGTGATTAGAGGAAGAAAAAGGAGAGTTAAGAAAGGGCTGAGAAAGGATGCACTATCAGGCAATATTCTCAATTAGCCTAAACTTTATGCATACTTTAATATAAGATGGAAAAGACTGAATATTTTACTTAACACATTCTAACACATGACAATGAAATAGATGTAATTTTGCATATTCAAACAGGTTGTTTCCTATATCAACCATCAACCAGGTTCTATTACTTCACCCTGTTCATTGAAATTAGCAAATAAAAATTTGAGAGTAGAAGCAACACTTCATCTTGTCTGACCTGCCTGTAATGCCCTCTTTCAATATAGAAAGTACTTTGAATTTAAGGGAACCAAAATGCCAAATCACAAGAAAAGGGAATTCTATCACCTGGCCAAAATTCCTCCTAATCAAAGGCCAGAAATAACTGTCCTCATAAAACATGACTATTTTTACCCCTTTCTTTTCTTTTGACTCCAATTTTCTCATATGATTAGCAAAAAAAATTATTCTAATAAACTGGCTCATGAGGAGATTTGAGGTTAGGCAACTATATTTATCAAAATACAAAGTACACAATTTGAACAAAGTTTATTGAATGGGCCTGGCACAGTGGCTCATGCCTGTAATCCCAGCACTTTAGGGGGCCAAGGTGGGAGGATCGCTTGAGCCCAGGAGTTTGAGACCAAGCTGGGCAACATGACAAAACCCATCTCTACCAAAAAAATGTACAAAAAATAGCTGGGGGTGGTGGCACACACTTGTAGTTCCAGCTAATGGGGAGGCTGAGGAGGGAGAATTGTTTGAGCGCAGAAGGTTGAGACTGCAGTGATTATGCCACTGCACTCCAGCCTGGGCAACAATGTGAAACCCTGTCTCAAATATATATATATATTTATATATATATTTATATATATATAAATATATTTATTTATATATTTATATATATATAAATATATTTATTTATTTATATATTTATATATTTATTTATATATATAAATAAATATATTATTTATATATAAATAAATATTTTATATATAAATAAATTATATATATTTATATATTTATATATATTTATATATATTTATATATATTTATATATATCTATATATATATAGAGAGAGAGAGAACTAATTTTAGTTCTTTTTAAAACAAAATTCTGTCATAATTCACAAGAACATCATTATTTTTAAGTCAAACTATTAAGCAACAGAACATGTAGCTAATGTAATGCATGTTTTCTTGTCTGTTTCTCACCACTGTTTAAATGAGTTCTAAGTTACATGGTTTTGGGGTTCCAAGACATGGTAGTTGGTTTTTGTGAAAACCTGTGCTCACAAGAGAATTATGTGTACAGTGAACACAGGGAAACCTTGCATGCATTTTTTCTAGTAATAATGGACAAAGAAGCAGCAGGAAAAATATGATAAACATAGTAGATGCTTAATACATAATTAAGTAATGAGTAATTGCTAAATGTATATATAGTACATTATTTTATGGCCATGTAATATTTAGCTTATTATTATATACGCAAGGTTGTTTTGAAAACTTTAAAATGTATTAATTTTTCAAACTTTTACCCCATAACATTAGCCTGGAAACATGTCATTATGCTTTATCTGTTAAGCAAATAAGTTACTAATGGCATTTTCAGAAGGCTATAGGCCATGAAAACAGACACTTTTATTCCAACTTCATAAAGATTCACAGGAAGAAGGTAAAATAGCCCACAAAAGGTGATAGAATGACTAAAATAATGACAATATCTTACACTTGTATTAAGAATTTATTTGGAGTAGTATTTTTTCCAATAGAATAATTCCAGAATGATACTATTCAAATGAAAGTTCTGAGTAGTGGGTACCTGAAACAATTTTAATGTTTTGACTTCTGACCTGACCTTCCCACCTTTCTGAAAGCTTTTTAGTCATTGGAATTTAAACTTTATTGCCCAAGATGCTGGCCCAATATTAATGCTCCCATAATAAGTCACTATTCCTTTTTACACAACACTCCATTTCCCTCATATAGATCAGAATTTTTCAATTAAACTCCTATTTAATTTTTCTCTTCCCTTTAGAATACTAAAAGGGATATTGTTTTCTGATTCTTCTTAATTGTTCTCCTTTTTCTGATCCAAATCAATTGAAACATCATAACAGCTTCAAAATTAATTACACGATTTCCCCTCTGCTTGGATAGATATGTACACATCTCAGAATGTGACGGCTGTGTTCGTATTACTAATTACTCACGAAACCCTTTGATGGCTATGTGTTTGCACTGGCTCAAATGAAATAGCCCACCTTTAATTGGGAGTTGCTTTGTTAAAAAGAAAAGAAAAAGACAAGATACAGGCATTGATGATTTTAGTTTTCTGTGATTGAATGGAATCTCCTCAGTATTTTTTGTCCCACTGGCTCAATTTCTGTTTTTCCTTTTTTAATCAAGTTTACATAAAAAGGAGCCAACCATTTGACTCAAAGAGAGTAATTTTTGTCTGGCGGGGAAAGCTGAACAGGTTCCATTCAATCAGAGAGAGAAGACCTGCCTTTCCATAGCCCTAACTAATCTATAATATGGGGAAGTCACTAGAAATTGTTTTAAAACTCTTCTTCATTGTTTCATCTTTCTCCCCATGTTAAGTAAAGAATGAACTTTAAAGAGAAAACACCTTAGAGAATCTGGATTAATTTGGAATTTTTTTGTTGATTTGTTTGTTTTAAGAGTAAGAGGAAATGTGGTTATCATATTAACAAAGAAGAAAAATTTCTAGAGAAATATATTAGAGATAAAGAGTCATTTTTTAATTGCCCCTAAGGTAAGTATCAAAGAGCTGCCTCAGAGGGCTGAGTAAGGTGGGCATTACACAACATCAACAGGGACCTCGTACAGAGGTCCATATGCAGAAGTCATCCTGTAGGATTGTGCAACATGGTGCCCAGATATTTGTGCAAATGGGAAATTGTTGTGTGTGATACTTTAAAAATCTTTTTTCTTACATAAGGACTTTGTTATTTTAAGATAAATCAGAAATTATTTTTCCTCTCAAATGAGAAAAAATATTATTTGTACTCTCCACAGTACCTAGTTCTTGGTGCTCTATAAATATTTTCTGAGGGAACAAATGAATGAGCAAAAACTACTATATTTTTGGTTTTCTTCTCTTTAGCCTTTT
Organism: Macaca thibetana thibetana; assembly: GCF_024542745.1. Taxonomy (NCBI): domain Eukaryota; kingdom Metazoa; phylum Chordata; class Mammalia; order Primates; family Cercopithecidae; genus Macaca; species Macaca thibetana. Next base: position 29,536,768 of record NC_065579.1, read on the forward strand.
TTTCTCTACTTCTGCAATCATTTTCTAATATAACAGTTGAATATAAAACTGTTATATATTAGAAAAAGCAAAATCAGAAGGCATTTTTGCAAAGTACAATGTAGTATGATGGCTTTTCGTTTTGAAATTTGAATTATCCTTCTTAAGTTTAGGATGATTTGGGGGTAGAGGTGGGGAAGAGTCCTTAGCAAACTGGAACAGTTGCATCGATCATTTGTTATTAATTATAAGTTATATAAGTCCCAAAGAATTCCTAAGCCAACTGGAAGGGCTATGTTAGTCTTCAGAAAAAAAACCCATAACTTACTGTCACCTTGTGTTTAAACCAGAAGCTCTATAATGTTTCTTTCCTCCTAGCAGCTCACTACCATCTAATTTCCCAATAAATGTGACATCATTTTTCAATCCATAATCAAAATCAGATTTTAAATATTTTAAATATGTTTGAGAAAAGCAGCATCTATTTATATTTATATTTACACTATCTGATATCAAATTATTCCCTACAAATCTTGCATGAAAGACAGGAAGGAGAAAAGGTAAGGAAATAGATGCCTGTTATCAGGAGATGGATAAAAAGAAGGAAGGAGATGCTTCAGAAAAAATGAGTCTCAAACATTACAAAATAGCCCTTCTTTGCCCACTTTCAGTCCTTGTATCTCTGAAAAAGCTCAAACCTGAAATAAGGTCATACACACCCTGGGAAAAAAATTAATAAACAAGTTTAATTAGAAATGAACCATTGGTACATTGGTATTCTACTTCTGCCAAGTGTTTGGGTGGTTTCCATAGTACACAGCTGTATCATTGCTATGAAATTACTAAGTATAGAAGGGACCCACCATTATCCAACTCTCAATAATACACTCTTTTACAGTTTTCCAAAAAAATGGACACAAATATCCTTTGGGTATGACCTTCTAGTTCATCATCAAACCTATAAATGCATTCTTCAGCCCTTGGAATAAACATTTGTACTCACTGCAGAAACTTACTAATCAGCCAAGGGAAAGAATTAATTAAAACTCATCCAATAGATTTATATCATTCTTAACTGTGAACTAACAATATGGTTCCCAAGTCTGAGATAGAAAATGTTTTGGTAAACTCTAGATTTAAAAAAAAAAAAAAAAAATTAATTTTTTTAATTTTAATTTTTAGATTTTTTTTTTATTTTCTAATTTGAGGGGTAATTCTAGATTTTATCAGTGGGATGGAGAACAGGGAGTAACTAAAGTCATGTGCAAGAGGGAGTAGAAAGGAACAGCTGTAAGAAATAATACATGCAAAGACCGTGGTAGAAAATCTCCACATCTCAAGTCCTTCAGGGTCTTTAACGTTACTAAGGTTGCGTTTTAAGGTATGGAATGTTACATTTTTGTCTTTGTTTGTTTTTATTGATATAGCTTGACATGGCCCTGCTGAACTTTTGAATCTAGGAGGTGCATGATGAAGACCATAGGTGAGAGCTAAAAGCCTCCTTTAGTGTGGCTCTACAAGAGTTTATCACAGGGAACTGAGGAAGATGAGTCCCTAGGAAGGCAAAAAATTTAAATGTTATGGCGCAAATTAAAATCATTTTTATCAGAATATTTGTGACACATAATAGCATTCAATGAATACCCTCTCATTTCCCACTAGCCAGCAATAATGTCATACTTTCTGGAGAATGCGGGCTAATAAAAATAATTTTTCATCTATATCGAGTGCCTACTATGTGCCCAGCACTTTACTAGGTATCTTTGATTCTTTTTAAAAATTCTCTTTGTATGTAAGTAGTTGCCACTTTCAATATTCTCATCTGTTGAACGCGGCTGCATTTCCTGCTGCATTTCTTCCTCCAGAATGAGGAGGTTAAGCCTCTCTGTGGGATAACTCCTTTGCCTGCTCCCTCAGCTTTTTCCTGATCACCACAGCTATATCCTCCATGTTTATATAATTTCTTATCCATAACACTCTCCACTTCCAGTGCTAATCGGGTGCATTAAAATAAAATAGCAAATGTGATGAGTGAAGTGTACAGTACAAAATGATACTTATAACATCAAGCACTTTCAAAAGTATATAATATTTGCATCAGGTCATCAAATATATTTCCTACTGCAGGACAGTGCTTTTGTTCTCTGCTTTCTTCTAACGTGTTCCATCTCTCACAAGTGAAAATATACTTATCTTTACCAAGCCATTATTACATTATCTTCAACTTGCATGTGTTATTACTCAGAGAAGAAAATATCATCATTCTATATGAACAGAGTACAATCCTAAGCAAAATATAGTATAAATGCATTTGTCTATAGCAATGTTCCCTTTAAACATGTTGGAAGTAAAAGCCCTCAAATTCCTTCATTGTTTATAAGTCCAAAGCTAGGATTCCTTCAAGAATCTGGATGCTCAAAACCTCAAATTAAAAAGCATACTCTGAATGTAGCTGGATATCTTCCACCATACTACTTTAAAGAATATATTAAAGGGAGGGCGAAGGCAGGTGGTACATTTTTAACTGGCAGCTGAATATTTGCTTGGCTTAAAGCCAAATGAAATAACACAATCCTAACTGACTGGTACACTTTCTCTCTGATCTCTTTAAATTTCTCTTTTGCAAATTCTTTATGACATTGAAATTTCTTAGAATTCATCAATATTATAAAACAATGAGATGGTTATAAATGAAGACAGCTAGTAACAATAATCATAATAAAATGACTATCTTTTACTGAGGATTTAAAATGTTCTTAGACTTTCTGTGATCATTATGTCCCATGAAAACTGCAAGAGGTATACTGCACTCCCATTTTAAAGATGAAGGCACTAAGATTAGGAAAAATTACATCGTTTGTTCAAGGTTCTGGAGATAACTAGAGGGAAGACAAGATTCAAACTCAAATTTATTATTTGTTTGTGTATTTGTTTTGCTCCAAAGCCCATTTTTCTCTACTCTAGTCCCAATACTCAGGTTGCCTATATTCCCTTCCCTTGATTCCCTATCTTTATAGAGTGCTATCTGAAACTTTTTCAGGTTCTGTTGCTGACTCCAGAGAGAATGCCACTAGAAAGTGACTGTTTCCAACTCTGCTGTTCACAGAATGGCTCCCACGTGGCTGGTACTCAATCAGTGTTAAATAATAACAGCTCAACCCAGTAATGAGAAAGCAGGAAGTGCTCCCTCTTTATACTTTTAATGACTTCATAGGGTTCTTTTTTGTTAATTGTTTAATCACAAATTTCAGTTATTGCTATTTACATGCTCTTTTTCAACTTTTGAATACAGTCTTATTTCTATTTTGCCAAGCTTTCGGAAACACCAAATTAGAAACAAGCCTATTGTCTTTCACACAATTTCTGCGCTGTGAAGAATGAAAAACACCACCAGAGTGCCTGCGTGCCTAATAAGGGAAAAAGAAAGAAAGGAAAAGAAGCCATTGTAAGTTGTCTAAGGAATAATACCTTTAGGTCAAGTGTCTCAAAGGCCGAAAGTCACTCCTTCTGTAACAGAAAATACACCCATGCCACCTTCATAATGCTAACAGACAAACCAAAGAGGCTTAACTTTATACAGGTAGAAAATCAAATGGAAGTAAAGGAGTCATTGAATAAATGTAAAACAGATAGGCTTCTGTGATGGTTTGAGTGATTGACCTCTTCTTCAAAGAAAAAAAAAAAAAACAAACACAGATTTAACACTCAGTCTTGGTGAGTGAAATTAAAGATTAAAAGAAAAAAAAAATTACCCTGCCTGGAGAATTAAGAAAAGGGTAAGTACATTAAGTTTGAGCCAGCATTGTTACCATTTTATGATAAACCCCCTGTACACACTATATAGTGCTAAATGTTAGATGGCCTCCACGCCCTAAAACATTTGAAATAGATGTGTACCTCAGAGAAGCTGAATTTTTAACCCCACGCTGAAAAACAGATATCCTTCTCATAAAACCTTTTTGACATTCAAATACTAAGATGACAGATAATTTAGTCCCATTAATTACCAACTATACAAACTTTCCTACTATTGCATACCAACCTTGAAAATGAACAATAGCATATGTACTAGGAGAGTGAAAAGCCTTGAAAGAATGCTTGGGGAAGTCCAACAGAAAGCCTGAAATACATATTTCCAAAGGTGATTACATTTGTTCCTGAGGAATGCCTTTTGGTTCCTAAACCTAGCAACCATCCAAGGAGTAAAGGGTTTATTGGAAAAGTAAGAAAAGAGAAGATATGAAATAGGTTTCAAACTGGGCAAGCTCCCTGAAAAATTCTGTGTGACTATACAGTGCTTCTTTAAATTTGTATATTTTTTGCACCACACTTAAAATTTGAGTATTCTAAATAAAATCCAGATCATTAGGTTTCCTTTAAATATCAGAAGATCTGGAAAAGTGAGCACGTAATTCCACAGGGCAGTAAACAGCTGGGCTGAGAAATGGTTACTGCCTTCCATCCCCTTCATGGGAAGGGCTTGTGCTCTTCGGTTTGCTGAACTCTCTATTACTGACACCCCACCTTCTTGCTTCACTTCCATCATCTGTATGGCACCTGTGAGCATTTTTAAGGCTTTTACCTTTTTCGTAAACATTGGAGAGGGAATACATGTGCTATGTATTTGAACTTTTCTTACCTAAAGTTTTTAGAATATTTATTTGTGGATGTGAATATGTGGAAATAATAATACACTGAAAAGCTTCTATATTCATAGTTGAATGACATGACTTTCATCCCACTTCAACCCTTAATTAGGTGAGCACTCTGAGGCAAACTATTTTAACCTCTTGGATCTGGATTTCTTCTTTAGTAAAATAAAGATATCCTACTAAGTTACCTTTAGTTTCCTTCCAGTTCTAGATAACTGTGCCGCTCATGTGGCTAAATCATGTGGGTTCGGGAGTCGACCTGATGTGTATGTTACCTCTTGGCATGAGGGTGAGAGTGGATGGGGAAACCATCCTAACGACATCCTAATGACACCTTGTATGTGATGATAGAAAGGTGATTTTAATCCCCTCTAAACAGTAAAATTCTAAGGGAAAGGAGTAGGAAAGTTCCTTTTAATAGGACAGAAAATTGAGATATTTAATTTCAATTAAATACAAATAATAATTCTGTATGACAAAATCCTCCTGCTGTAGGTTGAATTATATCCCCCTCCAAAAAAAAATGACGTCATAAGTCCTAGCCCCTAGTATTTCAGAATATGACCCCATTTTGGAGTTGGGTATTCATAGAGAAAATCAAGTTAAAATGAAGTAATTAGAGTGGGCCCTAATCCAGTAGGAGAGGTGTCCTTATATATAGGAGAACTGTAGACACTGACAGACACATTCAGATGTAAAGACACAGGGAAGACACCATCTACACGACAATGAATGCCAAAGCTACCAGAAGCTAGAAGAGAGGTAGGAGTAAATTCTCCCTCATAACCACAAAGGAACCAACCAACTAGAGGAGAGGTAGTAAATTCCCCCCCCCCCCCCCCCCCCCCCCCCCCCCCCCCCCCCCCCCCCACCCCCCCCCCCCCCCCCCCCCCCCCCCCCCCCCCCCCCCCCCCCCCCCCCCCCCCCCTCATAACCTCCCCCCCCCCCCCCCCCCAGGTAAGCTCCCCCCCCCCCCCCCCCCCCCCCCCCCCCCCCCCCCCCCCCCCCCCCCCCCCCCCCCCCCCCCCCCCCCCCCCCCCCCCCCCCCCCCCCCCCCCCCCAACCGTGATCTTGGACTTCTAGCCTCCAGAGCTGCGAGACAATAAATTTCTGTTGTTTAAGGCAACAAGCATGTGGTACTTTGTTATGACAACTCTACCAAACTAATATACCATCTTACATCCATTTTCTCCAGCTAGCTAGAGGCGTGGAATTGTTTTAGAGGGAAGGGGGTAGTGAGGGTTAGTATCAGGGCAGAAAGGAAGTAATAGCCTCATGACCCCTACAAGAACATTATGCAGATCATCTTGATTTCTTCAATTGTACATCGCCAGGTAATAAACAAGGGTCAGTGTTTACAGTTCTTGCTAACTCTTATGAATCTTGAAATAATTTCCTAAACTGAGTGCAAGACCAACTATATAATCTACAAGACCTAGTGCTAAATCAAAATGCAGATCCCCTTGTTAAAAATTATTAAGAATTTCAAGATGTCAGTAGCAGAATGTTAAATCAACCCTGGAACCCTGTGTGACTGCACAGGTTGCATGACCATGAAGCTGGCCCTGACTGGGTCCTACCAGATATTTGAGAAGGCACAATGCCTTCATACCCCATTCTTCACTGGGTAATTCTGGAATGTATCTTCTCTTTGTGGAGCATTCTTGGCTTGTTCACAGTTGGTCAGTTCTAAGTTTTCTAGCAACTTCTCACCATCATTTTCTATAAGTACATTTATTTGCCAAATATATTGAATTCAGTGTTCCAGTTGACTACTGAAAAAGTCTGAAATCATGTATAGGGTAGAGGTGTAAATATCTGCACGCTAAGGAAGTGTGTGAGCAGTGAAATTAAGGAGACATAAACAATGCCCTCTAGGCATTCAAAAGAAAGGCTGTACTTCCAGTTAGGTTGCTCTTGGAAGAAGTAATATTGGGGTAGAACTGTGAAAGGATAGACTGGGTTTTGTTAGGCCTTTATGAAGACAATCCAGACGGGAAAAATTGTATATGCAAAAACGCAGAAATGAGACACAAACAAGCACATTTTAGGAACATGGCACTATGGTATAGGTGAAAATGCATGTCACCATCCTGGAATAAGTTGGAGCAGGAGTAGATCAGAAGGCCTTTTCCTGTCTAGGAGGGTAAGAGCACAAGAGAGCTGGCTTAGTTACACTGAATAGATAAAAAGAAGCAGTAAAGACAAGACTAATTTAACTTCAGATTAATTTTATGTCTGACAATAGATGGCACCATCCTTGCAGATGCATGTAACACTATCTTACCAAATAGTTTAACACTAATAATTATTTTATCCCCATGAGAAAAAAAAAAATCTTTACAGAAAATCTTTCTTGAGCAGAGAAAATCCCACCCTCTTTTGGTCCTTTCAACAAACTAGTACCTACTTTGTATTGAGACATATCATACTGAATTTCAATTATTTGTTTTCAAGTCCATCTTCCCCCACAAATGATGAGTCCTCCAAAACAGAGACTATGTCTTACAATTCTTTCTATCCCTGCATCTGGCATAATGCCTAGTTCATGGTGAGTGTTCAGTAAATATTTGTTGATGACTAAATAGATTGCTATTTTATATTATAAATGCTTTCCTTCTATCAATTCATGAATAAGGAGTATTCAATAAAAAACCCCAGAATATAAAAGGCTTCTCTTGAGCCCTGGTTATTAACAATAGTGAATTTTTCTACTTTCAAATACATTCTATTTCTGGAACCCATGGTACTTCACCTTCCAGTCTGGTTTCATCATCCCTCAAAGTCCTTGGCCTATGGTACCTGGTTGCAAAGTTATAGGGCACTACTGTTTTCTTACCCTTGGCGGTGGGCTCTTTTCTAGCAGACTGGCCCATATGGAGATGAAGGTGAGGGACCCCAAGATATATTTACCTAAATCAACGACAGCAATGATTTGGGTGTAACAGCCCCTTCCTGTGCAAAATGGCTCCCTGAAGTTCAATGCAAGGACTGAACTCTAGAAAGCAGTAAGCCTGAAAGGCAATGTGCAGCAGAGGCAAACTCATCCTTACCCATCACCTCAGGAGTTTCTTTGCCAGTCAGCTCGGAAAGGTTCTTTTAATGTTTCCTCCTGCCACCTTATCTTGTTTATGGTCCTTTAGTTTCTTTATAATTTCTGAGAAATCATTTGATGACACTTTTACTTAACGGCTTACTTCAGAGCATAAAAATAGAAAGAAAATTCCTCTGTTAGATTGCCTTTTGAAAGGAAGGCACTGTGACATAAAGAGTACTAACTGTTTATACCGATAAAAACTGCCTGCAATACAGGCTGGTAGGTGGGGAGTTTTTAGATGGCATCATGATGTGAAATATTATGTGAAACCCTTACCATGACATCCAGGGACCCAGTGGTGTTCCTACAGCTGCATCCTGGGTATCATGGCACTTACAAAGAACAATTTTAAATCACTTTGATTTTAAAGCAATTGAAATCAGGGTGAACATTAGAACATAGTTTTATCATTTTAAAAATCATACCATGGTGTAGCCCCTGAGTTTAGCAGTAGCAGCAGGAAAAGACACATCTTTGAAAAGACAGTGAGGTGGACTAGGAATTAAGAGTGAAGTCTTAAGATCTATAGATATGGATCTTAGCAAGGTGCTTCCTTTCCAGGGTTTAGTTTTCCCATCAATCAACTGAAGACAGTAAAAATGCCAACCTCCCAGACAGAATAAACAAAATAACACTCTTGAAAATTTAGTAGATTCTATAGCATATATTACTTATTCAAATTATTATTATTATTAGCATGGGTTTGGAGTTAGGCATCTTAAGTAGTTTGAATCCCATTTTGCTCAACAGCTATTTATTATGTAGCCTTCAGCATAACTTCACTTTGCCTCAGTTTCCACATCTATAACATTGGGCAGAATGTCTTCATAAGACTAGTGCGCAAGTATGAAATGAGAGGATATCTATGCAAAGTATTTGGCAAGGTGGCTGGTGTGTAATAAGCACTCAACAAATGTAAACTACTATTGTTATTATTACTCTTGATGCTAAGATTATTCAAAGGGCAAGATCAGTATTCCCTACAAAAAATAAAATAGCTCCTTGTACCCATGCTGATGATCTTGCTGAGGACCAAGAAGCTCTTTGCTCTTTGCTTCTTGGTCCTCAGAAGTGAAAATCTCCAAAGTGTAAACCTTCAAAAATGTTGTAATCCTTTTTTAAAAAATAACTATTTATTTTGAAATTATTTTTGATTTACAGAGGATGGTAAGGGTGTATATAGAATTCCTGTATACCTTTCACTAAGTTTCTCTTAAGGTTAACATCTTACATAACCATGATACAAGATCAAAAGTAAGAAATTAATATTGGTATAATGCCATTAACTAAATTACACTTTGTCCAGATTCACTAGTAATATGGTTTGGCAGTGTCCCCACCCAAATCTTGAATTGTAGCTCCCATAATTCCCATATGTCATGGGAGGGACCCAGGGGGAGATTTGTAATTGAATCATGGGATTGAGTCTTTCCTGTTCTATTCTTGTGATGGTGAGTAAGTCTCATGAGATCTGATGGTTTTGCAAAGGGGAGTTCCCCCGCACAAGCTCTCTCTTGCCGAGTAAAACGTCCCTTTGCTCTTCCTTCATCTTCTGCTATGATTGTGAGGCCTCCCCAGCCATGTGGAACTGTGAGTCCTTAAACCTCTTTCCTTTATAAATTACCTAGTCTTAGGTATGTCTTTATTAGCAGTGTGAGAACAGACTAATACAACTAGTTTTCCACTAATGTCCCTTTTTCATTCTATGGTCCAACTCAGGATTCACATAGCACTTTGTTGTTGCATTTTCTTAGTTTCCTCCAATCTGGCACAGTTCCTCAATTTATCGTTGTTTTTCATGACCTTGAACTTTTTGAAGAATACTGCTCAGAAAATTTGTAGAATGTACTTCAAGCTCAGTTTGTCTGATGTGTTCCCATGATTAGACTAAGATTATGAGATTTGGAGAAGAATATCACAGAAGTGAGGCGGCCCTCTCAGTGCATCATACCAGGAGGTATATGATATTGTTATGCTTTATTATTGGTGATAGTCACCATGATGGCTTGGTTAAGATAGTTTTCTGCCAGATTTCTCTACTGTAATGTGATTTTTTTTTTCTTTTCCTACTCTATTGATTAGAAGTGAGTCACTAGTTCCAGCTCTCACCCAAGGAAAGAAGAAATAAGCTTTCCTTCCTGGAGGAAGGAATTCATGAACATGGTGAAAACCACCATAGTAATTAATGAATATGTTGGAGAGATACTTTGGGGTAATGCAAAAGTTTCTCCTTTAACTTTTGCCCACTCATTTTAGCATTCATTAATGTGTCTTGGCTGAACAAGTATTACTGTAGTGTTCTAGTGATAATTTTCTATTTCTCTTATTCTGCCTGTATTTATTATTGGGAATTTCCATGTAAGAAAGTTTTTATTTACTTATTTATATAAATATGCACTCATAAATATCTATTTTCTTCTTTGGGCTATAATCCAGTACTACTGCTATTTATTTTTGTTGCTCAAATTGTTCTAGCTTTGGCCATTGGGGGCTCTTTAAGCTTACTGACTGTTATATTCTTTTAAATTTTTTTTTTATCACTTTCTTAACCACAAGGTGCTCCAATCTCATGTTATCTTTTTCCTGCCTCCACTCTTTCTCCAGGAATCCCTAATTCCTTTTATTGATGAATGGTGTTTAGAAACAATGTTCTGGGCACTAAGTATGTTTCTTGCTACTAAGGTGTCACTACTGCCTGTCCCTCTCAGGGAATATATGTGAGTGTAGTAACTGATAAACACACACACACACACACACACACACACATATACACACATGTAATTATTTATATATTTAACTGTATATATATATATATATATATATATATATATATATAAAATTAACAAGTTCATACTGATATATCTGAATCTAATCTACAACCACAGAGATCTTTGTAACAGACTTCTCCTATTTATTCGTAAACTTCTTTCATTGGCAATAAAAAGTATGGCATTAGTTTTCCACTGTATGCATATTTTTTGTTCACTCCTAGTATACATGTGAACTAGTTTTAGAATTGCTAATCTATATCACTGTGGGAAGCAATTTCTCAATTAGGGTAAGTAGTTTGTGTACAGCCCTTTTGCACAAAGGACTTATAGCATCCAGTTAAAGTAATGTTCTTTAAAAGTTTTGCTTCTTTCCTCCTTACCACTTTTAGTTATTATATCATACATTTGTTTTTACATTCTGTGTTCCTCTTGGCTTTCCCTGGCATCCTGGTTAATTTTTTAAATTTGTATGAGTAAAATTTATTTTTTGTGATGTACAGTTCTATGGGTTTGACAAATGCATAGAGCCTTATACACACCATCACAATACCATTCAGAGCATCACCCCTAAAATTCTCTCATGTTACTCCTTTGTAGTTCACCTCTGTCCCTACTCCCTCAATTCGGATCTGCTTTCTATGGCTATAACTTTGCTTTGTCCAGAATGTTATATAAAAGGACGCATATGACATGTATACTTCTGTATCTAGCTTGTTTCATTAAAGAAAATGAATTTAACACTCATTCAAGCCATTGCATGAATCAATAATTTGTTCCTTACTTTTGCTGAAAGGTATTGCATTCCAAGCATAAACTACAGTTTGCTAATCCATTCTCCTGTTGCAGGACATCTAAGCTGTTTCCAATTTTTTAGCAATTATATATAAGGCTGTTATAAACATTTACATACATTTTTTGTGTGTGAAGTTTTCAACCGACTTGGTTAAATACCTAAGAGTAGGATTGGTAAGTCATAAGACAGGTGCATGCTTAACTTCATAAGAAACTCCCAAACTGTTTTCCACAGTGACAATATCATTTTGCATTCCACTAGAACTAGAGTTCCTGTTAGTCTGCATCATCATCAGCATTTGGGTTTGTCAGTTTTGTTTTGTTTTGTTTTAACTATCTTAATGTAATGGCATCTCCTTGTTATCTTAGATTGCATTTCCCTGAAAACTAATGATTGTTGAGCATATTATCTTATCCTTATTTGTATTTATATATCTTTACTGATAAAGTGTTTGTTCAAATCTTTGCCCATTTTTTAAGCTGGCTGTGTGTTTTTATATTGTTGGGTTTTCTGATTTTTTTTAACATATTCTGGATGCAAGTATCCTATTAGACATGTCCAGTCTATAGGCGTATTAGTTGGGGTTCTCTAGAGGGACAGAACAAATAGGATAGATGTATATATAAAGGAGAGTTTATTAAGTTGTATTAACTCACGTGATCAGAAGGTGAGGTCCCACAATAGGCTGTCTGCAAGCTGAGGAGCAAGGAAGCCAGTTGAACCCCCAAACTGAAGAACTTTGGAGGCCAACGCTCAAGGGCAGGGAGCATCCAGCATGGGAGAAAGATGGAGGCCAGAAGACTAAACCAGTCTGGTCTTTCCACGTTCTTCTGCCTGCTTTTCTTCTGGCCACACTGGCAGCTGATTAGATTGTGCCCACCCAAATTGAGGGGATGGTTCTGCCTCTTCGAGTCCACTGACTCAAATGTTAATCTCCTTTGGCAACACCCTCACAGACACAGCCAGGATCAATTCTTTGCCTCTTTCTATCCAGTCAAGTTGATACTTAATAGTAACCATCACAATGGACTTTCTTTTCAATCTCTTAATGCTGTTTTTGAAAGAATAAAGGTTTATACTTTTAATAAGGCTCAGTTTATCAACATATTTTTCTTTTATAGATTTTGCTTTTGGTTTCATAACTAAACATCTTTTTTCCCAAACCAAAGGTTACATGAATTTTCTTCTAGAGGTTTTATGGTTTTATATTTTACATTTAAGTCAATGATCTATTTTGGTTATTTTGTGTAAAGTTTGAGGTATATGTCGAGCTTCTTTTTATTTTTTTTTTACATACGGATATCAAGTTTTTCCTCACCATTTGTTGAAAACCATCTTCTCTGCCTTAAATTGCCTTTGCACATTTGCCAAAAAATATGTTGACTGTACTCATGTGGGTCTATCTTTGAGCTTCATATTTATTTATCTGGTCTACGTATCTGTCTTTTTGCCAATACCACACTGTCTGTGTCACATCTGAGTCTGTTTCTGATGATTGCTTTGTCTCTTCCAAGTGTGCTTTACTTGCCTTTGCATATGTCACACATATTTTTGTTGAAAGCTGCTCATCTAGTGTAAAACAGTGAATACTGGGGTGACTATATATTATGCTGGGAGATGAGCATACCTTTCCTTCTGCCGGGCCTTTAGTGCTGAAGGTTTATGTAATCTATTCAGGAGTTGGCTGGTTGCCAGGTTTGTTATTGCTATAGTTACCCTTATTGTACTTCAGACTTCAAATTCTGCTAGTCATACCATCTCTTTAGGCTGGTGCTGGCTTCTAAAAGGTCATTTCCTTGGCATTTACTTCCCAGTTGGATTTGGGTCTTCCCTTTATGCTGCTCTCCAAAGACAATCTGTCTCTTGCAGCTCTCACAGGTCTATTCCACTGCTATTATTACTTGATGTTTGTTAGCCTGGTGTTGGGAAAGTGGAGGAGGGAAGGCATCATCTGATGCTCTGATTAATCCTCAATTCTAGGTAGGCATGGTGTCCCTGAGTCTGACAAGAGCGGGGGTGGGGGCCTTCGCAAATTCTCCTGCCCCTCTCCCAGCTGAATGCTGAGCTGTCATGCAGGCCCGCCCCTCCCCAGAGGTTGAAGTCTATTTTTTGTTTTTCCCTTCTGTTCTCTTCCCCCACCTGCAGTGTATTTCCACCAGTATATCAAGGCAACACTTTTTCTTGCCTTATTACAGATTAAAATTTTTAGTTTTTTGAGGAGATGGTTCTAGAAGCTTCTGCAGTGGCTGCTATTCCCCTCTCCCGCACAGCACCAGGAAGGAAGCTCTGAGCAACGGCGCAACAACAGTGGGAAGGTTTAAAACAGAGGATCAGTGACAAGATAAAGTTTACGGTTGAAAAACACATGGAGTCTGGTGTGAAGTAGGACAGGACTTGAGAAGACTGGTTACAAAGCTCTTATGGCAGAGTAAAAGGAAAACCAGTTGTCTTAAGAGCTGGCATGAGAATCCCTCTTAGGATGGGAACTGTGTCTATTTAACAAAATCTCATGAGGGGCCACTTAGGTGTGAAAAGATAGACCCTCAGAAGAGGAGAGAACAAAAGATCACTTGAATTTCTCAGTGGAATAGAATGCAATAAATTGGGCTTGTTTTGCTGAGGGAAAAAAAAGGGATAGGAAAGCAGATCAACAGTGTTCAGGCCAGGGCACCGTGTGGGAAGGTATGATCAGAGAAATATCCCAGGGCAGAGAGTATCTAAACTGCCTTTATGTATAAGGCTGTCTAAACTTTTAATATAAAGTGACTATGTTTCTGTGAGGTAAATGTCCTCTGTTGCACCAAATTTTCAGTAAAATCAACCCCATACAACAAAGAGAGTGTTCTAAGAAATTATTATCTGGGGGGAGATGGGGAGTCTTGGAACCAAGAGTAGAGACTGAGTCCATTCTGGATCAATTAAATACACAACAGCAGCAGTGCAAGAGGTTGGGCAAGAGATGCCATTAAAATAAGAAGAGTCAGGGGAAGTAAAAATTGCATGCCTAGAACAAGAATGACACTTGAACCTCCCTCCCAAAAGAGGACACATTTCGCAAGCCAGCTATTCTGGTATTTGAGACAGGGTGGTCTCAGCTAATCCTTTAGTTCATAGTAAGAGTATGAAAACTTAGAACTCTTTGCCAGAAATAGGAAAATGCTCAGGAATAGAGCATATAACTGAGGCATCTGTTGCACACATTATCTAATTTTAACTATATATTTTTAATACAAATATATGTACTTTAATAAAGGCACAGCAAACAGTGTATCAAAATAAGCCATTTGGTCTCAAATTTATACCATCAAAAGAAAGCAGCAGTGTTAGATTAACTTATTGAAACCACTTGGAATTATTTTAAAACATCATTATATCTCTGGAAAAGAAAAACAGTTGAGGTTACTGTCAGAGAATATTACTCTGGGAGAAGATAATGTACACTTCATAAATTGTTATGTTTAAAATTGAATCAGTCTACTCCAGAAGGAAAATTGGACATTTTTATGATGACCTGGATGAAAACAGAGGTGGGAAATGAGAAGTCTCACCTCCAGGTGACGGGATTATGAAAGTGCCTTGAACTACTATTCTGAAAATGTGTCCTACGAAGACACTCAAGTCTCACCGCACAACATACCGCTTGCAAAAGGCAAATTGGGCATAAAATGCCAATTATTTTACACCTGAGACACAAAAGCAAGACATATTACAAACAAGTATATTTTGGGAGATTCTTTCAAAACAGTTAATCACTAACTTTGGCTCATAGTCTGTTGTATGAACTTCAGTACCAAACAAGAGGCAGTTGGAGTTACTGTCAACAACAGAAGCACTACATAAGAAAGTCAAAAATTTTAAAGAAAACCTCCTGTACATTTATATTGTAAGAATACATCTTGTAAACAAGGCAGAAAATGTCACTAAAAACTCAAGGTATTATTCTTAGAAATATTCACATTTATATTATCTTGTGTGTATCTATGTGTGCATGTATGTGTGTGCGTCTCCAAAATATCTCATGACCTTTGCTGAAACTAACATGGAGAATTTATATTTCTCTAAATGTGCTTGAATTTGGTCCATAATAGAGATATCAAAGCAGTGTCAATTTAAGTACATTTCAGACTGAGAATTTTTAAAAATTAATCCTGATAGACTTAATGCCCTTTAGTATCTGTCTTGATTTGGTTCCCAGAAGCAGATCCTGACATAAGGATTTGAGTGCAGGAAGTATATTTGGAACATGATCCCAGGAAACTGGAAAAGGAAAGGGGACATGAGACAAGGAGGAGAAAAATCCCATAAGGCATACATTATCAAGCAGATAACTTGCTGTGGACAACTGAGACTCAATCCTCCCAGGGAACTGTAGGAGATAATATAGGAAACACCTCAGAGTTATCCCAGCTGAGGAATATGGAGAGCAGGTATTTATTCACCAGTTCCCATGTGCCTTTTGAGCACTGCTTCTAGAGGCATTTGCACTCTTCAGCCTGCCTTGTGGTTGGGCCACCCATCCTTCCAGAGAAAAAGCCTCTGGAGAGCACTGAAAGTGCTTTCATAAGCAGCTTTGGAAACGTGTAGAGACCAAAGCTGAGAGAATGTGTGCAGGACACTCAACGTTCCTACCACAGTGGCATCTAAAGGTCTCACAAACAACTGTGGAATGAAAGGATGACCAACTAGTAAAGAATTGAGTCTTTTCTATAGGTGGTTCTGATATCTTCTTCTTCCTGTTCAAGACCTCTTTGTTTTTGCAGTAAACACCTTAGTCTTTGGGAAGGGAGAAAAGGAAGAATTATGAGTGTATTGTTTGTGTTCCTGGCTTAGTCTATATAAAATTCATGTAATTGTATCTTAGGAAATGGGGGAAGGTGTCTTATGCTATTCCGGCTGCTATAGCAAATATCTTAGACTGGGTAATTTATAAACAACAGACATTATTTCTCCCAGTTCTGAAGGCTGGGAAGTCCAAGATCAAGGCTCCAGCAGGTTTGGTGAGTGGTCAGGGCCCATTCCTTAATGGCACTACCTAGGTGTCCTCATCTGACAGAATAGATAAAAGGGCAAAAAGGGGCACTCCCTTCCACCTCTTTCATAAGGTTAGTAATCCTATTTACAATGGCTCTGTCCTTATGACTTCATCGCCTCCTAAAGACCCCATTTCTTCATAATATCGCATTGGTGATTAAGTTTCAACACATGAACTTTGGGGAACACATTCAGATTGCAGCAGAAGGAAAGAGTGGAAAAATAATGACTTCCAGTACAAAGGGCAGCAGAAATGAGTAGAGAAAACAAAATTGATTGTATGGTGTCTGCTCCCCAGCCCCATCCCAAAGAGTCCTGCCAGAGCTCTATGTCTCATGGGAAGAAACCAAGAAACTCTGGTAGACAACAAAGATAAGAAGTTCTATTTGATGGATACGTGAGAAGCTGTGACACCATGGGAAGGGGAGTTTTCTTGATTTTTCTGTACAGATCACAATGTGTCCTCAAGGCTATGAGGACCACAGGGAATTCAGCACTGTTTGATATTCTGAGGGAAGGCATGTGAATTTCAGGACACTGGAGGCAGCACCCTCACAACAGGTAAGTATGACCTCAGGGTGGGTTTGGGACACTGTGGTCCGACTGAGATAGCCCTCTCAAATGCTTCCCAGGTAACCTACCACTGAGAGAGACAGAGTTTAAGATATGGGAGACATGTTCATGGGTACCCTGAGATATTGTCAAAGACTCTTGGAAATAATGAGAAAACCCCTTGGCGAGGGAGGGGAGGTTACCACTGGAGTTGGTGGAAAAACAGACGTCAGTGATGAAGTGAGGAATGGAATGAGGCTCAGATATTGGCTGGGGAATCTGGTGGTACACACATTCCTGGGACACACATCCTGGTGGTCCGGGATAGACCAGGTCTGGAGGGAAGTGCATGAATGAAAGAAGCAGGACAGGAGTGAGGCATTTAGTGGGGCTGTGCAATGGCTAAGAAACAAGGATCCATATCTTCAACAAATGTTGATTGTACTTCCATTACGTTTCAGGCTTTATTCTCCACACTGGAGATATATCACACAAGAAAGAAAGTTTCTACTCTCATGAAGCTTACAGTTTAATGCAACAATAGTATTCTGTGTGCATGATACTATGCAATTTATTCCACTTTTTAATCACCTTTTTTGTTGTCAGGTAATAATTTTGTAAGTGAAAATAATTCTTTTAGGATTAGGCCATGCAGTTTTTGCATATAGAAATGTCCCCAGGATGAAATAGGTTTTGTGTTTTATTTGGGGGGGGGGTCTTGTTCAAAACCTTAATATGCACAATGACTCAATTAGTATAAGCTATTCTTGGTAATTTGATCGTGCAAGAGATTGGCTAAGGTAATGGCCTGTGATACAACCCTGGCTAACGAGATTTACAGGGAAGTCTCCTAAGGAATTTCTCCCCAAAAAGTTCCTTCTCTGATAAAAAGAAACGTTTAAGGAGAAATTTCCTTTTTTCTGCCGCTCCATATGGTTGTGTGAGGACATGACACCTAGGGTCACAGCCATTACTTTGTGTCCATGAGGAAACAAACTGAGGGGAAATGCCAACAGAGGATGAGAGAACAGATCAGGGAAAGAACCTGGATCACTGGGATCATCTCTGGACACTGAATTAACAAGTCTTGGAAATGTCTATTTCCAGTGCTCCTGTTTTGTAACCATACAAATTCTTCTCATTATTTAATTTTTTTTTTTTTTTTTTTTTTTTTTTTTTTGAGATGGAGTCTTGCTCTGTCGCCTAGGCTGGAGTGCAGTTGCTCGATCTTGGCTCACTGCAAGCTCCGCCTCCCGGGTTCGCACCATTCTCCTGCCTCAGCCTCCCAAGTAGCTGGGACTACAGGCGCCCGCCACCATGCCCGGCTAATTTTTTGTATTTTTAATAGAGATGGAGTTTCACCGTGTTTGCCAGGATGGTCTCGATCTCCTGACCTTGTGATCTGCCCGCCTCAGTCTCCCAAAGTGCTGGGATTACAGGCATGAGCCACTATTTAATTCATTTTTAAGTTACTTGCAGCCAAAAGCATGGTAACCGATGGACTGAGTGAGTTTACCAAAGAATCAATCAAGAACACTTTTTAACCATTTGTACCACCTGGGTTATACCACTATATACAAAAGTGTTGTTTCTCAACCTGAAGTAAATCTAGTTATTTCAAGGCATTCTATAGACTGATTTTCTTTGCTTCAGTCTCATTTTTCTTGATATAGAAGCCTTATGTTTTTCTCCATATAGCTAAAAAGGTATGCTTAGTAAATTGAATATACTAAATACACCAATTGATATATTTTAATAGCACAGGAGTTACAATTCAAGTTCCAGTATTATAGTGAACTATTGTTAGAATTCCAGGTAGAGCGTTTGCTCTTTATAGTAACTCACTTAGCATCATAATCATACACTCTTAAGGTCCAGAGAATACCCTTTACATGGATCTGCCATCCCTCTCCTTCAGCACTGCTCCTGTCCTGCTCCCCACCTACTCCATGGAAGGATTATCTGCCAAAGTTATTTAACATAAGAAGCGTCATTAGACAGTATGATAACTCCTTATTACACCCTGACCTTATTTCTCCTGCAATGTCTTTATGGTCCCCTAAATCAAACCTGGTAAATCTTTAACACCACCTTTGAAAAGTCATATCAAAAAAATAAAGAAAAGAAGTAACCAGTTTCCCTCACTGTCAGATTTTACTGTTACATTGTGAAGACCTTTCAAGACTTTTCCAATATAACTATGTCAGGAGGAATCTTGAAATATATCATATGATCTGAATTGCGGATGACAAATGGCTTGAATTTCCCATCATCCCAATGTTGTCTATTTGGCCTTCCTCCTCACTGACTCAGGACAGACAGTGGGACTCCAGCCTCAGGCCTGCATTAAGTATCACATCCAGTAAATGAATTTATTTCTTTTACCAATATCATTGCATTAGAGAGACTTGGGGGAACACTGGCTTGGAAGAACATTCCTGGTAGCTGCAGATAGTTCTATTGTCTTCCTGTAGTCTTAATAAAGATGAAAAAAGAAGAAGATAGAACGAGTACAACTTTATCTCAGTTTTATAATTCCCCTCCATGTGTTCACACAAATCCACCACATGATAAAATCCAAACTTGCACAAGAGTGGGACTGTCTGGAGCCAATGAGTTCTCCACCTGCTCACCCTTCTCAGAACCACAGAGTTCACAGGTGATATGATGGGAGGTGTCTCTGGTGCTGGGTGCCAAAACCCCTGATCCAATTTATTCCCTTCCTGAAGGCTTCCTTCCTCATATGTGGTAATCACACCTCCTCACCTTCCTCCTCCAAGAGCTTTGTTAACTTTCCTGATTTGTTTTCCCCTGCTTAAATAATCCAAAATCTGCTACTGTGTAGTACATTGCAGAAGAACAGATGCAGTTGGGTGCACCTGGGGACAGCTGCAGTCTGGACTCCGGGCCCCCATCAATTATCACCCCCCTTACACTCACCCTCCCCTCCATCACCATCACGTTACCACCTGTGCTTCGTGTGTTCCTGTGACTCCTTGGGAAAAAATGCAATGAGTGGCATTTCAGAGTTTCTCTGATTCCCATATTGTGTACAGGTCTCCCTTCCATCCTTCTTTTTCAACATACTAATTGTAAATGCAGATACAAAGAAATGCCTTCAGAAAGCACAGGCTTTCAAGCTCAACCCAGACAAAGGTGTAGCAGCTGCCAGAACTCAAATACTATCTGATTTCAGTCTGAGGCATGGCTTTAAAATTCCTGCAGGCTCACAATTCCCCTTGTCTTCAAGGGCAGAACTGGGCCCAACCAGGAGGCAACCACTGTGAGTCTGAGGGCCGCCCAGCAGTGTGAGGTTTTTCAATATATTATAATCATTAAAACACCTGTGCTAAATAACCTAATCCAGTATGAAGTGTTCCTGAATCTCTGAAATTACTCATTTCTTAACTAGCCTGGCTCATTGATTGCTTTTCAGTCAGCACTGGAAAACGGAGGTAAAGCCAGGTTCAAAACCTCTTGAAGTACTTGCTCACCTGCATTGTGAGCCATGATACATCTGCTTTGAAACTTCTTGCTCTGTTATCCTCCTGCAGCTCTCGTGAAAACCAACCCAGATTTAAACGGCACTAGGAAGGCAACTATAAGCAGCCTGAAGAAGCCAGCTCAGAGATGAAAAGGTGCTGTTTATTTGGATTAAGAGTGGAGTGGAAACAGTCTTTCTTAGTAACATTTGATGCTCTGATGAAAGATAATACAGGGGTGAGTCATGCAGGAATGAGGGAAATGCAATTTTAAATGAATAAAATCCCTCCTGCTTCTCAAGATGTACTGACTGCCCATGTCGTATGCTTAGTCTATTTTAAAGCAGCTGGTCACTTAAATCAAAAATCACACAGATGGATGAAAAGTTCTCACAGGATTAGAAAATGTCTTTAAAATACCCATGGCCACATGGGCTCTGTGTCCATTGGCAAGGTTGGGACTTAAGCCTCTTTGCCCGCAAGCTTGTAGACTCCTATCATTCAAGTAGACTTCTGGCTGTAGCAGTGTTTTGCTTTCTTTAAATGCAATTTCTTCTATGGCCAAGATTTCTTTCTGAAACAGCAGGATTCAATTCAGGTATGGGTGAGTGTCATAGGGACAGATGAAAGGAAGTCATATGACATTCTTTAAAAATTTATTTTTTGTTTAATCTCTGATATACAATATGAAAATATGAAATTGGGCCCACCTCATACCAGGGTTCTACTGAACCTCTGGTATGGTTTTAAGACAAGCTATAGTTGTACCCTCACTTGAGCTTCTTGAGCATCTATAGACTTACGTACCAGGAACTGTATTAAGGTATTTTACATAAAACATCTCATTTCTTCCTCATAGCAAACTGGTGCAGAAGATCTTCTTGGTTTCTACATTTTACAAATGAAGAAGCTGAAATACAGGGTGTGAGAGTCCACAAAGCTAGTAAATACCAGAACCAAAACTGGACTCACACATCCTAATTCCAAAGCCTATACTGTACTCTACTATACAATTTGCCAAAAAGAAAACTAAGTAGTCACAACACAAAAATTGTTTAACCCCAAGAATAATGTAGAAATGTAAAAGTCAATAACAATGAGATACACTTTTCTTTCTCAAGCTGGAAAATATTTGCAATGACAGCATCTGGCTAGTGCAATAGGATGCAAGTGTTTTTAATTTATTTTTCATGTTTCTGAATTAATAACATATTATTTGTGTAATTAAAACAGGGTTTTTTTTAAAGGTATTGAAAATTGTGACAATAAGATAAAATGATTTTATAGATCAGCAAATCTCGACTACATTGTATAGGCAGATACAAATTTGGGATTAGTTATAAAAAACCAACATTTTCTTTTTTTTCTTTTTTTTATTATTATTATTATACTTTAAGTTCTAGGGTACATGTGCATAACATGCAGGTTTGTTACATATGTATACTTGTGCCATGTTGCTGTGCTGCACCCATCAACTCGTCAGCACCCATCAACTCGTCATTTACATCAGGTATAACTCCCAATGCAATCCCTCCCCCCTCCCCCCTCCCCATGATAGGCCCCAGTGTGTGATGTTCCCCTTCCCGAGTCCAAGTGATCTCATTGTTCAGTTCCCACCTATGAGTGAGAACATGCGGTGTTTGGTTTTCTGTTCTTGTGATAGTTTGCTAAGAATGATGGTTTCCAGCTGCATCCATGTCCCTACAAAGGACACAAACTCATCCTTTTTGATGGCTGCATAGTATTCCATGGTGTATATGTGCCACATTTTCTTAATCCAGTCTGTCACTGATGGACATTTGGGTTGATTCCAAGTCTTTGCTATTGTGAATAGTGCCGCAATGAACATATGTGTGCATGTGTCTTTATAGCAGCATGATTTATAATCCTTTGGGTATATACCCAGTAATGGGATGGCTGGGTCATATGG
Organism: Macaca thibetana thibetana; assembly: GCF_024542745.1. Classification (NCBI taxonomy): domain Eukaryota; kingdom Metazoa; phylum Chordata; class Mammalia; order Primates; family Cercopithecidae; genus Macaca; species Macaca thibetana. The sequence continues at coordinate 29,559,055 of NC_065579.1, forward strand.
TACATCTAGTTCTAGATCTTTGAGGAATCACCATACTGTTTTCCATAATGGTTGAACTAGTTTACAATCCCACCAACAGTGTAAAAGTGTTCCTATTTCTCCACATCCTCTCCAGCACCTGTTGTTTCCTGACTTTTTAATGATTGCCATTCTAACTGGTGTGAGATGGTATCTCATTGTGGTTATGATTTGCATTTCTCTGATGGCCAGTGATGATAAGCATTTTTTCATGTGTCTGTTGGCTGTATGAATGTATACACCAGTAACAGACAAACAGAGAGCCAAATCATGAATGAACTTCCATTCACAATTGCTTCAAAGAGAATAAAATATCTAGGAATCCAACTTACAAGGGATGTAAAGGACCTCTGCAAGGAGAACTACAAACCACTGCTCAGTGAAATAAAAGAGGACACAAACAAATGGAAGAACATACCATGCTCATGGATAGGAAGAATCAATATCGTGAAAATGGCCATACTGACCAAGGTTATTTATAGATTCAATGCCATCCCCATCAAGCTACCAATGAGTTTCTTCACAGAATTGGAAAAAACTGCTTTAAAGTTCATATGGAACCAAAAAAGAGCCCGCATCTCCAAGACAATCCTAAGTCAAAAGAACAAAGCTGGAGGCATCACGCTACCTGACTTCAAACTATACTGCAAGGCTACAGTAACCAAAATAGCATGGTACTGGTACCAAAACAGAGATATAGACCAATGGAACAGAACAGAGTCCTCAGAAATAATACCACACATCTACAGCCATCTGATCTTTGACAAACCTGAGAGAAACAAGAAATGGGGAAAGGATTCCCTATTTAATAAATGGTGCTGGGAAAATTGGCTAGCCATAAGTAGAAAGCTGAAACTGGATCCTTTCCTTACTCCTTATACGAAAATTAATTCAAGATGGATTAGAGACTTAAATGTTAGACCTAATACCATAAAAATCCTAGAAGAAAACCTAGGTAGTACCATTCAGGACATACGCATGGGCAAGACTTCATGTCTAAAACACCAAAAGCAACAGCAGCAAAAGCCAAAATTGACAAATGGGATCTAATTAAACTAAAGAGCTTCTGCACAGCAAAAGAAACTACCATCAGAGTGAACAGGCAACCTACAGAATGGGAGAAAATTTTTGCAATCTACTCATCTGACAAAGGGCTAATATCCAGAACCTACAAAGAACTCAAACAAATTTACAAGAAAAAAACAAACAACCCCATCAAAAAGTAGGCAAAGGATATGAACAGACATTTCTCAAAAGAAGACATTCTTTTTTTTTTTTTTTTTGAGACGGAGTCTCGCTCTGTCGCCCAGGCTGGAGTACAGTGGCGTGATCTCGGCTCACTGCAAGCTCCGCCTCCCGGGTTCGCGCTATTCTCCTGCCTCAGCCCCCTGAGTAACTGGGACTCCAGGCGCCCGCCACCTCGCCCGGCTAGTTTTTTTGTATTTTTTTTTAGTAGAGACGGGGTTTCACCATGTTTGCCAGGATGGTCTCGATCTCCTGACCTCGTGACCCGGCCGTCTCAGCCTCCCAAAGTGCTGGGATTACAGGCTTTAGCCACCGCGCCCAGCCAAAAATCAACATTTTCTTATTACAAGTAAAACTGCACTAAAATTGGCAAATGCTTTGTGAATTTAACGTATTCCCTTTAACAATGTTTTTTTTCTTTTCTTTTCTTTCTTTCTTTTTTTTTTTTTTTACTTTATTGAATTCCAACATGTTCCCATGAGTAGAGGAAGATAGCAGGAGCTAGAATTCCCACTAGCCTGGGGAAGTGCATACCATCCACAGTTGATGTTATCCAAGAGGCAACCCATTACTCATACATCACCAGTTGGGTGAAAAGAATTTACAATGGGACATCTCCACCTACAAATTGATGGTTTAGGGGATGATATACAAAGATGGCATCTGGCCATAATAAGGGCAAGGTCAAAGTCTAGCTAGCGTCTTCATAGGAATCACTTTTCATCATATAGCCACGGCATTATGCAAAACAAAATTTGAGAGTAAAAGCTACAGAATACTCAGACTATTTCCAAACTAGATGTTGAAAGTCCACCAACTGCCCCAAACACTTTGTACTTACATGCCGAACTACTTCGATCCTTAACTTCTTAGCCTATACCCACAAATTAAAGGATGCTGACTATAACTCCTTCCCTACTTTTGCCTCTTTATTCATCCACTCTAATTTGGCTTTCCAAAAATTAGACTACAATACTCCTGGGGCCAAGGATTTAGGTCCAAGCTCTCTGGGTAACAACCAGTGTGGCTCTGTTCCATGGACTCATGCTCTAACTCCTGCCAACCTTCTCAAAAAAAAATGTGTACAATTTGGCCAAAGAAGCCCAAAAGAAATTATTTAGCTCCACTTTTTTTGCCAATGTGGCAACAATCAAAGCACGTACTCTATAAAAGGTAGTTCACTGACATTTTTCTGGACTGCAAAAACAAGTATTATACGGCATTAAACCATCCTGCAACCGGCACACTTTTGCCGTTTGTTTACTTCTTCATCTAACAAATGTGTAAACTGATAGTCAGAGGCACACTCTTTGACAAGTTCGAATATGCTGAAAATATGAGAGCCCAAATGAGTGATTGTTTCCACCACTTACAATAGGATTATGCATTTATCACATAAGGAAAATATTACAATTCGATTGGGAACATAGGTTACAACTCAAATATAAAATACTTATAATATGTGTCCATATCTGACAAACACTGCAATCTATTTTCATGCTGTCTTATCAATTTTATCTCATAGGAATTGTAAGCTTCTGTTTGTAAACACGGTGTACACATATAAATATTTATATTTGGCTATAAATAACTATATACATATATGCGTACTGTGTGTGTCTGTGGGTGTATATAAAGGTATATATCATAATGTGCTATAGTTCACACCAAAGTTAAGACTGAAGTGATTTTGCATAAAAAATCATATGTTATGACTTCAATAAAGATATTTAGTGAATGTCTTATATGTGCAAGGTCTTGTGCTAAGTGCTAGCTAGCAAGGGAAATAAAGATTAATAAAAAATTTAATATATATGCTCTCAAGTTGCTTACAGTTTATCAGGTAGTCAAAAAGTAAACAAACAACTATTAAGTAAATTTAGCTAAGTGACAATGATAGAGATGTAAACAAAGTGTCATGGGTATTTCAAAAACTATATGTAGATATAGATGTAAAGATGAATATAGATCAAGGTTTGCCAAACTTTTTCCATAAAAAGCCAGTTTGTAAGTAAATTAGTCTCTGTGGGCTATACTGGACTCTACCAGTTGTAGCCAAAAGCACCCATAGACAATATGTAAATCAATGGGTATAGCTGCTTTCCAATAAAACTTTATTTATGGACATTGAATTTTTAATTTCTTATAATTTTCACATGATACACTATTTTTCTTTTGATTATTTTTTCAACCATTTAAAAATACAGCAATCATCCTCAGCTGACAAGCAGTACAGAAATGGGAGGTAGGCTAGATTTGGCTTGAGTGCTATGGTTTGCTGATTCCTGATCTAGATATAGACATAGATAAAGAGCTAGAGATCACAACAAATTGGGGTGTGAAAAATAAGAACTCAGAAAAAAGCTTCCTGGAGAAAATAGTTTTTAATGAGAACCATGAAGGGAAATGTTTTGGAAGAGTTGGTAGTGTGATGGGAATGGTAATGAATGGCAAAGGAAAAAGTAATTTGAGGTTACAAGAGAGCCAGATTAAGGAGTCTAATGTTGGCATTGAGGAGTGCCAGGCTAAGAAGTCAGTAGGCCCTGAGGAATCAAGGAAATATTTTTAAATATGGGGGGAAAAACGATTGCAGCTGCTACGCAGTAGTGGAAAATTGGAGGATTTGGTGAGAAAAGGGATGGAGCTGTTATAGTCATCCAGCTGAGTTATGATAAAGGCTTGATTTTCTAAAGTAGCCATGGGACTGAGAACGGAAGGTGTGATTCAAGGGACAATAATTAAACCAGCAAAACCTAATGGGCAAATGAATATGACGCATGAGAAAAAGGAAGGAAGCAAAGCTAACTATGCGGTTCCCAGTCTAGAGGACATAGAAAAGCTAATGTCATGATCAGAGATAGTTCAGGAATAGTTTCAGAGGGATTTCAGGAAGGATGACTAAAATATCTGGACATACCAAGGAGGTGTAAGCACACAAAAGACTTGATGTTGCAGTGGTTTTGAAAATAGTTTACCAGGTATAACCTATCTTCTTTAACCTGAAGGCCATTGCTCTCATATCATGAACAGCTTGCCACGGTTTCGAATCATCATAGTACATTACCTCCCAGTAAAAGTTTTTTGGATGTTATCAAAATCTGGGTTCAAATGGTTGTCATTCATCTTACATGTCTTGGTAGAGAATGTTAAGTGTCACTGCTGCCAACTATTTCTAAACTTGAACTTTTAATATCTCATGTTAGCAAAAACATCTGAATAAGTGAATGCTGAACTTCTTTCCCAGCTTACTTCTCTGCTTGCAAACTGTAAGTGTGTTCCTCAAGGGAGTTTGGACTTCAGATGCAGTTTGGGAATCAGTAACATATAAAGTGACGCTTTCCTACAGAACACTCTGCAGTGGCGAAACCGTTTTGTATCAGTGCTGGCCAATGTGGAGGCCATTAGCCTATGTGGCTGCTAGTGAATACTTGGAATGTGGCTAGTCTGACTGAAAAACTGAATTTTAAATTTACTTGATTTTAATTAATTTAAATTTAAATAACCATTATGTTTATGTGACTAGTGGTTATTTTATTGAGCAGCACAGATATAGATGACAATTATAGCTGAGAGAGTGGTAAAAGAATTCAGTAGGTAATAGGAAAAGTACATACAAAATTCCAGAAAGAGGTGAAATTTAAGAGTGGGAAGAGGCAGAGGAGCTATAAAGGAAAGCATGAGAAAAGGTGGGTAAAAAAAACCTCCAAAAAAAAAGTAACTTAAGGAAATCTAAGAAGGATAAAAGTTTTAGAAAGGAAGTGTGGTTAACAGTTTCAGCAGAAATGTAATAGACAAGGAAGTGTAAGATGAGGACATTTCCATGGATGGTGGATATTAGGTGGTCACTGGTGACCTTTGATACCTACTAGAGTGTAATAGGTGAAGAATCAAATCACAATGGGTTTAAGAGTGAACTAAAATTAAAATAACAATTACAATCACATTCATAGCATCATGCACCAGAAGTATTTCAGAATGTAAATAAACAGAATACATCCTTTTCAAATTATGCGTAGTCTAATTCATAAGTTATCAGGCAAAGCAGACTAGGAAGTATATTGAAATGGCTCTATGTCCTGAATTCTAGCATGCCCCCAATTATAAAGTGTGCCATCAATGTAGCAACAGTTTTCTCTGGAGGGGAAAGGGGAAAATTACCACTTACCATGCACATACCAGTTCAAATAGCCAGCCCTCCTAGATTCAAGAGAATATAGTACATACAAAAGAAAAGTGTTTTTCTTTAAAATGTATGGCTTTTTTTCTATCAAAGAAGGAAACTTTGCTATATGGATAGATTCTAATCAATATTATCACAGATTTTCACAGAATTCTGGCTAAACATTCTTGTGTAGATGGGAACTACAGTAAAAGATGTATGAAAGTTGCCAAGAGCAGTAATAGTTTTAGAAGAACAAAGAGTATGAGACAAGCAGAGGGGTAGGTTGACTTGGGTTCCAAAAAAAAAGTGAAGACAGTATTATACTGTCATCACTGGTCTCAAAAGAGATGAGACTAGCATAGGAAACAAAAATCACAATGAGCACATTTGAAAGACCACATATGCTTAGGTTAACTCTGGTTTCATGTAAATTCACTTTTGAGTTCTAGTGCCAAAGTACCTTTATCTAAGGTGCTGCCAACATCCTTGGAACTGGCAGAGAGACAGCCAGAGGAGACACAGGCCATTTTTACCTCTCTTCTCCCACCTCATCCCCACTCCTGACTTTCCTGTGCTTCCAGCGGAGAGTCCTACAACTCAGACTTCCTTTACCTTCATCTGTGCAACGAACATCAGCATTGCATCCAGCTCATAGCTTCAGTTTTTATATACACACTGAAAAATATTCACTTGTATTAAAGAGTGTAGAACAATAGAGCTAGAAAAGACATTTTAAAAACCACTCCCAATCAGATACCTGTCTGAGACAGGTACTTTTTAACCTGCCCCCAAAGATAACTATTTTATTTCCTTCTTGCAGATCCCTAGGTACAGAAACATGACATTCTGCCTTATTTGTTTGCTGTAGGATTTTATCCAGTTGTTGCTTATCATGAACAGAGACTTGTATCTTCATGGCAAAATGCACCAAACTTGATACAGGAGCCTTTGTTCAAATGTGTACTATATTTGAATAAACACGTCTGGGTCACTAAGTTCTTCCCAACAAATGTTTTAACATCTTCCTGTTTATTTCTTCCATTTGTTCAATTCACTTCAAAAATAATAATCATTGTTCTTTACCCTTTTGTCCAGTTTGTTACTGTGTCTTGTATTTTTTTTTAATTAGGGAAATTTAGCGCAACATGTTATGCCTCTGATTTTAAATGTCGACAGTAAAGCTCTCCAAACTCATGATTTCCATGGCAAATGTAACTCAGTCTCATTGCCGAGTCACAGAGGCACAAGCATTAACATTTTATGCTATATGACAAAATACTGCACTTTTGGAAAGGGCCAGAATTAATGTTACTATGACAACTCCAAATTTCTGACTTTTATGCATGTAAAATTTCAAGGATATGGCTGCATTATAACACAAGGTTGTTTATAGAATCTCACTTGAGCACTAAGATATTTATTACCAGTTCTCACTGAGACCAATAGAAAGTGTCATACCCCTCCCAATACCAATGCACATTCAGTGAAATAGATGGTAGTGTATATGTGGTTGCAAAATATTATGAAATCGATTAAAATCTTATTTCTTTTCGTAGCTGCTGCACTTATAAACACATATATACAGTATGCAGCACTGGATATAAATACAAATAAAACATAAAGAGAAAACATATAAAACCTCATAAATATACAGTATCCTGCCTTATCAATATTCATTTATGCATATGTCTGCACTCACGCATTAATAAAAGCACATATATTGGATTTGAATGTGTGAGGGATGGATAGTGAAGCTGTAATCAAGATATTCAAGCTCTCCTCTTCATGGAGAAGTATTACATTATCTCTCTCGGTCTATTATGTTTTCTGAAATTTCCAAATGTATGTTTTGGCTTCTTCAACTTTAGTCTTTTGCATTTAAGTAATGAGAAAGTTAAGTGCAATAAATGGATCACTCAAGGGCATTACAAAGAATGTTTTGATCTATTTAGAGCCTTTAACTTCAGAGCAAAGGCCTGGTTTAGTGCGACCTTAGTGAATTCAAACTGTTTTGTTTCACTAACGAGTAAAGCATTTATTTCAATAGAATTAATGTATGACTGGCTTCTCAAAAAGGCTCCATTTCAGGAGGGTTGGGGACCTGATTTCTAAACCCTCTCAGATATATTTTTAAGAAAATGTTTTGGTATAAGTTTAACTGATGAAAATTTGAGAAGTACGTGGTCTTACAATTCCATTTTATTTGTATTAGTGATTACTTGTGAATATGTAGTTTTATTCAACAATTCAAAGCTCTGGGACGCCTTTGTGAGAAAAGTGGATTTTTTCTCAATAGACTCTTATGTTGCTCCCCAGGGGATGCAGGGGTGCAGGGTTCTGCACTCTTCTTTTCACTTGGTAACTGATAATATTGGGCCAAACCTAGATCTGAGATAAGATTACTTATTGCTTTCTGACACTTCCTGTCTCTTAGGTGTCTTCCTTTTCTAGGGCTTTTGTCATTCCTTTGGCAACTATGAATAATGCATCAACACCCTTAGGAAGGACCAGTTGTTTCACAGAGCCAGGATAGATAATTAGCGAATTACATCATTACTTTCCTATTATTGAGCCAATCATCAGTATAAGTAAAATGTCCATAGTTTATACAAGATGTTTGTGCGTTTTGAGTTTTTTCCTTTCTAGAAAGAGTTTACAAAGACATTTACATAGCACTTCTCATGTCTTCTTACTGAAACAACTGGAAGAATGTAATGGGGGCCAGCGGCAGCTTAGGACAGAGTGAGCCACAGGGTCCTGCGCAGGAAATAAAACCAAGCCTCAGAAATGGAGCCTTTGACTTAGTGATAGCTCACATTTACTGAGTTCTTACCAAGAATAAGTCACTATTCTAAGTGCTTTACAGTTACATATTTTAATACTCACAATAACTCCATAAGGATAAGTACTCTTCTCCTCATTGCATGAATGAGGCAGTGATGCAGCAGAGGGCTAAATGGCTTGCCCAAACAACAAGAAAATACGGAAGCCACAACCTGAACCCAGGCAGTCTTACTCCAAGCCACAATAGATTGCTTTTATTGCCTTAATGTTATCATCCCCCTTAAGGAGATTCACTTTTTCCAGCATGGTTTTGGATCTTCTTGAGGCCCCCCTACTACCATCTTTCATCTGAGGATGGATAGGTCTTACATAAGAGTGAAAGCTTACAAAGCAGTTCCTCTTACTTCAGATACCTTTGCCTTCTGCATGTTTGATATTCAAATATATCATTGCCCTTAAATCCTCCTTGAAAGAAGAAGAGACCAAACTTAAACTTCTTTATGTTTAAGTTTTAACAGTACAATTCTTCTTTACAATTTTATAGCCTTTTTTCTTATTAAAGTGATAATCCCTTGTCGAAAATTTGCAAAACACCAGAACAATTACTCCTAATAGTTATGCCATGTTAATTATCACTCCTAGTAGTAATGCTATGATAATTAACACTTTAACATATTGATTTTCCATCTTTTCCATGCACATTTTTCATACATTGTATATAGTCATTGCTAATGACATTTAATGCCAGTAAGCAATCATTAATATGTCAGACTATTCTAGGTTTCATAGGCAATCGTGCATATTTACGTTATATCATAAGCCTTAAGCCTTTATGTTATTTATTACCTGTTCAATGGCTTGGTATTTTATTATGTGTAATATCAAATGTGTCTACAATTGCACATTTGTTCTTTTCTATTTTTAACTGTTATCGATAATACTGCAATGAACACCTCTGGGTGTTCCAGATTATTACTGACATGGATAGGATACATTTCTAGACACAGAATTGCTAGGTCCATGGGCTGACCCATTTCAGGCTCTTTTTGGGTAATTAATACAAATTTTCTTCCTAGAACCTACCATAGAATTATTACTAGAAGCCTGAAACATTTAGTGAAACAACTATTGTTTGTGGAATTTAAGTTAACGGATATGCCGTTTCTGTTATCAAGTTAAATAATAGGAAAGTTCCATGTTTGAAACTCATTAATGTGGACCTTTCAGAACAGCTCTCTCAAAGTTACATGTCAAGAGTAAGGCTTTGGCTTTCACTGAGGACAATTAAGACCAAGTTCATGTGGAAAAAAATATTGAAAATATTGTCTATAGTGTTAGTCAATATTCCTTAAAAAAGGGTAGAAACAAACTGTCCTATCTAATTAACTGGCATACATTCATCTTTTTCCATAGAAAAAAACTGTAATTTTATTTTTGCTTTCACAGTCAGGAAATCCAGAACTAAAACTTAAGTAAACATCATGAAGTTTCCTACCAAATTAAATACAAACTTTTCATTGACAAAATGAAAGATGCCTATCATTTTACCCCAATCATTCTGCCCCGATCTAACATTCTAATTACATCTCCTGTTATGGCCATAAGCTAACTGTGTCCTAGACAATTTTAAGTTCCATCATTTTGGTGATCTCAATTGTCTTCAATATCGTCCTTATATGCACAGTGCCCTCCTTTAAACACCTTATCTGAGTCTTACCTGGTAGCCTATTTCCTTTAGTTGCCTTTTTATGTCCAACTTGGTGACTCAGTTATAGACCCCTAGAGGTCCTCTCTCATGTCAGTATCTTATAGGGAGATAAGGTCTCATATCTTAGATTTATTTAGTGATCTGTATGGAGTTCAATGTGTATTCCTGACAGAAATACAGTGAGGTAAGAAGAGTCTATTACTACCCTTTTATAACCCTTAAGGACTTGAAATTCTTTTTTATCATAATAACCTCTAATGAAGCCCTAGTCACTTAAGCTAGCAAGTCATTCTTCCATACAATAGAAACTTAAACTGCTAAACAGGTCCCACTTTCATTGTTAGGACTACAGTTTAGTATAAGATCTCAGCTAGAATTCACTGAGTGCTTAGCAAAAAACAAACGTTGACTCAGTACTCATTGTATGTATCTAACCTCTCTCTGAAAGAAGAGGACATTTCTGAAAAGCCCCTTTTCAGTTTACTAAAAGTTTAGGAAGTTCTTACTGTAACCCTGCACCAGAAAACCTTCCTCAGTAGCACTACTTCAACTAGAATAAGTATGTTTTGTAGAAACATCTTTGAAGAGTGCTTGTGTTCTATGTAGAGCCATTATTTTTCAATATGGAAGCTCAAAAAACTAACTAGCTTGTGCCCCTCTGTATCCCCTAATCATTTCCTCTCAAGTTTCCAGAATCACTTGAAGAGGAGTATTCACTTTGTGAACCTTTCTTCCTTTATAACAATTTGACCTGTATGCCTCAGTCAAGAGTAGAGCTGTAAAATGTGGCTAAACAAGGCACTTGAGGAAACAAATTCAGGGTCAGTATTCAAGTCAGCCTGGCAAAGAAAAGAATTCACTGAATGAAGTCACCAGGTAATGAGTAGGTTAGAGGCAATTGAATTTCATCTCTGGAGAAGTCTTAAACTCTTGGGAAGGCTAGGGAAGGAAAACAGACTTGTTGATCCAACAGGCTCTTTAAATCTCTCATGCCTCAAGAGTGAAAATGTCCAAAACTAGCCATTGAGATAAGATGAGGCAGCTTTAAAACAGGCAGTAACAGTTTCCCCTAATCTAATTTTCTATCAAAAACCTGAAACAAAGAAAATGCAGAAACCATCATCCAGATCCTAAAGACCGGGAAGTAGCTAATGGAGCCATATATTCATCATATTGATTGGCCCATTGATTTTTTTCCCCCTTCTTAAGCGCCTGTTTCTTGGTCCTGTGCCAAAGATGCTTTAAAAAGCTTAAACAAAACTTATACCAAATCTTGCCAATGGCTGCCAGGGAACCTACAAACTAACTTTCTCTGTTGTCACAAGTATAGTTGCACAGTTGAATCCTGCCAGAGGAAAATACAGAGTTTTGGATGCAAAAACCTGCTAAATCTATCTAATTAAGAACCCAAATTGAGAAGGGAAGAAAAAAAAAAGCCTAAGTAGTGAGCCTGTAATAGTTGAGTCAAGAAGGCATGAAGAGAAAGACATTTTCTTAGGTACCCCAGCTAATAAAGATTGAGGGAATGTGATCACAGAATCAGAAATATGAATGGAGCATATTCATTTTCCCAGGACCAATTGAAGAATTTTGAATATTATCAATTCCTTAATCCATTGGTTTCCAAATTCTATGGAGTTTAAGAATTATCTGAAGCATTGTCTAAAATGCAGATTCCTGGATCTACCTTCAGAGAGCCTAATTCAACAGGGAGCGGGACTTTGGAACCTCTCTTCTAACAAGCAGATTCATAGGAAAAGGGGGTCTTTGGATCAAACTTAGAGAAACACTATGAGTGGGTTTACAGAACAGCTTTATCTGGGGACCACTGTAGATTAATTGGAGAGGTATACAATGGAAGTTGTTAGATATTTGGATGATTGATAATTATCCCTTCATTCTTTGTGGTCCATTTATTCTTCTACACAAAGTAATCTAGAAAGTCTCTTGCCAATTTTGGAATAAAAGAGATACATAAAAACTGGTGTTAGTTAAAAAACATTTAACTGCAAGTAGCAGAAACTGAGTAAATGCAAGCAAATCAACAAAATTTTTTTCTGAGGCTACAGTGATGATATCCCATAGAGTTCTGCAGCCTTACAAAGACACAGAGAAGGGGAATTAGAAATTCGTCACAACACTCCACCTCTCTCATCACTGCACTCCTTCTCATGATCTCTCTCGTTATCTCTCTCTCTCTCTCTCTCTCTCTCTCTCTCTCTCTCTCTGTCTCTCTCTCTCTCTCGGGACTTTCTCTCCCTGTTTCTCAGTTTACAAGACAGGAAATGGCTGCCCCAACCACCAATCCCAACCAACTAATACATACGAGTTCCACACACTGAGACTAAATTCCAGGTCTGTCTTGGGTTGGTTGTTACCTATGATACAATCAATATGGATACATATTGGTCATCTAGAAGTCAGGGGCCCATATGAACGATAGAAGGTAATTCTGTGTGGGGATAGTTATGAATTTAAAGTTTCAATCACATGCTTTCAAGGGTCTCTTTCTACCTCAAATCCTCTCTTCCTGATCAGAGATATGTCACAACAAATCATGTAAAATGTAGCCTTATAGCAAGGAACTGTAATGGTCCACATCTTGTTCTTTCTTAGAAGGAAAATAAAATAGATGGACAGGATCTGGTCTCAGCACAGGGTCCGCCCAAGTCATGATTATCAAATGGATGAAAAGTATCTGATTCTCCTTAATTTCTTTCCAAGCTCTTACATCCCAGCTGGATCTATGTGCTTATCCCCATTCTTTTCAACGAGCAGGGTCTCTATTATTAGTCATTTGTAGCCAGTATGTATGGGCTAAGTTGATCTGTCCCTTATTCCATGGGAAAAGATGACCACATTAAGCCTAAATACACCCATTTGAATGACAGAACATTAATTTCATCTACCCTAAAGAGATCTCGCTTTTCTGAGGCATTGGATATGTGAGTTATTTCTTGTACTAGGATTTTGGTGACTCACATTTGAACAGTAAAGCAAATCAAAATGGACAAAGCATGATCAGGAGTCCTGATCTCAAAGGCAGACGTATTCTCAGATATATTTTTTGGTACTTTATGACCTATATGCCACTATCAGGAGATTTTTCTGTTTTTAAATATTTAAAAGGGGTGAAAAAGTTCATTTCAGCTTCAGCGACAGGCAAACCCCATGGTACCCTTCCACAGTCTGAACAGAATTTTCTTTCTGAAAAGATTCATCTTCCAAAGGTTGAAGGTAGAAGTATAAGGGGTTGAGGGTGGGGCTGAGCTCGATCACAACCTAGTAAACCTTGACCTTCCTTACAAATTCCGTTGTCTACTGCTCATGGAGCTTCTCATCTGCCCAGGTGTTCTCTACTAGCAGCCAGTTTTGGCAGGGGAGAGAGGTATGTGATGTGGGGTGTGTGTGTGTGTGTGTGTGTGTGTGTGTGTGTGTCTGTGTGATGCTTTTTAATCAAGCTACAAACTTCTCTGCTGGGAATTTTATAAGCTCTTCCTGGATTTGTTTTGTGCACTTGAAGAAATAATTACCAATAAGCATCTGGTCTCTTGAAGCTAAAGGTGCTTACAAAGACTCCAATTGGAAATCTGAGGTCATTTTCAAATGAGTCTCCTTTTGAGTCCAGTAAGTACAACTTTAAGCTTTCAGCCAAGGTGTGGCCCTTTGTTCTTTAAGACAGGGATGAGTTCGTGCTAGTGACATTCAGTTGGGCAGATAAGCTAGTGCCAGTGAAATCCAATAGGACAGGAAACAGCAATTTGTTCCTGCACCTTTTCTACCCTCTGGGAATTCACACTCAGAAGGGAGGTCACTCTACACTGAGCCACCTTGTGGCATGTGTGGAGAACAACAGCCAGAGGCAAAAGCCATTTTATTCTTGGCTGACAAAACAGTATTTTAAGGACACTCTCTGGGAAGGGTGTGGTGGTGATTCTGTGAGACGCCCCAAGAGAATAAGCAATTGTACAGCACAACTTGCTTCTGCTACTCCGTTTGTCTTCTATAACTGAACTCTTTAGAGAGATGATATTATTGTAGTGATTAAGAGAGAAAGCTTCGGAGAGCAACAGAAATGAGCTAAATCCTGACTAGTCAAATCCCGACTCTCCTTCTATCATATAAATGTAGCCTTATACTGGATACATAAACTTAAAGAAATTATTCAGCCTCTTGAGTCTCTGAAAAATGAAAATGGTAATGGTACCCAACTCATAGGTTTGTTGTAAGAACTAAATGAGATAATGCATAAGAAGAAATTGGCATAATGTCTGGCACGAAGAATGGACTCAAAAAATTTTTAAGTAGGTAACATGTAAACATTGTTGTCAAACTTCTTTGGGGATTTCTTACAATTTCTTCTTTGAAGTTAGAATCATGCTTTTTTGTATTGTTAAGGAGCTGATGGTAGATTGTCTTTCAAGGAAAGGGACAGAATCCTTTTTAAAATGCTATCAAGTCAGACTACGAGTTGTATGATTGTTAGCTTAGTTGAGTAGAAGCTATTTCTAGCTTCTCACCATTTATGAAGATGATGTCCGCTTGTGTCAAGGTAGGCTTTGAAAACTCCCCTTTTTCTTTGTCTTCACTCGGCCATTTTTGTCCAAGCTAGATATCTTAAAGCATCAGGAAATATTAGCCAGAGAAAACAGATCTGTTGACCAGTTTCAGGCACCTAACACCATGTCCATTCAGATGAAAATTGTTAGTCACTCCAGATCACACAGAATGACTGCATCTAAAGCCCAGCTAACCCACAACTAGTGAGTCAAATATTCCTTTCCCATTTCCTCTCTCTTACTTATTTCTCTTTATTTTAACTGTGAATGAGTAATTTTAAAGTGCTGATCTTCTGGATATATCCGAGAACTTTGCCCCTACCACAAACCCTTTGACTCTACAATGGACAATCTGTTGAAGACAAAAAAATACAATGGACAATCTGTTGAAGAAAAAAAAAGTTAGAGAAAAATATTATCCAAACCCAATAATAGGCTTCCATACTGAGTGATTCCCCCACCACTGTCTGGGCAGTATCTCAATTACAAAAATAAGTAAACATAAATATGTAGGTGATGGGGTTGAAATCTCATGTCATTATTGGAAGTCAACAGATACTCAAGGAGATGCTTCTCAACAGTATTGAGATTACTCAATACTGTTGGATAACTCAACTGTTGGATAACTCAACAGTGAGTTATCCAGTTAACTCACTGAAAGAAGATCTTAGGAAGATGGATTCAGCTGTTATAATAGCCAAAGTCTCAGGTAATGGGGTAAGGTTACTACTTTTCTTATCCACTTGGAATATAATTCAGATGGCATAGAAACCAGAGTCAAGGCATAAAATGAATAACCAAGTGTAGGGATCTCAATATTTCGAGTATTAATGACAGTACACATGTTATTTTACCCTCTTCCTACAATATATTCACTTTTATTTCAATATATTGTAGGTAATATGAGAGAGGGAGAAGGTCCGTTGGTTTTCCATCTCTATTAAGGTGCTCTATGTATTTTGTTAATTGTATTTAATTTTGAGAGATACTACATGAATGGGAATTGTACTTAATATCACAGGAGTTTACCATTGTGTAGTATTTCACAGTTGAAAAATCTTTTTTAAGTGGGTTGCTTGGTTTGATCTTCACACCAATAAAATATGTTTTATAAGTTCTTATTAGAATTTGCATTTGATAAATGAGATTCCAAAAGATTAAGTTACTTGTTCAAGTATACTCTGCTAGTAAATGATCATACTGCGATAAGTTTGTGGTGTTAGGGGCTTAAATGTAATGCCAAGGAAGTTTATGGAACTTCCTTTCCTGAAAATCTTTTTAGAAACCAACAATTCTCTTCTAACTCAGGGGTTTAAGTGTTTTTATATGTGGTCCTGACTAAAGGCAAGCAAAGAGCCCAGAAGGCCTCATAAGTATTCTGCTAGCCCTGTAATTGGGACCATTTCTTTCTCTCTAAATGGAAGCACAGTGATGATAATAATTAAGCTTTAGGCTTTCATATTTCCTTTCATCTGAGTTCTTCAGCCGGACAGGAAGGACCCACCCGCTTAGCATGATATGGTTTTTTTCAAACTGGTCCATGTCCATTAACCATCTAGACTTCCATTAACCATCTAGACTTTGTTTATTGGTAACAGCAAACAACTTATGGAAACCTCAGGAATTTGAACCCCAAATGTGTGGTCAAATCTACTTTTTACAGAGGAAGGTATCATAGCTTTACAAAACTTTCTGAATAAAGTTTGTGCTCTTATACATAATAATGAAGTTAAGGAACCATCAAAGTAACTTGTCAGCAACATCTGCAAGTTTAGTGGGAAGAGTCTGAAGGCAGAGTGCAGATAGAAATGTGAACACTCCACTCTATCCCGCCTCCTCCCAGCATTCCACCTGCAATAGACTGTATTCATATCTCCCAGAGGAAATATGCTATTACTGATAATATGATCACTGAAACACTGGGAGTGGTTGGATACAGAGCTCTGGCAGTGGGTTAATAAAAGGCCTAATGAAGAACAAAAAATTCTGCCAGTCACTGTAAAAAAATATTGCCCTCGGGAAATTATAAATCAGACACCATGGTGTGAAGTTAAATATATATATATATATATATGTGTGTGTGTGTGTATTTATATATATATACACATATATATATATATATAAAATACATACACACACACACACACACACACAGCATTGCCTTGCTGATAAATGCTGGAGTGGGCAGACTGGTGACGAAACACATAAGTCACTGGATGCCCTTGAAGTTTCAGTCCACCTCAGCATGATGCAGTTAAACGCCTCAGCTGTGCAAAGCCAAAACCACATTTGCTCAGCCTTGTCAGATCACACTGCACTGTGTGGTAGAAACAGGATGACTGATCCACAAATTAGTTGTACTTCCCAGAGCCTTACTTGCCTTTTCCCTTGTTATTTTTATCTTTTTTTTATTTGTTTATTTGCTCAATTTTACAGCACTAATCTCAATAGACTCTTAAATACTGCTTCTGGATACAGACCTGTATTTAGGGTTTTCTTAATGTATCCACATTGAACTTGTCTGGTGGGCAGCCTCAATAATTCCATCCACCAACATAGGAAATGTGATGAACAAAGCAGGCCCCGACTAACAGTAATACCTTACCTTTCAGCTAAATTACCAGAGGTCTAGGAAAGAAAGAGTTGACCTTTCTAACACTAGAAACAATCACACACCTTGACACATGAACATGGTGACTGCCTGATTAATACTGAGGAGCTATGGTTCACCTCCTTGGTTTTTCACCTTCACTGAGTCATTGAGTTCCTGCGGCCTTGCTCCTTTAAACTGTTGCTTTCTAACACACCATTTTCTCCCCAGAGGGTACTTCTGCCATCTTCTCACCTGGTTGATTGCGTACCGACTGTTGACTTTACATCTGAGATAGGCATGGCCCCAGGGGATTTGGAGGAAAGATGGCCAAGGAGTACAGTGAGGTCAACGTCAAGGAGAACCCCTCCACCCCCACCAATGAAGCCTGCTTCACATCTTACCTGCTGAAGCTGGTATCTTTCAATCTACCCTTGAAAGAAATGAGGAGAGGCTGAAATGTTTCGTATTTCAGGGACTCCTCTGCAGTGTTAGGGTGTGGGAATAAACTGGGATATCTAGGGAATTCCTTTCCATTTTCAGGGATCCTAAAAAGACAATTCCAGAAATGTGGGGAAGGTCTATTAGAAAACCATCAGATTCCTTAAATAAATTGAACCACAAACCTCCAACAGATAGGACAATGAAACCTCTCTACTTGTAATAAGCATCTGGACATTTATCTTAAATTCTCTTCCCTGAGATTTACATTTTCCTGGAAATCTCTGAAATATTATCGCAGTTACCACCACTCTGGTTTCAAAGGGTCTATTGTATTTGTATTTCTTTTTTTACTGAGGTGATGAAAGAATATGTAAACCAAACTTTACCAAGGATTCAGGGATGAAAAAATTAGAAAAAAATAGACAATAACAATAATATACAGTTTGTGAATCTGAATCACACATGGCAGCTTTGTAAAGCTGTCTGATGGAGCATTGATTCCCATATGGCAGAGCAAATCCCTGATGGACTTTTCATTGGTGCACAGTGCAGCAAAATGGAAAGAAAAAAGATACAGTGAGATTTTCATACTCAATTATAATATATATTGTAAATTATACTTATTTATTCTAAGAGTGTATCCTTACTTTTATTATCATAAATACTCCTCTCTTTTAATAGTAGATTATATTTTCTCTTTTGATGTCTTTGTTTGGTAAAATACAAAGTTAATCATTCTGTGTTACTCTTCCACTTTTAAAATTTTACTCAGCCCAGAAACCCAAAAGTCTGGGAAACACCACAACAAACTGGTAAAGCCCTTCCTGTTTCCATTCTGCCTTAACCTTTCCTCCAGAGGCTACCTTTCCTCTGTCAGTATGGAGAACATGACCTCAAGCATATCCAGAGTTCTTAAAGTATTAGCCCCAAACAACAAGGTTTCCCCTCAAAAATATAGGAGTTCCCTTTCACTCTAACATCAAACTATCAAGTTGAAGCTTTTATTCTGAGGACGATCCTTTTAATCTAGCTTTGAGAGAAAATTAGTTTCTGGGAGGTGCTGCTAAGGTGATATCTATTAAAATTAGATAGAAATGGCAGAGCGGCTCTCTACTGCTTTGCACAGATATCCTCATAGGCAAGCCAAATTCCCCTTTCTCTTCTGTGTACATTTATGTACATTTAATAATAGTACTGTAATTATTTAATAATTATTATTACAATGATAGTATTGTAATTATCAGATGGAGCTTTGCAGTGCTGCCCAATGTACGACCCACAGACTTATTCGTAGAATAAATCCCTTGACGGAATCCAGTCATTTTATTTTATGAATATAAACTTATAATTAATTTTATTCAATACCAAATGAACAACCCAACCAAGTTAGTTGATCTAACATTTAATAACTCAATAGGTTATTTGTAAATAGTTCTTGATCACATATAAACATGAAAGTTTATTAAATGACACATTGTTTACCCCTGAGAATTAAAAAAAGAATTTGTGTTTTGAGGGTCATTTTCTGCCCAAAGGAGACCCCTCATGTGTAACAGACCACAAACCATTCTTTAAGGATGAGCACTTTGGGAGCCCTACACTGCAGATGAATGAGCCATGCCTGTAGACCAGAATATTGGCTTGCTAAATTCTTTCCGGATTTATTTTCTTTTGTTATTCTTGAGCTTTTAGGTAAGTTTGTTTACTTGTTCCCACTGTGCTGAGAGATCTTAAAGAAGAGCCTACGTCTACATCTGAATTAAGAGTACTGAGAGATAAGTCCATCACATTTGAACTAGAAGTTAGAGAAGAGAAGGAACAGGGGCTTCTGTGTGGCATATGGTTACTGGGAGGTCTCCCAAGGGAAATAAATATGCATCTTGGAAATGGAGAGAAGTTTACAGGCACAACCACCTCTCTCCCATTTGGAGATTCTTTGTATCGGCCAATTTTAGAGAATTGGGTCTTATTTTGTTAAAGATATCACTAGATGCCATTAGATGGCCAATAAAGATAAGGTCAGAAAATTGACCTTTGAAATTGGTACCGTGAAGGTTGTTGATGGTCTTACAAAAGCAGTTTTTGTGAAGTGGCAGGAGTAGAAGTCATTCTAGAACTTGCTGAAGAGTGAATTCCGTAAAAATGTAAAAGTAGCATTTGCAAGCCACTCTTGGGAAGCCAGACTGTGAAAAGGTGGGGACAATGGGGTAATAGCAGGAGTTCCAGAGTCAAGGAATTGTGGAGATGGGAGATAATAAAGCATTTTTGTGTTACGGGAAAGATCATTTAGGAAGATAAAGATTGATGATGAAGTGGGGACAGAGAATGAGCAACTGAGCAAAGACTTTAAGAAAGTGAGAAGTGATAAGGGATGAGATCTGGAGTATGTGTGCAGCTACCAACATTTGAAAGGGGAAGGGATATTTCCTTCATTTTAATAGTAAGAAAGAAAGAGATAAGTACCCTTGCAGACAGCTTTGGATCACCAATTTTGGTGATGAAGAAAGTAACAAAGTTTCCATCTTTTAGTTTCTATGTTCATAACGACACTAGATTATTAGCTAAAATGAGAGGGAAAGAAATGAGAGTAAAACAAATTTTAAAATACTGATTAATTTTTTAATGTAGAATTATGGAGTAATGTTCAGATGCCATTTAAGGTCTCTGATGTTTTGGTTTATTCCTCAGCTATGAGGAATAAGCTATATCTGCTCCCTTCTTCATGAGCAGATATGGAAAGGGCAAGAAAAGTCAAACCAAGATTAGAATTTTACAAAGTTTATACAGCAGAATGATACAGGGCAAGAGCATTTGAATATTTGGTAGGGAGAAATTAAGTTAATGAATCATGAAATCTAAGCTAGAAAGGAAGGAAAGTGATAAGATAAATGAGTTGAAGGATTATGAGTAAGCAACAGGATCAATGGATTTACAGCTATGAAGTAGGAAGTACCAGAATTATGGGAAGTTGTGGTTGGAGAGAAGAATATATGCATTTGAGATTTTGGAGTGGGTGGAGATGGAAAGGTCAGTGCAAAGAGAAGTGAAGAAGCTGAGAAGCCAAGTTCCCAAGAATGATGACAGGAAATAAAGATACCGAGGCCAGGCCAGGCACGGTGGCTGTAATCCCAGCACTTGGGATCTGCCAGGCAGGCAGATCACCTAAGGTCAGGAGTTCGAGACGAGCCTGGCCAACATGGTGAAACCCCATCTCTACTAAAAATACAAAAATTAGCTGGGCATGGTGTCGTGCACCTATAATCCCAGATACTTGGGAAGCTGAGGCAGGAGAATTGCTTGAACCTGGGAGGCAGAGGTTGCAGTGAACTGAGATCGCGCCACTGCATTCCAGCCTGGGCGACACATCCAGACTCCATCTCAAAAAAAAAAAAAAAAAAAAAAAAAAAAAAATACAGAGGCCAAAAGTTAGTGAAAGGTGGAAAGTGGCTAGGAAAATATCTAAATGATCACCATGGGAAAAAGACGATGACCTATCTAGAAGGATTGAGCCTCAAAGATGCAGCGTAGGAGGAAGAAGGGAAACTTTGATCTAAAGAAAGCATAGTGTAGAGGGGGACACCATGTCTCCTCCCAGTTGTGAAGGGTAGAATGTGCTAAGAAAAGAAGAGAGAGTGAAAGGGTTGCCGAGTAATGAGGTCCTCAGAGGACATCCAGGTTTTAGTCCATGTGGTGGTGTACATTTTATTGGAGAATATGAGGCTGTAGTGCTATTTATCTCCCAAAAGAGAGGTCAAGATTTGAAAATGAGGGAAGTGGATGGCTGTGCCAAAGTTGTCCAGGGATAAGAGTTCAAAGAATGGAGAATGAGGAAAGAACAAGTAGAATTGTGAGGTATGATGGAATTATTCCTAGTTACTGCATTTTCTGTAAACACAGCCACAATCATGTCTCCTATTGAGTATCCACAATGTATGAGGCATGTATTGTATATGCATTATCTCATTTAAACTTTACAACAAACTGTGAGGAAAGTTGCCTCATTGTCCATTTCACAAAGGATGAAATTCAGATTTAGAGAGACCATGTAACTTGCCCCCAAATATACAGATTTTAAATGACAGAGCTTAACCACTATTTTATATTGCCCATCACTTAGTAACAGATGTATTCCTGAATGAGTCTATCACAATCTGAATTTTTGCAAACCATGCCAGAGTTGCAATTCACAACATTTCTGGGAATACTACTGCAAATCCTTTGTTAATGCAAAAATAACTGCCCCAAATGGACACCTCCTCAGTAATCTGTTTGTCCAATCTCAATATGCTTGAAGCATGATTAATTTTTATTGAAAGGTGTAGTTACATAGTATTCTAGGTCAGAGATGATCAAAGACTTTTACGGACAATAAGTTTTCTAACTTAAAAAAAAAATTCAAAACTCAATAAGGTCAGTGGCAAAAGCAAGAATTACACCAAGGTATTATGACACTACTCACTATAAAACATTGCAATTCCTTACTCATTAGCAGAGTTTTATTTTTCATGGGATGTATTTCAAATGAGGATGTGCTATAAGTAGAAAACAATACATACGGGTTCATTAGTCTTGCTCTTTTAAAGATAAATGCTGTATGTGGGATAAATGCTGTGAGCAAGAAATTATAAGCAGGTTCCCATATGCTAGATATCTATTTCCACAGCTCCTATCATCATGGTTTCTGGGCACTTTGACAGATAGATGAGGCTAATTCAGGCAATGCAGTACATTCAGAGAGTAGGTGAAAATCCTCTTTCTCTTTTGCTCCCTGCCTCAAAAAAACAATAATTAATTGGAAAGCTAAAAGAATGAAAGATTTCCTAGAATAGAAAACTAACAGAAAAGCCATGCAGAAGAAGCAGTTTTAATCTTTTTGTTACAAGTAATAATGTTGACTGTATTACCCTTTGATCAAGGTGTTTGGGAATGTATCCTAAGTAAATAATCCTCAGTGTGGAAAACGTTGTATGCTAATCAACACAGCATTAGATAGGGGAAAAATACAAGAGCAAACAAGAAAGAAAAGTGTTCAAAAGTAGGAGATAATTGTGAATAATTTATGGTATTTATTCTCTGAATATTGTGTAGAGTTAAAATCACATAGTAAAAACTGTGCACAAACCATAAGAATTTCATTCTTTGGAAAAATCCTTAAAATACAATGTTAAATGAAGAAAGTAGACTACAATATTATATAAATAATGTGATTAAAGCTCTAAAAAGAAAAATACAATGCATAGAGAAAAACTTGGGTTTCAGTGTTGATACAGGAGTGATTTTTTTATTATTTTAATTTTTCTGTATTTTTTAAATTTCCTTTGGGAAAAATATCTTATTTTAAAAAATAATAATGTAGGAATTTGGAGATTTAAGAGCTTGAAATTCTACCAATAATGACATTTTTAAAAATCCATTCATATGGATTTTTAACA
Source organism: Macaca thibetana thibetana (assembly GCF_024542745.1). NCBI lineage: Eukaryota > Metazoa > Chordata > Mammalia > Primates > Cercopithecidae > Macaca > Macaca thibetana. The sequence goes on from NC_065579.1 coordinate 29,581,997, forward strand.
AGTACCCCATTACTGGCAAACCCTGTAGTATTTTTAATAACATTTTAATCAAATTTTCCCAGTTTTTACATATGTTAAAGTGCATCAAAATGTGGACAGTTTGATGAATTTCGACAATTGTACATACCCATGTAACCACACCACAATCGAGATAGAGGACATGTCCATCATTCCCAAAAGTTTCTTTATGCCCCTTCCCAGTCAAATCTTCCCCCACTTCTTGAACAGGAAAAAACTGATCTGTTTTCTATTACTATGATTACTCACTGTTCCTGTTCTAGAATTTTATGTAAGTGGAATTGTACAGTTTTTATTCTTTTCTCTCTGGCCCCATTCACTCGGCATCATGTTTTGAGGTCAATCCACCTTGTTGCATGTATCAGTAGTTTGTTCCTTTGTATTGATGTGTATGCATATGCCACATTGTGTGTATGTACCATATATGTTGATCTATTCATTTGTTCATGGTCATTTAGGTTGTTTTCATTTGGAAAGATGTTTTGGACATTTGTGTTCAAATCATTCTGTGGACATATGTTTTCATTTCTTTTTTTTTATTTTATTTTTCCATAAGCTATTGGGGTACAGGTGGTATTTGGTTACATGAGTAAGTTCTTTAGTGGTGACTTGTGAGATACCCAAGCAGTATATACTGCACCATATATGTTGTATTTTATTCCTCACCCCCCCCACCACACCCACTCTTTCCTCCAAGTCCCCAAAGACCGTTGTATAATTCTTATGCCTCTGCATCCTCTTTGGTGCTAAAAGCTAAAAGAATGAAAGGACCCAAGAGGTATGCCTTGCATTCTACCAGTGGAATTCCTATGCTGTATGGTAAGTGCATATTTAACTTAAGGTTTAAATTAAAAAAAAAAAAAAAAAAAAAAACTTTCACAAGCGAAAATCTTTTCAACCTTAGAATAGGCGAAAATTTTTTAGAGGGGATGCAAAAAGCACAAGCCATAAAAGAAAAAATTTATATATAGGACATCATCAAAGTTAAAAATTTCTGTCCTTCTAAAGACAGCACTAAGGAAACAAAAAGACAAGCAGCAGACTGGCAGAAAATATTTACAATACATATATGTGAAAAAGAATTTGCATTTGAATACATAAATAACTTTTACGAGTCAATGGTAAGAACTCAAACATCCAATAAAAACAAGGCAAAAGATTTGAACAGATATTTCTTCAAAGAAGATAAACATGCATATGAATAAATGCTCAATATCATTAGTCATCAGGAAAACGCAAATTAGAACGATGATGAAATATCATTACACTTCTACTAAAATGTCTACAATTACAAAGATTGATAATACCAAATGCTAGTGACTATGTGGAGCAACTGGAACTCTCAGACGGTGTGTATTTTTAGTGGAATGATTCATCTCACATTGGTATCTTAAACAAGTGAAGAATTATTCCTTTAAGTCAGGGCCTGAGGTTTAATTAATGTTCATATTTAGTCCTTTTCTCATTATACCTTCAGATTTTGCTAATTTCCATGGCTAGATTATTGTGTATAACCTAGCTAAATATCAAATGGTCTCTACATCAGGAAAGACACAATTGTTACTGGCCTGGTAAGTTATTTTAAGATATTATCTCTATAACTACCAATTAATACATTCAATACCTCATTATCTTTGTTCTATTTTAATTTTCATAAATCATTTTGGAGGCCATACTGTATCTCCTTCTTACCATGTAAATCTTGTAATGCCTTTGGTCAAAAGTAATAAAATTCAAATCAAACACAATTAGCAATTCATGAGTTATCTTTCAGTTTATACATCAATTCCAAAAGCTGACTCAATTTATAGACTCAATTAGAATGTCAACTGTGCTAGGTTGTGGGGTTTGAACTGTGACTTTGGGAAAATTCAAACATGGTTTTATTTACTCTAGAACTTTAATTTCCTGTAATCCTCTCACAATCTATAACAGCACAATGATCTCTTTGAAGTGAAAACAGAGAATCACTCTTGAATTTTACTTCTCTACACGCCTTATTTGCTCTATTTTTGTGTTATTGTGATTTTCCAAACCTAAAATAATGATTTGAAGTACAACTGAGAGGAAAACAATTTAATATGTATTTTTAAATTCCAGAATAATTAAATTCTCACAATATTTTAATGATTTGGGAGATAATTAAACATAACATGTGATATCTAAGCTTAGATATCGCATGCATTCTGTGGTTTCCTAAATTTTCTGTAGATTTTACTCTGTATCAACTTACTGTCTCATTTTCAGTACCAATATTGATGGGCTCCGCTTCATTGTTTGATCCTTCCCAAATTTATTTAAAATGTAGTCACACATAGATTAAATCATATGTCAGAATTGTTCATGGTACACCCTGTACGTTCCTAAAGAAAGATATTTAATTAATTAAGAAAAAATAGTAGCATTCTGTAGCAAAAGCAAAAAATGCAAGATCAAAACTCCAGGTAGACTCTTTAAGCCATTATGAGTGACCTCTAAACCACAAACAATGGTAAATTCTTGGGAAAACTTTGCTTAACTGGCACTCACAATGCATATTAACTCAGAAGCACAACCCGGCCAAAAATATAAACCACTCAGTGGTTATAAATGTGAAAAGAAAATTAGCACATGAGCAAAAGGAAAAACACATCTTTGGTGTCAACCTTTCCGTGAACTTCTCTGTTGTGATTACAGTTGTTTGCTGGGTTTTGCAAAGGTGTGATGGACAGGGGGAAATGTACACCTGGAGGGAACTGCGCAGCTGTCAATAGTTGCAGACTGAAACTATGTTAGGTATAATTGTGTTCATTGTTTGTATTTCCTGATTCACAGAGCCCCTTAAAGTCACTGCAAAGGGAGCAAGTCTTACAGAGGTTCCCAACCATGTCTGCATATGAGACTCACTAGAGTGTTTTCAAAAATATTCAAATGTCTGATTCTTTCTACAGGTTAATGAAATAAGAACCTCTGGGTATGGAGCCTGGATATCAGTATTTTCTAATAACAGCTGGTGATTCTGATGCATAGTTAGGTTTAAAAAACACTATATTAAAGCAAACGTTAGTAGCTTTTTCCAGCCCAGGCTTCTAAGATGATAGAGAAAGTAGGGACAAGATTGAAGGGCCCAAAGCTATTTCCAATTTATCAGAAAGTCCAAGAGAATTATACATGCAATGTACAATATCCAGGTTCCAATATCAACAGATGGTTGATCTGTAGTTATATTGGATCAATAGTGTATTGTGAAAGACAGCTGATGAACATAAAATGAAGAAATGAATTATTACATAAGAAAATATTTTTAGTACAACAGTTTAACCATTGACTCCATTTTGGGAAAAACTAAAAAGAGAATCTCTGAGATAGCTGTGTTTGCCTATACAACATCCATTCTCCTTCTTTTGAAAACAATAGCTCAAGTTTGTAATGGGGAAATATCCCTTCCCCAATGTCAGTCTGAGTCTAATTGAACATACCATCTGATTCTGAGATGAACATGTGACTCAGACCTGGATAATGCCAATATTACAACCCTTTGGCCAGAATAGTGATTCAAACCCATGAAGATGATCTGAGTCAAGCCATGGGAGTGATCAGAAGTCAGCCCTGATACTTTCTAGCGTAGTAAGAAGGAAACCTGAGCCACAAATGAGAGAAAAGTCTGTGTTACTAAAAAGGCAATGAGGAGAAAAGCAGAGACTAGCAAAGAAGACAGATGAAACTGGTCTTGTGCTCATAGGCTTGTCAGTTACGTAACCGGGTAAATTTAATTTTGTTACATTTGTTCATTCATTCATTTATTTGAGGAAAGCAATTTTGAACAGAAATTCTGCTATCAGAAACCAAACAAGTTCTAATAAATATAAGATCCTGTATTAGTGAAATTATCAGAACTAATAGGACATCTAGAGATACTTTACTATTCTATTTTTCTTTGTTTATTTGATTGTTTGTTCAGACAAACTAAGGCTTTAATTTCCCAGAACTAGAACCTCAAGCAAATTTCTAGTCAGTCATTCAATCCATCAACAAGTATTTAATGAGCCCATCCGTGTCTATCACTCTTCTAGGCATGAGAAAATGAAACTAAGTGGAAGGCTTTGTCCCCGCCTCCAGTAAGTTTACAAACTAGTCAGAAAGACATAGTAAGTATATTTGAAATAACTTGGAGAGAAGAAAGCTCATAAGTTTCACTCTAAAGGAATATTAATTAACATGCTTCAAGTGTTTTATGTGAGCCAAACATGAAACATTGTAGAAGAATCCTAAGAAATAAATAGTACAACCACTGCCCTCAAGGAGCTTACAGTTAAAGACATAAAACACTGATGGTAGAGATGATTTAAGTGCATTATAAAGCAACATGCCATAACATAATAATAAAAACAATACCTCAGTATTAAGGTCTGAATAGGTAGCATGGTAATTACCAATTTACTCTAATAGCTCAATTTCTTCCATGACTCTCAAGGGCTACCAACTTAAATTTCAGAGGTTGGTGTTTAAACACTGGATCTGTAGGATTGGGGGGTGTTTTCCCAACTCTACCACAAATTCCAGCACTTCCATGTAGAAACAGATCACCTTCTAAAAAATAAATCCTAACAACTTTTCATAATTCTCCAGTTCTCCATCATTCTACAATTTTTCATCATTCTCTAATTGGTATCCTTTAACTTTTCTTCATTTTCTAACTCTCTATCAATTCTCTATACTGTTTACAGTTCAGTTTCCAAAGTTTTCCAAGTGTAGTATAATCTAGTTCTTGTGTTAAAGATACAGGAGGAAGTGAAACAATGACCACTGGAATGTAGAATTGGATTCACGTTGACAAAATCCATTTCTTTCTTCTTTTTCTTCTTGTTTTCTTCTTCCCTTAAACCTCCAAATCCAGACTTTTTTGAAAACAAACTACTATTGGATGAAGACTAGCTTTTGTACTCCAAAAGAGTAGTCTCTTAATCAAAATGACTCCCAAGCATATGTGCATCTGTGTTTATGTGTATATTTATCTGTGTATGTGTGTGTATGTGTATGCATTGAGGGTTAAGATTTCAGACTCTGGAGCGGGGAGAGGTACCTGGAAAGACTAGGAATGAAATTTACCAAATATGGGTCCTTATTTACTTTACGTACTCCTTCATCACTTCTTCTTGTGGGGAAGGGGAGGGGTAGATTAGATTAGTACTGCAAATACGTACCAAGAACACAAAGAATATCTCAGTAATGGAATCAGAGAAAATCCAATAATTAAACGTTCCCTAGTGTCTATTCTGCTGCCTTACTTCCTTAATTTTCCTTTTCAATTCTTATTAACCTTTCTGTTAATGCATGGATAGGAGAACATGAGGCACTGAAATGGAAATTACATGATTTGGCTACTTATAACTCTTATTTTTAAATAAAAAGTTGACATTTAATTGAGAGATGGAATAATAAGGTTAAAATGCTAGCCAATGTGATCCCCACCCGCACACCCAGAATGGTCTCTTACCATGTCTTTGGTTTACTCTCTGCTTAGTCAGCTAAGCTGTTCTCATCTGATTGTTTCAGAAAAGGGATTTGACAACATAAAACAGAAAAAAAGTAATCATTTCTTGGGTTTTGAATTCAGAAGTCTAAACAATGAGGCAAAAGAGTAGAAAGGAGTCTTCTATATAAGATTCATAATATAGCAAACAATTTAGGATAAAATATGATGAAGTGCACAGCTTTCCCTAGGTTTCCATGGCCACTTTAGAAAACAGAATTCCCTGCATGTTGATAGAAGTCAAAGCCAAAAAAAAAGCAACGCAAACCTAGACCTCGGTGTGTCTCCAAGGGAGGGGCATTGTCCATGCTTCTAGGCCAAGTTCAAGGCAAGGGCCAATTGCCTGAGAAGTTTATGGAATCTAGGTTGAACCAAAGGAGGCAAAACCTAAGAGAAAAAAAACGACTGCTATGTGCATTTAGGCAGATAGAGCCTTCGACAATATCAGAACTTCCCTCTTCTCAGGGTGGCAGAGGAAAACAAAATTGACTTTTGTTAAGTGTGGCTCAGACATAGCAAGAGAACCACTGAACCCAAAGTGATTGTGCTTACTGGAATAAGGCATATCTCCATGGTGACTCAAGTGGACTAATAGCTGCAGTCCAGATGGGACAACTTCACAGCCATTGCGAACAGAGATCACTGTGGATAAGGCAATGGATGTCTTCAAAGACACCTATAAGGGCAAAAGACGTTGAAGACCAGATTTGCCTACTGCCACCTCTGCCCATGCAGAGTCAACCATATGCAAAATCTTAACATTAAATCATTTATAAAGACAGATGGTATATCTGTTAAGCTCTATAAAAAACTGACAGGTAGGCCGGGCGCGGTGGCTCAAGCCTGTAATCCCAGCACTTTGGGAGGCCGAGACGGGCGGATCACGAGGTCAGAAGATCGAGACCATCCGGGCTAACACGGTGAAACTCCGTCTCTACTAAAAAATACAAAAAACTAGCCGGGCGAGGTGGCGGGCGCCTGTAGTCCCAGCTACTCGGGAGGCTGAGGCAGGAGAATGGCGGGAACCCGGGAGGCGGAGCTTGCAGTGAGCTGAGATCCGGCCACAGCACTCCAGCCTGGGCGACAGAGCGAGACTCATTCCCAAAAAAAAAAAAAAAAAAAAAAAAAACTGACAGGTATAGGTAATCAAAATCTATTATTCAGATGAATAATAATGTTCAAGTGACTGTTTCTAATGCAAAAACTTTTCTTTCATATTGATGATCACAAATTTCTGTGAGTGATCTCTTTCTAAAATGAAGCTGATCAAAATTTTACAACTGACAAATATGATCAATAGCCAACACAAACCTTAGAGTAATAAAATCTGAAACTATTGCACTTCACCCTCTTAAAAACAAAGACAGGACTGAAATATTTGCAAGCCAACAGGCACCAATGGCATGGCTTCAAACAAGGCTCAGTAATAGTGCCATTTTCCTTACTCCCAGAGCAATGAGTGGATGACTTAAGACCAGAGCAGAGTAAACCTCTGAGCTATTATGCTGGAAGTAAATTAAAAAGCATTTATAATGTCACTCATTTGCTACCTCCACACTTGCGTAATATTTACATCATATTGCAGTATGCTGCTTTGAAATGCCTTGTATATTTCCAGGATCTATGCTTACTGCCATCAACCAAAGCTGTTTGAGGACAGGGACTGTGTCAAATTCAATGGAAACCTCTTAATTTCGTTAGACTTTTCTCCTGTATTGATATTGTTTCCATTTATTCTTCTTATAGCTCTCTTTGCACTTTGCTCCTTGACTTGAAACATTCAGTAAATAATTACTGACCACCCACTATGTGGGATGTAAGGTCCTAGGCCCTGAGAAAAATTATGTAAAGAAGAAAGACAAAGTTTTGGCTCGCATTGAGTCTACAATCCAGTGCAGAAATTTAATTTTTAAAAAAGAATATATGAATTAAACAAGTTCAGATTGTGACTGGTGCTAGGAAGAGAGTAAAATAAAATGCTATACTATAGCAGGATAATATGTAAAGCCTATTTTAATTTAGGGATATCAGGAAAGGCTACTCTGAAGAGATGTCTTGTGAGCTGAGACTTGAAGGATTATAATGAATCATATAATGATCATCTTGTAATGATCTGAAAACAAAAGGGAACTGCAAATGCAAAGGCTCAGACATAGGATCAGTCATGCTTTTTGTCAAGGAGACCAGTGTTTCTTAGTCTGAATGATCTAGAGAGGGAGTGATAGAAGGTCCTAGGAAAGCAGAGAGGGATCAGCTTTCATTGGACTTTGTAGTACATATTGCCACTCTCCCTGTGATTCTTCTCTTCTCTTTCTGACCATTCCATCTTAATCTCCTTCATGAACTCTTCCTGCTCTGCCTGGCTCTCAAATACTGGTGTTTTCCAGATTTCAACCTTACCTCTATTTTTCCCCTTCTGGTTTTTCCCAGATTTTCTTTTTTTTTTTTTTTTTTTTTTTTTTTTGAGACGGAGTCTCACGCTGTTGCCCAGGCTGGAGTGCAGTGGCGCGATCTCGGCTCACTGCAAGCTCCGCCTCCTGGGTTCACGCCATTCTCCTGCCTCAGCCTCCTGAGTAGCTGGGACTACAGGCGCCCGCCACCGCACCCGGCTAATTTTTTGTATTTTTAGTAGAGACGGGGTTTCACTGTGGTCTCGATCTCCTGACCTTGTGATCCGCCCGCCTCGGCCTCCCAAAGTGCTGGGATTACAGGCTTGAGCCACCGCGCCCGGCCTAGGGTTTTTCCCAGATTTTCAGCACTCTCAACCATTTGCTGGAAACTCCAAAATCATTATTTCCAGTTGTACAGTGTACTAATTATGACTTTAAAGCCCCAATGATGGCCGAAGAACTACACAAATGTCAACATAGAAGAGTTGTCCGAAGCCAGGCATGGTGGTCCACACCTGTAATCCCAGAACTTTCAGAGGCTGAAGCAGATGGATATCATGAGGCCAGGAGTTCAAGGCCTTGGCCTTCCAAATTTCTGGGATTACAGGTGTGAGCCACCATGCCCAGCCCAGAGCAATATTTTTAAATGGCAGTCATATCATGTTTCTTATCCAATGTTTTCTCATTTCTCTTAAGTATCATCCAAATTCTTTACAATGATTCACCATCTACCACCACGAACATCATATTTCATCTCTCCTCTGTCCCTTTTGCTCACTCTTCTCCAGCCACACAGGCCTCCCTACTTCTCCTTGAGCATGCCATGCAAGCCCTCAATCATGGCTTTGTCACAGGCTGTTCTCTCTGCCTTAAAAGCTCTTCCCCTCCGGATGCACATGGCTCACTCTTTAACTTCCTTCAGATTCCTTCTGTGACAATCTTACATAAAATAGAACACCCACCTCCCCCATCACTTTCTATGGCCAATACTCTGCTTTATTTTCTCTTTACTACCTTTATTTCTCTATTTTCAGCACAATTCTAAATTAAGCGGGTATTTTTAAAATTTATCTGCCTCCTCCATTAGCATATAAAATTTATGACAGGAATTATTTTCTTAGTCATCTTCAGTCTTCTGCTCCCACAACAGTACTTAGCACACAATAGTGGTTCACTAAATATTCCTTGAATGAATTAGCAAATCTCCATGCCCCTATATAGGCTATTTTTTTGTGTGTCTGACATATTACACCTTTTCTCTTGGTGTAATTCACTCTTCTCAGCATGGATACATCAGTGAACAAGTTGGGTGTAATGCACTGGTGCGAAGTGTGAGATATAAAAAACTCCCTTTCAATCTTCATCAAAGGTCTGCTGTAGAAGAAAATCGGCAGCCAAATTCTTATTCTTCTCACAAGCAAAATATGCTTGTATCACAAGTCCTTCAGGAATTCCTACCTTTCTATAGCTTCTTTTTCCTGAGGTGTTACTTGAATGTAGTTCATAGGACCATTTCCAGGTTCTGCAATTCCTCCACTGCCACCTCCACCTCCTCCTCCTCGACCATCAGCTTCTCAGACTGGTTCATTTAACATCTGAATAAAATGCTCCTTGTGTTGGCTAATTTGCTGAAGTAATTGAGGATTCTCTCCACCTATCTACTGTAGTAACGCTGGAAGTAGGGAAGTATTCTGTTGAATAATTTGTCTCATCTGTTGAAACTGAGGCTGATTCCATAAAAATTCAAGGGGATGTTCCAGAACTTGTTGTTGTCGTTGCTGTCGTAGTTGCTGCAACTGCAGCCAGTGTTGAAGACTGAGGAACCCCAGTACTAGCTGCTTGGTGGGGGTCAACCACAACCTGATTTTAAGTCCAGGGATTCCCATTACAAGACGCTCCACTGCCCTGTCAAGGTTCTTGAAACTGGCTCTCGGGGCTGCAATTACTTGCTCTCATTCATAGCCCATTGGCGTGATCTCAGTTACCATATTCTCATAAGGCTGACCCGTCACAAGTGCACTCGTTGCATCTTCGAAAAGGTTTGACCAAGAAGAATCTCACAATGTACAATCAGTTGATGTCGGCCTAGTAGCCACTGGTGTCTCTGCTGGCTTTTCTGCAGCTTTCTTTTGTTTAGTTGCACTAGCAGGTGCAGGTTCAGAAGACACTGTCACTGATACTGGAGTGATAAATGCGGGTGTGAAAGTGGAAGCCAAAGCAAGGACAGGGGTTGGAGCCTGAGCCACAGTTGTTGCTGTGGAGGAAGTTAACTGCTGTAGTGCTGGCAGGAGCTGACTGCTGAGTTGTAGCTGGTGCTGGTGTTGACACTGCTTTGGGTTTGGTCACCATAACCATAACCACCACAAAGATTTTCTCATCAATTTTATATTCTTTGAGAGCAGCATCATCATTGAGGATTTCGCCTGCATAAATTAATTTTTGACCTGCTACCGGAGAGGCCTCTTTCGCCTTTTCAGATTCTATCTTCTCTTTCAGTGCTTTCACTGTCTCCTCCGGGTCAATGTCTATCTTGAAGCTCTGTGGCTGGAGGGTCTTCAGGGTGACCTGCATGGGGCCACTGCGTAGCTCGGCTGCGGGGCCTGCGCCGCGTGCTGGCTGCTGGTTGGTGGGGGGCGGGTCTGTGGCCTCGTTAGATAACTTTTCATTTCTCTTGGAATAATCCTTAGATATGCAAATGATGAGTTGTATAATAAATGTATAGTTATTTTAATAAGAAACTGCCAAAATGTTTCCAATGGGGCTGAGTCATTTTGCATTCCCACCAGGAAAGTGTGAGAATTCTAGTTATTTCACATCTTTACTGACACTTGGTATTATCATTCTTTGTTATTTATGCCAATCTATTTCTTATAGACGTCATGGCAGGCTAGTGTCTGCATAACTAGAGCAGAATTCAGGGACACTTAGGCCTTACAGAATAACAAGAACTGATCTGCAAATGCGTTTGCATAGCAGCTTGATGAGGCCCATATAGTCAAGCCTGGGGCAAAGAAAATAGCCAAGGCTTTCTGTACCCAAGAGCTGAAAGGGCACAACAAAACCAAAAGGACTGTAGGATTTAGAAGATAAGGATGCACAGGATAAGGATGCAGCCAGAGATCACGGTTGGACTACAAATGTTAGTAGTGAACAGCAGCACAAAAATATGGAGAAGTAGTGATCTGATTAATGACTTGGGGTGTGACAATATTACAGAGAACAAAAATCCGCCTTCAGACTGATGCCATGTCCTCACAGAACTTAGATATAATCTTAGAGAGCAAAAGAAGAATAAAACTATGCTTTCCTTAAGTTGACAAAGCTTAAATTCTAAATCTACCAAGTTTATGTCCTGAAGTGACTGAATTTACTTAAGAATAGCAATATTAAGCTGTTGCCCAACAAGCAGTTTGTAGGTAAGGATGGAAATTCAAATTGTTTACTAAAAATACATTTGACTTCTGCATATTTGTATTTTCTGTGTGAAAATTCACCCACATCATAACAACATGTTTCCACCTATTCAGATGTCCTTGCTTAAAAAAAACTGTCCATCTTTGAGTTTCATGTGTATTTGGTAGTGATCATGACATATATATTAGAAAAATGTGTAATAAAAGAATATTTCTGTAATCCCAGCACTTTGGGAGGCCAAGGCAGGCAGATCCCTTGAGGTCAGGAGTTTGAGACTAGCCTAGCCAACATGGTGAAACCCCATCTCTACTAAAAATATAAAAATTAGCCAAGCCCAGTGGCGTGTGCCTGTAATCCCAGCTACTCGGGAAGCTGAGGCAGGAGAATCACTTAACCCAGGAGGCCGAAGTCGTAGTGAACCAAAATTGCACCATTGCACTCCGGCCTGGGAAAGAGAGGGAGACTCTATTTAAGAAAAAAAAAAAAAAAGATTTCAATTAAGACTCTAAAACAACAACTTGATATAGTTTTTGTTTTCTTTTTTTTAATTATTATACTTTAAGTTCTAGGGTACACGTGCACAATGTGCAAGTTTGTTACATATGTATACATGTGCCATGTTGGTGTGCTGCACCCATTAACTCATCATTTACATCAGGTATATCTCCTAATGCTATCCCTCCCCCGTCCCCTCACCCCATGACAGGCCCTGGTGTGTGATGTTTCCCTTCCTGTGTCCAAGTGTTCTCGTTGTCCAATTCCCACCTATGAGTGAGAACATGCAGTGTTTGGTTTTTGTCCTTGCAATAGTTTGCTGAGAATGATGGTTTCCAGCTTCATCCATGTCCCTACAAAGGACATGAACTCATCCTTTTTGATGGCTGCATAGTATTCAATGGTGTATATGTGCCACATTTTCTTAATCCAGTCTATCATTGATGGACATTGGGTTGGTTCCAAGTCTCTGCTATTGTGGATAGTGCTGCAATAAACACATGTGTGCATGTGTCTTTATAGCAGCATGATTTATAATCCCTTGGGTATATACCCAGTAATGGAATGGCTGGGTCAAATGGTATTTCTAGTTCTGGATCCTTGAGGAATTGCCACACTGTCTTCCACAATATGGTTGAACTAGTTTACAGTCCCACCAACTGTGTTAAAGTGTTCCTATTTCTCCACATCCTCTCCAGCACCTGTTGTTTCCTGACTTTTTAATGATTGCCATTCTTCTGCCAGTTTTCAAAGGGAATGCTTCCAGTTTTTGCCCACTCAGTATGATATTCGCTGTGGGTTTGTCCTAAAGAATTCCTATTATTTTGAGATACGTCCCATCAATACCTAGTTTATTGAGAGTTTTTAGCATGAAGGGCTGTTGAATTTTGTCAAAGGTCTTTTCTGCATCTATTGAGATAATCATATGTAGTTTTTGTCTTTGGTTCTGCTTAAAAACAAAAAAAAAATGAAAAAGCAAGCTTTCAATTATGACTCTAAAACAACAACTTGATATAGTTTTTTGTTGTTGTTCTTGTTTTTGTTGTTTGAGACGGAGTCTCGCTCTGTTGCCCAGGCTGGAGTGCAGTTGCGTGATCTCAGCTCACTGCAAGCTCCGCCTCCTGGGTCCATGCCATCCTCCTGCCTCAGCTTCCTGGGAAGCTGGGACTACGGGTGCCCACCACCTCATCTGGCTAATTTTTTGTATTTTTAGTGGAGATGGGGTTTCACCGTGTTAGCCAGGATGGTTTTGATCTCCTAACCTCGTGATCCACCCGTCTCAGCCTCCCAAAGTGCTGGGATTACATGCGTGAGCCACCGTGCCCGGCCAACTTGATATAGTTTTATGGTTTAGAGAGAATTCCTCTGCAGTGGAAATGTTAACGGCTTTTATAAAAGTAATGAACATAAGCCTGACATTGGTACATATATAGTGTAAAAATATACATCATTAAAGACTTCTATTTAATATCAAGTATTTTTATGAATATATTTAAAATGAGAGATCATAGCTGTGTGTATGTGTGTTTTTGTGTGTGTATACATTATTATATTAATTATAATATATATTATATTTTTTTTCTGGTACTTATTTTCTATAAAGTCTCCATAAACACTGAATTAGTGAATACTAAGCCATTCACTAATTTCCCTGTGGGAAATACAGAGCTGGGTTCCTGTGAACCTTTGGTCACATTTTCATTAAGTAATCAACATATAACTTTGTTTTATGTGTGTTTCTATTTAAGGAAATCCTATTTAATACATAGAGTTGATTCAATAACATTGAACTCACAGTCAACAGCACTGTAACTCATGCCTGATATTCATGTTAGATAAATAAAGCTTATTTAACACGTGTAATTATGTCATTTTCTTCATAAGGTACATTACAGACTTCTTCTGCTTGGAAACACTAGATAGCACTTCAGTGCCTCAGCACTATACTTGGGGCCATTTAAAACAGAGAAATCACCAAAAGCACAAAAATGCAAAAATAAAAAGATGTGGCACTAAATAGACAATAAAAAGAATGCTTGTTTAGGGAACGAGAACTGAACAAGTAGGCAGGGTTTTTTCCTGTCCAACCTCAGCTGGGATGAGGTTGGGTGCAAGAAACTGCATGTCCTCAAATGGCAGTGAAAGTGCAACAAGTACTGATTTTGGAGTTACAGGTAAATTTCAGTGAGTAGGCAATACGCAATCCAAATATGCAATCCACAAATAAGGCTTGACTGTACATGTGTGTGAGTGTTGTGTGTGTGTAGTGGATAGTGTGCTCCTTGAAGATGCAAATATTGCTGACATACCTTTACATAAAAATAGTTATGTATGGATACCTTATATTGAACAATCAGTATTTTCTAAATTCGATATTGGTAGATAAAAGGAATTTAACTAAGGCTGTTTCTCTCCGGAAGTGTGTTAATAACTTATAAATAATCATTTAACCTCAGACTTTCCCTAGACTAGATAAAGTACTTTGCATAGTTGATGTTACCTTTGTGAAACAATTTTCTCTAAAACACGAATACCCCAGAATTCGGAAACCAGTCACCTATTGTTATACGTCCTGTTTGCCAGGCTTAGAAAGCTTATTGCTTGGAGTTGGGTCTTTGTGGCCATTCCTTAGGGAACCTCCCAATTTAAGACTGTAAGATTCCTTGTTATATCATACTTAGCACCCTGATTTATCCTTTCACTTTCTATTTCTTCCCCAACTCCTTCTGGAAAAAGCCAATACAATACCATCCATATTTTAAATGAACTTATGTAAATTTTTATCAAATATAAAACTCTTTCTATACTTTTTTTAGACGGAGTCTTGCTCTGTTACTCAAGCTGGTGTGCAATGGCGCGATCTCTGCTCACTCACCCTCCGCCTCCTGGATTCAAGCAATTCTCCAGCTGATTTTCATTTTTTTGTCTGTTTGTTTTCTGGGTATTTTTGTTGTTGTTGTTGTTGTTTGTTTGGTTTTTTGAGATGGAGTCTCACTCTGTCACCAGGCTGGAGTGCAGTGGTGCGACCTTGGCTCACTGCAACCTCTGATTCCCTGGTCCAAGCGATTCTCCTGCCTCAGCCTCCCAAGTAGCTGGGATTACAGGCACTCGCCACCATGCCCAGCTAATTTTTGTATTTTTAGTAGAGACGGGGTTTCACCATGTTGGCCAGGCTGGTCTTGAACTCCTGAGCTCATGATCTGCCCACCTCAGCCTCCCAAAGTGCTTGGATTACAGGCCTGAGCCGCTGTGCCCAGGCCTATACTTTTAATATATTTTATTGGCTCAGGGAAGATATGTAATTGGTCATTCATTCACTTGTTTTAAAAACTCATTTAAGAAACGATGATTGCATCAGTATTACATCCTAGACCATGATCATTCTCTGTGTAGGAGTCCATCGTCAACATAAATGCCATCCAGCCAGCCCTCTGCTAGGTCTAATCATCTTGATTTGTATTTCTCCAATCATCTTCAGTTTCTTCGTGTTTCTCTTTTATTATCTTCTTTCTTGTTCTGAAGATCTGCTTTTGGTTCAAAAGCTCAGAACTGAATTCAGCAAACATATGACCTAGTGCAGATAAAACCAATGACCCACAATATATTACCTTGGTATTAAGACAAAAAAAGTATAAATTTTTCTAATTATAAAACTAATAAATTTTATTGCCCTAAAATACTTGAAATGGTAAATTTACAAGGAAGAGAATAATACAAAATAATAAAAATCCCTCTAATCCCAGCACACAGAGATAATCCTCTTTATAATTTGTTGTATTTCCCTCCTATGCATATTGTTCTAAATAGTTCCAGTAGACAACTTACGCATTTTTTCTTTTCCACTACTGATAATTTAAATTTTTAACGAATATCATAATATTCTGTTTTATAATGACATAATTTAATTACTCATTCCCATGATGCCAAACATATTTCTTGCAATTATTTAACATATATATAGTTGATTCATTAATATGGAACTCAAAGCCAAAAGCACTACAACGCATGCCTGATATTCGTGTTACATGAATGAGGCTTTTTTACACACATAAGTTTGTCATTTTCCTCATAAGATACATCACAGGGGCTTCTGCATGGAAACACTAGACAGCACTTAGTGCCTCGGTGCTATACTAAGTAAAATTATACTCAATAACGTTGCAAAAGATTCGCAGACTATTCAAGTAAAGTCTTAGTCATTTTTGTGGTGGTTGAATATGGCCTGTTATTTCTGATTGATATACACAATGTAAAATTTATTCTTGGAAACTATAATACTCTGTGTTCTCTTACTTTCATTTGTGTTTATCAAGGTTGCTTCAAATTTATTTCTATTAAACGTGTGGATTTGGCAATGGAACTTTAAATGACTGTATTTATAAATAAGTGAAACTTGAACAGAAAATACATAGAATAACATCTCTGCTATAAACAAAACAAATAAAAAATATGTTTTTAAAATAAAGAATGTTAGGATAATACCAAAAACGAGCAGGAAGTTTATATATGCTAGAGTTCAAATTAGCCAGTAAAGATGACAACATTTGGCCTATTTAGGGCAGTTTATGTAACAATAAATTACATATTTTATATCATGCATGATGACTAAAAAAAAAAATTAGAGCTCTCATTACTCAGATCAACATTTTCAAATATAAGTATTTACTTTATCATTTTAATCAAATCAAATATTCTCACCCCTTAGCATTTACTGAGCCTCCCACTCACCCTAGGGAACATGGCAGTGCGCTTCAGTTTGCTTTGTATTTGCTGAAAATGGCAATTAGCAAGTCAAAATAATTTTTATTTTAAACAAAATTGTTAACACACTGCTAATAGGTAAAATCATGTGTTCTGGGAAGTAATTTGTGGGCAAGTGGTCATGATACAAGCATTTTAAAATAGACTTCAAGGAAGGGACACCAAATTGGAATGTTGAAAAGTATGTAAATGTAGGTAATGTTGCATGGAAGTAAATCTCATCTATCATTCCTCCGGAAATGCATGTGGTAAGATGGCACTTCCCTACCTCCTTGAAGTGAGATGTGTTCATGTGACTTCCATGGGCCAATGAAATCTAAGGGTGTATGTCACTTCCAGATGACAATTTGAAGAACCACTGTAGAATTTGCCATGACTTTTCCTTTCCAGTGTGATTGTGGGTGCACATTTTGAGACAGAGACTTCATCTACTGAGTTCTTGGGTGACTAGAATGAACAGTACTACTGCTACTTTGCTTTGGAAATGTGGCATGAAATCTCAGTGGTTTCAAACATAAGAAATACACTTTCATTGTTTGAAACCACTGAGATTTGGGCTACTGTAGCATAACCCTGATTTATCCTAACTACTACCACCTCTATGAAAAAAATCTCCAGTAAAAAGACAAAAACATAAAATGTTTCTTATTCTCTGAGTAACTCTAGCTGCAAATGACCAACTAGAATTGTGGTGGGGATGTGGGTCTTGTGAACTGATTATTTTTTCAAAGCCTATGGATCTGCTAATATTTGACATTTGCCTTTAACACACACAGAACTGCTGGATTTTCCTTATTCTATGAGGTAAAATCCTCCTCTTAATTAATTTTATATTTTCTTTTTTCCATACTCATTCACCCCACAAACACATATTTGTTACCTAATATGAGCAGGTGATCTGAAGAATTCAAAGATGAGATGAAACTCATACTTGAGGTCTTTATCACCTAAGAATGGGGATAAAATATTCACATACATTAGTGTATAAAATAGGAAGTGAAGTCCCCCACTCATAATCCCATACTTGGGAACTGATTAATCTGCTGTATAGCTTTTTGGATTGTAATATACATATAAACATCTTTTTTTATATAAATGAAAATGTATTCTATGTGATTTTCTGGAACCTGATATTTTCTCATTCTTTTAGAGTATCTTTCCACATGAATACACATAAATCAACCTCATTATTTTTTAATGGCTGTCTTGTATTACATTTAGAAATATCTCAGTTTCTATATCCAAGCTTTCTTTTGTACATCTTTTTAAAAGTATAATCACAAAGTGGATAGAATATTCTTATTTACAAAATACTTTTTACTACAAAACTACATACATTTATTCAAACTGAACATAATATTAAATTAAAGGAAAAGAACTCATCTAGGTAGGTCCTAATTCAAAGTTGCCAAAAAGGGAAAAATTGCCTGCTTGTTTGTTTATTTATATATTTATTTATTTATTGTTGTTTTTGTAACTGAAATGTCCAAAGATCTGTTCTGGACATATCAGCTATGCTTCTTCCTCATTGTTTTGTTTCCTCTTTCATAACATTCATAGGTTGGAGCAGTTCAAGCATACATCCTCCAGACTCACACTCAGAAGAAACGAGTTTTCTACATTCCCAGGGGCTCACATACCAGTCCCAAAACTCTCTCAGGATTGACCAACTTTCAACTCATAAATAACACCCTTGAGGAGTCAATGTGGCTAGTGAAATTGGGTAGGCTTTTTTACCAGGCTTGGGTCTCATCTTCCCTCTCTGGAGTTGAAGTAATGAAGCACCTTCTTCAAAGCATGCTATGTGAGTGAGAAGGGGATTTGTTTATAAAGACAAGGAATGATAAGTGAGCATGGCCAAAAAATAATTAATATCCTCTACAGCCCCGCTGTATCTCCCTGAACTCCTATTAGCCCTCCCCACAGGCTGCCACTCTTAACACTCTCTCGTGTTCTCTCACAAATTGTCTATGCATCTGCAAGACACACACGCAAGTGGAATCACACTATAGATTGCTTTTTGTTATTTCATTTTTCATCAATATTCTATCCTAGGCTTTATGTTTCAGCCCACAAAAATCTATTTCAGGCTTTTCAATGGCTGTATAATACTTCATTATAAGTATATACTATAAATCATTCAGCTAAACTCCTATTTATGGACATTGGGGGGTGGAGGTGTTATAATGACAAATAATGTTTCACTGAACATATTAGTATTAGTCTGTTCTTGCGTTGCCATAAAGAAATACGTGAGACTGGGTAATTTATAAAGAAACGAGGTTTAATTGGCTCATAGTTCTACAGGCTGTACAGGAAGCATGGTAGCATCTCCTTCTGGGGAGGCCTCAGGGAGCTTCAAATCATGGTGGAAGGCACAGCAGTATCTCACACCTCACATAGCAAAAGCAGGAGCAAGAGAGAGTGAGGCAGGAAGGTGCTGCACACTTTAAATGACCAGATCTCAGAACTCACCTCAGTATGCAAGGACAGGGCCATGGGGGATGATGCTAAACCATTCCTGAGAAATTCACCCCCATGATCCAATCACCTCACACCAGGACCCACCTCCAACACTTGGGATTACATTTCAATATGAGATTTGGGTGGGAACACACATCTAAACTATATTAATACTTATACACAAATCTGGATGCATTTATTCAAGTTTATCTCCAGATTCAAATCTTAGACATAAAATTACCGGGTCAAGAGGACATCAGTATTTAAAATTTTAACACACATGTTTAAAAATAGAAATAAAATTAGAGGTTAAAGGTCTTTGCCCTCTCATCCACAGTATATGGGAATGCCTGAGTCTCACTGTATCTTTGTAGTTTTGCTCAAGTGATGGCTGAAAAACAGTATTTCATTTTTACTTTATTCTGAATGTCACACATTTTTATTGTCCAGACGAATGCCATTATCTGTGAATTGCCTATTTCCATGTTCATTTTCTTCTAGATACAAAATTTATCTTATTAAGTTATTAGTACATTAAGAAAAGTAGCACCTAATCTACTGCATTAACATATTTTTAAAAAACTTTTGACTCTTTTTATGCCATTTTTGTTACATTAAATTTTTTTAAAGCTTTATGTATTTATGTTTGTCAATCTCTTTTCTTATAGTTTCTGGATTTGGTATGTTACTTATAAATCACTTTTAAATTTACACTAAACTCACAATGTTTTCTATTCCTTCAATGGCCACATTTTTGTTTAAGTCATTGATTAATCTGCAATTATTGTTAGTCTTGGGAAGTGGTCATCATTAATCATTTGTTTCTCTCATCTTCTAGGTACATAGTAGATTGCATGTACACACCCAGTGGTAGATTGGAGCCAGATAAGTAGCTCTGGGCAATCATTTGTGAGTGGAAGTAGCACAAGTCACTACAGGGTAAACATTTCATTGCCAATGCAAGAGCTTATTTTTCCCTCTGATGCAGCATCACGCCATGTTTGAGATGGTAGCTATTCCACCAGCAATCAGCCTGGTTCTTTGAATTATAGAATCGACAGGGGTCTCCTGATAACAAGAAGTGAAAAATAAACTTTCGTGGTATTAAGCCATTAATACTTGGTTGCTTTTTAACTGCAGCATAGCCAGCTGTATCCCATCTTTTCTTTGGGGGACAGTTTTGTAGCAGATGCTGTTAGTGCCTCTCATATTACCTCCCTGTTAGCATCTGTTTGCCTTTGGCCCAACTTCCAACTCCTAGCACCAGTAGTTCTTTGTTAAGGGTGTCCTCACACTGGTGAAACTCACTCTGCCACCTAGGTGTTCAACAGGTTGGAAGCTTCTGGAAATAATGTCTCTAGGAACAACTCTCAAGCAATATCTGAGGAGTGTTGGTGTATAAATACTTAGTTACCTTACCCCTTGGGTAATGTAACTTTAAGGCAGAATAGCTTGTCTGGGCTTCAAGAGCTTTCCCTGTGGGACTATGCTTCAGTTGCTTCCTGGAACTGAAAGCTGTCTTGATAACACGCTCTTCCAAAATAACCTTTCTTTCATTCTTTCACTTAATCATTCTCCTACCTTTACTCTCTAATAAATTACTCAACCTTAAAAGCTTGTCTCAGTGTCTACATCTCAGGTAACCCAAGCTAAGTCAAATTTAAATAGCAACAGTTTGGGGACAGAGAATGTCAGGTAGAGAAAGCAGTATGAAAATAGATGTGGAGGTAGAAAAACAAAGCATTTAAAGAATAGCAAGTTATTTGGTGTATGGATTAAACTATATGCAAAGGGAGATAATATGGGATATCATTGGGAAAATAGATTGGCAAGATCATGAAGGATCTTGAATGATAAAGTGTTTGGGCATTAATTATGTAGATTCTTAGCCTATTGTGATGTTGCACTTTCCTTTCATTTTCTCTCATATTCTCATTATGGATCAAAAAGAAAAGGCCATCTGCTAATACAGAAAAGTAAAGAGAAGCAGTAGGCAATTTTCTCAATCATTAATCACTCAATAATATCTATACAAGAATTAGACTATGGCAGCTGTGTATTTCTAACCTCCATCCCGCATCCCCTTGCCTTTCAGATGAAAAAGTGTAAAAGACATTTTTTCTTAACAGAATCATTAACAAAATTTCATACCCCAAAAAGTCTGATTTAAGAAATTTAGAAACATAGGGTTATTACCTACTCATTAGGTTAAGCAAGCACAAACTCAAGAAGAAAAAAAAGGCCAACTAAGAATTCCTTAGTTTGGCATATCAAAAAGCTGAAACCTCTCTCTGGAGATCACAGGCCTTAAAAAGGCAGCATACGGTAATCATAAAAGCATCTGATACAATACAAAAGATACAGGATTCTAGTTTCTGTGTGAGCTTAACCAAGTCACTTCTCCTCTTTGGGATTCAGTTTTTACACCTCTAAAATAATGGGGTAAGACTAGAAGAACACCTAAAAAATGTTACCCTAAAAAATTATAGGCTTCCAAATAATTGTATTTGGTGTATGCTTTGTTAGTAAGCAGAACAAACACCTACCTTTAGCTGATTCTGCAATTCCAAATTTTTGTGGCAGCTTTATATTTTCTGCTCTACTCTCTTAAATCACCTTCCTCCTCTATATTTGCCTTCTCTTCCTGTACATTCCTAAAAATACATTATGCAAATATTTTCCCTAACCACTGTATTTTAAGATTATGCTGTCCCTGACCTTGGGAGAGTAGAAGTTAATTTTTTGGTTGCTAATGATTGAGTCTTAGGGCTTAATAAGCCCTCCAAGTCCCCCAAGAATAAGCCCTCCAAGAACAAGAGGATAATAGCTTTAAGAAGAAAGCAAACACCTCTAAAGACACTCTAGGAGTGGGGTGGTGCTGCATAAGTCAGGGAATTACCAGATGAAGCTCCAGGAGTGTAGAAATTGCCAGGAATGCTGAGGGCCTTTTAGTCCAAGAAGAGCTGTGTAACAAGAGCTATCAAATTATTAGGGTGCATTATTTGGGTGCCCAGCAGTCCCATGGCAAGGGGAGGGGGTTTCTTGGGCAACAATTGTCAGTATCCAGGGATCACACCATTGGTTCTTCCTATCAACAGAGATGAAAACAATTCTTATCAACCTTGAGCACTTAAGGTGTTGACCATTTGACAGGAAACGCACTTGACCACACTTTGCCATAACACTTTGCTTAGTGTTTATCTGATTACAACTTTGGTAACTCCATTCTCACAACAACCCAAGATGTCCATATTCCGAAGAAGATACGGAGGAGGAAAATGGTGTCAGCCATTAGAACTTAATGTGAATTAAAACCTGGAAGAATTAAAGTCTATGAAGATGGAATTGACTTCTAAAAATATAAAAAGCCATTCAATTATCCCATGCTTACTCACATTTGCTATTAATATTTAACCTTTTTATTGTTGTTGTTAAATAAATTTGAAATTCTCCTCTAACAAGGGTGTCTCAATTTTAAACTAAATGGTTATATTTTAACAAAAAGTATGTTTATATAGAGTAAGAACAACTAGTATGTATATGACTAAAAAATCACTTATGTAATTCAGAGATAATATAGTAATTTTTGATGTGATGATGACTGAATTAAACATTTTTGAATACTTTTATTGGTGAGAAAAATCTAGAAATATTTTTAATGAAACAGAATATAGTGCCATGCAAATAATTGAATATTTATTTACTTACAGTTAATTCAAAGCTTATTTAATGTTTCCCATGAGAAGAGCATTTCAAGAATGTAGAGGTCTGGTCTGTGAAAATTGATACCTTTCCATCATGAATTAATCAGCATCCTCCGACTTGAACAGGTGTTGGATGAGAAAGTTCAGGCTTTCCTGACCTAAGGCAGCAGGAAACCAACAAACTAAAATTCCTGTGATCTATTCCCAGACTGCAAATTGAAAATTGAAACACTATTTCAAATTATAGTTTGTAGTGTTTTATCATAAGCCAATATTACTCTGTATTAAAGAAAAGGAGGCTTGAGAAACTCAGAGAATAAAATCCACTTTTGCAGTTTACATGAGATTACAGCTGTGGAAGAAATTTTTCTGCTGCTGCTAAAGCCAGGAAAAAAAAAATCTTTGTTTGTTTTTTGTTTTTTGCAGAATTTGCAAAAACAATAACTTTAAATCAGCCATCCTGATCTACCACAGGCTCTGGGTAATTATCCCCAATAGGTCCCTTTAGTGAGTCAGTTTCTATTTTTTTCTCCAAAAGTAGTTTCTTTCTGACATTTTCACGCAGTCTTTCTGTTTGCTAAAATAATAAAGTCTCTTATTACAAAAACATCAACAACTGTCAAGGATTTTGTTTCTCCAAGGCTCAGCTCTCAAGTCTTCTGACTTAGTAGCTAATATGGCAATCTTAATCATGAATTTCATGCAAATCCTTTTTTTTTTTTTTTTTTTTACCAGATTAATGAAACAAATAAAGACTGGCCCACTGCTCTACTTAGTTGTCAAAAACCTATGCTGCAAACCTGAAGTCTCTTCGTGAATTTCTGGAATATTCTTTTATTTATTTTTGTTCTGGTCTTAAAGAACCCAGTATAAGGCAGGAAGAAAAATCAGCTAAGGAGAACTTCCACTTCCTGTCAAGATGGAGAAACAGGAACAGTTTACTCTTCCACTTGAAACAACAAAAAAATAGACAAAACATATAAACGATAGTTTTTAAGACACTGAGTCACCAGGCAATGCAGGATACTGAGCCCTCAGATATGTGAAACAAGTGATGTGGACCCTATGATTCCTCTACCTTACTACCTTAAGGGAATTTCTAGGCCACAGAACAGGGAGGGGAACCCAGGTGGAGTGTAGAAGACTCCATGAGCTGAGGAAATGAAATGGAGGGTCTGAGGAGACCAAAACAGCTTGAGTTCACAGAACAGAGTACCAGAAAGGAAAGAGCTGGGCAGAGAGAGAACTTCAGATCTCTGAAAAATATTCATTCTGAGTATGGGTAAATGCATTCATGTAGAGATACTACCTACAACCAGAGAAAGGACCACCCAAAATGGTACCTAGTGAGCACTCACTGGAGAGAATAGTGGCTGCCATTCACCATGAAGACTGGAAAACCTCAAGATTTACATGGCATTGAGTATAGTATTCAGAAGGGTCTTGCTTCAGTAGTAATAAATAATTAGCCCATGACTAAAACTACTCTGGTCTAGCTAGTAATTCCTAAAAACAAGAGTAGAAAAGATCAAACTGTTTCCAAGTAACTTAACTGTGTCCCAGAACAAAGCTCAAGAATATTTATAGGAACACAAAAATATACAGCATCCCACAAGGTATAATTTACAATGTCTGGCATCCAATCAAAAATTTCCAGACACACACAAAAAAACAGAAAAATATGATACATAATGAGGAGATAAATCAATCAATTGAATCTGATTAAGAACTAACCACAGATGTTAGAGTTAGCAGAGAAGGATATTAAAATTGTTATTATAATTGTATTCCATATGTTCAAAAAGTTAAGCAAAAACATGAAAAGCATAAAAAGATCCAAATCAAACTTTTAATGATTAAAACTAAAATGTGTAAGATGAAAAATATACTTTCCAGAATTAACAGCAGATTAGACATGGAGGAAGAAAAGATTAGTGAACTTGAAGGCATGGAAATAAAAGCAACTCAAAATGAAACATAGAAGACATAACTGTTAAAAACTGGACAAAGTGTTAGGCGTGGGACAACTCAAACAGCCTAATATATGAGTAACTGAAGTCATAATGGAGGGGAAATATTTGAAGATATTATGGATGAAAATTTTCCAAACTTGACAAAAATGACAAACCCGTACATATAAGAAGCTTAGCAAACCCTAAGCAAAAGAAACATAAAGAAAAGAATACTAAGGCACAGAATAATAAAATTTATCAAAATGGGTGATAAATAGGAAATCATAAGCAGTAGAAGGAAAAAATATATATACAGAAACAGAAATAAGGGCCACAGTAAATTTCTGTTACAAACAATGTAAAAGTAAAAAACAGTAGGGCAATATCTTAAAAGTATTGGGAGGAAAAAACTATTCTAGAATTCTATACCCACTGAAAAAAAAATTTCAAAACTGAAAGCAAAATAAAGACTTGAGACATATAAAAGCAAAATAATATGTCAGTCTCTTTGAGAAAATTGATGAAATTAATAAATCTCTAGCCCAACTAGTCAGAGCAAAAGAAGGAAGATACAAATTGTCAGCAGTAGGCATGACAGAAGTGAAACCAGGGTAAATTTTACAAATATCAAAATGATACTAAGGGAATATTATATACAACCTTATTCGAATAAACTCTACAACTTAGATACAGCGGACAAATTCTTTGAAAGATACAAACTACTAAAGCTTACTCAAGAAAAAAATTAGGTAATATAAACAGCCCTCCACTATTAAAGAAATTAAATCAGTAGTTACACAATTTCCCACAAAGAAATGCTGAGGTCCAGATGGCTTCACTTGATAATTCTACCAAAGATTCAAGGAAGAGATAGTGTCCATTCTACACAAATTATTGCATAAAATTGAAAAGGAGAGGACATTCTTCAACTCACTCTATGAGGCCAGAATTAGATGTCCAAAACAGATAAAGATATTACAGGAAAAGAAAACTGCAGGCCAACATCCCTCATGAACATTGATGAAAAACTTGTTACTGAAATTTGAGCAAATTAAATCCAACGCCAGGTTAAAGGATAATATATCATGACCAAGTGTGCAAGGTTGGTTTAACAATAGAAAATCAATGAATGTAATCCACAATAATAAAAAACAAAAGAAATTTATTAACTATATGATCATCTCAATAGATGTAGAAGAAAGCATTTGACAAATATCAATGTACGTTCTTTATTTGCTTTAAAAAAGGAATTTTACTGCTTTAAAAAAGGCACTTTCTCAACTTAATGAAGGGCTTCTACAAAAACATAGCTTAAAAAAATAAGGAATAGCTAAGATCAGGAACAAAGTAAGATATCCACTCTCACCACTTGTCTTTCACATTATGTTGGAATTTCTTGTCAATGCAATAAAGCAAGAAAAAGAAATAAAAGATATCCAAGTTGAAAAGAAATAAATAAAACTCTTTATTCACAAATGACACAATTATTCATGTAGAAAATCCACTGGAATCTATATTTTTGAAATAAGCTACTAGAATTATTAAATGAGTTGAGGCAATGCTGCAGGATAAAAAGATCAATACATAAAAATCTATTTTGTTTTATATATTAGCAATAAACTACCAGAAGTTAATATTTTGAAAACAATGCCATTAAAAATGGCCTCAAAAATATGAAATAATTAGAAATAAAAATGTCAAAAGATTGTAAAAGACCTGTGCACTGAAAACTATAAAACATTGCTGAAAGTAATTAAATATCATCTAAATAAATGGTGAGATACACAGGTTGTGTATTCCTCATCCAAACTGCTTGGAACCAGAAGTGTTTGGGATTGTACATTTTTTTGGATTTGGAATATTTGCATATGCATAATGAGATATCTTGGGAATGGGACTCAAATATAAACACAAAATGCATTTGTTTTATATACACCTTATGTACACAGCCTAAAGGTAATTTTATACAAAATTTTTTATACTTTTGTGCAAAAAACAAAGTTTGTGTACATTGAACCATAAGAAAGCAAAGGTGTCAGATGTGTAATTTTCCACTTGTGGCATCATGTCATTACTCAAAAAGTTTCAGATTTTAGAGCATTTCAAATTTCAGATATTCAGATTAGTAATGTTCTACCTATGTTGTGTTCATTAGTCAAAAGACACAATAATGCTAAGAAAGCACTCTTCCCAAACCAATCCATACATTTAAACCAATCCCAATTAAAATTCTAGCAGGGTTTTTGTAGAAATTAACTGATTCTAAAATTGATATAAAAATTCAAAGGACCCAGAATAGCCAAAACAACTCTGAAAAAAAAAAAAAGATGAACAAATTTAGAGAACTAACACTTATTATGAAGCTACAATAATCAAGACAGTTTGGTACTGGTGTAAAGATAGACAAATAGACAAATGGAACAGAAGAGAGTCCAGAAATAGACCCACACATATACAGACAAATGATTTTGACAAAGTTTCAAAGGCAATTCAGTAGAGAAAGATTAGTCTTTTCAACAAATGGTGCTGGAATAATTGGATATATATATATATATATGCAAGAAAAAAAATAAACTTTGATCTATATCTTGCACCATAAAATTAACTCAACATGAATCATAGACCTAAATGTAAAACTTAAACCTATAAAACTTTTAGGAGAAAACTTCTGCAACTTTGATTAGGTAAAGATTCCTTAGATATGACACCAATATCATAATCTGTAAAAGAAAATATAGATAAATTGGACATTATCATAATTTTAAAACTTCTATCTTTTGAAATACACTGCCAGCAAAATGAAAAGACAAACCAGATATTTGGGAGAAAATATCTGCAAACCACATATCTGATTTAAGACTTATATCCAAAATATATTTATATATATATTTAAAATTCTTAAAATTCAGTAATAATAAAACAATGGACAAAAGATTTGAATAGACACTTCATCAAAGAAAACAATAAACATGAAAAGATTCTCAACACCATTAAGTTAAAATCACAATGAGATAGCATTATAGACCTATTAGAATGGCTAATTTAAAAAAAATACACCATATCTGGTTTTAGCAAGAATTCTGAGCAACTGAAACTCTCATACACTGATGATAGAAATGTAAAATGATTCAACTACTTTGGAAAACCATTTTACAGTTTCTTAAAAAGCAAAACATACACATACATATAATCCATGCAACCTACTTCCAAGTATTTCCCCCAAGATAATTAAAGTATCTGTCAATATAAAGATTTGTACACAAATGTTCATAGTAAACTTATATGTAACATCCTGGGTTACCCAGGGGCCTCCAGCGGGACAGAACTAATAGGATATATATATAAAGGGGAGTTTATTAAGTCTTAACTCACACAATCACAAGGTACCACATTAGGCCGTTTGCAGGCTAAGGAACAAGGAGAGCCAGTCCGAGTTCCAAAATTGAAAAAGTTGGAGTCCGATGTTCGAGATCAGGAAGCATCCAGCACAGGAGAAAGGCTGGGAGGCTGGGCCATCTAGCCTTTTCACATTTTTCTGCCTCCTTTATATTTGCTGGCAGCTGATTAGACGGTGCCCACCCAGGTTAAGAGTGGGTCTGCCTTTCCCAGTTCACTGACTCAAATGTTAATCTCCTTTGACAACACCCTCACAGATAACCAGGATCAATACTTTGCATCCTTCAATGCAATCAAGTTGACACTCAGTATTAACAATCACAAGTCCACCCTGTCAACTTGACCCACACACATCTCCTGAGATCATACATACTCTTCAAATAACGATACTAAAATAGGTCATAATTATGCTCAAGATAATACAACTATCCTTCATAGTACTACCATTCATAAAGCCAGAAATGCACCAATCCTCAACCCAGATACTATTACCTAAAGTTAACAACACTTAAATGCTGATAGGAAGTCAAAATCTTATGTCACATAATAAAGGAAAAAGAAAGTGAAGGTTTTTCTTAGTACAAAGTGTACATGCATAAACATGGTTTTAACAAAATCAAGAGGAAATATTCATGACAATTATAGTCCTCGTTTTTGCAACTGGTCACGTAGTCGTAGCTGGTATTGATGACTACCTTCTTCTACTACCCATTCTGTATGCTCTTTGCCTTCAGCAAGCACCTTAACAGGTCATAGTTTTTTTCCTGGTGGAGTGACCCAAATCTTCATTCCTGAAGAGTCTGGGCCATCTGTAGTCCTGCCTGGATTGGGCTGCTGTAGTTTCCCATTGACTTTAATCACAGGCATGGTAATACTAAGAGATGCCCTAATGGGTCTCCTGTATTCCATGCATACTCTTCCTTGCTTCTGTTGTGGAATAGTAGAATGATTTCATCTTGGGATAGTCCAGGTAAATCACCCCAGCCAACACTGTAACTCCCTTCTTAGCCTGTTGACTTAAAGGTAGGAGGAACCCAAAGTGTCCAGGTGGCAATATTAACCTCCAGTTTAATGGAATTGTTGTGTCTCCAGGTGGCAGTGTTCTTCCCTCTGGAACTAAGACCTCTAGGCAGCAGAACGTAATGTTGCGGGAACAGGAAGCAAAAATGTTGCTAGTGGATCCCTAGGGGTGATGGTGAATGCTGATGATCAAGGGATGCCACTTCCACTTCCACCCTTTGATTCCTGGCTATGGGAGAAAGAGTACCATACATTGGATGCCGATTCAGAGCATACACAGCCTTCTGGAGAACTTAGCCCCAGCCCTGCAAAGTACTGTCGCTTAGTTGGCATTGTAATTGTGACTTCAAAAAGCTATTCTACCATTCTATCAACCCATCTTCTTCAGCATGATGTGGAACATAGGAAGACCAGTGAATTCCATGAGCATGAGCCCACTGACACACTTCTTTAGCTGTAAAGTAAGTGCCTTGGTCAGAGACAAAGCTGTGTGGAATACCGTGACACTGGATAAGGCATTCTATGAGTCCACAGATGGTAGTCTTGGCAGAAGCATTGCATGCAGGATAGGCAAACTTATATCTGGAGTAAGTGTATATTCCAGTAAGGACAAACTTCTGTGCTTTCCATCATGGAAGAGGTCCAATATAATCAACCTGCCACCGGGTGGCTGGCTGATCACCCCAAGGAATGTTGCCATGTCAAGGGCTCAGAGTTGGTCTCTGCTGCTGGCAAATTGGGCACTCAGCAGTGACCATAGCCAGGTTAGCCTTGGTGAGTGGAAGTCCATGTTGCTAATCCCATGCATAACCTCCAGCCTTGCCACCACGGCCAATTTGTTCATGGGCCTGTTGGGCAATGACAGGGATGGCTGGGGAAAGAGGCTGGTTGGTGTCCATAGAATGGGTCACTCTAGCCACTTGATTATTAAAATCTTCCTCTGCTGTGGTCACACGTTGGTGAGCACTCACAAGTGATACAAGTATCTTCACAGTTTTTGACCACTCAGAGAGGTTCATCTGCATACCTCTTTCCCAAATTTCTTTGTCACCATTTTTCCAATCATGCTTCTTCCACGTCCCTGACCATCCAGCCAAACCATTGGCTACAGTCCATGACTCAGTATATAATCGCACATCTGGCCATTTCTCCTTCCATGCAAAGTGCACAACCAGGTGCACTGCTCAAAGTTCTGCCCACTAGGAAGATTTTCCTTTACCGCTGTCCTTCAGGGATGTCCTAGTAAGGGGTTGTAGTGCTGCGCCTCTCCACTTTTGGGTGGTGCCTGCATATCATGCAGAACCATCTGTGAACCAGGCCCTAGTCCTCCCTTCCTCTGTCAACTGATCGTAGGGAACTCCCTATGAGACCATCGGTGTAGGCTGAGGGAGAGAAGGCAGGGTGGCAGAAGTGGAGACCACGGGCATTTGAGCCACCTCCTCAAATGCATGTAACATGTAACTTACTTGTGCCTTCATGACCTGCATGTAACTTACTTGTGCCTTCAGGACCTGCTCAAGCCCAATCATGTATATACCACTTCCATTTGATGATGGAATGCTGCTGCACATGACCCACTTTATGGCTAGATGGATCAGAAAGCACTCAGTTCATGATAGGGAGTTCAGGTCTCATGGTGACTTCATTTCCCATAGTTAAACGTTCAGTTTCCACCAAAGCCCAGTAACAGTCCAACAGCTGTCTCTCAAAAGGAGAGCAGTTATCTGCAGAAGACGGCAGGGCCTTGCTCCAAAATCCTAGAGACCTCCACTGTGATTCACCTATGAGGGCCTGCCAAAGCCTCCAAACAGCATCCTTATCCACCACTGACACCTCAAGCACCATTAGATCTGTTGGGTCATATGGCACAAGTGGTAGAGCAGCTTGCACAGCAGCCTGAACCTGTTGCAGAACCTTCTCCTGTTCTGGACCCCACTCAAAACTGGCTTCAGGTCACTGGATAAATGGGATGGAGTAACACACCTAAATGAGGAAGGTGTTGCCTCCCAAATCTAAATAGGCCCACTAGGCATTCCTCTTTCTTGGTTGTAGGAGGGGCCAAATGCAGCAACTTATCCTTCACCTTAGAAGGAATATCTTAACAGGCCCCACACCACTGTACCACTAGAAATTTTGCCGAGGTAGAAGGTCCCTGAATTTTAGTGAGACTTATTTGCTGTCCTCTGGTATGCAAATGTCTCACAAATAAGTCCAGTGTGTTTGCTACTTCTTGCTCATTGGATACAAGCATCATAATGTCATCAGTGTAATGGACCAGTGTGATATCTTGTGGAACCAAAAAGCGATCAAGATCTCTCCAAATAAGATTATGACACAAAGCCAGAGAATTGATATACCCCTGAGGTATGACAGTAAAGGTATATTGCTGGCCTTGCCAGGTGAAGGCAAATTGCTTCTGGTGGGCCTTATGGACAGGAATAGAGAAAAAGGCATTTGCCAAATCAATGGCTGTATACCAGGTACCAAGAGATGTGTTAATTTGCTCAAGCCATGAAACCACATCTGGTACACTAGCTGCAATTCAAGTCACCACTTGGTTAAGCTTACAATAATCCACTGTCATTCTCCAAGATCCATCTGTCTTCTGCATTGGCCAGAGAGGAGAGTTGAATGGGGATGTGGTGGGAATCACCACCACTGCGTCCTTCAAGTCCTTGATGGTGGCAGTAATCTCCACAGTCCCTCCAGGGATGTGATATTGTTTTTGGTTTACTATTTTTCTAGGTAGAGGCAACTCTAATTGTTTCCATTTGGTCTTTCCCACCATAACAGCCTCCACCTTACCAGTCAGGGAACCAATGTGGGGGTTCTAGCTGCTAAGTATGCCTATGCCAATTATGCATTCTGGCAACCACAGGTTGAGTCCAGGGGCATACTGTAATTCAGACCTGAGCTAAAACTCCATTAATTACCTAACCTCTGTAAGCCCCTCGTTTAACTAGAGGACCACAATAACATTTTGGGTCCCCTGGAATCAATGTCAGCCCAGAGCCAGTATCCAGTAGTCTCTGAAATGTCTGATCATTTCCTTTTCCCCAGTGCAGTTACCCTACTAAAAGGCTGGAGGTCTCCTTGGGGAAGGATGGGAGAAAGACTAACAGCATAAATTATCAGTAGTGTAGTGAGGTCCTTCCTCAAGGGAACTTCATTCAAGGTCTCTGGGTCTGTAAACTGGCTCAAGTCTGGAAATTGATTGAGGGGCCATGATTCTCTGTTTTTATAATTCAAATTAGCCTTTTGTCCACTCGACCTAGAAGTTTTCTGCTTATATAAATTAAGTAGGAATGCAGTAGGCTTCCTATCAATTTTACATCTAAGAACACCATGATTAATTAACCAATGCCGGAGCTCTACACGAGTCAGACTATACTGATTGCTGCTTTCCCCCTACTGTCTATTAAAGTAGCTATGCCCACCTTGCCTTTGATGGTGGAGTGCTATCACGTGGCCCCTGCCACCTCGTGATCCAATTATTCCCACTCTATTTAAATTTTGTAGTTGAGCAACTGAAGCTCCCACTGTTAGATCTGACATACAGAGAAGAGCAATTACAGGGCTCTTCAAAGATGCAGGTGCTGCCCTCATAAACCTATTTCGCAAGGCATTGGTCAAGGGAATACCTTCTGGACCCTCCCAGCTGGGATGAGTAGGCCTAAAGTGACTAATCCTCTCCATCATCCCAATCTCCCTAAGCCTTTGGATCCCTTTCTCTACGTTAAACTAGGGGAGATCAGGCATTTCCAGCTTGCTCACAGTGGGCCATCTTTTGATCCATATTTCAGCTAACCAAGCAAATATACGATTAGAACCTTTTTTAACTCCCTGAACTGCAACATTTAATGCAGAATCCCTACCTATTGGGCCCAAATAAAAAAATTCAGCCTGGTCCAACTCTATGTTCCTTCCACCATTATCCCACACACTTAATATCCATTCCCATGCCTGTTCTCCAGATTTCCACTTATATAAATTAGAAAACTCAAGTAGTTCTTTTTCAGTGTAGCGCACCTCCTCATGGGTCCCACCCTCAACCTCACCTCTAGCAGACCACCAGGACTTTAGTCTAGTTATAGGTCTAGAAGCAAACAGGGGTGTTGGGGGTGGCTCCTGAGGAGAATCAACATTATCTTACAGGGAAACTGCCTCAGGGGAGGCCATCACTGTTGCTTCAGGCAGCGCAGGGTTTATCTCCTCAGACAAAGGTGGAAAGGCTAATGGCTGCATGGGTCAGGGAGGGGATATTGCCACTACTGGGAATGGGGAAGCTGTTTCTTCTGGCAAAAAAGGTTCATCAGAGTTTACAAACTCAGTGTCCCCAGCTTCATCAGGGTCCTCCCACACATCCCCATTCCAAGTTGCAGGATCTCAATCTTTTCTAATCAATGCCCTCACTTTAACAGTAGACACCTGGCAAAGCTGTGCATGTACCTTTCATTGCAGATCAACCACTCTCATGATAAGAGTCTGTGTCTGTTTTTCCACAATTTCAGCCCTTTCTCTACAGGAGATAAGACTCTCGCTCAGGGAAATCTTAGCAGATATGAGGCTCAGTATCTGCTTCTGAGGCCGGGAGTTGGAATCCCTGAGTACATCATCTTCTTTCATCACTTTGTCCACTGAACTTACAAGGAAAAAACCAGCTTCATTATGTTCCTTGGTTCTCCACATATGGTCAAAGGTATTATGTATAGAGTCAATAAACTCCTTCCCTCTCACGAGCAGTGAATTAGGAGTATCAAACGCATTTATTTTGCATAACTCTCTAAATAGTTTATGCTAAGGACTATCAGTATTCTCTACACTATTAGAAGTAGAGTCCTTAGCATTTTTGGGTCTAATCATATTAAGAAGCCAACTCCAGAAACACCAAAACTAACAAAGTAACTCCATCCTTAATGTTCCTCTAAAACCACTCCTGGTACCAAAATCTGTATTAGTCAGAGTTCTCCAGAGGGACAGAGCTAATAGGATATATATATATGAAGGGGAGATTATTAAGTATTAACTCACAGGGTCCCACAATAGGCCATCTGCAAGCTGAAGAGCAAGGAGAGCCAGTCTGAGTTCCAAAATTGAAGAACTTGGAGTCTGACGTTTGAGGTCAGGAAGCATCCAGCACAGGAGAAAGGTGTAGGCTGGGAGGCTAGGCCAGTGTAGCCTTTTCATATTTTTCTGCCTGCTTTATATTTGCTGGCAGCTGATTCGATGGTGCCCACCCAGATTAACAGTGGGTCTTCCTTTCCCAGTCCACTGACTCAAATGTTAATCTCCTTTGGCAACACCTTCACAGACATATGCAGGATCAATACTTTGCATTCTTCAATCCAATCAAGTTGACACTTACTATTAACCATCACAAATCCCATAACTGTAAACAGCACAGTGTTCAGCATAGGAAAACGGAAAAACAAACTGTCATATAGCCTCACAGTGGAATAATACCCATCAATGATAAAAGAATGAACTAATGATACAAGCGACAACATAGATGAGTCTCAAAATAATTATGCTGCTGAAACATGCCAGACTCTCCTGCCCTCCAAAAATACATACTGTTAGATTCCATTCATATGTTTCTAGAAAACAAACTAGCATACTGTGATTTAAAAAAATTTCTGTCTCATTGATCTGTCTAATATCAACAGTGGGGTGTTAAAGTCTCCCACTATTATTGTGTGGGAATCTAAGTCTCTTTGTAGGTCTCTAAGAACTTGTTTTATGAATCTGGGTGCTCCTGTATTGGGAGTATATATATTTAGGATCGTTAGCTCTTCTTGTTGCATTGATCCCTTTACCATTATGTAATGCCCTTCTTTGTCTTTTTTGATCTTTGTTGGTTCAAAGTCTGCTTTACTAGATGCTAGGATTGCAACCCCTGCATTTTTTTGCTTTTTATTTTCTTGGTAAATATTCCTCCATCCCTTTATTTTGAGCCTAAGTGTGTCTTTGCATGTGAAATGGGTCTCCTGAATACAGCACACCGACGGGTCTTGACTCTATTCAATTTGCCAGTCTGTGTCTTTTAATTGGGGCATTTAGCCCATTTACATTTAAGGTTAATATTGTTATGGGTGAATTTGATCCTGTCATCACGATACTAGCTGGTTATTTTGCATATTAGTTGATTCAGTTTCCTCATTGTATCATTGGTCTTTACATTTTTGGGTGTTTTTGCAGTGGCTGGTGACAGTTTTTCCTTTTCATATTTAGTGCTTCCTTCAGGAGCTCTTGTAAGGCAGGCCTGGTGGTGACAAAATCCCTCAGCATTTGCTTGTCTGGAAAGGATTTTATTTCTCCCTCGCTTATGAAGTTTAGTTTGGCTGGATATGAAATTCTGGGTTGAAAATTCTTTTAAGAATGTTGTGGCCAGGCGCGATGGCTCACGCATGTAATTCCAGCACTTTGGGAGGCCAAGGTGGGCAGATCATGAGGTCAGGAGAGCGAGAGCACCCTGATTAATATGGCGAAATACCGTCTCTACTAAAAATACAAAAAATATATATATGTTAGCCAGGCGTGTTGGGGGCACCTGTAGTCCCAGCTACTCAGGAGGCTGAGGCAGGAGAATAGCGTGAACCCAGGAGGCAGAGCTTGTAGTGAGCTGAGATGGCACTACTGCACTCCAGACTGAGCGACAGAGTGAGACTCCATCTCAAAAAAAAAAAAAAAAAAGAAAAAAAAAAAAAAGAATGTTTAATATTGGCCCCCACTGTCTTCTGGCTTGTAGGGTTTCTGCAGGGAGACTGCTGTTAGTCTGATGAGCTTCCCTTTTTGGGTAACCTGACCTTTCTCTCTGGCTGCCCTTAACATTTTTACTTTCATTTCAACCTTGGAGAATCTGATGACTATGTGTCATGGGGTTGCTATTCTCAAGGAGTATCTTAGTGGTGTTCTCTGTATTTCCTGAATTTGAATGTCGGCCTGTCTTGCTAGGTTGGCGAAGTTCTCCTGGAGAATAACCTGAAGTGTGTTTACCAGCTTGGTTCCATTCTCCCTATCACTTTCACATATACCAATCAATCACAGGTTTGGTCTTTCACATATGATCTTTTCCATATCTCTTCGAGGCTTTGTTTGTTCCTTTTCATTCTTTTTTTTCTAATCTTGTCTTCACATCTTATTTCAGTAAATTGATCTTCAATGTCTGATATCATTTCGTCTGCTTGATCAATTCAGCTATTGATACTGGTATATACTTCAAGAAGTTCTTGTGCTGTGTCTTTAAGCTCCATCAGTCATTTATATTCTTCTCTAAATTGGATATTCTATTTAGCAGTTCCTGTAACCTTTTATCAAGGTTCTTAGCTTCCTTGCATTGGGTTAGAACATGCACCTTTAGCTCAAAGGAGTTTGTTATTACCCACCTTCTGAAGCCTACTTCTGTCAATTCATCAAACTCATTCTCTGTCCAGTTTTGTGCTCTTGCTGGACAGGAGTTGCGATCACGTGGAGGAGAAGAGGCATTCTGGTTTTTGGAATTTTCAGCGTTTTTTCACTGTTTTTTCCTCATCTTTGTTGATTTATCTGCCTTTGGTCTTTGATGTTGGAGGCTAAAGACCTTTGGATGGGGTTTCTGTAGGGGAGTCCTTTATATTGATGTGGATGTTGTTGCTTTCTGTTTGCTAGTTTTTCTTCTAACAGTCAGTCCTCTCTTCTGCAGGTCTGCTGCGGTTTGCTGGAGGTCCACTCCAGACCCTATTCACCTGGGTATCACCAGTGGAGGCTGCAGAACAGGAAGGATTGCTGCCTGCTCCTTCCTCCAGAAGCTTTGTCTCAGAGGGGCACCAGCCTGGTGCCAGCCGGAGTTCTCCTGTATGAGGTGTCTGTTGACCCCTGTTGGGAGGTTTCTCCCAGTCAGGAGGCACAGGGGTCAGGAACCCACTTGAGGCAGTCTTTCCATTAGCAGAGCTGGTGCGCTGTGCTGTGAGAATCTCTCGTCAGGATCAGCTGCTCTCTTCAGAGCTGGCAGGCAGGAATGATTAAATCTGCTGAAGCCCACAGCCACCCCTTCCCCCAGGAACTCTGTCCCAGGGAGATGGGGGTTTTGTCTGTAAACCCCTGATGGGCTGTTACCTTTCCTTCAGAGATGCTCTGCCCAGTGAGGAGGAATCTAGAGAACCAGTCTGACCACAGCTGCTTTGCTGCACCCAGGCCAGACCTCCCAGCCTCCTTAGTTCAGCCATTGTGGAAGACAGTGTGGTGATTCCTGAAGGATCTAGAACCAGAAATACCATTTGATCCAGCAATCATCCCATTACTGGATATACACCCAAAGGATTATAAATCATTCTACTATAAAGACACGTGCACACATAGTTTTATTGCAGCACTATTTACAATAGCAAAGACTTGGAACCAACCCGATTGTCCATCAATGATAGACTGGATAAAGAAAATGTGACACATATACACCATGGTATATTATGCAGCCATAAAAAAGAATGAGTTCATACCTTTTGCAGGGACATGGATGAAGCTGGAAGTCATCATCTTCAGCAAACTAACACAAGAACAGAAAACGAAACACTGCATGTTCTCACTCATAAGTGGGAGTTGAACAATGAGAACACATGGACTCAGGGAGGGGAGCATCACATACTGGGGCCTGTCAAGGGGCAAGGGGAGGGAGAGCATTAGGACAAATACCTAATGCATGCGGGGCTTGAAACCTGGATGACAGGTTGATGGGTGCAGGAAACTACCATGGCACATGTATACCTATGTAACAAACTGTACGTTCTGCACATGCATCCAAGAACTTACAGCAAAATTTAAAAATAAAAAATAAAAACTTTACAAGATTTTGGGGAAAAAAACAGATCAGTGATTGACTGGGGCTGGGATGGAGCCACGAGGAGAGACAGAAGAAAAGGATACAAAGGAGCATGAGGAAAGCTCTGGGGGTAATGGAAACTTCCATTATCTTGATTATGTTGACATTTCGTGGGTGTAAACATAGGTCAAAACTTATCAAACTGTACACTTCAAATATGTACTATTGACGTTATTGCAGTTATTCCTCAACAATGCTGATAAAAAGTTTAAATATGAAATAAGTAGAATTGATTCTTCCTTTTATACAAGAATAAAGATTGAAGTGGTGTCTTTGATGACCCAACAAATAATCCTCAGGCAGAAACCCTGAGAGGAAACAAGGTTCATCTAGAAGTACAACTAATTCCTCTTTACCAAAAGCTAAAATAGGTAAGGTTGTATCTAGGTGTCTGGAGCCTGAATGTTTATTTCAGGGTTCATCTTTAAGAAAAGATATCCAAATGAAAAATATGATATTGAGTACAAAAGTGATGATTAATATAGAATATTAAACCAGAAAATCTTTCAAACATTAAAAGACCAACAAAAACTACAAATAACACAAAATTCATGAAAAATAAAATAATATTTTATTACCTAACCACTTAATACACTGTTTTACAGCTTTATTGAAGTACAATGAATAAAAAATAACTGCATCTTATAAAATAGTTGTATATTTAATATATACAATTTGAAGAGTTTGAAAATACACATACACCCATGATACCATTACCACAAGCAAGGTAATATAGCATATCCACTATCTCCAATAGTTTCCTTGTGTCCCTTTGCTTTTCTGCAAGTGATAAGAACGCTTCATGTAAGATCTATCCTCTTCACAAATTTTTAAGTGCACAATACCACATTATTAACTGTGGGCACTATGCTGTACAGCAAATCTCTAAAACGTATTTATCTTGTATAACTATAACTTTATACCCACTAAAGAACTCAAAAGCAGAAAATAGAATGGAGGGTTCCAGAGGATGAGTTGTTAATCTACTTCTTAACACTTTTTAATGCAAACTCTTTGATAACCTTTTCATATGATGATGATTTTTATAACATTGTCTATAAGAAAATATAAAGATAATTCATTCTTTCTTACACACACACACACACACACACACACACACAGCATCAATAATTGTATATGCGGTATTATTTGTTATGTTCCTGACAGGAAACTTCCTTTTTCACTTCATATTGATCAGAACTGAATCGTCAACTGGCAGTTTTATATTTCTGATAATTGGAACAATTTCCATAGAGTAGCATCTGTCTCTACATTTCACCAGAGGTTTCTCCTCACTACACATATACTTCTAGTGCTAGACACCTTAGTATCCATTCATATCCTGATAAAATCTCTGATCAAGCAGGTTCTTGTCACGATGCCAGGTGAGTTGGCACAGCTGAAAGAATATGTGTTCCTAGAAGGCAATCCTACACTGAGATGTCTACCAATATCTTAAATAAATATGGGAGTGTCTATGACATGCATAATATACCCCACTTTAATTGCATTCACAATAGAACTTTCCCTTAGCCAGAGTCCAAAAATTTCTGCGATCATTCCCCTATTAGCCAAACCAAGCAAAAATATAATGGGCCGGGGAGGATTAAAGTGGGGAAAAATACAGTAGTCTTGACCAACTGTAGTTAAAATATTTAGCTTTTCAACTTTGTGAAAAATCATATAACCACATGAACACATTGCTAGGGTCTCTCTCAAAGCCTTGGAAGCGCCCCTCCAACGGAGGGATCTTAAAGCTTAATCTTTCTTAGTTTCACAGTAAAATTACCTTTGAAACGAGTCATTATTACTTCTTCCTACACCTTCTTATTTTGTCTGTACTGTTTACTTTTTTCTTTACAGTGATTCCTCAGTTTCTCAATTTTCTCAGGATATACTGATAGGGATCTGGATTTATATGTGATACATATGACACCTTGAAAACCATAGCTATGTGTTCTTATCACATTTAGGGGAAAGACTGGAGATAACAAGGAATTATCACAATAAAGGAAAATATATTTTGCTTAATCTATGTTAGCATATTTTAATGTTTCACAGGGAAATGAATGCGCACATACATTTTTCTAAATTAAGCATATATAAATAATTTGAAAACTTATCAAACTTAGACCCCAGTTTTTATTATTCCTACTGGAATTAAAACTTCAATTAACTAGAATTATCAGAGAAAGGCATCATTTAATTAGTTTTCTTTTCTGCCTAACCTAA
Source organism: Macaca thibetana thibetana (assembly GCF_024542745.1). Taxonomy (NCBI): domain Eukaryota; kingdom Metazoa; phylum Chordata; class Mammalia; order Primates; family Cercopithecidae; genus Macaca; species Macaca thibetana. Next base: position 29,622,208 of record NC_065579.1, read on the forward strand.
AATTATTAACCAAAACATTCTTGTTTTTGTTCTGTATTGTTCAGAATCTTCGTAAATTTTAAGTGGGCAACTTTTCTCACTTAGCAAGAAGAATAGCCTGAACGTAATCTTATTTGATTAATTAGTTGCTGAATTGTTTCAGGAGTGTGATTGTGGAAGTCAAGTCTCATCATACCAGAGATTTGGAAGATATAAATGTTTTTAATGAAGGACCAGTCCTGGGGAGTGCCTTATATTACTTACAACTCCCATGTTGAAATTGACATGAACCCCATAAAGTAGCTCAAACTACAAGTTGTTGTTTGAGCAAATATGTTTACAATTGAGTCCAGAAGCAGGTTTTACTTCAGGTAAGGCTTGATCCAGTAGTCCAAAAGTTGTTGTTATGACCCTGAATTCCCTCTGTCTTCTGCCCCAGTGACTTCAAACTGAGGTTCTACACAGTGGTTGCCACACCAGAAACAGGCTCTCTCCTATAGGTAAAAAAAAAAATGTTTCCACCATTTCAGAACTCACATTTTTTCGCAAGACAGTTAAAGAAGAGAGCTTCTCATTCCAAGGTGACAAGGAAATATCTCCTTCTATCTCATTGGCTCTGATTGAGCTATCTACTTATCTTTGAGCCAGGCAGTATGGGAGGGGGAAATGAGAGAGAGGAATATAATATAGTGGTTGGCCTAAGTCAATCTGGGCTCTCTCCTAAGACAGGCAGTGGGGTCAATTCCATACAAACTAAATGTCTGTGATGTGGTGTGATATGGGGGACAGGGAGTGAAGATAAAATTTCCCAAAGGAAAATAATGGTAAGGGAGAATGGATGTCAGGCCCACAACCAACAAATGTCCACCACAACATCCATGAAAAGGCTTTGAATTTAGGCTCAGACAGTCCAGAGTTCACAACCTGTCTTAGATTGTTTTGTGCTGCTATAACAGAATACCAGTATCTGAGTAATTTCTAAAGAAAAAAAATGTTTTCACAATAGCAAAGACTTGGAATCAACCCAAATGTCCATCAGTGACAGACTGGATTAAGAAAATGTGGCACATATACACCATGGAATACTATGCAGCCATAAAAAAGGATGAGTTTGTGTCCTTTGTAGGGACATGGATGCAGCTGGAAACCATCAATCTTAGCAAACTATCACAAGAACAGAAAACCAAACACCGCATGTTCTCACTCATAGGTGGGAACTGAACAATGAGATCACTTGGACTCGGGAAGGGGAACATCACACACCGGGGCCTATCATGGGGAGGGGGGAGGGGGGAGGGATTGCACTGGGAGTTATACCTGATGTAAATGACGAGTTGATGGGTGCTGACGAGTTGATGGGTGCAGCACAGCAACATGGCACAAGTATACATATGTAACACACCTGCACGTTATGCACACGTACCCTAGAACTTAAAGTATAATAATAATAAAAAATAAATTAAAAAAAAAAGAAAAAAAATGTTTATCACAGTCCCATACACTAAGTCCAAGATTGAGGGGCTGGCACCTGATTAGAGCCTTCTTGTGGCATCATCCCATAGTGGAAGTCAGGAGGGCAAGAGAGAAAGAGGACAAAACTTGGCCTTCCATAATGATCTCACTCCTGTGAAAGCTGGATTAATCCATTCATGAGGGTGAAATTCTCATGGCCTAATCTACCTCCTACCAGTCCTACCTCTTAATATTGTTACAATGGCAATTAAATTTTAACATTAATTTGGGAGGAGACATTCAAACCTCAGCACAATGGAATTCTATCATTTATTATTTATAGGACTTCCAGCAAACTGACTTGTTTACATCAGTTTCCTATTCTGTAGAATGGTCATAATAATATAACATCCCAAGGTTGTTATGGAGGCTACATAAGACAATATACATACAATGAATAATATAGTGTCCAATACAGAGTAACAATAATTGTTGCTCTTGTACAAATTCTTCAATCCAACGAAAGCCTGCTATTAAAATGGAAGGATGGAAAATTATCTTTCACAGAGCACAAGTCACCACTCTGGTTAAAGGAAAAGCAATATCCGGGAGCAACTGACTTTGGACAGTTGGCTTTACCCAGTGTGTAGAAAATCCTCTAACAAACTTCTACTAAGAGGCACATTGGGATGGAAATATTTCTGGAATTCCAAATTCAAAATGGAATTCATTTTTTCCAGAGAAATAGTGATCTGATGATCGAGTTCCTCCAGCAACTCAGAATATTTAATTTAGTCCACAGTGTAGCTGAAAAATAGTAACTGCACAGGTAAATTTGGTGTGATTACAATGATATTCTGCCCCCAAATAATTATATCTACACCAGGATTTCTATGGGGAAAACACATTTGTAAGTGACTTCAAAATAAATTTTTAGTGTACACCCCATTATAAAATAATGAGCCAGTTTAAAGTCTGGCTGCAGTACATACCATCTCAACACATCATTGAGAGTGTTTATGTATGTATACCTATATGTATGTGTGTATATATAGATATGTGTATATATGTGTGTATATATACACATATATACATGTATATACACATATATACATATATACACATATATACATATATACACACATATATACATACACATACACATATATACACATATCTATATATATACACACACACATATATAGGTATACGTACATAAACATGCTCAATGATGTGTTGAGATGGTATGTACTGCAGCCAGACTTTAAACTGGCTCATTATTTTATAATGGGGTGTATACTAAAAATTTATTTTGAAGTCACTTACAAATGTGTTTTCCCCATAGAAATCCTGGTGTAGATATAATTATTTGGGGGCAGAATATCACTGTAATTTAGATTTATGTATATATATATATATGTATGTATATATACACACACACATACATAAATCTAAATTGAATTATGCAGAAAATTTTTGGGGGCAGGGTCTATGGGTGCATAGAGGACATCAAAACAACAGATTATTCAATGGTATGTGCCACTTCACAAGGTACTGTCAAAGTCCATTCCCTTTGTTATCTGAACAGTCATTGACTCTGTGCCGCATAGTTGCATCACCAAATGTTTTTTCTTGTACTTCTACATAAAATGTTCTTTTACATATATACAATGGCATTAGAAATGCTTGTCTTTGGGGAAGAAAGGACAAAAGTGAAAAAGAGAGTTCTCATTAGCAAACTACTAAACTAGACCAGGACATAGTTCTGCCCTGATACAACAATTAATATGATAGTTTCTAGAAGGCCTTCAGGTTTCCTGGCATCCTCAGCTACAATGAAGTTTGCTGCTTTATTTTTTTAATTTACGGTTCTCCCTCTGTGGAAGGTTGCAGGTGTGAAGCAGCTGTGTTCAAGGTAACATCTCATACATTTGCACAGCGTGACAGACTGGGCTCACATCTTTTCTTTTCTTTTCTCTTTTCTTTCTAATTTGAGTTTATATGATTTCACTGTAGTGCTCAATAGCCCTTTTGGCCAAGGAACACTTCCTTCAATCCAACCTAAAATCCTCGTACTGTAACAGCAAATAGTTTTCTTTTTAAATTCACTATGTAGAAATTCGAGCACAGCTGGCCAATCTATGTTAAATCCTTTCATAAACTTGAAGATCATTATTAAATTTCCTCAGTCTTCTCTTTTCCTGGCCATAGAATAATCCCCACTCATTGCTATACCATTTCTTAGTTACAAACTATTTTATCATCTCTTTTTTTTTTTCTGTTTCCCATATCCCAAGTTCTCCTATCCTTCCTGCACTGTACCCCTTACTTTGGTTAGGAGGCTGACCAGGAGGTAGTGTAATAAGGAGAGAGTAATGTGACTGTGGACATAGCCTTCAGACAGGCCAGGATTTGAATCTTGGCTCTGTTGCAGACCTTTATTTAAACACTCTTGCAAATTACTGAACACTTCAGTTCCTTAGGATGTAAAATAGAGACAATTCTAAGGGTATTGTGAGAACTAAATAGCTTTCTACACACACCCCCACACACACAGCTTTCTAGGCACCACCAAATGCTCAATAAATGCTTAAAATGATGTAGTAATCACTGCAGTGACCCACCCAGGTTTCCCTGAATTCCTTTACTGTTTCCTGAATTTCTTCCTAGGTCCAGGACTCTTATTTCCAATGGCCTGTCCATTTGTCTGTTTTTAGAGGATTATCCTATGACTGTGAGAGAAGTAATTGGGAGTTTACATGGCCCTTAGATGTTCTTAGCTATGACTGATGATGCAAGTGTATGAAAATCCAAGTTCCTCCCAGTCGCTTTATGGCAGACAACTCAATTTATGCTCTAAGGTTCCCTTGTAGATTTAGGCCAAAGCTCCCTATTATGAGACTTGGCCAAAAATAGCATACTTTGTTTGACTTCCCCTTTCCTCTCCTCATACCCACTCTCTTACTGATTTCTTCTGGGGGAACTTTCTTAATAAGTCATTTACACAAATTTTCATCTGCTTCTGGGTAATTTTTAAGACATGTACCAATATAATTATTATTCTCACCTCCGCATAGTGCAAGTTGTTCAAATGCTTCTGTTTAAGAGACAGAATATTGATTTTTGTTCAAGTGGACAAATGTTCTGAAAAAATTCCCAACAAGGCAACTTTAACTTATCACACCACAGATGAAATGTAGAGTATAGTGAATTCAGTGAATTATGAGAAGTAAAGGAGGTTTAGTGAATTATGAGAAGTAAAGCAGGTGGCATGGGCATTTATAAGATAATTCATAATAATTCACTCTTTAGAAATTGTTTTCCTTTCCCCACTTTGTTTCTGTACTGCTAAGCCTACAAGGAATGAAACATTTTCTAGTCTGTGAACTAGATTCTGCTCTACATCAAGAAAGTGTGATTTCGGTACGTCTCATCTCCTTTCCTCCCTTCCAAGAGAGCTAGGACTAAAGACAGCATGTCAAGATGTTGCAACAAGTCCCCTTACCTGAGTCACTGTGAAAAGGAGACATGAGAATCCAACACTTGAGAGCCAAGCATGGACACATAGTGCAGCTGGAGCGGGAAGAGAAAAGTGGAGATCCTACAGAGGCAGGTTAACGGCAAGAACAATGAAGAACCTTCAAGAAGCATCCAGAGTAATTGCCAGCCAGTCTCTTGGGTCATGGCATATGTGGTGGCATATCAGGCTATCTCAAAAGTTCGACCACAGAGATTTTAGAGCTAAAGACCACCCAGGATGGGAGGGGGAGGTGTCTATTGAACATCAGTGTCAAGCCAACCACATCACTCCCAATGGGGTCATTAAAGGACTTATGTAACTTGTTCTTCTCATGGATTATCTCTTTGTTTCTATTCTCTCCTCTGTACCCCACTCCTATATAGGTCACAAATTAAAAAATAAATTTTCTGTCACTAACATCAAAGAGGAAATCAAATAACCAACAGGAATCAACATGTTTAATGTTCTCCTCTGCCCTAAGGGGCAGTCTCACACCTATCCTATACTACATAAGTTTTGTGACAGCCTTCTCTAAGCGGCTGCATTTTGGTTAGTTAAGACTACTAAAAATGCAATTCCAAACATGTGGAGCAGCACTATCTTTATTTTTCACCTGCATTCGCCTTTCTTGCATTTCATGGGGGAAAGTTGTATAGTTTTCCAACTTTGATCACTACCTTCCATCTCTCTTCCCTTTTTCTAATTCTAGTTCAAATCAGATGGACCTTGGGGGCATTCTAAAAAATTAAAGGGATATGCTTTTGTTTAGCCAAGATTACCTTCCACTCTGTAGCAAAATTAAACTCCCTACCAAATCCATCCACACAACTGCAACGCCATTCACTTTTTAAAATTGGGGCTTTACCTTTAAATTGACAACTACAGAGAGGACTTTTAACCACTTACATTAGGCCAGTTTTGTTGTTTTACAAAAGAGGAGAAATCAATTATTTATTTTTCTCTACCTTTTGCTCTTGCCAAGGCCATGACATGATAAATACATTGAGAAAGCAGAGCAGAAGCACACACACAATTTTTTCACAAGGCCTCTTTTCCCTGTTGTCATGGTTTCCATGAAGATTGTTACATATAATACTATTCAGATGATGTTCTATTTGTTTGTTTGCTTGCCTACTTGTTTTGAATATTACATTCTTTCAATGCTTTAGTGTGCAAGAAGGTGGTGGTAAGGAACTTAGAACTCTCAATATCTAGTTCCCTCACTCCAGCTTGCTTTCAAACAAGTTATTTACACACGAGCACATTCTTTTATTTAATCCATAGAGGTTGACAAGCTGTTTTGGGTTACTTCAGACCTTGTGCTCAACAGATATAAGTTATTCTGAAGGTCACTGATCAACTCTATATTGTTAAATGTGGTCACTAAATTCCATTCAGTGATTTCCATCATATTTGTCTTTTCAGCGACACGTGACCTTTCAGCAATCAATCACTAGATCTGCTTTGAAACATGTTTTTCACTTGTCTCCTAGGACATGGTACTATTTTTATTGATTAATTGATTGATTGATTGAGATAGAGTCTCACTCTGTTGCCCAGGCTGGAGTGCAGTGGCGCGATCTTGGCTCACTTGCAACCTCTGCCTCCTGGGTTCAAGCGATTCTTCTGCCTTAGCCTCTAGAGTAGCTGGGACTACAGGCACACGCCACCTGTAAAAAAAATTAGTCCAGCTAATTTTTGTATTTTTAATAGAGACAAGGTGTCACCATATTGGCCAGGCTGGTCTCAAACTCCTGGCCTCGTGATCTGCCTGCCTCGGCCTCCCAAAGTGCTGGGATTACAGATGTGAGCCAGCACGCCTGGCCAGTACTCTTTTTGACCTCATTCTCAGCTTCATTGGCTAGTTTCTCCGCATCTCCCTGAACTCCAAGGTTCAGTTCATAAATGCCTTCTCTAAGAGGTGTTCTAAGGGATCTCATCTAGTCTCATGGCTTTAAATGCCATCTATATGCTGACGATACTTAAATTTCTATCTCCAACTTTGCCTCTTTCCTCAACTGCAGACTCATATATCCAAGTGCTTACTTGCTACCTCCACTTGAATATCTAATGGACATCTTACTCTTAACATATCCAAAATCAGTGTCTTTACATACACATGCCACAAACAAACCTCCTCCAGTCTTCCCCACCTCAATTCATTAAATCTCCATTCTACCAGTCACTTAGATTCATATCTTGGTGGTAGCCATAACTCTACTCTTACTCTAACAGGCATCATCAAATTCTATTGTTTCTACTAGAAAGATGTATCCAGAACTTGACTACTTACCACCCCTACTACTATCATCCTGGTCCTATCCTCTCTGAATAACTTCTGTAGCCTTCTAACTGATCTCCCGCCATTCACCCTTGCACTCTTTTCATCTACCCTCAGTCAACATAACATTCATTATTCTGCACAAAACCCTCCAATGTTTTGTGCACAAAAAGCTCCAATGGTTTCCCACGGGACTCAGAGCAAAAGCCAATGTTCCTTTTATGGCTTGTAAGATCCTATGTGGCCTGGTCTTCATTACCTCTGTGATGTCATTTATAACTCTCTTCCTCATTTACTCTACTTCAGTAATACCAGCCTCTTTAGCTTTCCCCACAAAAATGTCAGGCATGTCCCAGCCTCACAGCCTTTGCACTTGCTATTCTCTCTGTCTGGATTGCTAATCCACCAGATATCTGCACGGCCACTTCCTCGACTCTCTTTAGGTCTTTCATCAAAGTCACCTTATCAATGAGACCACCCTTGGCTACTCTATCTAAAACTTTCCTTTCTACCCTCCTTTCTTGACTATTAGCCCTTACCTTTTTTTTGTTTGTTTGTTTTCTTTTTGTTTTTGTTTTTGAGACAGGATCTGGCTCTGTCACCCAGGCTGAAGTGCAGTGGCAGGATCTTAGCTCACTGCAACTTCTGCCTCCCAGATGCAACCAATTCTCCCACCTCAGCCACCCAAGTTGCTGGGTCTACAGGCATGCACCACCATGCCTAGCTAATTTTTGTATTTTTCATAGAGATGCGGTTTCACTATGTTACCCGGGCTGGTCTGGAACTCCTGCACTCAAGCAATTCACCCATTCAGCCTCCCAAAGCGCTGAGGTTACAGGCATGAGCCACTGCACCTGGTCCCTCATCACGATCTTATTTCATTTACTTTGTTTACATGTTTTGTTTATTATTCCTCTCACTCACTAGAATGCAAGGTCCAGGAAGGCAGAAGTTCTTTTCTGTCTTGTTCATTACTAAATCCCAGCTCCTAGTGCCTGAGCATTATAGTTTCTCAATAAATATTTGTTGAATGAGTAACATTCAATACAGAGATAGTTTTATCGAACCATTGCATTTAACTTAAGCAAAAAGAAAGTAGGCAGAGTAAGAGTTGCTCTGGAAATGGATTCAGGAGTGGTCACCGGGGGACTGGACCAATCATTAATGAAGCAACATGAGATGTCAGACTAGAACTTGTGACCATCCAACTTATTTGCCGCCAAATACATCAGTCATTGGATGCACATGGTTGGGAAGAAAGAGATTTCACCAAAATCATCAGGCTTGTTAGGCTCCTAAGAACTTATTTTGTGCTAAATTATCTGCTAAGGTTTTAACCAAGCCCTCAACTTTCTTCCATGCAGTAGGCTTAGCAAATTTACTAACCAGTAGTGATGGTTTTATTAGGACCTACATCATTGTCCTCTTCTTTGAAGTGTGTGTAAACATGAAGTTTTTGGCCTCGATATAGTGAAAAGAATAATGAGAGTTTTGTTTAAAAATTGGTTTTTCATAAACTGATGACAAGATTGGTCCCATAACTTGGAGATTCAAATCTCTCTACCCAATCCTTCTACCCTTTGTTTTTATGATTTTTACAATTCTCCTTTTTGCCAACTATTTTGCCCTCTCTTTTGTTGTTGTTATTACTATTATTTTTTAATTTGAAGGTACACAGCTGGTATCCTACATGGTTCATCTGAGAGCTACAGAAAATTAGTCAAGGATAAAGAAGTACCTGCAATTTTATTACTCAGTAGAGACCAGTTTAGACAACTTTTCAGAACTGTGGCAAGTCTTCCAGTTTTATTTGGTTCGTTGTTTGGTTGTTTGTCTGTTTTTTCTGCTTCGCTGATTTCATCACACCTAAGGCTGAGGGGAACTTCCGTTCCCATATTATATCACCTACAGGCGTGAAGGTACCTATAGGCATTTGTGTGTATTTTCTGTTCATTTGGGGATTTGGTATATTACTATTAGGGTGTGGAAGATTTGTTTCATACAGGGAGTTATGTAGCATCTTCAGGGGATCTGAGACCTAGAAAACAGCAGTCCTATTCAAGGAAGACCATGTTACCAGGGAGCCCAGTTATCAATCAATGTACCACAAAAATTAAACTGTCTCTTATAACAGCAGTTGAAGCACTGTGGGCAATGAATTCTTAGGGGGTGGCAAAACAGATGAAATCCAGTCATCACATTTTACAACAGATCTGCTGCTTGATAAAGTACAACTGGAGAGCAGACTGTTAGCAATAAGGCCATTTCTAAGAATAAAATGAGTTTGTAAAAGATCTGTTTGAATTATTAACTCCAAAAAGTGGCTGGAGAAGAAAATGATTGCTGATATCACTGGCTTTTCTCCTCACATGTATGATTAGAACAAAGGGAGGCACAGGAGAGTAGGGAAAAGAAGTGAAAGCAAATTTCCCTCCGACATAAGGAGGCACATTTTCACGCAGTGCCTCATCGATACATGGAGAGGCCACCTACCAGGTAAAGAAAAACACTGCGGCCATTGAAAACGCAAGCAGATGCCGGAGCAGGGGAAAACGACACTCATTTTTACCAAATATTGTTTCTTTTTGTGCTTGCAGAAGCATTTCTTTAATACCAAGTGGACACATCTAGCCTTTATTCTGCACCCTGTAGATTTCCACTCCCCGCTCCCAGACCCCCAGTCCAGATTCAATTTTAAATGCGAGCCATGTTGGAGGTCACAAGAAAACAGCCAAGGTGACCATTAATATCTTTTTCTTGTTCTGAATTTACAAACAGAAGATGAATCAATATGGAAAGATAATGTTAGTATTTTCCAATTCAATATTTTTCACCACATTAATGCTGAGATTTGAAATTTCTCATCCGAAGCAAAGCGGAGAAACATGTTAAACAGGTCACAATACTCAATGTTCTCCTTTGATTTTGTAAGCATGTTTTCTCTATGTTGTAAGAAGACAAACGAATGCATTTTGACTTCCAAATAGAAGACGTTTAGTTATGGAGCCTCGTCCAGTGAAGGAAAACAAAGCCACACTATCACTGCTACTGAAGATTCTGGGGTACTGTTTAGCCTTTTCCTCTATAGAAACTTGTTCCCAGGACCCTTCCAAGTCTTAATTTTCAAATTCTTTCAGTAGAAAACCCTGAAGTCTTCTTAAAAGAATGTACAATATAACCTTTCAGAATATGTGGCGCACATCAACCATAAATACTGTTAATAAGTAATGTCAATGTTTGTTGTTTATTTCATTGCTAAAAATGCATTCCTTTACTATATAAAGAAATTGAATGTTAAGATAGCTGAATAATATTTAGGACCACTATGGATTATGTTGCTCTTCTTTTAAAAAAAAAAAAAAAGTGGGAGTAGAATTTACATCTCAAGTATTGCAGACCTGATCAGAACACTTCAAGGAAGACATAATAAGACCCTAGATAAGAAATAAAGAAAAGGTGTTACAGGCCTGTTTCCTCTGAAAATCTGGAGAATGAGAAGCATATGATCAAAGGCTACTAAATCATAATGGATAAATAGATTCATTCACCAAATTCTGGAATAATAGAACTAGAATATTTGAAAGAAGTCGCTTCAGATTGAATTATTGCTTATTGTTTGTTATTGTTTTTAAGAAAAATTTCCAAATAGGGTAGACGTTGATTTAGAAAGCCAGTGTTTTCTATAAAATTGTATATATGATCCAAATATTATTTGGTTTCATTTTATTTGTATACATTCATAATATGTTAGGCATTCTTCTAAAGCCTTTTTAAAAATTAGCACATTAATCCCCACAAAACTTCAGGAAGGTAGGTACTCTTACTATCGTCATAATTCAGATGGAAACTGAGGCTCAGAGAGGGTAAGTAACCTGCTTGATATCACACAGCTGGTAGGTGGAAGAGTCTAGCCCCTAGGCTTCGTGCTCTTCACTACTCCATCATCTCTCATTAAATCATACATTCAATAAATGCTTAGTCAGCACCTACTGGGTGCAAGTGGCTGTGCTAAGGTAAATTAGATATTTCCTTTCTTCAAAATGTTTATAGATTAAGAAAAGGATCAGACATGGACACAAATGCCTACAGCCTAAGAACACATAAGATGGAGGAAATTACCTGACAAAGATGCCTGGAATGTATGAAGCAACTCCATAATCTCTACAGGTAATCTGAAGGAATTGGGAAGTGAAGAAAAAAAGAGAAGGACTTAGGAGGAGGGACCAACAAGCACGACGATGATAATGGTGAAGCGAGCCTATAGTAGTTACCATTTAAATCTTGGGAAAACACAATTCTTCATGGGAGAAAAATGGATTCTTACAAAATACTAAGATTTTGCCAATTTCAATGTGCTGTGGACTCAGGAAGTCTAGGTTTGTTAGAGCAAAACTTGTCTCTCTTGCCCTTTCCTCCTTTGACAGCAAAGAAATTGACCAAATATTTCAACATTTAAAAAATACAATTCATATACCTTAAATATATACAGTAAAATATACAATTCAGGTACTACACACATATAATAAAGCTAAATTTAAAAATAAGGATTGACAATGCCAAGTGTTGCCGAGAATATATTGAGAAGTTTCTTTTAGAAAAAAACCCGGATGCACATCTACCTTCTGACCCAGCAATTCTACTCCTACGTATTTTCCCAAGAGCAATGAAAACAGATGCCTACAAAAAGACTCGTACAAGGTTGTTCATAGTACTAAAAGGTGGAATAAGCTAGGTATCCATCAATAGGAAAATGGATACTTAAACAATCTCTTATACAATGGGAGATAACTCAGCAACAAAAAGAAAATGACTAAAAAACAAAACAACATGGACGAACAGCAGAGACATTATGCTGAATGAAAATAGCCAGGCACAAAAGACTGCATGCTGTATGATTCCATTTATATGCCGTTCTAGCCTTGGAAAAGCAATTATATTGTGGCATCAAATCAGAACAATGGTTGGCTCTGAGATGGGCAGTTTAGGGACTTAGAAGAAACATGAAGAAATTTCCTGTATTATGGCGATGTTCTATATTTTGACAAGAGTTTAGGTGACTCAGACACAAGCATTTGTCAAAACTCACTGACTGGTAACTAAAGACTTCAAAATTCCATTTCACATAAATTTTACCCCCAAAGCAAGAAAAAGAAAGTGAAAAATATTGAACTCTTTTAGTTAAAGATATGCATGAAAGAGGATTTAGGTGCAAAGCATACTCATGTCTACTTACTTTGAAATGCATCAAAAAATAAGATGGATTGATGGATGGGTAAATAGATATGTGAGAAAGCAAAGACACTAAAATGCTAATTATAGAATCTAGCTGATAGGTCTATTAGTAGTATAAACCGTACCATTTTTTAGCTTTTCTGCATGTTCAAAATTTTTCATAATAAAATGTTGAAAACATACAACTCATATCTCTCTCTCAGATCTATCTATCTATCTACCTACCTACCTACCTACCTACCTACCTACCTACCTACCTAAAGGGTTTTGAAGATTGAATTGCCAACAAGTTAAAGGTACTTTGCAGTGAGGAAAGCTTAGGTCCTTATTTTTCAAACTAGCCTTCTTTATTGAAGCACAAGAGAAAATAACCAGAGAGGTGACACCACTGTACATCATAACTGAAGGAGCCCATTTTTATGGTACTAGACATATGTCCTATATGTGTTATAAAAATAATTTGACTATAGACGTCAAATGGGTTTTGAATAAAAAAAAAACTGGAATAGATAAACAAAAGATAGTGGAATATAAGTGTAGTCTCTGGAGGCACTGGGAATTTATTGAAAGATATATTTTGCTTGTTGTATAGAAAATTTGGAGAAGCACATAAGTGCACAGAGGAGGAGGAAGAAACCATTAATAATCCCACTACCAAAAGAAAAAAAATCACTTTAATAATCGTGACTTAATAGTGTGAAAAAATTATTTCCAATCATTTCTCTTTTCGTATTTTTAACAGAGTTAAAATGGTAAATACCATACTAAAGTATAGTATAAATATGTTTCATGAGAATAAAACTTTTTATTAATAATCTTAAGGAAGGCCAGGAGCAGTGGCTCATGCCTGTAATCCCAGCACTTTGGGAGGTTGAGGAAGGTGGATCACAAGGTCAGGAGATCGAGGCCATCCTGGCTAACATGGTGAAACCCCGTCTCTACTAAAAATAGAAGAAATTAGCCGGGCATGGTGGCACGTGCCTGTAGTCACAGCTACTCGGGAGGCTGAGGCAGGAGAATCACTTGAACCCGGGGCGCAGAGGCTGCAGAGAGCCGAGATCGTGCCACTGCACTCCAGCCTGGGCGACAGAGTGAGACTCTGTCTTAATAATAATAATAATAATAATAGTAATAATAATAATAATCTTAAGGACTACATAATGTTATTTTTAATGAGTATGTCACATTTTACCATGGAAACATGGGCATATAGTTTTGTTGTTTGTTTTTCATTTTATTTTGCTATAAAAAGTAATATTGAAAAGAAACATCCTTGGGGGAAAAATTATTTACATTCCTATTATTTTTAGGACAAAGAACTTCTGGAAATGTAATTTTAACAGAGTGTTTAGTTGGCCTGTAAGTTAAGAAGAGTCTTCTTGTACTCTTAACAAAAGTACTCTTATTGCTACAGACAGCTCTATGACATTACAAACAGGTTTAAACGCCATTCCACGGTTTGTCAATATTCCTCCAGCTCATGAAAACAAGTCTGTCTACGCCTCGATTCATGCAGACAGACTTACGCACTGGGTAGGGGGAGGAAGGGGAGGCAGGAGATGATGAACTAGATTTGAAAGTGTCCCAGCACGGAGAGAATGAAATATTTTCTTAAGTGAGGCAGAAGCCTAGCACTGAGGAAAAGAAGGGAAGAGTTGCTCTTTTTCACAGTGTGAGGCTGGGCTTGAATCTCTCCCAGACTGAGGCCTGGTGGCCCCTGGGTGGCCTCTGTATTATAGAAAGGAGGCCCTCTTTGAAGGTAGTGGGCACAAGAGGACAAGGTGTTTTTTATACATAGCTGAAAATGGCGTGAGCTGAAGAGAGACACTCAGAAATGGGGATTTATAGCAAAAGAATTTAATTAAACTCAATGTATCCTGCAAGCCAGAAGACCCGGTGTAAGGTAAGAAAATATTTGTCTCTTTCTCATTCTCTGTCTCAGCAGATGACTCAGATCCAGCAGTTTGCTGCAGGTGGCAGTTACCAGTCAAAAAGAGCTGACTGATAAACATTCAGGAATTTTGCAATCTGGCTTGGTAACTTGAAATTGGTCAAGAAGCAGTATTTACAGCATGGAAACCAGCAAATACTACAAGTCACACCTTTCCAGACCCTTCCCATCCCCAGAGATCTGGTGTATCTGTTCACCACACCTCAAATCCAAAGCTCCTTTTCTGATTTCTCTCCCAAATTCAAGACCCATTATTGACACTACATTCAGGACATCCCTATTTGTCTCAAATTCATTAGAGGACTTATTATTCTCTCCCAGGTATGATCTTACTAGTGTGCTCTGCATTTTTGTTAACAATTTATCATCTTCCCAAACAGCAGCAACCAAAACCTGACAGCCATATTTGACACTTTACTAAGTAATAAACAAGAAGAAAGAAAAAAAGGAGGAGAATTAGTCAATAAATTAATTTCTTATGTCAGCCCTTGTGACAAGCCTTTTACATACATTCGTATAACATCTCTTAAAGAAGGTATTATTCTACTTCTGCAAAGAGAAAACAAGTTCAGGGAGGTTATGTTACTTACCAAACTTTGACAGTTAATAAGTTTCAGAACTATGATTTGAGCCTTCTGAGTATAACCCAATATGTAAACCAATATGCCATATTTCTAATCAATTCATTGCAAAATCTGCCCTCTAGAACTTTTTCATTGTTTTAAGGAGGTATTATTTGCATACAATGAAATGCACAAATCTTAAATGTACATTCCCCCAGTGTTGATGAAGATAAACTGTTGTAGAACTCACACTTCTATCTATATATATAACATTTCCACTGCCCAAGCACATTTCCTCCTTGTTTGTTCCAGTCAATCCTCCTTTGTTACAGTCAGCATAACACTGCCCTAACAAAATATTACAAATTGAGTGACTTATAAACAACATTTATTACTCACAACTTTGGAGGGTAGAAAGTCCAAGATCAAGGCACTAGCAGATTCAATGTCTGGTGAGGGCCTGTTTTCTGATTTATAGATAGTGCTTTCTGGCTGTTTTCTCACCTGGTGGAAGGGGCAAGACAGATTTCTGGAGTCTTTTAATTGGGATTAAGGGCAGTAAATCCCAATTATGAGGGCCCTGTCCTACTGACCTAATCACCTCCCAAAGTCCCCACCTCCTAAAGTCATCACATTGGTAAGTAGATTCAACATATGAATTTGAGGGAGACACAAACATTCAGACTACAAAACCACTGCTTTATTTCATCACAGGTGAGTTTTACCTATTCTGGACCTTCATATAAATGAAATCATATAGCTTTTGTGGAAAACTTCTTTAGTTCAGCATTTTGAGAATAATTTATATTATTTATGTATATCACTAATTTGTATATTTTTATTGCCAAGTAATATTCTATTATATGAATAAACCAAAGTTTGTTTATCTACTATTTTATTGATGGACACTGGAGTGACTGGCTATTACGAATAAGGATGCTTTAAACATTCTCATACAAATCTTTTTGTTGACATATGTCTTCATGTCTTTTTAGTAAAACCTAAAAGCATAAGAGCTGAGTCGTAGGTCAGGTGTATGTTTATATGAGAAATTGCCAGACTAATTCTTAAGTCGTTCTGTTATTTTATACTCTCATTATCAGTGTATGGTGATTCCACTTGTTTCACATCCTCAACAACGCTTAGTATTGTCAGTCTTTTAGTTTTAGCCATTCTAGTCACTGTGTAGTAATAACTCATTGGTTTTAATTCACATCTCTCTAATGATTTATTATGCAGTCCTAGACATCAAAGAAAACACAGGCATATATCTTAGTGACTTAGGAATAACAAAAAATTCCTTTCACAAGACACAGAAAGCACTCACTATTAAAGGAAAAGCATAAAGATATAGTAGACTTCATAGAAATTAAAATCAGAATAAAATAGGTTTAAAAGCCACATGTATGTACACACAATATATACATGCAAAGGACTCGTATCTAGACTATGTAACAATTTCTATAATGCAATTTTTAAAAAATCTAGTGGAAAATTATGGGCAAGAGACTTGAACAGGCACTTCACAAAGGAATATATATATATACAACATATATATGTACATATGTGTGTGTGTGTGTATGTGTGTATATATATATAAAGGCCCAAAAGCACATAAGAAAATGCCTCATAGCATTTCATCATTACCTTTTATAGGAGTCATCATTTTTTATTTTTGTACCACAGTTTGTGAAAGTATAACTCCCAACCCAAACTGTATAAACCTGAAAGTACAATGAACATTTAAGGCACCTTTGTCCTACCTCCACATTATATATACATGTGGAGGAGTGGAAAACTCACAAATATTTTTAAATCATTGAGCAAATGAATTAACATTGTATATCTTAAGACATTTTAACAGACATTAATATTGCAAACAAATGAAGCAGTAATAAGGCAGTGACTAGAGAGGAAAAAGAAAACAGATAACAAGAGTAATAAGCCTAAGAAGTGGGGGAGTGGGGGAAGTATTTCTCACAGACAAATGAAGTGAATTTAAAACGCTAGTGTAAAATAAAAGAGGAAATAGGGTTAGTAGAATAAAACAACAAAGATAATGTGAAGCAAGCTTTCCCAAAATAAGACACCTACTCTTTTGCATGGGCAACCCATCTCTGTGTGGGTAATTTTGCATTAACAAAAGCCCAGGGGAAGCTATCAGACCAAAACAGGAAGCCGTGCATGTGTGCTCAGGTGGAAGTTGCCAAGACATGCCCCTTGTGTACTCTGCTGTGCATTCAGCTTGCCAGAAAACTCAGATTCCTTGTCAGAAGTTAGACCCAGAAAATGCAGATAGCATCATTACTGCATCCACAGTAGTGTTTTCAGATTCTGGTGACATCATCTAGGAATTCTCAGCACATCATAATTTTAACTCCTATGGGGCATCCTCTTTCTGAGATAAAATTTGTCCACTGAGCCATTTGTGAATGACTTATATGAAACCCATTCATCCCCATGATTCACAGACTACTGTTCAGTATTTATAGTAACTCTGTAAAGAATTTTCTAGAACTATAGGCTTACTCAAACCATCTTTATAATTATTTCAAAATAATAATGCACACTGTTTCAGATGATGGCCTCAAGACTCAGTTCTTTTCAGGCTAAATCTCTGAAAATATTTAAATGATCTTATTTCTATCTCAAATTTCAAACTGATTTGTATGAATCATTTAATTTCCAAGTGAAAGATTTTTTTTTCTCTCCTGATCAGATACTAAAATATCAGAACTTTGAAATGTGGAAATTCTGACCAATAAAGGCAATTTTCATTATTTTTTCTTTTTGGGATTCTCAGGAGGAAAACAAAAACTAACCTTATTGAATAAGTTACATTTCATGACTAGGGCAGTGGATTAGAGGTAAACCCTGGGTGAGGTATATATGGGTTCTGAGAATAGAAGGGAAAACAGAAGTTTTAAAAAAGAGAGAAAAGTGAAAAAATTTAGAGAAACCTAAAAAATGAAATTCCAGAGGGATATCTTATACTTAACTGTAAAATATGTGTGCGTGTGTGTGTGTGTGTGTGTGTGTGTGTGTGTGTATGTTTGTGAGGGTGGGTTGGGAGTGTATGGGAGTCAGGAAATGAAAAACTTAAGTGAAAGTTATAGTTTTGCTGGGAAAACCTTCAAGGCTGGATTTTTCTATCATGAAGTGAACATATAAAGCTATTTTATAAAGCAAAGGAGATGGAGACAGTTAACTTATAAATAGATCTAATTCATACACTCATTCATTCATAATTTAAACCCTGCAATAGGAAATATAGAATGTTCTAAACTTAATCTCATCCCCTTCTTCAATGCATTATGAAGCTCAAGACATAGTTTTGAAACAAATTAAAGATACTATCTTTATGTAAAAGATAAAATTTGTTATTCTAAGATATAGTAGGTGGGTTTAGCCAATGTGAATCTTGTGTCTTAGTCCCACCCAAAAGTCCTATAAACGAATCCAACCCAACCTCAGAATGCCCATAACTACATGCATACTGAATTTCTGTCTGACCACCTGGACTTCAGCCCAAACTCTCATGCTCTCCTTAGCTTCCAGGTTCCACATCTGAGCTCCTGACATTGCTCTAAGTTCTTCTGAGTTTGGTGCCCTTGTCTCAGCCCTTCATTCCCACCATGCTCTCAAGATTTCAGTATTCAGTCTCTCACACCAGATCTCCAGGTAAGAGTCACCCACATAGCAACTTGACCCAGGTTGGTGAAACCAATCAAACATTTGCTTACTCCCATTAAGACTCCCTATAGAGAAACGGTTACATTCAGTAATTCTATTTGCCATCTTTGTTGCAAGCGTTCTCTTCTTTTTCTAGAAAATATTCCTAGAAACTAAATCAAATGCAGGAGATGGCTCGGCAGTTATCAAGAGAAGTCATTGAAATAACTCCTGCAAAGTCATTGACGGTTGGGGAAGCAGAAACTAAGGACTGGCCATTTGCTTTTTTTAAACACCAAGCTGAACAAATTTTCTAGCTGTTTCTAAGAACTACAAATTGTAATTCATTCCCTTATACCTTGATAAAGTTGGGAGATATGAAACAGTTAACACCAACTTAAAAGAATTAACATGTCTGGGAAGGTTTGAAATGACATTTTGGATTTCAGAGTGAATATGCATGCAGACACATAAATGAGCTGAGTATAACATCAGGGTGTTAATATATTAAAGATTCATAAAACAATAGCAAACTATACAAAAATATTGCTTTCCTTGCACACTCTGCTCAAAGAAAATTTCCCATTTTACTTTTAACATTTGGATCCAACTGTTTTTATAGCCAGATCTTTGGTTTTAAAATGGAGGATAAACGTATTTATCTCTAAGCAAAACATACCGAGATAATAAGAACTCCTTTAAAAAAATGACTACGCCTGAGATGCCACCTCAGAAGTATTCTCCAATTGAAGTCAACCATCTAAAACACACACACAACATACACACAGATGTGTGTATGCCATATCTGAAGCCAGAGACCTAGATAAACATAAGGAAAGGAGAAGCTGCCAATACCAAATGGCAGAGTGCTCTTCAACCTGGGGCATGGACATACTACCTCAAACCACTCTTGAAGCCTCACTTATTTCTCATGTTTTCTCAAAGAATAGCTAAAAAGAGAAAAAGTGCTGTGTCCAGGATTGGTAGAAAACAAAAGTAAATGGTTCAAAATTCTAGAATGACATCAAGGTAAAGGCAAATTGATTACAGTTATCATTTTCTTTGTCCTTTCCAATTTATGGTAAATGGACTCTGATAATACATGCTTGGGGTTCTTCTGCTCGCCTTGACTGCCCTCTCAGGGTAATGATGGCTTATATTTTCCAATAAAAAATCGGATATAGAATATACATACATCCTATAAAAGATGTACGTACATCATTTTTCAGATGTTTTATAATTTTTAAATGCTCAAAGAGGGTCTCTTATTTAAATGACCCCCAAAATTATACATGTCTAAGTTCTAATTTTGGCATTTGAGACTATAATGTGCATCATATCAGAATAGTGTCCCATTTCAGAATCAGTGAATGGGTTTGCTAGACCAGAACGTCAGACTTCAGCATGCTATTTTTGTATTTTGTTTTACATCACAATTCAGATCGTTTTTGTGACTACCTATCCCTTTCTAATTTGAATTTTGCTGGATGGTTTAAAGCTTTTAAGTTCTTTCTATACATTCTTTAAGATGCTTAGTTAGCATCTTACATTTTCCCCCCAGGGTTTTATTTGTGCATAATTCTTTAGCACCCCAGGCAACAGGCTCTGAAACAGTTGTTGAGCTTTCTGTGGCCCCCAAACCATTCTAAGGAAAATGGGCAACTTGGGAGCATCCTGAAGGACTTGGTGCCTGGGGTAATGTGTACTGTTTGTTTAGTGAATTAGCACCTCAGAAAAAGATCGTAAAGAAGGTGTTCCTAATGGCATGGAGTGCAAAAATAGGAAGCTGATTCAATCTGTTTCAGCACTATTTGGTGCTCCGTAAGCACTATCCAAATTTTAGACTCTGGTTTAAAATTGATAACCTAGAAGATGTTTTTAGCCATGTTTACAGTATTTGAAGATACTATTTAGGAGATGTCAGCTGGAATCTGTGATCTTGGAGGCACTTTGAACGAGAATGTGGTTTATTTGGTCATGGAGAATTCAACTGCCTATTTTGTTCTCTTGTGCTTCTTTGCTGGAATGTGGTGCTAATTTTCCAGGGATCTCAGTTCCAATGTAGATTTTTAAAATTCTGTACTGTAGCAATAAATTTATAATAACTATTTTATGATCTAAATATATAAAACAAGTGAAAAGGATACCTGCATTATTAGGGTAGTAACAATGATAGCTACTGTTTATGCTGTGCTAACTAAGGCACAGTTATAAGACTAAGCTATTCGCATACATCTAATCTTTATAATAATGCTACAACTTAGGTACTATTATCTATATTTTTACAGGTAAAGAAACTAAGCCTTTACATTGCTAAAAAATGTTGCCTTAACTCCAAAGTCTAAGTTTTTGACCTTTGCACTACACTGCCTCCTTCTCTAACGCATTTAAGTATACTTTGAAAATGTATAACAATCTCTATAAATGTCAGGTGGTACTCTTATCATGGCTACTGGAAAAGAGTCTTAATCTTGCACTATTCTTATTGCTGCCATCTAAAGGAAGCGATACCCTAAAGTGGTATGAATGGTATAGCTATCCTTGTGAGTCATTTAAGTGAGTGTAGTTATACCTTGGGAATTGGGTGCAGTAATACTTCAAAACCAGTGTTTTACACTTTTAAGAACTCAAGATATAGGCCAATGTCACAAGAAGCTGTTACTATTTATTTCTGAGTGAGAGAAGGAAGAGTCTTGATATAAAAAAAAAAAAAAAGCAAACAAAACAACTACTTCAAGACTGATGAAGGCCTACCTTGGATGCCTGCATTTTTCTGAGGCAGTTACAAAGAAAATGTTTACATTAGGAGAGCACTTCAAAATCAGTTCATTTATCTGCTCCCTGGAAGATACCCATATGTTAAGTTCCCTAAGGAAAAGATCTTGTTGGTGTGACACCACAAGTTAAAGATGTTTGTTTCCATTATTCATCACTATTATTCTGAAGAGAGATATCAATTGAAAGTCAAAGGTCAATACTTCTGAAGCAGAAAATTCAAACAATATGTTTAGTACTTCAGTAACACTTCCCCAATTTTTGTGGATATGATGTCTCATAGTTTAAGGATTATTGTTGTCTTGCATGTTTCTATGAAAAATATATTATTTATCAGTCTTCCCTGAAGTAAAAGTAGGCATTACTATTGAGACGTGAGACTGTTCTTGCCAACAAGTCGATGACACGGGAAGCAATAAGCAATTGCAGGTTATCAATAATTGCTTTGTTAAGCAAACAGAGTTTAGCAATTTCTCTCCAGTAAAATATTGCTTTCATGACATCAACCTTCTAACTGAAAAGAAGAGTTAATTTGTTGTTGAGGCAACCAAAGTGATCTTAATTACAGCTATTGGTTTGGTCTCATCCACAGATTAGAATAACTATTTTATTGATCTCAATGGATTCTCGGATTTTCAAGAATTATCTTTCTCTCTCTCTCTCTTTATTGTGCTCTGTTTCTCTCAAAATTGTGCAAGAATGCTCAGGCCTGAGCTAATGTAATAAACTTCTACTTAGGAATTCAAATTATGTACCCACTCTACCATTATCAGTCAACACTGCTTTGGAACGGGCATAACAACAAACAGCCTCTGTCAGTTGAGAGGGGATGTCACTATATACTGCTTGATAAGGTATGATACCTGTGATCACACACCTTCAGGAAGGAGCAGATGGGGTGTGTTAGGGTGAGAAATGTGAATAACCAAACTTGGTGACCATCCAAGCCAGGAGTAACCCAAGAATTGTAATTGGAATATGGAAAAGGGCTACAATGCATAACTAGTTTCTGCCCATTTCTATTTTTAAAACTCTTATTTTAAAAACAATGAAAAAAAACTGTCCCCAGTATCCCCTTTCAGCATTTTTATTTTTCTCCGCCCTAAGAAAATCTAATTTATTGTACACAATTCTTGTTTTGCGTTATCACCAATTTGTCCCATTTTGTTTTAAATTGCACCATGTTTTATTCTGGAGGGGAAACCTTGAAAATTTCAGCCTCTCATAACAACAATATGGTAGAGAACGTTTAACTTTTATCAGCCCATATCTAAAGATACAAGTAGAAAAATCACAGGGTTCTATGTAAATTATTATTCCTGATTTAGTGAGAGACAATGGCTTTGACCAATTAATACATACTTTTCAACCTTTAAAACAATGTGGAAAAGTCCTTAAAAGATTTCTGACAAAAGTAGCTAAAACAATGTGCATGTGTGCATGTCTGTGTGTTCACACACAAAGGTAAAAGCCAGAATGAGAGGTGAAAATTAAAACTAATGGGCAGAGTCTCAAAAGTCTAAGTACTGTGTTCAGTTTGAATCTTAAAGAAGGGTTTGAGTGGTTCATATTCTATCTAAAATGGTTTGCTCATAAATAATGAATGACAGAAAGGCAGCTTCCATAACTAGTCCCTTTCCACCCAAAAAGAAATTTATGATTCCTTCAAAATTTTAAATCATTTCAGACTGCGTAAAAAGAATACCTTTAGGTATTACTCTTGACCAAAGTTTTACTCAGGTAACTTGCTAGCATTATATTCCATATAGGCAGGGTTACTCAACCTCAGCACAATTTGGACCAGATAACTGATTGTAACTGTTCTATAAATTGTAGGATGTGTAGCACCATTCCTGGTCTCTAGCCACTAGACGCCAGTAGTAACTCCCAAGGTTGCCGGAAAATTGAAAATGCCTCCAGTCATTGCCAAATGTCCCTTGAGGAAGACAGGGACAAAACTGCACTAAACTGAGAACCACTAATATACGAAATTACTAGTAGTGTCTGTGTATTTTGGGAGAGAAGAGCGGGGAGGCAGAGGGTGGAGTTTCTTACTAAAGAAACCTAACTGAAAGATAATTTCTCGGCCGGGCGCGGTGGCTCAAGCCTGTAATCCTAGCACTTTGGGAGGCCGAGGCGGGTGGATCACGAGGTCAGGAGATCGAGACTATCCTGGCTAACATGGTGAAACCCCGTCTCTACTAAAAATACAAAAAACTAGCCGGGCGTGGTGGCGGGCGCCTGTAGTCTCAGCTACTTGGGAGGCTGAGGCGGGAGAATGGCGTGAACCCGGGAGGCGGAGCTTGCAGTGAGCCGAGATCACGCCACTGCACTCCAGCCTGGGAGACACAGCGAGACTCCGTCTCAAAAAAAAAAAAAAGATAATTTCTCATTTAAGATGCAACTGTACGCTGAAAGACATGGCCACAGGCATCTCCTCTCATAAGATGTGAAATGTATCTCCCCCTCTCCTCAAATTTGACCTTGCCTTGTGAAGAACTTTGACAAAAAGAATGTGCAGAAGTGACATTGTGTGACACCTGAAGCTAGGCCTTAAAAGGTCTCCAAGTTTCCAATTTGTTGTATTGGGGTGCTGTCCTGAGACCACTATAAAAGGAGGCCAGTCTAGCCTCCTAGAAGATGAGAGAGCACACAAAAGCAAAACAAGATGCCCCCAGGAACAGCAAGCACCAACTGCCAGACATATGAATGAGGCCATCTTAGACTTTGCAGGTTAGCCTATCCTTCAGCCAACTCACCCTCATGAGTGAATCTGGATGAAACCAGCAGAGGAAGCACCCAACCAACCCATAGAATCAGGAGAAATAAGGAGTTGCTTTTGTTTTAAGCCTCCAAGTTTTAGGGTGGTTCGTTATACAGCAAGGACTAACAAACAAATGATTCCTCAGCTTGGGCTCAAAGGATGCTGCTATCAAAAGACTCCTACATGTGCTATGCAATGTGGTGGATCAGATCCAGAGAGGTGAATGACTTATGGCTCAAGTCATGAAGACAAAGGTCCTAGTGTCTTCAGAGATTTCATACAACTTCTCAATAGCAGATTTGTCAATTATTTGTCAACAAGGAAAAAATACATTTATCAAATACAGTATCAACAATGTAGGAAGTGTATAAAAGGAGGAGGGGGAGGCTATAGTTTTCTACCTGTTTTAAAGCAGATTAAAACAAAATCTTGGCTATAACTGAAAAAGAAATAAAACATGGTGCTCTAGAAAAATATAGCAGTATATGAATTAAACTGATAAAGATTCTAAAGGTTTCCTGTTGATAATTTATCAAATTGGCTATGCTGGAAGAATTTTCCCAAAGTTTCCTTTCACTTTCAGTTCCAGATTACAGCTGATCAAAATAGAAATTCACATAAGGTTTTTAAAAGTTGGAGGTGGGCCAGGCACAGTGGCTCACACCTGTAATCCCAGCACTTTGGGAGGCTGAGAAGGGTGGATCACCTGAGGTCAGGAGGTCGAGACTAGCCTGGCCAACATGGTGAAACCCAGTCTCTACTAAAAAAAAAATTAGCCGGGTGTGGTGGCATATGCCTGTAATCCCAGCTACTTGGGATGCTGAGGCAGGAGAGTCACTTGAACCCACGGGGCAGAGATTGCAGTGAGCCGAGATCACATCACTGTCCTCCAGCCAGGAAAACTCTATCTCAAAAAAAAAAAAAAAAAAAAAAAAAAAAAGTTGGAGGTGAAGCTGTAGTCATTATACTCTGAAGTATGTCATGGCTAGATGCAGAGGTGCCTATAGATTCCAGCTTGTCCTTACTTCACTTCTGTTCCATGTCCAGTTCTGCTTCTCATCTGTGGCACTGCTGAACAACTGCTACCCCAGACACACCACCTGACACAGAGGCAACAGCTTTCCATGTACTTCTCTACTTTTTCCTCTTCATGGTACAACTTCAGCACCTGGACATGCTTAGCTTCCCAGATTTTCCTGTAAGCTACTGGCTCTCTCATACCAGTGTGTCAAAAGGATCACTAAATGGTCCTTTTATTTGATTCTTCAACTCCTCCTTTTGGACATTTCTTCAACTTTGCCCTCACATTTGTATAAGGTCTTTCTATTATGGACTCTGTGTATCATAATACTTTTGTTCCCCAATTGAATGCTGACAGACACACTAACATAACTGTTCAGAAATGAGATGCTAAGGATGAGATTTTGCTCTGGCATTCTATGTGATCACAGTTTTTATTTTGAGGATCCCATATTAGTTTGCTTTTCTAGCATCAGTGATGCTGGAAAATGTCCTTACATTATAAGGTACACACAGCTCACTCATTCTTCAGTTGGCATGGAGAAACAGAGGGTAAGAAAAAACATTAAAATCATTCCTGTCCCTCACTTGCTCCAGTTATAAACCCAAGAGGACTCAGAGGTATTTTTACAGAATAGCATGGGGGATTTTGATACTATCTGAAAAGATAAAGATCTCCTATGCAAAAATTGTATTGAGGAATAGTAATTGTGGATATTTTTTAAAACCAGAAATAGAGAAAACTAATACTAGACATTTGGTGAGACAAGAAAATGTTTATGGCGTTTGAAGGAAAATGTACATCAGAAATAACTGAAATAGGTTTCAGTGCTCATCATAAATACCAAAATACCAAAAGAAGAGTCTGTAGGCAAATGTAACCTTGAGAAGTATAAATTAGTAAAGAAGAAAAAATTTTCTGTAAGATAAATTCAAATGTGTCAGGAAGAAATAAATGCTAGGTAGTCCATGCTTCCTAAAATCGAGCTTTGGACTTCTGAAAGTATTAGGTGCACAAAAAGTTATGTTTGTGGTGTATTTCATGGTGGCAAGAAGGAGTTTTGAAACTATATAAAAAGGCTACAAGACTGCAATTCTGAAATAAATAAATATATATATATATATATATATTTAAGTTTGATGGATCGAGTCAAACATATGCCATTGGTTTTCACTTATTTTGGGCCCTAAATACTTAACCCAAGACCAAAGCAGTTGCAAAATCTATACCAGTGGTTCTCTAACTAGAGTGACAAGAAATCACCTGGGGACTTGCTAAAAATAAACCATCTGTACTTATAGCCAGATATTCTGATTCAATAGATCTTGAGCAGAACCAGGGAATTTGTACCTTCTGAAAATGTTCTAGGTTATTCTGACCTAGACAGTCCAAGGTCGCATCTCGGGAAACAGTTATCCAGGCCCAACAGAACTGAATTCCACTTACGTAGGAAAATACATAAATGTTATTTAAAGGTTTTAAAATAAACCATAATGTCCACCATGCCACTTTGCTGAAGAGGAAGAAAAGAAAACTCAACCATACCATTTGCTTTTGTCCCCAAGGAAAATGCATGTAAGTTTATTATTTGTGTGAGTGTGTGCATCGACATCCTGTGCTGATGACCTTGATGTGGTTGCAGCTGTGCCTCAGGTGTGAAAGCATGAGGGTCTCAAGTTTGCTAGCAGGCCCAGGGAGGTGGCTCCAGACAAAAGCAAAATCTTCTTTCATTGCGTATTGCTCATTCCAAAAAATGCATAAAATTGATCATGTGAATTTCCTGATGCAATGAAAATATCTATATTTTCTTTCTAATAGAGTATATTTAGGAAAATCAAGGAAAACTTTGGTTCACCGTAAAGTGTTTACTTTCAGCAGAAGAGGTAATGTTCAAACATTCAGTTTTGAAAAACAGCAGAGGAACGAACATTTTGTGTTTAAGGATTTCTCAATAATTCAGATGTGAAATGGGATATCAATTTTCCAAACTTGGCATCTCAATTTTGCTTATTTTTCTCTGAGTGAAAATGGCATATCTGAAATGTCACTGCATTTAACAACGACAAGTGTTTCAAATGTTCTCTCTTGCAACCCTGCTTTGTAGACTCTGTTTTCCCTGACTGAAATGCCTTCCCTATACCTTCTTCACCTAACTAAATCCTGTTTTCCCTAGACACTCAGCTCAGACTCCATCTCCTCCAGGGGCCTTTCTCTGAAATGCTCCTCCCCCCAACTGCCTCGCCCCCTAAATTAGACATTTCTTTTGACACGACCTCATAGTAGCCATAGCTTCCCTTAGTGCAGTATGATACTGACTTCTGTAGCCCCTTTGACTTTGCCAATAACCTGGGAATTCACTGAGGTCAAAAGTCTCGCCCTATTTGTTTCTGTGCATTTCTGGGGCTAAGAAAATAGGAGTTTAAAAAAAATCTGCCTAATAAGAGGACGTTAAAAATTGAACATTATTTGTCATACATTAAATCCTAATAAAGCATAACATTAGTGTTTCAGCATTAGTGTCATATATGTACATTTTTAAAAACCAGGTCATTAGTTGTAAGATGTGTAACGACATCAAGAAAAGCAAACATTGTATCACACAACCACAGCAGCAAACCCATACATCATCACATAACTAAGAAAGTAGCATCATATGTTATGTTTAACTGCTGCAAAGTTAGCATGATTAGTAGGTGTTTTCCTCCTCACACTGAAAAATACAAACACACACACTCAAAAGCAATAAAGTTTTCTGACCCTTTTTGTTGGCTCCACATATACCACTAAGCTGTGCCAATATTGATCTTGCTACTTTCTTTGGTCTTATAATAGGAATAATCCAGAACTATTCTTTGAGTTATCCTTACCAAATTGTCCTAACCAAAAATAAGAACACAGAAAAGTCTGTAATTTTCAAAGAAAAGGCATAAGATATTTTCTTTCATTGATTTAATCATTTAAAATACAACTCCACCACTTAATTAGCATTGCTTACTTGAGTACAATTTTACATTTGTTTTTACTGTCCAAAACTTTTTTTAGTACAGATTGCTTATTTGTTTTGTATTCTTTTCTCTGACTGAAACTTGAGCTGTGCAATGCCAAGCAAACTATGATTAAGAAAATTAGTTTGCTTTTAATCAATTAAAAAGTTGGCACATGAAACTCATAGCTCCTTAAAAGAATGACTAAATAAAGAAGAGGTAGTTTAATAGTAAGCACAGTGAGACAATAGTCAGAAGGTAAGAAAACAGACATTTTTAAATAGATAGAAGTGACAAATCCATATAATGTATAGGGTTTACTCCAATAATCTCCAAAATTAATATCTTATGAAAGAGTGAGTGCAAATCACTGCACTTTATTCAGTGCGATCAGGTTGGATATAGGTCTGCCTATAAAGCTATCATTGCACAGGCATTTATATCCTCAGCAAACAAATATTGTTCAGGTAGGAAGATGAACACATATGGAAGGGCAAAACGTGAATATTTCAAATGGAAAACTATTTATTGAACTCAAAAAGAATAAAGACCTCAAATAGTTGTACCCTACATTCACTCAAAAATTCCTATATCACTTTATATCATCTTAGAAATCAAAAAGCTTTATGATTTCAAATATAGTCCAGGTTGAGATGTGAGTGAAGATGCATTTATATTTTTAGAAGCAAAATACCTGGTTTGTTTATATATATATATGTGTTTATATATATATACATATATATATATATAAAATTTCTTTTTAAAAGAGGGGCACCTACATTTTGGATTCTGAGATAGGCATGAACAAATATACTCATAGAAATTATTCCAAAAGAAGTAGACATTGATGTAAAATAACTTCAGTATATTTTAGGGAACAATGCTGGGGTAATGCGAATTTGGAATTTTGACTAATCAAAATAATTTGGCAATTTAAGTAAAAGATAAATGCAAATTTACCTATGAAAACAAATTTCCTTTTTTTAGAGTGCTTAAGGCGGCACTTCATAATCCTTTTCTACTGTTTCACCTCCTTCATGTCTTCACAGAAATGTTTCTTGCTCAATGAGTCCCACCTTGAAGACCCTATTTAAAATTTAAAATTAAAATATCTCACCCACATTTCTGATCCCCTTTATCTTGGTTTCTTTTTCCTTTTCTGCTTTACTTTTTTCATAATACTTTTTACTAAGTATTTAACTTATATAATACATTTATTGCTCAGTCTTTCTCCCCATATAAGAAAATAAATACCTCAAGAAAGGGATGTTTCATTCGAGTTGTTCAGTTGTGTATCCAAGTATCTAGAACAGTGGCAGGTGCTTGAGGGACACACAGTAAATTAGGTGACTTTCAGTGAATTTTTATATTGTTTCATAAAATCAAAAATATATGCATTTTAGTAAAAGCCACTTTATCAATATATAGAAATTGTATTTATGTATTATTTGACATCAATTCACGGTATAAATTTCAAGCAATTTTTAAATTTTACATAATCAAAATATTTTCATATAAACTTTTGTTAATATAAATATGCATGAAACTTCTATACATTAGACTATAAAACTATTTTGTTTACCAGTGTATAGACTTAAAGATATGCCTCTATGGGGAAACTGACTTTTACAAGAATAGGTTAACAAAACACAGAATTCTGAAAAAACTGAAGACATGGCTTCACTTTCTACCCAAAATTTTGAACCTGAAAACTGCCTTAAATCTGACATAAGAAAAATTTTGAAAGAAAACAATCGAAAGGCATTTTCATAATACATTGTTTTATACCCATTTCCTTGATGATCTAATCCATCTCCATTACCGATGTACTGCATCTATATTACTTATCCATTAAATTGCAACACCTGCTCCACATCTGTCTTGCTGGAATAACCTCAATGCTTTGTTATACATAGGACTATGAGTAAAACAAGTACTTTTTTTTTTTTACTTTTATTATTACACTTTTATTAAATTTTCTCAATGTCAACTTTTCTAGTCAGAGAAATGTGACCTTATTGTAAATTCTACTAGAAAGAGAGTTATCCTTGACCTAAGAATGCCTCTGCTCTTCCAGGGAACATTGTAATCTTCAACCATGCAGTAATATTTGGAAAGAAAATTTAGTATCTGCCTTGGAGTTTAGGGATGAATTGCCTCATCCTCTCAATATCACATCTGGCTACTTGGGCTCACAATTTAGAATTACACGTGATTCCCCACTACCAATACTCAAGTAACCAGACAATTCTAATACAATTTCATTTTGTAGCAGCCCATGATCTACCCATTATGTATAAAATACGTGATGTAAAATTTGCACAACATATAACAGTACTAAAATTATAAAACTTTACTGACACTACTCCTCCTGACTACAGTGTGGATAAGGAAAATATAACAAGCAAAATAAATTACAAAAAGATGACCATTGTGGTTGTTGGTTAATGATGTAGCTCTTTACATGAGATGTAATGCCAGCTTCTAATAAAAGTGCATTTAGGGAAGGTATTGGGTCAAGTATTTTATGCTCCTCTTCCAGTCTCTAATGCCATTGCAAAAGGTTAGATGACAATGATCCTTCTAGACTACAGGAATTACCTCCTAAAAGATTTTCCCTTTCCAGTCCCGTCTTCTTTCTCTTCATCCTTCATGGTACTAAAAAAATTTTTTTCCTAAAAACTTTTCATCCTGGCCAGACAGGGTGGTCACACCCTTAATCCTAGTACTTTGGGAGGCCAAGATGGGAGGATTACTTGAGGCCAGGAGTTCGCAACCAGCGTGAGAAACATAGCAAGACCCCATATCTACAAAAATAAAATGAAAAATAATAAACCAGTGGGGTGTGATGGGATGCACTTGTAGTCTCAGCTACTTGGGAGGCTGAGTCAGAAGGATTGCTTGAGGCCTGGAAATCAAGACCAGCATGGTTTACATAGCAAGATGCCATCTCTATCTAAAACAGATAAACACAAAATTTAACCCCTTTTCAGCTACCTACTATGTATATAATAAAATCCAAACACCTTAAGAAAGTACACAGAATGAGAGGTCCCAACTTGCTGTTCAGATCACCTCTCTCTCTATTTTCTCTCACCTTTTTCTATGTGCCTCAGAAGAAAATGCTTTAGTGTTTGCAATGTTCATGATGTTCCATTTGATTGAGATCTCTATGCCTGCATTGTCTATCCAGTGATTAACATGGAACCTGACACATACTAGATAGCAACCAGTAGATTCCAGATTCAAGATGGTTGGTTAAAACATTTAACCAGCACTCTCCCTTCCAAATCACAGAAAAAAAAAATGAAGGTAAAAATATGTTCATAGCAGCACTTAGGAATCTGTGACCCAATATATGTTCAAGAGAAAGCTCTTGCCAATTGTGTTGATTTTCAATTTTTAAGAAAAATCTGTTTTTTGTTTTTTTTTTTTACATGGACACAATAATGAACAGATTAGCAAACTCAAAGACCAAGCAAACCATTCTGTCAGAATGCATTGAGAAGGGTAAAGGTGTAGAAAGTGTGAAGAAACAGAAAAAAAAAAAGTATAGATTTAAAAGTTTCAATTTCAATTTCTATTTAATAGAGACTCTATAAAGACAGAATTAATAAGGAATAAGGTTGGAATAATGAAAAAATAATAAAAAAATTTCCCTGAGCTGGAAAAAACAGATGCAAATCTTTAATCTAACAAGACTATCAACTCCCAAGCAGAAATGTTCATAACCTGGTGAAAATGTAGAACTTCAAAAATAAAGAAAAAAATCACAAAATCTTCACAAAAATATGAAAAGAGTTATTTTCAGCTTCAAAAGCATGAAATTAGAATGAGAATACAAAAGTATCATCTGCAATCTGGATCCTAGAAGACAATGAAAAAATGTCTTCTTGGGTTCTGAGATTACATTATTTTTGAACCAAGAATTCTATGTCCAGAAAAATTATCAATCACGTATAAGAGTAAAGGAAAACATTCATGGGCATAAAAAGACTCTGACAGCTTAAAATCCACAAACTTTTTATACAAGAATTACTCAATTCAGTACTCAAATGAAGCAAAAATATATATATATATATGTGTCTCTGTGTGTGTTTGTGTGTGTGTGTACATATGCACATACACATGCAATAAAGAAAAAAGCATAAGATTTAAAAAGTAGAAAAAACAGAAAGTCATTAAAATCTTGATTCTATTTAAATTATCATTATTTGTTAAGTAACAGGCATTTAAGGCAACTGTGTAATTCTTAATCTCCAGAAATAATTTTTTAAAATAGGATATACCCATAAAAAAGGAGAATATTATATTACGTACTCCTTTATACCAATACACTGGTAATCTAGAAATCAAGATTCCAGAATCCTGGATTCTAGGTTACAATGGGTCCATAATCTTAGATGTTAAAATAAATTATGTTTTTATTTCCACTCACCTCTAACTGAAGTTTAGTATGGCCTTCAATTATGAATTTAGGTTACAAACACAGAGATATTAGCAATATTTGTGACCTTCATCAATAACAGTCATAGAAATGTTGACAGATGCTCCTCGACTTATGTTGGGATTACCTCCTGATAAACCCATTGTAAATTAAAAAGATCTTAAAGTCGAAAATGCATTTAATAAACCCAAGGATTGAACATCATAGCTTAGTCTAAACTGTCTTAAGTGTGCTCAGAACACTTACATTAGCCTACAGTTGATCAAAATCCTCTAATACAAGGCTTATTTTATAACAAAATGTTGAATATCTCATGGAGTTTATCAAATACTGTACTGAAAGTGAAAAACAGAATGATTTTATAGGTACTCTAAGTACAGTTTCTACTGAATGTTTATTGTTTTCACACCATTGTAAAGTCAAAAAATCTTAAGTTGAACCATCGTAAATTGGGGACCATCTGTATGTCACTTTTCAGTTGGTGCATCTATGTGAAACTATCATTCATGACAGTCATTAGATCAGCCTATAGATTGCACATAATCTCCAAGTTTCTGTCTGCAGATGCCCCTGCAAA
The DNA here is from genome assembly GCF_024542745.1 of Macaca thibetana thibetana. Lineage (NCBI taxonomy): Eukaryota > Metazoa > Chordata > Mammalia > Primates > Cercopithecidae > Macaca > Macaca thibetana. The sequence continues at coordinate 29,655,426 of NC_065579.1, forward strand.
TGAGCTGACCACCCACCAGGCAAATGTGCCTACTTATCTACGTTCTCATATTGGTGACCCAGCCCCTATTTTGCTCTCTAAAATTTTTATCTACCTATATTCATCAATATGTGAAAGGGGGTGAGTTTTTTCATTACTTATTAAAGCTTTGCAGAAGACAGAAGAGAATTTTTAACTCTCCATAAGGCAGTATGGTATGTTATAATACAGATAACTGTTGAGCTAAAAGTATTAGCCTTGGAAGTTCAAACAAATCACATGATCGAGATAACTGTTGAAGTATTATTTAAAGTAACTTATTATTCACAGATTGTGTGGTGAGACAGGCCATACATGTTGCAAGTTGCAGGAGTAGTAGTTTCTTCTTTGACTTGCTCTTCAATTCCCTTTTTGTACACTGTGTTATGAGGTAAAGGAGGCAAGCACATAGAATACATATTATTCAAGCAGGGTTTATACATTTTTATTCCATAAAATTACTGAGCGTATTGAGATAGCATTGTGCAAAAATTGTGTATGTAAACAGAAAACACACACACACACACTTTTGTAGGAAGGCACAGAAAGTCATGTGACTCCACTCCTAAGTAGGATTTTTTTTAATGATTCTAAGAAGAGGTCTTTATCAACTTCATCAACTTGATCAACTGCCAAAGAGTTCCACAGGAAAGAAACAAATCCCTAATCTAGATGAAGGACAAAGTAGATGTTTTCTGAAGATAAAAATTACCAAAACAAACTTAGGAAGTAGAAGAAAATTGAGATAGACCAATAATTATAGGAGAAACTAAAGAAAAGGATAATCAAAGATTGGCATACAGGCATACACACAGGCACACACACACATACACTAATATCACCCTTACCACTACTCAAAGACTTGTACCAAAATGCTGCTACCAAACTTTCAAGGAACAAATTTCTTTGAGCACCGAGTAAAAGGAAAAAGCGAAGAAACAAAAGAAAGTTACCCAAGTCATTCTACAAGTCAACCAGAATAAACCCTGATATCGAAACCAAAAAAAGCGTATCTACATAGGAAAACTGTTAAAATATTACATAAAAATATATACAAAATTCCTAAATGAAATAACAACAAAGCGAATACATTTCTTCCATGTAAAAAGAAGGAAAAGAGAGAAAAGATACACAATTGAGAAGGTTTATAAATTGGTATATGGAAGTCAAGGCTTCAATTTTCTCTATATTATGAGACATCATCAACCTCTGAGAGGGAAAGTTGGAGTAGATTCAGGGAAATCTGACTTTTGAGGGGAATGAAGACCATTTGAAATAATAGTGGCAGACTGTGGTAAGGTGACCTAGCCAGAGAAACTAGCAGGATTGCCAGGTAGTATTGAGTGTCTTAAAAGGTGGGACATAACTGCCCTATGGCAGGATTTCCTTCAACAGTGCTTGTCTGCTTAGTTACCCAGGGAATTCAGAGTTGTGGTTTTGCAGATGGGGCAAAAAAAAAGACAGCGTCAAATGAAATAATAACTATATAAGCTGGAAAAAGAGAGAAGTGAAAAGCAGACAGGAAATGAAGAAAAAGGTCAATAATCTATAAATCCTGCTGTTGGAACAGAATCGTGAGAGTAGTTGATAAGTATGATAAGTAGTTGATACGAATAATCAGAGTAGTTGATAAGAAAGGGCATTACATAATCACATTATGCAATACTACGTAGCAATTTAAAGAATGAAGTAGATCTATACGCACTAACATGTAAAATTCTCCAAGATAAACTGTTGAATAAAAAATCAAAACAGAAGTTAGCATGTGTGTGTGCACGTGTGTGTGTGTGTCCCCTACCAAATCATGAAATTAGAAGGAAAAGGGCTTACAATTTTTATTTTACTTCCCCATGGTTTGAGATTTTTACACCTACTATATATTTTAATTTTAAGAATATTTTAAAAAGCTATTTTCATGTTGGAAAAATGGTATTCATAATTCCTTTATATACAGATTCTTCTGTTAACATTCTATTTGTTTTTATCCACTATTTTTTGATGCAAATTTTTTTCTTACAAAAGGGAATCACATTGTGCATACTGTTTTTAAACAGCTTTTTTAACCATTTCCATGGCATTAAATATTTCTCTAGTATCATTTTTAATGGCTGAATAGAGCCTGGTTGTTAAATATTTATGCTTTATCCAGTTCTTGTTTCTACCAAAAACACTTACATAAAAATCTTGTAGCTATAATTTTGCAAACATCTAACACTATTTTCTTAGCATGAATCCCCTAAAGTAAAAATGCTGGTTTAAAGGTTTTATGCAAAATTTGGAGGCATTCAACAGATATGGCCAAACTGCCTTCCAGAAAGATTTTAAAAATTTACACTCTCAACAACAGCATACAACAGTGGCTCTTTCCATGCCATTTTGCCAACACTGAGAGTGTGATTTCTTTAAAATGTTGAAAATCTACTTTCAGGATCATGTCGCTAAAACTAGATTTATCTTGAAGATAAGCATTTTTAAAATTCTAACTCTATATTAAATTATATTTGCAAACTCAAATACTGTAGTGATGACCTCAAAGCAGTCAGTTTGATTCTGTGGGATGAAGAAATCAGGGTAATACTTGTGTGCCTATCCAGACGTTTTCCTGAGCTTCTGTTCTTTGCCAAGCAGTTGCACTAAAAGACTGAGGATTAGGTTTTCAAAGTCTCATTCTAGCCTCCAATGAGTACAATTATTAAAATTTAAATATAGCTTTAAAATTTGCGCATTGGACCTTTGTGCCATTGAAGAAGGTCAAGTTCAAGCCCCTTATTTAAAAAGACCTCTCCCTAAGAGATCACAAAAGGAAGCCTATTAACATTACATTTTTCCTTTTTCTTTTCTTCTTTGTTCATTTTAAAACACAGCTAATACGGACTGAAAGCTAAAATTGTAGAAAACAGTCATGGTTTATACTTGGTTGATGCAGCATCAAAATTGAGTGTGCTCCCACTGAATGAACTGGACATGATTATTAGTGGAAACCCTTGTTGAATTATCCATCTAAACAAAGCCTAGCTGTTTTGTTTTCTAAACAGAACTACTAGAAAGGACACATTAAATATTGCCATCTTGGGCATTTCGGGAAATTCAAAGTTTGGTATGGCTAAAGTTTGTTAGTTATTCCTGTAAAAGACAGTGGTAAGTTTTCAAATTGGAATGCTGTTTGAAATGCTTTAGCACTAAACTTCAAGACTATGAAATGGTCTAATTTAAAAAAATTATTTCTTTTGGAAAGACAAAAAGATATTTGCTGCTATTGCTACAGTTATGCTGTATATATGCAAATAAAAAATAATCTACTGAGAAAAAGATGAAGATGATGGTTGCAAATGGTTTTATTGTGTAAACACAGCCATACTCTTCAAATTAATTATGACAGTGTTAACTTTTATTGTTCATTCTCATGTAAAAATTTCAAAAATGCTACAATGCTGAAAAAGAGTAGCTGAGGGAGATCAAAGAGGATCAAAAACAATTGAAACCTCTGGTGTCTTAGCAGTTATCAAAGAAAATCACATATCTCCCAAGACATTCAATACTTATTTATTTCACTAAAAACACACAGCTGAAGCCAAAAAAAGAAAAAAGATACCACAGTAAAACGTTATTTTTGCTCTGTAGTTTCACCCAGGATCTTTTCAAATGTGTAAAGAGCTGCTTATCTTATTTAAAAAATTATTACAGAACCCTAAAACTAAACTTTTACTTTTCCTACTAATTACCTATTTTTGTCATTGTCGAGCTCCAATTACAAAAGGTCCATGTTAGCCACGTCTATTTCATTTTATTTCCAGCACAATTTTTTGTAATAGCCCTATCAAAATATTAAGTTGTTAATTTCAGTTGAGTTACCACATAAGAGTGGTGCCATGTAATAAAGGAGGTGCTAGACCACATGGAAATTTACCAAAGGGGATGTGCTGAAACCTGGTTACAAATTTCCCGGAAGCCCTCACCCACCTCAAAGATACAAAAGTGTCAGGTTTGAGAGATGAAAGAGGAATTTCTGAGGAGGATCACTTAGAAAAGAACTGCTTGAGTCCAGTTCCCAAGGGGAAGAGGGGACACTGCTACCTCCTGCACTATGAAGTCAGATTCATTTCCAAAATCCTGTACTTGACATGACAAAATTTGCAGTGTAGAACAAAGACTGGTAAACTTCAACTGGAAATGACCAGAAAGTGCATATTTTAGCCATTGTACACCACATATTTTCTGTTGGAGCTACTCAACTCTGTAATAGCATGGAAGCAGCTATAGACAATACGTAAATAAGTGTACATGACTGTGTTTCAATAAACTTTATTGGACACTGAGGGCACCAAAATTTGAATTTCATATAATTTCTAATATGCCATGAAACATTATTCTTCTCTTTTTTTTTTTTTCAACCACTTAAAAATGTAAACATCATTCTTAGCTTCTGGACCATACAAAAACAGTCAGCGGGCAGGATTTGTTTGGCTTTCACAGTTTCCCAACTGTTGGTGTAGAACAGGGGCGTCCAATCTTTTGACTTCCCTGGGACACACTGGAAAAAGCAGCATTGTTTTGGGCCACACATAAAATACACTAACACTAACGACAGCTGATGAGCTTACAAAAATCACTAAAAAAAATCTCATAATGTTTTAAGAAACTTTAAAAATTTGTATTGAGCTGCATTCAAAGCTGTCCTGGGTGACAGGCAGCCCCAGAGCTGTCAGTTGGACGAGCTTGGTGTAGAACACAATTTAGTACTGAGTGGTTCAGATGTAACAATAACAGAAGTGTAAGGAAAAGAGATACATCACTGAGATCCCTTCACAGAAAAGTCAAAACTTAAATTGAATCTGGAAGACAGTAAAATAATTTGGATGAAAGGAAAAAGGGATATTTCCAGTCAGCAATAGCATGATGAGTTCAGTGTGGTATTTAATAAATAATGAGATTATGCTGAGTAGAGCAGACAGCCCTTATCCACCAGCTATTGGGTATCTGTTGAGTATATATGTATATGTATACACTCAACATGTAGTGTTGCATATATATATATACACACACACATATGTGTGTGTGACCATAAAGTAGGTAAAATGTAAATATTGCTTCTCCATCTCTCTCTTCTATTCTTGTAGAACTGCTTTTAGAAAAATATTGAACCTTTACCTTCTAGCCTTCATGACTCAAATTTTCTTCTAAAATTTTCTTCTCTGTACTTCTTTTATCTTTATTCTGGATTATTTCCTCAGATCTGTTTTCTAGTATCTAATTCTTATTCTTAATTGTGTCTAATCTCGTGTGTAACACTTTCATTGAGGTTTTAATATCAACAGCTTACATGGGTTATTCTAAAATTCCATTTTTTCCAAAATCTTCCTTTTCTAGTTTCATAGTGTCATTTTTTTCTTAAACAAATTAAACATACTTATTTCAAACCATATTTTAGATTTTTAAATTATCTTTAGTTTTTAGAGTGTTAATTTTCTGGGTTCATTGCCAATGAAGATTTGTTTCTTTGCTTTATAATTTTTGATAGTAAACTGACATTCAATAGCTTTTGACCTGAGAGACTCTCATGCTCAGGCTTATGAAAACTTCCCTACAAAGTGGTTTTGCATTTGGCCCTGCCAAGCCCACAGGAGTGTTACCCATTTCATAACCATTTCTACCTTCATTTCTTAGATTCTGTACCATATAGATAGTATGAATTTGGATCCCGCAACTACAAAGAGTGCAGGTTTGAGTCTGATAATTTATGAGTGATTATTTGCGTGGCCCCTAGCATAACCGACAGGTCTTTGACACCTCCCTGGCCAATGATCGGTCTTTCCTACACCCTGTGTTGTCAAGGATGCAGGGTTCAGTTCTAGCTCCTTACCTTATCCAGGCCTGAAGCTTTCTTTCCTGTCCCAGAAATGGCATTACAACTTCAGTCCTGCCCTCAGGTCCAGGGTTTCGAATGTCTACCGACCATCACTTTCTGTGCTGGCACCAGGGAATTTTCCCTGTTTGAGTTTACCGACACATTTCATACATTTTTGAAACAATATTTTATCTAGGATTACTTGGAGGGTAAAAGGAGACTTGCCATTCACTTCTATCTGAGAAATTATCCAGAAGACCCAGTGGCTTTTATTTTCAAGGTGACAAGAGAAACCCATGTGAGGACTAAGAGGGTGAAGATTTTAAATGTGGAAAGGAAGAAAGCAAAGATTTGAAAAAGGCAGAAAAATAAGATCCCATCAGAGAAACAGAGGACTAAGAGGTCTCTGTAGGTAGATGTTTTATATGTTTAACTTTTTATTTTGAAATAATTTTACATGTACAGAAGATTTGTAAAGATAGCAACGAGCTCCCATATACCCTTCCCTCAGCTTCTTCTAATGTTAGCATCTTACATGACCAGGGTACAATGATCAAAAGTAAGAAATTAACATTGGTACAATATCATTACCTGAATTACAGACTTTATCAGATTTTGCCAGTTTTCCACTAATGTCCTTTTTCTGTTTCTGGGTCCAACCTGGGATTCCACATTGTATTTAATTCTTCATCATCTTAGTCTCCTCCAATCTGGGAGAATTCCTTGTCTTTCATGATACTCTTGAGAAATACCTGTCAGGTATTTTGTAAAATACTCCTCAATTTGCATTTGTTTGGTTTTTTCCTCATGATCAGATTGAGGCTATGTATTCATGGGAAAGATACCCCAGAGGTGAGGTGCTCTTTTCTTTTTTTTTTTTGAGACGGAGCCTCGCTCTGTCGCCCAAGCTGGAGTGCAGTGGCTTGATCTGGGTTCACTGCAACCTCCGCCTCCCGGGTTCACGCCGTTCTCCTGCCTCAGCCTCCCTGGTAGCTGGGATTAGAGGCACACGCCGCCACGCCCGGCTAATTTTTTTGTGTTTTTAGCAGAGATGGGGTTTCATCGTGTTAGCCAGGATGGTCTTGATCTCCTGACCTCGTGATCTGCCCGTCTCAGCCTCCTAAAGTGCTGGGATTACAGGCGTGAGCCACCGCACCCAGCTGAGGTGCCCTTTTCAGTGCATCATATTCGCGGTACCTGTTGTCAGTATGTCTTACTACTGGTGATGTTGACCTTGATCATTTGGCTAATGTGCTGTTTACCATGCTTTTTAATTATTGTAAAGGTTTGTTTTGTTTTTGTTGTTGTTGTTGTTGTTGTTTTTGAGACAGAGTCTTGCTCTGTCGCCCAGGCTGGAGTGCAGTGGCACAATTTCGGTTCACTGCAACCTCTGCCTCCTGGGTTCAAGCAATTCTCCTGCCTCAGCCTCCCGAGTAGCTGGGATTACAGGTGCCCACCACCATGCCCGACCAATTTTTTGTATTTGTAGTAGAGACGGGGCTTCACCATGGTGGCCAGGCTGGTCTTGAACTCCTGACCTCATGATCCACCCACCTCAGCCTTCCAAAGTGCTAGGATTACAGGTGGAAGCCACCGCACCTGGCCCCAAATAACCATTTTTCTCCCATAACATTGTCCATTAATTTATGCATACATAGGCAGATCCTCCCTGCAGCAATGTTTCACCAGTGTTCTGGTGTTCTCACAATGATTTTCTATTTCCTCCTTTCCTTTTACATCTATTATTTGGAATTATTCTGTAAGAAGTTGTCCTTTCTCTACCATTTACTTTTATTCAATCGTTTATTTATATCAGTATGGACTAAATTGTGTTTATTTTATTCTGCTTCATAATTCAATGTTTTATTTTGTCTTCGAAATTGTTCTAGCTGTGGCCATTGGAAGCTCTTTTAGGTTGGCTCCTGTGTCCTCTCAGTGTGCTCCCACCCTTTTCTTGAGTACTTACTTTTTGGTACCATGACATCCTCCAAGCTCATCTTCCTTCATCCCTGCCCCAGCCCTAGACAAATCACTTTTCCAAGGAGCTCTATAATTGTATTAAACCACAGTGGTAGATAGTTTGAACCCTCTCCTTTCATTCAGGGAATGAGAACAGAGTCAGCAAAGCAGCTAAGGAACTTTAGGTAAGTCCAACATTCAGAGACTGAGTAGAGAAGGGGTTGGGAGCCAACAAAGGAAAAGAGAAGGAACCACCAAAGAAATGGGAGCAAACTCAGAGCATGGTATCAGAGAAGCTGAGAAGACATCCTCAGCTCTAACCTCAGGGTCCCCCATCATTTCCTACCTGATCTATTTCCCACCTTCATCTATTCCCTCTCTAGGAAAACAGGAATTTTCCAGGCAGATATCCTTACTGTCCTGGCCTAACCACATCCCTAACTCTGCTGGAACTGCAGTAAACATAGCCACAACCAGCAAATTCAGCCCTAAGGACTTTAGACCTTCATCTCACAAGCTGAAATGTTTTCCCCTCCTCTCTCCTAACCAAATATCACTCATCTTTCCAAAGCCAGGCAAGTCACAACTTTTCTTGAACCTTTTTCCAAACTCTCAGCCTACATTTATCCACTGTTTTTTTTATAAATATCATGGTTCTTATCTCTTCAGTCATTTCAGTACTTGCAATATATTCTCTAAAAATTTTTTGTTTCATATAATTTATTACCCAACAATACTGTAGTTCCTTTAGGTGAGAGCCCATACTTCATGCTGTCTGGTATGCACAGTAGTTAGTAATATCTAACTAATAATAGACATTTAGTAAATATATGTCAGTTTAACATTTATATCAACAAATCAACCACTATAGATAGTCATCAAAAAAATAGTTGAAAACTGGGAAGATTCCAGCAGCTATCTTATCTATTCAGGAATGTTAAAAAGTACTCCTTAAGAAACAAAATTGGAATAGCTATCAAATTCCTTATGGCCTTAGTCATACTACAAGAAAATGTAACCCTGAGCCACAGCAATTCTTATTTCTCATCAGAAAATAATTTGTCAGGATATTTATGGCTTATCTATTCATAAAGTAAGTCATTATGGTATTTTACACAACCCTTTCTTGCTTTGTTTTAGAACAACTACCTAATTTTCTATTTTCAAAATCAACTACTTGTTATGGAATAACTAATATGTAAAGCTATTAAATTTTCAAAGGACAAATGGAAGCATATTAATGGAATTCATTTTTTAAAGGCGAATGATTATTTTCCATATTAAAAACATAATGCTTCTTTGTCGAACGGTCAAGAAAATACGTATGAGAAAAAAATGTATTTCATAATCCCATACCCCAAATCAGAGACCACTAACATTTCATTGTATAATATACCATATGTACATATATGGGGGTGGTGTATGAGATGATTTTATGCAAATTATTTTGTAACTTACCTTTTTCACTTAATGTTTAGTATTTTCTCACATTACTAAATAAGTTTCTACATTATCTCTTTGTGGTAGCGAATAGAATGTCAGATTGAATGTATCTTCATTTACTAAACTTCCAATATGTGCCACACTGTGATAAACATTCTTATGCTAAATCGGGAGCAAAACTGGGAACACAACCATAATTATTTCATTAGTATAAATTTATAAAAGTAAATCTCTCTGTATGAATAGCTTTATACAGCTTACGGGTTTTTGTGTTTTGTTTTTTAATGACCAGTGCCCACCTGCCCATCAGAAAGGTTGTGCCAATTTACCATCATTAGTAGTTAAAGCAACTTTCAGATACTATATCATTTCATATTTCTAAAAAAAACCATGTATCTTTCTGAAGAGTCTCTATAAAGATGATGAAGTAATGCTACATTTTCTTTTATCTACTATGGGAGCGCCCTTTTTCCCTTCAACTTTTATACATTTTTAAGTATTTTGCTTCCTAATATAAAAAATGCAAAACAACACACATTATTTAGCATGAGTAGCAAAGAAAGCACAAGGTCATCTGAGCAATATAGTCAAGAGAACATGGCTGCAGCTAAGGAACAATAATAAAATTGATTAATCAAGCTCCTAATTGTAAATATCTTATCAAGAAAAATTATCTTAAAGTAAGTTTTTCTGCTTTCTTTGGTATTATTAGTGTATTTGCATGAAAGATAATATTTTGCGCTTTTATTTGAGATTTACCATTTTTTCTTATAAAAGAGAATCAAGCTTAGCCAACACCTGCAAGTGCACAAACCCATCATGGAAAGATAGCTGACACATTTGAAGTAAGAAATAATGATGTTTCCCAGTAGAAATGTGATCATTAGTTATTTATTTGTATTTATACTCATTTATACACTAACCTTTACACAAAAAATTTTAGACAGCAAATTTATATTTTAAATAACAGAATAACAAAATAATTGGTTAAACTTATTATTTTAAACAAACCAATAATTCCAAGACAAAGAGAAATACAAATATGTCAATATGATAGTTCTGCTTGAATTTAAAATTTGATTCCATGAATTGTCTGCTCCTATTTGAGCCACAGGTCTTCACTGCTAAGAAACATATCAAACTTAACTTAATAAAAAACATTAAAATGACAATTGAATAATTTTCAATTATTAATACTTATTGCAAGAGAAAAATGTACACAAGTACTTAAAAGAAACAAATGGTTAATATATAAACTTTTCCATTTCTATAGATAAAAGTCAGAAGAGCAGTGTTGGACTAAGATTACTTTTGAACAACTTTTGAAACATTTGATCAGGCTGCAGTTAAAAACCAGCCCACTTTCCCCTTCAAAGATCTGAAAGGCAGAGGATAAAATCAACATTTTCCTTTCTACTCGCCCAGCATCAATCATGGGTGACAATCTCTACAAGATTGCTTTAAGTTGAACAATCTTTTAAACTAATATCGTATTCTTAAAGAGAGATGAAGTTGGCATCTAAGAAAAAAAGAAACACTTTATTGATCCCTAAAGAGACGTTAAGAAAGCCAAAGATCACATAAGCAGTCTGTTTGGCAGTGGCAACAACATAAGGAAAAGCTATCACTGAACATGACAGGGTCTACCAGGATGCAGAGATCTGCACATACAATCCCATTTTGCTATTTGTAATATTATTTATATTTCCTGCAAATTGGACAATATACATTTGGTAAGTCAAACAAAGTTGCTTCTAAAACAAAGAAATACTGGGCAAAAGAACTGATAAGTGATTAGCAAAGTCAGGTCTACTCCCATCAAGCACACACAATATTTATAAGACATGTACCGTGTGATATTGCTAGAGTGGCTACAGGACCGCTGAGCAAGACTCATGCTTCTCGAAAAATGCCTCCCAGTTTAAATGCTAAGAGAGTGGCTCTGTAAATGCATGTTACACTTTGGAAGCTCCTAATATTGTGGAGTAAAAATACACACATCTGCATGCGAAATGCTTTATTCTCTCATTTTAATTTTCCAAATTTTAAAACGTATTTTTTATTGGTATGAGTTGTCTCTATGATTTGAGCAAATTATCTGTTTTTCTAGCTTACATGTTTGGAAGAGTGTTTTTTTGGTAGACTAAGAGTATGAATTTAAAAAATGAAATATTATTTTCCAGGAACCATAGTCATTACAAACTTTTGGAGGAAGAAAAAAAATTCATGTAAATTGGTACTGTGCAACTCAGTAATTCTGAGAGCTTTAGTTCCTTCTTAGTAGAGAATGAATTGTGTGTGTGTGTGTGAAAGGATGTGACTAAATACGGTGAGTCTTACTGAGAACTTAAAATTAAACTCCAGAAGCAGCTTCACTTATACCCAGTGAATGCCTAAGTAGTCCATCTTTTACTGCATCTCATTATGTGCAATAATGTCATATTTTGATTAATGTGTTTCTTCTTTGTTTTTGTTTCTGGTCTTATAGATATATGGTATATCTCCTATATCTTTTAAATCTCTGACCAGTAAGCACTTTCCTTTTCTGACTGTACAGAGGAGAGAGGAAATACTTTAGAAAGGACCCCAGACTCTTGCTTCTCAAAGACCAGCATCATGGCATCATCTAGTAACTTTTTATAAAATCAGATTCATGGGCCCCTCCCCAAACATACTGAATCTCAACCTACTTTAAACAAGATCCCCAAGAGATGCAAACACAAATCCAAGTTTAAGAAGCACTGTCTTGAAGCACCTTTACTCCTCCCAGTTCTGGTATTTCGCCCCCAATCCCTCCCACCCCCGATTATTCTTCCATTTAGAAAGAGAGGCAACTATGTGAACAATGGCCCATTTGCAAATAGACAAGAAATAAAGGTAATTATATTAATCTACTCTCTGTTTATGATCTCCTTCATCATCTAGAAACATCCACCCTCAGGGTGGGGGGGATTTGAACTATTACAGAAACACTATAAAGAAAAGGAGAAAGAGAAAGTTAATGCTCAACCTATAACATCGTAAGTGGAATGTTTTATGCTGTGAAGAGATAAAAGACTTTAAAATCCAAGTTTATTAAGAGAAATAATGTTTCTATCATCCCTTCCTTTCCCCCTTTTACGATAACACAAAGCAAGCAAATGTAGGACACAGGGTTTTTCATAGACTAGAGAAGATATCCATTCTACCTATTATGCAGGCCATGTTTTTTTCTTAGATTAGTTTTATTTTGAAATAATTTTATATTTACAGAAAAGTTGTATAGATAGTAGAATTCCTGTATATCCTTCACCCAACTTTGCCTAATGTTTATATTTTCTATAACCATGCTATTAAGTTGGAGATTAAAAACTTCACATTAGTACTATACTCAGACTGTATTCTCACATCCCAGTTTTTCTACTGTCCTTTTCTTTTCAGCCCAACTTATGAAACCGTATTAAATGTAGTGCATTAATGTCCTCCAAGTTGTGATTGTTTCTTGTTCTCTCCTCGCCTTTCAGGACCTTAACTGTTCTGAAGAGAATTGGTTAGGTATTTTATAGACTGTCCCCATTTTGAGTTTGTTTAATGTTGTTTCATGATTAGACTATCCTTATAGCTTTGGTGGGAGAAAATAAGAGAGGTGATGTTAGGTCATGAATGTTTATCCTTGATGTATAAGAATAAACTCCGGAGGAAATAAAAAGCTTCTCCTTCTGGACCCCAGAGATGGCAGGGAGAGAAAAGAGGCAGAAATAGGGCAAGTAAATAAGATGATCTTAGGGTTTCGGTTTTTATTCTCCTCTGCACACACACCTTTTTGGGGCTGACCCTTATGGGAACAGCAGCTTAGTAACAGCTAGGTATGTATAGGGTTATCACAGGTCATCGGGTTAGTGGCTCACTTTCCCAGATGCAGGCTCTGGGTGGTTGTGTGCTGGTAAATGTTTAATAGCTGGCTGGGGGGTGGGGAGGTAAGGGAGGGTGGAATGCTGATTTGTAATATTTGCCAATTTCTAAGACATAGTATTTCTATCATGGCCGATTTCAAGCTACCAAAGTGATGTCACTGAATGCAGAGTTGGGAAGAACTGTGTGGCGGCACACCATTAAATATCATTATGTAGTATTTCCACCATACACATACGATAGGCAAAGATAGTAGTAAAGTGTAAAACAATAAACAGGAAGTGATGAGTTGGAGACATTAATTCTTTATTTTTAATATAATATATTTGATTGTAAGTTTATATTGTTTAATTTTCAACAATGGCCATGTTTAAAACCTGGCTCACAAAATTCCTGAAAATTTAAGAATCAGCTAAGGTATAAGCTGCCTCCAATATTCCACTGCTTCTAGAAGACTGACCATTTGGTTCAGCACAACATTCCATGTGACTCAGGAGGTACAGAGGTGACAGCAGAAGGTGGGTAGATACATGGGACTTAGAAAGCATCTGTCTCATCATGACCTTTGTGTGGGAAGCAGGATCCACCAGGCTTCTTACTTCCCCACTGACAGTGTTGGTGGACTGGCAGAGGTCTAGGGGAAAAGAGGTCATGGGGTCTTTTTGATGCTTGGGGAAACGTTCAGAACTATGGCAGTAGCGGTAAGAGCAAGCACACAACATCCCAAAAGATCAGTTGGCTTCTAGTTATATTTCAGTGGTCCCAATTCCAGGGGAGAAGATAAACTGAGCCTCTCCATAGTCGAAACTATTGATTATTTAGAGGATAGTGCATGATCCCAGGGTGTCACAAGATTATAATAAGACCCCACTCATGTACCCAGATCTATGTTGGGAATGAGATGGAAGAGGAAGGTAGAGAATCTAAGAAAGACTGTGCATTTTCCTATAAGAGACCGTGTCATCTATAACAATGTCACTCAAAGTGTGGTCCAAGGGCCAGTGCCAGTTCACAAACTGTTCCTGTTCGGGGGTGATATAAATACAGATGAAAGTTCATATTTAGAAACTTATATCATAAATTGACATTGCCATGACATCCTAGTATGTGATCAGTGGACTGATCTTGTTAAATAGGATATAACCAGTTCAGGTGTGTGGAACTGGCATGGTGAGTTGCTTGTGGCAGAAGCTGAATACTGGTCATGTGTAATAGAATTATGTATTTGGTACATGATTGGAAAAATCAATCAGTTTGAGGAGCATTAATCTAAAATAATTTTTAAATAATCACTTTTGGATATGAAATAAACTCTGAATAGTTTGAATCGGAGGTTCTTAAAGTGTGGCCTGTGGACTAAAAATGTCAGCATCACCTGGGAACTCATTAGAAATGCAAATTCTAGGGCTCCACCTCAGATGTGCTGAATCAGAAACCTTGAGGGCAGACCCAGTAATCTGTGTTTTAACAAGCCCTCCAGGTGACTGATGCATGTTTGCATGTTTGATTTTAAGAACTACTGGCTTCAATGTTGAAAGTGAAAGAAATATGTTCAAGCTAAAGGAGAATGAAACGCTATAATTAAGTGTCAATTATCCCTGCTAGACTGCAGAGCTGGAAACCATGAAGAGGATCAGACCAGGCAGAAAAAAGAAAGACAACTAAACTTTCTTTGCACACTATATTTGAATGACATGCAAGTAGATGAGGCCAAGATCTAGAGTTGAACACTCATAGTGGATGATCATTTTGGATTTTTCTCTACAAGCTTACTACTACAAGCTTACTAGTTGCAGCTCCACATTCTTTTTCTCTCTTTTTTTTTTTTTTTTTTTTTTTTGTGGTACTGATGGAGTTTCACTCTTGTTGCCCAAGCTAGAGTTCAATGGCGTGATGTCAGCTCGCTGCTACCTCTGCCTCCCGGGTTCAAGCGATTCTCCTGCCTCAGCCTCCCAAGCAGCTGGGATGACAGGCATGCACCACCGCCAGGCTAATTTTGTATTTTTAGTAGAGACGGGGTTTCTCCATGTTGGTCAGGCTGGTCTTGAACCCCTGACCTCAGGTTATTCACCCGCCTCGGCCTCCCAAAGTACTAGGATTACAGGTGTGAGCCACCACATCTGGCAGGCTCCACATTTCTAAGCATAACCCATTTCCCAGCCCACATCAGCCTAGAAGGGTCACAGTACTGGCAACAGAAGAGTATTTCTCTAGCTTTATTCTTACCATACAGTTGCTGGCTTGCTGGCTTTTCTCACATTCCCTACAAATACTACTACTATTAATAGTTGAATTAATAGTTCAATTACCCTCTTAGCTAATTTGTGTCAGCCATCTTTCTCCCTCTCTGCCTGGGTTGCTCTCCATTCCTAGGTTGCCTCCTTCCCAGGCAAGGTTGATCTGGTTTTAGTTTAGTACCTGATCAACCTGGATATTAGTCGTATTACAGCCCAGAGGAAATTATTTCTGCTCTCTATTTGTGCTCCATTATTTACCGGGGAATGCCACAGGATCTTTTAAGACAAACTGTAATGTGCATACAAATCACTCAGGGCTCTTGTCAATGTGCAGATTCTGATTCAGTAGGTCTAGGATGCCTGAATATCTGCATTTCTAACAAGCTCCCAGGTGAAGCCTATGCTGCTAGTTTCTGGACAATATTTTGAGAAGTGACGTTGAGAGCAGTGATTTTTTCTATTTTTATTATGCCTTCTCCCCAGGTATTGAACACAGGTGAAAGGGCAGTCTTAAGGTAATCAACTGTCCTGGTTTGACAAGGATTGTCCTGGAAATCCTACATTGTGGGATTTCCCTAACTCTTGGGCAAACCAGGATGACTGGTCATCCTAGCCATCTGGATTGGTCATGCTAGCAATCTGAACAGCTCACCTCCTGCCTCTCCCCTCCATCTCCTTCCCAGCTGACCATGATACCTCTGTCTTGACTCTTTCCCCTTTAGGATAAATGTTTCCCTGAGGGTCTTCATTTTTCCTCCATGTAATGTGCTCTCCTTTGGCAGATTTGTATCCACCAGCCCTAATGACATAGGTGGCTTAGTCCTTGGCATAGGCTTAGCTGCCTACTTTAAACCAGTTTGGAAGGTTCCATTTAATGTTTCCTCACAGTTGGTCAGGACTAAAGGCTTACTTACTTCTGCAGAAAGGTTGGGGCCATATTTGACAGTCTGCTCTCATTTTTGTTTTCACATAAACATTCTCATCCTGCCTGGTCTCTGCAGACCAAGTGAGTTCCCCCAGTGCCTGGAAGTAATGCTTGTTCTGCTTTATCTCTTAGGTAAGTATGGGGATATTATTTGGAAATAGGAAAAAGCAAAATCTTCATCTCTGGAGCTCGGCAAATACAGTGTGTTTTCCAGTACTTCTAATTGTCCTTTTAATGCTGAAGTCATAGATATTATAGGTACAATCTCCTGCCTTATCATCCTAGAAATACAGCTGTGATTATGTCCACCCACAGTTGAAAATCTTCATTAGCACTGAACTTACAGAAAAATAATTTCCAAACTCCTCACTTTAATACAAAGTCATGGTTCTCAAAACTTTGCTATGCATCAGAATGACCCAGACAGAAACAGATTGCTGGGTCCCACCCTGAGTTTCAAATTCATAATTATTTTGCATTTCTAACAAGTTAACCGCTGGTATTGACACTGCTGGTCAACAGATCACCTTGTGAGAACCACAGACCCATTCCAGCTAGCCACATTCACATCCCTAACATCCAGTTCTAGTGCATGCTTCCAGAAAGAACCCCTTATTCTCTGCTCATATTGTGTGCTTTCCTACTCCATACCTTTGTTTAATTCATTTACTCACTTATAAATTCATTCATTCAACCAATAACTAATTATTTCACCAAACATTTTTTAAATACCAAAATGACTGGCTCTGTTAAGTGCCATCATGAAATTTATGGTACAAGGGAGAAAAGGAAAAACGATACCCTTTTCATTTGCAGAGTGTTTCTTGGTTGCCAAAGAGCTTCCACATCCAAGCTCCCATTTGATCTTCTCCACAGTCCTGAAAGACCAACAGGGCAGGGATTATTCTACATCTCTCACAAGTGAAGAAGCTGAAGGCTAGAGGGGAGAAGTGGTTCATCCAAGGTAATGCCAATCTGTCTTTCCAATCCTGGGGCAATGGTTTTTCTCTCAATTATACTACAGTTGTCCCTCCCCTTGGCATGCGCAGGGGATTGGTTCCAGGCCACCCCACAGCATACCAAAATCCTGGTATACTCAAGTGGACCCTGCTGAATCCACGTAGAGGAAAAGTCGGTCCTCGCTATACATGGCTTTTTGCATCCAGCAAATACCATATTTTTTATCCACTTCTAGATGACAAGAATCCACTATACGTGGACCCACACAGTTCAAACTTGTATTGTTCAAGGATCAACTGTGCTTCAGTCATGACTCATTGTATTTCCTCTCTCCTTGCTTTCCAAACTATACCCATTCTTTAAAGCCCAAACACTACCTATTCCATGAAACCTTTCCTGGTAACCCCGGTTAAAATGATTTTTCCTGCTTAAAACTAGGACAGTGCTTTATTTTGTCTCTCTAATGGCATTAAAAAAAATCTCCCTTTCTAGATGCTAATGTCCTTGAGAACAGAACAATACCTGACTCTCCTTTGTGTCTCCGATAGCACTCAGTTCTTAGTTCATAGCAGAAATTTGATAAAGCACTGAGAAATGAAGGATGAAGAGATGCAATTTTGCCTGTTTTAAAATTTACTCATAAGATAATCAATGAAGGATATATGTAAAAATAAAAGTAGAGCTGTCTGTTATCTTTTTTCTACCTCCATAAATAGGGGTGGGAAGGACTAGCATTAATTGCTTGCTGGATGCCAGGTGTTTCATGTTACAACATTTTTGCTCTCATAACCTAATAGACAAATAATAGATAAATACAATTGTTCTCATTTTCAAGCAGACGTAGTGAAGCTCAGAATTGTTTAGAAATTTGCCCAAGTTCAGACACTGAACTCATGTTAGAGAGGGAACCAAATCCAATTCCATTTAAACTCATGTGGCAAAATGAACACATGAAATTGCTTCTAATTATACTATGATAATAAGAAATGATCCAGTATTTTCCTATATAAAAAAGCAATTCATATGCATCAGTAATCTTGAGATCTTTTGGTAACATTTTTTCTCACTATTTTACTGCTTTTTATTGATTCACCACTTGTTGGTTGAATCCTTTGATCCACTTTTTCAAGAAGGAAAATGAATTTCACTACTACCAGACTCTGGTTCTTCATGTAACCAGTTATTTATGGTTGTGAAATGCTGTCCTACTACTTAAATGGTAAATCTGTCTTAATAAGCACTATTGTGTCATAACAGAACTTTTGTTAGCAAACAGTGTGGAAGGTTTGGGGTAAATCCTGGAATGGGTCGCGGGAGGCATAAATCCAGAAATGCATTCATGAATAAGCCTGAGAGGAATAATAACTCCAGCAAAAATGAAAAACTCAAACATTAAAGCAATGTGTTAAACATTTACCATATGATAGAGCTGAGAATTATTAGGAAGTTTAACCAAAGGACTTTGCCAATGAATGTCAGATGGACTTAATTGAGGCAATTAAAACACAGACAGTATTAGTGAAATGGTGGACTCACCTACAAGGATTCACATGTGGGTTCTGCAGCTAACTTCTTACAAGAGCAGAGGCCTGCAATATCATGAAAACCAAACAGACACATTAAAGGGGATTGTTCTCACAAATGTATGAAATGCCAATTTGTATCCTTCCTCTTACAGGGACTGCAATATCCTCCCTGGTAAAATCCTGTCAGTTCCATTGGTAGGGTTTGTTACAAAGGTCTTATATCACTAGCCATTAAGATAGCTAACCATAAGCCTTGGTAACCTAACAGATATATATATTCAATGTTAATGAAACAACTTCAAGTAATGAGGGAGTTCAACCAAAAGCTTCCAAATTTTTTTGGATCTGCCAGGTGGAACAAAAAGTTTTAAAGCACATCCTAGTCTCTCTGGGGCACTTAATTCAGAAAAATCCCTTCATAACAACTCTTCTATTTTTTTTAAAAAAACTTTCTATTGTTATTTACCCTGTCAGGTAAAAAGTCATGCATCAAGAGACAGGTGGAATTGGTGACATTGATAGATATTTTCTCTAATTCAGTACTGATAATGTTAATGTAACATTGCTTTCAATAGACAGTTTCAATCACGCATGTATGTATGTTTAGAGATGTGACACAAGCAGGGAACCTGAGCTTACTGAAAGTTAAAGAATACATCAGATATTTGATTTTTGTCACTGCCTCTGGGAAAGAATTCAGAAGCAACCCTTCAGCCAATGGCAGGTAGGTTCCTAGAAACTTCAGTATTGGGGAATTCATAGTAAGGATGAATAAAGATCCACATACAGAAATGAAACTTACTAATAGATGTGCCCATCTGAGGACCAGCTGGAGGGAACTGTTTTTTGCCTGGTCACTGAGGGACTCTGAAACAATAAGCTTTGGTAGTAAAATAACAATAACAACAAAATAGCTTATGCTTGCATATTTTCCAAGTAACAAATAGTGTTCTAAATAATTTAATCCTTACAATCACGTTATTAGGTAGTTACTACAATTATCTTCATTTTGCAGGATAACTTAGAAACTCAGAAACAAAAGGTCAATAACTTGTCCCTGGTCACACATCTAATAAGAGATGACACAGGCAGTCTGAGCCCATGTTCTGATCCAACACATGCTACTACTTTTTCGTAGTTGTTTTTTAATATAGGTAACCAACACACATTACTAAAAATGTGAGAAAATGAGAAAAGAAACTATTGTGCTACTAACCTCACATAACTGTCATTAACCTTTTGGGATATTTCCTTTTGATCATATTTATATGCATACATCATATCAGAAGTATTTGCCATGTTGCTAAAAGGGTTCAGAATTTTCATTTTTTAATACCTGCAAAATATCACTCAGACCATGTATACTGCACTTATTTAGCAAATGTTAGCTATTTAGGTTGCTTCCAAAAGCCTAAATAAAGCAGGTTAAAGTGCATGTGGAGCCATGCAGCCTGGTTCAAATCCTTGCCTCTCTATGCACTAGCTATATAATCTTGAGCAAGTTACTTGACTTCTCAATGTTTCAGTTTTCTTATCTGTAAAATGAGGATAGTAATGTTAACTAGCACCATAGATTGTTGTGAGGATTAACCTGCATTAATTGAAATAAAGTATTAAACATTGTCTGTAGATAGTTATTACTATCATAAGTAAGTCTGTAGTGAGTATCTTCATACATGAGGCATGTGCATTTAAAAACTTACATCCTATGGCACATTCCCAGAGATAAGATTACTGAGTTAAAAGACATAAATAATTTTTGTTCAAATAATAAATTCACATTGTCAAAGTATTTCCAAAAAGTGGTATATAGGTTTACATGCCACCAGTTACATGACAGAAATCATTTTCCAATACACCCTTTCTGACTTTGTTAGGTATTAACATCAAACTTTCTACTGCTCATAAGTATGTTCCTCAACAATTTCTAATCTGCTCATATACCCACCTATTGAGTTTTTAATTTCAGTTAATTTTTCAGTTCTGGAATTTCCACTTGATTCTTTATCACAGTTAATAGTAATCTGCTGAAATTTTCTATCTCCTTATACAATTTTTAAAAGATATCATAGATATTTTAAAATTTATTACTCCTATATCTGGATCTCCTCTAGCTCTGTTTTCAGTCATTTTTTCTTGTCTTCTGGTATGCCTGGTAATTTTATTGAATGCCAGACATTGTGTATGAAAAATTGTAGAGATAATTTGGACCTCTGGAAGATCATCTCTTCTTTAAGTGATGTTTTACTTTAGTTTCTGACAGGCAGTTAGGATCTCTCTTAAATTCTTTGCTCTCAAGCCCTCTCCACTGTGGAGCTCTCCAGTGCTTTTAAACAAATGTTTGGTAGGTTTTATTCAACTTTTCTATTGTTCTACTTGTCCTTATAGGATGAGCTGATCTAAATGTAACAGCTGAAAGTGTAAGTCCTTGACATCAATTTTTAAATGATTAAGCCTAAATATAACACATTTTTTCATTCTATTGTATATTCATTTGATTATTATTAAGGCTGGATTTTTATGTGCTTGCAAATAGGTTATATTTCATATTTTATGAAATGTGATTTCATTCTTATCTCATATATTAGGTATGAGTTTGTATGAGCTCTTGTGAAATAATCATATCAACCCTTTGTTATTATGTTCAAATAATTGCAATTGCACCTAGGCGACTGTTTGCTTGTTACACTGTTGTTTTAACATAATCCAGTGTTTAATACAATCAAGTCTATTTTACTGTTCACTTAGCAATTTTGTTACAATGTTTTAAGCCTATAAAATAAAGTCTCATTAGACTTCCTAAGGTTTGAGTTTGGGTAATGCATTTTATGTATATAATGAGTGTAAAAGCTGATTTTTTTCCAAACTGTTAGTCCATATATTACAAAACATTTTCCCTCTCCTTTAATTTGTGGTCCGGCCATTACCAAATATTTCATTTTTATATATAATTTGTTTGCCCACATGTTTTGCCTCATTAATATATTTATTTTGGTGCCAGTATGGTTTTAATTATTATAACTTTATATTTTAATATTTGATAAGAATAGTCACTCATTATTCTTCTTTCTCAAAAATTGTACTTTGCTATTCTTGACTACTTTTTCTTCTAGAGTTATAATAAATCAAATTCCTCTCACCACTACCTCAAAAAGTAAAAAATGAAAGGGAGATTGTTATTATATTTCCATTAAACTTGGGAAATAATTAGCAATATAAAAATGTTATCCTTCACAGTTGAAACCAGTCTATGAATTTGTTTTTTATCTCTTTTAAAAGTTTATGTGTGAGTTAATGATTGCTGACATTTACACTGTTGACTTATGTTAATGTTTGTATGTTTTAATATTTTACTAATTATTATTTAGGTTTTCATTGACTACTTTGGAGTTTTACACTATAAAAATATTTTTTCAATACATAATGTTGTATCTCTTTTTTCATTCTATGTAGCTTTTCTTTCTTTGGTATGTTTTATTACATTGATCAGAGTTTTATAAATACTATTAAATAATATTATTAAGGTAAAATCATTATAGCAACTTCCATCCCATCTTGTTATAAATATGTACAATTTTAGTATTCTGAACTAATTTTGATATTAATAATTAGGATACAATATTTATTATGTTGAAAAATATTTTATTTTTTCTATTTTCACCATTTTATCAGGAACAGATAGTAAATTTTCTCTTCTGCTTTCAAAAAACCTATTAATAATTTATTTCTTATTTAACCTACTGATACAAAGTACTTCAGTTGTGTAGTTCCTAAATTTGCAAACTTTTGTACTGCTTGGATATATATTATTTTGTTGTGGTAAATAATACTGTATTTTTAAAACAGAACGTACAAATTATTTTTTATTTGAAGTTATTTAATGCATAATCTTTCAGCACTATTATTCCTTCAGTAGAATGACATTAGTAACAAGTATAAAATAGTCCCTTTTGTCATGTTTACTGTTTTGGAGTTTTTTTGCCAAAAATTCTGTCCTGTTTGATATTCATATTGTATTTTTGATTTGGACGTGAACATGTTAGGCTGGAAAAAACTTTGCCATTAAAAAATATTTCTGTGTCCTTTTTCTTTAAGTATGACTTTTTTAAGCACCATCAAATCATTAGACTTTCATTTTAATTTAATCTAAGGATCTTTCCATTTGAATAAGAAAATTTAAGCCATTTATACTTGTCATAATTTTTAAGCTTGATTGAACTTAAACTTTCTTCTCTTAAATCGTTCGTTATTGTTGTCTTTCCATTTTGTCTTTTGAATGGACTATGTTTGTCTTTTTATCTTTGATAATTATTTAGAAAATAGATATCCTGCTTTCAATTCAACTAGTGCCAACACTAAATTGTCTACAACTATACTTACATGCATTCTTATTTAATGACTTGAAAATAAAGCAACAATGCTGCTTCTTCTAATGCTTTTATTTCCTTCCTCTCCTCTTTCCACATTGTGATCACTAGGTATAGATGCTTTATTTAAAAATGTAAAACCCTCCAGGATTATTTTACTGAAAACATTGCTCCCTTAGTAAAAAATATCTAGCTATCAGCATCAATTCCCAATTCACTTTGATTTCACTATATTTCACTTATTTTGTCTTTTCCTTCAATGCTTAGTATTAATCTTTTTTACTGGAATTTCTTATTCTTGAGTTTTTATACTATCTCACCTCTCAGTGATCTGGACAATATTTCTCTGCAATTTTTGCAGAAAAGACTTTTGGTTGTTATATTCTCTGATACCTGGAAGATTTTGTTATTCTGTTGCTTTTATGCATAAGTTGATAATTGGGTAGGCATAAAACGTTTTATGGAACAACTCCATTTCTACATAAATAGCTGTAGTTCCAAATATACCATCGTGTTAAAACTAATACTAGCTGGTACAATGAAAATGACGTAGCTTAGTGCATCAGTGGTGTTATCTCCAATTCCATTTGTAAAATGGCAGCAAGTAGAAGTAATTGAACTCTCATAAGGAAACAACCAGACTTTCTAGTATACTTCAAAGTTGTTTCTCTTAAAATTATGTGGACATTTACCTGTGTTCTTTAAAAAGTTCTTGTTCTATATAAGAAAGATGAAGGCAATCTACAAAAGCATATATGTTTTTCCTTCACATGTGCTTTAAGACATTTTCTTTGTCCCAGAAATTTAAAAATTTATTTATTTATGTCTTGTATTCCTTAATTTTGCTCAAAAGAAACCCAACAATGTCAGTGTAGTTGTTACATATGGAAAGTTTTCTTTTATTGTAACTAAAGTTTTTACTTCTGATCCATCTGCTCTATTTTTAAAACACTCATTATTTTATCTATAAATTCAAGAAAAGAATGTTTATTTAACAATAATAGTAAATACTATATGTTAAGCTATCTCTTTGGGGTTGGGTAACAACAAGATGTATATTGCCATTAAGTAGCCCACATTCTAAATTAGAGCTCCATAATTGGTCATCTAATTACCTTTTATCCATTTAACTCTATTCATTTCCTTGGATGTTTAGACTAGTTATGAAATTTTTCCTCTATATCTTTGATTTCTATTTCTGCAGAACAGAACTTTCATCTAGTACATTTTTTCATTTGGTTACGATCTATTCTTATTTTCATCTGTTCTTGTTTAATTAAAAACAATATAGTCTCTCCTACTATCTTGTTATAATTACATTCCTAAGAACATTCATATTATCAAATTGGTATTATAAAAACAATTATTTCCAGAGGAAAGGGGGCTAGGGGCCAAAGAGTTTCAAATGCATAACAATAAAATAATTTTACTACAATCTCAACAGTAAGTGTGTTTCTATATCTCTAAATGTTTTTTAACTGAAATTACAACTAATGAATTGGTCTACAAAAACAAGTATATACATTCTAAACATTACTGATCAAGTAATGGAATACCTACAACATAAAATAAGATCAGACCTTAGATAAGAAATTTCCAGGACCATAAAATAAATTACATCAGTTTGTGACTGCCCATGGTAAAAACTATAACAGTAATTGAGCAACTAGCCATTCAAATAAACATATTCCCATTTTATTTTTTTATGGAATAACTCCATTTCTACATGGATAATTCTAGTTCTAAAAGTGCCATCATGTTAAAACTAATAATAACTGGTAAAATGCAAATGATGTATCCTAATGTATCAATGGTGCTATCTCCAATTTCATCTATAAAATCCTCAGGAAGTAGAAGTGATTGAACTCTCATTTGAAAACAACCACAGTTTCTGGTACACTTCACGTACTGGGAGATGTTAATTGCTCCACCTCCAAAAGCTGCAAGGAGACCCCATGAAGTGGGAACCCAAAAGGAAAAGAACCCATGCTTTCAATGTGCTTCCATGAAATTCTCCTTTTCCTATAAGCTCACAGAGTCAGCTTCTGGCACTTACAACTAAAAAACAAA
Source organism: Macaca thibetana thibetana (assembly GCF_024542745.1). NCBI lineage: Eukaryota > Metazoa > Chordata > Mammalia > Primates > Cercopithecidae > Macaca > Macaca thibetana. Next base: position 29,680,667 of record NC_065579.1, read on the forward strand.
GGAGAAAACAGAAAAGATCAAAGAAAAAATACCTGTTTGGTGCTAACATACTTCAAGTCACTCATGCACTAGGCTCAAGAAGCCATCAGAGGGGAAGTTTTTTATGTTTGACCATTAAAATGCAGAAATAAAATTCTGGCCAGGAGCAACTTTGACTCTGTTAGCAGAGGAAACTCTCAAGATACTTCAAGGTCAGCAACACAGAAGACCATATGATAGGGTTTGGCTGTGTCCCCACCCAAATCTCATCTCGAATTTTCACATGTTGTGGGAGGAACCTGGTAGGAGGGAATTGAATCACTGGGGCAAGTCTTTCCCATGCTGTTCTCATGATAGTGAATAAGTCTCACAAAAAAGAGGAGTTCCCCTGCACAAGTTCTCTCTCTTTGCTGGCTGCCATCCATGCAAGACATGACTTGCTCTTCATTGCCTTCTACCACAATTGTGAGGCTTCCCTAGCCACGTGGAACTGTAAGTTCAATTACATCTCTCTTTTGTAAATTGCCCAGTCTCAGGTATGTCTTTATCAGCAGTGTGAAAACAGACTAACACACCATAGGATCATGTTAGCGAGCAAACTGGAATTGAAGAAGCAAACCCTCCATCCCTTCCAATAACTAAAAGTCTTATTTCTTATATTTTTATTGTTGATAGTTTTCTTTTCAGATGATTCTGAAGCTTTTAAAAAGTAATTCAGTAGAAGAGAGTTCATCTACTGAAACTCACTTTGTGTCTTTCTAGAGTCCCCTAAATTGGAATCTTAAAACATGCATATTAGGATAAAAAAGCAGCTTAAAAACAGTTTTGTTAAATAAGTCTATTTTTTAATTCAATGAATGATTTTAAAAATTAGCTTCATTGTTTTTTAATTTACCATCTGTTAACTCAATAAATATGAGTTCTTAAAGTTATCCTAATTGTCTTGGAATTTGCTGTTTTTGAAGTTGATTAAAATTATTAAAATTAATTTTATTGTATATCCAGACTAGAACAAATCATGTCTGGATTTGAATAGATTTTGGCTAATAATTTATAAATAAATGTGCCCATTTCTACAATGAACCATCTTTGTTTATGGCCCTTAATATGTATTAGTCAATATGTAGACATGCAGAGAAGAGATGCTGATATTAGATAATCAGAGAAGTAAAAAACCAACACAACAATAATTGTTGCCATTAAAAACTGTGACCAAATGCAAAATTTTTGTGAACTCTGTCTCATATCTAATGAAGAGGAAATGTAGAGTGGTCATCAACTGTGATGCAATTTCTTTTCACTCCACATTACAAGAGATGAAAGAACATGCTATGTTTCTTTAAACATCATCCTGCCTCTGGTCACAGTTTATTGGAATAAGGGTGGTCACTGGACCCAAGCAGGCCAATCAGACTCTTCCCTGAGAATTGTGAAAGACAGGAAGATGGTCCTTTCTCAGGGTGGATTGACTGAAGATGGCTCAAGAACAATTGGAAACCATGATTCACTGTGTGAACTGAGGAGGCGGGGAGCTGGACTACTATGGGGAAGAAGACAAAGATGAGATATGGAGAGAAAGAACTGACTTGGTTCCCTACAGCACTTCAATAGTTCCTCTATTCCTTTTTTTTTTTTTTTTTTTTTTTTTTTTTTTTTTTGAGATGGAGTCTCACTGTCACCCAGGCTGGAGTGCAGTGGCACAATCTCGGCTCACTGCAACCTCCACCTCCCAGGTTCAAGTGATTCTCCTGCCGCAGCCTCCCAAGTAGCTGGGACTACAGGTGTGTGCCACCATGCCCAGCTGAGTTTTGTATTTTTAGTAGAGACGGGGTTTCACCATGTTGGCTGGGATGGTCTCGATCTCCTGACCTCATGATCCGCCCACCTCAGCCTCCCAAAGTGCTGAGATTACAGGCATGAGCCACTGTGCCCGGCCAGTTCTTCTATTCTTAAGGTTCCATTGCATCCCTGATTTTGGATTGCATGAAAATTCCCAATGTGCTTTGCTTAAGCTCACAGAGTCAGCTTCTATCACTGCACTGCAGCCTGGGTGATAAGAGTGGGGCCGTCTCAAAAACAATAAAACAAAACAAACAAAAAACTTGAGCTAAATGCACAAGTAATGTTTGTTTAAATAGGAATTTCCAGACATCACTTCTCACTCTGCTTTTCTTTAGATAAACATAACTTTTAAATTTAATTAATCATAGAAACGTGGTCTTGCTATGATGCCCAGGCTTGACTTGAACTCCTGAGCTAAAGGGGTCCTCCTGCCTCAGCCTCCTGAGTAGCTGGGACTATAGGCACATGCCACTGTGCTGAGTTTTACATTTTAACATGTAATGTACCTATTTTTTTATTTTATGGTTATTGTTTTCTATGGCTCATCTAAGAAATTTTTGTCTATCTACAATTTACCTTATGTTTCCCTATAAAAGCTTCATACTTGGATCTATAATCGATTGCAAATGAATTTTGCATATGGTATGATATGGATAAATGTTGTTGTGGTTTCCCAAGTGGATATCTATCTATTCCAGCATTATTTGTTGAAAACACTTCTTGCTGCACATTGGATTACTTTGGTGAAGGTAACAGTGGGGCGAGGGTATGGAAAAGCCATCTGAAACTAAACTAATGACTTAATACTAAAATGAAGAGGTAGAGGTAGACATTTTATTTTTATTAATTGTATTAATGAGCTTAAGGAAATGGTAGCAGCTTCTTCACTCAATAAAAATGGGGGTTATTCATTCACCAGAATTTGCTTCCATGAACTCACATGTAATACACCTAAGACCTACCTGATAACTAAGTCAACTCATTTTTTTGTTCCATACTGTTGCCTGCTTACCCCTTTTCATTATCTGTATAGTGTGTATCCATTTATGTTTCAAACATTAATGGGAACGAGGTGTGCTGGGATCCAGGCTGGGGCTGTATTCGTTAGGTGAATACATTTGTCCAAGATTATTAAATAAACACAAACTGATAACCAAATCAAGGGAAGATTCAATTGATGGTCCTGCTTGTTTCTTTGTCCCATTTTGTTTTGTACTAGGGTTTTGTCTTTTCAATTGCATCAACCAACTTCCAGATTATCTCATGAAGATCCTAGAGTAGTAATATTATTGTATGTCTGAGATGACTTCAAAGTGTCACCTCAAACATACAATAATGATTTTGACTGATTCTCAAAATCCACTGATTCCCATAGCATAAGTCACAGATCACTTGCACATACATTACCTTCATAGCTGATATGGTTTTGCTCTGTGTCCCCACCCAAATCTCATGTCAAATTGTAATCCCCACGAGTTGAAGGTGGGACATGGTGGGAGGTGACTGGATCATGGGGGTGATTTTAATGGTTTAGCACCACCCCCCTAGTGCTGTCTCAAGATTTGATGATATCTGATGGTTTAAAAGTGTGTGACGGTTCCTTGTTTGCTCGCTCTCTTGCTCGCTCTCTCTCTCTCTCTCTCTCTCTCTAGTGCTGCCATGTAAGACATGTCTTGCTTTCCCTTCAACTTCTGCCATGATTTTAAGTTTCCTGACGCCTCTCCAGACATGTGGAACTGTGAGTCAATTAAACCTCTGTTCTTTATAAATTACCCAGTCTCAGGTAGTTCTTCATAGCAGCGTGAAAACGCACTAATACAATAACACACGTGGAAAATATTTAATATTTGCCCCAAACACTGAGGTAAATAGGTGAGGCAACTGGCACTGGGACTGTGACCATCTTAGGTCCTTCTCAGACCCTGCTTTATCACCTTGAGGGCTGAATGTCTCAATGTCTTAGAATACTGGTTATATTTTTGTAACATTTTTGGATCATTCATCTCTAAATACATCTTAAAAATGCTCAGTAGTGGTAGGAGATCTATAGTTTTGGCTTAAAAACATCCATTTTCCTTATTTCTAAAAAAATTAATTCCAATTTGTCTTTGAGAACCATCCCACCTTCACGTCCAAGCCCACATGGTTTGAGTAGAGTGACTGTACTCCCAAATCCAATGTGGGCATTTGACTCAAGGCTGCTGAGGAGTGAATCACAGGTGCTGACCATGGTGATGAGTGCAGGTTTGGGCACCTGACATAAACTAATACAGTCAAGTTGGGCGTAGTTCTTTAGCTGGAAAATTAAGGAAAAGGAATACTCTTTGTGCTGGGGTTTCATGTTAGAAGAATGGAAGCTAGGAGAAAAGGCAGATTAAGAATGAAGTTCTTAAAAATGAATTCCTTAAAGGAAAAACCAGACTAAGAATAAAGTTAAAAGAGAAGAAAGTGTAACCAAAAGATGGCTGATGACATTATTTGAACAGCTAGATCTAAATATGCCTTAAGTAGTCCTTGCATTGTATTTTCCAACTTATGTGCACGGAGGGGAAGAGAGGGGGACAAAAAATGAAGCAAAATAAAAAATAAAACCTTCCTTTTTAAATTGGATTTTTGCTCCTTACAACCCAAGCCCCAAATCTATGTGGATTGCTGAATAGCATCTGGTTCTACCAAATCTGAATTTCTGGGCATGGACTCAAAGAACCTGCATTTTAAACAAACACTCTATTTATTCCATACACACTAAAGTTTAAGTTTAAGATCACATCTTTGTTTTGTGGCTGTGGAAACTGAGACTTTAACAAAGTGTCTTTCCCAAGATCATTCAACATTATCTATTTATTCAAGGTGTGGAGGATTATCAGTAAAAAGGACAAAAATCTCTCTCTTTATGGACATTAATAAGCCAGCTGGTTAGTAACAGAATGGGAAATAGAATTCAGTTCAGCTATTTTCTTTTTTATGACTTGATTTCCCTAAGGTCATGCTCTAATAATTTTCTTCTTTACCCCAACACATTTCTGGTTTAAAATCTGAACATTTAAATGGCAAAGATTCTACACTTGGGCAGCATTCATAGCACATAAAAACAGGAGGTACTTTCACAGTTTTGAGGTAAATGTAACTAGTGTATATGGTCTGGTAAGCGTAAGCATTTCCACCAACCTGATAAAGGAGAGAGTGCAGCAGAAGGAAGAAAATGCAGTTCCCATTCTTCCCCACAAAGTCCCAAGTGGCTGAAAGATCTTTTAAGACTCTTGTTTTTCTTTAAAATTCATGCAAAATGCTACAGTTAATTCCATTATATGTGTGACTGTTTCCATAAGAAAATAATTTCTAAAATCCTCAAGTAAAAAATAAATATTCCAAAAATAGAAGCCATAATTCTCCTTTGGCTTGTGTACCCCCAGCACAACATCATGTCATCCAGGAGTAAGTACTTATATCCCACTTACATCCTAGTAAATTCATTTTTCTATTCTGAAGCACTGTGCATCTACTAACCCCATCTACTAACTGTTAGCATCCCTGTAACATGGATGAGGAAACTGAGGCATAAAGAAATTAGGAGATTTGCTCTAGGTCACATAGGTAGCAACTAATCAAACCAGGATTAGAATCCAGACAGTTGGACACCTAAAGTGGCTTTGCCTAGATGTATTTATTTACTCCAAAGTTCACGTAAAGTATAATTTGCTCATGCTGCCCCTTCATATTCAAAACTCACAGAACACATAAAATGGATGATTTTTGTTGGTTATAAGTTAGACAGAAAACTCAAGAACGCTGACTTTCTTTTAGTCAAGAAGATTAAATAAAATTTGTAATCTGTAGAGCCAAGTTGTCAAGAACTTAAAGACCTGATGGCCCAGTGAATTGAATGACTTTTAAGAATATGGATGTATCCATGGGACCAAATCTACAAGAAAATGGTCAGCATGTGTTATGAAAGGATACCTAGTATTTCTAACATTTTAATGGTTATAGGAAAGTGTGGGGTAGTGCTGCATATTTCTGACTACTGAGTGGAAGGCAAGTCTGGCATCAAAGCAAGAGAGCAGCTAGGAAGAGTAAGCAATTAGTGGACTCAATTAAAAAATAACAAAAATTAAATATCCTCAAGACAGTCCTTAGGCACATGGCTATGGGATAGGTTGAGATAAAACAGACAATAGTCTTCCTTTATTTGAGGTTTATCTTCTGGAGTTTCAGTTACCTGAGATCAACTGCAGTCTGAAAATAGGTGAAAACAGTGTAATAAGTTAACTTTGAGAGAGAGAGACCATAGTCTCTTTTATTACAGTGTATCATAACTATTCAATTTTATTATTAGCTATTCTTAGTAACATCTTACTGTGCCTAATTTATAAATTAAACTTCATCACAGGTATGTATGTGTAGGACAAAACAGTATACATAGGGTTCAGTACTATCCAGTTTCAGGTATCCACTGGGGATCTTGGAATATATAACTTGCAGATAAAGAGTGGCTACTGTTCTCCAATGGATATAAACACTTTGACCTTCAGTAGAAATACACATGCAAAAGCTATACAAAATTTGTCTGCAGGTCAAAACTAGCTTAAGGAATAACAGCGTACTTTAAAATATGGATAAATTGACAACATTTAATATTCAATTTTTCATATAAATCTAAATTTCCTGCTTTTCTTTGGAGAACAGAAGATCTGACATTTGGCATCAATGCCATTTACTATCCCATTTGGACAGAGGATATATTCTTCACATTGCCATAGCCGCACCACTGCTTATGGTCTTAACTTGGTCTGCTTTAGTCAGGTACATCCATGCATGGCCCAAGGTAGACATAAGAGTTTGCAATTCCTGATGTATGGGATAATGTCCAAACTCTACAGAATGTCTGCAAGGCCCTTCAGAATTTTTAGCCTTTACAAAGACCCCATGTGCCAGCCTCACTGAATTCCTTACAGTTCCATAAACAATAAGCTTTGTCATGTTCAGTGTCTTTGTCATGTTCAGTGTCTTAGTCTCCCTGCTTGAAATATCCTCTCTCTACCTCCTCTTTCTGCCTGGAGAAATCTCACTTATCCTCAAGACTTAGTTTAAGTGTCAATTCCTTTACTTTTCTAAATCCTGCCAGCTAGCTATTTGCTTCTTTCTAAGTGTTCACATAACACTTTGTGATTCTATTAGCATTATAATGACTTCTTATTCTGTCTGCCCAATCGGAAAATGTGTTTCTTGAAGAGGAGAACTCTTAATCATCTCCACATCCCCAGTCCATAAAAGAGTTCCTGGCTTCTACTAGGTAAAAAATGAATATTTACTGAATGAACAAAAGTAGGATGAATGAATGAATGAAGGATTTTTAAAATTTGTGTTACAAGATCATATAAGACATTTGACGTTCACAGCAAGGGAAGTAGCTACTCAAGACCAAATTTCAAATTTTGATAATGATCATGACATTTTCAGATAACAGTTGTTTAAAATGCCTATTTATTATACCCTTGCCAGGAAAATAAGTCCTGAGAAAACAGAATGTATATAATATTAGTAAATATAAAAGAGTGACATAAAAACAAACCACACTTTGTTAGGGGTTCTAAGGGTACAAGAGGTTGTAGTGGTGCATTCAAAGAGACAGTAGAGAGTAAAAGAAGTCACACAATGTGTTGCGGGAAGTCAGGGACCCTGAGTGGAGGGACCAGCTGGAGCTGTGCCAGAGGAATGTAAATTGTGAAGCTTTCATTTTACTATGGACACATATAAGTTCCCAAAATTAATATTTTTATAATTTCTTACACCTGTCTTTACTGCAATCTCTGAACATAAACTGTGAAGATTTCATGGACATTTATCAGTTCCCCAAATCAATACTTTTAAAATTCTTATGCCTGTCTTTAATCTCTTAATCCTGTTATCTGTGTAAGCTGAGAATGTCCATCACCTCAGGACCACTATTGTGTTAAACTGTACAAATTGATTATAAAACGTGGGTTTGAACAACATGAAATCAGTGAACCTTGAAAAAGAACAGAATAACAGCGATTTTCAGGGAACAAGGGAAGACAACCATAAGGTCTGACTGTCTGCGGGGTCAGGCAAAAAGAGCCATATTTTTCTTCTTGCAGAGAGCCTATAAACGGACATGCAAGTAGGAGAGATATCACTAAATTCTTTTCCTAGCAAGGAATATAATATTAAGACCCTAGGAAAAGAATTGCATTCCTTGGGGGAGGTCTATAAATGGCCACTCTGGGAGTATCTGTCCCATGCAGTTGAGGTAAGGACTGAGATACACCCTGGTCTCCTGCAGTACCCTCAGGCTTACTAGGATTGGGAAATCCTAGCCCTGGTAAATGAGGTCAGACAGGTTCTCTGCTCTCGAACCCTGTTTTCTATTAAGATGTTTATCAAGACAATACGTGCACCACTGAACATAGACCCTTATCAGGAGTTTCTGATTTTGCTTTGGTCCTGTTTCCTCAGAAGCATGTGATCTTTGCTCTGCCTTTTGCCCTTTGAAGCATGTGATCTTTGTGACCTACTCCCTGTTCATATACTCCCTCCCCTTTTGAAATCCCTAATAAAAACTTGCAAGTTTTGCGGCTCAGGTGGGCATCACAGACCTATTGATATGTGATGTCACCCCGGTAGCCCAGCTGTAAAATTCCTCTTTGTACTCTTTCTCTTTATTTCTCAAGACTGGCCAACACTTAGGAAAAATAGAAAGAACCAATGTTGAAATACTGGGGGTGGGTTCCCCCAATAACAATGTTTCCCTCTAAGCTGGTGGCTACTCTGGCAGTGTTTGCCCTAAAAAAAGGAAGACTTGGGCCATAAAGTGGCAGGAAGAGACTGTTTAGCTGGCAGGTTATCATATGGACAAGGATTACTACCAGAATTGTAGTCCGCACAATTGTGCACCACAGCTGTCTACTCTTGGGTACAAGATAGGCTGCACTATCTGACCTCCTTGTAATGATTCCTTGGAGCCACACAACTAATCCTGGTTAATTCTTTGTGAGGCCATATGATGTGTGTCATTTCTGGGCCATAGCATTTAAATGTCAGCATGAAACCCTCCAGAGTGATCTTTATTTTTGCCATAACAACATGAAATATTCAAGATGGCGACTATTCCATTAGCCAGGGATCTGGAGTGACAGACTTGGAACAGACCAGCTAAACTGCAATGGATTCAAAGCATAACCAAGAAAACAACGTTTGCTGTTATAGGCCACTAAAAAATTGGAATGGTTACTCCAGTACAACAACGTCTATCTTGACTGATAAACAGATTTGTTCTGTTTGGCTGCCACTGGCAGGACGAAGACTAATGGTTGGAAGTTTCAGGAAGACTAATTCTGCACAATATAAGGTAAAAACATAATAAAGTATATAAAGATAGAATGAAATACTTTTGAAATTATCCATTCACTTGCACAATATATAGTGAACTCTACTCTCTGGTAAGTAATGTATAGGTAAAAATCCTTGCTTTAATGGTGGTAAGTAGTAAGTTCCCCTTCACACCCAAAATGTCTGCATTGAATGGCCTCTAAAGATTTGATGGAACAAATTAACTTTAAAAATACCTTCCAACCTAGAGCTTTAGGATCTCTAATTCCTCTGGTCTTAAAAGAATAGAAAAATACATACGTGTGTGTGTGTGTGTGTGTGTGTGTGTGTGTATACACATATATATTTTCCTCAAGTATTTCTTCAATTCAAACCACTAACTGATCCATTGTCTTTTCACATTTTGATGTCATTTTTCCAGCAAATAAGTTCTTTCAAGGCCAATGCTGTTTTATCCTTTCCCTTGATGTTTCTTCTAATGTTTAGTAGGCAATATTTTATTGTCTATTCTTTTAAGGAAATAACCAGTGTAGCTTTTGATACCAGCTACTGTTATTGGCCATTTGATATGTTCCAGATTTGTCTTTCAATCATTTAAGTTAGATTTGGACTTGCTAAAAAAATCTAGTAGCACAACTATATTATTGCATTAGCTCATTCGAGGTGCTATAACAAAGTATCTTGGACTGGGTAATTTATAAGCAACAGAAATTTATTGCTCACAGTTCTGGAAGCTGGGGAGTCCAAGATTACAGCACCAACATATTCGGCGTCTGGTGAAGGCTCACTCCTTGCTTCACAGATGGCACTTTTATTGCTGTGTCCTCACACAATGGAAGGGGCAAGGTAGCTAGATTCAGCCTGTCTTATAAAGGCACTCCTCCCACTCATGAGGGTTGGAGCCTTCATGACTTAATCACTTCCCAAAGGCCCTACTTCTCAATACTATCACTTTTGATATTAGGTTCTAACACATGAACCCTAATATTGGGGGAACACTAACATTCAGACCATAGTAACTAACCAAATAACTTCCAGATTAAATACCCCTTTCTTCTGAAAAAGGGTCTTAGCCTTGTGCTATGAAATCTGTGGCCAACTACAATATTTTATTAACATCTTAATATTTAATAAATTCCTACTATGTGGAGGTGTAACGTTTAAGAGCTTATCAAACTATGTTATTTAATGCACTGCACCCAGAATTACATAATTCTGTATTCTAATAGAGCCTATGAGCTCTCTATACAAGACTACTTGGAGGAAAAAGCAAATTCAAAAAATGGGGAGCAAAATGGTCTCTTGGTTCAACTCAGGGGAGCATATCATACTTTCAGTTATAGGGGCTTGGCTGATAACTTGGGGAAGCAGATGAGTATATAAGAGTGCAAGAAAGAAAACAAAACAAACCTTTTTTAAAAATTTCAAATTTCTGTTGAGCTTCATATCAGGCTTTCAGAATTGGAAAATCAACTGCCTGCTACCATAAATTACTGTTATGCAGTAATTAAATACTGAGAATGTATTTTTTTCCATTCCAAACCTGATGTCTTTCTCAGATACAGATATTGTTACTGGTTAGGAAATTCAGCATTTTGGTAAATCAAGGCAGGAGGATTTAATGTCTCCTGGGACATGTGGGGGCAGAAAGTGATCCTAGAAGGAAAACATTTTACTATGTTTTCCTCATTATAATCATTTATATCTTTTTGCTTTGCTTTACACAACTAGGAGTTGTGGTGGGCACTTGTGTCTTTAAAAAGGAGGGTTGGTTCACTAAAAGAACCGTAATTCATAATTTAAAAAAATTCCTATATGTTTGGAATTATGGTCTCAGCATAAACTGATGATCAACTGAAAAAAGATGAATAAATTCCAGTGAATTCAATAACCATGGATACGGGGGGAAAAGCAGCATGAATACATGCTGTATTCTCCTTTATTTAGAAAAACCACACAAAAATACAGCACAGTTGATGTGTTTGTTACCAGGGCTTGAAAGTCGAATCAACCACTGTGTAAAGGATAAAATAAGACTGCACGGATATCAGGATTTTCCCAGCGTGCTTTATTCATAGCCATCTGACACAACAGGACCTAACAGAGCTTTTAGGAAAAACTGAATTCTCAGCCCACATTCACTTTCCAGGAACTTCCCTGCAAACAGTGCTGTGCGCTGGCAGGATGGAAATCTTAGCAATCTCCCTCCTGCTTCCACAGTTCCCTCCTCTCTCAATAAAATTATTTATGGGGACTTAATGAGAGAGCAAGCCTTGTGTGAAAGGAATTCAAGAAAGTGCGGCTTCTAAAAATACACCTAGGCAGCTCTACAGTCCTTATTGTTACAACCTGACGTTTTGCAGTTCATGCCATGAACCTAACTACACTTCTTGCCAAATACACACACGCGTACAAAGAGGAGGAAAAGTAAAAACTATGTTTTCTCTTTCTGCAATCCCTTTAACTCTGAGTAAACAGTAGTAATTTTCTGTTGACATACTCAATGCAAATTTCCCAAAGGCTACACAATACAAAACAAAAGACCTGTTAGCTTCCTCAGAGCTGAGGGGAGGAGAGGCAGGGGGAGAGAAAGTTGATGGAGCTCCAGTTTCTCCTAAGCCGGCGGTCCTGAGCCTCCAGTCACCCTAGTCTTTTTGTAGAGATATTTTGAGTTTCAGTCTCCACTTGGGAAGGTTCCTTGACCCCTTCTCTCCCAAGTCCCCTGTCAATAAAATCCTCATCTCTCCCGCTTTGCCCCCAGCTTTTTGAGGAAACTGGACCTTGCTTAGGCGTCTTGTTCCAGTGGGCTGAAAAGTACAGCTGGTGACGTGAAGATAAATATTTAAACAAATGGGCTGGGTCACAGCGTGGGGGTCTTCAAGAGAGGGCCTGCTCCTCCTTCCGCCACGTGCTCCTCACTTGGGGGGCAAGGCTCCTGGATAGGGGGCTAAGAGGGACGAGGGTGGCATGAAGGGAGATGGACAGACCAGGCTGTAAGTGAAGGAGGCCCTCTAGGAAACATCGTCTCGACCGAACATTGACAGAGAAAAAAAAAAAAAAAATTGGCCCACATGCCCCTAGTGGGGAAGCATACACCCCACGCAGGCTGGGTTGGGGTGGGGGTGCTTCGAGGCCTCTCACCTGACTTCCTCCTCCGCCTGCACACACACTACAGTAACCCCCTCTACTCACCCCCCAAAACCCAGCCAAACAACGAACAACAAGAGGAAGCCGCAGGCGACAACAGGAGGGGTGCGCGTGGTGGGGGCCCCGGAGAGGTGAGGGGGCAGGGTTGGCGGGCGACGAGAACGGCGCCGCGCACCCCAAGCGCACCCCCAAGCGCCCACACTTACCCCTCGAGGCTGAGGGTCCTGTCTTCCGCGCCAACCCCCGTGCGCGCCCCCTCGCCCGCCCTCGCCCCTCCGGCCCGCCGCCCCCCACACCCCGGCCGGCGCGCTGGGAGGGAGCCCGGGAGCCGCGCGCAGCAGCGGCGACGGCGGCGGCGGCGGCTCGGGCTCGGCTCAGCTCGGGCTTCAGTGCGCCTAGTGTAGCCAGCGGCCGCCGAGGCTCCCACCGCCAGGGGGAGAAGCCGGGCGGGCGCTAGGGAGGCGGGCCGGGCCCTGGCCGCCCCGCTGGCCAGCCCGCGCCGCACAAGCTCCGAAGCGGCGGCTGCGCGGGGTCTGCAGAGCCCCCGGGCGCAGCGTGCCCGGCCCGAAGCGCCACGGCTGGATGCGCGTCCCGGGTGGCTGCGGGCTCCCGCGGGGGGCGCTCCGGCCGCTCCGGTGCGCCTCCAGACTGCGGGCGCCGCGACCGCCGAGCCGAGAGCAGCTCCCGCCGGCCCCTTCCCCCTCCCGCCCCCGCCGCCGCCGCCCCCTCCCCCTTCTACCCCCCCACCCCGCCCGTTAACATCTCCTCCCTCCCCCTCCTTCCCTTCCTTCCCTTGGCCCCGCGCGCTCGCTCGCTCGCTCCTCGCCTCGCTCTCCCCTTTAAACGCCCACTTCGGATGGGGAAAGAGGACAACTTGAAGTCAAGTTGCAATTAACTTCCGCGGCAGCCGCAGCTCCGGCGGCGGCGGCGGCGGCAGGAGAGGCAGAAGCCGCCGCCTCGGAAGTCCGACGCCGGCGCGCCCGCCCGGGGAGCCGTTCCTGGTTTCAGGCCCGCACTCGACAGCCACCGCCGCCCCCAACGTCCATGCCTGAGTGAGTTCTGCTCTTTTGCCTCCCTTTTCCCCTTGTTACTCTTACTGTTTTATCTCTGTCTCTCTTTTTCCGGAATCAAACCAAACTTCTCTGTAGCACCCACCCCGCGTCCCCTGTTGGGGCGGCTGGGCTCCCCTCTCGTGGGCGAAGGGCTTCAAGGGTCTTCTGAGCCCCTTTTCTCACGCAGTCGGACCTCGGACGGGTGGGCTGGTAAAGTAGGGGAGAGCGATCGGGATAGGGCACTTGAAGATGCCGTTCGTTCTCTGTCTGGGTGTGGACACATCACCACACCTGCCCAACAGACCCTGGCTGAACAAACTCCTTCAGGTCACCGGTGTGGCCCCTTTTAGAAGAGGAAAGGGGAGTGGAAAAGACCGAAGGAAGCAAATGGGGAAAGGGGGAGCCTCTCTGTGCGTTCTGGAGCCGGGCGGGCAGTAAGGTGCCTGGAGGAGTGGGCTGCGGGAGTGCTAATGTTCCCCCACCGGATCGCGAGTCTGCTCAGCATCCTTTCCCGGTCCATCTCCGCCTCCCTCCGCTCCCTGCCGGCGCGACTGATTGTAAGCATCGGCGAAGAGGGGCCTGGGAAGTTTGTGGCAACTTCTGCATCCCGGGAGCTACTCGGGCGCCGGGGCGCTCAAGTTGGAGCCCGGAGTTTGAAAGCGGCGGCACTCCCCATTTCGAGCCCTCGCTGGCTGTAGCGAGGCTGGTCCGGGAGAGGCTGCTGGCGTGAATGTGGGTTTGGAGTTGGGCAAGAGGCAGAAGAAAGGGCCATCCTCCTAGCTGGGGCCGGGACATCACAGGTGCAGCCTCGGAGTCCACACCGTGTCTCCCTCCTGCTCTCCAGACCCGAGCGCGGTGGCCTTTTCCTATTGCTCCAGTGCCAAGGCTCCTGGGGCGGCAGAACTGGGGTTTGGGAAACCACGACGAGAAGGACGAAGCAGGCAGGTGGCAGGTCCGGGGAGTGCCACGTGCGTACCGGGGAAACACAGGTTCCTCTTGGGATGACCTCAGAAGACCAACAGGGGAAAGGGGCATAGGGATCTCCTTGAAGGTTTTGGCCTTGGCCTCCACTGGGGTGTTGCAAATTTCACTAACAAATGTCAACCACAGGGTCCTCTCTCAAAGTGTCCTGGTTGGCAACTTTGACCTCTGCGCCCTTCCTTGGTGAACTTTCTCAGCGGCATTCCGGACTTACAAGCAAATGTTCTAAGACTTGGACTCCACATGGTTATAAAAGAGACAGGGAAAACAGAAAGATGCCCTATTCCCCGGAGAGAACCTTACTGCTCTGACTGACTGGGGTTCCATGTTTGCACACTTGGAGGCCAGGGGACCTGACTTTCTCAAGGGGGAGGGGGTAGGGTAAGAATGAGTAAAATGTGGCCACTCGGTGTCAGATTTTGTCCTAAGCAATCTCTGATATTTACGGTGTTTGTACTGCTGACAGAGTAACTCATCCCGTTGAAACTTAGTTGAAATTTACACTCTATCTAAAGTGGATTTTTCTGAGATGTCAGTAATGTGAGATTTATTCTGTGGTCAAATGTAGCTGCAAAAATCAAAAACAAAAACCCATGCTTTAAGGCTGAAGAAAACCAAGGTTGAGGTGTTTGCTCTAAAAACCTCTCATCTCCTGTATGATACTAGTGCTATGATTTAGCAGTAGTCCTTTATTTCTATTGCATATTATTTTCGTAGAACAGTAGTACATTCATATACTGGCTGCTCTAGTCTGCTGGCAAACATTAGCATTCAAGCTTACATTTTTGACAAATGTGCAGACAGGAATAGCATGAATAGGCATCTTAAATATTAACAACCTAAGCATCTGTTGTGAAACAAATTTAATATATTTACTCTGTTTTTCTCACATTGTTAGAAAAGGTTATAATAAGTGCATAATTTCAACTTTAGTTAGCAGGAGTAACTGGCTGTATCTTTCACTACCTCTCCAAGTGTTTAACACAATCACCAGACATAAATACTTTAATTAACTTGGTTAAGCACATTATTAAATACACTGTAGACAATGTGTATATACTATATTAAATGTAACAGTAGCAAACTGTGTATTCTATTTATACACATTTTAAATGACTATGTATTTTATAAATATACCAAATATGCTTATTCTTCATCTTCATTTGATACTTACTCATTTTTTTTCTAATGAAAACAGTATTTTAAATGAAGTTGTTCAGTCATATGCAATACATAATATGTAAACAGTAGCTATAAAATACAAGGCATTGTCAAATTTGGATAATGCTACATCTAACATTATACAAGAGAAATAAAATCATGATTCAATTTTGTATTTCTTTCTGAATAATGAATATAAATGATGTATGAAAAAAGAACGAATAGGGATTTCCCTCCTAAAGTACTAGCTCCTTAAAATTTGGTAGGAGGGCAGGATGGGGTGAGAAAAAAGAGAGAGAAAACCTAAATAACTTCCAAAAGTCTGAATAGTTATTTCCAGAATCAATGCATTCCTCACTTTCCCACAAGCTGAAATATGTAATAAATAATAGTTCTTTGTATGTAAAAGTATTCAAAAGGAATGTTTTTTGTTCAGATTTGTAAGAAATTAATATATTCTTTGGTCGATAATCTACAAAAGTAGTTCTTTTGTCTCCCAGCATCTTAAGAACGACAACAAAATGAATATTGGTTTATTTCTGCAAAGAAATCTGTTGCCAGCTATATGAACTTGTGATTAAATAAGACATGATATGCTGAGTGATGGTAAAGAAATCCTGCATTAACTTAGTAAAGACTAAAATATCTGGAGGAGAATTTTTAGTTCTTTTTCATATGACAGGTTGTGGATTGTAAATTAGGCCTAAAAGGTCAGGTGACAGGCACCTGTTCCTCATTATTGTAAAAATATTTTGGTTACAAACACTATTAAGCTAAACACAACATGGATATACAGCAGGGACTCTATAAAGCACTCTAGTGGGTTTTCATCTGCTCTGTAAATTTCCAAAAGGACTATACATAGATATACCCTTTACACACATCGTTTCTTCCATACATGTTGTCTTGGATGACTGTAATTAATATATTAGTACTTGGAATTGATGAAGCATATAAAATAAATGCATATGACTAAAGCAATCTTCAGACTATTTCTAGATGATGTAGTTGAATGCAAAAATGTTTTTTAATCTCTTTTTCCTTTTCAATATATTGATTATCAGAATTCTGTTCATGTTACAAATAGAAACCTCCCCAAATTGCCTTTTACACTTTTTAGATAAGATAGGTTCTTATTTTAAATGATGCCACGAAGTATTTTGCTCAGTACTCATATATAAAAAGAAAATTAGTTGCTATATACTGTCATAGCTTTATGGCATGCATAAAATAGAAAAAACACGTTTTACATGAATGCTGTTAGGAAGGGTATCATCATTTGATCTTCAAACTTGCCACTTCTCTCAGGAGAGTTCAGCAATATTTCTATTGGAATTAAGGAATGGGGTTTGATTTTTATGAATGGTTTATCTTCAAATATTTCAGAGAGCAGAATAAGCATACATATTGAAAAGACCAAAGTGGCACAAGGTTGCAAAATATTAAAGGTGCCAGATGCTTTTAATTAACAAATGAGGACTACCTCGAGTAAATCAGATAACTCAGATTAAGTTCTATGATATTTCAAAATGTTTTTTGTCTTTTTTGGTTTTGTATGGTTTGTGCTTATTATATTAAGTATTCATTTTTAGCATTTGTGATCAGATTACAGAACAGTCATTACTCTTGCTTTTCAAATTGATTTGGTTTTCAAACTCTAAAACTCTGGGATGATTTTTACAAATTGGTTTACATTTTGACAGAACAGAGTTAAGTTAATTAATAGATCAGGCACGAAAAATCATCCACAGTAGGGTATATTTTCTGGTAAAATGAAAGTTATGTTTCAGCATGATGAGCATCAGGCTTCAGTAATCTGTTCCTCGTGTGGAATGAACACTTCCTACTTCGAGCTAGCAGGCACCTACTGTTTATTTACGCTGCATTAAACTGACAGTGCAGCAATCAGAGGAAAAATATTACTTACCTTCCTGAAGTAAATACCAGTTTATAGGTTAGTGCACGTATTTATATTCCTGTCACCACTAAATAACGGCTGTGTCTCCATTTTAATACCTACCTGTGCTATAATCCAGGGCTTCAGACTCTTCCTAGTTGGGGATAGGGGTCGAGAGGAGTTTTTCTTATTTCCCTATGGCAAAACTTTAAAGACAAGTAATTTCATCTTCTCATTTCTGTCATGTGAGAACCAGTTGAAAGAAATGTTATGCACTTTTACTTTGCATACCTCAACTATAACATCAAAACCCCAAAAGAATCTGCATGCCACTTAAAATAGTCATCTTAAAGCAACCTCAGGATAAATATGTTCAAACACATTCAAATGTGTTTTGCTAAATTAACTTTCTACAAAGTTCCAAAAAGATTAAACTATTTGATTCCTCAGATAATAACTTCAATAAAATGTCTCCTCTTCCAAGTCTTACATGGAATGTTTGAGTTTTTAATGGAGTTCTGAAAATATGAATACAAAGTGGGGCTCATTGATTGATTTATTGATTGACTCTCTGAGCTTTTCTCTGAAAGTAAGTCTTACCTCCTTCATTTGACTTCTTGTTAATCTGCCATCCTTAAAATAAGGGCGATTTCTACCTTGTTATAATACTACATGTATTTGTTGTTTTTCTTTTAAGTTAAAAATCCTTTCTCTTTCAAGACCCCTTTGAAACATCAAAATACTGTTAAAGTTGAATTCCAGAACTCACAATTAATTTGAGAAAAGGCTTATTTTCACTTAAATTATCTAAGAAGCGGTTACACTTAACTGTCTATACACAATTATCAATACCTAATCACATATTCCACTGACATCAGGGTAGAATATAGTCTTAATACAACATATAAATCAAATCTGTTACAGAAGATTCTTCTCCACTATACCGAAGAAAAAGTGTCTACTATAGTAATTTATATATCGTTCCTAAATGATGTTCTCAATGGTAAGTCTATTTAAACTTGATGTCTTCATAGAGTATGATCAACACATTAACACACATTATTTCATACTTTTGAACTTATGCCAATGGTACCTTTTGCTGTTTATTTTTTTAAGTCTTTTTTGAGATTAGATATTTCAGAGTAAATAGATACAGATTGTGTGTATATCTATTCAGGGTGAGATTTAGTAGTGTAGCATTTCTCCAACATATTGACCTATTTTTATGCTTTCAAGTTATTTTGTATCACTTCTACAGTTGTTGCAGTTTGAAAGTTCATAATCAAAATTCTAATAACCTCTTTCAATGGAATTTCAAGGATGTAATTCAGTTTATGTGGTGATGTAGTTTAGTTGCAAGAGATGAAAATTAGTTAACTGGTACCTCAGGATTTATGTCCCTGGTTTCTGCTGAGATTTATTCAGTCCAGTTATTTGACATTTGGTAGAGAAGTGGCTTGTAATCAAAAATTAAGAGTTGGTTCAGTTTCCAGTGGAGGAAAGATTTTGCTGGATAAAACATTTAACTGTGTAATATTTTATTACACTCATCACTCATTTTAGAGCCTGCTTATTGTTGCACACATTTTTGAATACCTAGGGGTGCACGTCCCCAGATAAGGCTGAAATGCTTGCAGAAGAAGCAGATGTCAGGCTGTACCTGGCTGTGCCTTTACTGGTACCTATGTGGACTTGAGCTGGCCCCCCCTCCTCTGCACCCCTTCCCCCCCAGGTGTGCAGGAAGTAGAGGGCGTTATACTGGGTGAAGTGGGTGGACTCTACCCAGAGCTATGACCTGATTTGTGACGCACCCTCAGAACTGCAGTAATGGTCCAGCTGCTTCACAGGCAACTGGTAACCACCTCATTTGGGGATGTTTCTGCCTTGCTAGCAGTGCCAGAGAAAACTTCATCATTGTCACCTCATCAAAGACTACTTTTTCAGACATCTCCTGTAGGGCTAGATTCGGAGAGCAGCTTCTGATATTTGGAGGGTAAGTGCCAGAAAAGTTACTATAACGTTACATATGGAGAATCAGGACTCCAGCCACAGTGACAGATAGGCATTGAGTGTTCGGGGGAGGGCTTTCTGTTGGGATGTTGCTTTTTCTCAGCTCTAGAAAATTTGGGACCAGATACTAAAAAAATTCTTCAGTGGGCATTTCTCCCAGGGAGAATTATTAGACCTTCTTGAAATATTTAAAGAAAAGGTAGTCAGTAATCTGTGTGAGGGGGCAATTCTTTAGATTCAATTTTCCTGGAAGCTAGGCATGTAGTAGAGTTGATTGCTAGAGATTCCTCTATAGTCTTATTCAGTGGTTCCTGATATGCCATTAAGAGCATGTAAATGACAATTTGGCCTTTTAATGTTTATAATGTTAAGGACTTTAAGGCAAAAGAGGTTTTAAGTTATAAATATTTTATTAATTATTGTAAATAAAATAGAACCTAGTGTATGCAGATATCTTTGAAATGGAGATAGTCTTGAATATAGCATATCCATAATTAGCTGTTTGATATTGAATGCAATTGAGTTTTCCTGTTCCAGTGAAACAGACAATGGAAATCATTGGGGACTAACAACAGGGCTATGTGATTCTTGATATAGCAAGCCTTTCTTTCCCCCAGAAAATATTTTATCAATGAATAAAGTACTAAATTAAAATGCATACAGTTTTAATTTTTTAAAAGAATCTATAGACTTCGTAAAATAATCCAAATGCTTCCCATTGTATTTTCACCAACTGAAATGATACTTGGATAGATGTTCTGTTTAATGGTAGACAGTTATCTCCAGACTGTGGGAGGAAAAAACAATATTTTAATAACTACGTTTTAAAATTTTTCTTAGAGTTCCATTTCCCTTTGGGTGGTTTAAGAGGACTCAGAAACAATTTAGAACATTATCTTAAAAGTTTAACAATGACAGCTTGTATAAAATCACTGTATTTTAATAATACTGTATGCTTATTAGTGTTATTAGAGGAGTAGACAGTTAATTACAGCCTTTTCTGAGGCATGTTAACTATATATTAACAACCATGTTAAAAAAGAATGATGTATACCCTTAACATACAAGCGGCTGCTTGCTTGATTCTTTAAAAAAATTCTTTTAGAATGTATGAGTCAGGGTTTTGGTTCAGAATTATGAAAGGTTTTCTATTAAAGCAACTTAATTTTAAAACTTTTCACTGGGTTATAAAATTTTTCTACTTTTTTTTTTTCTTTCTATAGTGTTGACCTGATAGTTTTTGCCAGTGTCATTAGAAATTATTGCCCCTCAGTGGTTTTAGTTTTTCCAAATTGTATTCTGAGATAGCCACGTTTTCTGTTTTTTTTATGACTTTGGCCAACATAATCCATTAAAAGCTTATTCAATTGATTTTGCTCCTCTTAATATTTCTTTTTGTGTTATAATTTTAGTCACTTTTTCTTTAGCCAAATTGTGATTACTTCCAACTCTATATAATCTAATGTTTTACATACATTTCAGCAGTTAATCACAGAGGTAGTTCTAAGATTATTTCATTGTCTAAATCTCAAACCTGGATTTTCACTATGGCTTCCGGCATGACAAAACAATGGGTGACTGAAACTAGAGGGATTTAAAGCTAGACTTAGCCTTACTTAGACAATTCTATCAAATTGCTTAACTATTTGAATTATCTTGGTTGATTTGAATTTGTAGATCTCGTAACCTCGTAATATGCCTCTTAAAAACGCACTAGTATTCCCACTTTCTGAAGTTTGTAGAAGCTGCTGTATATTTCTGTAAGTATTAAACTACAAAAAGTAAGTAATAAGGTACGTCTGTGTTATATAAAACAGAAAGTTCATAGTTAGCATTCTGTGCCTTGTACATATTGAGCACTCATTAAAGAATTGCTAAATTAAAAATAAAATATAAAATGTAGCTTGTGCCGATAAAGATTAATTGGCGAAGAGACTTTTCTTTCTAATTTTCTGTTTTTACTGGGGTTATCTGAACACTTAATCTGCATATGCCTCATTTTCTGGATAATTGGATGTTTTTTTTTTTTTTTTTTTTTTTTTTTTGTAGTAGCACCTGGGTCTCTGTTCTATCCTCATTGTCTGACCTTCAGTATTAGGTTAAGTATCCCTGCTCAGCTTCATTCTTTGGTGTTTGGTTGTGGTAACAAACAATACTGGAGTCAAACGGAGCACTCTCCTGAATTCCTTGCAATTTGAGCCACCAAGTAGCCATCCTTCTGATATTCCAGAACCAAAAATACTATGGACTAGTGCCTCAAGGCTGATTGACCTTCTATCTGTTCTTTCCTACAATAATGATTTTTTTCAAGCTCCCATTGAATAAATGCTACTGTAATTATTGCATAAAGAGGTATTTTTCATTGCAGCTTAAATACATTGTTTGAAAAGTATTCTAAGATTTGGGGTGTTTATATATGAATATTTTACTCCATTCCTTAAAACTAGTTCTGAAATTGCAGTAGGGTTGTGTTAGCTGCATCTAAAATATTCTGAAAAGTTCTAGGCATTCTATGAAAGTTATCCAAAAAAGACACTTCCTTTTAAAATTTATTTTCATTTTAAAATATGAGTGGGGCTGCTTGTAAGACAGTCCTATTTAGTTACACAAAAGACAGTTTCTTAAGTGGTGCACTGCTGTGTGACCTATTACATTATCATGCACATTCTGTCTCTTTAAAAACACAGTCTCCTCTATTTGCCCTATTAATTGTTGATATGTTGCCATCCACGAGACAAAAATTAGAGCTGTAATTAAATAATCATGTGATGCTCCTTAGTGCCAATGAGAGCAAACTCATTTTTCCAGGCCCTGATGGTCACTGATTATTGTATTACTACTGGCTTGCTTTTTTTTTTTAATGATTCTCTATCTGTAGATTACCTAACTACTGTCCTTCTTTTCAACATTAAAAAAAAGTAGAAAACATTCAGCCAGTTAATTGGCTAGAGGTCCTCAGGGACATAAGGTAGACATACCTTTTTTGCTTTTGGTCACCTGGTAGGTTCTTTGGGGAGGCTACATCAATGGTGTGGTTGCCTGCCATTTAATTTACACTGGTGTTTTGGCTGGGATGGAGGCATATGGGGAATGCCAGGAGAATTACAAAAGGAGCCGGGTATTAAAATTCAGAAATGATTAAAATTGAAATAAAAGGATGCTGCATCTTTGCCAGTACTCTGGCAGTCATAATGACACATAGAGATTAGTTTCCACCTTCATCTTTTCCTTCTTTCTCATTTCCTCTTGTTTATTGTTGACACATTTTCCTTATGTCTGTCTCCTGTCTCTGTATCTTTTTGCACCATTATGCATTCCTACTTCTCCCTCTTTCTTTAAGCATGGAGAAGCCTACTTAACCGTATTATAACAATAACAGAATAGGTTATTAATATTTAATATGCACATGATTAAAATTTCTCTCCCTTAAACATAGGTCAGCTGTATTATTACTAACCGGCATGTAATTTTTCATTTAAAATATTCTTATTCTGCCCCATGCCGTTTCTGAAATGCAGTCTACTTTAGTAGTGATTTAATACACAACGTTTAGAAAATTGTGGTCGGCTAGTGAGAAAAGAATTTACCAGTCATGGATAATCAATTATGCATGAATTCAAATGTAACAGATGGAATCTGGTGAGTTAAAGTTTCTCTTTGCCTTAGCGGTTTTTTTTTTTTATTTGTTTGTTTGACACCTGTCTCTTATATAGAGATAAACATCCAACATAGCATGTGAGAAATTTAGTTATATTTGTATTTTCTCTTTCAAGTGAACTTAATTTTTTAAATTAAAGAAAGATTTTTTATGTGGTCTTAAAGGTTATCAGACTCTATCCATTCATTTTATAGATACGAAACCTGATCCTGCTTAACTAATGAAGGATCACTCAGCTAGTGAGTAGAGTAAGAAGCAAGACCCAAATCTAGTTTCTCTATCTTTTCTCCACTACTTTTCCCACTATGCCATTTATGCTCCTGTTTTTGGGAGTTACTTAATAATAGGGGTATTATACTAACTCTGAGTTCTAAAGGCTTTCTGATGAAAACTGTGGTAGACTAGTTTTAAATTGTGAAATACTCTCTTGTATGACATGCAAATATTATCTGTATACATATAAAAATATTATGCTATGTGTATATTTTATACATATATATATATACTTATTCACACTTGGATGTTGGCCAAACAATTGGATTTTTCAAACCTATTGAGAATGCCACAAGATTTGGTTTTACATCCTAAACTGCGGCATATGCTAACCTTAAAGATACATTTACACTTGGTTGCAGTGTTGTAAATTTTTAGTGACAAAACCCCTTTGTGCAAAACAAACTAAAAAGTTATTTTTGAGAGCCTTGTTACCTCAAAGAAGAGAAAAAAGGTTAATTTTTATTAAATATAATGTGAATATGTAGTGTTTCTTCAACTGTAGAAGTAATAGAAGAACAGTGGATATTGACCTTTAAAGTGGTCTAGTCTCAAAACAGAAAGCTGGTTCCCATCAAAATTTTTCATAATGTGTTATTTGTTTCTCTCCCAAGTGTATTTATGTATTAAATAATACAAATGAAAAGTCTTTGCAAAATAAATAAAAATAAATGATTAAAAAACAGCCTCAAGGCTCTCTAGTTCTTTATTTAAAGTTCTACTGTGGCATTATTTGTCAACTTTTTGCTTCATATTGGCTCAAAATGTCCATGTATAGTCCATGCTAGTTATCTAATAAATTTTTAAATGAACACATTAATAAAGAAAAAGGCACCTACAAGATAGGTAACTGGATATGCTTTAACTATAGCTATACTGTGAAGCTGTTTTTTAGTATTGTATTTAATGCTTTTACACATAATAAATACATCTTTGTAAGTTGGTTTCACTATATTAGCATCCCTTAATTATGCATATAAGAAAAATATAGATATGAACTTCAATAAAATGATTTACACACGAATTTCCAAATCATTAAAAACTCCATCAATGCAAGAGTTCTTAATATAAAATCAGTAGGAATAGATGATATAAAAACTGTGGAACAGTGTAGGAAAAGATATTTCAAATTATTATATGTAGAAATACTTTCATCCTTATTACTGTCACTAAAAAAGTGACCCGATTAAATTTGAAAACCTTTTTTTAAACAAAATGTTGTTTTATTAAAAAAGTAGAATCTAAAGTCCTTATATGTAGACAATTTATAAATTAGTACTTTATACAATTGTTACAATTGCAGCTGTGCTGCATACATGAGCATGACACTCAAAGTACTGTTTAACTGACAAAATCTATTTCATGCATATAGTTAATTTTTACTGTTTTGAAAAACATTCCAAAAGAATTTTTTGGACTTAAGGAACTCTTGTTTGTTTTTGTCTATGCTCCTTTCTCTTTTTTTGGCTAAGATATTGTATTGAATAAAACCTTAAAAGAGAACCATTTTCTTACACTGAAGGAACCTCAAAGTGGGCGGGATCTTGGTCTCTAATTACCAATCCATGTTAATTATCGTTGGGTCAGGTATTCATCATATTAATTATGTAGCATAGACTGGACTGTAGCTGTTAGCAGGTAAGGACAAAGCAATGTAAGATTGGGGGTGGGGATGGGATTGTTCAATGTGATATAGCTCATTGTTTCTCTGAGGCTTGGCATGATATTTTCATGATATTGGAAATACTGGAAATATATCTGCCAATGTTAGGCATACACGAAATATTGTTTTGCTTTTGTGTTTTTCTGAAAGTGTTTATGTGGTTATATATATATATAACAAAATATGTCATTTTGACTATTTCTAGGTGTACAATTCAGTGCCATTAATTACATTCACACCGTTGTGCAACCATCACCACAGTTTGTTTCCAACTCTTTTTCTATCAGCCCAAATACAATGTGCTTTAGTTTTGAATATAATTTCTCCTTCACTTCAACAAATTTCAAGTGTTATAGTAGTATTTAATTATTGTCCAGGTGTGAAGCATTTGTTGCTGATGGTGGCTTTCCTTCCCAATGGACAATGCCTCGTCCAGTGCCTTATGGTGGTGGGCATAGCAGTACAATATCAAATATTGCCTTTGGCTGATATTGCCACAAAAATGACCTGGACAAGGATTCAGGACCATTGTAACCTCAAATTCTTTCTCCCTCCAATTAAGCTAGGAAAGATTAGAAATAACATTCACATCAACTAAGGAAATTTGGTTGATATGTACATCTTGGTTAAAAGTTGATTGGGAACAGTTGCTGTTTGATTTCACTGGAATTAAATATTGGAGGATTTTACCTCGAGCTTTCTGAGAATATTAAAGGCACAGCAGCTAGGTCTAGGATGCTTTGCAGTTGGCTCCTTGACATGGACAATCTAAATACTTTGGTTCTGTTCAAGCGCAGTGACAGTCTGGAAATAAGTTGAACAGTTTTCAGCCCTTCAAAGAGAAGCCCACTCAAGGTTGAACAGTTGTCTGGGAGAAAAATCATCTTATATTGAAAAAAGAATTAGAGGAAACTTGGATGGTTCTGGCTCCAGTAAATAATAGACTGGTTTGAGAACTGTACTTCCATGTATAATTTTGTGGTTAGTCACTTATGTCTATGATGATAAATCACATACCTGCACAGGATTTCTGGCACCCCAGTAAATCTCAAACAAGTGTCCAAATGCTAGTTTATTATGGTTCCTCAAATAGCATGTATTTATTTGCCAAATCAATGATCCAATAGCTTCCTGACCCCACTTTTATTGCCTTTTTAGAAATGTGAAACAAGTAGCTTGCCCACACATACATTTCTCAAATTTTGGTCTACTGCTGGTTCCTACAACGGCTTTAGCTTTTCCAAGTGACTCCAGGAGTGAGTTAAAAACCACCTCAGAGATGTCCTGGCAGGCATATTTGATTCTTTATCTCCAAAACATCACCTAACCTGGTAGATGCCAAACCTGGCTGTACATCAGAATCACCTTGAGAGCTTTAAAAAACTGAATGTCTTCTCCTCATCCTCAGCCATTCTGATTTAATTGCAGTGGGGTTTAGCCTGGACATCTGGATTGTGACCCCAGTACCTGGTTTTACTTCCTAAGATTGTCAAAGAGAATCCAGAGAAATATACATATGTAAACCTTAAAGATGCTTAGAGTCTTGCAGTTTGGAGAGGCAGACATAGAGAGAGATATGAAATGTCACATTGCATTCAGGACAGGCAGTGTGATGGAGCACGGAGAAGGAAATAACTAACAGCTGGAGAAGGCTTCAGACTGAAAAGGGGAAATCAAGTCGCACGTTAAAGGAGAGAGCAGAAATGAGGTCCTCAAGTGAGAAGGGTCGGGAAGGGTACTCCACGAGCTATAGGAAAAAAATGAGGCATCTTTGTGGACTCTAGGGCAATTTCAAGAATGCTTCCTTCTTCTTACTCGATTTTGGATCTGGGTCTAGATAAAGCTACCAGTTTTGATGGCATTATTACCATTGTGCCTTGTCAAATAAGTGATCCATACTGACATCCATGGAAGGAAAGGTAGCTAATTTTTTTTTTTCTAATAAAGTTCCCAATAAAACAGTATTATTTCTGAGTAAAAGGCCCAGATATCCTGTCAGTTTCCAGAAGCCAGCTGCAATGGCTGCTCATTTTCCCTCTCCAGATCTCCTAAAACAAACATAAACATTGGTTTTTTTCCCCCTCAACTATAATGACCTTTGTCTATTAAAACTGTATCATGAATTACTACTCTGTATTTACATCTATGCCAAGTAATTAGGAAACAACTTTTGATCGCTATCAGTCTAGCTAAAACTGAAACCCAACTTCTTAGGGGAAGAAAACAAAACCAAAAAATCCTTAAACCCTATATTTAGAGTTCATTATCATCACTCCTTTAACTCCCCTGCAACATTTTGAAGCTTTTTGCCATCATTCTCTGCAGAGCATCATTATTTGTTATCTGGATGCCCTCCCAGTTCTAGTAGGTATCTACATTAATGCTTCCAAAAGAGCCATTTCTAAGGGTAGCTATGCTTATATAATGTAGGTACAGGGTTAAGGGTGGGAATGACTGTGGTTTCTAACTTCACCTATGAGATATTTAAATGTTCATGGAAAGCAGCTTTTGGAGTAAACACATTATTTAAAATGTATTACAGAACCCTTTCAAGTACAGACATGTCTAGAAAGTTCTTAAATTTGTGTTTAGCAGTATACGGGCCTCATTTCATGCAACTTTACAGATCTACAGGCTAATTCTAAAATGGAAAATTATCTTGATTCAGACGTCATTGGAATGTCTGAAAGCCATTTAGCACCTCTAAGACTCCTCGTGGCCAGGTCTTGGATTCCCTTAGTTGTCTTTTAAAGGAGTTCTCTAGGGTAAGCAGTGTCCAGTGGAACTTTCTGCAATGGGGAAGTTCTATAATCTACACTGTCCACTTAGAGTATTAGTCACATGGGGCTATTGAGCACCTGAAATGTGAATGAGGAATTAAATTATAAATGTTATTTAAATTAATTCAAATTTAAAGGATATAGCCACCTTCTTCGATGTTCCCTCTTCCTACAATCTCTATAAAAAATTGTCACTGCAATTTGTAGTGGAAATTGGTTGCAAGTGACACTGTGAGCTTTTGTTGCCATTTATTCATTTATAAAATAAATATTGCAAGGACACTGTCCAAATTCCTAGTAATATGGCAGCGAGCAAGACACCCAGTCTCTGCTCTCATAGGGCTTACAGTCTAGTAACGGAGACATTTATTAAGCCAGTAATTACCCAAATTGTTAATTAATTAAGACTGTGATGACTGTTTCAAAGGAGAGATACAAGATTCTGTGAGGGTATATAATGGGGGCCAGAACTTCTTGCATAATTACTCAGTAAGTTTAATCAGGGTTCTAATTATTAACTAGACAAGAAAAGCATGAGGCAGCTTCCTTTCCCCAAGTTCAAGGCTGGGTCAGGTTGGCTGCAGGAGGCACAGCTCTCAGAGTAGGGCAGCTAGCATGTGCCATGCCATGACCTCCAAAGAAGTGGGATCTGTTTAAGACGTAGGATCTTAATCTGATTAAGCTGTGTGCACACACATACTGCAAACTTCTGAACTTGAACAAGTAGATTTTTCCCAAACTATGCAGTTGTAATGATGTCGGTCACAGATAATATGTGAGAAGAAGGGTGCAATGTTTACAGGATATTGCATTTCTTCTCCAATATATATTTTGACAAAGTTGTTTGGGCTGCAGCCCCAGCTTTTTCCTCCCTGCTCTTTCAAATTGGTATTTGGTCCATTCAGGAAACGATGCAGAAATCTGTCCTGACATCCCAGACAGACAAAATGAGACACATGACAGCAAAACATATGGCTCAGATACACATCCTTATATGGCCAACATAGACCATATTCCCAGAAATTCATATATGGAAAACACCACCTGCAGCTAAAGCCAAAAAACAAAGAGTTGACACGACAAAAAGAGCAATATGCTACATAAATTGTGCTGCTTTAAAAGTGTAGAGATAGCCAACTGTATTTGAATTTAAAAAGATGAAAAAAAAAAGAAAAAAACCATGTCCTTAGAAAGTGTTATGGTGGTAAGCATTGCTTTGCTAACACAGCCACTGGCGGAGTTGCTATATCTTAAAAGCATTCGAATTCTAAATGTTTTTTCTGTTTATTACAAATGTATGTGCTATTCAGAACTCTGAATGTGTTTTAATGCATTCGGATATCTGCCTGCATATTTATCTTAATACATTGCCATCTGAAACATGCAGTAGTCCTTTCATTAAGTTTTTAAAAATTTTGTGTGTAGCCAGGATAATGCCTTCTCATGTGATAGAAAATTGATGCACTCTATTTTAAATGTGCATCCACATGTTAAATAGTTCATGTATTTGAATTGCAATATTTTATGTTCTTGAGGTTTTCTATTTTGATGGCCAGATTTATAACGTTTATTTTAACTTTTTTCAATACTTTCTTGCATCATAATTGCTTAATATAAGATCCCTGTGTTGATGTTTTTTCCTCCCACTGTGATAGTTTATGTTCACATATGCCTAGGAAGGTGGTATTTTCTTAATTATTGCTATGATTTGAATACTTGTCCTCTCCAAAACTCATGTTGAAATTTAATCCCCAATGTGGCAATATTGAGAGGTGGGGCCTTTAAGAGGTGTTTGGATCATGTGGGCTTTGCTCTTGTGAATGGATTAATCCATTCGTGGATTAATGGGTTAATGGATTAATGGGTTATCATGGGAGTGGGACTGGTGGCTTTGTAAGAAAAGGAAGAGAGCCCTGAGCTAGCATACTCAGGCCCCTTGCCATGTAATATCCAGTGCCACACGGGACTCTGCAGAGAACTCCCACAAGGAAGAAGGCCCTCACCAGATGAGGCCCCTCCACCTGGAATTTCTCGGCCTCCACAGTGTAAGAAATAAATTCATTTCCTTTATAAATTGCCCAATTTCAGGTATTCTGTTATAAGGAACAGAAAACAGACTAAGACAAATTTCTTTCTTTTTTTGTTCTTTATTTTTAATCTGGCTTTACACTGACCAATACTCAGTGGCTTATAATGAAATATTCTAAAGGATAGTTAATATATAGTAATTCATTTCATCAGTGATGTATACCACTAGTACATAAACCTCTATGTGCCATTTTACTTATGTCATTTCTTATAGTTAGGGAATAAAAAATGTGCTTGAGGGAAAGTTTATTGTGCTATATTGTTATTCATTATAATATAGTCAATATTAGATGCCTTTATGCTCATTTGTTCTTTTTATCATTTTCCAAGGCCATGTCAGTCCTTATTACATACTTCCATGTTTTGTGTTTATCAATAGATCTGTGACTCCTAGATAAAAGGTGCTATTCAAATTTAAGGATTGCTGTATTAATTCCCATATTATATTAGCATTGACCAGGTCATCAGGAGGGTAAGGCAATCAGATGGCATTTTGTCTTATTTATTTCTGTAAAATGATGTAATAGCATATTTACAATATTTTATTTCAGTCTATCTTAATATTGATATTTCCAGTGATCTCTATTTAGTGGTGTTTTCTCTTAGTTTAAATTTTATTTTGCCCAACAGCTTTCTCATTTCTTATACTTTAGCTAACATATCTTCCTTCAGATTTCCCCACATTTTAACTTTTAAAAATTTACTATCATTTGGGCTTTTTACTAAAAATTTGCCTTAAATTTCTTTTCCTATTTTTGATGCTGTGTTTTCTGTTTTATTTGATAGTTCATTCTTTTGCTCAAGGCTTGGGTTTGTGTGCCAAGATTCATGGTTGCCTTCCCAGATTTTGACTAACCTTTCTGGTTTGTGGGTGAAACTTGGGTGCTATTAGAGTGGTATATTTTCATTGTGTTTCTCCTAAACTTACTCTCCCCCAGGAGGTCATCATTTCCTACACTTTTCTGCTCTATCTTTTGGCTTTTCTTTAGATTTGTAATGTAAACAGTGTGCCTTCAGTGTATTGGTGGCTTTACAGAGCTTAATTTGCATGTTTCCCTCTTATCTCAGTACTTGTGCTAACTTGTTGCTTTTTTATGTGTAACAAAATATTTATCTGACTAATTTTTCTCTTTTCCCTACCAGCATATTCTGAAAAATAATTCTTATTTTTGTTGTTTAATGATTAACTGCCTTCAGGGTGCTAAAGTGCTAGAACTAAAACCTAAGCGATAAATGATGCATTTCTATTTTGGGTTAGATTATAACATTATTTTTACATGAACTATATTTAATAGATTGTCTAAATAAGACGATCGTACTTATGTGGTAATGACCATTTATCTAACTGGGTAACCTATCCTAGATTACAGCAGAAGTGTTTATTGCTACAACAGATGTATTTACCAACCCAAACTTTCCTTTTTTGCCCAGGGTAAATTATTTGAAGAATGATAGCATCTTTTCCTTTATAATAACAAGTCAGGTCTCTTTCAAGTGACCCAAATTTTGTTAAACTCGGCCACGTATTTCTTCTTCCAAAGTATTCTGTGGCTCAGAGGTGAGGGCGATTTGAACCAACGTCTGACTAGTACAGAAAGCTCTTACTCAGTTCTTTCTAATGTTGGCTCTTCATAGTTTAAGGACCACCCTCCTTAGAGGATAAACACTCGGAGCGTTTCGAGGCTCCTGGCCTTTACTGCTCTACAAATGTTTCTGCACCCTCCGCGCTTCTCCGGAGAGATCTGCCTTCCGTCTGTACCCCTCCAGCCACTTCCTGATGTCTCCCTACCTCAGTCCTCAGCGCCTGTCACCTGCGTACCCGCGCCCTTCTCCTGCGGGGCCGCTGCGTCCCCCTGTCCGCCCACCCCGCCTGTCCCTCTGCGACGCTCCAGGCGTACTCCTTTTTGTGGCTTTTGTGGCGTGTGGGTGGCTGGTTAGTTTTCTCCCCTGGCCCTCGCCCCCTCCTCCCCGTCATTTTCCTTCCCCCCGCCCCCCGTGCCCGTCCTGCCCCTCCTCCCTCCTCGCTCCCACTCACACACCTGCCCCTGCCGCCCGCGCGTCGCGCGCTCCCCTCCCCGCTCCGGCGGACGCTGCCAGGGAAGCCCCCTCTCCTCCTCCCCTTTCCTCCTCCCCTCTGCGCCCTCCCTGGCGCGTCTGGCGGCGGCCGGCGCTAGCCCTCGCGCAGCGCCCTGTTATTCTGGGTATTGTGTGTAATAAATGTCGGGCCGCCTCACTCTAATCAAGCTCATTACAAATTCTTGCGCGCCCAGGGCCGGAAATCGTGCGCTCCCCCCACCTTCCCTCACTCATTCACTAGTTACTTGTCTTTCGGCTTTTTAACTCGCCGCCCCCGCCCCCTCCCCCAATCCCGGCCCTCCAGCCCGGGTTTTAATCCCCATCCCTTTTCCGCCCGCTCCGTGCACCCTGCCCCCCCACGCCGCCTTCCTCCTCGGCTCCGCACCCCCTTCCTCCTCTCCTCCCCCCTCCTCCGCCGCCGCCGCCGCCGCCACTTTCTCGCTCGCTCCCGTTCCCCGGACGCGGCGGATGAGCCGGCCCCGCTGGGGAAGGCTCCGGGCGGCGGCGGGCGGCCGGGAGGAGGCTGCGTGCTCGGGGCTGGGGCTGCGAGCGGGGTGATTTTGTATTAAAATGAGGAGGAGGAAGAAGAGGCACCCACAGCGGCAGCGGCGGCGGCGGCGGCAGCAGCAGCAGGAGCAGCGGCGGAGAGGGCTGCAGCCCGGGCGGACGCGCGGAGCCGAGCGGGGCACGGCGGCGGCGGCGACAGCGGCCGGGATGAGTCAACTAATAATTTAATGGGGGCAGAGACGGCAGCGAGGGGGAGAGCGAGCGAGGGAGAGAGCGAGAGAAGCAGCCCCGTCCGGGGACTCGCGCTCACACTCACGCACACACACACAAACACACACACACCTCTCCCTGTGCCACCCAGCAACACCCGGCCTCGTCACAACAACAACAGCCGCGGCCGCCCTCTAGCCTGCCTGGGGGCCCAGCCGAAAGCCAGGGCGACTCCAGAGGACGCTGCCCGCCCCCCTCTTTCATTTCAGGAAACTCCTGATCAGTTTTGTTGGGGTTTCTGGGTTTCTTCCCCCCCCAAGTCCTAGTGCCATTGTGGTGCTCGTTGTTTACCTCGGACTCTGGACGAGTGAGAGCTTGGCGACTTTTTGGGGGGAGGGGGCGGGGAGTTTGTCGCTGCCTAGGCGGTGGAGGTGGCTGGGGGTGCCTTCTGATCTTTCTCCTCCTCCCCCTCCCCCCGAACCTCTTCTTTCCTCACTTGCTGGGATCCCAGACGCTCACAG
The DNA here is from genome assembly GCF_024542745.1 of Macaca thibetana thibetana. NCBI lineage: Eukaryota > Metazoa > Chordata > Mammalia > Primates > Cercopithecidae > Macaca > Macaca thibetana. Next base: position 29,713,862 of record NC_065579.1, read on the forward strand.
CCCCGCGTCAATGGGCAGGGAGAGGGTCCTTGGGGCTGTTGTCAGCGAGGGCAGAATCAAAAGTGGCATTTTAGTGCCTTTCCGGGGCTTTTCTCGCGACCCTCTGCCCCCCACCCTCGCTGTCCCCCGCTAGATGCCCTCGTTGGGGGTGCGAGGCTGTGGGGAAAAGTTTAAGGTTTGTTAATATTAGTCACGATTGTTGGGGAGGGGGGTGGGGGTGATTGGAAGGGAGGCAAGGTGGCCTTCCCAGTGCGCGTTCTTCGGGTTTGTTGGAGAATAATATTGCAAGTGACAGCCAGAAGTAGACTTTCAGTCCTCACACCGAAGAACCCGAGCGAGCAGGAGGGAGTGAGAGACGCGAAGGGCCTTTTTTTTTTCCTTTTTGGAGACGTTGTCCGCAGTGATTTTTTTTTTTTTTTTTTTTTTTTTTAGGGGAATCCTCAGTCACCACCTCGTTTCCCCAGCACCATCATAGTGTACAGCTCATAACGGGTTTTGCTTTGTTTTTACGATTTCCCCCCAACGAATCACTTGTCAGATCAATTTTATCTTCTTCCTCCTCCCTGCTTCCCACTCTCCCCTCCTCCCCATCGCAAACCCCGTTCTCTGAGGTTAGACATTTTACAAACGCATATATGTTGGTTTTCGAATTGTGATTTTTTTTTTTTAACCCCCTTCTCATGGCTACTCTTCTAGACGTTTATTTCTGCCCTTCCCCCGCTTAGGGGGGCGGGGGTAGGGGAAAGGAAAAATAATACAATTTCAGGGGAAGTCGCCTTCAGGTCTGCTGCTTTTTTTTTTTTTTTTTTTAATTAAAAAAAAAAAGGACATAGAAAACATCAGTCTTGAACTTCTCTTCAAGAACCCGGTCTGCAAAGGAAATCTCCTTTGTTTTTGTTATTTATATGCTGTCAAGTTTTGAAGTGGTGAGTTTCAGGTCGGTTTTGCTAATTTCACTCAGTAAAACTGCAGTGTTTCTGTTTCTAGATAGTACTTTGCTTCTTTGTCTCTTTAAAAGGTCACAGTGAAAGCTTGGCCTGGATCGTGCCGGCCATATGGAATGGATAAGGGCACAATCTTAAAATGTGATTATGGGGTTGTGTGGGGACGAAGGAGGCGATCCAGCTAGAAACTCATTGAAAAGGATCTCACTTTGCCAAAAAAATCGGTTCTTAAAAAACTATAATTTCGTGCTTTTCTTTCTTTTTAAAGGAAATAATTGTTAGAGTTCACTGTTTTATTAAGTAATTATCATATATGGTCTTAGTTTATGGGCAGATAAATGGGATTTTCAGAAAGTAGCTTGCTTTCTGTGTGGCAACCAGACATTACACTAAAATGGGTTGTAACGTGTGTAACTCAAACTCTTCAGCCTGGCATCTGTTGAGACCATAGTTAGTTCCTGCTGCTGTCATCCAGGCAGGCCTGTTGGAGATTGCTCTTTTCAATTCCAAACTGTGGTTTGGTGAACTTTAGCCCGAGCATAGAGTTTAAATGAGTAAATTGGGTGTTTTATGTGCATTTAATTTTGGTTTGTAATGTGAAGCTTTTTACACCATGACTTAGTGTTTAATAGATGCTTATAGGTGGGTATTCAAAGGACAGTTTTTCATGACCTATATGATACTTTGATTGTCAATACATTAACTAAATTATAACATATCACTTTCATTTGCTGTACGGTTTATAGTGTTGTTAAGCTTCATGATTACTTAATATGTTTTATAGCATTAACTTTGATGCTGTTGTCTACACCCCCTCCCTTTTTTTCCTCTTAAATTGCCCCAAGGGCTAAACATTTTTCTTTTCAAATCATATGTTTTAAAATTCATCTTCTGCTCTATAGGATGAGGCAACCAATTTCAGAAAAAGCAGCTCTGTATTATCCACATGAAACATTATAAAGAGTGTTTTGAATAAGTTAATAATCATTGCTTTCTAATTTTGGCTTTAGACTGCAGTTTAATATAATGGAAAAGAGTAATCTTGATAAAAAGTGGTTTAAAAAGGCACATTTATTGTTAATGAACCTCATAACCAAAAACAGATGGGACCTCGATCAACGGTAAACCTTTAGTTCTCAGTGTGCCACTCTGGAGTACAAAGATAAATAGCCGTTAATTTTTCTCAAACTTTATAGTTCTTCAATTGGCATTCTTAAGGTTGCTTTTAAACTTCCAGATTAACATTACTGCCCCCCTTTTCTTGATTATATGGTAAGAAGTAGGCTATGGTTAAACAGAAGAAAAAAATGTTTACAGAAAAGCCATGCTAACACAAACTGGCTTTCAGCAAATCCAGATTTAAATAGCTTCAGTGTAACAATTTACAACAAAAACAAGCCATGTCAAATTACTAGACAGCTAGGAAAAATGGTAATTATTCTCTCTGGTTTTCCTAAATATGATGCCTTATTTTCATAAGCTCAATATTTCAAATACCATCAAAGTTCATAAAATAATTCTACTTACCTGTTCTTATCAATTCTAATTAAAACTATGCTTTAAAAATGACTTTTATATTATCTAATCACTTTACTATAAATGATGTGAAAATTGATGTCTAGTATATAACTGAAAATAATTATCTGTTAATTTTTTTGAAGTTAATTACAATGTTAACGCCATTGCATGCTGAGGTTGTTTCTGAATACTGGATATTTTGTTTTACCAGTGTCATCAAGGTTTTTTGTGTGTGTGTGTGTGTGTTTTAATTGAGCTTGGCACTTCAACCTAATGTGTATATCAAAGTGTATTCTAAATTTTTAAAAAATATTTATTGTTAACAGCCCTCTATTGCTAATGGACACCTAAATACTACAAAACACATGAGTTTTAATGCATCAGTACATTGGATATTTGAAAACCCTTCACTTCTTCCTGTTTCCTTAGGGGTAAACTGATCCAATCACATGTTTGACCCAAGACTTGACTAGATCTGTCACATAACTCTTGAAACTTTGATAGTGGAAAACTTTTTCTGTGCATTAACTTATAAAAGCCAGTGGGGAGTTTAAAAAACAGTTAGATGTTTGTTACCTTCTTTTGAGATTGTGTATGATTTTTCTCAGAATTTATATCCATATACATATAAAACATATATGTATATGTATATTACATGTACATACACATATAAACATATACATTAGATTTCTAATATTTTGAACTGTGATCATCTTTCCATCCTTTATTAAAGTGTTTCTGCTGATTTTGTAATGAGTTTCTAATTGTTAAAAATTGGGACTACATAAATAAAATTTGCTGTTTTCTTTTTAGCTATACTTGTGATAATTCTTGTTCTAAAAGTAAGCCCATTTCTCCCCACTTAGTTTTTTTTATAGGCCAATTGCCTTTTTATTCGTGTGTATTGGTACAGTTTCCACAGATCATTTTGTTAATTTAAATAAGAATGTAAGGCTATTATCTAGAAATATAGTAACATCTGTATCATATCTAGATAGGCCATTTTACCAATACATTATATTTGTGGAGAGATATCTAGAGCTAAAACATTTACATAGGACACATATATACACGTAGGTCCCCACCCAATTATAACATGTCTTCTTTTTAAATTCTGGCAGGTGATCTTTAGACAGTGACTGAGTATGGATCATTTGAACGAGGCAACTCAGGGGAAAGAACATTCAGAAATGTCTAACAATGTGAGTGATCCGAAGGGTCCACCAGCCAAGATTGCCCGCCTGGAGCAGAACGGGAGCCCGCTAGGAAGAGGAAGGCTTGGGAGTACAGGTGCAAAAATGCAGGGAGTGCCTTTAAAACACTCGGGCCATCTGATGAAAACCAACCTTAGGAAAGGTAAATACTTTCAAGCCAAATCCTGGAAAGCTGAAAGCCCTATTGTCTACACAAGGCCACACTGGGGGGAGGTGGGGTGGGGAGGAGTGGCAGAACATGGTTTGTATACCCTGCCTTTATTCTCTTTATGATCTTAAATTAGTTACATTCTGGGTCCTTAGTATCAATCATGTTGGAAAGTATAGGCTCCATGCTTGGATGGAGCGTTTTACTATAGACTGGAATCATTGAACATTTTGGATAATAAGGACTGAATTAAATATAATGGTTTTAGTTTACGCAAGGGTCCATTCAAAAGGTGTTACAGTAGAGGATCGTAGGTGGCTGTTGCTTTAAACTAACCTGATTAAGAATAAAACACTTAGGTGGTTTGAGAGCTACTCCAGCTTCTTCCTAAGATTTTTAGTTGTAAGGCAGTTTCAGAGATCTTGGAAATCTTATGTAGACGTTTGGTAATGTTATTTTTTGTGGCTTATTTTCTTAAGAGCAAATTCATTAGCAGTAAAAATTCTGATGATCCTGGTTTTTAATTTTTGTTTTAATTGGGTATTTTTGATGAAGAAAGAACAAATTTAGGAAAGTTTATAAGGGGAAGATGTGTAACTGTGTGACTCTTTTCTACCAGTATTAAATTGATGCAGTTTAACAACTTTGACTGTGTTTAACAGTGTTGTTCCTGTAAAGCAGTGCCTACCCTGGGTGTAATGCATGTGCCTCATAAGGAGCTTCATTTTGTGTCTGAGTAACATGTGTAGGAATCAGATTTTCCTTATATTTGCTAAGCAATGGATAAAAATGCTATATTTTAGCAACCAAGAATATTAAGTAGATAAAGTTAGAAGGCAGAGGAATTTCATTGTGTTTGATGCATAACATTTATCATACAATCATTTATTTTTTCCTTGGTTTGGCGAAAACAAAGAATATATTGATCCTGAAATGAACAGACACAGCAGTCCGTATTGTTAGATCTTTATCTATTAAAAATGGAAAAACAGCACTTCAGCAAATTCTTTGGCCTCTACTCATGATTACCCTATTTATTGATTGTTTGCCAAGAATGTATGCATCTTAAGAAAGCCAGGGTAAGAGCATTAAAAATATAATTTATTACGGCTTTTCAAACAGAGTGCATTAATATTGTACTGTGAAGCACTGGGGCTCTATAAAAAAGACTTTCTGACGCCTGCAAACATGTAAGTTCCATAAATTCCTAAATAGGAGATTTCAGCTGTCTCTGGTATTATGTGATATTTGCACAGCAAACTTTAATGCCAGGACAGTTTTAGACAAGGATTCTACAGACTTCACTGCTCCTTATGGCAGACGTGCTGTTTACACAGGCTCATAAACCTTCAGCAAAAGCTTCTAAGACTGCCTTCAGGTTTAAATCATGTGGTATTTTTAGCATTCAGCAGTGACCAGTGCTCTCCCCTTTAAATGCTGGAAGGTTATGAAGTTGCTGTAGTTGGAACTCTCGCCAAACACTAGCACGAATAATCAGACAGTTCAGAAAAGGCTTGTGTTCAGCATTACTCCCGGGAACGGGAGGGTAACCGCAACAGTTTGCTAGAAGGTCTGTAATTAGATGGTACTATTGTCACTTTATAGCCATCTTTATTATTTTAGGGTACCTCTAAACATGATCAATAAAATCCACAATAAATCCAATATATTTCAATAGTTTGAAAACCCCACAGTTGTTTTATAGATCTAAGGAAAAGCGTATTGTAGAATACATCTGTTTCATCCTACAAAAGGAAAATTCAATGTGTATGTTTTTGTTGTACTTACCCAACTCTTTGAAGATATCAGGACAGGAGGAGGAAGAACTGAAAGTACAGTAAATTCACTTCCTGCTCAAATGCTTTTTTGTTTTGTTTTGTTTTGTTTTGCTTTGGATGTATTCTTAAAATGCAATTTAATTGTAGGAGGGTCTCAGATACTCCAAATAACAAAATTGCTAAAGTCTTTTTGTGGGTTTTTATTAACATTTTCATCTTATTTTTCATGTGGATGGTTTCTATCTGACAGGTGCTAGATGAAAATTATGGCTGAGATGAGAAAACACTACTAAGAAAAAGGGATTGAATGCTTTTATTTGTTTAGGCGATTTTGCCAAAATACCTTCAAGCCAAGGAAGGAATCACCAGTTTGCATATTGCTATTTTTGCTGTGGTCTCCCCAAGTTGTCTTCTGATCCCTGACGGGTTCTCTCTCTGGTATAAAACAGCTGAATGAATGACAAAAATATTGGCAAGCTCTGCGGCTTGTTTTTCATGCCTAGCCTGTTGGTACCTCCGAATGAGTTTGTGAGTTTTTCTAAGTAAACCTAAAGGGGTTTATTTGTCAGACCTAGAATCTCTTGTGAACAGTTCGCTAAAGCTTTGGTGAAGACTCACATGTAGAAGGATATAGCTGTTTGATTGCCGGCTTTTGTTCAGCAGAAACAAGCAAATAGAGAATCTTTGAAGGGCCTCTCTGGTGTCAGTAGGAAATCTTGATTTTTTTAGCTACGGTTGGTGTGCACTAAGACATCTTCAGAAGTTGGTATGATTCTGTGAGTCCAGAGGACAGAGCTTATAGAGGCATTAGTATTGTAGGACTAATTGTGGATCCTGGGTGCCCTGTTAAAGTAACCCTTGTCATCATTTATGCTAAAGATGATACCCTTCTGGCAGTTTGCCACAGTACAATTCAGATGCATCTGCTTTTAACCCTTTTCCGTTGTCACTGGAAGTCTGACAGTGCGCTGCATAAACACCTTGAGTACCACAGCATTCCGTAATACCAATTTCTAGAAGCAGTGTCTTTCTAATAGTGGTGTGGCCTGTGCTTGTTAATCATCTGGCTACTGAGTTACTATATTGGATTAAAATATATAAAGAGAGAGCACACCAAATCTATGCAGATTCCTTTTTCCTAGTATGTCCTGATAAGGTCAGTTTCCTTTTCTCTCTCTCATTTTTACCTTATTTGCTATAACAAAGCTTGTTGATTTTAAAGACTTATGGGTACTGTGCTATCTTTTTAGGTAGGTTAAATGAGTATACATAAAGCAAATGTTATTTGTCTAGATTATGCACATATTGAAATTCTGTATTATGATGACCGGTTTGGTTAAGTACTTTTTGTGGAACCAGTTAGAGTTAATATCTAAAAAAGGAAGAAAATGAAAATTTCTTGGTCGAAGATAATTTGTTTGGACACAAGCAGGAAAAGTTTATTATTAGCAAAATCATGTAGGCAGTAGAAAGGTGGGTTCTTCTGAAGATAAACAGTGAGTTGTGTTTGCATACTGTATACTACTCATAGCAAATTAAGGAAGACACATTTTTCTTTCGTCACCATTATTATTTGATCAGAAAGGTAATTCTGCATTCATTGCTTTTGGAAAATGCACTGTTAATTTAGAGCACAACTTACCTTAGGACCAAGTTCACATTCTACTTCAATATTTCTGTTACAACTTTAAATAATATGAGAATGTATATATTTGTGTGCATGTGCCTGTAGTTCTGTACCCAGTCTGCCTTGGAAGCACAGTGAATCTCTTGTGATTATTTATTTTCATAGCTAATTTTTCCTCCCCCCACCAAGCTGTATTTCTGAAGACTGTTGGTTTTCCATCCCTCTTTCTTCATCTTTTTGATAGGAACCATGCTGCCAGTTTTCTGTGTGGTGGAACATTATGAAAACGCCATTGAATATGATTGCAAGGAGGAGCATGCAGAATTTGTGCTGGTGAGAAAGGATATGCTTTTCAACCAGCTGATCGAAATGGCATTGCTGTCTCTAGGTTATTCACATAGCTCTGCTGCCCAGGCCAAAGGTAAATAATGTGTACGTGGGGTTGGAAAAATTGCTTGGCATTCTTTGTTTACCTTGCAGAGAAAGCACTGAATATTTTTATTCAAAGAACTGTAGCCTGTGTATTACATTGGTTCCTTTTAGGCTGTGGCTTTAAAAAATTGGCTTAATTCAGTTTAGTTTAGTTAACACACATTTTGCTCATGTGGAATGTCGAGGTAGATTTTTTTTTTAAATTACTTCAGCTGAATCATTAGTATGCTTATTGACCTTAATAATCTGCTCCACTGAGGACCCACAAGGAAGTGAGGAGCGTATTTGAGCAGATGGACTGTTGAGAGTCAATTTGCATTTATGACTGAATATCTAGTTCTGTTTCTTTTATTCTGTTTCTGATGGTTTTATGGGCTGTAAAGTATTTTTCAATGCTGATTCCCACTGCAATAGAGAATCTTATCTAAATCGTAAAGCCATTTAGAACTGGTTCAGCTATGTCTTATTAGAACTTCCTGTAAGTTAGGAAAATGTGGCCTTATGCATAGGTTTTATTGATGGGGTTTTATTTCCAAAATAATAAACAACCCTACAGTCATTTACATAATTTTACAATTTGGAAAGCTAAGCTGTGAATATTTTCATTGACCTGCCTTTTAGAGGGAAGGGAATCATTCAGACAGAAATAACGGTATTGCTTGTGGTAGGGGTAGTAGGAAAGAACACCCTTCTACTAGATATATTATTTGAGGGTAAAATATTTAGTGACATATCCTCTTTATCTGAAATAGGGCTAATCCAGGTTGGAAAGTGGAATCCAGTTCCGCTGTCTTACGTGACAGATGCCCCTGATGCTACAGTAGCAGATATGCTTCAAGATGTGTATCATGTGGTCACATTGAAAATTCAGTTACACAGGTGAGTCAAGACAGCAAATCTAGGGTGAAACCTTCTTCTTACCTGATCTTTTGAAATGAAGCATCTCTCTCTGGTCAACCTTCAATTTTTTTTTTTTACTCCGTGTTTCAGAAAGGTTAATACAGATCGATTCGATTTTGTTACCCTATCCTTCTGCCTTTTTTCCTAACTTCAATGTATAATTTAAAAGCAACCCCCCCAAACACACACACAAAATGTGTGGGTTTGTGCAGGTTATCAAAAGAGAAGACTTTTTACGTTTAGTCAATTAAATAATGCATTACAAGAAGGCATTTTACATAAAGTTTACTTAAGAAAAAAATATTTTTGCATATCATGAACAGTGCCATCTGTGTACATTTTGTGAAAGACTGTCTTATTCACTATTACCACAATCTTATTTATTTATTTTTTTATGATTTTAATTCGTATGTACAGAGTAATGAAAGGAAATCGGTTAATACGTTAAAGCTTTTCACGATGGCTCAGGAGAAAGCAGTACACCTTAAATTGTCTTCCCAAGCGCATCAGAGCAGGAAGGTAGAAGTAACATGAAAAAATAGCCACCACAGGCAGCTGATGTATAATTCATGCATCGATACAGCAGATGTGTTGTATAAAGTAATTAACTAATCGGAACAATCAGGAGACCGAGAGCAATCTCCAGATGCATCTGTTTGATGCGCAAAATGAAATCTGTCTGTCTTAAAGGAATGTTCTGCAGCGGGATGCAATCTTGTAATAATCCCCTTTCTAATCTATGTCTCAAATAGTTGCCCCAAACTAGAAGACTTGCCTCCCGAACAATGGTCGCACACCACAGTGAGGAATGCTCTGAAGGACTTACTGAAAGATATGAATCAGAGTTCGTTGGCCAAGGAGTGCCCCCTTTCACAGGTACTTAGCATAGCATGTAATAAATAATAAGACATCATGGGCAACCCTGATTTGAGGTTTGATGGAGCTCCCTGGTTTAAAGCAACTGGTATCTGAAGCAAGAATCTGCCAAAAATGTAAAGTGACTTGACCACTGGTGACCTTTTAAAATATGCCTGATTTGTTGTGAACAGAGCCTATACGCTTTTTCTCCCTTGGGGAAAAGAGCCAAAGGACTGTTTACAGGAAAAACAGTTCAGTGGAAGACTCCGCTGGCTAATTTTTAGATTTGTCTTCTGAGTGCTATGAGCATGATGGCTACATTCTCCTGAATGCCCTTATTGAAGAAAGAGTCAAGGTGGTACTAATCCCACAAAGCTTTGGTGAGAGGGAATGGCAGTGGCAGTGTGAATGCGTAAAACTTCACCGTGCTATCTGAATAAAACAACAGTACAATTCTTGGATATTCATTACCAAAAAATTAAAAGTATTTTAGTACAAATAATTATGAAAATAATTACCCTTAACTAAAGGTTGAATAGTGGTTAATTCATTAGGATTTTGTGACCAGTTTTGTGGCTTTGGTTTACTACTTTTCTGTTTTTTTTTCAGTGGAATTTTCTTTTTTCCCTCTGAGATACCTGTCATACCATCAGGGATATTTGAAATGAAATAAAGATTTTTAAATTATTTTCCTTGATTTCTTTGTTTAGAATAAATTTGGTGGAGGGCAGCTAAAACTCTAGATAGAGACTGCCTACCTGCTTATAGACAGAAAGTCAAACATCATTTTTGATGAAACTCAGCTGATTTCAAATAAAAAAAAAAAGGATGCCATGAATCTACTCTTAAAGGGCTGCTTAAAATGGGTTTGGGTACTGAGGGGATGACTGTAACACATGTAAATATATAATATGTTACAGTCATCCCCTCAGTACCCAAACCCATTTTAAGGCCATTCCATGATACAGTATTATTAAAATGTTGGTCCAACTAGATTTTTACCAAATTTTTAATGTTTTCTTTTAATTTGAGTTTTAATTCTGAATATTAGTCTCAGCCATTTGAACTTGAACTGTATGACGCTGCTGTAAACATTTCTGCAATTGAGAGCTCTCAAAGTGTATTTCTGCTATATTCTGAGTAGCAGATATTCTCAAAATGTATTTCTAATATGAGGCTCATGAAGATTATTGGGTACCTTTGAAGGGAATCTTGTAGGCTTTGTGCTTCTGTTTCATAGAAACTCCATGCATTTCAGATTTGCTAAGTTACATTCCAACATTTTTACTTTGATATTTGCTACAAATTTTAGGAATGAAGCAAATGAATTAAGTTTATATTTAATAGCTTTCTATATTCTTCTACAATAAGCTATAGCCACAGTTTATATATTCTCTGTATTGCTAAGTGTCCATTTCTTGCAATTCAGAGAAAACTCTTTTTTGTCATTTCAGTTACACCTTCAGCTGATCTCCTATCTTCCCTCTCTCACCCTTGGAATAGAGAGGATAGGAATTTATAACCATCAAATAAAAATAATTTAAATTAATTAAACACAATTAAATCAATAGGATGATAGAATAAAGGGGTGACTCTTACTTCTGGGACTTTGTTTTGCAGACAACTCCAGATAACATGTTACATGGTTGCTAACATTTGAAAATTTGAGATGATCTAGAAATAAACTTGTTAAAAACTCAGTTAAAACATAATATAAACACCCAGTAGTGGAATCGCGTGTGTCTTTATGTTACTAAATGTCCCATTGATCGTGGAAGCATATTCAGACGAAGACTTAAGGCATTTACTATGAGCTGAAGAAGAGGATGTCGGTAGAGATATTTATTGATACAGTCAGTGAGAACTAATTGTTAAATGACATCAACATTCAGCCAATAAACTCCACCTCGCTATAACTTATAAATAGAATTGTGAATTTACTTAATGTTATCATAGAAAATGAATTGCATACAGACAATTATAACATTAAGTAGAATGACAAAATGTAATTCAGGACTTGGTTTTGGAGTCATACATTGATGAATTTCTGTAGAGAGAGGTTTGCAGATACATGGCCTCCTGTGGCTGGATACCTCACTGTAATCATTAAGTGATGGAACTAGGCTACAATTTCAACATCAATTATAATTACAGTATTCTTTTCTTTAAAAAAACTTCTAAAAATTATGCATAGTTTAGCAGTGAAAGCAAATATTTGAAATTAATTTAATATTTAACAGTATGAAAAAATGCAAATTGTTCTCTAAATGAGGGAGTTATTTTATATTTTGCTGAACATCTTCTCTTTTTCTATGAATCTGATACTCCAGTCAGAATGTTTTCAATATAAACTGTATTCTTTGTGCTTCTTTATTATGTTTTTCTGTCTAGAGTTATTAAGATGAGAGATGCAAGTTCCCTAAAGCCTATGTCCAAAGTATATGCCGAGTTTGACAAAACTACTCTTTTTCCTATGGTTAAGATTTGGTGATGAAGATGGTCATGGTGAAAAAAGCCTAGCAAATAAATATGGCCTCAGTCTTGTGCAAAATGGGACCTAACACCAAGAAATGCCAAGTGTTAAGCCCTTTCTTCCCCTATAGAGTGTTGATTCATTCATGCGAGAGAACCTTTAGCGTGCAATTCAGCATACACATTTTACTGTACAGTAAGGGTTTTATTTTGTTGAATATGATAAAGTACTCCAGTAGCAAGTATGGCTACAGGGTCCCTAAATATTATGGTTAGTAGAAAGTTCACCCTGTGGGCAGGTAAATTCCTTTTATAGAGCAGGGGCTAGGAGGAGTGGAACTGGGGAGCCACCAGGATTTTGCCTGGGGTGTTGAATAAGCCCTACCTCCTGTGCTCTTAGGACGATTGTCTAATACTTGGTAAGCAAATGTCCATTTGAACTTGGATTCTTAGAACCAGAAGGGATTATCCTTCCTAGGCTCCTCCCTTTGACAGTTGAAGGAGCCAGTGTCCCTGGAGATTAAAATCACGGTGCCGGTTAATGACTAACACAAGTCCTGACTTGCTAAGCCTATGTCCTTGCCTGTGATAAATTTTAAAGTGCTGATTTAGCTACTTGGGAGGCCGAGGCAGGAGAATCACTTGAACCCAGGAGGCGGAGGTTGCAGTGAGCCAAGATCGCACCACTGCACTCTAGTCTGGTGACAGAGTAAGACTCCATCTCAAAAAAAAAAAAGAGGAATATTTACATTTGGGTACAATAATGTTTTCTTTGCTAATATTCATAAGGTGTTCTCCAGCTGCAGAAATTCCATAAATGGGCTTGGTTTGATTTACAACTCATACTTTTATTTCTGTTATCACTTTCCTATCATAAATCTGCCCAAATAGACTGACACTAATTTATTAAATTATTTGTACCACGTGTTTTTTTATTTTTGTAAAATGTTCTAAGACATAAGAAATGCTTAGCTCATTATAGGTCTGAGGTTAGATGTTTTGTTGTTACTTTTGTTTTTTTCGGTGGATGTGGTTAGATAAGTTGAATGTTGCATTCTAAACTGCAGCTAAGGAGAGAATAAATTCTAATTTGGGGACCAGAAAGCCTGTAGTCATAAAACTTTTGAGGATATGGATTTGGGAGAAAAATTGGAATTTAAAAAGTAAACATTTCTATTTATAATAAAACATTATATTTTGATGCTTATTTTCCCTGGAGTTTTAGAAATTGCATTTAAATACTAGATAAATATATATACATTCTGATACAGTGTAGATCCATTTTGTTAAGTAAAAGGTCAGCTATTCTACCAGCATAATGTCTGTCTTCTAAAAATGTTTAGGTCAAGTATTTCATGGAGGTCTTGATCTGATTTGCACAATTTTACCTTTCCTCTGTCACCACACACGGGCATATATACACACACGCACGTGCACCACACACGTGTCACAACTTTCACATTTTTAAGGCATTGGATTATTTTCTATCTTATTTCTCACCTGGAAAAGATATCTTTAAGCCAAGTCATATAGAGTGGGTGAGAAGTGTTATTTTTATTTTCAAGTAGCAAAATACATATAAAATAAATTTAAATTTGAACATTACATTTAGAAGTAATATTGAGAAAGGTGATTTTCCAATTTTCCTTTTATTCACAGCATCCTAGGATCTCAAATATGTTGGACAATTTATTTATTAATGGCAAAATAGATTTTAAAAAGAAACTACCCCATACTCCTGAAGCTTAGCTTCAGTATTGCTCTCCTGAAATGTGACAGTCATTTCCATAGGAATTAAATACACGTACGTGTTTAGTTGATTTTCAGTCTGGATTATAAATGATACTGGAGCAACAATTACAAATCTATCATGTTATATAAATGTGTTTTTAATAAACTGTACTTTATTTCAGTTTTTGGACTGAAATAACATGTTTCTTAAAATTTTAAGTCAGCTTTAGTAATCACGTTCTTAAGAGAATAGCCAGCATCAGTGTTCATATATTGCATTTCACGTGAGAGTCTAACATATGAAATTTGTTCACATTCATATACTCAAAAGTATGTATTGACAATCTGCCGTATGCCAGGCATTCCATTTCCTATGTAGTGTTAAGGATATAACATCTTATTAGTTGAAATAATAGTATTACACTTTGATTTAGTGCTTCTGATGTATCGAGAGTGCCTTTGGTCCCCCTAAGTAGGATACAGTCTTATATCCCCATTTTTAAATGAGGAACCTGAGGCACAGAATGTTGACATGAGTGTCCATGGCTGCATTGCTGGTGAAGCAGAAGAGTAAGACTTCATACCCAGAGCCTGTGAGCTTCACCAAGTAGCCCTTTCATCACATACCACAGATAAAGGAAGTTTAAAAAAGACAAAATGAAAGCCTCTCGGATGAATTGGATAGGTTTTATAAATACACTTTGATTTTTCTAAAGTACTGATAACTACTTGTAGTTTTCCAAGTGTATTTATTCTCATTGCTGAAAATTTTCTTTAACGTGTTTTGGTTTTGTGTCTTTGGTTTTTTGTTTGTATATTGTCTTGTTTTAAAAGTACATTGCTGTCATTTCAAGCCCCTAATCACGGGTGATCTAGACAGGAGCTGACTTTTGGGATAACTTGGCATTTGGGACGTTCTAGAAGATTTGCCAGTATAGTTCTGTGCAGTTATTTCTCTTTCCTATTCTTTCGTATCCTCAAGACCAGTAGGCATAATTATGCTAATAGCCCTTTGTTTTGAACCCCAAGATAACATTAGGCATTTTCATTAGAAATAGTGGGCAGATGAATTTCTTAGGTCCGTTTGAAAATACAGACTCCAGTCATCAGACTGGCCTGATCCAATGAACGAGTCTTTTCCGAGCAGCTCCATTTTAAAATAAAATGATTCCTGTTTGAGCTGAGCTGGACGATTTTATACTTGCCCCTTCCCAGTATAAAATTATCTTATGTTAAAACATCATATATTTTGAAGAAGAGCTCTACAGAGAATCTTCTTTCCTTTTTAAAATTACAAAACTTTCCTTAGTTTTTACCCTACTGACCATGGGAATCTCAGATTATAAATGTCTGCCTTGCCAGGCACTAAAGTACTTGATACTAATTGGGTATTATGACCACTTTTCAGCAATTGTATTACTGTAATGGTGGGATCCATAAAGGAAATGGTAAGCCTGTCTTATATGGGTAGTTGTGTGAATTGCAAAACTTAAGTCAAATAATTTTTTTGCCTCGTCTTTTGAACCAGTCATGACATCATTCTAGTTCCTTTTTCAACTTAGTGAGATGTCTGCTCTGTGTTAATATTATAATATGTATAATCTACAACAGAATTGTCCTCCAAATTGCAAGTTTTCCTTTTTGAATCTAATATATCAGGCTCATTTTTAGATGACTTAGATACATAAGGATTTTATTGTAGCTTGATGTTAGCTCTCTGTAACCTTTCAGATATATTAATCAAAAAAGCCAAACTTAATAAAGCATCTAACTTAAAATGGATTGATCTCAAATATGTTATAGCCACTATCTTTTCACAATAGTAAAACATAAAAGAGTTTAAGCCATGCCAATTTAGAGAGTGCTTAACAATATGTAACTACTTTATTTTCACTTAATAGATTTTTTACCTGTGCCTTGTTTCAGATCTGAACAGGTTTCCTTTGACCTCAAAATCACTAATGCAAGGAAAATTACCATATCATGAGAGTATTTTTCCTCTTTTTTTGTCTGATGCTTAGAATAATAAATACTCCCAAGGCTTAGGAGCAGACATGGCCTGAGAGAAAGCCTATTAAATGCTATTTTCTAATGGTTTTAAAAAACAGCTTAGGCAAATCATGCTAACCAAACTGATTTTCTTGCTAAAACAGAACTAGTTTTAGCGTATATTTTAGACATCTTTTTTCCTCAATTACTACTGAAACTTCAAATTGGGCTCTATCTGGACTTGCTTTATAGATCTGCTTCATCTCATGCCAGATTTGGGCAAACTCATAAACAACCCCCCACTCCAAAAAAAAAAAAAAAATCCAGATAATCAAAACAAACAGATACACGAACTCAATTTCCCCGTCTTTCGTTGGAAACTGCTTGATTATAACGTGCTCTGAGTATAAAAAACATAAGAGAGCCTTTAACATAACAGAGGAGAGCCTCAGCCCTGGTTCTGCAGCTCATTGCCAATTGAAGCAAGGAACGCTCTGGCTGTTGGGACTTTTAAATCTAGACTTAAAAGTTATTTGTTCTGTTTAGCATTTTTAAAATGATTCTATTAGGAATTGTGTGTGCTTCAGTTTTAATTTTAACTCATAATGATTGTAAAGCACCCTGGGATGCTTGCTTGAAGGGCGCTTCAGAAATATAAGATTGCATTGTGCTCTAATATGCAGTCTTATGGGGTGCTGGAGTTTCACCATGGACAGTTCATAAGGTTGCAGAATTCCTCATGGCAGAGAAGGTGGCTCGCTGACTTCTTTAGCAGTCCTTTTCTCTCATTCTTACTCTGAAACTTTGTTCTCTTTCATCATCATCTTTCTCTCTTAAAAAAAATTGATTATTTTCTATTGTAATATTTTCCCATAGAAATGCTAATCTAGTTGACTCAGGTTGAAGATGCAAACCAGTTGATAGGTTGGAAGTTAAGAAAAGAGTAAAGTTTTTAATTGCTAGCACTATTTGAGATCACATTCTTATCTGAATAACAAGACATGATACTTCATTACTGGATACCACCATCTCAGGCTTGTCCCATTTTACTGTCCACCTGGTATTTGTTCCAAGGCAGTTCAGAAATGTAACAAGTATTAACTTTGTGAAATGTCGCAATGAGACTCTTCTCTGTGTTGAAACTCCTGGGTTATGATAACATATGACACAGCTTGATCTAGTTTTCTTTTTACTTTTTAATGGGACTATTTCTTTAGAGTAATGGCGTTTCTTCAACAACTTCATTCTGTTACTTTTTGTGTGTTTTTGTTTGTCATTGCTCTCTAGCATCCCTTTAATTAGCTCCCAGCATTGTAGGAATCAGGAATGTGAGTTCTGCTGTGGCCAGCTATATAAGCTTGGGCAGCTGACTCCATGACTCAATTTTCTCATCTGTCAAGTAGGAAGATAATAGTACCAATTTCTCAGTCTTGTTTTGAGAATTAAATGAGCTGGTACTTAGAAAACATTTAGAACAGTTTTCAGTCCTAAAGTGTGCCATAACTAGTTGTTTTTCTAAAATGTGGGCATTGAGAGTTTGAAATCCCACTTGCACATGCCACATGGTCTAAGTAACTCTCTGGCTACATGGAAGATTTTGGTGCAATCTTCATTTTTAGTGAAAACAACCAAATACTTTTCATTTGTGAAAAAATTAAAGGACTATATTATAACTCAAACTCAACATTAAGGAACACTTGCAATCATTATAAAGTTATGACGTATTTTAAAATGGAAGTGGAAGACTGAAGCTTGTACTTTAAATAAATCGATCTGGAAGTTTAGCAAATATGAGACCCTAGACTAGACAATGTCAAGTAGAATAAAGATGGGACCGTTATCAAGAGGTGAGCTTTTGCCAGTATCTTTTCCATTAACTAACCTCGCCTGTACTCCCAGCACCCAAGGTTCTGTCCTCTCCTTATGTGCCCATCGTAGCATTTTCCACATTGTTTTGAAATAGTCTGTGGACTAACTAGGCTGTCTGCGTGCACTGTAATTGACTGTCCCAAAGGAACTAAGTTGTATTCATCACTGTCATAGATCCTGACACACAGTAGGAACTCGGGAATATTCGTCAGACTTAACCTTGTAGGATTTGCAGATGTTTATTTCATAAACCAATATAGCACATCAGTGGTTGTATTAATAGTACTCTATAGATACTTTTATCTACAGTATCCTATCTCATGAAATATTTTTCTGTTATACTTAATTCTGTATTTTTACCTAACAAAGAACAAATCACTTCTGAATTTTTCTCTTAAGAAAACCTACTGACATTCCAAGCTGTCTCATGCTTTTATATGTTTGATAATGTTCATGAATATGTGTACTAAACTTACACGTTTGTAAGCACAACAGTAGCCTTGGAGTTACAGGGAACTCAGAGGTCTGAATGCTTAAAAAGACCTAATTATACATCACAGTTAAGAATAAGCTTTAAAAACATATGCAGCATTTTTTAATTTTTAAATTTTTCTTCCACAATGGTACATGTATTTCCGCCTGGCTAATAATTTTCATTTTGTCTCAGTTGCATTACATTTGAGACCCACACTTCTTTACTGTTATTTTTATTTGTTTATTTTCTTCTCATATTCAAGAGTAAAATGGGAAATTTTCAATAACAGTAAGATAATTTACAAAGATGCTGACATTGCCAGTACGGAAATGTTAACAGTATCACCCCGTGTTCGCTTACAATGTCCATTCCTCAGTTGTGTTCTAAAGTCTACATTTGGCCTAAGAGACTCCATTTAAGGCTATCAACATACAGTGTTTTAAAGTCATCTGTGTAAAGGTCTAGAGTCACCTGAATTTAGAGAGAGCTGCAAGTGTAGATAACTGTTCAGCCATTCCATAATGGGCCTTAGGGACTTGGTTTGTCCACCTTCTAAGCATGATCACCAGCTCAGCCTGGAAAACACATGTTTAGTGATGGATGGAGCTCTTTATTATATGATTTACAACCCATTCCAACACATTTTTCTCATTTCACCATAACTTCTAATGAGACGATTACCAGAGGATGGCATTTTCCTATACTGTGAAGGATTTTCATAATATTGATTGAGATGAAGCCAGATTAATTTGATTTTTCTTTATGATCTAATCCAGAGGTGACATTGGTTTATATTTATCTGGTAGACATGGGAAGTCTTATCTGAAAGCTAACAACGATGAATAAAACACAGAAATCAAAGCTGTGGTTTAGCCCTCAGTCATCTGTGAAGTCTTGGATCAGAGCTGAGTGGGGTCCATGGACCCCACAATCTGCTCTAAGGTTTTATGCAGACCCTGAGATTATAAGCCAGTTTTGAGAATGCATGGGGGACAGCTTTCATAGGTTTTATGTAATTTCCAAAGTTAGTTCTGTGACCCCATAAATAGCTAAAAGCCAGGAGATATTTTACCCCCAATTTTTAGGCAGTATGGCTTAAAAATCTAATATGCTCATGTACAGAAGGAATGCAATAGGGAACATAAAGTCTCCTGTAAAGAGTTACAGAACCTAATTCTAATATTTACTTTTGGAAAATGAATTGCTTGAAGTACTTTAGTTCTTGTTTTCGCTCTGTGGTTTAAGGTTTTTTTGTTTGTTTGTTTGTTTTTTAAAAAAAGTTCTATTTAGGACCTCTGGAACTTAACACGAATTTGGTATCTTTTTTTTCTTCTATTTCTAAGTACAGGTACTAGACATTTTAATCTCTAGAGAGGATGAGTGATTTAACCACACAAGGGCATCAGAGAAAGAGATTTCTCAAATGGGTACATTGGTATACTGTAGTGCCTAAGATTCAGAATCAGGAAACAGTTTTTGCAATAAAATCAAATAAAACTCTTTGGATTCATATTTATCTAATGAAAAACTTGTGAAAATTCTATTTGGATATAACATAATATTTAACTTAATAATGAGTATATTTTAAGTAGTCATAAGCAGGATGTCAGTGGGGCCGTAACCTTCCTAAAAAATAAGACTCTAGTTGGAGACATTTGCACAGTGAGTACCTGAGAATGAATAATGTGCGTTACAATTGAATCTTCTTTAGTCCCTCTGTTTGAGAAGACATACAGATTTCATAGACTTTTAAAGCTGTTAAGAGGAGACGTTGGAGATTATCTAGTTCAGTTCCCTTCCTGTTACAGCTCCTGTGTGCAGTTAATTTGGAATATTACATGCACTTAATATACCTTTTAAAAATATTTTATAGTTTAAGCTATTTACCAATATATTCATTTGGTTTGAGTAAGGTTTCAGTGTGATAAGAAAGGTCTGGCTAGGTACTTATACAAAAGGGCAGAATACAGAATCTGGTCAGAACATATTATCTGGGCATTATATAATTTACTTTATGGGAAGAGCCATGTAAACTGTGAACCAACATTTTCTTTAAAAGTTATGAATCGAGTATTTAAATCAATAAAATTTCTGTGCTTTGATATGATCACATTTCCATCTTTAGGAAATACAGTAGGAAAATAAAATAGAATTGGATGTGTTCTCTTTGTGCTTCCTTTTGTATTCCTTTGGAGCTTTGTACTGAGTTTCCAATTTTAGCAATGTGCCAGGGTTACTTTGTATGAAAATGCCATTTTCAGGCACTAGGATTGATCAAGATGGCAAGAGCCATAACTATGACAACTGGAGTTTAAGTAAAATTTAGAAGTGATTAGTCTCTTCTCAACAAATTGAGATTCCAAATATGCCCCAGTTGTATCTCCCAAGAGAATAGCTTAAAAAGCAATAGAGGATCCAGAGGGAAAGATTTGGGAAACAGAAGCTAACAAGCACAAACAGAATATTACACTTAGAAATCCTGCCATTCGCTCTTATAAACTGAAGCCCATTCCCCGTCCTTCCCACCCCCAAAATACCAGATGGGAGCTACCTGTTAATTTTCAACAAATTCATTTCTTGTCAATATATCATATCTCATACGATGCCTCTTGGAGCTTGTTTGTAGTATTTGGTGTCCTTTGAGATTAAAAGAAAACCTCATTTACGAGGAATTCCTGTGAAAATTGTATTTGAATGTGGAGTTGATGTGAAGTTAAAGTTTGACCTTTGAATTTTCCACGGCCAGATAAAAAGCTGCTGTAAAAAATCAGGCCATAGGTAGTCAGGACATGCACAAAAGGGTGGGAGATTAGAATGTATGAAGTTGCACGTCTCAAAAAATAAAAATATAAAATAATAAAAGCCAGTAGTTTGACAGAGTGTTCAGTAAATGCTCATTTTATTGAAAATTACAAAAAGGTGCTTAATGCCTTTGCGCCATTAATACAATACATTAAAAGGTTACTGTCAAGATTAGTGTTCCATCCCTGAAAATTAACTATAGGGCTTTACACATCACCATGCACAGACTGAGAAGTTAAAGGTTTTTTAAAGACACATTTTGCATTGTGCAGCCATTTATTTCAGAAAACAATTATTTTAGACTTTGTGCCAAAGACATTAGGAATGATGTGCTTTCATTTAAAGCACGGACATAACAGATACGTATTATAAACAAGGTAGAACCATGAAATTCTCCTTATAGAATAAAACCTGTGCAAGATTATTTCCCTTGCTGTCTCTCTAGAGTATTCCAATTCAAAACATACATTCCTTCCTACAGAAAAAAGATATTCAGATTCCTTAGTTGAAATTAATTAGCATTCAGAAACCAGATAGCATGTTTTTGGGTATTCATGAGATCTCTGTTTGAAAAAAATGTTTTTAACTTGTAGAAATGTGTTGCAACACACAGATGGGAAGAAAAAGAAAAAAAAATCTCTTTAGCAAGCACTGTGTGTAAAAGGAATATTACATTTTGCACGCTCCTGATTGCTCTGTGTAAACAGTTTTTGACATCTGTCTTTATAGTTTTCAAGGAGAGGAAGACTTTGTTAAAAGAATCATTTTTATACAGCAGTCACCATTTCAGTCTTGCTTTACCTGTATTATGAAAGCAGATGGTCTGCATGTCTTTTGAATATTTATAACTATCAAAAACAATCTCTTGCTATTCACCCTTAGGCTTATGAGATGTCAGGACTGTTCTGGTTGAAAAAAATCATCTTGGGTGTTTACAGAAAGAGGATTACATTAAGCTAAAATGACTATACATTTTCCAGTTTAATATTTGTCCATCAGCTGTTTAATCGTATTTAGATAATTGTGTAAATAAGATGTTGTAGCCCTTGCCCTCTCTGCTGATGGAGCCTGAAAGCTTTAAACATGGGTGAACCACCATTTTGTAGATGCTTTTGCTACCTCCTCCCCACCTCAGCTAAGCCATCAGCTAGTCCTTGGTAAGTTTTGATCATGATATCACAGTCCTGGGTTTTTTTTTTTTTTTTAAAGTAGTGCACAAAAAGCAAGTATGTAGATCATATGTCATACTAGGAAGCTGCTGGCTTCCTGTACAGGCTGTTTAGTTTATTAGGGTATATTGTAATATGCAAATACGGTACAGCACTCCAATTACCCTTTAAAGCTGACATGGTTTTCTCTTTATTTTCTATGAGCATGCAGAGCTCTGAGGGTATTTTGGAAAACTTTTGGTATAGTGGGGGTTAACTGTTTTTTGACTGGAAGCTGAGCAATCAGAGATAACAGATTTTGCTGTGGTTGGTTGATTTGGCAGAAAAGCATGAACAGTTTTGGTTTAAATGATTGAATAACCTGATTAGCATTGTTTTGGGGTGGTTTTTTTTGGTTGTTGTTAAAGGCACAACAAAGCAATTTTAAGGGTAATCAGATCACTGCCTTTCCCCAGCTGATGAATCTTTTTTTGAGAAGGGCTCACCTCTCTCAAAACTCCTTCGTTGGCTACTAAGATGAACAAGTAAAAAAATAAAACAATCTTCCTTCATTTTTTAAACGTGTTAAAAATATATAACTACAGTACATATGATATTGTAGCAGGGGTTTAAAAGAATATAATTTTTTGAAAAATTATGTAACCTCAACCGATTCCTTGTGGTTTTTGTTTTTCAAATTTGAAAGAGCTAGAGTATTTTAGAGCAAAGGTTCAGAATGTTCTATCTATCTTTAAGTTAGGCTTTAGAAAAATTCCACCCTTACCTTTTCACAATTAGAAAGGTTATAAATAATGTATTTGGCTGAAAAGGAAGCTCAGCCTGTGGCAGATGGTATCATTCTAGAGTACTGGGGTTTCTGTGAAGATGGCATTCTTTCAGATCGGAACTTCAGCAGACTCTCAGAAAGAACCGAAGCTCCTCATAGGGAGTAGACATGTGCTTTATGGATCTTAGAAAAGCTTACAACTTGGCTCCTGGGATGAGAATATTGTGTCACACTGGGGTTATGAGACCCACAGCCAATTTCTGCCGACTTTGAAATTGTATTTCCCAACACTGGAAACTGTGGCCTGTTTATTGGTTGGTACACCGTGTAGCATTTGAACTTGGGATTTCAACCGACTGAGTTTTGTCGGTTGGTTTATTTTATTCTGTGAACATTGATGTTTTATACAGACCAGCCACTGAATAGGAAACTTGCCATACAAGTTGTGTCTTTTTCAAAGTGCTTTGGATAGCTCATATAAATAGACACAGAGAGAGAACTGGAATAACATAACCACCGAGCACTGCAACTTCCGAGACATCTGTGTGGATGTATTTTGAAAAACCTGGGAAGGGATCTCTTGCAAATTAGTGAACAAAGGTTCTTGAAACTATGATTTCTATCATGACAGCCAAAGCGATGGATTTGAAAGATTCGTGTCACAGTTAAGCTGCCATTATCTTTGACCTTTAAGGGGAAGAAAAAAGGGGAAGAGGATTTCTGGTGGCTTGTTTCAGTAACCCTTTTTAATGATCACCTAGTTTGTGTCCAGCCCTCTGATGAATCCAGAATGTATTGAGATGAGACCTAAGGCCCACAGTCCAGTGCAAAATAAACAGCAGGATGAGTGCTCTAGTGCAGGAGGTTTGGGAAGTTAGGAAAGGCCTCATGGAAGCAAGGATGCCCAGGATGTATCCTGAAGGATGAGCAGCTGTTAGCTGGAGATGGAAGAGGGCGTGGGTCATGCATCCAAGCCAGAGGAGTGGTATTCCTTCTTGATGCTTTCTACCAGATATAGGCCAGCTTCAGAAAACACCACCAAATTGGAGTATGAGAAGAAATGAAATACTTCCCTTTGGTGTTCTCCCTTACTATTCCTTGACCCAACTTGGAACTTAATAATTTAATCAGTATACTTTATTCTACATTAAAAAGACTCAAAATACTGTGTATCATTTGAAACTTTTATCTGATACTCCTTTGATATTTAAAGCATAGTCACCTGATGTGAAATGTGATCATATAATGAAAGCCCAGTGATGAGGAGGAGGCAGAGGGTTGTCATAGTAATTAACATCTCTTCAGTTTATACATAATATGTTACAGACTCTGTGCTAATTGTATCACATCTATTATTTATTGTCTGTCCAAGGGCAAATACTATGTCTCTTCAAGTCATTTTCCTAGCGAGTTGCCCAGTGCTTGGCGCATGGTAGAATATAAGTATATGCTAAATGAATTTTTAAAATGCCTGAATGGATGAATTCTCAGAACAACTCCATGAGGTATATGCTATTACCATTCCCATTTAGCATGGGAAGTTGTGATGGAATGGTCAACTGTTTGACCCAAGGTCATGCTACCAGTGTGTGACACATCCTCACTTGAATGTGTGTTTATTTCTATTCTGTTTTGTCAGATGAACATTTAGTGTTTATTTTATTATGTGCCAGGCATTGAGCTAGAAAATAATATGGTGCCCCAGACCTGTGTGAACTCACAGCTTAGTGCAGTCTTTTTAAACCAATATCTCCTTTTAAGTGACGCAAGAGTCCCAAGCCTTTCTGATGTGGAACTTGGCCTACTATCTGTACGTCCCACCACCTAGGAAAATATTACCAATCATGACTTTCTTTTATTTGTGTTATCAAAACAATAGGTGTTTTTTTCCTGATATTCTAAATTTAAGATTACACTATTGAATATGATTTTTCAAATGCCATGTGCACCACAAAATTCTGCAGTCTCTTTCCTGCCATTGAAACCGGCTGACTGGTCTATTCCAATGCTATGCCTAAGCCTTTAGTAGGAATTTTACCACCTGAAACACACACACAGACACGCCCACACATGCTCCTCATGAAGTGACTATATGAGCAATCTAATTGGACAGATTATTTCATATTGTCCAATAAAATCAGACATGACTCCAAGTTGCCTGAATTAGGAAATATTTCCTAGTCACTCAAAAGCACAGAAAGATAGGGAATCCAAAAAGTTGCTTTGTCATGCATTATTAGTTATGAATTAGCTTTTTGATTTAAGTCTTGCTTAGGCTATTATTTACATTAATCAGAGTTTCCTAAGCATACACCATGTGACAGAAAAGCACTTAAGCCCAGAACCTACCAATTTAGGGTTAAGTAGGGTAGGGGGAAGTTTTGACGATGATGCATATATGGATATTATTTTCCATGTATGGATAATAATAAACTGTATAGCACTATTACATATAGGGTCTAGTTTTATAATATTTAAGACATTTTTTCACACACACATCATGGATTCTTCTTCCTTCCATCATCCCCTACATTTTCCACTGTTGATATACAAATCACATTAAATTGAGATGATCTATTTACATATCTGTGTTCTTAATGGATAGTAAACTTCTTGTAGGCAGAGGCTGTCTGCCATCTTTGGATGACAGGTGCCTCATCTTTGTAGGCAGATGCCTCTGCCATCTTTGCATCCTTAGTACCAGCCAGGCATATAGTAGGTGTGCAGCAAAGAGCAAATTTCATATATAGAACTGTTGGCAAACTGAAGTAGACTGGATGTTTTTCAAAAACCTCAGCAAAATTTGGATATTCTATACACTTCTAAAAAGTAAAACATAAACCACATCTAAAACTTATGTGTATATTAACATTTAAGAAACTGCCAGAATATCTAGATAAAGAGTAATAATTTTTTAAAAAATTGGACCAGAGTGGAAGAACATCAACTGTCATCCATTTGCAGAAGAATCACCATTATCCATCAGCGATCTCAATAGTTTTTATTAGTGTCTGACTTTATTGATCCCTTATTACAAGAGAGTAAGTGAGATTGAAGCTGACAGATCAGGTAATCTTCTGGCTCTGGTTTTGGCAACTTTGCTAAGTGTCTTTTTACACTGTGGACTGTGGGAGGCTCTTAGTGAAATTGCAAGCTATTGGATTAATGGCAGAGCATCATGAACACATTAAGAATGTCTTTTTAGAGATATAAAATGTGAAAATGACTATAAAGTAGAAAGTGTCAAAAAAAAAAAAAAGATATCACAGTGCCTCTTAGGAAAGATAGCTGTGTTTTACATAAATAATGCGACTCCAGCTTATCCTTCACTGGAAGTTCTTTAGAGATCCCCCAAATTTACATATTCCGGAAATGTGTGCATGCTACAGAATTAACACTGATGGTGGATGTCAGGAGAATGAATAATAACTGAAAGAGCTTTACATTAGAGGTAACTTAAAGAAGATAATTATGTAAAAATACTTTTTTCCCCAAACTGGCTTTTCTGGTTGCTCACTGCCTTTTGAACAGTGCTGCCTTCTATAAACTGTTTCACAATAGACCAACTGATGTCTAAAATGTGAGTTCTGTTTCTGCAAATAGGGTTGAGGGATAGATTGGTGCTGCAAAATCTTACTCCTAAGACTCGGTAGGGAGTTAAGTTAGCTGTTACTATAGAATATGGGTAACGGGTTAAAATGGACCATGAATTTAGTCCTTGAAATTAACATAACCAAAATTTGCTGGGAAGATTGAAAAAGATTTTTTTAAAAATCCTCCTAGTATTAAAATCATGTTTTTCTTCATTTTTTAAAAAAACCCCTACTTAGTAATACATTAAAATCATGTCTTTCTTCATTTTTGTGTGTTAAAGAGCTGACACTGTTTTCAGAGCATTTATTAAAAGCAGGATAAAGAAAAGTCACAGTAGGTCATGGTTTTGTGGTATCCTTGAGAAATTGAGAAGCATGAAATGTATAAATTTAAAATTTTTATAATCAGTTTGAAATTCAGAACTTAAGCTTTACTATTCATGAAGCCAGTAATAAGATTGCAGAATGTTTTTCTCTTGATAAAGGATCTCTGTGAATGGTTTGTTTCTTCTCAAATACGATCAGTTAACCTTTGATCAGTGTTAATGCACCTCCACTTTGAATCCAAATAATAGACTGGAAAGCGCAAGTGCTGTTTCTCAAATTTTAATATACATGCGAATCCCCTGGGGACCTTGGTAAAACGCAGGTGCTGAGTGCACTGGTCTGGGGTAGGGCCCAAGATTCTGCATTTCTAACAAGCTTCCAAGTGATGCCCATATTGCTGGTCCCTGGTCTATACTTTGAGTAGAAAGGATGTAGAGTCCAGTCAAAAAATCACAAAGTCACATATATTTATGAATCACAATTATAAAGTCATCTTCATGTGTTTGGATTTACTGGGACCAGTGGAAGTTTGACAGCCTAGGAATGGATGACATTGATGGAGATTCAGTAAATGCTAAAGCAAAGTCTGTGGGTTTGATAGCTCTATACTGGTCTCAGTGGACTGTTGCTTTCTACTTAAATAAGCATTTGATGATCTACTTAATGAATTTTAAGAAGTCGAAGCTTTAGGCTAAAGTGAGAAACCAAAATGTATTGGTACTCAGTTGATTAAAAAAAATACAGTTGCCACAATTGAGATCATTTCTGTGTTCCATCTTGTGCCGCTGTGTATTACAAATGTTCTCCCCCCTTCTTCATGCAGAGTATGATTTCTTCCATTGTGAACAGTACTTACTATGCAAATGTCTCAGCAGCAAAATGTCAAGAATTTGGAAGGTGGTACAAACATTTCAAGAAGACAAAAGATATGATGGGTAAGCAAAAAAACGTTGCAGCAGTGGCTACATACCATTACGTGTCATTTGGGGGTTTATCAAAGTCACATCTAAAGCCAGGTCTTTTGATTGCCCAATTAGAGATCAATTTAGAATGTTTCTTTGGGGGTGGGAAGTGGGTATGAGTATAATGAGATAATTAAATTCAATAAATGTTTGTGTTTAAATCAGCCAAACTGACTTGGTTGTCAGACATGCAGAAAATCGAGGCGTTAGGAGGGGAGCTGTCATTTTTTAACATCTCAGTGAAGACCTAACCAGGCCTTGAATAGCTAATATTAGCTGTGATTTCTTTCAGTGATAAGTCATGCTTTTAGGTTTTTTGTTTTTGTCTGGTTGAATGAGAAAGTCCCTACTTTTACACCCAATTTTTAAGGAAATTAAACTTCTTAAACTATATTTATAGTTTCCACAATAGAGATCAAGTGATTTTTATAGCTCTAACTCCCCAGCCCCCATGGATGGGCACTTTGATAAGCATACTGCTTTACCATTCATACCAGAGCAATTATTGCATCATTTCTAAACTTTTAATTCCAAGAGAGCATTCTATCTTAACACATAACTTTAGGTGAATATTTGTTATGCAAGAAGTACACTAAAATTATCTGCAGTGTAAAATGACAGATAAAAGTTGTGTATGGTACCTAAGCATTTAGATGACGGCATTTTCTCCCTGTTGAGTTTGTTAATGTTCACAAAAGCAAACACTGTGATTAAGGTTAATGTTTTAATTTTTATTAATATTCTCTTTCACCTACTTGTACCCTCCAAAACATATATTTTAAAATAATACAGGAATGGGCATTATGTCCTGTTTTAAATCTATTTCTGTTTATTTCTTTACATTCATTTAATAACTTTTTTTCTAAAAATTTTTTAAGCAATAAGAAACCCAAATTTTGAGCATGTTTTAGCTCTTAATATTTGAAGAAAAACCATCCATCTACCAAAATGGATTCTTTGCCTTTTATAGCTTAAGGCTGTAATGAAGACAATGCATCATTTTTGGAATAATTGCTTGAATTACTACTCTCTGTGAATGGCCCACTTGGGCTGATATCACTGGTAGAAACTGAAGGTTTCTTCCCCAATTCTTAGTTATATTTTGCATATATCAGGAGCTATAGCACTATGATAAAGTTCCTCTAAATGTAAAACCTGCATATTTAATGAAAAGAGAATTGATGATTAAAATCAAACTAGAGTCTATACATGGGAAGTCTGTGTACAATTTGGAAACTCCTGTTTATGTACAGCTTCATGCTCAGCCCTTCCAGCCAAGAGCATCGAACCAGTCTCCTCCTCGTACAGAAAAGCATTTACACACTTAGAGATGATGCTCAGCCAATCCATATGAGGAACCTAGCCAAGGGAGAAGCATTCATCCTGGGTAGGTGGGAATAAATTGCAAAATCATGACAGCATCACCATTGTACCAGAACGATTCCCTGCAAGATTGTCTTTAGCATCTGGTGATGGCCATAGCTTCCTGAAGAAAAACATTTGGATCTTAGCAACACTGGGTATACTGGCTTGATATACAATAAATCACTTGCTTTATTCTAAAAAGTATTTCCAGATATACCTACTGCCCATGATGGTTAGAATTAAAATGAAACAAGGCATATATGATATTCAGCAAGCATTCAATATGCACTTACTATTATGCCCATTTTTGTTTATTACGTTAACTACTTCTATTCACTGCTAGGTAAAAATTGAAAGTAGGTAACATTTTATGTCATATTTTTTCTTCTACACCTTTTTCCTAGAGTACTAAAGTTAATGAATACCATGAGAATATATTTGTAAAATTTTTAGTCGCTTATTATAAGTTTATTTTCTCAGCTAACTGTTTTTAGTTGTCATTAAGCAAATGACATTCTTTTAGAAGCCATTTTTTAAAAAATATTGCTTATAAGCCTTCTTGGGGTAATAAGTGAGAGTGAACAACTAGTCGGAAAGAATTTGGATATAATTGATTTTATGCCTTAAATCTAAACCACTTTTAAAAAATGAGATTAGGAGTGCTGTCCCACTTCCAAAGTTTGTAGAATTGTTCAGAAAAGGAGAGAAAAAACACAGCCTGGTAAGTTGCAACTTGAAATTTTCTTGGTTTTTTTGGATTTGGGGTGTGCCCTGTGCCTACCCTTTTTTAATTTAGGAAGTGATTAGAAATCTTTATCAATGCTAATCATTGCTGGCTAAATGTGATTTTACTTTTTGTCCACTTTAGTTGAAATGGATAGTCTTTCTGAGCTATCCCAGCAAGGCGCCAATCATGTCAATTTTGGACAGCAACCAGTTCCAGGGAACACAGCCGAGCAGCCTCCATCCCCTGCGCAGCTCTCCCATGGCAGCCAGCCCTCTGTCCGGACCCCTCTTCCAAACCTGCACCCTGGGCTCGTATCAACGCCTATCAGTCCTCAGTTGGTCAACCAGCAGCTGGTGATGGCTCAGCTGCTGAACCAGCAGTATGCAGTGAATAGACTTTTAGCCCAGCAGTCCTTAAACCAACAATACTTGAACCACCCTCCCCCTGTCAGTAGATCTATGAATAAGCCTTTGGAGCAACAGGTTTCGACCAACACAGAGGTGTCTTCCGAAATCTACCAGTGGGTACGCGATGAACTGAAACGAGCAGGAATCTCCCAGGCAGTATTTGCACGTGTGGCTTTTAACAGAACTCAGGTCAGTTGTGTTTGGTAAATGGTTCTGTGTTGTCTCCCCTTTTCTCTCTCTTTTGTCCCATCTATAACTGAAGTTTATTATTTTACTTCTGTACTAACATTTTCTCTCTCTCTCCATGTGATCATATTACCTATTCCTAGTGGAGCCTCAATTTTATCACGCCTTTTCCTATGATACACTTCTGAATCAAGGGAAACCTATGTGCAGATTGATCCCAATTCAGGGGCTTTGAAAGACTAATTAAATGTCAAACATGTTTTAAACTGGCATTACTTGTGCTTTTATATAATGGAATCTTAAACTATAGTAGATAAGAAAAGTTTCATGACTCGGTCAAGGCCATTGGCAGGATTCCAGGCTTCTAGCCTATCGTCTTTCCCATGTATGTTATGTTACTGCCCATATCAAACTTAGGTATATAAATGTTCCCTGTTAAAGTTCCACAGCAGTGTTGTCATCATCGTCGTCGTCGTTGTTAACATCTTGGAAGGAATAATCCACTTAATTCTAAGCAATCATTTTGAAAAAATACTATATGATGTATTAACATAATATGTTGGTAAGCTTTGTGCTCTCCCTCATGCTGTTGTCTTCCAAACTTCATTGTCTAGACCAGGCATCAGCAAACTTTATTCTGTTATCGACTAGATAGTAAATATTTTAGGTTTTGAAACACATAAAATCTCAGTTACACTGTAGAGTAATAAAGCAGCCACAGACAATAAATGAATGGCACCGGGTATGGTAGTATCTCGGTAAAACTATTTACAAAACAGGCCATAGAGTAAGTGTGGCTGGCAGGCCTTAGTTTGCGGACCCATTTGTAGAGACCTCACTGCCTGCTTATTGATACCCCTAATGTGCACAACTTTGTCTTCCTGGCCCAATTCCTGTGAAGATACTGTCTATCAGCGTGGAAGATGTTTAAGAGGGTCATGGGAAAAAAGTGATGTATATGAGAGGTGACAAGATAAAGATATTTGAGAAGCCCTAAACGCATTCTATTGAACTGTGAATGAGAATAATTTTTTTCTTTGTTTTGAAACTAGTATGATACATTATATATATGGTGTTTATTTTTGGCCCAGGTACACTAAAACAAAACAAAAAAACAAACCAAAACAAACAAACAAAAAAAAAATGAAAAACCACATAACTTTAATTAGAATGAGGACATTATGCCTTTTCAACTTTTTTGTTTTACCGCTGTTCTTTCTTTTGTCAATTTATCTTATTTTTTGGCCTGACTCCCATTTTCCTTTCATATTTAAGTTACTTTGTTTATTACGTGATTATGATTATAAGAATAAAATTCTGGTACAGAAATAATCTAGTATTAATTCCTAGTTGGCAGAGTTTCCATACCTAGGAGAATCCCAGCTGTGACTTATTTTTGGCTTGCCTTAACTAGATGGGGAGTTAGGAGACCTGACAAAGCCTCTAATTCAGTGTTTGTTTTCA
Organism: Macaca thibetana thibetana; assembly: GCF_024542745.1. Taxonomy (NCBI): domain Eukaryota; kingdom Metazoa; phylum Chordata; class Mammalia; order Primates; family Cercopithecidae; genus Macaca; species Macaca thibetana. Next base: position 29,745,585 of record NC_065579.1, read on the forward strand.
GTTGATTCATCTTTTTTTTTTTTTGTACGTTTGTCTATTTTTAAAAGGGCAGTTGCACAAGGCTATGTCTCAGGTTAAAGTTGTGTGGTTTTACCTAATTCCATATCTTTATAGCTTAAGAAACTGTGTTCATTATTAGCTGGTAAAATTAGTATGACACCTATATTCAGTTGGGGGATAATTATTGAAAATGAATGAAAAGTCAGCCCTCTAAGTATTCCTGTTTCTGGTAGCATTCTTTATTTTAGTAAATATTGTAAGTACTAATAATTCTCCATACTAGGCCAAAAAAAGTAGGTCTCTACATAACAGTTCAATAATGCTTTTTTGAATTGAGTTAAAAACCCACAAAGACATCGTGACATACACACAAATTATATATGTGTGTGTGTGTATATGTATGTGTGTGTGTATATGTGTGTGTATATATATGGATATATGTTTATATATATAGTTACTGGTGTCTTAAAAATTGAGCAAATAGTTATTTCTTAAAGCACTAAGTGTCCTTTATATAGTGAAGAATGCTAAGATAGTAGAACTCAGAGAAGTGAGGATAAAGTTGCCACCCATCATTACAGCTTTTCTTTTCTTGGGTTTATGATGTTGTAGCCATTACTATGAGGAGTTGGCCATTTCTTCTGCCTTTGGTCCTTAAAAGGACAAATTCTACAATATCTACAGGTTTTGTTACTGGAAGAAAGACAAAATTTTCTCTTTTATACCATGTTAATCTCTTTGAAAAGGTAATCATCTCTGTGGTTAATAAAAACAGTGACTTTATTTTTCTGAGAGTGAGAGGAGAATGAAAACCTTGTATAGCTTGATTACAGATACCTCCTTATTAATAATAGCCAATTTAGAAAAAGAAGTCATTACCAAAAAATTATTAGTGCCCTGGATTATGAAGGAGGTTTTAAAGCTTTATATTGATAATTGATACCCTTCAGTCAAAGTAGATATAGGGCCATATTGAAGATGTTTGACTTAAGAGGAAATTTTTATATATATTTCAATATTAATTCCTTGAGAACTAGCTTTTGCACATGCAGGCATGAATGTATTTTCATTGGTCATTCTTAAAAACCACACATACATACACAGCTGCATTTATTTTTTAATGATTATGCATTCGTACGACTGGATGTAGTGTGTTTATTTCAAAGTGTATGCATTTCAATAAAAGCAGGTGCAGAGTGAGGGTATGGTGTGAGTGTGGAGTACGAAAATACACACGCTAATGCATATGTATAGACAAGGAGCTCTGCAGAGTTAAATCGCACATCACACATTTGTGTGCACCTAGTACAATGTGCAATTCCAACTCTGACTTTTAAAAAATTAATGTAAAATATGTACATACAAATACAAAGTTATATGATAGGGTCAGATAAAAACACTGTCCCTTAAAAACAACATTAAGACCTTAATATGATAGATAACACTTTTATGAATTGAGGATTATTTTAGTCATTGACAGCTCTGTATAACTTTAAAATCCTGGGTCTTATGTTTTAACTCTTGAGAATTTTCTCATCATCTTAATAGGGTTCCCTATATTAACACATTACCCTCTCAAGACTTTCACACATGGCTATTTTTTTAAGCCTACCTTTTCTGATAATTTATGGTAAACTTATATAACTACTTGTTTTAAGGAATTTTTCCCCTTCTGAATTGATGGGCATATGTTCTTTAATTGCTGTTGAAGATACCAGCTTTTCGCATATGTCATTCATTCGGTTATGTCTATTTTGATGTCTTTTTAATGGAAACCTATGGCTAAAAGTAATTGCCAAAGCATCTAGATTTATACTTTTCAATTCACTTCTCTATCTTATTGCTATTTAATGGTTCTGACACATGCGAATACCTTCTTTAATATCCTTTGATTTTTTAAAAGAATAAAATCCAGAGTTTAACTCTGATCCCACTCTGTGGCTTTTTTCCCCTTTTTCTTCCCCCTCCTCTTGTCTTTGGCACACTTTATTTTCCAGTAAAATAAAGAATGAAGATGGATTATTCAAAACTGATAACAGTAATGGACCATCATGTAATGTTTTATTAAATTTGAGTTCTGTAAATTATGTGGTGGAGAGAAATTTGCCTGCTTTAGTATAACAGAAATTGCTACTGTGTTTCTATAATTCTTCACAGTGTAATTTAAGAAAAGTCCACTATCCATATCACTATTGAATAAAAGGTAAAAAGGTGCTATTACCCAAATATGACAGTTCTCTTGTCTGCCAAACGACAGAGATAAATGTATCTACTAAAACTTACTTGGCATGAGTCCATGGTAGTAGGTGGAGTTTGAAAATAGTCTTTTACCTGGACATGTGATTAAAAATTCACCAAACAATAGAGGCAGGTAGCCTTGAAGAATATTCTATGTATTTTCTTTTTAGGAGGGAGGTTTCATCAAATCATATTTTCTTTCTGAGGGCTTTGAAGTTCCATGAAGCTGATAAAATCTATTTGAATCAGTGATTATGTTCAAAGAGGAGACAAACGGGAGGCCAGACAGGCCTTTTGTTCAGATTGGCAGTCTCTTTCGCTTATCTGCTGTTTTAAAGAATTCATAATTAGCTTTTGGAAATACTGATAATATTTATTGGAGGTTTTTTCTTTATTTTACAACTACTAATGAATTTTACTTGTAATAACTTGTAAACTGTTTTTGGAATGTAAAAACAGGTTTAGGAATTCAGCAGTAAATTCATTCTTTAGTTGAAAAAATTAGAACTCTGACTTAACCACTATGTAATGACAATGCAAAATAATTTTATGTTTTCATAGATACAGCTCACATCTAATTATTGGTAAGATGTGAAGTCCCAATGAAAGGCAGCTTCTGATTTTCAATAAAATTAATATTTATGAGGTACTGGTAACGTCCTACATAACATACAAGTTCTCAGGTTCTTTTCAGACATAAGAATGACTAATTTTGTTTAATTTACTTCAACAAATTTATTGAGCACCAATGATTCTTGATACTGATGACATATTTTAGTTCTGATGTTTCAGCATATTCTGTGACATAATAAGTAAGGTACATGATGGCCTTGGCATACAATTTTTTAGCATGAAAAATTTTTGGTAAAAGGTTGCTCTTACCGTCCACTATGTGGGGCATTAATACAAATGACCTTGACAAGTCTATACTATATCTTCAATTATAGGAAGTGGGAACTGGTTCAGCATATAAATATGAATGCAGCTATTCAAGTAACAACAACCAGAACAGGACCAAAGCATGCATTCCCATATCTGGGATCTGATAACAGTCATTTTGCATCCAAAATTATTCTAAAGTGACTTTTTTTTTTTAAATAATTATCACTAATCAAAATGTTTTCTGACAATATTTTCAAGCATTTCCACCAGGGGGCACTCCCCTCATTGAAAGCTCTGGGCCAAAAAAAAAAAAAAAAAAAAAAAAACCCCGAAGGTTTCTGAAACACCTGAGACTGTCTACACTGGCTGCTTTAAAGCTCCTTGAGTGTTTCAGGGCTTGAAACATCACTTTACACCATCATCATATTTCAGACAAACAAAAAACTTTGTTCCAGTAGAATAATTAAGTGGAAGTAAAATGTTTTGCCCCTAAAAACACGTGTATGCTCAAATAGGAAGTCACACCAACATCAAAATATAGGTAGAGATCTTTTAAAATTTTCTCCCAGGTGACATACCATCTTCCAGTCTCAACCATGTGGAAATGACTTAGCCTTACATTAGCAAGACTTGAGAAAGAATATTATTTTGTATGTTTTCCTGTATTTGACTTTCTCACTATAGATTTCTGCTGCCTCAGGAAATATTTTTGATAGAAATACGTGATATAGTACTTGTTTTTTGGGATATTTATGTATCTAATTTCAAGCTTCCCAAATAACATCCTAAATATTTATAACTATCTTTTTGCCCTAATTTTTAAAATTATTACACAATTTTATGTTTGTGGGAAAAACATCCCACAAAATGCCACAGAACTTTTCACTGTAGGCCCAACATGAGTGCCAATAACTACCACTAGAATTTACTTATAGGTAACACATCTTATTCTTAAGTTTCTATCACCTATTTGTGATTGTTTTCTCCATTGTGGTCTTTATACACATGATCAGTCCATTTAGTAGATATTTATCAAACGTTTACATGAGAGGCATTGTGCTGGGATGATGAAAGTGAATATTAGATTATTATGCTCAAGGAATTTGTAGCATATTGTGTTTATACTGATGTTTGCATGTATCCATATCTGTGTAGTTGAGAATATATTGCTTTGTCAAGTACATTTGTTAAGACATAACATTTGGTGGAGAGGAGTAAAGAGCAAGGGTTATTTCATTACACCTATTTTCAAACTTTTTTTTTTTTGAGACCTGAATGTTTTACTTTCAATAAGAGACAACAGAAATATAGTCAAACTAATTAGTTGGCCTTGTGCAAATTAAATAGCTGGATGATTGACTGCCTATTTGACTGAATTTTAGTTAAATTGACTAGATGTTTTGCTCTTGTGTAGACACAGTTACAGCATTACTCATTAGTATCCTAAGTAAAAGGACATGTGCCCTTCATTCTTCAGTCACATTTCTTAGGGTAAAACCGAAAGTTCAGGTCGAATTTCCAGGCTTTAGCTGTAAGAGACTAAGTGAGAGACAACTTTAAAGTGGACTCTGAAGCACTCTGCACCTATTTAAAGTTCTTCTTAAATACCAGCTTATAAATCATTTTAAGAAGTATCAGTACTTTTGTATTGTCTGCACCCAACTGTTACATTTAGGCAGTATGGTACATTATCTCTAAATCTGGGAACAAAACCAGGTTTGTACTTCTAATAAACCATGAAAAAAACAAATGTTTTAACCTTGGGGTTTCATTGTTTTGACATGACACGTTACCTTCTTTCCCCAATATACCTTTAACCGTTTCTGCATAATCTTGGAAAGCAGATTTGCAACTTCTGTAGAAATCTTGACAAAATTTTATTCTGAAGCTGATACTCTGCTAAGTGAAGAAACCAAATATGTCTTACTATTCCAAGCATTATTTCATGTACAAGTTAAAGAAAGAAGGGCTGCTTAGCCCTTGTGAAATGAACAAAAAATTTTTCCAATACTTTTGTTTCATATTGTCCCATAAACGCAATGGGGAGAACCACCCATTTTTGGAAGAGTTCTTCCAAAAGTTAAAAAAATTAGTTGAAAATTGATGTTCTGTTATTTAGGGCGTAAAGACACCTTAAGAGTTTTCTAATGATTTATAAATTTCTTCTATCACTAATAACAATTTTTATTCCCCAAGAAATTTGATAATTACAGAATTTGATACTCTCTTCCTTGGCATGCTATGATGGATTTTCACAATGTTGAAAAGTGGTTAATATATTTCAATTCTTATCTCTGGTTTTTAAAGTTCAAAATATAAACCTGTTACCCAGTGGTATAATACAGCAGGATAGTATTTAGAATCATTTGTGATAGTCAGTGGGGTTCTCTGTAAATGGTAAATTGAAAGGGTCATCTAGTGTCATGTACTTTGATAAGTTGGAGTTTAAAGAATAATTTTAAACATTGCCTGTGAAAATACAGTATAAACCTTAGGTGATGCTTTAGTAATAACGTTTGTTCTAATATGTTAAAATTCATTTTCTGGTATTTTCTTTGAAAGATCTACTTCTCTAGGAATGGCTTTGTATCTTTACATATTGGGCTGTGGGCATTACGCTGCCTTTGTCTAGGCAGCTTGAGAACTATACAGTTCAATGCTGTTGCATTATGAGGATTTCATTTATTCTTAACTTCCCTGGATCGTCTCTCTGTGAAAGATTTCATGGCAAGTTAAGCTACTCAAAGGCAGGAGACCAATTAGGCAGTTTCAGTTTATGTTATATGTAAAGCAGATGCTTAATAAAATTAAGAGTACAATTGAGGCTCTCTTCTCTACCACTTCAATTGTAACTAATATATTCCTATGCAGAATTAATGCCTCTGACTGTTCATTTTCTAAACAGAGTGGAGAAGAAAAGGGAAGGATCACTGCTGGCTAAGCAGAGCACGGGAGCAGGCTCACCCTGTGCCTTTCATTTCTTGCAGGGCTTGCTTTCAGAAATCCTCCGAAAGGAAGAGGACCCCAAGACTGCATCCCAGTCTTTGCTGGTAAACCTTCGGGCTATGCAGAATTTCTTGCAGTTACCGGAAGCTGAAAGAGACCGAATATACCAGGACGAAAGGGAAAGGAGCTTGAATGCTGCCTCAGCCATGGGTCCCGCCCCCCTGATAAGCACACCACCCAGCCGCCCTCCCCAGGTGCAGTCTCCTTTGCCTCCTTGCCCTTCTTTGTTTAGCACTTTTTTTTAATGCTTGAGGAAGAATCTCAATAAGAAATTCGATAGATAGATAGATAGATAGATAGATAGATAGATAGATAGATAGATTGATTGATTTAGATGTTTTTAAATTCCTATAGTTGCTTGAGGATAATTTGGTCCCAAATCATTAATTCTCATATAAAAACAATAAGCTGCTAATTAGATAGAAGGAAGAAAATTGCTTTGTGTTCCTTCATTCTTGGGGTTATTTGGGGGTGAAAGTAGTCTTTAAATGGGATATTTGTCTCTACTGTTGTTATTAAGTAAAGAAGTATTTTAAACTCAATAGAAAAAGAATAAAGTCAGTTTTTTCCCAACTAGTTTTAGAATCGCCATTTGAATAGTAAATAAAAATAAATAATTTCATTTGTATTTATACTTTCCAATACGAACTGCAGCTGGTACCAATTACACACCATCTCATTTGTAATCTTTCATAATTAAGTTTAATAAAATCCTTGAAGGCAGCTTTAAATGGGGCTGATAAGGAATTCTATCCATATTCCAAAATATGGGCAAGTTTTCTCTTTCTTTAAATTTTTGGAGTTTTAGGAAAGAAAGTTGCCTTCCAGGTAACTTTGGGTATGTGAATCTGTATTTTTTAAACTAAGTTTAAAAAGTAACCTCATAACTGTTATAATTCAGTAAATCAATTTGCATTACAAATCCTTAGATAAAAATTTGCTAGTTAGTGTATTAGACTCAAAAATCACAAGCAATTTTTTTTTCTTTTCTTTTTTTTTTTTGAGACGGGGTCTCACTCTGTTATCCAGGCTGGAGTGCAGTGGCGTGATCTTCGCTCACTGCAAGCTCTGCCTCCCGGGTTCACGCCATTCTCCTGCCTCAGCCTCCCAAGTAGCTGAGACCGCAGGCACCTACCACCACACCCAGCTAATTTTTTTGTATTTTTAGTAGAGACAGGATTTCACTATGTTAGCCAGGATGGTCTCAATCTCCTGACCTCATGATCCACCTGGCTCGGCCTCCCAAAGTGCTGGGATTACAGGCGTGAGCCACCATGCCTGGCTGCAAATGTATTTTCTTACATGTTTAACTTGTGACATTTACAGCTCTTAAAAATAAGGTCAGCTAAAATTGGATAAAAATTGAACATGGAAGAATAAGTCAAAATATTCGTATGACAATGTCATAGTGAAATTGTATCTTGATGTTACTTTATTCTCATCAATAGTAGAAAGTAGTCATACATTTTCATGTATAGAAATCTAGAAAAAGCTCATTCAGCACTAAAGACTGAAAGTACTACAGATACTCCATAAGTAAGAAATAAATATTTAGCCACTTGTTGAGTGGCTAAATAATAAACTGCTTATCATAAGGTTCTGAAACAATTTTTTTTAGAAATGTCACAAAATCCATTTTCGCTATTTTATTTAATGAAAATCAATCTGGTCTTGATGTCTACAGGAACAGACTATAAGGAAATCATTGCTATAATTGTGAATAAAAAAGCCATGCTTCTTTAGGAGAAAAGCATGGCATCTATATACATATGTACATACCCACCTGCCCATGCACACAAAGTTACTGAATTTGATCTCTAAATGCTTCTATAAAATATTTCCTAAGATAAAGAAAGAGGAACTCGTTACATATAAAAAGTATGACTTCTAAGAATGGTTAAAGAGAAAAGATAAACTGTGACTTCTAGGAATGATTAAAGAGAAAAAATGTACGAAATGAAATAATTTGGTTTGGTACTTTTTCTGTAGTGTTTAGTGTTAATACACACACTTCTATTAGTTAACTTTGCTCCTAAAGTCATCACTGGCAGGACTCTGAGCAGAGAATTACTTTACTTGTTACTTAATCTGCAATACTAATAAAAGAATGGCTTACTTAAGACCAATATGAACTTCAATATTGAACTGCTTTAAAAAAAAAAAAAATCTAGCCAGATACTTGATTTTGTGGTTCCTTAATACAGCTTTTGTTTCCTCATTTTTCTAGGACTCGATTTTACTTACTTTCTAAATGTGATTTTGGTATCCTTACTCAAGTTTTTTCTTGAGCTAAAGTTATACCAATTTCTTATTAAGTGATATTTCTTTTCATATGCTGTTAAATTACTATGGGATAACTTTCCCATATGTATGCTTAAAGGCTTTATCTGCTGATAAGTTGGGATAGAATATATGTTTAATTTATTTTTGCCTGAATTATTGGTTAACTGGTTGAGCCACCCTTAGCTGTATTTGTTTGTTCTAAAGAGGAGTTGAGACCAAGCCCATAGTTAGGGTATTCAGCCAGTGATGAAAATATACAGTATATACATACTGTAAATGCTTAGTGAAACTCTTTAAAATAAAACATTTCTATTAATGCAGTATTACTATCTATAACCAAACTCCAAAATGATTAACTGACATGTGTATGGGTGTGTGTAATTTTATTTTGTTGCTACAATATAAATCTTTAAATTATTAATATTATTATAATGGAGATCACTACCAGTTTGTTCACATTCTTCTGTTTAACCATGATTCAGGGAATTAAATTTTAAGAAATTCTTAAGGTATTAAAGGTATTATCAATGCAAAATTAGTACTTTAGATTTGGAAAAACACGTTATAGAGCACTTGAATTAGTACTGTCTTGTAGCAGCAGTCGACATAATGAAATAATGCCTAAACTGGAACCAGTATGCATATTTAAAATGATTTAAAATAAAGGATAAAATGGAGAAAACCACAGATAAACAGACAGCAAAATTTTGTCTTTTTAAATTTTACATTTTGCCAAAGAGGAGTCCATATGAAATCAGTATACATTCCATTTCCCCCAAAATGAAGAGCTTTGAAACATATTTTGAGACAAATCTTGGGTTTGGGTTGCACCTGAAACCTGATTTCTTTCTAAAGAACCACATGTTAAAAGCAGAGGCCCTCAGTGGTTCACAGAAGACCCAGCCCCCATTAAGGCCTGGGAAACTGGATTCTCTTCCAGCTCCTTACAGAGTGTAAAACATACAGAAGATCATTTTGGAGTGCCCTTGGGGCATACCATAAGAAGGACCTAAACTATTGAGGGACTTGAATTCTAAGTCATCTTCAAGAAAGGACTTCCCTGGCTAGTCAGGCCCCACCTGGGGACATCTAGCCTCAGGAAACACCAAGCTCCTTGGTGGCCTGGTCCAGGTGAGATGCCTCCCTGCAGAGGTATCCCTTGTGCTCCAGGAGGGGCAGTTATGCCCTGTGCTTCATCCTCTGCCTGGGCTATAGGCTCTGGGCCAGACCTGGTTTCTGCAAGCATATTTTTGCAACTTACATGCTCTAATTCAACAAATAAGAATATCTTGCACCTGATAATGATTCACACCCTAACTTGATAAAAGCCATTCTGAAAGCAACTGAATACATCAGTTCATTGAATCTTCATACCAACCTTTTGCTAGAAGAAAAATGAGAAAACCAAGTTTAAGGTTTAGTCAGTTTTCAAATCCTCTGCTAAGTCTCTTGCTCCTTCCTCTACTTCAAGCCACGTCCTCAGAATACAAGCAAACTTATTTTAGAAAGGGAAAAGTGAAACTTGGAGATCTTTTCGTTTGTCATAGAGGATGGGAGGTTTTATTGTTAGAATAGGAAGAGGAGCATGTGCGAAAGCATTGTCCTAATAAAATAACTTGTTTCACAAATTATCTACTTGGGAAGACGAGGCAATGGCATTTCTGGGATTGTGGGGAAAACAGCCTGTTTTAAATTTTGGTCTTATGAAAATATCTGGGAGAACCCAGTCCTCCCATGTTCCTTGGTCTTAAGGTTTCTTTTCACTATAAGCTTTGCAAATTTTCCTGAGTTTATTATAGGAATTTTGTCAACAATGATAATTCATCATTATTATCTGAGAATTATATATTTTACAGAATTTTAAGTGATGATTTCTACCGTAGGAGTATTTTTTTTAAATTTTGTTTGTACATTTTACTATGTGTGACTTTTGGAGTTAAATTAATTTAGCAGTTTGTTTCCATGAAGGCTGTTTGAAAGCATATAATTATCGAGTTACAGCTTTTACATGAATTACACAAGTCTTCTTTTCTTCATTTTTTACATCTCTTTATGTAATTCTTTAGTTTCTACTAAAGGTGTGCTATTTTATAACAATGCTTTAGACAATTTATGAAGTTAATATAAAGAGTATATAATTAATCTGGTAGTTGCACTGTTCTCTTTACAAGAAATACCTCTATGATATAATGAAACATAGGTTCATCTTGATCTCAGGTTCAGTTACAGGCAGGAACTTAACACTTGGTAAAAGTTTTATTTCTTATGAATCCCTTGAAGATCATTTTAAGATATTGCTTATGTAGTTAGAAAATGCATTCCATTAATTGTCATCTTTTAAAAGCTAGGAGACTTTTAAAGTCTCGATTTGGAAAATAATACTGTTCCTGGAAAGAAACAAATATCTACAAGTGTTAAATCATGGTGCTAAAGACAGTGTTAATAAAGTTCGAGAGTGGGAAATATTTTCCATCACTAATAAGCATCCATAAAATAGGATATTTCTTATTTTCATTAATAAGAAAACATAATTTTTATACCCTGAAAGTAAATTCAGATTGGATTTTAATATTAAAATCAATAGCTATTAAAAAATTAGACATTAATGAGCTAGATTTATCAAAGGACCACCAAAAAGCAAGTCCAGCCTGCTCTAAAAATTAAGAATTTTTTCAAGTAAAGAAGGTGCATGTAATGTCATGAACTCTAAATAACTTTGTGGTTTCTAGTTAAGTTTAGATCTCAGCATCGCCCTACCAACAAATTGTTTAACATGTTTGATTTAACGGAGTTTTCTCAATTTTAAGATGGGACAATCATAATACCTCCTCCAGGCTGCTAGGCAAGTTAAGAAGTTAACATACATTAATACAACGTCCAGCACATAATAAACAACTAATAAATGTCAGTGTTTATTATCACCATTATTAAAACTACATATAGGCCGGGCGCGGTGGCTCAAGCCTGTAATCCCAGCACTTTGGGAGGCTGAGACGGGCGGATCACGAGGTCAGGAGATCAAGACCATCCTGGCTAACACGGTGAAACCCCGTCTCTACTAAAAAATACAAAAAACTAGCCGGGCGAGGTGGTGGGCGCCTGTAGTCCCAGCTACACGGGAGGCTGAGGCAGGAGAATGGCGTGAACCCGGGAGGCGGAGCTTGCAGTGAGCCGAGATCCGGCCACTGCACTCCTGCCTGGGCGACAGAGCGAGACTCCGTCTCAAAAACAAAAAAAACAAAAAACAAAACAAAAACTACATATAACTTTAATTTTGTTCGTGTAAAAGCAGTGTGCTTGCAGGCAATTCCTCATCTATCAAAGTAGGATGTTCATCAATCAAGGCTAAAGTAGAGTTCATTTTCTGTAATCTAAAAGTATGATTTGATGCATTTAGCAATCCATGAAGAAGCAAAATAGAGTTTTCATGGAAAATTTGTGTCCTGCCACACAATTTTAGTGAAATAAAAAGCAGACCCTAGTGCTGCACCCTATCCCCACATGGGAGGGTAAATAGTAGAAGCTCCAATTCTTAACTACTTCCCCGGCGCCGCCTTAATAATGGAGTAGTACACCCTACCTTGATAAAAGCTATTCTGAAAGCAACTGCATTTATTTTACCTCCTGTGCTATTTGCGGAGAAGAGCTGAACAGTAGTTTGTTTTGCCTGGAATGAACTACTTTATGAATTTTAATGTGTGATATAATATTAAAAGCTAAACCAGGATTAAAGAAGATTTTTTTTGTACTGAGCTAAAATAGTACTTAGTAGAGTGAGGTATAAAAGATTTTTGTTTCCATTTTTACCTGGGGAAAAATTCAGCTTTCATATTTCTGAAAAGCTGTCCAAGTCAGTTTCCCTTAAGCAATAGCTTGTGTTTAGAAAAAAAATGTGATTCTAGAATTCTAATAGCTTATCTATTATAAGATGCCTATCTGGGCCAACTAGATGGTAAAGAAGAGCTTTCCTAAATATTTTAAAGTGAGTAATACAGAGATACTTTCTAATTTTGTAATCATTAAAGTTTTACCCTCACATTCATTTTAAAAAAAAAAAACATTTCTTATATACTTCTTTTTCACTTTTGATTGTGTTGGCTACTAGGAAATGATTTTTTAAAATAATTTAGAATTGGTGCTTGATTGTAATTGCTTTATAGTAAAAAAAAAAAATTAACCAAAGAAGTTTTTAGAAACAAAGTCACAGGGTTGAAACAAATGATTATAACACACCTCAAAGATAAATTCTTAAACATCCTTTTTACAAAATAATGAAAATTATTGTAAAAACAGATCGAAAGACCAACTTTCCAAAGTCTGTTCTTTTAACTATTGCTTAGCAGATTGCTACCAAGGATATGTTTCTTCAGTGTACTGGACTTGGTGCCCCCATTTCCATAACATTCAATTTTCAAAATGATTGAAATGGCTTTTCTTTTCCCTTTCATTTAAGCAGTGAGAAAAATAGGTATTAAAAGGGACCCCATGGGGTGATCAAATCTATCCCTCTGCCTCAAAGCAAGACCACCCCAGAGCAAAGTTTCCAATCTCACCAAAGCAACTTTGTAGGCAATTTATGATAATGCGTTAACTCTTCTGGCTCTTAAAGTGGTGTTTAGCAGATTATTGCTTCAAAGCCCTGTATGTGTTCTAGTGGCCTCCAGTCATTAATATATCTCTATGAGTGCCCTTGCTTACTAGAGTGGCAAAGCTAGAAGGGGAACTCTAGAGAGGAAGCGGATGAGGCCCCACCTTTGGTCACCTGTCCTGCCTTACCTGCTGTGTCCTCTTCAGGCCTGCGGGCCAACTATTTCCCAGCATTATCTTTTCCATGCTTGGAAAGGTGGTATCGTGGTGGAAGCATCTACCAACTTTCTCAAGATAAGCAAGAGGTGAATTATTTTGCTAATTGGCCAGAACTTAGGATTCAGCAGGCACATTTTAAAGAGGTCTCCTATTTATGCTTTAAGTACGGAGAATTGAATCACCGAATATTTTAGGAACAGAGTAAAATAAATCTCAAAGTCCTGCAGCTTGACTCAAAGGGTATATCATTTAATGCCAAAAAAAAAAAATCGTTTGTTTATTCTACAGGGTACTTCATTTTCTATTTTCATGGTTTATGTGAGAAATTGTCCAGAATGATAAGTTTCTAGAGGATAGAAACCTGGGTTCTGTTAGGTAACCAAAGAGATGAGGTCCTTAAGGGATTAGTTTGCTGGAAGAACCATGATTTTGTATCTGTAGTAATTTTTCATTTATATTTTCATCAGTTTCCCAGTAAAAAATCAGCTACATGGTTTTTATGTAAATTTTCCAGGCTAGTTCATACTACTGTGTAATAAAAAATAAATTTGGAGTTTTAAAAATGAGATGAGTAATAGTGTCAGTACATTTTGAAGTTGAGATTTGATTTCACCTTCTAAAATTTTGTGGCATTTTACTGCAGATACCTGCTTATCACTATTACTAAAGGCATTGATAGTGATTTTTCGCTCAAGATTGTACTTTTTGAATATATTAGTAAAGTCACTGATTATATATTTTGTGATGCTTACAGTAATATTTTATTAAATATTGTGAAGCATTATCTTATTGTGTGGTTTCACAAGTCAAAAGGAAATAGTTATATACAGGGGTGCCGGAAAAGATGAAATAATTACACAGAACAGCTTGGACATGCACGTGTAAAATGCAACCAGCCTTTATGATAATTAAGCAAGGCACTCTACCTGCTTCATGGATGGATAGAAGATTTAAATATGCAGTTCTGCAAATGGCTTTGTTATGGAAGATTTTTAAAATGAAACATAAGAGGAAAATGCATAAAAATAGTCTAAAATTAAAAAGGCCATAGTATGTAATAGCTATTAGTGATGCAATTGTCTATTAGGCACCGGGCACCCAGTGAAGATACAGCACTGTGCATTATGATTTTAATTGTGAATTTCCTTTGTTAGGATTGCAATGGAAGGTAATTGGGAGACAATTAGTTTAGGGTTTTCAAGTCTTTGAAACTATTTCGTTTTCCAGAAAACTTACTTTATGGCATTATAATTCCTGGTTGTCAGCTGGCAGTTGCTGTCATATTACAGATGCAATCACCTGTGACAGTGTGACTTCCTTAACTTAAGCAATCTGATCTCAGGGCAATAACTAATGTTGAATGACTGCACTGTTGATCACCTTGATCATAAAAGGAGCAACAGTGTCCAGTTTGGATGCTGAGCCTGAGAAGCTTCAAAACAATTTAGCCAATGAAAAATGACAGCCATGTTCAAAATGTTTTGTAGGTGAAAACAGCTACTATTGCCACTGAGAGGAATGGGAAACCAGAGAACAATACCATGAACATTAATGCTTCCATTTATGATGAGATTCAGCAGGAAATGAAGCGCGCTAAAGTGTCTCAAGCACTGTTTGCAAAGGTTGCAGCAACCAAAAGCCAGGTAAGAGCCTCTGTTAGGCATTGAGAACGTTTATCTGTGTTGCCTGTGGAATTTTCATTAAAAGGAGTGTCTATTTTCAATATGAACTTGCATCACGGAGAGGCCTTTATGTCTAGGATTATTTCCAGAGCTCTAAAATGAAACAATATTCAAATTCAGGTTATAGGCACTTGGTATTTTTTTTTCCAATAGCCACTCCCCAGACCAAGGATTTTACGGTAAATCCCCAAGTCAGTTAATAGGTATTTTCAGAAGGATATCATAATGGATAGTCAGTTTCTCAGTCTGGTCTATTGTATAGAATAAATAACCTGAATTACTATTATTTCATTATTGCTTAGATGATCTTGATGTTTTTTCCCGCTAAAATGCTACAAAACTTTATACAGTTTGCTCTGTTCCAATTCAGCCATCTAATGTGACATTGGTGGACTAGTGGTGAGAATAGTTGCCTCTCAACTCAGCTGTCTGCAACTATTAAATACACTTATTAAGACAAACTGACACACAAACATACCTCTTTGCATATTAATGATTTTAATTTTTCTGTGGAATATACAAGACGCACAGATTGATTACAAGTTCTCCAACTCTGAATTACAGCTGAATAAACTTGAATTGGAAAAGTTGTAAATTTCTACCAAACTAAATAAAAAAGGATAGATTGTATAGTCTTTTATCAGGATAATTGTCATATAGTAATAATTCATATTCATCAAAAGTGGAATCATCTACATGAACAAATTTAGTTATCTATAAACCCTTCTCCAAAGCCAAGAATACTTTTTAAAGGACCAGAAGAACACTAAACTCTTTTCCCCTTTGAAAAAGGATTTCATAACACTGTCAAGGTGAGATTTAGAGGCAAATAGGGACTCCAGGTAAGATTTTAACAACTTGAAATTTTACACAAGTGTATTTTCATTATCATTAATGAATCCTAAAAAAGCCTGGCTGTTGTCAACTTCTGATAAAATACACAATTGTGGGAGTATTTATAATACGATATATTTGTATCATAATAATCTTTTCAGATTTTCCTAAAGTTTTACCCTATCGACATTTATAGTGTTACTGACAGGAGTTTTGCTTTAGAAGAATGTTGTTCTTGTTTAAGTTATAGGCTTGATGAAATACTTAAGGGATATCTTGGAAATGTTATATAAAAATGATTAAACTCAGGCTGTGGACTGTAAAAATTATAGCTTTATAGGCCACATGCCTGCCTACCCTTCAATCACTGTCAAAGTGATAATTTCTACAATAATATGTTTCTTTTATTGTGAGATTCTAAACATCAAGTGCTGTTTAAACATTAAACTGAATTGTTTATGTTAGTGCTGTACTCAGCGTGTCATACATCAGGCCACCGTAATCTCTCATGGAATGTAAAATTCTGTCATGAATCATGGCTTGTATATCGGAAATTACTGTAATTTTGATTGGAAATTACAGGGCTCTTGAAATGTTTCTAATTATGATAGAATGTTAGAGCCGCTTTAAACCTGTGTGCTTCTTCCGATGTCTTCATTTACATGCCAAGACTATGCGTTAAAGAGAAATGTCCTGGTCTCACTTTACCCCCCCACCTACTTGCTCACCCCACACATTCTTGTTTTGGCTCTTTAGCCTAATTATGATGAGGATCTCATATTTAAATATATATTATCTTGCCTTTCTTTCTGATTCTACATTTTTTTTTCTGACCTGTCCAATCAGTAATAATCAGACTGCATTTCTACAAAAGCCACTTTCCCTAAATCTCCAAAATGGAGAAACTGGACATGTATCATTATAGTAAAGGTTAGCTTTAAAACAAAAATTAATATTATAACTTCTTAATAACCATATTTAGTTGTCTGTCACCTGTCATTTAATTCAGTCTACCCCCACCCCCTGCCATCATTTTCCTTTCTGATTCCTTTTGATTCATAGTTCCTTTGCTATCTTTGACTTCATCCTTTTAAATGATACCCCAGGTTCTCCCCAACCTGGGCTGGGTACTGATTTTGGAGCTATTTGGACAGTAGCAGCAATTGGCTAATAATGTCATGCAGGTGATGTTCTAAGCCGTTTTAAACAACCCTGCTCTTTGTACCCGGTCCTACACAACTCCTTATGGGTCTCTGTGCCAGCACTGTAAATAAGCAAATTCCAAGCATCTTCTGTGATGGTGTGTTTCCCAAAACCCCCAAAGCTTTTAGCTGATGACTCATTACTGTTTGAGAGAAAATCAAAGGGGCCAATTGTGGGCTATGGGAATCAAGCAAACTATTAACTTTATTCCCTTGGATAGTTATTCTCAACTTCTGATTTACTCTAACGTCCTAGTACAGCATTTTTGTAGTCTTGTCTTAGTTGTTCAGTTTAATGTTAGCACTACCCTGTTTATGAAAATATGTTGAAAGATTGATGACTGCTTAAAAAATTAGTCCTAAACCTGTGTACATCACTAACAAACCTGATTTAATAAGGAAAAGTGGCCGTTTGCTTAGGTTCTGTTCTCATGCTATGATGTTTTGTGAAGGAAACAGAAAAACTAACAACAACAACAAAAACTTCAAATCAGACTGACATTTTTAATGGTCAAAATGTTGCACTTCTAAAATAGATATTTAGACCTCAGATGTGTGCTAGGGCTTGCCAAAATGAGGCAGCAGTTCCCCAAGACAAAATGTGTGTGAAGCCGGAAGAACCAGAGTCTCTTCTGTCTCAGCCCATCTACCTCTGCTTCTGTGTCTTGCCCTGGTTGTCTGGGTTGACTTAATCATCATGTTCTTTGTGCTAGACCCTATCATACATTATAGATTATCTGCATTAATTTAGTAACCCTGTGAGCTATTATTTTCTTAATTTCACACAAGAGTTTCTTAACTAATAAATGTACAGCCAACTCCAAATTCTCTTCATTTCTCCTATTTTAGACTGTCTTTAGGGTTCAAGGCAGCATCATCATCACTGAAGTACTACCCTGATCTGGGGAAGAGGGATTAGGGACAGTGGTCTTATTGATAGTGCAGACAGTGAGGGCTTTCCTTTCTTCATTGACATGTTCGTGGAACACAAGGTTCTTACCACACAAGGTTCTTACACAGAGCCTTCAGAATCCAGGCTCTATCATACTTTATGGCGGTGGGTGTACAGGATGGAGGAGTCAAAGGAGGCCAGCTCTGATCCAGATTGTGTCATAGGTGCTATAATATTGGGAAATTTTAACTTTTTAGCCCAGGATTATTTTAACATAGAAGGCACATGCTAGAGCTTTTAAATTATATAGCACTGTACCCAAATGGTAATGTTTCATAATGTGCTAAGCAAGAGGTTCAGTCCTCCACATGGATAAGAGATTTATTTATCATGTATTTGTGTATCATAAATACCTTCAATTTTAAAAGGTAAAGCGTGCTCTGTAGTGACTAATGCACAGAGTATTTTCTGTAAAAGAAACCGACTCATGTGGATTCCGCCATTTCACATGTATTGTCTCTTCTCTTCAATGAATAATAGATATGGAATTGTTTTTAACTCTAATAGAAATGTCTGAATAAAATATGCAAGTAAAAACTGAAGGTAGGCTACTTTTTGTGCTTGGTTAGGAAAGCAGGCTAATGCAAACTTTAAAAAGATGATATGCTTTAAACATAATGTGAATAGCTACAAATGAATACACTTTATATTCTGGGTATTCAAATAAGCAGCAGTTTTTCCAAGTGAATCATATTGGAATTTTATCAAACATTTAGTCTGATAACATTCAAATAATTATGAGAGCAGAATTTGCTAATTTTACTGTTTTTAAAAAAATAGTTGATTTGGGTAATAACCATCACAGTATCAAGGTTCAGTTACTGTTCATTGGTTATAGTGTTTTCATATGGGAGATGGAAATGGAATTTTTTCCTTAATGGTGGCAGATGTTGGAATCTAATTTTATTCCCCAGCAAACCCCTTGAGAGCTCTGAGACTTAAGGTGTGTGTCCAGCAAGGGGACATTAGCAGCACCGTAGGCCTTGCCTTGTACACTGAATTGTTACATTGATTTTCATGTTTGCATAGGTGGAGCTTGCAGATACATAGCGCAGTAAGACAGTAAAGGGCTTTCACAGAACCACACTGCGTCATCACTTGTGCTTAGAAAATAATTTCCTTTAGTGTTTTATTGAACAATGTATTTGTTTTGGGTAAAGCAACTAGCCAATGAAAATTCTATTTGACTAATATACTTTTGATATAATATTTTGCAGTCTGTGAGTTGTAGTACTTTCTGGCTGCTACAGCTTTGGCTGATGAATAGGTATGTTTTTAATACTAAAAAAAAAAAAGCATTTCTGACTCTGCAAAAATAACATGGCTAGTAGAAGAGACCAAATAATTTAAAGCCTTTTCTTTCATCTACTTTTCAGTCGCTTTTGTTTGTCATTGAGATTCATGGCCCCTAGGATGAGGGAGAGGGGAAAACAAGGAAGAAAGAGAGAAAAAGAATACCTCCATTTTCCTTAGGTTTATAGGTGAAGAAAACATCATTCTGACCTTTTGGTTTGGAAATTCTCACACAGTAGTGGATGTCTTAAATGCAAGTAAGAAATATATAACAGGCTGAGTGCGGTGGCTCACGCCTGTAATCCCAGCACTTTGGGAGGCCGAGGCGGGCGGATCACAAGGTCAGGAGATCGAGACCACGGTGAAACCCCGTCTCTATTAAAAATACAAAAAATTAGCCGGGTGTGGTGGCGGGCACCTGTAGTCCCAGCTACTCAGGAGGCTGAGGCAGGAGAATGGCATGAACCCGGGAGGCGGAGCTTGCAGTGAACCGAGATTGCGCCACTGCACTCCAGCCTGGGGCACAGAGCGAGACTCTGTCTCAAAAAAAAAAAAAATATATATATATATATTTTATTATATATATATAATATATATATATGTTTTATTATATATATATAAAATATATATATGTTTTATATATATATATAAAACAAATCACTGGGGCTAGAAATAGGGCTAAAAATGTAATTTTCGTTGCTGAAAATAGAGCTATAGTGACAAAATCCAAGAATAAAATCATGGAACCATTGACATTGCATTCTGTATGGTGGCATGCTAGTAAAGGCATCTTTTATTCTGTTAGAATTAAATTACACTTCAGTTTTTAACTCTGTGCTGATTCATTCTTTTGGAATGTTCATGTAACAGACTTTGCTGCGACAGGGGTTCACCTGTGTGGCCTTCTATTTAAGGCATACAGCAGGCCCTGCAGATGTGAGAATCATGGTTTCTGTTATTCCTAGTGCTACATCCTTTTGTAGCAGTCTGTGGGATCTTCACATTGTGGCCTAAGAGCCCCTTCTCTTGGGCAAACGAAGCCTTCTTCATTCACTTGCTAAGGAGAGAACTGCCCCTTTGCATGTTCTCCATCTAAATGTGTAGTGGACACCCTGAGGTGGATACAGCTTCTGTTTCCCTGGACCTACTTGCCTGGAAGAGGAGGAGGCAAGAGAAGTATTTGTGGGGAAAACAAGAAGACACGTAAGACAGTCCAGAGTGTGGTCCCTGCATCTCAGCAGTCTGCCGGTGTTAAGTTTAACACAGATCTTTGGAGGTCCCTGTGCTCCATTCTTGAGTAAGAAGGATATGGAATTCATCAGTCTCCTATTTAAGGTGTTCTATATTAGTAGCCATTTAAAAAAATCTCTTACATCTTAATGTTGGGAATTCATATTGGATTCCGTTTTCTAAAACGTTGACGTATTTTCGTATTTCTAGTTGAATGCCAAACAGGACTATTAAAATTAATGACTTTAAATATTGACATAATCTAATAGTTTGAAGGTACGTGATTGTATATGATTTTTTAAGAGCTAATTGAGTTTGTGGATCTGAATATGCGTTCTTTTAAGATTTCTGCCTTCTAAAAATAAGTATGTATGTTTTAGTATATCTAGGATTTGATCAACGAGGTCCAGAATTCTTAAATAGAACAGTTGCTTACCTATCATATTTTTGGCTAAAAAGTCGTATCAAGGGGTGATTTATCCCCTAGATACTTGTTGGTATTATCTACTTTTTAAAAAATGAGCAGAAGATTGTGTTGCTTCTTTGAAATAATTTAAAATTTTCACCTTTTTCCCATAAATTTAGAATTAACTGAAAGTCAAATTTATTTTCTCTTCGACCCACTTAATAAGCTTAACTGTTACAAATATAGACATAACTCATTAAGCCTCATTTCTCCATCTTTAGAAGATGTCATAAGAAAATTTTTAGACCAGATTTGAAGAGAATTAATTTGTGAATATTGAGCCAGCTTTAAGGAGGTTCATCATGTGAGGAAGCACAAAGAAGGTCATTGCAAGAGTGGTCCCTTTGCAGCAATCCAGCATATATGTTCTGAAGCATGGCTATGCCAACTATATATTCATAGAACCTGCTTTAATATGAGAGCACTTTTGCCCTAAAATGTTAGTGTAAGCTGAAAAGTGTAAACTAAGAATATTCTCTAACGTTTTCTCTTTTTGGAAGCTCTTCTATATTCAGCTTTGTCAGTTGAAGAGTTCTTCAGGACAGGTTCGGGTGGGCACTACTGAACGTAGGGGAAACAGCAAATCAACAAGGTTTCACTCTATCAGGAATTAATCTTAAAACTGAGTGTCATTCAGTTAAACTTACCACACAACTACTACACTGATACAATCCTTTAACAATCTACCAAGTTAGAAGACAAAAGTGCTTTTTCTTAAAAGTCTCAGTAGTTGTCTTTTATGTTTTTAATAATGAAGGTAGGTTTTATTTTAACTTTATCTTCCTTTTCTCCTCGCATGAGAAATGAAAATAAAGACCCTGTGAAATGAATGAGCTATGAAAATGCATTTATACTAAATGACAATAGAAAAATAGCTCTGGAAGAAACTGTACCATTAAAATCTCACATCAATGAAAGGTGCTGAGAGAGGAATGGAAGAGCTTATGTTAGTAAAATGAATCTAATGTAGAAATTTTCTGCCCTGCCAATAATATCGATGGTATCTTAAAAAGTAACCTTAGAGATTACTCATTTTTCTAAGTATACTTGTTATGCTTTTTGATATGCAACCCATTTGCTTGGCAGAATCTGACACAAATCATAGACCACCCATTTAAAAATATGTATCTATATTTTAGAGATTAGTAGACATATAACTACTCTATAATTTATAATTACATACCATGTAAAAATAGAAGTTCCGAACCATTTATGGAATCAGCATACAATTGTCAAATTGATGATTTTTTTTTCCCTAAGTCTTAATCTACTTCTGATGTATGTTAATAGAAAATCTCTTCTCCTTTGATTTTGTGATTCAACTATTCCAGTTGCCTTTGTGTATTTTTTTTTTTTTAACAATTCCCTTTTCAACCAGGATGCTTCAGGAATTGGGTTTAAACACACTGTTTCATAAACTGCCAGCCTCCTCGGCCGCCTCAGTGCCTCTGATTCCGTAAATCAGATCATAGGCAGCATGCTGTCATATAATAAGGTGTCTGATCCTTATTACCAGTTTGTTGATGCACAGACTCCTTCAAATTGACCATTGCAACACATGGTTTCCCCTGAAACTAGCTGTGATAATTAGCGTGGTTCTAATGAGACAGAATGTCACTGATCTTGTGCTGAACTGTCGAGTATCGACGCTACGGATGGGAACTGTCAGAGCCTGCCATCTGTGACAGCGCTTGGCATATTCCAGTGGCAAGGTAGAGCATGCTCAATAGAGTATTTTCAAACAAATGGCCCTTTTCTTGATGAGGCCTCTGTTTGCTGTTCAACAGGAAGAATGCATGCCCCAACTCTGTCCTGTGCTAAACCCATGTTGAGGTCCAAATTTGAATAAATATTTAAATCCGTTATGTGTTACGTAAGAGAGGAATCTTTTGTTTAGCAGGTGAATCTTAAGTGGCATTCCTTTCCCTGTTTGAGTTTTTTTTTTTCTTTTTTCTTTCTTTTTTTTTTTGCCTCTCTCAGTTGTCCCATATTGTCAGTTAACAGTACAGCAGTCATTTAAGATACTTTTCCCCGATTTTAAAATTGCCTTGTTTAGAAGAGATTTGTTGGGGAGTTGGGGATGGCTTTTAGTGATAAAGCAGTCTGATTTAGCAGAGGGAAAGGGGAAATGAAAGAAGTAGTTCAGAATGTGTATAAGAATACACAAGTTGGATAGAAGAATTAAAATGGACAAGACAGATCTATCGGCTCCAGAGAAAAGTAGAGATTTTTTGCTATAGTAAAAGTCCAGCGCTGCTTATCATTCCAAAATATGCTTTGTTGCTTTTTATTTCCTCCTCTCTGGCAGACCACACAGGGCTTGTTCTGAAGAACATTTTCACTAATCTGATCAGGCAGCCAAATACGCCGGGAAAACTGCTTTAATGATCCCACTAATTACCTCAAGTCAATATGAACTGTATTATTAGACTGAGGGAAAATATTCCATTAGGTCTCCCCCTTGGGAGTTTCTCCGCTTTGTGATGTCACTGAAGCCTTCACCCTCTCGCTTGTAATTAATTTTATTTACACACGCAGGCACGCACAAGGTCACACCTGCACAACCGGCGCTGGCCAGGGAGCTTGTGGCACTCCGGCTTAATCAGATCTGTCATAATTACCATTCTGCATGTTTCTGACACACGCTGTGAAATATTTCAATTTAACTGCCGCTACCAGCACAACCAGATGTAGTGCGAGTGTGGCTGCATTGGAAATATTATTCCTCAGGATAAACTCTCTCCTCCTCCTTTTTCCTCCCACCCCCCCCCCCTTTTACAGCTAATGTGGCACAGAAGCTGATGTATCCTGTAAATCTTGAATGCAGTGCTAGATTGATAACAGGCGATTAGACAGTTTAACCACAAACAGCTTGTTCATTTTTCACAAATGAAAACCACATGTGGTGTAACTAAAATTTCAGGCCCCCCCTTTTTTTTAAGGGTTGGGATATGTATGTGTGTGTTAGATATTCTTAAATAAAAATAAAATACGATTAGAAGTTGTGTCTAGAAAAATGGAGTTATCTAGTTTTTTCCAGGTTATTTTATGAAAACCTTCATCAAATTCCATTTTTATACTTTTACCGAAATTCAAATGGGTAAAAGATTGTATTCGGTATTGGGCTTTTCATTTTTTTCCGTAAGTTTTTTTTGGGGGGGGATGGGTAGGGTGCCTAATGTCCCTCGATTCTATGCCCTATTATGTTTTCAGTGTTAAACTGTTTATTTGAACCTAAATTTTGAAAGAATTTCTAAGACTGGACATAAGTAGTTTTCTAAAGGACAGTTTTTCTTATTTTCTTTTAATGCAAAGTTGTTACTTTAGGCTTTATAGTCAGATACCAGACAATCAAAAAGCAAAAATGGCCCCAGTTAGGAACTTTATTTCATGGAGACATTTGTGGATTTGTGTAATTGATTTGAAAGACAGAGTTGGAAACCCTGAGGATTCTGTTTTTATAGAAATTGGAGATAACCTGGCAAAATGCAGGCACAGTAGGTAACTGTTTAAGGCTAAAGTTATCACCAGTCTCAGAAGAATCCCCCTGTAAAAAATTGGATCCATAAGAAGGCAGATAAGCTGGTGGAAAACTAAGGCTAAGAGCGGAGGAGGAAATAGGATCAGTAGTGCTTTACAATCATACCTCCCGGAGCCAGATCACAGCAATCCACTTTAGAGACCATTTAAAACATAGATAGAACCTACTTAAATATCTTTTAACTCCAAATAAAATACACTCTTTTTCTTTGTATCTTTATTTTTGTTTCATGACTTCAGTTATGAACCTAGCTTGGAAACTTCTTAGAATGGTGGTGGTGGTGATTCCTGTTATCCAACTGAGAGGTGTACTTTCCCAAAGAATAGTGGGTGTTTTTGGTTTTTTTTTTTTTTTGGTTTTTTTTCCTTACTCATTTTCCCTCTTGCTTAGTAGTTTCCTCATGTTGTGTTTCTTTTTCTTCCTTGTGTAATTTTTGCTTCCAAGTTTTTTTTTGGAATTTTCTTCCCACTTAGTCTGGCTATTTATTTTCCATGTGTTTTGGATTTACTCCATGATAACTTTCAACTTTAAAATCTGATATTATTTCTTCCTATTCATAGTTTCTTTTGGCCTAAATATCACTTTAAAGGGAAAATAAAGTACTGTCTTTGCCTTTTAGTTAGAACTCTTCTTCCATCTAATTTAGGTCATTTGTTTCCCCAATCTTTTACCTCTGTAATCATTTTACAAGATGTGCAGTTATTGTAGAAGATTTGATTCAATTCCATATCACAGCACTCTCCTGATGAGTACAGATACCAACTCAGAATCCTTCTTAACACAGAAGTAAAAATACCCATTGCTAATCAGTGAGATAAACCCATCCCTGCTGTAGTCACTTGTATTTTAGGATTCCCAAATGGGGGTTTGCTATTCAAAGCATAGTTGTGTGGGATGAGTCTAAGAAATAAGAAAAGTGGAGGTAAATAAAGTTTATGGTTTCATTGCTAATGCCCTTGCTTTAATAACCCTGAAGGATTTTTGCACAGCTACTTGAAGATATGTTAGGGATAAGCCAGCATGCAAATTGAATCACATTTTGCAGTCACTGGTGAAGCTCACCATTAAAAGGAGTCCTGAATTGTTCCTTTGCTAATGAAAGATTTCACTTGCAAGATAAAAAAATTATCCCCTGGTTTTTCATGTTTGCAAACATTTTTGTGTATTTGTTTTCTTTGCCTGGCATACCTGTTGATACAAAAGGGAACAGAAAAGAGGAGGGGAAAAAGTTGCTTCATTACGGATGCTGTTGTGTATATGGAGTTTAACAAGATCAGTATTCTGAGTACAAAGAAAGAGCACATCTTTTCATTAAATTTCATTAGACTACAAGAATCCCACGTTTCAAAGAAAATTGTTTATTTATGGATCCTTCTAGGTCCCTGTCTAATAAGGAGACATTTTCCATTTGTCTGTTAACAAGTCACAGATGAAGAGTCAATAGAAGTGTTACAAGCTTTATCTTGCCCCAACTCAATCCACCATCCTCAGTCACTCTGCAATCGCTATTCTCTGGTGGTCTCATATCCTCATGAAAACGTGCAGGAAGGAAAAGTGATTCCTTTTAATGTTCTTTGTTATTTTCTTCTGGACCCACTTCATCATTGCTGAAGTCATCAATATCATGTACAGGGTAGCCCAAGCTGAAAGGAATTAAAGGGCATGGCTCCTGATTTTCTACATATTATAGAAATAAGGTAATAGTAGCTAATTTGTAAACTCACTGATGTTTTACCTAGCAACTTGTACATGAATTGCATCATTCATGGAAAACATGGGGAATTGGAAAGAGTGGTAGTCCCAGTTCCACTGCTAACCTGCTGTGTAGCCCCAGGCAAGTTGTTTAACCTCTCAGACATTGAACTTCCCCTTCAGGAAAGTAAAATAGGTTGGGTCATACTGTATCTAATGTCCCTTGAAGTTCTAGGTCTGTGTGTTTGTGACTGAGACAGGTACACAAATACGACAGAGGATGCTATTTTGATTGAAGACTGCTGACAGGTGTTCCAGTCTGGGAAACAGAAGGTAAGATTTTGAATAATGGAAGGGCTTAGTTTGGGGGATAGGCAGAAAAGTGGTATTTTGGGGTCTAGAGCCAAGAAGGGTTATTTACGGGTGTCATATAATGGGTAGAATCAATTGTTGGAATCCAGTATATGAACTCCATGTTACATGGTGTGAGTTGAGCTCATGATTGATACACTTTCTTCATCTGAGACTTGTTGATAGATGACTGAGAACTCTCCCGTTTGTCATACAGAGACCTAACAGAGTATGAGATGAGCCGAATTCCACTGGGGAATGGGCTTGGTTTAATATGTGGTGGGGTGGTGATTGCTAGCATGATATGATTTGAAGGTTGCTAAAGACTTTCCTCTTTAAATATGTCTCTTTTTTTGTTTGCTTTTCAATTGATGCCTGAAGGTCCACTCTTAGCTGGTCTTTTGATTGACTGATTGAGGGATAGAAGTTTTTTCTGGCACATTAAAAACTTTAATAGCACATTAAAGAGGGAAAAACAGGGCAATGTGAGAATACTCAGTTGATGAGAAATCACAGATTTGGAAGAGATTAGGGAGATAGGGAGTAAACACAAAGGAAAAGGAAGCAGGGAGTGAAAGTTCATTTCAGAGAATACCTTGAAATCCATTTTTTCAAGTTTATAAATTGGTACCTGTAGCATTTAATAGCTGCTGAGATGTGTCCATCCCCAAATGTCTCCTTTAAATGTTTACCCATTTAACTTATGGTACCAACAGGAGTGCTACTTGTCATGGGTGTTACTTGACTGGTTCATTGATGAAGTATTTGGTTGTTTAAATGAAATGCAGATTAGGTAAAAATAAATTACTTTCAACAAGGTCAAGGAAGTGAAGGTTGTAAATAAAATATACATTCACAAACAGACAAATGCTATTTGGAAATCTAGCTCAGTCCATGCCAAGCTGTTACTGTCTAAATTACCTTCTTTCTTCCTGGCTTGCAATTAATTTTTGCTTGTATGTTTGGAGATTGGGGGAAGGGTAATAGCCTAATGGGTAGTGATTTTATTTTAGTATTTTGATTAAAGAGACTAAATAGCTTGGACCCTGGATAACCATAAGGACGAAAGCCGTATCCATCAAGCTTAATTTCTAAACAGAAGTTTATGCTTGTATTTCTGAGCAAATTAGCGCTGAGCTACATATAATATAAAGTTATGAGATGGTTATGTGCTCAATTATTTTCTACCTGTCTCCCCCCTTACCATCTTTTCTACTCACCTTCTTTGATCTTCTATTAGACTGGAGGGCAAGGCAGAAGGCATCTAGTTAGACAGACAAAAACTGTAAAGCCATGTGCTTTTTGAGAAGCAGTGATGAGAGAGCAGGGACTGGTGTTTGATCACTGCTGGTTTCCTGGCATTTGCAGAGCCACTCCCCTCCCCCACCCTACCCACCCACACATCCAGTGCTCGTGCCACTCTTCCATTTCGTAGTATCCTGTCTGTATCCTGTATGTGTCCTACTACCTTATCTCCTTCTATTTGGAAAACTCTTGTGTCTTTGGAAAAACTTGTTGGTGTTCTCCTGGCAGATAGACATTTCTGAAAGGACACTTTGCTCATCTTATTTACCTTTAAAATTACTTGGATGATATGATGCCAATAACCCCGTAAGAATTTAGATGCTTTATTCAGAAATCGTAAGCCCAATCTCTGCATTTGTAACAGGACCAAGAAGACAATGAGGTGTATATGTGCTAGTGCAATTGTAAACCAAAAAATTGTAAGCTGTAGAACCATCGTTTAATTAATCTCATTCAGAACTGAAATATATAAATCAGATGAAAGTTTTCTCCATTTTGATCTGAGGATTGAATGGGGGCAGGGACCTTCTCATCAATCCTTTACACATACACAACGCGGGTACTTGTGAAACACCTCTAATGGAAATCTGGGGCTGCTAAGGACACAGTCTAGGAAACCCTGTGGTAGTGACTGTTTTTCTCTAACCCATCTCTAAGAGGCATGGTCCTTTAGTGGCAAAAAAAAAAAAAAGAAAAGGAAATTTGTTTCACAAATCCGTAAATACTAAGATTTTCTAATATATTAAGAACTTACAGGAGATAGTTCTGGAACAGTATTTGAAGTGTGTCTATATGTACATGTGTGTGTATATACATCCATATATATATTTGATAGCTATGTTTGTATACACACATACACGTTTGTGTGGGCAAGAGGAAGGGCCTCCCATTTAGGGGCTCTTAACCTTGGCCCACCTTCTCCCCCAGGGAACCATGAACTTGGATGAAAAAAATGACTTTATTTTCTCTAACCTCTTCTTACTGAAAGTTGGCATTTTACTCAATTATCAATATAGGCAACAAATCACAGCAATACCTATGAATTTGTCACCATTAAAAAAAATCACGAAATATTTTCATATCCTATTATGTTGTTCTAGATATCTTAAAATATCATTTATGCCCATCACTATAAAATTACAGTAGTCATTAGAGCTGTTGCTAAACCTTGTTATTTAGTGTGTTAATAAAGAAGTATATATATTACTGTATCACAAATTTTTGATAGCTGTATTTCAGTATAATTGGTTTTGTTTGTAATCTTATGTATTTTATTTTAGGCACATAAAAACGCTGTTCTGAAAAGGCATCCATGGGCTTTACCAGACTCCCGGAAGGGTCCATGGCACAAAAGAGGATAAGATCAATGATTAGATAAGTTTTGTAGAGGAAAAATATATATATGTCTTTTATCACATGAGCCAAGGGATTCTCAAATTAACCTGAGAAACATTTACTTTTTTGTTTATTGCTTTTTGGTATGCTTGCTTTTCAAGCATCCTTCACTCCAAAGCATGTAAACAGAGGTAACAATGATGCAGTGACATTTAAAACAAACCACCAAAACAGAAACCTTACAAACTTTTCTCTGATACTCGCATGCCCATATACAGTGCTGTAGGACTTTGTGAGAGAATGCTTTTGCCTTTAGATTAGACATTTTTTTTCCAATTGAACTAACTCTACCTTTAGTATCAACTTAAACCTGAAGTTTAAGTGGTTCTTACCTCACTGGACAAGAAGTTTTGTCCCCACATTTCCTGTTAGCCTACACAATGACTAGCACATAGATGGCACTCAGGAATTCTTTGTAGAAGGATAGAATGATTGAGAAGTAAATTTTAATCAGCTCCCAATATTACTCTCACAAATGCCACACTATTCCAAAGGGAGTCAGAGTGGGACAGTGGGAAGAGGCGCTGGAGTGGGCTCACAAGGACGGAATAGGTCATGCCTCACTGCTGCCATTCTCCCCTGGAGCCTTCTCTGAGCTTGCTTTCCCCAGATGTAAAATGTGATCAGAGGAGTGATTGAGACAGTCTGTGCAAAGCCCCAGTCTCCCTTGTCTCCTTTTATTGGTAAAATTATAACCCAGCCATTGTCACTGAGACCCACATGATGCTTCTAGAAATATTTATGCTTGCCTTTTTTAATGCCTACTTGTGAATCACAAGATTTGGGTCTTTCAAATTAAGCCAGCTTCTGATTAGCAGGTTTGTATAATGGATAAAATGATGGGGATTTGGCCACAAAATGGGTGTTACTTTCTCAGCAAAATCATAGGCAAGTTGGGAGCTCATAGTGACCCTGCTTGCTTGCTTGCTTTTAGGATGTGATTCCTAACTTCTACAGTCCCAAATTGCCTTCCCCTGCTTTTAAAAATGTTTTGTTATCTCTCCTAAAACATCAAAGAGGGAATATTTAAATTTTTAATTCCTAGCCCCAAAATATGCATAATAGGGAGTGTAGCTCATGTTAGGATATACGTGCGGTGTTGAAAAGTTTTACATAAATCAATTTAAAATGCAGTGGCAGAAATATTTATCTAAATCAACCTGGTAGTAAATTAATTTTGTAAGCAAACAAACTACCCTGTCAGGTAATTGTCACCTTAAAATTGTTCATTTTATGATTTCTTATATTTATGTGGGGTTTTGGGTTTGGGGTTTTTTGTTTTTTGTTTTTCTTTTTATTTCTTGCACATGGCATATTTGAATATTCAGCAATATTTTTTCCTAATGACCTTCATTATTTTGAATATAAAAATACTGTAAATTTTTAATAGTGACTTTAGGAAGCAACATAATAAATTTGTTTCGTAACATTGCAGTATGAGAGCACATACTCGTTTGGCTTAAGAAATTTAGGAAAAGTAAAGTTTCGTAGCATAAATTCTTCTTTTTAAAGAAAATAATAATTTTATTTGCCTTTGACAGGGGTTTTTATGGTGCTGTCCTGTCTTAAACCTATTATGCTGAGTTCAGTTTGAACCTTATTTTTTTTAAATACAGAAACATCATTATGAATACAAATTGTTGGACTTCGTTACTATACATGAGCCCTCAGAAATTGCAGAGGTGTATACAGTATTTTACCACTAAATGGCCCAGATTGGGCCATTTTTGTATCTTTCTGTGTACCCCCATTTGCTGCCATTTGAATTTGTTGTGGTGAATCTTTTGCCGTATTTTTACGTTCACTCACTGAAGTGTGAGCCTCAGGGTGTTTCCAGGCTCTTTGGGTGAAAGAAAGTGAGGAGTTTGCCACTCAAAGGGCTATTTGTGTTCACATTTGTTTGTGATAAATGTAACTCAAATAGCAGGGTTGGGGGCGGGCTGGAATAAAGAAACCCATCAGAATTAGATTATTGAAGAAATGCTGTGGGACTGAACCATAGCAGGAGGAATGGAAAAGAAGGAACAAATTCAAGAGATATTTGAGGGAGTATTGACAGGAATTCATCAGTTATGGAAGAGACAGACAAGAAAAGTTAGATTTTTAGTTAAAGCCACTTGCTGTATGTTTTCATTACAAACTAATACCTAGCTACTATAGAAAAAGTAGAAGATACAGGCATAAGGAAAAACATAAAGTTATCCATAAATTTAATCACCTAGAGGTGACCACCTTAAGGATCCTGATTGTCACTCTTTATACATATACACACGCATGCACATGTGTCTATGTATATATGTGTGTATGCATGTATGTCTTACATTTATTCATGTGCTGAACATAGCATTTAATTCCCTATTGAGGTGTATTTAGGCTTTATACAACTTTCGCTAGTACAAATAATATGAATTTAAACATTATTATAGTTAAATATTTACATATCCTTATTTCCTAAAATCCTTAAAAGTGAAATTATTGGATCAAAAAAGACATTTGTTTTTTACAGATGATTGCTAGATATTTCCACATTCTGCAATTCACAATGTCCTTCAGAAAGACTATGCCAATTTATGCTTCAAATAACAGCCTTTCAGCCTAGGTGATTAGGTATGTGATAATACTATTAACTGAGTAAAACTTCCTAGGAGGAGAACCTGGCTTAGGGGAAGATGCTTGGTTCAGATTGGAATATTGTAACTGAATTATTTTCTTTAGCTCCTTTGATACTCAAATCCCTTGTGTGATAATGACAACAACAATAAACTAATAATAGCTTACATTCATCATACTGTTATTGTGTGCCAAGACCTTTTCATGAATTATTTTACTTAATTCTCACAACCCTGTGAATTAAGTGGTAAAATTAGACCCCATTTTGTAGAGCAGAAAATTGAGGTTTCGCGAACTTGAGTAATCTGCCCAAGGTTACAAGGCTGATAAACGGTAGAATAGATATTCAAATTAAAACCCAGACTTCTTAACAAATAGATCTTAAAAGTCCAGTGGAGGAAATGAGGTTACAGTAACTAAGTAGTATTCTCAAGAAAATATGGTAAAGAGCTATTTAAAAAGGGTCATAGACAGTCAGTTCAAAAGCAGCTGGTCTGTTTTCCCAGCCTCCTACTAATTCATCTTGTTCTCTTATTTGTTATTTTTCCTATTTTAAATATTGTCCCCTTTTCAAATCCAAACCAGTAGTTCTCTTCATCAATGAAGAATTCCTTGACAACCCTACTTCAACTCTTGTTCTCCACGTGGATCTCACTTGATGTCTGCCCATCAATGACCTTTATCACGTGCTATTTTGCACTAATAGTTATTTTTGAATACCAGGTTTTCCCACATGTGCTTGGAGACATTTAAGTGCTTTCAATAAAGTTTATAAGACCTTTTGGTAGTTACTGTGGAGCAGGCATTGGGCTGAATGTATTCTGTTTCACTTGTATGCCTACTGTCCTGTGAGATTAATACCATTATTACCTGCAGTTTGTAGAGGAAGAATCTTGAGGCTTAGAAACTTAATTCAAGTTCACATAGATAAATGCCTATACGGGATATAATCATTTTATTGATATACGGAAGTGCTTGAGCCTGTCTTGAAAGACAAGTAATACTTGAATGAGCACCAAAAAAAAAATAGGAGAAAGGGCTTTCCCATTAGAGAGAATCGTATAAGGAATGGAGAATAGAATGTAGGGTAGTGCTCAGCAATAGCTAATAAATAGTCCAACAGATTTGGTCATCAGTGTCATTGGGAGGAACCTCGAAAGCAGCCCCTGGGAATGTGAACTTTTCTCCTACCTTGGGAAGCCACTGAAGGTCATGGTGCATGGTAGGGTAACTATGGGCAGTTTGAAAGTGGAAGACTAATGTAATGATTCTCACTCTGGGATCCGATTTACAAGGATATCACAGAGATGGTTAAGAGGATTCAAGAAAGCTTAGTGAAGCCCATTTCTTTACCTATCAGTAAGTTTCACAGGCGAAATTAAACATCAGATTAATATGCTTTTTTGTAGGAATCACATCAACTCTGTATGATAACACTGGTTCTCTATTCTTCTTCAAAACTCTGGTCATCATTGACTTACTTTTCCCCTAACTTAAGAGAGGGAAAGGAGTGATTACTTAAAAGCTTTTTTTTGTTCAGAAGTCAAAATAATTGCCCATTGGAAGTAATTAAAAAAGAATGTTGTTGTCTAACAGAGTAATTCAAGGAAGACTTGCTCCAGTTCTGACAAGTCAATAGTGGCAGAATGGAAAGGAGTAGATGGTTCTTAATGATGGAAAGAAAGACTAAAATTGATGAAAGTGTTACAGCATGAACCTTGGGAGTATTGAGTTTTGTATTTTTTTAATGACACCAGCTATGAAGAATGAGGAGAAAATTAAAAGTTAACATTTGAAGAGAAAGTGCATAAATGTTAAATAGGAGCCAGATCATATCACTGAAATTTATGTTATGTCAAAAAATATATCTTAGGCTGAGGGGAAAAAAACAGGAACTTTTTTTTTCAGAGTGCTTATTCAAGTATCAGATACATAAGCCAGAATTTTATTTGTTTTGTTTCAGCTTTGACTAAACTACCCTAAAAGCAGGTTTGACGTATATATGAAAATTAAACTTTCAAATTAGGTATATTTCAAATCTAATGTTTTAAAAATAAATTCAGAGCTTTTTTGGGAAAATCTCTATTTCAATTAAGAGCTCATCTTTTTGCTAACTGGTTTAATGGGTTGTCTAGAATTTTATACTTTTATCTTCATTCCTGTTTTATTTTTCTCCCTCCTCAAATTCTCCCTCTGAAAATATTTTTTAAAATGTGAGATCTCCTTGCTCAACAACCTATTTAAGTCAGAACCATTTGTAAACTACTCTGGCCAGGTTGTCATTTGATAATCTTGTTATGGACCAAATGATTGGTAGCCTAAGAAAAACCAAATCCACGTGTGCTCTAAAGTTAGTGGCTTTGAAAAAGCAGAAAAGAGGTAAACATAAAAACCATTACAAACAAATGATTTGCACTTTTTTATCTGATTAAATTGTAAACGAAATGGAAAAATAAAGATCATTTACCAGTGACTGTGAGTATTCCTTCCAAGTTCACAAAATTTTAATAGAAATTTTTCTCCAGGTTTAGGCAAATAATTTTCTTTATGTGTAACCTTTAGAAACTCTGGTAGAGGTGTGTAACTTCTTAATGACTAAGTGGCAAAAATTTACTCAAGCAAAAAATTTCTTGATAGCCATTTTATGTCCTATTATTACCCCAGTATTGGAACGCACAAATTTTTGGCTAAGGTATTGAGTCTGTTAAATAAACTGGAGCCTCTAGAGAGAATTCAAAAGCAGTAACAGTTTAGAAGTTAAGAATAGTAACATTTAAAAAGATTATTATGTTTTTTTTTCTTTCAGCAAATATAAGTATCAGAGACCACACTTTGAAAAATAAACATATTGGGGGATACATACGTGCACACACATATGTCTTTTAAAATATATTTCTTTTTTAAAACCCGTCTTTGAATCAAGTGGATGTAATGTGCTACTTTTAGAATGGAAAATGCATTTACTGGCACGTCTCTGTTCAAATTTATTTTCCATGTTTTCTTTAATAAGACCAATGTTAACTTAGCAGGAAAAGTTACTTACAGTGCCAGCTGAGGTTCTTTTCACTTTACACAAAGTAGATGTTATTAAGCTGGGGAGAAAGATTAATGCATTTCCTGCTAATTCCATAGAGGAGAACATGTATCTTTATTAATGTTAATGGTGGGGGCCTCTCATAATGTTATAGAATAATCTGCTTTAGCAAAGGTTTTTCTTCTAAAGAACTTCATAACATTTAAAGGTTAATATGTTAGGTAAAGAACAATATCTTAAGACAAGTGTTTTTATTACAGGACATGATGGGATGGTTTATATTAAATTATATGATGATTTGAATGGGAAAGAAGAAAAAGTGCATCGCTTCTTGCCCTCAACTTTAATGCCTTTAATCAAATAATGACCTTCTGGAAAATAGTTAATTTTAAGCATTTGGAAAGATCAATACCACTTTGCCACCAAAAAATGGTCTAGATGATGAAATTTGATGTATTTAAAGTATCATTTCACCCTTTTAACCTAGTAAATAATTTAAAGTGCTTTCAGTATTGCT
The DNA here is from genome assembly GCF_024542745.1 of Macaca thibetana thibetana. Classification (NCBI taxonomy): domain Eukaryota; kingdom Metazoa; phylum Chordata; class Mammalia; order Primates; family Cercopithecidae; genus Macaca; species Macaca thibetana. Next base: position 29,780,904 of record NC_065579.1, read on the forward strand.
TTGCCACTGTTTTGTTTCTCACTGCACAGTGTTATGATTCTTCATGAAAAAAGGTCACAAGTGGGTGTGTGAAGCATTTAGACCTCACACCTAGAAATGGGGTTGTATCTCCATTAGGTCTTGGGTGTTTCTGCATTAGGACCCCCGCCCCAAAAGTAGTATGTTTAAATAGTACTTTGAGGCAGAGTGTGCATAAAACATATGAAAATAGAACCCTTCTGTAACTATACTGTTGTAATGTTGTTTTAGTTGTTTTTTCAGACAGAAAAAGGGGTGGTTTAAAACATTATTAGTCACTTTGCATCTTTGTGATATCTTTAAACCGTTATGCTAAAGGTGAAGGATTTGGTAGCTCTGACAATTAGAACCCATTTTCCCCCAGCTTGTAGAACACACTGATATGAAATTACCCTTGAGTGCCGACAGCTTTGTTTAAAAAAAAAAAAAAATTGCCCTCTATTAGCATGTTTGTGGGCAGATTAAAAACTGTCTTCATTAGCATAAGTAACACTTACAGATTCTTTTAAAAGTAGAAAATTATTTGCTGAATGATAAATTGCTAGCTTTATAGTTAGTTGTTGTTGAAAATGTACTCATTCAAATGCCTGGTGTAGTTTAGTCTACAATACTGAATTTTTTGTTAGAAGTACTATTTAATGGATTATGTACTTAATCCTTGTTCCTACTACTTGCTGAAATGTAATTCATGCTTTCCACTAAAATGTTTGTATCAAATACTTTCCTATTTAGATTGATTTCTTTTAATATCATATATTATTATACTATATGCCCCAGAGATTGGAACAAAATATTCCTGCAAATAACACATAAAAGATGAGGGTGAGGGGGAATAAATACAGACTGTAAAATGTTTTGCTTTTTAGAACTCAAATTACCATTCTATTTTTTCAGATGTATTTTTCCTTCTTAGTTGGAGTAAGAATTATTTGTCATTTTCTTTCTCTTTTTATAGCTCTTAGTTTTAAAATGTATATGTACATAATGATAATATATACATATATGTATATTGCATTAAATGACTTTTTTTCTCAGAGAATACCAAAGTCTGTCCTGGAAAAGTAGTTATGTTACATACTCCCAGCTTTGTCACAGAACAGGCCTTGTTAGGGGTTCTCTTTTTATGCATGTGAGGCTTTATAAAGTACAATAAATTCATTTATGAAAGGAGGTTACTTTCTTGACTCAATTAAAATCATTGTGCACCCCTTATCTGTTAAAATGTTAGAAGCGAATTGACTTGAATTAAATGTTCTAAAAAGAGTGGAGTGGAAATCAGAGATTGCGTTTGGTTGGAAATTAGCAGCTGAGAGATGAAGGTGCCAGGATTTTTATTTAAATGTGGTACAACAAGATTTTGTCAGTAAAGCACATCATTAGAATATTGAGTTGAGAACTGCTAATTTTTCCTTTAAAATGAGCATACAGTCATGTGTTTCATGGACCATAATAAATTGCCATTGTGTTATCATTGAGTTTGTTTTGCTTTTTTGCAGTACTGATTTGGCAGTTATTCTGCATTTTCTCTTTTCCTTTTTTTTTTTTTCAATCTTACATTTCTTTAATAGATCCCTAACCAAAACCAGTCAAAAGAATGTTATTTATTTCATGCAGTCTTAGGTTTAGCATCTTTTGCACCATTTTCTTGCTTACGGTAGCAAGACATTTGCAGATGGTTCTTGGTTACTATAAAGTACATAACAGTATTTCCTTTGTGGCAGATGGATTTAAGACTTTTAGTTCTCAATAAATGTAGGTTTACAATACATAACTTTACAGGATTTGTGTTGTATATAACAGGTTTGAACATATTATCTCAGAATTCATCTGCATGGCATTTTCAGCTTATTCAGGGTCCATGCCAGTTTTTTTAAGTAATAGGGGGAGCACTGTGATTGATCGCAACAGCTCAAGGCGTGATTTTGAATAGAAACAAAGGGTTTAGAACAGAAGGTGTCAAATTAAACTTTGTCAGTTTGAAAAGTAGTAACATCCTGAAAGTTTTACTAATTTATTTACATGTGGCTACTGTTTATATTTTGCCTCTTTATATGCAGTGTAATGTTTCTTGGCAAATTTACTACATTTAAAGTTTAGGTTGTTCCTTGTACCATTGTAGTTTTCTGAAAATGAATCGGTCTCATTATTTTAAGGCTGTTAGTCCCCTGTCTTTTCTACTGTTCAAAACAGTTGTGAGCTAATTTAATTTAGAGAACAGTTCCCTGTTCCTTCCTATGGTCTTATGTATATCAAGTCCCAGAGACCTCTCTTAAAAATGTAATTATGTTTTGTTTTGTTTTGTTGGTGTTTTTTTTTTCTTTTTGCAACAAAGCACTGCATTTCATTCTTCATCTCTGCTCCCCCACATAAGTCTATGCAGTTATCACTTAAAAACTAGTACAGTACTTTGGGGAATCATTAGTTTTGTCAGATATTAAAAATACTGTGACATACTCATTTTCTTCCCAAGTTTATTTGTTCTAACAATATCATTTGTGGAAAACTGACCTAGAAAAACGTATTGAAGCATTAGAAAGCATTTGGCTTCTTTAGTCATTTTCTGCAAAACATAAATCAGATTACTGTCATTATTAATAGAGTAACAATCAATAGGATTTGAGGTAGTCAAAATATTCCAAGGTATTTAAATAGCATTAGAATAAATTATCTTATTTTTGCCAGTGTAAATTGGGAATGAGCCAATTTATTTCTACACTGACAGAGAGCTAATGTGTCAAAATGTCTGTTTTCCATTATTTTTTAAGAGCAATGCACATCAAGAGAAGCAACGCCCCCCGCTTTAAATTTTTTTGGAATACCCTTTAGAGCTAACAGTTCCCAGCTGCACCGTTAAATATTTTTCTAAGAAGCATCTGATTTCAGTCTCTTAAAATCATCGCATTTCTTGAAAGGCTAGTGGAGATAGGCTTCAACTTATAATTCATCAAATTATTTTTAGATAAGGAATTAGAAGTATTATTTAAGGGCAGAGGTTAATAGCAAACTACTGGAAATGTTATGTTAGTCATGGGCAATTAATAAAAATAAGGATCCGTCTCGTAAGTCTAGAGACACGGAAGTGACAATAAGAGCAAAATATTTGTTGAATGAGTCGGGGCTCTTTTTCTGAAATATTTGTTAAACCAGCATGAGTGTGATTGTTTAGGAATTAGCTATCATTATTAGCCATTTTAAAAGAACTAATGATTTTCTTTTCCAAAGAACATCTGTGATCCACATGTTTTTTCACATATATCCAAGTGCTAACTGATCTCTGCATTACTTTAAAAAGTTTCTAAAGGATGTGAAAAATCACTGGAGTTTTTCAGCTCTCTCCAAGAAGCTTTTCTTACATGAATCATTCTTAATTTAACTTTTAGCAATTTTTAGTTACAAGCATTTATTTCTAAAAAAAATTCTTAGATGCTCAATGTTTAGCATTTATTGCAATAGTAGAATACTAGCCGAGTTTAAAAAAAAAAAATCTGCTCTGTTCTTCGTGAACCTCTAACTTCTTTGGAAAGGTATATAAAACCGTGTGATCTGCTGTGCTCGGGTAGAGGGGTCCTGTCAATTATGATAGCTAAAGGAGGCAGACAAGGGGGAGAGGGAAAGTAATCTCACCCACAGTTAATATTCAAGCCTACTGGAAGATAATATATCTAAAACCTACATAGCAACAAAATTTAAAGGTAAAATATAAAGAATAGCTTAGTTGTAGGAAAATGTATATTTTCATAGCTTAATTCAGATGGCAAATATTTACCAGTAAGAGCTAAGTAAACATCTCCAGGGCACCATATGCATGTGGGTCTCAGATACTTCAAATGTTCACATACAGTTTTATAGTTAATACATTCACATAAATACAACTGAAATATGTCATAGTATTCTGGAAATAAACATAGAATTGCCATGGTTAGAAGAGAAGCAAGTTCAGTGACACTGCAGTCACAATGATTTTTATGTTTTATTTAGCTAACAGTCTTTCAGGTAAATCTTCAGTTTACTGCCTGCTATCTTAACCTTCAATTATGCATTCAGTGGCATCAAATGAGTGCATGGTTACAAGACCATCCCCATGCATATATTTGCTTAATTAAAAGACCTGTTGAGTAGGAATACTAGTAGATGTCATGAGATATAGCAGTCGTCACAATGAGCTGGTTAACAGATAGGCCTTGGGAAGCTAATATGTCAGTTTTCTACCTTTTCTTTTAAAATATTTCAAGTAGGCCATTTTTGGGAGAACAGACCATGCTTCTTTCCACTACATGTTGCAGTCAAAGAAGAATTTTCTCTCCAATGGTTTCAGTTTGAGAAGGGAAGGAAAGTCATGCCATCCTCTGGCCTCACCCCTGGTAACATAAGAAACAAAACCTTCCTTGGCTAGATCTAAAAATTTCATAATAAAAAAAATTGTACTTCCATTTTCATCCAACTAATTTATTTAAAATTTCCAAGAAATGTCTTTGTCTTAGATCGAGTTCCCTAAATGCAGAGCCTAGGATGGGGAGTCAGGTGGTGATGATTTGGTGGGGGCCCTAGAAGAGAGGAGGAGGATAGGGAAGAGAAAGAGGTCCCGTAAGGATGTGGTCTTAGGCAAAGTCTAGCCCTAGATTGATGGAGGAGGGAGCAAGAAGAATGGGGATGACTATCTCTAGAGAGTAAATTGAAGGGTAGAGTAAGTTGTCCATTTTCAGAAAAAGGGGCAGGGACTTTGTGCCACTGGGTCAGGCAGTCACTGGCCACGTGGGGTGAGGAGATCAATGAAGAAGTGTAGAGATGGCTTCAAGACATTTTTCCAGAGCAGAGTGCAGGTGAGAGGTATTAGCAGGCAGCAGAACAGCTGAGGGATAGCTGCCTTGGCTGGTGGGGGTCTGGATTGGACACCTTCACTCTCCCCCTTCATTCCATTGTTTAGTGTCCATCATTGCAGCCAAGGTGAAGACTTGAGATGACTGGAAAATGTGTTCTCATGATCATTCAGTTCTTGATAGATAACCTCAAGAGTAAAAAACTGGGCCTTGGAAGCATCAGAGAGGTTCAGATTTTGGCAGTCATTGGACATTTCCTTCTCTCTTAGCCCAAGAAACCTATTAAATTCTTGCCTGACAAATCATATGCTCCCACTGCAGCAGGCAGAAAAATAGGACTCCAGTGTCTCTTTTTGGAGAGTTCTTTCATAGCAAATTCCTTTAATGCCCATTCTAATCATTATGCCTTATACTGGACAACATTCTTGCTGGTACAATTGCACATGTCCTTTCTGTTTCATACATGTACACACACATAAATATTCACACATGGTTTTCTTTCAAATCTAAAAATTGCAAACTTAGGAAATCCTTTTAGAAAAAAAGTATTTCTAAAATCTGTCCTGCCCCTTAAGCACTTCAGTATCTTCAAATGGTCAGCCACTCATCAGACAGGAAAGTTGTGTAAGACTGAAGCTCATCAACTTTGTTTTTTCCTATTTCATATATTTAAAAATCTGTGATAAATGCTCTCTTACCCTCAGAGTCGGAAAAAATATGTCCCTCCTTTGAGATGCAAATCTGAACTTTGATTAGAAACAGAGTCTGCTTCCTTGACAGCCGCAGATAACCCCTCTTAACAAGTTAAAAAAAAATTTTTTAAGCAGATTGGCATGTTCTGAGCTTATGAAAAAGTTAATTCATAGGGTTTTTCCTTTTTAGCTCCTAATGGAAAATGCCAGCCCCCTTCATAGGCACAAACTGACCTATTATGCCCTTGTCTCTAAGGGATGGTTATGCGAGCTGTTACGCTGGAAAGAAGATCCTTCTCCAGAAAACAGAACCCTGTGGGAGAACCTCTCCATGATCCGAAGGTTCCTCAGTCTTCCTCAGCCAGAACGTGATGCCATATATGAACAGGAGAGCAACGCAGTGCATCACCATGGCGACAGGCCGCCCCACATTATCCATGTTCCAGCAGAGCAGATTCAGGTTCGTTTACTTTGGCCAATTCAATATAGCAATAAGTAAATAAAGCTTTAAACTTACCAGGGAAATTAGCGTTTCTCTTCCTCCTGCCAGTCTAAACATAGGCTTTTTAGCAAGAGATAACAATACACTGCCATCTTGCTCAGGGGGATAAAATGAAAATGAACGTACTTTTTCCAACATATGTATTGTGTTCCTCTTTCCTCATCTCCCAACCCCCAAAGCAACAGGAATGCCCTTTCTACACTCCTTGTTTGGCAAATGTCTCTTTGTTGGTATTGGGTTTTGTGTTAAGAGCTTAAAATTTTTGTATGTTTTTCAAAAATCACAATTTAAACCACCACCTATTTTTTAATTAATACCACAGTGCCCCTGAGGAAAAGAGCTACTGCTGTGGCTGTAAAGGAAGTTTGTAGAATCACAGTTTTATACATTGGATTCTGTCCAGAAAGAGGTGGGGAGGGAAGCTGAATTGGAATCTGGCTTTACAGTCCTTGGGCCTTCCTTCACCTTGTATTTAATAGCTGTCTCCCCACACTTTACAGAATGGAGGTTAGGGGTGAGTCATATCTGTTTGTCTTTCCTTTAGAGCCCCTCTCCCACCACCCTTGGGAAAGGAGAGTCTAGAGGCGTTTTCTTACCAGGCCTGCCGACCCCTGCACCATGGCTCGGTGCTGCTCCTCAGGTGAGCGGGCACAGTTACCTATGCCAGCAAGGGACACGGGGTGACCTAAAGACCTGCTCCCCAGGTCAGGATTTTCAGACCTGCAGAGGCCATACTAACCATGGTCATGGCCAGAGCTCACTGTGCCAGCAGATGCAGCCTTATGCTTTGTTTATCATGTCATGGGACTTGTCACCATTCATCTCCTGAAGACACTCTCCTGTGAATTTAGATGGAAAAGTTCTGGGATCAGGTAGTCATTAGAGCTCTTAGGGCCCCAGTTGCTTAGGAAGCGTGTTGTCACTGAACTTGAGCTGTATAGCTTATTTTTGTTAAAGGGGATGATTTTAGCTTTCTCTTTCAAAGTAAAATGCCATTGCCTTCCAGAGTCCTAAAATTCTACCTCTGTTGAATCACCTGCATTCTGCAATTTTTTAATATTTCTGTGAAAAATTATATATGTGTGTGTATAGATATGTATGTATAACTAAAAACAATAATAGAATTGTTTATCTCCCAGGACAAAAAACTTCTCAAGTATGTATTAAAGATAAAACAAGTTGGCAGAGAGCTTCCCTTTAGGATTTCAAGCACTAAAATAATCGTGAAAGCCTGAAAAACTTACTGTTTAGCAAAAACGAAAAAGAGAAAGATATATGTTAGTTAATTTAAAAACTACTTATCTGAAAATGCAAATTGTTAATAAAATTGCTTCTTAGGGGTATGAAAGGACATGCATAGAAACGGTATCAGCATTCTAATATTTTGCCACTTAGGTTGATTTGCTTTGCTGGTAAGAATTATGGATATCGAGTGTACAGTATGTGCATGTGTGACATATTTATGTATAATTGTGTATGGAAATTATAGCACATATACATATACTAATTATGAAAAAGTGTCTGTATACACGAAATTTAAATCCTAATCACATCTGAGTTTACTATAGACAAAACAGTTCGCTAGCCGTCGTATGGTGGGTTGAACCTTTTGAGGTAAGAAAAAAGCTTGCAGTGTCAGCCTAGTGCAATTTGGTAAGAAATTGTATGTGTATTAAACTGGAACTGTCTGATAGAAAATTCACAAATGTGAGAATATCAGAAATCCTTTAGTCTCATGACAGATAACACTGAATAAGAGCATAAGCTCATCTTCTTCCTGGCCATCCGATGAGACGGAGCAGAGCACAAATTTCTTTCCCCACTGCTCTGTAGCTCACCTTTCTAAAATGTCTTTGAAATCCTTGCCTCTCAATCTTCATTTTAAATCTTTGTTAATTATTTACATCATAATGTGATGTGCTGTCTTCGCCTTTGATGCGTATCCTTCTAGTGAAGTTTATGGCTCACATTTTCAGAGAGCACTGAGCTTTCACTTCCTCTGCTGATCTGTGATAAGGAAGTGCAGTAGCCCCCAAAGCTCTATGAATTCATCCCTTCCTAGTTCATACCATTTTGATTTTTTTTTTGTAAATGCTGTGGGCCATTTAGCTGGCCTACCTTTTCATTCTAAATCTTCATCCCTATCAAAAAAGCTCTATGTAGGACCCTGGACCACATGTTTCCTGATTCTAGACAGCTTTGTGTGGAACTCCGCGATAGCAGAGCTCTGATTGTCTCCTTGTTTCTTTCCAGCAACAGCAGCAGCAGCAGCAACAGCAGCAGCAGCAGCAGCAGGCGCCGCCGCCTCCACAGCCACAGCAGCAGCCACAGGCAGGCCCTCGGCTCCCCCCACGGCAACCCACGGTGGCCTCTCCAGCAGAGTCAGATGAGGAGAACCGGCAGAAGACGCGGCCACGAACAAAAATTTCAGTGGAAGCCTTGGGAATCCTCCAGAGTTTCATACAAGACGTAGGCCTGTACCCTGACGAAGAGGCCATCCAGACTCTGTCTGCCCAGCTCGACCTTCCCAAGTACACCATCATCAAGTTCTTTCAGAACCAGCGGTACTATCTCAAGCACCACGGCAAACTGAAGGACAATTCCGGTTTAGAGGTCGATGTGGCAGAATATAAAGAAGAGGAGCTGCTGAAGGATTTGGAAGAGAGTGTCCAAGATAAAACTACTAACACCCTTTTTTCAGTGAAACTAGAAGAAGAGCTGTCAGTGGAAGGAAACACAGACATTAATGCTGATTTGAAAGACTGAGATAAAAGTATTTGTTTCATTCAACAGTGCCACTGGTATTTACTAACACAATGAAAAGTCCACCTTGTATTCTCTCAGAAAACCTTTGTTGTTCATTGTTTGGCCAATGAATCTTCAAAAACTTGCACAAACAGAAGAGTTGGAAAAGGATAATGCAGACTGCACTAAATGTTTTACTCTGTTTTACAAACTGCTTGGCAGCCCCAGGTGAAGCATCAAGGATTGTTTGGTATTAAAATTTGTGTTCACGGGATGCACCAAAGTGTGTACCCCGTAAGCATGAAACCAGTGATTTTTTCTTTTTTTCTTTTTTTTTTTTTTAGTTCTTATTCTGGAGCCTCAAACAAGCATTATACCTTCTGTGATTATGATTTCCTCTCCTATAATTATTTCTGTAGCACTCCACACTGATCTTTGGAAACTCGCCCCTTATTTAAAAAAAAAAAGAAAAAAAAGAGTTTGTTACTCTATTGTATGTTACAAAAGAACTATAGACTGTGGAATGCAGTTTAAAGATGACATATGCCAACAAATGCCTTGTATTATATGGCACTGCCGTAATTCAAATTTGTTTTTATTTTGGAAATAAAAGTTCACTGTAATTTTTTTTCATTCTCATTGTTACATGATTTTTTTAAAAAAAGGAAAAGAAAATGTGAAACACAATTTAGTCCTCATTATTTATTTGTAGATCCTGCAGCATCACGTTGTAATTAATTTTTTGGACGTTTCCGTTAAATGTAATATTGCTTCTCTTGTTACCATACTGATTCTTTTCTATTTATAAATGTATTTTGATGGGCAGTAAAACAAAGTGTCTTAAAAGTTTTAAATAGAGAAAATGTGCTTTACACAGTTGCCTATAAAAAGTGCTCTATGTTATCCAAGCAATTCATACTATAAGCTTCACTCTTATTGTTGTATGCAATTTTTACTATCATGCAAATAAGCTTAGGTAAATAAAACTAATAGATCACCTTAGAAAATTATGCAATTAATGTGAAAATAATTGATGTTTGCAATGTGTCTTCCTTTGGTTTACAATCAATTTTAAAGCTACATCTGTATAAAATTTCTGTATAAAGGTGTATTTCTTTTTTATGAGTTTATGGCTATGAAAACACCAGCTATTTTGTTACAGCTGGCTGTTTTTATAAGTGTATCACAATTTTCTTTATGCAGAAATGTTCTGACTAGGAGTGGTTATTGACTGTAACTACACAATTAAAATTGTTTGTATCGTATGACATGGTAGGGTTTGTCTGCTTATGTGAAGTAACTAAAGAAGAGTCAAAGGATGGCCCTCTCATTTAGGTGCATGTTAATACTTGATATTTTACTGATTTTAAAAAGAGCATTTGACAAGTTACTTGAAACACTGTAAATTGAAATCACAAACACATGCTCATTTTTAAATAGGTATGAAATTTCACAATGAAAATAATCTGTTTTGGTTAACATTTTGCTTAATAAATAGAGATAGGATGGTCAAAAGACTCTCCAACAAAAACATAAATCCAGTCTCTAGCAGTTATGTTCTTAGAATGGATTCATCTATGCTTATTTCACAATACTTCATTCATAGCAACGCTTTTCCTTAACCTTATGTACAAATATTTCTAAAGGCCATTAATAGTAACAAAATAGGGCAAAAAATGGACCTTCTGTATAAAAGCCCCTTAGCTTTTTTTTTCACAAGTTATAAATGTAATAAGTTAATAACTGAGCTCATAAGTGTATGTCATAACTATAAGAGCCACATGAAGAAAATAGGAATGACACACCTGGTATTTAAACACAATCTTCAAAATTCTTGCAACATTAAACATAGTAAAATGCCAGAATATAAAATGAGGTGTGCTAATGGTAACAGGATTGAGGCCAGCATTACAGTTTGGAGTGATTTTTCTTTCATTTGCTTCCTCACTTTGTTTCCTAGATGCTAGTAGGGGTGTCTGGGTTGCTTGAGATACCATTCTGTAATTGCCCCTTCTCTGCCTACCATTTTCTCAGGCCCTGATGAGCTTATTGGTAGGCAACTGGGCTGCTTTACTGTTGACTGAACTTGTACTTTAGAAACTGAAATGGAATCATTGAAAACTCAATAAAGCTTTAAAGTTCCATTTACTTTAGAAGCACAACTAAGCTCCTCTGAAGGCAGCTGGTTTGTTGCAAACTTAAAATTGTACTGAAAAGTTGCCGCTTTTTATTAAGAAAACAAACATTCTTGCTCACTAGAGTTCAGAAAAGTAATAATTTGAGCCAAAGGAATTTGAATTAAGAAAATAGAAACTAGATTTCATGTATTTAAAAATAGAAAATAAAATAGAAACTCAGATGCCATTAAGTTATCCTCTTCCTTATATCCCCTAAGTTGAAGGGAAAAGGCTGGATACAGCAGAGAGTAGAATTGATATCCTTAATTTTTAACCAGCCCAACCCTTAGCACAAGGTGTCAAACAGGTATGAGATTTAGTAATTTTTTTGGAAGGAGAAATTGGGTTGCAAATAACTTTCCCATTCCTAATAACCTGAATTATTTTGAAATAATGTTTTCAGTGAAATGATGAATGTGTGTTTGGTAATCAACATAACAATGCTAACGAAATTCCCACTTAGATTTTTTTAACTTTCAAAAGTCAGCATGGTTTTGATAGTTTGATATTTTAAATGCCCACACACACACACACACAAGCACATGTTAAACAATGATAGGATGGAGTGAGCAAAAGTGTTTTCAGGGAAGATGGCACATTTTAGAAAAGACTTGCTCAGATGATCTTCCATATTGCTCCCCCAATGTCATTTGTCACTCATACCAGTCCTCTTGTTACCTGTAGCTATGGTAAAATTCCTTTAACAAGCTTCATTGTGTTCAAGTATTTCAGAGACTTTTAAAAGCTGGGCATGACATAGCGTTTTGTGCTGTTAAGACCTTAGCACAGTCAGGTAGTTTACGGGTAATATTCAACCTTGTGCATCTGAATCTGTCATGGATTCCCTTCACTCAGCACTTTGCCACTAATTTGTATTACAACTCTGTGGCCATATAATACTTGCACATTATGCAAAAAATAAAATGTTGATAGTATCTCTTTGCCACACAGTATGCAGAGTTGACACAGAACCTTTGAAAACCAAGGTAACTAATATGTATGTCCTGTTTGTGTGGCGCTTGGTAACAAAGTCTGTACATATTATGTATAAAGTGTGTATTGGTTAGCATTTAGTACTAAGAAATTCTGAGTTTCAGTGTTTTCTTTTTTCAAAGTAGCGATATCTATATCTGTGTTTATCTAAAAATACTAGCTTGAATAGAAAACATTCTCAAATGGTTCAAGATTGAGTAAAAATGAGAATCCCATACATTCCATTATTAAATTCTGCCCTATTCCCAATTGTTAGCATCTGGCTGATATTAAGGTCTTTGATTGTCACAATATTCTTAATAAATGAGACATTCTGAACTGCCTGGTGATATTTTCAAAAACAGCAATTAAAATGTGTATTCCCTATAATACAGCTGATAGAACTGTTGTGTTAAAGCAAGTTGGAAATTTGCATGCTAGTGTGGGAAACCAATGGAGGTCCAAAATATTAATCATATCTAAAATATCAGAAAATAATACTAGTCTTCCTTATGCATATTTTTGTTAAGAGGGCTTATTATGAATTCAATGTTTCTTCTGAGGCAATCATTTTAATGTAAATACTAAATACTTGCATGTCTTTTGACAAAGGCTAAACTACAATCTATTAATATGCACATTTTTGATAAAATATAAAGCACCCTAATTAAAGAAATTGTGGTAGAAGGTGTATGTCCTGAATACTATACCTGTTTAACAATACCAAATGTTAAATAAAATAGTTTGAAATTAATGTTTAAAAGATGAGCAACATTTTTAAGACTTTCTCACATTACCCTACTTATAGGGAGCATATATCTCCAAATTTAGTCCCATCAAAAGAACACCACCAAAATTACAGCTTCTTGCCTTGTACCAAGGTTGTGCGGTTATCTTTTCCCAACAATTATTTTCAGCTGCTCATACACTTACTGTGATCAAAAGCACTTGACTTGGGCCCTGTTCTCTATGATAGTGGCTGATGAGCCAATGCAGTAGAGCAGTATGTTATGCAAAGTAAACACTTGCAAAGAAACTCCGAAGTGACATATTTTGCAACAAATGTTGAACATTATTTACTGTGAGTTGAATCAGAAATATTTGCCTTTTGTGGTACTCAAATACAAAATTTTCATTACAATGCCACTTTAATGCATGCCTTTACGCCACCACCCCCACCTGACACAATGATGTCCCTTGTGCTGCTCTGATTTTCCCTTCACGGGAGAAACAACAATACCTGTTAGATGAGAATGTTGAAGAATATTCAAATATTTAAATATGCTTATTCGTTAGTCTGTGGCAATGTGAGGCAAAATGAGCATTTGTCCAGAGCACAAACCTGTTGAACAGAATCTTAATGTGGGGACAGGTTTCATCTATTCTACCTTTGTTTCCAAAGGGAATTGGCAAACATTTGTTTCGCTAGATCTAGTACAAAGGCTTTCTCCTTCTGAGGCCCCCTTCCTAGCACCATCCTCACATGTTTTAAATATAGAAAAAACATTTGTAGAATGCTTCGTTTTATTAGGCACTGCCACAAACATATCTTGTTTAAACCTCTCCATTCCACTATGAGGTATTTAAGGCAGGCACTGATATTCTCACTTCAAAGACAAGGGAAGGGAAACTCAAATAGGTTAACTGATTTGTTCAGCTGTTAAGTGGCCACATTTCTCTCAAACTCAAGTCTATCTTCACATTTCTCTCTCTCTCTCTCTTTTCCCTAATAAAAGCTTTCTCAAATGCAGAAAATGCACACACACAAACCTAATGGCAATTCAAAATTTTCAGAAATATATTGTAATGCATATTTTGCTAATATGAAGACTTTGATCACTAATTGAAATCAAGTGTGTGGAATATTTCATCATGAAATAGTGACCTCCAAAGACCTATACACACCAAATGTCTTTTAAAGACAAACTTAAATATATGGAAAATTTCAGACACACACACCAAAGCTCCCATGGATTTATCACCTAACTCAACAATTGTAACATTTTTCCATCAATAAATACTTCATGAACCTCATTAAGATAAAACTTCTACAAAAATCTTTAAACTGTTCAATTTAGTTTTTACCCATAATATCGTTATGACATCATCTTTTTGTAAGATATGAATTTTCTGATTTCTAGAGAAAACATTAAAACTTGAAGTTTTTCTCAGAGCTCTCTGAGCATTTTCAAAAAGCCAAGTTTTAGAAGGAGAACATGTGAGAATTCCACAAATATTTGTAATATAAAAAAATAGAGACAAAGCAGTCTCTCTTTATTTATAAACAATACATGCTTTCATATCATTGTTGAAACTAAAGTACATAATTTTCAGTTATGCATAATAAAATATGTAATTAAGCAACATTCCATGGTGGATTAAAGAATTAAAAGCTTCAGGTGCAGAAAAGAATTTGTTGGCATTTTCCTTTTCAAGGTGGTATTTTGAGGTGTTACTTTTCATTTTCCTTTGACATCTTACACACAAATAAATAGACAAAAACAGGTGAGAAGCAGAGAAAATGAAGAATTGGCTCTATTACAATAGACCTGAAAAACATAACTAAGTAGAATATTTGCAATATGCCCAAGAAGGCTAAATGAAAAAGAACAGAAATCTTAGCTTGGAGAGAAAAATCCCTAAACAGAGGTATATGCCTCAAGAAATAGAAATAGCATAATAAAAACTTAACTGGATTTGGTAATTCCTATATTTCAAACTACATTAAATTAATCCACACTCCAGTTGGTACAGTCCAGCAAACTTATTTTTCAAATGAAGAGCTAAATTTAATTAATAATTCTGTGCTGTAAACACTGAAGTTGATACAGGCATTTGGCATTTGTCCTATTTTTTTAAAGGATAATACATCATATAAAATCAAACTACTTAAATGTCAGAATGTGTCAGGATGATTCTGAAAATAAATTATTCTACCAAGCATCTAAGAAGAAAATAATGCTATAGAAATGAAACTGCATCTAACATCAGTAGGACTTGCTATCTAGTGTCTAAAATTGTTCATGTAATGCTTAAACTACAGTTATAATCAACCATATAAGATCAACTAAATTCAATATCATGTACTTATATCACTCAAATCCTGCCACAGAAATATGTTCAGTGAACGAATGAATGAATGAAATTAGACAATAGAAAAACCATTGAACAGATTGCATGGGCATGAGAACTACATCCTATCGACAGTCCTCTTAGTGGGGTATTCTAAATTGACATGCAAAGAGGCATTTGTGGGCCTTTAAAATATCATATCTCATGGTCCTGTTGAAATATAACATTGTTGTACATCTGATTACAAAAAGAATTTGCCAAGACTTTCACATATACGACAATGAAATAGTATCTAAAAGAAAAAAATACAACAAAAATAATGCAAACTTGAAAATAACACAAATTGGAAGGAAAGTTTGACACACAGAAATGAATATCATGAGATCCTATACAATTTATTAGAGGGGTCTACCAAAATTATTGATGTATGATTAACATAAACTTTACCGATTTACAGTATACAATTGTTTTGACATATATGTGAAAAATATACATGAAATGTTTGTATGTATATACAAATACATACATACACACAACTTGGAAACATATTGAACATATCCATCATCCCAGTAGTTTCCTTGTGCCCCTAATCCCTCCCTCCTATCCTTTCCGTTAGCATCAATCACCACTCCCATGAAATCATTGATCTGCTTTATAATGAAAATTAAATTCAAGTACCCTAAGTCTTCTAAATTTCTTCTTCTTCTTCTAACTTATTTCAGTGATTCTGGGTACTTTCATTATGAATTTTAGATTCAGATTGTCAATTACTAAAAAAAAAAAAAAAAAAAAAAAAAAAAAAAATACAGGATTTTGATTGAGATTGCTTTCACTCCATAGATCATTTTGGGGAGAACTAGCATGTTAACAATATCTAATCTTTAGATGGATCCATAAACACAATACATTTCTCCATCTATTTAAATCTTTACTTTCTCTCAGCAATGTTTTATAGTTTCCATGTACAGTTCCAGCACATCTTTGTCAGATTTATTTCATATTATTAGCAATACTAAATTATCTCATTTTTCTATTTGATTGTAAGTGATATTTTTACACATTTTCATTTCTAATTGTTTGTTTTTAGTATAGGGAGATACAACTGATTTTCTTTTGTATATTGAGCTTTTATTCTACAATGTAGTCTGAACTCACTCAATAGTTCTAGTAGCTTTTAGATTTCACCATCAGATTTTCTGCATAGACAATCATGTCACCTCTGAATAAAGACAATTTTATTTCTTCTTTCCAATCAAAATCCTTCTTTCTTTTTAGTTCCTACAATGTCTAGTAAAATGTTGAGTAGAGATAGATAGTAAGAACAGATATCCTTGCTTTGTTCCTGAAGCTAAGTGCTAGCTCTGTTCTAAGCCCTTTACAATACAAATTCACTTATGCTGTAAAAAGACCATGGAAGGTAGCTACATTATGATCACTACAGAAAGGTTACGTAACTGGCCCCAGTGGATATGCTGTTCAACTCTCAAAATGCAGTTGTACTTTTCGCCCTATACTCACTGGTCTATCATGACTTACCACAAGGAATCAGCTTCTGATTAGGTTGTCAGGCTAATCCATAAAATCCTATTTAACCAAAATTAAGATGAAATATGGTAATGGGAGTAGGAGGAAAATTGTGCAAAAGAATAAAACTAAGAGAAGAATAGGAGAGCTAGGAGAAGGGAGAGGGACACAGGAAGAGAAGGATGAAGGGTGTGTTGGAGAGATGATAGGAAGACTTTGGCTGGTAAGTGCAATTACTCAAAGGGGAAGCATACCTGCTGCATGTGTTCATATTATGAGTGAAAAACAAATTCTAGGAACCACATAGAAATTTACTTTGTAATGATTCTAAAGAGATTACCTATTTATAAGTTTGGTGCTTTCTATAAAATGCCTTAATTTTGGAAAAAGAATGTATTTATACACACAATTGACCCTGGAACAATGACAGAGTTAGGAGCACCAACACCCCACACAGCCACTTATAACTTCTGACTCCTCCAAAACTTAACTACTAATAACCTACTTTTGACTTGAAGCCTTATCAATAACATAGTCTATTAACACGCATTTTGCATGTTATATGTGTTGTATAATGGATTCTTACAATAAAGTAACCTAGAGAAAAGAAAATGTTATTAAGAAAATCATAAGGAAGAGAAAATACATTTGTAGTGATGTACTGTATTTATCGATGTCATAAGCTTACGATTTACTCACAAGATGAATCCTCTGTCTAAAATGCTGGGCCACCATGGCTGCAGACCTCAATCTATGATACATATCAAGCAATTTAACTTTTTCTTGTAATGTCATCACTTTGCTCTGCTTCTTGGAAGCACTTCCAGTATCACTAATGACACTTTGTATGTGTCCCATGTTACTCAAGATTTACAATATTCCACTAAACATCATGAAAAAGACACAGTAACTACGAAAGATCACTTTTTACTGAGATGCAATTTACTGGAGAGAGGAACAGATCACATGAAGGTGATTAATTAGTGTCACATGGTGTTTTAAGCAGACACTTGAAGCATGTAAGCTCAACACAGTGGCTACAGAGGTACAGTAGGGACTGCCGTTAATTTTATGCAGTTATGGTTTAACACTGCACCTTTACATTTGTTTACATTTCTCTAGACTGTGAATGGCACATGTACAGTCTGTTTGTGTTCCTAGGTTCTGATAATTTTAACTTTTTAAAATAGATTTATATATATTTTATGGTAGGGAATGATAAAAATAGACTGGTATCTACGTATATTTTATGCATTCATGACATACTTAACTTTTTCTTAATGTTTTCATTATTTCTAGGCTACGTGGTTCTTCTTCAAGTTTTTTCAAATTGTTGCAAATATCAAAAAAAATCCCAATATCTTTATTGAAAAAAATTCATGTGTAAGTGGACCTGCACAGTTCAAACCCATGTTTTCAGCATCAACTATATAATGTTAGAGGAGATAAAATGATAATGCCCTAGATCAAAGATCAGCTAGCTCTTGTTCATGTGCCCAGTTTGACCTACCACCTGTTTTATAAAGTTTTGTTGGAACACAGCCGTACCCATTCATTTACCTATCTCTATGGCTGCTTTTGTGCTACGACAGCCAAGAGTGGTTGTAAAACAGACCATATGACCCACCAAGCCTAAAATATTCACTCTCTGGTCCTTTACACAAAATGTTTGTCAACCTCTGCCCTAGATCACTAAGCTGCGCCTAAGTTTGCAAAGGTCAAACATTAAAGCAATTTTCTGGATAACTTGTATCAAAACAAAATAATCATTTCAGTGTTTTTCAGAAGAGTTGGAGCATATATTAACCGAAAACTCTTTCACTCCCAGTTCTACATTTCACTTGATGTGTATGAAGAACCTAATTTTTCTGTTTCTATTAATTACATTGGCCTACACAAGAGCATGAGATCAGAGATCCTACACCCTGTTGCTCACCCGTAAATATTCTATAAATTTAGAAAATTATTGAGTAGAAACTTCACCCCTTCTTGATAAACTCTAGAAGTGTTAATATTCTTGGCAAAATTTTTTTTGCACTAATTGCTGTATCCATCTGCTCTGTGAGATTGATTAGACTGTGAGAGCATTTGCTCTCTCCTGCAATCAATGCTTCCTGGCCCAGCAGAAAGCTAGAGCTGTTTTATTTCCATCCTGAGAAGGACGCGCCACTGACAACTGTAAGCTTTTCCTTTGAGGATTTGAGATTAAATTGGCACTTGGTTTGATGGTCCTTTGGGAAATGATTCAGTCTAGAGAGAGTTCCATTGAAGTAAACCAAGACCACGAGGATTTAAATGATTCCTTCTTATACAAAGAACCCTCCCCCAGCCCCGATTTCGGAAAGGCTATTTTTTGACACCCAGTTGTTTGGTGCTATATCCTGAAGAAATGTTCTACTGACCACTGGAGAACCAATGTAGAACAAAGGGCTCTGCCCTCATCTCTCTTAACTATCTGGCTCATGAAACCTGCAGAGACTGAGTAATGCTGTCAGTGTGTCTAGGAGAAAGCAGCTGCAAGGACTAATTCTGTCTGGATTGGCTGATATTTATCTGAATTTTATTTATTTATTTGCTAAAAATACACTCATCACGATAGCCTCTGGTAAAAAAAAAAAAAAAATGGGGAAAACATGAGAAAGACATAATAAAATTTTATGCAAAAATAGCAACAAATTGTAATCCTCCTCATGGATCTTAATGTAACACCATATTGGACAATCATTCCAGAATCTGGGAGTATGTGGTATAGTGTACTACACAGAATAAGCAACTTGATTTTACAGATCAAGTGTGAAAAGATACTCTTCTCTGTAAGCCTCACAAAACGAATCTGGAGAGTATTTCATTTAACAAAATTGTATACTCTCCTTACTTTGAGCCAGGCAGTGTTAGTTTAAAATTCCCATTTCCAGAAAGGCCAACTACAACAGGAGTTCCCACACACTTGACTCTTCATACATGTCTAAGGAAAGCTGGGTTTCCACTGGACCAGAAAGAATTGAGAAAAATAAAAAGACAATGGAGCTCACTTTTTTACAGTGCTAAATTTGTGCATCTGAAAGGACTGAATCTTCTGAGCCTTTAGTCTTTTACTTCTGGCAGTAAAACACCTCTTCTGTGAAAAGATGGTGATAAGTTATAAGAAGGTCATTTGTTTTCTAGTGTCTTTATGTGGTGCAATGAGTAGAAGGCATTCTTACAGAGACCACCTTCAAAGATTTTTATTTTTTTTTTTTGTTTTACATATTTACAACATTTAATACCTAAGAACCTTTGAATTTGGCCAGCAGTTGTCAAACCTTTTAGACTCAGAATTTATTTACATTCTTAAAAACTATTGAGACTTTCGCTTCTGGGAAAATGGAGCAGATATACTTTTCCTTATTCCTTCTGCTGAGTACAATTAAAAAGCCCTGAACATTATACATAAAACATGCACTGAAAGACTCTGAAAGTGGACAAGAAGAAGGAAGACCAGGTAGGGGCCTCAGGACCAAAGGAACAACATAGTGATATGTGCCCTGGATTTTCTTTTTGCCTCATCCATCCCAGACTTGAAGCTGAAGAGGCTAGCAACCCAGAAATAGCAATGGATATGACAAAGGAAGTCTCCCAAAGCCTGTTCTCTCTAACTGAAGGAAAAGAGAAAGGACAGCTTAGCAAGACAGAAAACTTTTCGACCATAACTATGTTACTCCAGCCAAACACTATAGAAAAACTGTGGCCCTACCTCCACCCAGGCCAAAAATGTTGAGTGGGGAGCCCAGATTTCTACCCTCGAGAGGCTATAAAAAGGTTCCCCAGTGTCCCCAGGCAGTGGTGTCCGAAGAGAGCCTACGGGACAGTCAAGACTTTTATCACTGCCCAGTGGTGACAGAGTCACCCAAACCACCACCCAATTATGTCAGTGGAAGGTGCAAAAGGAGTAGTAACAAGGTACTCCCACTTCTCCCAGCCAGGGAGATGGCACTGGAGTCCTAGTGGGGAGCTGGAACTCCTATCCCCACTTGGCAGTAAAAAGGTGGCATCCCTACTTTCCTTGCCAAAGCAATGTCAAAAAAAGACAGCTAAAATAGAGGATTTAAATAAGATCCAGAGTCTCATAACATAATACCCAAAATATCCAGGTTTTAAGAAAAAAATAAGAAATTATACTGCAACCCAAAAAAATCTCAAACTGGATATAAAAAAGGAATCAATAGGGGTAAAGGGAGAGGGGATGATAAATATGTGGCACACAGATGATTCTTAGGGCAGTAAAATTACTCCCTATGATACCATAAGGGTGGGAACATGTCATTGTAAATTTGCCCAAACCCGTAACATGTACAACACCTTGTAATGAACCCTAATGTAAACTATGGACTCTTGGGGATGGTGATCTGTCAGTGTAGGTTCATCGACTGTAACAAACGTACCACTGTGGTGGGGGATGTCACAATGGGCAGCTATGCATTTGTGACCATGAGGGCAGGGATGTATGAAAATCTCTGTACTTTCTGCTCAATTTTGCTGTGAACCTAAAACTTCTAGTTTCCTATTTTTGGTGGTAAAACACCTCTTTTGTATTCTGTCTGTTAGAACTAAAAATTCATTTTTTTGCTCTAAAAAAATGAAGCTTATTAAAAAATGTTTAAACCTAAGTATTACTTACACTAGTTTGAATTAATATGTTATGAGAAGATAAGGTTTTTTTTGTTTTGTTTTGTTTTGTTTTTTTTGAGACGGAGTCTCGCTCCGTCGCCCAGGCTGGAGTGCAGTGGCCGGATCTCAGCTCACTGCAAGCTCCGCCTCCCGGGTTCACGCCATTCTCCTGCCTCAGCCTCCCAAGTAGCTGGGACTACAGGCGCCCACCGCCTCGCCAGGCTAGTTTTTTGTATTTTTTAGTAGAGACGGGGTTTCACCGTGTTAGCCAGGATGGTCTCGATTTCCTGACCTCGTGATCCGCCCGTCTCGGCCTCCCAAAGTGCTGGGATTACAGGCTTGAGCCACCGCGCCCGGCGAAGATAAGGTTTTTAATGTTGTTCATGACTGTGGGGAGCAATGAAAATTATTTCAGATTAAAAAAACAGACCTAGGCTGGGCACAGTGGTTCACACCTGTAGTCCCAGAACTTTGGGAGGCCAAGGCAGGCAGAGTTTTTGAGCCCAGGAGTTCAAGACCAGGTTGAGCAACATGACAAAACCTCATCTCTACAGAAAATACAAAAATTAGGCAGACATGGTAGTGTGCACCTGCAGTCCCAGCTACTTGGGAGGCTGAGGTGGGAAGCTCATGTGAGGCCAGAAAGGCAAGGCTGCAGTGAGCCATGATTGTGCCACTGCACTCCAGCCTGGGCAACAGGAGGGAGACCTGTCTCAAAAAAATAAAATGAAAAGAAAGAAACATGGACCTATTATGATTGCTTTGCTCCACAATGAAATAGAGAAATATAGGATATATTCATTTTACCCACTTTTAGAAAAAAGATCAAGATAGAAAAGAATTTATATGTGTGGCTTTTTAAAAGATCATCTTTATAAAATAAACATATTAAGCATTAAAAAATACAATATGTGCAGACATGGAGATTACAGAAATGTCAGAATTATCCAATACAGATTTTAAAGCAGTCATATAAATTGCTTCAATGAGCAAGTACAACATGTTGAAAACAAATGAAGAAATACAAAGTCTCGGCAAACGAATAGAAGATATAAACAAGAACCAAATAGAAATTTTAGAACTGAAAAGTACAAAAACTAAAATAAAAAAAAACTGAGGGGATTGGCTGAACAGCAGACTACAGACAGAAGAGAAAAGATCAGTGTATGGAGGATAGAACAATATATGTTACCAAGTCCGAACAACACAGAGGAAAAACACCACCCCCAAACCCAATGAGCAAACAAAGCTTCAGAGATCTGTGAGATGATCAGTAAAGATCTAACACTGATGTCTTCTGAATCGTAGAAAGAGAAAGAAAGCAAAGCTGAAGAAGTACTTACATATTATATATTTTACTTTTTTAGTGTATTTACTACTATATCCCACTTCAAACCTCTATGGATTCCAATTTCATTGAGTTTGGCTATTATAAATATATCATCTGGAAAATTTAAAAAAAAAAGAAAAAGAAGTAATAGCTGAAAACTTCCCAAATCTAGCAAAAGACATATAGTCAAATTGATGAAAAGTAAAGACTAAGAAATTATCTGGAAAAAGCAAGAGAGAAACAACAAATTACAAACAGGGGAAAAACAATGTGAAAAACAGCACATTTCTCATCAGAAACCATGGAGAACAGCAGAAAGTGGCATACCATTTTTTAAGTACAGGAAGAAAACAACTGTCAATGCACAAGTTAAGAAGGGGATGGGACGGAAAGTGGGTCTGACTATAAAAGGGAACCATGAGAGCTCACTGCGATGATGAAAATGTTCAGTATCTTTATTGTATCAGTGTCAATGTCCTCTTTGTGATATTGTGCTATCATTTCCAAGATGTTTCTCTTGGGGATAACTAGGTAAAGGATGCATAGATCTCTCTGTATTAATTCTTAAACTGCATGTGAATCTACAATTATCTCAAAATAAAAAGTTTAGTTAAAAATAAATTGTTGAATCAAAAATAGAAATACCATATGATCCAGCAATCCCACTTCTGGGTATATATCCAAAAGAATTGAAAACAGGATCTTGAAGAGCTATTTGCACACCCATATTCATAGCAGCACTATTCACAGTAGCCAAGAGGTGGAAGCAAATCAAATGTTCATTGACAGATGAATGGATAAACAAAATGTGGTATATACATACAGTGGAACATTTTTCAGCTTTAAAAAGGAAGGAAATCCTGTCACATGTTACAACATGGATGAACCTTGAGGACATTATGCTAAGTGAAATAATCCAGTCACAAAAAAACAAATACTATATGATTACACTTATGTGAGGTATCTAAAGTAGTCAAATTCATAGAAACAGAAAGCAGAATGGGTTTTCCAGGGGCTGGAGGGAGGAGGAAAAGGGTAGTTGTTGTTTAATGGGTATAGAGTTTCTGACTAATGAGGTGAAAAAGTTCTGGAGCTCTGTTTCATGACAATGTGAATTTACTTAACACTACTGAACTGTACACTTAAAAATGTTTAAGATAATAAATTTTATGTTATTTGTTTTATTTACCACAATTAAAAAGAAGGAAAAAATTAATAAAAATCCCAAAGAATGTTTGTTTATAAAGATGATAGCTATTAATATTTACCATATTTGACATTAAAACAGAAATTTAAAATCTGTGTATTTGTAAATTCATTTAAAATGATAATTATAAAGCCATTGCTTATTAACATAAATACATTTTTATAAAAATTGCCATATTTCTGGAAATAATTTACAAGAATAGTGGTACTGTTTTACATTTTGCAAACTTCTTTTTTTGTTTGTTTGGTTTCTTTGAGACAGGATCTCACTCTATCACCCAGGCTGGAGTACAGTGGTGGAGTTGATCATGGCTCACTGCAGCATTAATCTCCCAGGCCCAAGTGATCCTCCTACTTCAGCCTCCTGAGTTGCTGGGACCACAGATGTGCACTACCATGCCAGGCTAATTTTTTTTGTTTGTTTTACTTTTTGTAGAGATGAGGTCTTACTTTGTTGCCCAGGCCATCTCAAATTCTTGGGCTGAACCAATCCTCTTGCTTTAGCCTCCCAAAGTGCTGGCATTATAGGTGTGAATCACTGTTCCTGGCTTGCAAATCTTTTTAATGTCTGCCCCCTCAGAAGAGAGCTGGATTTTTACATCTGCTTCTGCATTCAATTGCTATCATGTTACACATTTTGTAGACTCTGGAAAACTACACTGTACATTCATGAAAGAATAAGAATAAACAGGCCAAATAACTCCTCATTATTATTATTGTGAACATAGTTTTAACCTTGCAGATCCCAAAAAAATTCTTGGGGATCCCAACATGTTTCAAGATTACACTTTGAGAACCACTAAACAAGACCATTTATCACCCCAACA
Source organism: Macaca thibetana thibetana (assembly GCF_024542745.1). Taxonomy (NCBI): domain Eukaryota; kingdom Metazoa; phylum Chordata; class Mammalia; order Primates; family Cercopithecidae; genus Macaca; species Macaca thibetana. The sequence continues at coordinate 29,805,433 of NC_065579.1, forward strand.
GAAAGAGCACTGTAGTGCATTGAGCTATTGGTCACGCAGTTCTTGACTCCCATGTGGTAGTGTTTACATCCTCATTCCTGCCATGGAGAAGTGCATTCTCCCACCCCTTAATTTTGGGCTTGGCAATGTGATTTGCTTTGGCCAATGAAATGTTAGCTGATTTGAGAAAAGTGTGGGTGTTAAATGTCTTGGGTAGCTACTTTCCCTTCAGCTGAAACCCCATAATAAACATGGAGCAGACATGAGTTCAACTTACAGTGACGAAACAAACTCAACCAAACACCCAGAGTAAAGCAGAACTCAACTGAGCCCACCTTGATTAGCTTAATCCACATACTGCAGATTCATGACTAGAAGAATCAATACTTATCATTGGATGCCACTGAGTTTTGGGTTGGTTTATTATACAGTATTACTGTGACAATGATTTACTAACTAAAGCCTAAATCTTGTCAATAGAATAACTGAGAAGAAACAGCAGGATTATTCAGATAAAAGAAAGATAAAAGTAAAGGGCAAAATTATAATCTTATCAAAAGAATTCTGATCATGAATCTTGTCTTAAATGAGGTCAGAACAAAAGAAAATTCATTAAAAACACAACTAAAGTTCAGTGAAATGAAAGACAAATTCTTTGATGAGAGTAGCCATGAAATATTACTGAAGCTGACCCAGACAGGAAGAAGCTCTCTTTCCTTGCATAGGGAAGCTACTAAAGGTGAATTCCAGTAGAGAATTTTAGAAACCATGTAGAATGAAGCCCAAAGTTGCTCTTCTGGGAATGGGAAGGCTTGGATATTTATCCACTGATTTCTACCTCTCATTGATAGTAAGATGCCACTCGATCTATTAAATCTAGTAGGTTTGAATTGTTATCATGATAGTTATTCTTAATATAATTTTGTTGACAAAGAGTTGCCAACTATAGCAGGAAATACTAGAAATGTGATTGTGGTGGAACAGGCAAACTGAACATATTCCAGATAACCACTTACCTGGGAATATTATCAATTCACACGTTGATTAAGCCAGGCCTTTCATAATGTGGTCCAGAGAGGAATGCCCTTGGTTCTTTTTAGAAATGCCAGTTCCGAAATATCTGAGGGTGACTCTTATATCCATGAAATGTCAGACTTATTTAGACTGAAATTTAGGATCTATGGATTTGGAAATAACAATCCGTTGATAGGGAAAGCACAGAACACTGGAGAAAGATTTTTTTTTCACTCTAGAAAAAAGTAAACTACAGTCTATTAATTTCCAGATTCAAATCTCACCTACACATATCATTATATATTTTATTCTATTCTGTTGTCCCCAACAACTCAATTTTGAAATAGTGTGGTTTTGAAACAGTGTGGAGGACATACGAGGATATCTAAAACTGGTGACAAATCAATCATAAGTAGAAAATCCTGCAATGAAGAAAACGCTACCAAAATACAGAGAAAAATCTCTCTCCAGGATATTCACCACAGATCTTTATTCCTGAAAATGTTTCAAGGTTGTTTAATTGTTTTAAAAATGTTATCATGAAGTTCCTCTTCCTACTAGCTAAAATGGGTAGGGTGACAGTGAGGTGAAATGGGAATTCAATTTACAACCAAAAACAGTATCATCCATATGATTCTCCAATCAATAGGCCTCTAATACATGAAAATTTACTTTCCAGTTTTCCAGTTAGAGATTGAAATACAAAACAAATTCACTTTCACTATAAATGTATGTTAGAAAAAAATCTTTATCAATAAGACTTAGGTATAATATTGACCTGGTTTTAATTTATTCCAGTATACCTTTCCATGTTCAGAACAGTTGTTTCACTGGAATAGAGATTGCTGGCTAGATGACAATTCAAAAAGTTAAGATGGGGTAAATTTAAGAGAATCAAAGTCACAGAGCATATCTTCAAACATAATGGAATGAAACCAGTAACAGAAAAACATGGGAAAGTCTCCAAACACAAGTTAAACAATATACTTGCAAATAATCCATGGGTGAATGAGGAAATCCAAAAAGATGTTTTAAAATATTTTGAAGTGAACAAAAATTAAAATACACTACTTTCAAGCAGTGCTTTGAAAGAAATTTATAACATTAAGGGCTTGTACTAGAGAAGAAAAAAGTCTCAAAGAAATAACTTAGTTTACCATCCTTATAAATTAGAAAAAGTAGACCAAAATAAGCCAATTACGCAGAAGGAAGAAAATAATGAGCAGAAATTTTAAAAATAAAAACAGAAAAACAATTAGAAAATAAAACCAAAAGCTGATTCTTTGAAAATATCAATAAAATTGATAAACCTCTAACAGGATGACAAAGGGAAAAAAAAAGACTCAAATTATGCATATCAGAAATGAAAGAGGAGATATCACTACAAACCCAGCAAATGGCAAAAAGAAAATAATGAAAGAATACTATGAACAATTCTGCATACATACATTTGCAAACCAAGATGAAGGGGACTAATTCCCCTAAATCCACAAACTACCAAAACTCACCCTAAATGAAATGTGTAACCCAAATATCTCTATAATTATTAAATAAATTAAATTTTAGAGTTAAGAAAAAATATTTTTTTAAAATTTCCAGGTTCAGGTGATTTCACTGGTGAATTCTACCAAACATTAAAATGAGAAATAATACTAAGTGTGCACAGAATTGAATTTTCACAGAATAGAAAAGAGACACTTCTCATTCATTTTATGAGACTATTATCCTCATACAACACCAAATACATTAAAAGAAAACTACAAACCAGTATCTCTCTCAAAAACAAAGTTACAAAAATACTTTTAAAAAAGAGCAAATTGAATCCAGCAACATATAAACAGAATAATACACCACAAACAAGGGGGATTTGTCCAGAGAATGCAACACTTGCTCAATGCTTGGGAATCAATCAATGCAATCTACCATATTAGCAACTGAAAGAAGAAAACCCACATGATAATATCAATGCGAGAAAGCATTAGAAAAAATTCTACTTACAGCAAACTAGAAATAGAAGTAAACTTCCTCCACCTGATAAACGGCATCTATAAAGAAAAAAAGAAAGAAAGAAAAAACCCTACAACTAACATCAAAATGTGGAAAGGCTGAATGCTTTCTACTTAAGATCAATGGAAGACAAGGATGTCCACTCTCACCAACCTATTTTGTACAATAGGGTGAGAAAAAAAAAAAAAGGCAAATGGTCTGGAAAGAAGGTTAAACTAGCCCTATCTGCAGATAATATGATATATTTTATGTAGAAAATTCCAAGAAATCTGTCCAAAAAAACCTTCAGGAGATAATAAGTAAATTTAGAAAGGTCATGGAAATCAAGGTCAACAAGTAAAAATAAGTTACATTTCTATAAACAAGCAATGTAAAATTAAAAACTGAAATTTAAAAACAATACCATTTATAAAAGCTTCAAAAAATTAAACACTTAGGTATGTATCTATCAAAACATGAACAAGATCTATGTATTAAAGCTATAAAACACTGCTGAAAGAAATCAAAGAAGTCATAAATAAATATATTGATGGATTAGAAAACAGCAAAATGAAAATATCAATTCTCCCCACATAATATGTAGATTTAATGCAAGTGATCAAAATTCCAAAACGATTTTTTGTATATTTATGCAATGTTCTAAAATTTATACAGAAATATGAAGTAAAAAGAATAGCTAAAACAATTCTGAAAAAAAAAGTTGAAAGGAATCATATCATCCAATTTTCACACTTACTATACAGTTACAATAATCAAGGTAGTACTGCATTGGCAAAATGATAGACATAAATCCATGCAACAGAATAGAGAAGACAGAACTAGACTTGCACAAATGTGCCCAACTGATTTTTTACACTGTGCAAAGGAATTCAATGAAGGAAGCATAATCTTTTCAGCAAAGGGTGTTAGAACAATTGAATGTCCATAGGCAAAAATATTAACCTCTTCTGCATCTGTTGAGATAATCATGTGGTTTTTGTTTTTAGTTCTGTTTATGTGATGAATCACATATATTGATTTGCATATGTTGAACCAACCTTGCATCCTAAGGATAAAGCCAACTTGATAGTGGTGGATTAGCTTTTCGATGTGCTGTTGGATACAGTTTGCTAGTATTTTGTTGAGGATTTTTGCATCTGTGTTCATCAAGGATATTAGCCTGAAGTTTATTTTTGTTGTTGTTGTTGTTGTGTCTCTGCCAGATTTTGGTATCATAATGCTGCTGGCCTCATAGCATGAGTTAGGGAGGAGCCCCTCCTCCTTAATTTCTTGGAATAGTTTCAATAGGGGTACCAGCTCTTCTTTATACATCTGGTAGAATTTGGCTGTGAATCCATCTGGTCCTGGGCTTCCTTTGATTGGTTGGCTTTTTAGTACAGATTCAACTCTGGAACTCGTTTATCAGTCTGTTCAGGGATTCAATTTCCTCCTGGTTCAGTCTTTGAAGGTTATATGTGTCTGGGAATTTATTCATTTTTTTCCTATATTTTCTAGTTTGTGTGCACAGAGGTATTCACAATAATCCCTGATGGCTTTTTGTATTTCTGTGGGCTCAGTGGTAATGTCCTCTTTCTCATTTCTAACTGTGTTTATTTGGCTTTTATATCTTTTCTATTAGTATTGCTAGCAGTCTATCTATCTTATTAATTGAAAAAAAAAATCTCCTGGATTTGTTGACCTTTTGTATGGTTTCTCATGCTAAAGTTTGTTCAGCTCAGTTCTGATCCTTGTTATTTCTTGTCTTCTGCTAGCTTTGGGGTTGGTTTGCTCTTGCTTATTTAGTACTTCTAGTTATGATGTTAGGTTGTTATTTTGAGATCTTTCTAACTCTTTGATGTGGGCATTTAACACTATCAACTTCCCTCTTAACACTGTCTCAGCTGTGTCCTAGAAATTCTGGTATGTCGTGTCTTTGGTCTCTTTAGTTTCAAAAAATTTCCTGATTTCTGCCTTAATTTCATTATTTACCCAAAAGTCATTCAGGAGCAGGTTGTGCAATTTCAATGTAATTATATAGTTTTGAGTAATTTTATTGCACTCTGGTCCGAGAATATGGTTGTTACTATTTTAGTGTTTTTTTTTTGAAAGGCTTTCAATAAAATACAACATCCCGTCATGTTAAAAACCCTCAACAAACTAGACATTGAAGGAACATATTTCAAAATAATACAAGCTATCTATGACAAACCCACAGCCAACATCTTACTGAATGGGCAAAAGCTGGAAACATTCTCCTTGAAAACTGGCACAAAACAAGGAAGTTCTCTCTCACCACACCTATTCAACATAGTACTTGAATTCCTGGCCAGAGCAATCAGGCAAGAGAAAGAAATAAAAGGCAAACAAATAGGAAAAGAGGAAGTCGAACTATCCCTGTTTGCAGATGACATGATTCTGTATCTCTGGCCCAAAGCTCCTTGATTTAATAAACAATTTAAGCAAAGTTTCAGGATGCAAAATCGATTTGCAAAAATTAGTAGCATTCTTGTACAACAACAACATCTAAGCCAAGAACCAAATCAGAAATGCAATCCCATTCACAATTACAATTGCCACAACAGGAATAAAATTCTTACGAATACAGCTAACCAGGGAAATGAAAGATCTCTACAACAAGAATTACAAAACACTGATGAAAGAAATCAGAGGTCACACAAACAAGTGGAAAAACATTCCATGCTCATTGGATAGGAAGAATCAATATCATTAAAATGGCCATATTGCCCAAAGCAAGTTACAGATTCAATGCTATTCCTAACAAACTACTAATGACATTCTTCACAGAACTAGAGAAAACTATTTTAAAATTCATATGGAACCCAAAAAGAGTCTGAATAGCCAAGGCAATTCTAAGCAAAAAGAACAAAGCTGGAGACATCACATTATCTGACTTCAAACTATATTACAGGGCTACAGTAACCAAAACAGAATGGTACTGGTATAAATACAAAAATATAGTCCAATGGAACAGAACAGACAGCCCAGAAATAAGGCCACACACCTAAAACCACCTGATCTTCAACAAAGCTGACAAAACAAGCAATGAGGAAAAGAGTCTCCATTCAATAAATGGGGCTGAGATAACAGGCTAGCTATAGGCAGACAACTGAAACTAGATTCCTACCTTACACCACATATAAAAATCAACTCAAGATAAATTAAAGACTTACATGTAAAACCTAAAACTATGAAACCCTGGAAGACAACCTAGGCAATACCATTTTGGACATAAAACTTGCCAAGAATTTTATGATGAAACCCCAAAAGCAATTGTAACAAAAGCAAAAATTGAAAACTGGGATCTAATTAAACTTAAGAGCTTCTGTACAACAAAAGAAACTATCAGCAAAGGAAAGAGACAACCTACTGAATGGGAGAGACTATTTGCAAACTACGTATACAACAAAGGTCAATATCCAAATCTACAAGGGACTTAAATAAATTTACAAGCAATAAACAGCTCCACTAATAAGAGGGCAAAGGACATGAACAGACATTTTTCAAAAGACACATATGTGGCCAAAAAGCATATGAAAAAATGCTTAATTAACATCACTAATCATTAGAGAAATGCAAATCAAAACCACAATGAGATACTATCTTACAATAGTCAGAATGGCTATTATTAAAAAGTCTAAAAACAACAGATGCTGGAGAGTTTGTGAGGAAAAGGGAACACTTATACACTGTTGGTGAGAGTGCAAATTAATTCAGGCATTGTGGAAAGCAGTGTGGCAATTCTCAAAGAACTTAAAACAGAATTACCATTTAACCCAACAATCCCGTCACTGGGTATATACCCAAAGGAATATAAATCATTCTACCATGAAGACACATACAGGTGTATGTTCATTGCAGTACTATTCACAACAGCAAAGACATGGTGGAATCAACCTGAATGCCCATCAATGGCAGGCTGGATAAAGAAAATATGGTACATATATATCAGGGAATACTATGCAGCCATAGAAACAAATGAGATCATGTCCTTTGTAGCAACATGGATGTAACTGAAGGCCATTATTCTAAGTCAACTAACACTGGAACAGAAAAGCAAACACTGCATATTCTCACTCATTAATGGGATCTAAATGATGAGAACACATGGACACTAGGAAGAAAACAACAGATACTCGGGCCTACTTGAGGGTGGAAGGTGGGAAGAGGGAGATCAGGAAAATTATCTCTCAAGTTCTATGCTTATTACCCAGGTGACAAAATTATCTGTACACCACAACCCCCTGACATGCAGTTTACCTATATAACAAACGTGCACATGTACCCTTGAACCTAAAAAAAAAGTTTAAAAAATTAACCTCAACCTAAACTTCACATCTTTTATAAAATAAATATATAAAGACGCCAGGAATAGTGACCCATGCCTGTAATCCCAGCACTTAGGGAGGCTGAGGTGGGAGAATTTCATGAGGCCAAGAGTTTGAAACTAACCTGGTCTACATAGCAAGACCCTGTTTCCAAAAAAATAAAAATGAAAAAAAACAGCTGGGTGTAGTGTCATGTACCTGTAGTCTCAGCTACTCAGGAGGTTGGGGAGAAGGATTGCTTGAGCCCAGGAATTCCAGCCTGCAGTGAGCCATGATCACACCACTGCACTCCAGCCTGAGTGACAGAGTAAGACCTTGTCTTGAAGAAAAAATTAACCTAAAATGAAACATGGGTCGAAATGTAAAAGTGTAAAAATTTTAGAATAAAAAGAGAAGGCCGGGTGTGGTGGCTGATGCCCGTAATCCCAGCACTTTGGGAGGCCGAAGAGGGTGGAACACCTGAGGTCAGGAGTTTGAGACCAGCCTGGTCAACATGGTGAAACCCTGTCTCTACAAAAAATGAAAAAAAAAAAAAAGAAAAAAAAAAACCAGGCTGGGCATGGTGGCAGGCACCTGTAATCTCAGCTACTTGGGATTCTACTTGGGACGTAGAATCACTGGAACCCAGAAGGCAGAGGTTGCAGTGAGCCGAGATGGCGCCATTGCACTCCAACCTGGGTGACAGAGGGAGACTCCATCTCCAAATAAAAAAGAGAGAGAGAAAAAATCCATGTGATCTTGGATTTGGCAATGAGTTCTTGAACATGACACCAAAACCATAAGCCATAAAACAAAAACATCAATAAATGAGACATACAAATTAAAAATGTTTGCTTTGCAAAAGACACTGTTCAGAAAAGAAAAGCTACAGATTGGGTGAAAATATTCACACATCTTATATTCAACAAAAGATTTATATCCAGGATATATGAATTCTCAAAGCCAACAAATAAACAAGCCCATTTTTTACACAGAGCAAAAGCTATCAACAGACACTTCAACAAAGAGTGTATCAGAATGTTGAAAAGATGTTCAACATCATTATCCGTCAGGGAAATACTGATTAAAACCACAAGGAGATACCACTACACACCCATTAGGTTTAAAATATACTGAAAATACCAAGTTTTGGAAAGGATGTGGAGTAACTGGAACTCTAATACATTGATTATGGAAATGCAAAATGAGACAGCCACTGTGGAAAATTGGTTGCCAGTTTCTTACAAATTTCAAGATATGCATGCTTTTTAATCCCACGATACTACTACTGAATATTTGCCCTAATGAAATAAAAACTTACATCCACACAAAAATCTGTACACAAGTTTAAAGTAGTTCTATTCACAGTTGTCAAAAACTAGAAACACTCTAGATGTCCTTCAAACAAACAAACTGCAGGAAATTCATACAATAAACTACTATTGAGCAATAAAAAGGAATGAAATTTTGATAAATGACACAAGTTAAATCACAAAAGCATTGTGCTGAGTAAAAAAAGCCAACCTCAGAAAGGTTACATTTTATATGATTCTATTTACAGTTGAACCTCATTATTCATGAATTCTAAATTTACACATTCACCTACACACTAAAATTTATTTGTAACTCCAAAATGTATACTTGGGACATTTTCATGGTCATTTGTAGACATGCGCAAAGAGCACATTCCCAGCTGAGGTAGAATAAGACAATACTCTGCTTTCTTGTTTCAGCTCTCATCCTAAAGAAGTGCCCTTTTCAAAGTATATTTTTTTGCATTTTTGTGCATTCTGTTGGTGATTTTGCTGTTTAAATTGGCCCCCAAGCATAGTGTTGAAATGCTGTCTGTGTTCCTAAGTGCAAGAAGGCTGTGATGTGCCTTACGGAGAAAACATGTGTGTTAGATAAGCTTCATTCAGGCATGAGTTACAGTGCTACTGGTTTGAGTTCAATGTTAATGAATCAACAGTCTACAGCAGACCCTTTGTATCTGTGGGTTCCACATCCATTGATTGAACCAACCACTGATCAAAAATATTTGGGAAAAAAAATTGCATCTGTGTTGAACATATAAAGACTTTTTTGGTCATTATTCCCTAAACAACAGAGAATAACAACTATTTACATAGCATTTATATTGTATTAGGTATTATAAGTAACCTAGAGATGGTTTAAACCATACAGGAGGATGTGCAGTAGGTTATATGCAAATGCTGCATCATTTTATGGTAGAGACTTAGGCATTCACAGATTTTGGTGTCCATGGGAGGTACTGAAACGAATCCCTCAAAGATACTGAGGGACGACTGTATACTGAATAAGATATCTAAACAGAAACACATATAAAACAAGATTATGTATTGATAAGTTGATGAAGATGTTGTGATGAGAGGCTCCCTGTTTAGCCCCAAGTCAACAGTTTAGTATTTGCTAATTCAGTATTCATAGCAACTTCATAGAAGATAACAACTAAGAATCAACTGCATATGATATTCCAAAAAGGCCCCACTATAGGGATGGAAAATAGATCAGTAGTTTTGTGGAAGTGTGGAAGGGGAGTGTGAAATAGGTGTGATGACAAAGGAATGGCACAAGGGATATCCTGGAGGTGAGAGAAATGTTCTGTGTCTTCATTATGGTGGTGGATACACAAATGTATACATGTATTAGAATTTATGGACTTGCATGTTAAAAGAGAAAAAGTCATTTCACTACATGACAACGTAAAAATAAAATTTTTGAAAGCTTAGGAAGGCTACGTTATTGCAAAGGGCTTCCCTGCACTGATTATAACATACAAAACTTATATTCTATGTTTCTCCTTACACTGACTAATAACTGATGACTTCTATACCTTTGAATGATTATGAATTTGAACTCACATAGCTACAATCTACAGATTAAAACATTTGGAACATTTCACTTTGCTGAGTCTTTTTACAATTTGTATTCTTCAAAATCAACATACAAGAATCACTAGCATTCCTATGCAACAACATCCAAGGTGAGTACCAAATCTGGAATGTAATTCCATTCACAATTGCCACAAAAAGAATAAAATTCCTAGGAATACAGCTAACCAGAGAAGTAAAAGATCTCTACAAAACAAAACACTGATGAAAGAAATCAGAGAGCATACAAACAAGTGGAAAAACATTCCATGCTCATGGAGAGGAAGAACCAACATCATTAAAATGGCCATATTGCCCAAAGCGATTTACAGATTCAATGCTATTCCTATCAAACTACCAATGACATTCTTCACAGAACTAGAGAAAACTATTTTAAAATTCATATGGAACCCAAAAAGAGTCTGAATAGCCAAGGCAATCCTAAGCAAAAAGAATAAAGCTGGAGGCATCACATTATCTGACTTCAAACTATATTATAGGGTTACAGTAACTGAAACAGTATGGTACTGGTATAAAAACAGAAACATAAACCAATGGAACAGAATGACAGCACAGAAACAATACTACACACCTAAAACCATCTGATCTTCGACAAAGCAGACACAAACAAGCAATAGGAAAAGGACTCTCCATTCAATAGATGGTGCCGGGAAAACTGGCTACCCATATGCAGAAGATTAAAATAGACTTCTTTAAACCATGCACAAAAATTAACTCAAGTTGGATTAAATACCTAAATGTAAAACTTAAAGCTATAAAAACCCTGGAAGAGAAGCTAGGCAATAACATTCTGGACATAAAATTTGCCAAGAATTTTATGATGAAGACCCCAAAAGCAATTGCAACAAAGACTAAAACTAAAAAACGGGAACTAATTAATCTTAAGAGCTTCTGCAGAGCAAAAGAAACTATCAACAAAACAAACAGACAACCTACAAAATGGTAGAAACTATTTGTAAACTTTGCATCAAACAAAGATCTAATATCCAAGGCTGGGCACAGTGGCTCATGCCTGTAATCCCAGCACTTTGGGAGGCAGAGGCAGTTGGATCACTTGAATTCAGGAGTTTGAGACCAGCCTGGCCAACATGATGAAATCCCGTCTCTACTAAAAATACAAAAACTAGCCAAGTGTGTAGTGCATGCCTGTAGTCCCAGCTACTCCAGAGGCTGAGGCAGAAGAATTGCCTGAGCCCAGGAGGCGGAGGCTGCAGTGAGCCAAGATTGTGCCACTGTGCCACTGCCCTCCAGATTGGGTGACAGAGTCAGACTCTATCTAAAAAAAACAAAACAAAACAAAACAAAACCCTAATATCTAGCATCTATAAGAAAATCAATTTTACAACCCCATTAAAAAGTGGGCAAAGAACATGAACCAGACACTTTTCAAAAAAAGACATACATGTGGCCAATAATCATATGAAAAAAGCTCAATATCATTGATCACTACAGAAATGCAAATCAAAACCACAATGAGTTACCATTTCATGCCAGTCAGAACAGCTATTAGAAAGTCAAAAAACAACAAATGCTGAAGATGTTGTGGAGAAAAGGGAATACTTACACACTGTTGGTGGGAGTGTAAATTAATTCAGCCATGTGGAAAGCAATGTGATGATCCCTCGAGGAGCTACAAACATAACTACTATGTGACTCAGCAATCCCATTACTGAGTATGCACTCAAAGGAATATAAATCATTCTATCATAAAGACACATGCTTATGTATGTTTATCGTAACACTATTCACAATAGCAAAGACATAGAATCAATCTAAATGGCCATCAATGGCAGATTGAATGAAGAAAATTTGGTACATATACATCATGCAATACTATGTAGCCATATAAAAGAATGAGACCATGTGCTTTGCAGGACCATGGATGGAACTGGAGGCCATTATCCTTAGCAAACTAATGCAGGAACAGAAAACAAAATACTGCATATTCTAACTTGTAAGTGGGAAGTAAATGATAAGAACACATGGACACTAGAGAGGGAGAAACAGACACTGGGGCCTACCAGAAAGTGAAGACTGTGAGGAGGGAGAGGAGCAGAAAGCATAGCTATGGAGTACTAGGCTTAGTACCTGGGTGATAAAATAATCTCTACAACAAATCCCTGTGACATGAGTCTACCTATGTAACAAACCTACACATGTACCCCTGAAAGTAAAATAGATGTTTAAAAAATCAATCAAAAAATGGACAAAGGATTTAAATAGATAGTTCTCAAAAGAAGACATACAAATGGCAAACAGGCATATGAAAAGATGCTCCACATCACTGATCATCAGAGAAATGCAAATCAAAACTATGATGAGATATCCCCTTTCCCCTGTTAAAATAGCTTTTATCCAAAAGACGGACAATCACAAAGGCTGGCGATGACATCACTGATCATCAGAGAAATGCAAAGCAAACCTACGATAAGATATCGTCTTACCACAGTTAAAATAGCTTTTATCCAAAAGGCAGACAATAACAAAGGCTGGTGATGACAAGAAAAGGGAACCCTGGTATCTCCTGGTGAAAATGTAAGTTAGTACAAGCACTATGTAGAACAGTTTGGAGCTTCCTCAAAAAACTACAAGTAGAGCAACCATATGATCCAGCAATTCTACTTCTAGGTATATACGCAAAAAAAGAGTGGAAATAAGTTTGTCAAAGAGATATCTGCACTCTTATGTTTGTTGCAGCACTATTTACAATAGGCAAGATTTGGAAGCAAACTAAGTGTCTATCAACAGATGAATGGATGAAGAAAATTTGGTACTTATACACATGGACTATTCAGCCTTGAAAACAATGAGATTCTGTCATTTGCAATAACATGGATGGAAGTGGAGGTCATTATGTTAAGTGAAATAAGCCAGGCACAAAAAGACAAACATCATATGTTCTCATTTATTTGTGGGAACTAAAAGTCAAAATAATTGAACTCACAGAGATAGAGAATAGAGGGATGGTTACCAAAGGCTGGGAAGAGTACTGGGGGCTCATGGAGGTGGAAGATAGGGATGATTAATGGGTCCAAGAAATAGTTAGAAAGAGTAAGACCTACTATTGATAGCACAACAGGGTGACTGCAGTCAATAATAATTTAATTTTACATTACAAAATAAATAAAAGAGTAAAACTGGATTTTTTGTAACACAAAGGATATACTTCAGGAGATGAATTCCCCATTCTTTATGTGATTACTATACATTGCATGCCTAAATCAAAACATTTCATGTACCATATAAATACATACACCTACTATGTACCCACAAAAAATAAAAATTAAAAAAATTTACAAAATAATAAAAAAATTATCCTTGTTCCTAGGACTCTTCTGAAAACCACATTTATTTTACTTAAAGTCAACTGTTTTGAAGTGAGCTAAAAAGTTCAGCATTCTTCATTCATGTGACATGAGATTTTCAAAGTAGCAGTAAAGGCCAGTATCTTACCAACTGCCTCCTCACTTGCCCACAACCACCATCACCACCAAAAACTGGAAATGTTAGAAACATTGAACTGAACTAAGCTACTAGTACTTCATAATTAAAATGAAAATATTAAACCTTAATATCTCATTACTGACCAAATCAGTGAGTATCTTACCTTCCAGAAATAAGATATCAGGGTTTGCTATGGGTATTTAAATGTACATACAACAACAGAACTAACTGATGTTTAGAATTTTTTCACTGTTTGTTAACTTAAAAATATGTAATAGAAGCGTTAGAATATAAACATCTATTTCTATTTTTCATGAACTTAACTTGGTATAGCACATAGGTGACATTTTATACACTAAAACCACCAAAGACAGTAGACGTATTTTTATTTAAGATCTTTGTGTGATTAGGGAAATGTTTAGAAAAAAACAGAGCATTTCTTTTTAGGAGATGCAAAGTGGTTTTAGGCCTATGAGACTGTAAACCCAGAAGAAATCATTCTGCCCTACAAGGCCAAATGTTGGGAGCGAACATAGCATAAACACATGAAAAGGAAATGGGATTGTTGCACTAATGAAGGAGTAGTTGAGATCAACAGACTCTTTGGGATATTCTGAGGCTTTCTCCTGGACGAGTGGGTCAGGACCAGCCTGAGCAGAAAATGTTGATAGTATAAACTTCTGTTTTTGCTTCCTTTCTCCTTTCTTCATGGAGTTCTGTTCATGTTCTTTGAAGGCAGATACTTTTTGGGGGAGTTGAGGAATATCAATGACAATAAAAAACAAAGATTACGATAACATTAATTGGCTTTTTAAAAGTCAGGACCATATGATCCAGCCATTGTATGCCTAGATATTCACCAAGAGAAATGAAAGCATATATCCACACAAAGACTTGTATACAAATGTTTGTAGCAGCTTCAGTCATAGTAGTCCCAAACGGTAATGTCCATCAATTCCATCAACTGGTGAATGGGTAAACAAATTGTGGCATAATCACACTATGGAATATAACTTAGCAATAAAAGGGTTAAATTACTGATATATACTACAGTGTAGATTAATTGCAAAACATTATACTGAATGAAAGAAGCCAGATACGAGAGAGTGTATACTGTATTATTCTATTTAAAGATAATTCTACAAGAAGCAAAATTGATCTATAGTGACAGAAAGCAGATTAATGGTTGCCTGGGGCAGGGGTGGGGACGATTATAATGGGACATGAGGGAACCTTTTGGGGTGAGGGAAGTGTTTTGTCAATTGTGGTGGTGGATATGCCAATAAATAAATTTGTCAAAACTTACAGAAATTGTTTCACTTAAAATGGGTGAATTTTAATTTATGTAATTTATATCTTATTACTGTTGGTTTTTAAAGAAGACAATCACTTTTCTTTACTTCTTTCTACCAACTATCTGGCTCTGAATTATTATCTTTCCCTTCCTCCCTCCCTTCGTTCCTTCTTTCCTTCCTTCCCTATCTGTTTCTTTCTTTCCTTTATTATTACTATTATTATTTTAAAACTCAAATACTCTTCAAGCTACAGATAGTTCCACTGATCTTGGGATAAGAAGAAAATCAATATCCTCTGGTCACTACCCCAAAATATTAAAAAGGGATTGAGAGAATGCTGGAATTATTTGGAATCAGGTGTGATAAAAACATATGCAGTCAACTGGTAGAAGGCATAAATCATACCTGCATGTGAATTTCTGAAACAAGCTCAAGCTTAGCATAAAATATGGTGGACAAACTCTCTGAAGTGGCCCGCCTAGCAGAAGGCAAGGCTTTCAGGCTGTCAAAGAATTCAGAGGAAGAAAAATGTTTTGGAGGCTAAGATATTGCCAATGGTGACCCAAGCTGACTGAATTACTCTAACAGACAAGACAAAGATGGCGCTTTCTCTTATTGTCAGATTTGGGCTCACTACCAAGATGGATGAAAGAAATTGTTAGGGAGAATTTCTCTTCTGGGACACTATGGTCACAAAACAGGGCATTTAACTCTTGTTTTACATTATTCTAATGTTTGGAGTCTAATTCCTATCTTCACATAAATTTTATTTGGATCAACAAAGAATTCCTTCAAAGAGGAAAATGTTTGCTTGGTTCACTGAGACAACAGTTTTCCTTTAGTTTTTAATTCATAGAAATCAGGGTTCTTCCTAAGGACAATTTATTAAACAGCTAAAATTTTAGTCAAGGAAATATCTTGATATCATTTAAAACAAAAATTAAGCTGATGTAAACTTTTTTCACTTTCAATAAATTATATTTGAAAGCACAATCTAAAACCCATTTCTCTGCCTAAAGTTCACCAAGCAAAAAAGAACCAGTAAGATTGTATCAGCACATACATGTGGGTACACAAATCAATTTGGCCAGACAGGACAGAGTACGAATATGGATAAGATCAGCAGTGTTCTTTTCCAGTTCGGTGGACAAAGCCACATAGTGGTCGAATGGTTTGACCAAACATATTGTGCCATTGGTATAAGTGCAAGAGACACACCCAAGTGTGTGTGTGTGTGTATGTGTAATGGTTTCCTGTTCCCACAGGTTAATGGCTATATCTTGAAACAATAATCACTGAAAGTTTGAAATGTGACTACACCCCACCAAAAAACAACCAAAAGTTCGTTAGTGAAAGAATGTTCTAAAATTAGCAGCATGACATTATTTGCTAGAATGACATTATCTGCCAGATACATAGAGAAAAATGTCACTTCTGTACAGTATTATTTTTAATTATAAAAACAACATATTGACACAAAAGATATTTTGAAAGATAAAAGTCTAATGTCATCATCTTAATAGGACTTTTTGTTTTGTGCTTTTATTATTAGCCCATTAAAAATAAGTATCTGTTTACTTTATTGAAGTCTTATGTTACTTACAATTGTGTTTTGAGAACCTATACCAAGAACACTTTGAAGAAACAGTTCCATTTTTTGCTGTTTTTTCTAAATGTTCTAAAATAAAACTGTTAAAAATTTCTGCAATAGAACGTAACTCACAAGGAAATGAACTCTTTTAGTGAAAGAACAGGTTTTTTTCTTAGTTCTATAGTACCTTAATTTTGATTCTGAAACTCTAGAAAATACCTACTCTGCTTGCCAGAACGGTTGATGAAATCCTACTATGCTATAAAAGAATGAATTCTTGGTATCACATGTAGTTCTTTAGCAAACATTCTACTAGCTCACATACTAATGTTATTTAAGGCACACTGTATTAGTAATGTCTTAGTTCAAAGCACTGCTTCTAGATAATATGAGTTAAGGTTTATTTCTGCTTGTTAAAAAGAAAAAAAAGAAGTATCCTTTCCCCCATCCTCAGGATGGCAGCTGATATTCCCAAGGTACCTGTATTTCTTTCATCTTAAGACTTGATCCATATGTAATGCTAATATAACCTCATCAGTTTGTATATGCAAATCAATTTTCAAGAACCCAAAGTTCTTGTCCTTGTCTCTGTCTGCCCAGACCAGAACCTTCCTTTCTTTCAAAATCTCCTCAGAAAGTTTCTGGGACGCTCCAAAGGGCTAGACTTTATCTGGCACATGCTGGTCTACCAGTTATTTTTCGCAGGTTTTCAGTCAGATTGGCTGTCATGGTATCATGCTGTACAGGTTGTTAAATATTTTACATTGAACCCTCTGTATGTGCTGACAAACTAGGCTATATGTATGGACAACTACTGGCTCCCGTTGCTTCTCCTATCTGCTTTGCACGGAGAGCGACCCGTTTCACAAATAAGCCACTCTCTAATTTCACTCCTGCCATTGCCAATGGAACTTACCGTGAAAAAGTCTGCCATCTACGCTCCTAAAGCCACCAGTCTCGGATATGTCATGACAGACTGTGCAAAGGGAAGGAGAATGACTCTTGCCCACACTCTGGCCAGACTTTGTCACCTATAACCTAAAGTAAACTTGCTCCTGCCCAGAGCTTCATGAAGTCCCTCGTGAAAGGAATCACGTTGTCCTCAGACAATTCACCCGATAGACCCAAACCCAGCCCGTAACAACTGGGTCAGTCTTAGCTGTTTCACCAGAGTACTCATCACTTCTCCACGTTTTGTGAGTTCTGCCCTCAACCATATTCTTCCCTTTTCAAACAGTCTCAAAAAGAAAGTTTTCATGAATATCAGTGAACGCTACCAGATAGGCGGTAGCTTAGGAATGAGTATAGATCTCATCAATTGCTACCTGGATCCCAAGTCAAGTCAAAAACATACCCCTTCAAACTTATTAAAAGGTATCAGGCCTTGGAGGGATAAATGTACACACTCGTGTACATTAAAAGACTTGCAGAAGGAATAAGGGAGAACACGGAGGAGTGGGAAACTGATGAAGCCATTTGTAGCACTTATATTCAAACAGCGATTTCTTGGGTATTTATTGAAAGCGTTGACTGTTGACAACATAGACTATTCTACCTCCACTAAGCAATGACTGCCTTCTTAACTCCAAAAGAAAAAAAAATGCATCAGAATCTTTTATTTTCGTTTCAAATGGCAGGAATTTAAGGTATAGGCCTATACCTTCAGATTTAGAGCTGCAACAAAAATCTGGCGTTTAAAGTTTCCAGTTTGTGCTGGGCTTGGTGGCTCACGCATGTAATCCCAGCACTTTGGGAGGCCGAGGCGGGCGGATCACAAGGTCAGGAGATCGAGACCATCCTGGCTAACACGGTGAAACCCCGTCTCTACTAAAAATACAAAAAAATTAGCCGGGCGCGGTGGCGGGCGCCTGTAGTCCCAGCTACTCAGGAGGCTGAGGCAGGAGAATGGCGTGAACCCGGGAGGCAGAGCTTGCAGTGAGCCGAGATCACGCCACTGCACTCCAGCCAGGGGGACAGAGCGAGACTTCATCTCAAATAAATAAATAAATAAATAAATAAATAAATAAATAAATAAATAAGTTTCCAGTTTCAAAACAGATTCTGTGAAAGAATGAAAAC
Source organism: Macaca thibetana thibetana (assembly GCF_024542745.1). Taxonomy (NCBI): domain Eukaryota; kingdom Metazoa; phylum Chordata; class Mammalia; order Primates; family Cercopithecidae; genus Macaca; species Macaca thibetana. Next base: position 29,824,058 of record NC_065579.1, read on the forward strand.
ACTGATGGTTAAGCGGCCATGGTCAGGTGAAAACTTTAATGATATTGGCCAGATTCTATTCCAAGCAGCCTCTTCAAACAATCAGACATGATGCAGTCTTTCAAATAACATATGAAGTCCCAATCAGTGGAGACGGAATATTTCCAAAATTAAAAAATGGTGACATTCCACAGCTGATTTCACAAATTAAATCAATGCATCAGTGTAACTGTGGCATCTCATATTACTTTTGCTTTTTTTAAGTTATGACTCTAAAAGAAATGCTCAAAAAGTTAGTACATGGTCATGTAATACAGTAATGTTATTATTTAATGAGAATTATCTTCAATATAAACTTATATCATGATTCCAACTTTGCACACAGAAGGGAAGGTAACATTAAGTGCTGAATATTCTTGGTGCCTAGATTATATTCTCATTCAATGTGGTAGAGGCTGTTTACCAAAATCTTGGTGCTTTTCTTCCTGAGCACATAGTTATGTTAATTTTCCAGACTTCCTTGTAGTTGGTTATGATCATGTGGCCCAGCTCTAGCCATGGTGTGCATATAAAAGTGATGTAAGCCATTTCTAGGCCAAGGCTTTTAAGAAATGGCAATTTTTTCTACATGCTCACTTTCCTTTTATAGGCTGAATGTACATAATGGCAAGTGCTGGAGGGGAATGTGATGTTCAATGATTCATGGGTGTAAATGAGTATAGTGGATAAAGAGGATTGCAATTGTATGTGTCGCAGAAACATAGACACATAGGACTGTCATGGTGAGGGTTAGATCATGAGGACTATTTTTGTCTTACCAACATGTACTGGCTGTGGAGCTATGGAAGAGTTCTAAAAAGAAAAAAAGAAGCTACTTGTATTTAGAAAAATCAGTCCAGCAACATTAGAGAGGATGGACCAATGGCTCAGAAGTCTGGAGGTAGAGAGTCAAATAAGGAGATGATTGCACAAAGCTTTACATAGAAGACAAGAACTTCGTCAATGAGAAAAAAGAGCAACTGGGCATTCAGGAAATGCCTCAGAAACACAATTCATAAGGCATGTGATTAGATGGATGTAGATAATGATGAAGAGAGATAAGTTTAAAATAATTCCTGTTTTGTGTGTGTGGTTTAGTTTTGCCTTGAAGGCAGAGTGGATTATAATACCATTTACAAAGGAAGGGATTTTTTTTTAAAGGAGCATAATGTGGGGCAAAGCTGAGGAATGTGGTTCTGGATGTCAAAAATGTACGATGTTATCACAGATGTAGTAGGCAGTTATATATCTGTGCATCTAGATTGCAAGAGAAGTCAGGGAGTGAACGGGATTTACAGACCATCAGCAGAATTAGGAGTAGAAATATTGAGCGAGGATGTGGCAAAGTACAAATGAAGAAAAGACAAGGCCAGACAGACGAGTGCTGAAGAGCACCGATTTCCGAATCAGGGGAAGTAAAGCCTGAAAGAATGAAGAATGTTATAGACGCAAGTGATTTGACAGATGTTGATGAGGAGAGAATTTCTGAGAAAAGAGAAAAAGTAGATACTGTTGTTTTGACTGTCAGGCCTCCCATTCTCCATGCTTCTTTCCTTCACTGCGAGTAGTGTTGTTCAGAGGGCTGGCCTATTCTCTGCGATGAAACCAAATGAGGCCAGGTCCCTCCTTTTCCTACCCTGAGCCAATATAGATCTAGGCTGGGCCAGAGGGAACATTCTCTGTCATGACTTTCTGTTTTGAATGTAAACAGCAAGAAGGTAGGGAACAATGGAGAGTTAAACCACCTCAGTGACAATGTGGACAAGTCTGAACCTGTTATGCGCTCACAGGAGGAGTTCTTTTACCAAGTTCACCTGAGCAGATTTGTCCCTCCTAATTTTCCAGTTTCCTAATCATTTTCCCAATAAATTCACTTTTACTTAAGCTGGATAAGGTAGAGTTAAATGAGTGACACCTAAACACTCTATAATAGTTTCACTATATAAATAGAGTAGTAAACGCAGGTTCAGTAAAACTAAAATCACCCAGAATCATAGTTAATTATGATGTAGATGGGACTAGAATTTGTCTCTTAACTTCTAGGTTAATTTAAAAAATAATTTTAATTATGATAAAATACACAGAACATAAAATTTATCATTTCAGTCACTTTTAAGTGTAGAGGTCTGTAGTGTTAAGTACACTTACTTACATTGTTTTGCATCTAATCTCTAGAACTCTTTTCCCCTTGGGCTAAGATACGTTTGGTCATACTACTTGGGTAGGTACTTTTCTATATCCCCTCAGTATTCTTTCTCCCCTTTGCTTTTATGGTAAAAGGACTCCTCCAACCTCTGCAAGTTTAACCTGGGCACATGGCCACCCAATACAAATCTACTTTCCGAGTATTCCTTGTAGCTAGGTCTGGTGGATGGATGTGGGAGAATATGACTTGTGCAACCTCTAGATTGTATCCTTGAAAAGAAACAGCAACCCTTCTTTTTTCCCTCCTATTGAAAGAAGCGTGGACTATGGGCCAAGATGTTGAAGGCAATATGTAGAGACGAAGGCAGAAGAAGATTGAAGAACACCCAACAACTCATCAAGCAGAGAGCCCATGATAGCTCAGCCTCCTATATGCTAAAAACAACAACAAAATCCTCCTATACCCTTTAAAACACTATTATTTTGGGTGCATCTGCTACAAAAGCTAAACTAATTGCACCTCATACAACCATACTAAACCTTACTTTCCTTACTCTTCTCAAGCCCCACAAGAAAAACGGAAATAGTTTAGGTTCTTTCCTTGCTGAAATGTTGAATAGACAGACTCACATTTAATATCTTTGAACTGAAAATCCAAGAACGACATTTACTTTATCTGGTAAGCAAAGTCAAGTTGATGGAGACACACATGCATATAATGCTACAATTGAGTGGATGGGGAAGCCAGGAGGAAATCTATTTTAGACAATGTGTTTGAAGTGAGACCTTGGTACCAAAGCTTACCAGATAAATAAGGAGGGAAAAAAAATCTCTTTTATTCAGGTTTATTTCCAGAAGATAAGTGTGTGCAGGTGGGGCGGGGGGCGAACAACAAGAATAATGCACAAACATTTAATGTATTCTTACACATGTGAAAACTAGGAATATTCACTCAGGAGCCAGTAGTTCCACCAGGTGGTAAAATGCTGGATAAATAATACAGAAAAGAACGTTTTGTATTTTAGCAAACCATGGAGAGCACTATAAACGTTATTCATTCTATTCACAAAAGCCTATAATTCTTATGAAACACTCCTTTATATAAAGATAAATTATAATACTTAACACTCTTCTTCTAGAGACTTCTTAGATAAATCAATCATGTACTACTTCAAATAACGACAACAAAGCTACTTAATTTTCCTCCAGTAAGGTCATTTAGTATATTCAGCATAGATGCTCAGCACCTTAAACTCTCTCATCAAGGAATCAGAAAGACTGTGGTACGAACTCTACCTCAACCACATGGTAGTACACGATTTGGAGAAAGCTACTTAGCTTTTCTGAGCCTCAGTTTCCTCACCTGAAATTTTAGATAATTATGTTTTTACTACAGGGTTGTTATGTTCTTTAGAGAATATAATTATGTAAAGTGTTCCATAAATAGTGCATACTGCTATTGTTTATTATTGTTATTACTATTTCTAAATGGTAATTTCATTATAATAAAGCTTGATAGTTGGAAGCACCCCCTTCATGTGTCTTTTGAAAAATTTTTCTTGGCCCTGGTGATGTTCTTGAATACGAACATTGAGTTTTAAATTAGAGAAATTACAATTCAAAAAACTTTAAGGAAATATTTTACCTGAATTAAAATCAGAATGAATATTTTCTTAAAAGAGGAGAGAGAGAGAATGAATAAGAGAGAGAGAGAGAGAGAGAGAAATAGACAGAGAGAGAAAGAATTCAGTCATATATAAAAGTGCAGAAAACAAAAGAGTAAAAAATAAATTAAAATAGCAAAAAACTAAGATGTCGCCAGGCATGGTGGCCCATACCTGTAATCCTAGCACTTTGGGAGGCTGAGCTGGGAGGATTGTCTGAGCTCAGGAGTTCGAGACCAGCCTGGGCAATATGGCAAAACCCTGTCTCTACAAAAATACAAAAAATTAGCCAGACAGGGTGGTGCACACCTGTAATACAAGCTACTCAGAAGGCTGAAGCAGGAGAATCACTTGAACCTGGGAGGCAGAGGTTGCAGTGAGTAGGGATTGCACCACTGCACTCCAGCCTGGGTGACAGAGCAAGACTCTGTTTCCAAAAACAACAATAACACAACAACAGCAGCAACAACTAAGATGTCTAGTATTTTGTTGGTGCTCAATAAATATTAAGTATCACTAGTGTGAAGTTTATTATTGAAAAACATTGCATCAACTTACATAGACCAAAAGCTTTTGGAAATACAAGGAACAATACACAGCATATTATTTTACCAAATTACTTGATAATACAGGTAAAAAGTAAATAATGACATATAAAACCGAAGTAATACAACTTTTCTAATTGAATAAAATACACACACACACACACACACACACGCACGCACACGCACACATTAGTCTTTAGACCCTTCAGAAAATAAAAATAATATATATATTTTAGGCAAGTATAGAACATGTACAAATTTTATTTGTCAAAAAGAATCTCCACTACTTCTAAAAAGCTAGATTTACATAGGCTATGAATGCCAATGCAAAGAAAAAATAAATTAGTACTTCAAACTAAAATTTAAAGGCCAAATTACAAAAAAAAAAAAATTTAAACTTAACTTTTGTGTCAAAAGGGACAAAAGCATTACAATTACAAAAATATTTAGAAAATAGCAATAACAATGCTATGCATCTGTAACTGTGCATTGTGGCCAAAGATATACTTTGAGGAAACTTCATAAACTTTCACTTTTTAATAAGAAAGAATTTTAAAAAACAAAGCAGATGTTTAACCCAGGGAGGGGGATTTGCTGAGATCCTAAATAGCTTTAATCAGATAATATTCATTTTAACCAGGTAATGTGTAGCCTGTATCAACTATCTTGAATTAAGATACATTGAGGTAACAAATGACTCAAAAATTATAGTGGTTTATAATAACAAAGGTTTATTTTGAGATGATTGCATATACTCATCATGAATTGGCTGCAGCTCCACGCTTTCACTCCCATCTCTAAGGTGATAGAGTAAGACCTTAGGGAGCTGGCTCATGGCACAGGGAAAAGAGAGCATGTTCATGCTTCTTCAAAGTTCTTCTCAGTTGTGGTACACGTGTTTTCTGTTCACATATCTTAGCCAAAACTGACTTCAATCAACATAGTGTAAATGTATAATTCAATCACAGGAAAGGACAGCAAATGATTTGAATAGTAATGCAATCATACCACTCTTCTCCCTGTTGGTCACAAATATTTTTTCCTTCCCTTCTGCATGTAAAATACACTCAGTTCATCTCTAAAGGACACAACACAAATGACTCCTCCAATCATAGTATCAGTCTTTAATAACAGAATTGTGATAGTTTATACCAGGTGTGAATAGGCCTCCATCTGGTTTGGAGATGCATGAACTAAAAAGAAATCAGGGGCAGGATAATCACAATAAACACACCCTCTTGGAAAGGGAAAGAGTGAGAGGTCATTGCAGTCACTGATGCATAACAATGTCGAAAGCCCTTTCAACAGAGCCAGGACTCTAAACCGTGGCACTGGAAAATATATCTTTAATAAGTTCTGGTTTTGACCCTGCAGTTAATGGCCAGTCCATTATTCTTCATGGATCTTGTCCATTTCTGTGAGGTCCTGCCTTTTCCATGTTCCCTCTTGACCACATATAAAACCTAGGAGAACAGTTCCTCCTTGAGGACTGAGGGTCCTTGACCTGCTTCTTGGCTACAGAAACATGAGGGTCTGTGTATAATCTTTCTGATGTGTTAGTGAACAGAATATAAAATACTGTCTACCATAATACAATCTACCACACATACTTATTTTTGTTTCTGTTGAAACCTTCCATGGAAAAACAGTGTTACCAACTTGGGACCATATTGGATTTCCTTTCAAACATGTATTTCAGGTTCTAGGTTTTTTTGTTTAGTTTCGTTTTGGTGTCTTTTTTTTTTTTTAATGAGGCTCACAACTTGCCTCAGAGAGACATTATTTTGGTTAATCAGCTTATTGTTTGATACGCGTATATAGTTATCTTGACTTGGGGCCATTAGTTCTCAATTGGGTCAGTAGTTTCTAGGAACTTATTCTGCATTTTTGCAGCTGTCCACCAGGTCAGAGGAAAATGAAATTTATCAAGGTATGATGGTTTTTCTTATCTCGCTGTAATGGCCTTAGAATATTTCACCTGCAATAAAAAAAAATAGCTACCTATTGAGCTACTGTAGTCTTTTCCCCGAATTAATCTCAATACTAAATCCTGTTTCTCAAAAATAGGAAATATGAGTTAGGGTTTTTAAATTCTTTTAAGTATTTCTTTTACATTATGGTGTTTTCTTGAAGGTCATTGTGAGTTGCTTCATGGTTTCATGTTTCAGTTTGGTTCCCATTTACATTTTAGTTTCAAAATGGAAATATATTTATTCTCTTTTCCGGTTACTAAAGTAATACATGCTCATTGTTTTTTAAAAAAAAAAAAAAGTGCAAAATGAAATTAGCAAACTCTAACCTGATCACATCATCTGCTGGAAAGTGAGAATTTCCATTTGGACACCTCATATATGAAACAGAAGCAGCTGGATGGCACAATCCCAAAATGTGCCATCTACTACTACTGCCATATGTGTAGTAGATCATCTCCACCCACCTGTACTTATGCAACCAAATCCAGTTTATCACCAGCTAATCAGCAGCACTCAGAGACTTTGCTTTCTTAATATGGGACAGAAACATGTGCAATGTTCTGTCTTTGCAAGACCTACTTCATTTTCTCTACCATGAACCTCATTCTCCAGTGCCTAGACTGTGTAATTGGGTTTTGTGTTTGGCAGTAAAATTACTTCACTCAGAGCTCAACATTTGAAGTCTGAATCTTTTATTTTCTTTAATAAGACATTTTTGAGGCCGGGCGCGGTGGCTCACGCCTGTAATCCCAGCACTTTGGGAGGCCGAGGCGGGAGGATCACAAGGTCAGGAGATCGAGACCATGGTGAAACCCCGTCTCTACTAAAAATAGAAAAAAATTAGCCGGGCGCAGTGGCGGGCGCCTGTAGTCCCAGCTACTCGGGAGGCTGAGGCAGGAGAATGGCGTGAACCCGGGAGGCGGAGCTTGCAGTGAGCCGAGATTGCGCCACTGCACTCCAGCCTGGGCGACAGAGCAAGACTCCGTCTCAAAAAAAAAAAAAAAAAAAAGACATTTTTAGGAGCTTCTTGCCAATTTTAATCTCTGCCTCTTGTCATTACAGGATTTTTCCTATATTTTTATTTTCATCATTTTATGTGTCCATCTTTTAATTTTTTATTTGTAGGAGTACGATCCTTTTGTGAACTATGTTCAAGCTTTTATTTCAATTTGTTATTTGTTTGCTGTGTATATTTTCATACATAATGTTTTACATATTTATGGAGTGTATTAGTCCATTTTCATACTGCTATGAAGAAATACCCGAGACTGGGTAATTTATAAAGAAAAACAAATTTAATGGACTCACAGTTCTACATTGCTGGGAAGGCCTCATAATCATGGTGAAAGGCGAAAAAGGAGCAAAGTCACATTTTACATAGCAGTAGGCAAGACAGTGAGTGCAGGGACACTGCCCTTTACAAAACCATCAGATCTCATGATTACTCACTACCACAAGAACAGCACGGAAAAACCCTCCCCCATTATTCAATTACCTCCCACCAGCTCCCTCCTATGACATGTGGTAATCATGGGAGCTATAATTCTAGATATTTGGATGGGAACAGAGTGAAACCATACCATGAAGTAAATGTGATATTTTGTTACATGCATAAAATGTGTAATGATCAAGCCAGCATGTTTGAGGTGTCCATCACATTGAGTATTTATCATTTCCATGTGTTGAAAACAATTCAAGTCCTCTCTTCTAGCTACTTCAAAATATAAAATACATTGTTGTTAACTATAGTCACTGTCATCTGCTGTCAAATAACAGAACTTATACCTTTTATCTGGTATGTTTGTATCTGTTAACCTACCTCTCCTTATACCCCCTTCCTATCCACCCATTCCTCCTAGCCTCTAGTATCTATCATTCTACTTTATACCTTTATGAGATTAACTTTTTCTTAGCTCCTACATACAAGTACATGTGATATTTGTCTTTCTATGCCTGAGTTAGTTCACCTAACATCATGGCCTCCAGTTCCATCCATATTGCAGCAAATGACATGATTTCATTATTTTTAATGGTGGAATATTATTCTGTTGTATAGATATACCACATTTTCCTTATCTATTTGTCCATTGATGGACACTTATGTTGACTCCATATTTTTGCTATTGTGAATAGTACTGCAATAACTATTCGAGTGCAGGTATTCCTTTGTTATACTGATTTCTTTTCCTCTGGATAGATACCATGCTGGATTGCATGGTACTTCCATTTTTAGTTTCTTGAGAAATATCCATACTGGCTGAACTAGTTTACATTCCCATCAACAGTGTGTAAGAGTTCCTTTTTCTCCACAGCCTCGCCAACATCTGTTATTTTTTTATCATTTAGATAATCATTCTAACTGGGGTAAGATGGGTATCTTATTGTGGTTTATTTACATTTCCCTGATGATTAGTGATGTTGAGCATTTTTTCGTATACCTGCTAGCCGTATGCATGTTTTATTTTGAGAAATGTCCATTTATGTCTTCTGCCCACTTTTTAATGGGATTGTTTTTATATTGTTCAATTGTTTGAATTCCTTGTATAATCTAGATATTAGTCCCTTGTCAGATGAATAGTTTTCAAATATTTTCTACCATTCAACAGGTTGTCTCTTCACTGTTAATTGCTTTCTTTGCTGTGCAGAAGCTTTGTAGTTTAATATAGTCCCAGTTGTCTATTTTTGTTTTAGTTGTTTCCACTTTTGAAGTCTTAGCCATAACATCATTGCCTAGACCAATGTGTTGAAATGTTTTCCTCATGTTTTCTTCTAGTAGTTTTATAGTTTTGGGCGTTACATTTAAGTATCTAATCCATCTTCAGTTGATTTTTTTATGTGATGAGAGATAGGAGTCCAGTTTCATTCTTCTGCATATGGATATCCAATTTTCCCAGCACTATTTATTGAAAAGGGTATACATTCCCCAGTGTGTGTTCTTGGTACCTTTGTCAAAAATCAGTTGGCTCTAAACATGTGGATTTACATATACTGATCCATTGGTCTATTCTGTTTCATTGGTCTAATTTTAGATACATATGCTGTTTTTGTTACTATAACCTTATATTTTTAAGTCAGGTAGTGTGATGCCTCCAGGTTTGTTCTTTTTGCTCAGGATTGCTTTGGTTATTCTGGCTCTCTTTTGGTTCTAAGTGAATTTTAGTATCATTTTTTCTATTTCTGTGAAAAATGACATTGGCATTTTGATATGCATTTCACTGAATCTGTATATTGCTTTGGGCAATATGCTCATTTTAACAATATTGACTCTTCCAATCTATGAGCATGGGATGCCTTTCCATTTGTTTGTGTCCTCTTTAATTTCTTTCATCAGTGTTTTGTAGTTTTCCTTGTAGAGATCGTTCACCTCCTTGGTTAAGTTTATTCCCAGATTTTTTGTAGCTATTCTAAATGGTATTGCCTTCTTGGTTACTTTTTCACCTATTTCATTATTAGTGTCTAGAAATGCTACTGATTTTCGTATGTTGATTTTGTATCCTAGAATTTTACTAAATTTCTTTGTCACCTCTGAGAGTTTTTTTGGTGAAGTCTTATGGTTTCTCTAAATATAAGATCTTGTCATCTGCAAAGAGGGACAATTTGACTTCCTGTTTTCCAATTTGAATGTATTAATTTCTTCCTCTTGCCTGATTGCTCTGACTAGGACTTCCAATACTATGCTGAATAGGAGTAGTGAAAGTACACATCCTTGCCTTGTTGCAGTTCTTAGAGGAAAGATTTTCAACTTTTTCCCGTTCAGTATGATGTTAGCTGTGGGTTTTTCATAGATGGCCTTCATTATTTTGAGATACACTCCTTCTATGACTAGTTCATCAACACTTTTTATTATGAAGGAATGTTGAATGTTTGCAAATGCTTTCTCTGCATCTATCGAGATGATCATATGATTTTTGTCTTTCATTCTGTTGATGTGATGAATCATATTTATTGATTCATGTATGTTAAACTGTCCTTGTATCTCTGGTACAAATCCTATTTTATCATGGTATATTATCTTTCTTATGTGCTGTTAATTCAATTTGCTAGTATTTTGTTGAGGATTTTTGCATGTTCATCAGACATGTTGGCCTGTATTTTGTTGTTGTTGTGTCCTTGTCTGGTTTTAGTATGAGGGTAATGCTGACCTCATTGAATGAGTTATGAATTCATAGTCATTATCACATGAATTCTTTTCCTGATCAATTTTTTGGAATAGCTTGAGGAGGACTGGTATTAGTTCCCAGGATGTTTGGTAGAGTCTGACAGTGAATACATTCAGTCCTGGGCTTTTCTTCATTGGAAGACTTTTTATTAAATTCAATCTTGCTACTCATTATTATTCTGTTCAGATTTTCTATTTCTTCCTGATTCAATCTTAGTAGGTTGTATGTTTCCAGGACGTTATCCATTTTCTCTAGGTTTCTCAGCTTGTCACTGCATAGTTATTCACAACGTTTCTGATTATCTTTCATATTTCAGTGGCATTAATTGTAATGTCTCCTTTTTCCTTCTTATTTTATTTCAGCCTTCTCTCTTTTGTTCTTGGTTAGTCTAACTAGTCGTTTATCAACTTTGTTTATTTTTGAAGAACCAATCTTTTGTTTCATTGATTCTTTGTGTATATATATATTTTTAGTTTCCATTTCATTTAGTTCTGTTCTGGTCTTTATTCTTTCTCTCTTCCTGTTGTCACTTATTTCCTTCTTGTCATTATGGATTTGGTTTGTTCTTGCTTTTCTGGTTTCTTGAGGTGCATCATTAGATAGTTTATTTGAAATTTTTCTAATCTTTTTATGTAGACATTTATTGATATCAATTTCCCTTTTAGTACTGCTTTTGCTGTATCCAGGAGATTTTGGTACATTGTGCCTCCATTTTCATTTGTTCGAAGAAATTTTTTTATTTCCATTTTAATTTCTTTATTTACTCAACTATAGTTCAGGAGTGTGTTATTTAATTTCCATGTATTTGTATTGTTTCCAAATTTCCTTTTAGTATTGATTTATAGTTTTATTCTATTGTGGCTTGAGAAAATAGTTGACATGATATGTATATTTTAAAATTTGTTGAGACTTCTTTGTGGTCTAACAGACGGTCTGTCCTGGGAAACATTCTATGTGCTAAGAAGAATGTGTATTCTGCCATTGTTAGATAAAACACTCTTTAAATGCCTGTTAGGTCTATTTGGTCTAAATGCTAGTTTAAATGCAATGTTTCTTTATTGATTATCTGTTTAGATAATCTGACTAATGCTGAGAGTGCGGTGTTGACGTCCCTATTATTGGATTGGAATCCATCTCTCTCTTTAAATCTAGTAATATTTGCTTTATAAATCTAGGTGCTACAGTGTTGGTTATATATATTTAGAATTGTTATTTCCTGTCTCTGGATTGCTTATTTTATCATTATATAATGATCTTGTCTTTTTTTTTTTTTTTTAACTGTTTTTGGCTTAATGTCTGTTTTATCTAAGTATAGCCACTCCTGCTTGTTTTTGGTTTCTGTTTGTATGGAACAGCATTCTCCATCTTTTTACTTGCAGTCATTAGATGTCTTTACAGGTAAAGTGCACATTTTGTAGGCAGCATATAGTTGAATCATGCTTTTTATCCATTCAGTCAGTCTATAGCTTTTAAGTGGAGAGTTTAATCCATTTATGTTCAAGATTATTATTGATATGTGAGATTTTGTTCCTGTCGTATTGTTTTCTGGTTGTTTTGTAGAGTCTTTGTTCCTTTCCTTTTCTCTTATTGTTTGTTATTGTGATTTGGCAGTTATTTGTGGATGTGTCATTTGAGTCCTTTCTCTTTCTCATTTGTGTGTTTGCTTTACCATTTTTATACTCTTAGGTGTTTTTATAATGGTAAATCTCATTATTTCACATCCAGGTTTAGGACTCCCTTGAACATTTTTTATAGGGCTGGTTTAGTGGTGATGAATTCTCTCAGCTTTTGCTTGTCTGGGAAAGACTATTTCTCCTTCATTTGTGAAAGATATTTTTGCTGGGTATAGTATCCTTGGCTGGCAGTTTTTTCCTTCCATTTCAGCACTTTAAATATATCATCTCATTCTCTCATGGCCTGTAAGATTTCTAATAATAAGCCCACTGTTAGTCAGTTAGGGGTTTCCTTATAGGTGACTAGATGCTTGCCTCTTGCTGTTTTTAGGATTCTCTCTTTGTCATTGACTTTAGACATCTTGTCTGTAACGTGCTGTGGAGAAGGCCTTTTTGCATTGTATCTGTTTGGGTGTCATTGGGCCTCCTGTATCTGGATGTCTAAATATCTTGTTGGACTTGCAAAATTTTCTTCTATTATTTCATTAAATAGGTTTTTGTATCCTTTTCTTTTCTCTTCACCTTCTGGGATACCAATAATTCATGTATTTGGTTGCTTTATGGTGTTCCACGTATCATGAAGGCTTTATTCATTCCTTTTTTATTCTTTTCTAAAAAAATTTTGTCTGAGTAGGTTATTTCAAAAGACCTACATTCAAGTTCTGAGATTCTTTCTTCTTTTTGATCTAGTCTATTGTTGGAGCTTTTGAATGTATTTTGTCATTGAGTCAATGAATTCTTCAGTTGCAGAATTTGTTTGGTTCTTTTTTGTGATATCTATCTCTTTGGTAAATTTCACATTCATATTCTGAATTTTTTTTTGTACTTTTTTTTTGAGATAGAGTTTCACTCTTGTTGCCCAGGCTGGAGTGCAATGACACAATCTCGGCTTACTGCAACCTCTGCCTCCTGGGTTGAAGCGATTCTCCTGTCTCAGCCTCCCAAGTAGCTGGGATTATAATCCTGCTACCACACCTGGCTAATTTTTGTATTTTTAGTAGAGACCAGGTTTCATCATATTGGTTAGGCAGGTCTCGAACTCCTGACCTCAGGTGATTCATCCACCTCAGCCTCCCAAAGTGCTGGGATTACAGGTGTGAGCCACTCTATCTGGCCTGTACTGTTTTTAAAGTTCTTTTGTATCTCGCTGAGCTTCTTTAAAATCAGTAATTTGAATTCTTTTTCCAGGATTTTGTGGATTTATTTTTGATGGGATGTGTTTTTGAAAAATTATTGTGTTCCTTTGGATGTGTCGTATTTTTTGCTTTTTCATTTTTCTTGTATCCTTATGTTGGTATCTATGCATCTGGCATGTAAGTCACTCCTTCCAGTTTTCTGAATTTGCTTTTGTAAGGAAGGACTTTTTCCTAAGGATGAATCTATGGTGTTAGTTGGCTAAGGCACTTTGGCTTTGATTCTTGGTGTATGCAGGAGAGTTTTCACTGCGTGATCTGTTTGTCTGTAAACAGCATCAGTGGTATTTGATATTTCCTTGGTGGCTTAGAGTGCAGTTATTAGTAGATGCTGTGTGTGGTTTTCCTGGGAACTGGGATGCCAGGTAGGTCAGCCTTTGGGCCCCAGTGGTGGGCTGGGTGGGTAGAATGTGCCTCTCTTAAAAGAGAAGCTGGCATGGCACGGGCAATGGCAGTGGCAGTTGTGGGGCAACCCTCTGGTTCCTGATCACTGTGCTGGTGCTGGCAGTGGCTGCAATGGCTGAGCAAGTCAGTCTCCATGCCCACAGGTAGCAGTGCAACTAGGTGCCAGCTGTGGCGATAGTGGCCCAGTGGTTAGGCCCAACCTCAGGTCCCTGGGAGGAGTGTTCAGGTACCATTGGTAGTGGACTGGGCTGGGCAATCCCCCGGTTCCTGAACTGTGTGTTGTTCTGTCATGGCAGGGGAAGGAGGGATGAAGCTAGGGCAGGCTGTCTTGCCCTCAGGCCCCTTGATAATGTGTATAGGAACTGGCCATGGTATGCAGGGGTAGGGTAATTCCTAGGCAATCAGTGGAATGTTCAGGTAGGGGGTGGCAGTGACCATGCTGCTGCTGTGCCACTGGGGGGCAGTGCTATCTTCAGTGATGCCATCCTAGACTGGCAGGTGGGGAGTGTGCATGCTACTCATGCCTCAGCCCTGGGTGTGGTAGCCTGCAGTTACTCATGCCTAAGCCAGCTCTTCTCTTGCACCTCAGCCTCAGTGCTGCTGGGCTTCAGGATAGTGTGCAGCCTGTTGCGGATGGACTTCTAAAATGGCACCTTGCCATTGCTGCTTAGGTCTCAAAAAGAATGTGAGGGACCCAGCACAAGCTTTCCTCCCTGGCACAGTGCTTGTGGTACTATTTCTTGTCAGCTCCCTACATTAGTTTCAGGGCCTGTGAGGGCTGAGGGGCTCTTCCATGGCTAGGATTGAAGGAATCCAAGGTGAGAATGTGGACTGCTGATCCCAGCTAATCCCAGCCAAGTAGGCTGCCTTGCTTCTTTCTCCTTCCTTGCTTTAGGTATTGCCTGTCACTTATATGTTGAATTCCAGTGTTTTCTCTTGGATGATCTATTTAAAGTGTGATTATCTACTTGCTATTTTGGTTCTTCTTAGTGGAGGAAGCAAGTATAAAATGCCCCTAGTTAGCCAACTTGGAGCCTCTTATTGTGTACTTTTTTACATAAAAGCTCAACTTTGAAAAAAATAGTTAAAACTGCCAATTCTTTCCAAAGTATACTATTTTTTTTTGTATTTTTCTTTTTTTCAACTTTAAGGAAAATGTTTTGAAAATTTGCACTTAGTATACCTGAAATTCCATTTAATTTATAATAATTTTCACTTTATATGTGTGGTTGTAACTGGAATTGGTACAGGGAGGTTTATAATTTTTACATTTTCTTTGCCATATATACCCTGTATTGATGTAAAATTACCCTCTAAGACAAGGACATCCTTTACGTGTTACACTGAATTGTGAATAGTGCTACTTTGCCTAATTTATAATCCTTTGGGTATATACCCAGTAGTGGGATTTGCCAAACAACATGGTTTCCTTGATCAGCACTTATTAAACCTATTTTAATCTGTACTTTAATGTTTAGTGGTACAGCTTTGTATCCGTTTTTGATGTATGCCATTGTCAGCAGATAGTGGGATTTTGGTTTGATCAAATATAAATCTTGGCTTTTAATGTGGTATTTTAATCAATTAATTTTTTTAAAAAATAAATATTTGCTTTTAACTATCATTTTATCTGTGAGATCTATTTTATGCTTCCTCATTTTTTCACTTTTTTCTGACTTTTGCTATCAAAACTGTATTTCCGTATTTCAAATTGTCCAAACTTTGTAAAGATAGCTTCTGATTTTTAATTCCATTAATAGTTATAATTAACAATTTCAAAATAATATTTAATCTCTATTTCTCTAATTTTCAAAACCTTAGAAAAACAACAAATTTTGAGGTTTTTTCCCACCCCACATAAATCAAAGTTCAGTACACTTTTTCAGATATACCTCACTTTTCAGTCTTTCTTAGTATAAGATTTTAGATGCCCATTATTGTAGTATATGTATACATACTATATATATCTACAGTTATAAATACTATATATATACACATTATATATACTATTTTACTATGAATATATACCAATTATATCTTTGATTTTGAAAATAATTATTGACAATTACCATTACTTAATAGCTAGTTTTCAATAACATTGTAATGCTTTACACTTACTGTTACAGTTAATTGGCAGTACTTACTACTTTTTGTATCCATCCTTTTTCTTGAGTGTTGTTTCTTTACCAAGTTATTTTTAAAATATCAATTTTTTCCAAGAAGGGCATATGTGGGGTGTATTTTAAGAACTCTTGAGTATCTAAGAATGTCTTAACTCTATATAAAATCATTGAGTCAGAATACTTTCTCCAAACTCAGTAGATATTCATTTACAGATATCTGCCATTTAGTGTTGTGGAAGAGAAGTCTGATCTATTTTTATTTTTGTTCTCTTAAGTAACTTTTAGATAGAACGTGTATTATCAGCACATAGCTCTTTTTCATTTATTTTATATATAATAATTTTTCCATCAACATAACATATAGGTAGTTTTAAAATGATGACAAGGTATGTCAGCTATTTATTTCAGCATTTTAAAATTACCCCCAAATTTGGGGGCTTAAAAAAAACAGACATTTGTTATCACTTCTATGGGTCAGAATCCAGTAGAGGCTTAGCTGAGTAATTTTGACTTAGCATCTCTGATGAGGTTGCAGTCAAGGTATTGGCTAGAGCTATAGTCATCTGAAGGCCTGCATGGAGCTGATGGTTCACTCACATTGGCTATTGGCCTCAGTTCCTTGCTGGTTCTCATCTGGATGCTTTCATTCCTTACCACATATAACTATTTTATAAAGCAGCTGACTCCCCTCAAAGCAAGTGGAGAGAGAGAGAGAGAGAAAGCTGTGAGTTCTTTTATGTTCTAGTCTGTAAGTCACACACTGTCATTTCCAGAAGCAAGTCACTACTAAATCTGCTCCATTCTCAAGGGAAGAGAAACTAAGCTCTTGAAGGGAAAAATATAAAAGAATGTGTGGCCATGTTTTCTTAAAGCATCACACAGAATAAGTTTAGCTGTGGGTATGAATTCACTGAATTTTTTTCCCTGCAAATTATTAGCTCATGAAATCTTCTCTTTCTTTAGTTTGAAAGGCTTTTTTCAATAATGTTTTTGGTGGTTTTTTTCTGTTGTATTTGCTTAAGATTTTCTTCATGAATTCTAATTATTCTAATTATTATCATCTTTCTGTTCTTTATAGTTATATCTTTTCTGTAACTTTCATATCTGTGTTCTTTTCCTCTAAAATCTGATAAAGGATCCCAAGTTTGTGTTGTACGCCAATTCTGCCCTTTCTGACCTCAAATATCATTTTAAATTCCCTGTTGCATTTTTAAATTTATCTGCAATATTTTCACATCTTATCCACATCTGTTTTTCCCTAATACTTTTAACCTTTTTGTGTCAACTTGTTGGCTTTCTTCCTGAATTATTCTCACCATGCATATTTCAGCTCTTCTTCATCAAAGTAATTTTTCCTTGTATGAATTAAAGATGCCAGAGTTTCATGATTTTCTTCTGAACTAGAAGCTGATAATTTTTACAGTCACACTTGTCATTTGAACCCTCCAGATTGGCATTATTTTCTATAGGCCAACTGGTGTTTTCTTTTCACTTTCTTTATAATCTTGTCATATGTCAACACATAAGATGTATAGGTTCCTTGGTTCTGTCCACTTGCAAACAGATGGTAAAATTCCTTATTCACCATAACAACTAAAGGGCAGGCTGATAAGCTTACTCCAAGTTCAATATCTACTTCCTAGAAGGTGCTCATCTATTGTAGCTTTTCTTTATTGATATGGCATCTTCTGTTGCTACTGTCTGGCTTTATGATACTGTGAATAGGTAGAATGACCAGAACACAGCACTTTTTGATGCACATTTCCCAGCATTCTTCCTATCTCTGCCCCTAACTTCACAGATTTCTTTATGGGGCTACGTATCCTAGGATGGGAGGTATTACCACCAGCATCCCATTTGTTTCATCAGTTGCATCTTGGGTATAGCTGTTTATGTAGAAGTGCACAAAAAAAGAGGTATTGAAAGGAAAGAGTGGCACTCTTAAGAAGAAACAGCTGTATTGCAAAGAATAGCTTCTAATGTTCCATTTAGTGAAGATCTTGAATTCTGAGTAGGAGAAAGAGAGTGGGAATGCATATAGAGTCTATTTTTCTTCTCAGAGGGCTTTTGTATTAAATACAGGAGATAAAGGTTGGGCATCTCGTGAGGTAAAACTTAAATAGTTTTTTTTCTTGCCCAGTTTTTGTTGTTGTTGTTGTTGTTGTTGTTTTTGTTTGTTTGTTTGTTTGCTTTGTAATTAGTGGTCCTTTGAGAGTCTAACGTTAAATTGTTAATAAATCAAACTTTTTAGAGTTTCTATGAGCTTTCATTATTTTCTGGTCTTTATAGTTGTTTTAGTTGGAAATTAGATAAAGCTGTATTTTCGTGATCAGCCAGAATGGAATTTTAACCTGGAACTATCTCATGGTATTATTTACATTAGCAAAAAATAAAATAATTTGAATGCCCAACAATAGAGGATAAACCAAATAAATTAAAGCATCTCTTTGTGAAAGAACACTTTGTAGTCATTAGAAATCATACTGCCGAAGCATATTTAGTGGTATAGGAAAATACAATTTACCATTTGGTGAAAAAAAATTACAGAACAGTATGTACAATGTGGTTCCAATTTCATAACGTGAAAAAGGAGAAGAAAAGAGGCCGGAGAGATATATAACATTCACAGAGGTTGTCTGGAGTGTGGGGTTTGTGGTAATCTTCATGTGTTATTTTGAACTTTTTGTCTTTAAAATTTTTTAAATTTATATATTTTTTAAACATTTTTTATTAACATACGTATTACTTATCCAAATAATTCTATTTAAATTATCAGCGTATATCTGCAAGTTAATTCATTTGCAAAGATCTTATCTTCTCTAAGTGTTAATTACATATTGTGGTTTGGGAGTCAAAAGGGAAATATATTCCTAGGTATAGAGAGAAATTTCTATGTCCAGTTAAGAGCAAACATATGAGAACCACAGTGTTCTATATTTAACGTAACACTAATGAGATACAAATTTATTGTCTTTTAAAGTAATTGATATATAAATATTCTAATGTGTGCATGCACCCATACGTGTGTGTGTCTTCTAAAATTGATTTGAGGGTATTCAATGACCACCTTATTAGGATACTGGTATCCTATAGCTGTAATAAGGCAACATCTGGCCACAATAAGAAAGACTAATCAATAGCCACTGTGTAGTCCCTGGACCAGCAGCAACAGCATCACTTAGGCTCATATTACAAATGCAAGTCCTCAAGCTTCACCCTAGACCTACTGAATCAGAAACTCTGCGTTTTAACAAGCCCTCCAGATGATTCTAACACGTGTCAATCTGACAGACACTGCCATGGTCATGGTAATGTGAATACTATCAAAAGAGCAAAAGCCTTTTACAGGTGTGGTCACAAAGAAACAAGAACACTCTACAGCAGAAACCTGATACTCAGCTAGATGACTATTCAAAAGACATGATTGATTGTGAGTGCCAGATTGAACCACAGGAAAGTGAGAACTTGATCTTATTTCCTCTGGAGTTCTGGTAAGCCACATGTATTTATTGTGGAAAATAAAGAACAAAAAATACAATGTGTATTATGAAGTTCTTGTGAGCCCATCACTTTAATTACAATGTGTATTATGAAGTTCTTGTGCGCCCATCACTTTAATTTGTATACCAATCATAATGTAAGAAACAGCGGGGGCCCAGAAGTATGTTGCCCTGTGCTTCCATAGAAATGATTTGCGAGCACTCCTGCCCTGTGGAAGAAAGGTGCTTATGTCAAGGAGCCACATCTAAGGTCATTTGTTGGACTGCACTGCTTAGTGTTGGAAAGATTGAAGGTATGAGAGCTCAGAGACCTTAAAGCAGGACAGATGTTCCTAGTCTCCCTTTCTTCTTTCTTCTTAACCTGTGGTTGGCATGGTAGAGGAGCCCTGGGCTACCTCCCATTTGGGAAGAGGCATCTTTATGGTGAAGCCTGAGCTAAAAAGGTTAGACGCATCTGCTATAGACTTTAGAAAGAAAATCTCTTCCTTCCACTTCCTTATTTGTGATGTCCTTTGCTAGCTAGTGGGCTAGTGATGATGTTTGTGACTGGGATGTGGATGTAGGTCCAGGTGAAAGGGGCCAAAAAGGGCACTTGCCTTAGGGTTACAGGTAATGCCGGTACTGGGAGTCTTCATCTCTTTAATAGGTTTTCCAGATTTAGAAAAAAACAAAACAAACAAAACCCCAACGCCCAGGGAAAGGTGAATTTTAAATAAACAACAAATAATCCTTTAGTATAAATATGTCCCATGCAGTATTTAGGACTTCCTATGTACAATAACTATAGAGTATAAGTTTTTCTTATATAAAATATAAGCAATATTTTATATGTATAATATGTTATTTTAGTATAATTACAATTTCATAATTATGCTTGCATATCCTATGTCACTAGATTGGATATTTTTTGAGCGGTGGACTATACATTATACCTCTAGCATGCAATATTTGGGACATACTAATACCACTTCTTTGTTGTTCATCTGAAATTTGAATTAACGGGGTGTCCTGTATTTTATCTGGCAACCCTACCAGGTACACTTTGCTCACTGGGAGACTCCATTAGGATTGAGGCAAAAGCCTTATGAGAAAAAATATATATATATTTAA
Source organism: Macaca thibetana thibetana (assembly GCF_024542745.1). Taxonomy (NCBI): domain Eukaryota; kingdom Metazoa; phylum Chordata; class Mammalia; order Primates; family Cercopithecidae; genus Macaca; species Macaca thibetana. The sequence goes on from NC_065579.1 coordinate 29,844,567, forward strand.
CCTGAATATTCATCCTCCTTTAGGAATATGGCCTAGTAATAGGCAGATGGCTAGAGATTTGAGTGTTTAGTGCTCCTGTAACCCAAAAACCCTGAAGCTATCTTAATATGATTCAACCAGTAATGGAACACCCAACCAGCTATAGGTTTAAAGTCATTTTTTTTCTTGAGTAATTTCCTGATTTCTCATGAATGTTGACCCTCAAGGAGGTGAGGTTGGGGTGGAGCTAGTTCTTTTTCATGACCCATTATCAATTTCTTGTGATAAATGTTTTTTTTGGTTCACTAACTGCAGAAAATACAACCATAGTTCTTCTGCATACAATTTCCAAGTAGAAGTAACAGCATTGCTGATAAATGGGTCCCTCACTAGGACTAGCAGTCAAATTCAGCCAGGAGCTCAGGAAAGCAATTGTGATTTAGACTTGATTTTTACATTCCTATGTCCATTACCGTTTACCTAAAACAAACAACAGCAAAAAAGACTTTCAAAAAAAGAAAAACGACATTTTATGAAAAAAAAAATCAAGTCCAAAGCTCATCAAAGAAGGCTAAAGGAATTTATTTCATGTTCTCCAACTTGGCCTATTTGTCAGTTTGGAGGCACAGTTCTATGCAAAGGTTTTGTGTACTGCTGGTTTTCAGCTGGGGAAGTTGTGTATGAGCTATTGCTCCTCTCCCAGGTGAGAACAGGTGTACACCACTTTAAATTTCCCGTGGATCTGATTGCATCATTTGTTATATTATCCAACATAATGACATGAAATACGTAAATAATAAAATGCCAGTTGCCTGCTGAAAATTTAAAGTGGCAGATCCTCTTTCTTCCGCTGGAGAGGCTGCTATCTGTTGATGGAGCTTTCACCACTGAAAAATGATGATCAAGCTGAAGGGAGCCACAGGGTGATAAAGTGAATACAAAAAGGAACAGCAGGACATTGCCCCATCTCCACTCCACACAACTGGAATATCTTCCTGCAGTTATATGCTTGACAGAACAGGTTAACTTTAAAGAATGCATTTAAATTGTAAGACTGTGGAAGGGAGTATATGCAAAGGTTAAATGCTCTGCTCTAAAGAAAGGGTAAAAGAAGTTGCAGCCTTTTCCACTGTTTGTTTGCTTGTTTGTTTACATATATATGGTTCCTTTGGCTTGCTTTTTTATCCAAGCGTCAATTTGATAGTTAAGTGTTCATTTTGGGTAGAATCTATAGTTCCAGGGTTGGGGTGCAACAACATAATATGTCGATTAAAGTACTTCCCACAGATTTGGGAATACAAGGCAAAACTCTTCCAAGTTGATTCTACATACTGTTTGTTTTGCTACCTAAGTTCTTTAAAAGTCCAGAAAATTTCCCTAAACTTGGGTAACATTATCATCAGATTCCCATCTGTAGCATTAACAAAATGGGCCAGGCACGGCAGCTCATGCCTGTAATCTTAACACTTTGGGAGGCTGAGGCAGGAGGACTGCTTGAGCTTGGGAGTTCAAGACAACCCTGGTCAACAGAGTGAGACCCTGCAACGTAAACATTACATTTTTAACTAAATTAGCTAAGTGTGGTGGCACACACCTGTAGTTTCAGCTCTTCAGGAGGCTGAGGTGGGGCACCGACTTGAGCGCAAGAGGTTGAGGCTGCAGTGAGCTATGATTGGGCTGTTGCACTCTAACCTGGGCAGCAGAACGAGGCCCTGTCTCAAACAAAAAACCAAAATTGAACCACCAACTCTTATATAGTTGCATTCAACACAAACATACAAAGCACCCGTTTTAGAAGTTTTGTGTGAAGTGCAAGGAGTATGATCCCAGTTGAGTGAATAAAACAGTTTCTGCTCCCAAAGGCCTTACAGCCCTGTCGATCATTCTAATATGAAGTCAGGATTTCAAATCTATGATGTAATTTGCAGCCAAGAGATAAAGAAGCTTCATAAAACTATCATTATTCACCTCTGGTTTTCTTTTAAAAAGAGCAAAAGATATAATTTTCAGCTAGTGTTTAAACCATTGGTACAGAAATGACGAAGTCTAACTCAGCAAATGTCTCTAGATGCTAATACCAGGTCAAGAATTGTAAGGGATAAGCATACATATGGAATATGAAAATAAATAACCCATTAACAAAGCAATGTTTGTGCTAACCAATACTGTTGGGCTTTGTTCTGGACCAGAAAAAAAATAGGTATACAAAATATATTCTGGAGACCCTACAGGAGACAGAAACAGTGTGGTGCGGGACTTAACGGGGGATTTGGCTATGGAGTAATTGCTGGTGTGTTGGATAAGGAATGGATGCCAGCACTGTACACAGTTATGAGAATTGCCAGCTCAAAGTATTATCTGCTTATGAATTAAGAATGCATTTTGATGTAGCTCTGCTAATTTGCCTAAAGGAATGAGAGTGAGGGCCATAGGAATAGAAAAAGCTTCCAGATTGGTGAGATACTGATGACCTCAACTCTATGTCAGTTGTAGTTGAATATGTATGTGGGAGGAGAAAACATTATGTATTTATATTGTTACCATTCTGGGCAGTGTTTTGGATGGTGCACCATCTGACTATAACTATTCTGACTTAAAACTTGTCATTTACAACAAAAGTGAAAATGAGGTTTTGAGATATTTATTCGGAACTATCAGGATGTCTTATGTGCTTTTCTTTGTATACGTTAGCATCCCTTCTATGCTCTGTTTACCCTTCCCATCCCTCCACTTTCAACTTACTCCTTCTTCCTCTAGGTAGGAGAGTAAAAATGTATGATGAACTGTTGATGGCTTAAAAGTGGAAATCTGGATTAATGAAGTGTAAATGGTATTTCTCCTAAAATAGAATGGTTACACCAAGTTTCATTATGATTATATATGTACATGTCTTATCTCACTTATGTTTGTCTTTGAGGACAATGACTTTATACCTCCATGACCCCTCTACTATACCTTAAGCAGAATAGAGGCTCACTAAGTGTTTACTGGATAAATAAATAAATGAATAATTCTAAAGAATCATTCACAGTCCTATTGCAAAAGAATACATAATACCATATGCTTCTATGGATTGAAGATTTTTTTAAAAAACAACAATTAAGGAACAAAAGTACCAAAATTTGTGCACCCACAGCAAATAGTGCTTTCTAGTTCCAAACTTGCCCAATTAATCACTGTTGTTATTATAACAGATCTCAATCTTACCATCGACATGGTAGAGCATCAACTCAAGTTTGTAGAATGAGCTGGTCTTTTTCCTCAAGTCCTGGCTTCATTTGATCATAGTCCTTCTATTCAAAGAGTTCACATTTCACAGTACAATTAGAGCTCTATATAACTAGTTCTGATATGCTTGGATAGTAGAGGCCAGACACTAGAAAATAAAATAGTTAAGCTATGGTCCTTGGAATCAGATGTTCATAGATTTGAATCTCAGCTCTGCTAATTGCTAGCAACTTGACCTTGGCTTTAATTTCCCTTGTTTGTAAATAAGACAAAATAATTGTGAGAATTAAGTTAGATAGGCGTATAGAGTACATGACACACAGTAAAAGCTTTTATGTGTTAATGTTATAGAATATTGGGAAAGATATGATCAATTTTTCTGATGAAAATTGGACGTAAATTTTAGGCAAGGCCTTAAAGGATGAGCAGGGATTTGTTTTATTTTATTTTGTTTTAGACATATAAATAAGAGAACAAGACTCCAGATACAGGAAACCATGCAAGCAAAGGCACTCAGGTAAGAAAATATATATGTTCAGAGGTCAAAAGGCCATCCACATACAGTGCCTAGAACACAGTGAAGAGTACACAGGGATGGCCGGGAGGATATTCAAAGCCATGGCTTGCTCATAGCATAGATAATGCTTAGAATCTATCTCCTGACTTTCAGTGAATGAGTTCTTTAATAAATACCAGTCTTCCTGAACCTAAAATTTAAATTTCCAACAGTTTTTAGTATCGCCAAGGAAGTTTAAATTCAGTCAACGCAGATTGCTGGGTAGAGGATCTTTATTCAACCCCCTGAAAGCCAAGAGCCTACCTGTTCTGGGTGAATATTAAAGCCTTCTCAGCATGCGCCGACAATGAGGACAGATGTTGCCGCCAATATTTTTAGACAGAATTCAGAGACCTGCTAAGAATTCTGAGCAGCTGAGCATTCCACTCTCCATATAGGCTATTAGTCATCCCACAGACATATCTTTAAATGCCCTAGTATGAAGTTTGCTCATCTTGATCCTGCAATTCCAACATCAGCTGTTTGTGGATGGTTACTTAGTAATTGTGATTTAAAGAAGTGCAGTGGGGTCCATTTAGAGTGGACCAACCTATTTATAGACAGGAAGCCCAGAATTACTGCCATGCTTTGGGAAAATTATAGTGCTACTTATAATGACTTCTTACTTTCCATTACATTTGGCTTGGGGAAAATAACAACTGTAAGTTTTTAACTTGGTTTTTTGGATTCTCTATGTAGGAGTGCAGTGATTAGCATAAAATGTTCAATGGTATATAGATGCTTAGCATAGTAGGTGTTCCATGGCATATGACAGGCATATTTTCAATAAACATTTGTTGAATAAATGAATGAATGAATAAAATCGGCTGATCTATACTTTTAAACTGTATCTCAGGATGTGTGAATCATTGGTTAAAGATGACACCTATGGTTATGCTACTCCATGGAAAAATGAACCACGATACGTTCTAGAGAGATTCATGGGCTGGTGTCAGTTTACTGACCTTGAACTACTCATCTAACTTCTTTTATTTCCTCTTCAGAAAAAAGAAGGATTTGAACTCAATGGCAACTCATATCCCTTGTAGCTCCAAAACCCTATGATCCAAATTCTGGTTTGGCTGACACCAGAAGACATAAAATGGTCCCCTGTAACACTGTCCAAAGTTGAATTATTTTGTTTCACATTTGAAGCACTGCAATCCATCTTAATTTTTTAACAAAAATAATGTTTCCTTTCATGGTTTGCTGCCTTATTTGAATTTTTTCTTTTACACTCCCCTTGCGCTTAGTACATATTTTTCTTATACTGAGTCATTTTTAATTCTGATGTTTCCCTCTCTAGCCAGGGAATCCTGAGAGGCAGAGTCCATGCCTTATTCATCTTTGTATGCTATAAGCACCTAGCACAATGCCATGCATAACGGAATCCCTTTTTTACAATCCCAGTGTTATTTGTTTAGCAGTCATCCTGGAATAATGGTTCCACCCTAATTTGTGGGTTTAATAAAATTCAGCTACTGCAGCAGCCAACCCATTTTATCTCTCCCTCCTTCATTAGGTTCTAGCCATGTAGCTGCCTTTCGATTCCTCAAAAATGCCAGTTTGTTCTGGCTTCTGGGACTATGTCCTGTCTGACATGGTTTTTCCTGAGGTCCTCATTCAGGCTTCAGGACTAAAGGCACCAACTCAGAGAAAAATTTCCTGGCCACCCACTCTAGGTTGCCACTCAGCAAATGTTGCCTCTTCCTTATCACTCCACTACCTGAAATGACCATCACTTAAAAACTTACCGTGTTTGTCCTTCCCACTAGAATATAAGACTCACAAAAGCAAAAGAGTATGTCTGTCTTGTTTTTCATTCTATTGTTAAAGATTTGTGAAATAACTTGAGTGCCATCTTCCTCCCTAGCAACACCAGGTCTCAATCACCTGCTGCTCCTTTTCTCACCCTCTTTTCACTGCTCCCCACCACCCTCTATGGCACACCTTTGCCTATGGCACACCTTGGTCAAGGACCATTACTCAACACTTCCATGAAATATCATTCACCATGTTTTCTTTTTGCTACCTTCAGCACTATCAACCAGAGACTTTCTTACATCGGCCCCATTTTATGACTAAAAATAGAAAATGTAATCTGTAAGCAAGTACAGATTTTGTCAGCGAACAGAGAAAAATTCTTTGAAATTTTAATGCGATGTTACTGCTAGACATTACATGATTATAATAATGGGAATGGAGTTGAAGGCATACCGGAAACTTGCCAGTTTATGGAATAAGAGCATGCTAATAATAATTGTTATAAGACTTCATTAGCACTGATACTATCTTGGGTACTATATATAGAGGAAAGAAAAATAAATAGCTCATCATAAGGAAAGCAAATAAACTAATATTTAAAAAATAACTATAGTTTAGTGACATAAGATAATATTTTGTATGTATTTTCAGAACAGCTTTCGGAACAATGAAATCCCTCACAGAACAGTTGCCTACAGAAAGCCCTGTTAAATAACTTATAGGCAGAAGAGTAGGTGGAAGCAGTTTCAGACATAATCCTGCTGCAGTTGCAAACTTTCCCTGAGGTTGCTGTGGCAGCCATTGGACTGTTGCTTCTCAGTTTATTTTCCACCCTTCCCTTGCTCTGCAGTGTATCACAAAAGGACTGAGACATATATTTCCCAGTTCCTTTGCCAACTGACTTTCAGTCAGATTCTATCAATGGGAGTTCCTGGCAGGAAACTGGATGTGAAAGGAGGGTAAAATCCATTGCATTTCTTCCCGTTTCTTTGCTTTTGGCTGTATCTCTAGCAGTGGCTGTCTCTCCTCCCTGGTTCCAGCTCTCTGGAGGGAAGCCCTGGCACCTGAACTTGAGCTACACCACCTCTTCCACTTGTCCTTCCAGTGTTAGAGACGAGAACAACTTTTTGCTGCTGTTAATATCTCAGCTGTCTAGGCATCTTCTATCTTCCTTTTTGTTCTTCCAATATCTTTCTAATTATTTCCTCTAAACATAAACTTCCCTCTATTAGATGATCTGGAGTGAGTTCTCTTGTCCTGAGTAAATATTGATGAATACAATAGTTTAGTAGTCAATTCCAAAACTACTAGGCTATTGTATCAATTTAAATTTTCAAATTTAAATTTATGAACCCATGGTCTTTATAAAGATCTTAAGAAAGAGAAAAATGATCTCCACTAACTTGGACCATATTCTCTTCAAGTACTTTATACAATGCTTAGTCTCTATTGAAAAGAAAGTAATTGAAGTTTAAGAATGAAGGATAATTCATACATAATAATAATGAAAGCATGATTTAAATATAATAATGGGAACTTTAGCTTTTAAAAGACCCACTTAAGCATCTAATTAATAAAGGAACAAGGAAGGGCAATAGAAGGTTTTCAACACAAAGTGATTCGACTGAGAGCAAAAACAAAAATAGCTTTCTCAGAAGCCAAGAATATTTGCTTGTTAAAAGGACATGGACATCTTGAAACTCATTTTACTGAATTTGAGAGTAAGATAACTGGAAAATCAAATGACATTCAACAAAACACTTCTAGAGAAAAGTTATAAAACTCTATACAATATGTAGGGAAGGTAAACAAGAAGGGATTCAAAGGTTTTACTAATGACCCCATCCAAAAGAGTATTCATGATACTGAGACACAAGGCTTGTGTTCTAACAGTAGACACAAGCTGTAATGGCACACGGGGACAGGAATATTGTTAGAAAACTGGAAACAAACTAGACAAAACATTATTTTAAAAGTCTAATATACCTAACCCAAATAATGTAAGACATAAACCTTCATTCCTTTCATGAAGATACAGCAGATTTGGCAGTTTTTATATCACCTACCATGGAATTTTCTCATTTTCAGACTACACTTTGCAAAAGACATGATCTGAATGAATATGCCTCAAACTAAAGTTTCTAAAAAATTGTTCAACCTGAAAAACATTGCTTCTGCACATTTACTATCCTTCTTCTAACCCTCCCCAGGCTATTTCAAATCTTTCCTTTCTTCTCTGACTTTTGCAGTATAACTCCTGAGATCTATGAAAACACTTTCTTTTTTTTTTTTTATGAATTCTTTTCTCTTTTCACAACATATCATGTTCTCATGATCTAAAAAGTTGTCATTAAAAAAAGATCAGGCACAAATACATTCTAAGGAATACATGATTGTTAACAATTTAAAATGCTGCCTATTCTAGAGAGAGAAGTTAAAGGTATGAAGTATTAAAAAGTCACTCATTTCAGTTCTAGCTCCAACACTTCATTTGCTTTTTGATAGGTATTAGACGAATTAATTAACTTCAATATACCTCCATTTATTTTGCTCTTTAGGAGGATAACACGGGCATGCATCACTTAACAATAGGGATACCACCTATGAAATGTGCTGTTAGGCAATTTTGTCATTGGCAAAAATCATAAGAGTGTACTCACACAAATGTAGATTGTACAGCCTGCCACACACCTAGGTTATATGGTATTGAGAGGTGACAATGTGCTAGCAGCCCTCACTCTTTCAGCGCCTCCTCAGCCTCCCGCCTCGGTGTCCACTCTGGTGAAGCTTAAGGAGCCCTTCAGCCCGCCACGGCACCGTGGGAGCCCCTCTCTGGGCTGGCTGAGGCCGGAGCCCTCTCCCTCTGCTTGCCGAGAGGTGTGCAGGGAGAGGCACGGGCAGGAATAGGGGCTGTGCGCTGCGCTCACGGGCCACTGTGAGTTCCCGTGGGCACGGGGGCAGGCTCGGCGGACCCCGCACATGGAGCTGCCTGCTGTGGGGCCCAGGGCAGTGAGGGGCTTAGCACCCAGACCAGCAGCTGCGGAGGTTGCCCCAGGTCCCCCAGCAGTGCCAGGCTGCTGGGGCCGCACTCAAATTCTTGCCGGGCCCTAGCTGCCTCCTGTGAGGCAGGGCTCAGGACCTGCCGCCCGCCGTGTCTGAGCTCCTCCCCCTGCAGTGGCCTCCCGCGGGGCATGAGCCTCCCCGATGCGCACCGCCCCCTGCTCCATGGCGCCCAGTCCCATCTACAGCCCAAGGGCTGAAAAGTGCAGGCCTGCCTCGGGACTGGCGGGCAGCTCCACCTGCAGCCCTGGTGGAGTATCCACTGGGTGAAGCCAGCTAGACTCCTGAACTGGATGGGGACTTGGAGAACTTTTATATCTAGCGGGAGGCTCGGATGTGCACCAATCAGCACTCTGTGTCTAGCTCAGGGTTTATAAATACACCAGTCAGCACCCTGTGCCTAGCTCAGGGTTTGTGAATACACCAATTGGTACTCTGTATCTAGCTAACTCTGTATCTAGCTAACTAGCACTCTGTGACTCTGTGTCTAGCTCAAGGGTTGTAAAGGTACCAATCAGCACTCTGTCAAATCGGACCAATCAGTTCTCTGTAAAATGGACCAATCAGTTCTCTGTAAAATGGACCAATCAGCAGGATGTGGGTGGAGCCAGATAAGGGAATAAAAGCAGGCTGCCGGAGTTAGCACTGGCAACCTGGTTGGGCGTGCTTGCATGCTGAGGGTTGTGTTTTTTTGCTCTCTGCAAAAAATTTTGCTGTTGGTCTGTCTTTGGGTCCATGCTACCTTTATGAGCTGTTACACTCACTGCAAGGGTCTGTGGCTTCCTTTTTGAAGTCAGTGAAACCAAAACCCACCAATTCTGGACACAGTGTGGCCTATTGTTCCTAGGCTACAAACTTGTAAAGCATGTTACCATATGGAATATTGTAGGTAATTTTAACACAGTGCTGTATATTTGTGTACCTAAACACAGAAAAAGTGCAATAAAAGTATGATACAATCTTACAGGACAAGGGTCCACCATTGTATATGCAGTCAATCGTTGACTGAAACGTTATAATAATGGGTATGATTGTCCTAACTGTACTGTATTAGTCATATTTCTTAGTTGCAAACAACAAAATCTACTTTGGCTGTGTTAAGGTGAGATCAAAAATTTTGAAGGATATTAGGCTTGTTATAGAATCTGTAGGAGTAATGAAAGAACAGGCTCAATTCTAAAGTTTCAGAAACAATGAACAATGCGCTGAGGCCTGAAGAATTAGATGGATGAGAAAGGTAATACAGCTGTATCCTGAATCCAACTGGACAGGAATTCTTCTGCATTCACCATTGCTATCCGCTGCTTCTGCCACCCACGTCTGAAAAATGGTTTTTCCCCCCACCCATTCAGAGCCTTTTACTTCAGGCTGTTCAAATCTGAATGAAGCATGAGCAGACCATGAAATTATGGCACATCTGCACCCTAGCTGCAAGGGAGTGTGTGGGAAGTGAATGTTTGTGTACACCTTGGGAAGGTGGGACTCACAGGGAATTACGAAAACAACAGATGCCCATTGTTAAGGGCTCACCTCATATAATTGGAGTAAGGCATGCTTGTGATAATCCACATAAAATGTTCAGTAGGTGTTCAGTCCGGAAGACCTCTTTACCACATAGATTTTATCAATAGTTGTAATAAGAAGCTGGGAATGAACTTGTTACCCCAACCAAGGACCAACTAAAAGTTTGTCAGAAAAAACTAGCTCAGCCACTATAAGCTCTCACGTGATTAATTCCATAATTGCTTTAATGAGATCAAGAACAAGGCCTCAGTCATTGAATATGGGGACCACAGGCTAGATGTAAAGTAAGGACTTAGAAAGCAGATGAGAGGATTCTGTAGGTTTACGTGAATAGATACAAGGGAAGCCTGGGAAGCAGAAATTTGAACAGATATGAGAGAAATCAGGAGAGATTTAATTGTAAATAAAATCCTACTTACAAAGACATCTTGGCCTTGTACAACTGCTTTTGTTCATTTATTTCTAGATGAAGGATATTTGTGATTGTTTATACTTCGGTTGAATGGTACTTATGAAAAGAGGCTATTGTTTTAATGGCAGTCACTGAAATACAAAACACAGAATATGTAACAAAGGAAACTTGGGACCCTTATATTACTTTCCTTTCCTTTTTCAAATTCTACTTTGAATTGCACACCATTGTGTAACACAGATGATGTTATTTTTCCAACATCAAATAAGGTAAATGGTGGTTTGCAAGAAAGCCTGGATGTTGTACAACCATTTCCTTAGCTCCTAGAAGATGTGCATATATCCTGCTTCCCTTTAGCATATGAGGCAACTTCAGTTTATTTAGCATATGAGGCACCTTCGGTTTAAAATGCAGATGTTCTTGGTTACAGTTGCTATGTGAAATGTTATGAGATAGAAATTACTGTCATAATTAATAATAGGTAAAGGTTTTACCTTTGATGTGCTGCATTCTACATTTGATTGAGTCTTTTTGATTGTATTTATTGTACATCTCTATCATCCCATTGGTTTTCTGGCTGTTTGTGTACTTAACTTGATGTCTGTTTCTATTTAGTCAAGGCTATTAATGCCTTTCAGACTTATTTTCAACTGCTTTGTAAACCCATATGGTTTACGTTTAAAGGGAGATTTACACTATTACACTCCTGGATATTAAAACTCACTTGTGTCTTTCTACATTTTGCTATCCTTAGAAAGATGCTGTGATTTATTGAGAAGGTGCACATAATTTTGTACTCACAGTAGCTGAAATAAGAACAAAGACAGTTCAGAAAATAGGCTCTCCCAAAGCCAGAAATTTTAGTAAAATAAAACTCCTATCGGGTATATGTGAATGGGGAATAATTCCATTGGTAACTTTCAAACCCCATTCACATATACTGGGGAGGTATTTAATATAACATCTTGGTGTTATATTAAATTGGATTTTATGATTGGAATGGACATGGTTTGCTTTTACTTGTCCAGCATCTTTTATCCTTTCTTCTGGAAATAGCATCCTAATTTTGCTTTGGAAAATGTCTCATCCCCAGTTGAAAACAACATTGATAAAACTGTTCATCAAGGAGATCTGACCTCTCTTGGCAAATGGGTGGGCACATGGTTGAAGAGACATTAGTATCCTTCCTGGAATGTGAATGTTGAGTATAATTCCCCAGGCTGAAAATAGTTGAAGGTGATGTATTCTGACCATGTACCCCTAAAGAGACTGTTAAGTTTTGCTACTGACCCCTTCAGTGCTGTTTGGCTTCCAAAACTTGAAATTTAGCTTTTCTTCCAATTCTAAGGGTTCTCTGATATCCATTTTATAAGATCATGCACGGTTTCTTTTCTTAGCACATTTTTTTTTTCTTAGCGCCTTTTATTTGCAACCAAAGAACCCTGATGCAAACACTGGGAGGTGGAGTAAGGGGGCAGCAAACACTGTCAGGATAATACGCAGTATTTGGAATTGGTAATTAGGCAAAACATACAATGGAAAAACAACGAAGTTATTGCCTCTGGATACTCAGCCTCACGCCCGTTGGAAACAAAAGTCTGGAGTACGTGTTTCAGTCCCACAGAACATGAGGAAACTGAAGTGAAGTTGGCACTGGCCATCTTTAAGGGGAGAGGATGGTAAACTGGAATAGGGAAATTCTTTTATCAAGGCCCCAAATGAAATTCAGAGACTGTCCTGACCATGCTGGAAGAAATCTCATGCCTCATATAGACAAAGGTTAAAATCACCAAAAATCAAAGCCCAGAGTAAGATTCACAAGTTGCTGAATTGTAATGATGGTTGAATTCACAGTCACAAAAGTCTTTTACGTGAAAGTTAGGTGGTAATCTAGCCTGTGACAACAGCAATGGTGGCATCTGGAGAGAGTTCAGGATGTTTGTAATACCCTGGACCCAACAAAATCCTCTGAAAATTTCCCATGAAATACTCCCTTATCTCATGAGATATTCTCTTCATTGCCTGATGAAGCAGAGATTTTGTGCAGGATGGGGGAACTGATAGAAGCTCCCCTAAATCCCCCACCATTATTCTAGGCCAGAATCTGTTCTCAACATAGAATGGGGTGAGGAATTTGGAGTTAGAGCAAAGAAAAGAGTTACAAAATTTTGCTAATGTATATTATAAAAATATGTGTGTTGTGAAGATGGACTCTCAAGGCAGTTGATAAAAAGGCATAGATTGGTCTGAATTCTTTGATATGAGTGTACCTTGAAAATGTCTGCCCTCAATGTGTTAGTTCAGACAGCTGGCTGTGGTTCTGAAACTTTCTAGGTCAGTTAATACAAACATGGATTAAATGTTTTCCTCAGTAAATGAATTGACAGGCCAGAAATTCTGTGGCATAATGTAGAACAGTGGTTCTCAAACTGTGGTTCCTGGACCAGCAGCATCAGCCTCCTTTGGGACTGTCTAGAAATAAAGACTTCCAGGCTCCACTCAGACCTGCAGAATCAAACTCTAGGGTTGGGGCACAACAAACTCTGTTTGTAACAAAACTTTCAGGTGATTCATATGCATGTTCAAGTTTAAGAACCACAAATGTAGGGGAACAATTTAAGGAGTGGGAGGCCACAGTGCTGGCTGTTTCTGTCAGGTACTTCCTGCCCACTCACCCCAAACCTATGCCCTTCTAGAGGGCCTGAAAAATTATCTTGTTCAGGAAGGCCTTGAGCAGAGGGCCATAAAAATAACTCTGTTGGCCCCTTTCTGGGATGGCAACACTCATGGAAAGGACTGCAATAGAAACTTCCCTGACTCTAGTGGGCATGATCTCATAGCAGCAGAGGGAACAGATGCCAACCATAATAGGCATCAAGGCTGGTGGGGTAGCCCAAATATTCAAGGCTTATTCCGACCTGCAGATAGTTCTGGGTGTTCTTAATTAAATGTGAACACAAAAGTATTAAAATTAATAAGCAACCACCCCTAAGTCTTCTCTTGATTTATTTAATGAACAAACCAACAAAACACTCTGGGTCTGGTAAATAGAAGTCCAACTTGAGTCATCATCCTTAAGACCCACAGCCCTTCACCAGGTCCCAGATCTGAACTGTATAGCCCCAGAGTCCCAGCCATGAAGGAACAGTACGATCCTGGGAAGAGAAAGTCCGTAGCTATACTATTGGTGTTTATTTCATACTTTCTGTGTGCAATAAGCACAGGTCCCTGGAAGGGACCTGCAAACATGTATCACGGTAACTGTGCACTGGAAAAAGGTAACATCTAGAGAGAGTTTCACTTAATTCTGCCTCGTGGTATGTCTAATATGATCTTGAATATTTTCAAGAGTTATTTTCCCAGATATCCAATATGTCGTTGGAATAGATGTTTCTGTAAACCTTCAGAATTCCTTCTTTAGATTATTCAGTAAGTTGTGACTATTACAGAAAGGGACTAGTCATACTGATGCTGCCCCTTTTCCATCTCAAAGAGGTAAATCAAAAGTCACTGAGCCTCATTGAAGGGAGTATGGTGATCAGAGCCTATGTAAGAGACTTCATAAGAATAGGGTATCTTAGTCCATTTGGGCTATGACAAAAACCGTAAACTGGGTAGCTTATAAAAACAGAAATTTATTTCTCACAGTTTTGGAGGGAGGAAGTTCAAGATTAAAGGACCAGCAGGTTCGGTGTCTGGTGAAGGCCTGCTTTCTGGTTCAAAGATGGCACCTTCTTGCTGTGTTCTCATATGCTAGAAGGAGCAGGACAGCTCCCTAGGGCTCAGATCCCATAAAGGCTCTGTCCTCCTGACCAAATCACTTCCCAAACATGCCCACCTCCTAATTCCATCACATTGGTGATTTTCTATGTATGAATTTGGGGAGACACAAACATTCAAAGCATAGCATATGGGAAGCGTATCATTCACATACAAATCACTAAAACTAAAGGTGGAGTTAGAGCACTGATGATAAATGAGGTGCATCCTAAGGTGCATGGCATAGTTGTCAAAAGCATCAACTCCAGCACCAGACTACCTGGGGTGAGCCCAGCTTTGCCACTTACTAGCTGTGTGACTGTAAGTGTCACTTGATCTCCATGTGTCTAAATTTCTCCCTGTCTAAAATGGAGATGGTAGTATTAATTTCCAATAAGTAGGGTTAGAGTGAGGAATGTATGAGTTAATATAACTTTATTTAACAAGTTAAATAAACCTCTTGGACAATATTTAGAACATAAATGCTCTATAAGTGGTTAGATAAAATCAGAGAAGTTCAGAACTATGGCTTAGTTTGCTTTTATTTATTCATACTCAATGACCGTATTTGTCCTGTGGATCACTGTGTCAGGGGTTTAAATTGGTTCACATCAACTATATTTGATATATTCATCTAGACAATGGATAGTCCTTTCAGTGTATATGTTTAGTTTTCTAAGGCTTACATAACAAAGTACCACAAATTGGGTGGCATAAAATAAAATAAATTTATTCTCTCACAGTTCTGGAGACCAGAAGTCCAAAGTCAGGGTGTCAGTAGGGTCATGCTCCTCCTGAAACTTGTAAGAAATCTTTCCTTGCCTTTTCCTAGCTTATGGTTGTTTGTTGGCAATATTTGGCATTTCCTGGTTTGTAGATGCATCGCTCCAATCCTCTGTCTTCATATGGTGTTGTCCCTGTGTCTCTTCTCCTATAAATAAACCTGCCATATTGGATTAGGGGCCTACCACCTTCCAGTATCACCTATTTTTAACTTATGTTTGCAGCATACCTATTTCCAAATAAGGTCACCTTCTGAGGTACAGGAGTCAGGACTTCAACATATCTCTTTTGCAGAGACACAATTGAACCCATAATGGTATTTTTAAATGAATTGTAATAACTTTGGATAGGCATATGTTCTTGATTTTGCCACAGATCCTACAACTCCATATTGTCTCACACCCAACTTGCCTTATTTATTCATATGACTTGCTTTCCATTTGCTCTACACCATGAATATTAACAGACAATTGGATGAGAAAAAGAGAAACAACTTTATTAAAATGTCATATTCAAAGTTGGATTATATTCCACATACCTAGAAACTTCCATGCATCTATACTTGAATGCTGTAGAGAATACCAGATTTCAGACTTTTTTCTTTTTAAGGGCATGAGCTTTAGAGTTGAATTTACTTGGGGTCAGAATGCAACTCCACTACTCACAAGCAATGAGTCTAAACTGAGTTTGTTTCATCATCTACAAAGTAAAGGAATTAGCATTAATCAAATAGAATTGATCTACAAAATGAGGAAAATAATATCCATCAATGTGAAATATTTAGTATAGTTCTTAGAACTTAGTAGGCCCTCAAAAATGGTAGCACAGCAACAGCAGCAGTAGGAGTAATAAGAATGGCAGTTATTCTTAGGTAAGTATTAATATCAAAATGGGGAAATATTTACTTTAACCATGCATTGTGTTTTTTAATTATATTTTTGCTTATATATTCTTATTCATCTTTTTTGCTGATTGCAGGTTTAATTTTGCATCTTCTTCTAAGAAAATAAGTCCTTAATACTTATCAGTCCTTGTACCACAGGGTCTCTTGCCTGCTGTTGGCACAGATTGACCCTCTCTGTGCCCAGTGACATTAGTACACCTCTTGAAAATTAATTCCATATATTTTTTATATTCAGCTATATCTTCTGCATGCTTTTAGCATTCAGACTTCATGTATCCTTGGGTCTATGTTTGCATTATTTGTTCACCCATAGAGAAGAAAGTCAAAGGAAGATTAATTCATAAAAAAATGAATGATTGTTGAAACTCTTCAAAACCTTGATTTACTGCATAATTAGTAGACAACACAAGAAAACAGAATCTCTTTCCGCCTGTGAATTAAGTAAATTGATTAATTCATTAATTACGTATGATAACTCCATAGATAGCATAATTGTATCACTGGTTAACAAAACACAGCAGAAGAATCAAGCATGTTTTCAACATGGTCAAAAATTTAATTTACAATATTGGATCTGTCTCTCAGAATCCTAATTAAAGATCTCAGGCCCTGGCACGGTGGCTCACGCCTGTAATCCCAGCACTTTGGGAGGCTGAGGTGAGCAGATCACGAGGTCAGGAGATGAAGACCATCCTGGCCAATATGGTGAAACCCCATCTCTACTAAAAATACAAAAATTAGCTGGGTGCGGCAGTGCATGCCTGTCATCCCAACTACTTGGGAGACCTGGGAGGTGGAGGCTGCAGTGAGCTGAGATCGTGCCACTGCACTCCAGCCAGGATGACAGAGTGAGACTCTGTCTCAAAAAAAAAAAAAAAAAAAAAAAAAAAAATTTAGAAGAGCCATATGTAGTCCAAACATATTACTGGAAGGAGAGTTGTACTACTTATAAAGTATGGTACAATTAACAACGATCCTCTTTTCTCCCAGAATTTCTTCTCAACAAGAAATAACCCATTCATTGGCTCATTAAACAAATGTTGCTGAGCATACAGGATACAGCAGTGAAAAAATTAGACAAAAATCTCATCCCTCATGGAGCATACATTTGAGCACTGTTCTGTTCATTATGGTAGCCGCTAGGCACGTGTGACTGTTTACACTTTAAATTAATTAAAACTAAAAATTCGGTTCCTCACTTTGACTAGTTAAATTTCACGTGCTCAGTAACCATATGTGACTAGTAGTTGTCATATATATCTATATATTTTTTTGAGACGGAATCTTGCTCTGTTGCCAGACTGGAGTGCAGTGTCACTGCAACCTCTGCCTCCTGGGTTCAAGTGATTCCCCTGCCTCAGTCTCCCGAGTAGCTGGGACTACAGATGCCCACGCCCTGCTAATTTTTTTGTATTTTAGTAGAGACGGGTTTCACCATGTTGGCCAGGATGGTCTCAATCTCCTGACCTCATGATCCATCCGCCTTAGCCTCCGAAAGTGCTGGGATTACAGGTATGAGCCACCGTGCCCCGCCTAGTTATCATATTTGACAGCACAGAAGAACATTTTCAACATTGCAGGGAGTTCTCTCAAACAGCGTTATTCTACAAAGTGGAGATAGAGAACAAAAATTAATTAAGTAAAGAAGATACTTTTAGACTATCATAAAAACTCTGACAGAAACAAACAGGGAAAATGTGATAGAGACCATTTGGGGACTGGGACAGACATCTCTAATGAGAACACATTTTAACTAAAACTTAAAAGAATTCAACTACACGCAAAGCTGTCAAAACAAAGGATCAGCACGTGCAAAGGCCGCAAGGCATGAATGAACCAGATGTATTTGAGGAAAAGAAAAGGGGTCAATGTGAAATGTAAATGCAAGGAAGAAATAGAGTTGAGTACAGAATCTTTTGAAAATAGAGTTGAATACAGAAACTTTTCAGAAATAGGGTCAGAAGCTGCAATAGAACAGGGTCTCAAGAAAGGACCTCTTTTATAATGGGAGAAAGAAGAGCACACTTGCATGCTTAGGAAGCTGATGCAGTAGACAGGGAAACAATGAGGGATCTAGGAAAAAGAAGGAAAGATCTTAAGAAAGTAACACTAGAGGGATACAGAGCATAAATTAAAAAGAGTTGGTCTTCTATTGTACTAGGAAAAAAAAAAACAGAAAATGAGAGTGGAGATATAGATACGTTTGCAGATTAAGTGGCTGGGTTGGAAGATAAAAGAGTTCCAGTAATGTTGCTTGTGGCTTCACAACACAGTTTTTTAAAAAAATTGTTGAAGCCGCAGTTGTAAGATGCAATGAAGTAAGTCATTTTTCTTCGCCTTGGGCTGAGAAGAAACCATTTCAGTGTCCTCTGAGTTCATTAGCTGAAGACTGTACCAGATAGGACTTTGGAGTTAGACCTGGTATCGACTCTTGGCTCTGTCAGTTAGGACGTATGTGCCTTTGAGCAAACCATTTAAATTATCCTAGCCTCTGCCTCTTCATATGTAAAATTGCAATTATCACAAATTTAGCCCATTAAAGTTGTGTATAATATGTAAGAGGCAATATACATATAAAGTATATTTGAAAAGACAAGCAAAGAAAATATAAAAGCAGCAAACAGAGATTGAAGAACAAGAGGGGCACACTATTATTAATGTCAAGGAAGGAGATAATTCAAGACTAGGAAGTGGTCCATAGACTCACATGATACAAAATAATGAAAGGAGATTCAAGCTGAGGGAAGGCTGCTGTACTTACTTGTGAAAATGCCACTGATGATCTTCAACATAAAAGTTTCTGTGAAAAGGTAGTCACCAAAATCAAAATGTATGGGCTTTGTACATAAGTAAGCTGTGAGAAAACAGGCAGATACTATAAAGTTTGAGTGGTAAGTAAGGTGAAATAGATACTATTGATAGTAACACAAGAGTAGAGTTGGAACAAGAGAAGGCCCTCTTTCGGTATGAAGGAAATGGAGCTATGCTTTAGGCAGACGAGAAGGAGTTATGCTAACGGAGAGAAGATGCAGGACAGAGTGCCCATGTTAGCAAAGAGCAAAGTACCTCAAGGACTCCATAGAGCTGGGACCTTAGAAAAGCAAATGAATTTCTGTTCTTATAGACAGAAAAAAAGGAAGGATGAAAGCTGAAGGAATCAGGTTGATATGACCTCCAATAGAGAAAAAACAAAGAAGTAGAATTCTAAATGAAAACCAGAGTTACTAGGAAATCAGAAAAATGGAATGAACAGGTTTAAGAGCATCAGATTTGGGTAGACTGAGAAGTCTTCAAAATTAGGATTTACCTGTCTGGAAGATGGACTTTCCCAATAGCCTAATAGGAGTCACCCTTCTTGGCTTCCAAGACACAAAAATGGCAAATTCTTTTTTTTTAATTAGTCTTTTTTCATGATCTGTTCTCAAATACGTTCCATGATAGCAGATCAGGTCTCTCCTTCCTGGATTGCAAATGAGTTTCTGACCCATCATTACAAGATGTCTTTCAGTTCATTCTGTCACTCTGAGATTTCCTTAGATAGTCCCAAAACACTGAGTCACAAACTTGTAGATACTCTTACAGTGGCTAATCAAATGTACTGTGAGTGGAACTTATTCATTGAATTCTTGATAGAAAACCTTAGTCTGTTGCTTCTATGAAGATCACTAACAGAACATAGCTAAAAATCAACCGATTCACAGATTGATGTAACAGGTACTTATATTGGAATGAACTGCTCATCAGAGTTCTCATCTTATTCTCTCTCTTTCTCTCCATTTTCTGTACCCCACAGAAGGCCTGAGCTGTACAATGGAAATGATCATAAGACAAGTTCTCTCCACTATGGCCTCCAAGCACATATACCATTTCATTAATCAGCTGGTATTCCCAAAACCTCCAGGTTGTAAAAGGAGTCTATTTGTGAAATATCTCGCTATGGCGTATAATAAACAATGCCAGAGTGAACTGAAAACAGACTAATTTAATAAGCAATTCCTTTCCCCTACACTGTTTAAATTTACATAATCAACTGGCTATAATATTTAGCATACTTTTAATGTTTCTCATTTGTTTACACTACAATTCTGTGCTTCAGACTTCTCCATTCACCAAAATAGTCATTGGTCTACTAAGGGTACAGAACAGCAAATATTCCACTGGTAATCATTATGTGAATATGGAGGAAGTGAGAAGTGGAGCTACTGTATTTTTCTTGTTAATTACAAACCTAATATTCTATTAAAATGTATGAGATGGCAAAATCTCAACAAACTCTTTAAAGCTATTACTAGCAGATAAAGTATTCTACCAAAGTATTAATATTAGCATCATTAAAATAGTTTTATCAAGTGTGCGTTTATCTCCAGATTGGAAACAATGGCAGCCTGAAGGCGAGAAATGCCCTTGAGTATTGTGGTATGAAAACCAACAGCAGTTTTAGAGTCACATAAAATCTTCTTGCGGCTTCACAACTAAAGAAAAAAAATCTTGAAGCCACAGTTATAAGATGTAATAGAGTAAATGAGTCTATTTTTCATCACCTTGGGCTCTGAGAAGAAAACATGGCAGAGTTATATCGATAAGGGAAGAGCTCAGATATTAAAATACATTAACTTTACTTTAATTGATTTAAACAGATCCAGAGCTTTCTTAATGCACATGATGTTATTTCTGCATTAGTGGACAAAATAGATCTGCGTTAGATTGCAAAGCTCCATCTCTGTATCTCTGTCTGGTATGGAGAGAAAAACCTCTCCATTTCTTAGTCTCTCTTAAAAAACAAAACAACACAGGAAACCATGCATATTTATTAGCTCTAGCCAAATAATTTCTTCCTTTATCTTCTCCTTGAAATGTCTTTTGGTAACATCAATACAGTGTTCTCCTATAGCTCAAAAAGCTATAATCAGGGAAAATAACAATAGATAGCCAAAGTTTCTTCTATACTCCATAAGAATAAAACCTTTACTTAGACCCCTCCAAATCTCTGACTGAAATAGTTTATATCATCAGTTTCTTCCTCTCTGTTATTCTCTTTGTTTCTGTAGCACAGTTTGAAAAATGTCAGATGAATCACTGAAGGGCAGAACCAACTAGAAAGGCTCTCCAGACATGACATCCAATCTCGCATTCACGGATGAGGAAACTGAAGCTCAAAGAAGGAAAGTGACATCACAGAACTTGTTTATGACAGAGTCGACTCTAAACTCTTGATCTCCTTTATGTCATTTGAAACATTTGTATGAGGTGCCAGAGAAAAAGTGAAACGTGTAAGTATAGGCTTCCATTTCAACTCACTCCTTTTAAATTCAGAAAATTTTAATTTTTGGTCAAAAATCTATAACAATCCCTTGTTCTGATATGAG
Source organism: Macaca thibetana thibetana (assembly GCF_024542745.1). Lineage (NCBI taxonomy): Eukaryota > Metazoa > Chordata > Mammalia > Primates > Cercopithecidae > Macaca > Macaca thibetana. Next base: position 29,865,902 of record NC_065579.1, read on the forward strand.
AAGAATGTGAAAAATGTGTAGCTGTTTCTCTAGCAGTCAAATCAAATGATGAAGCTTCCTCTTTGTTTTTTGGTCCATAGAAAGTATTTTCTTCTAGAGTCTGCAGACTGGAGTACTGCTTTTAATCTTGGGTTTACTGAAGCACCAGTCAAGGCCATAAAAAAGTTAGAAACCTATATTGATTCTCAGAAAGGTAAAGTCCAAGGTGATGTAGAAATATGCTGCCACCACCCCCACTTTCAACATTCCACTGCACATACAAGGATCAGCAAATTAAAGAATAATCCATGTTAGCACACTCTGCGGAAGCCAAAACTCTGTATTTCTTTAATAATCCTAAAACAAATGCTATTGAATGGACTGATTTAAGTGCTTTATTTTATGGAAATATTTCCAAAGAAAGCCCTTCTATGTGGTGCATTAAAAGGCTTTTATAAAAGTATATTAATTATATGCTGAAAGTTGAATGTACCATTGAGCAAGAGTACTTGCTGGATAAAATACCAATATACTATCACATAGATCTACTAATTTAGGCTAGTCCTGATCTTAGATTCCAGCTGGGATCTGGAATTATTTAGCAATTATTGAGCTGAGCATAAATATTTAGAGACAGTTTTTGCTAACAAATCTTGCCTCTAGGAGCCAGGCCCATAACAATATTCTTGGCACTGGCTTTCCACACATAAATCAAGGATCTAACTTCACACCTTCTCTATTTCATTTTTACTATTTTGTGTAGTACCATCACTCCTTTTTAAATTTCTGTTCTCTTTTTGCAGTATCCTGTAGAACAGAAATCTGACTGACCTCATGGGGCCTGTAATGAGAGTCTGAAAAGTTGCTCAAGAGAAACAGGTTGAGTTCTTTTTGAATATTCCATTTTGAATTTGTAAAATTTTTGAGAGTTTGGGATTTTCCGGGCCTGGGATCTCACTTTTGTAAAATGTGCTCCTGTTAAGCATTCTCTCCCTTTTTTTGTGTCTGTGCACACATGTGCACAAGCATGTAGCCCTGATCCATGACATGGAAGGCTATGAAAAGCACTAGGATATGTCTCAACCTGCAGGAGATTCACCTGCTTTGAATAACTGACCAACTGTTAATATGAAATCAAGTGTTCAAAGCAAGATATGCCCTTTGGTGGAGTGGAGTAGGTTCTCCTATATTATGTGGGTTTTGAGCACTATGACTCCTGTTAACTTTTATCCTTTGAAAATGTAATTCCTCTTTGGAAATAAACAGTTTGCTGATTTTCCAACTCTCTGCTGAAATTTCATTGGGAGCATCATTGACAGTAGCACTCCAGCTGAGTTCTCTATATATGGTAAATAAATCATGTGAACAACAGTACCCAATTTCACATTAATTGTTTGAAAATCTCCACAACATCAAACATTTTGTTAAAAGTCTAGAAAGAAATAAGTGTGGCTCTTTTGTTGTTGTCGTCGTTGTTTTGCTTCGGAGTGATTTGTTCTAAATACAGCTTAACAGGCAGATGACTGGTTTGTGACTAGAGTATCTTTTCTGAGATGAAAAAGCAATACAAATGCTTCCCAAAAGGATGCCAACCAGGCTCAGAGCAACACAGGGACTATGGAATGGGTGCACCTGGGGAAATCCTTATCACAAATTGGATTGACAGGGAGGACTCAGTATCTTTCCCAGCACACGTGCCTCTGAAAAGCTGAAAGGGAATCACAACGCTTTAGGAACGAGATCTGGGAATTGCCTAAATGTGAGAGCTTCAAATTGCTCAGGCATTAAGAGAATAAAAACATGAAATGCAAATATTACAGGAATAAAGGGGGAGAAGATATGGCACAAAACTCATAATCATTGAGAAATGGGAGCAGAATCTGAAGCCATACTCTAGGATTGGTTTTAGGGAGATCACTTGTTCCTTATGAAGGGCATCCTTCACTTGCTTTCCTCCCTCCTTTTCACAGCTGACTCCTGCACACCATTCCTGAACAGAAAGAGAAAATGGGGATTCCTTCAGAATTCAGTTGAGCATGAAAGAGGAACATCTATTTAGACCTTTGTTGGTCAAGGCCTTTTTCACTTGTGAAAAAAATTACCAGACTACAGAAATAGGTGAAAACCAAGTCATAGTTGTCTGCAAGAGTTGCTGTAAGGGCTAGAAATTAAAGGCTTTGATTTTTTATGTGATGCCTTCTTGACTCTTCTAGAAAGTTAAGATGCCAATGCCTCTATTACTACAAGGGATTAAACAGCATAAAGTAAAACAATGAACATTATTCCACAAAACTCACCCAAAAATGTTGAAATGTTGTCATATTTCTACATGGTTCCTTAAATTCTACTTCTATTTCCATTTAGAGTTTGCTTTGCAGGTAAGATCATGGCAAATTTTGCTTACATTTTTACTTTTATAAGATGGAATCCAAAATCCCTGCTTTAACGGGTTTCTATCTAATCAATCATGCTCCCCAAAATAAAACAATATACTTATTTTATTCTGATGAGCCCACTCATGTAAGTTATGAGCATGGGCATTGGCATTAAGGCATTGAGTTCCAAAGCTATATGAATCCTTAGACATTATTTCACATGAAGACTTCTGGAAATAAGAACACCTGACCCCACTGAGGTCAAGGAACTGACTGAAAATCACAAAAGCAATTTTAAGCTAAAGGGCAGAAACAGCAGCCTAGATTCTCCCAACATCACTTTTTTCGCTCCATGCTCTTGGGATTTTGGCAGACTTGAGATTTTGCATAGCTCAGTATCAATGGAAGCTTAAATGTTGGGGTATTAGGATAAAAGAAATCAATCCTGTTGACTCTTCTCAACAGAAAATAAGAGGAGTTTGTTCATAAAATGAACAATGTGAGATCGTGGAGTTTCCCCAAAAGTATTAGCTCCTATATTTTCTCTTCCTCCTCACTCTATAGAGCATATTAAATAGTCTTAGGAGGGGGCAAAATGTTCCTTTGACAGAGGTGTGGTTGATACATTTATGAGCACAAGAGAGTGGGAAGCAAGAGAATGGAATCAGGAGGTTAAACTCTACCCAGGGCTTTTAGGAAGCATGGGCTGGCTCATTACCTTGTATTGAGACCTAAACTGTTGCTTTCTAGAATGGGAACAACTTTAACCCACTGTATTGCTGACTTGACTTCCTTTCTTTATAATAGTGTTACCTATAAATCCCACAGAACTCTTTCCAAGGGGCTCCTTCTGCACACAATGTACACAGTGCCTTCTGGGCTATCATGCTACATAGCAAAAAAGGAATATGCTATTCTTATTAAGAATGAGGACTCTGCTACCCGTTATACCTGAATTGGATCTTGAGTAATTTGCTGAAGTTTTCTTAACCTCAGTTGCCTAATTTGTAACATGGAGCTACTGGAATCTCCAAAGGTGATTAGGAATATTGAATGACAGAGTGTGTTTAGCATAATCTGAAAAAAATGCCTGTTTTATAATAAACTTGCAGTAATGCTTGCTATTGGTATTATTATTATTATTATTATTATTAAAAGATGCTGAATAGTATTTCTGGAATCATTTCATGACCAAACAGGGAACAACTGAAAGTGTTATTCCTTAAAAGCTTAACCTATGTTTCCACCCGTGGCTCTGTAACATTTGTATATCCCCTAAGGTTCTAATGTTGTACATGCAGCTGGCCCTTAAGTGAGATGGGCTCCTACCCTGGAATTCTTTGTCTTTTTACTGGAAGCTAAAAATGTAAAGGCTCAGATATGCTAGTGATCCCTGGAAGAGGAAAGCAAAAACAGTAATACTAATTAGTAGCTACCAGAGCTGTTCAGCATGGCAATAAGCTGTGAATTTATGGTTTTGTTAAGAGTCAGGATACATTTGAAATCTTTTATATAATATTAGATATGAAAATACACACCATCTGGACCTCTTGCTGGTAGCCTTGAAATGTCTACATCTCACAGGAATCAAACCCATTTTACCTGCTAGGGAATAAAACACCTGTTTCACATATTACTTCACACTGGGTGATGAACATTTCCACTATCTCCAGCCAGAAAGAAAAAAATGAAACTGTGGCTTCACATTGTTTAGTAGATTTTAAAAAGCTAGCAGGGCTGGGGGCTGTTTTACTGTCTTGTTGGAAGAAGGCTCTGCAAATCGCCCCTGTAACAACCCCTAATAATTTGGGGGAGTTCTCTGTAGCCCTGGTTACTATCAATAAAATGCATTTTCCTCTCATTATAAATCTGCTTATGAAAACACTTAGTGAGATGAGCCAACTGCATCTTGGCTGCTGGTTGTATCTTGTAATGGATGGTCCCAAAGCGGATAGAGGACTGTAATTCACTGGAGGAACTCTGCTGATGACATAAAATAGTTGAACAGTTTATGAATAGTCCTAGAATCTTGAAAGAGAATGAGGTTTTGCATTCTTTCCTAGGACATCTGTTGTTATTCTATAGATATCCTTCTGCAAACTTGGGGAAGTGGGGGCGGTAGCAGGGGAGCTTCCTTAGCATGTCTTTCCTTTTCACTTGCCATAAATCCTTTTGTTCTTCAGCTGAAACCAAACTGCCCTGGTAGGAAATCAGGTTGCTTTTTTTTCTTTAATATAATCACACTACCATTATCTCCCTTGAAAAATGTCACAATAATTCCTTAATATTTTCAAATATCTAATCACTGTTCAACTTTCCAGTTGTCTCATGATTTTTAAAGTTTATTTGTTTGAGTCAGGATCCAAATAAGATCTGTACATTGCTATTTCCTTGCAATGTATTGCCTACCATTTATTCTTGCATAACTATTTGTCTTATAAATTATTCTTGCATAACTATTTGTCTTATAAAGGTTCCCATAGTCTGGATTTTGCTGATTGCATCCCTGTGGTGTCATTTAACTTGTTCTTATGTCCTCCATATTTTTGTATATTAAGATAAGATATAATATATACAGTATGTTCTGTATGTTAAACACTTGATTGAATTCAGGTTAATTTATCTGGCAAGAGAGTTTGATTGGCAGTATTTCTTCTCCTACCAGGAGGCATGTATTAACTGGCAGCTTGTGTTCTTGTCACATCAGCAGTCATTGATGATCAATATTGAGATTCACTAGTTCACTAATTGAAAACGCATTGCTAAAAGCATTGCTATTTTAGTCCTATCACACCTTTCCTGTGTATTAATTGTAATAAGAGGAAACTTGTTCCTGATCCACTCTTGATTATTCAGTGAAGCATTTCATATAGGAAAGGGAGACCACATACATTATTTTTCTCTTTCTATATCAATTTCAAAATAGTGATGTGGTTTTCTAGCCCACCCAAAATTACCTATTTTCCAAAGTATCATTATAAACTCATATATTTAAACATATTTGAAATGTTTCAATCAATTGAAGTTTTACACATTTTTATGTTGTTTCTTGAAGAGGAGATTTTTTGACATGGCTCTAGTAAACTTTAGTAGCTTCCTTACCATCTGCTACAAGATGTTCCAGACTCGTTTTGTACATATGCTGCCTCAAACCTGGAGTCGACAATTTGTTAAAGGTGTCCAGGCTCCTCTTAGTGGGAAATGGTATTTGGATACTATCATCTGGACACTAGGATGGATCATTGTTACTGGGTTGGTCAATGTTTCTAGAATTTTTCACTGGAAAGAACTCAGTGATACATACCCATACCATTAATTAGTGGTAGTGATGCTTTCAATTCTAATTCAAGACCACAAAACTCTTCAATCTCAAATGTGTCTCTTCTCTTTCCCTTGCCAAGAATCCCAGTTCTCAACAGTGACAACAACAATGGTAGAACTGGAATATGCCATAATTACCCGGCTGCTTTATCACATAGTATACGCACAGCAGGGTCAGAATAGCAATATCTACCCTACCAATGTAATATGATTACTGAAAATAGTTTATGGTTTTTTAAATTTTTCTGTACATAAGATACATCACATTAGAAATGTCAAAGTACAGAGTTTTGATAGCAAATGGAATTGTTTCTCTCTGTTGTTATGCCACCAACTGTAAATGCATTAGGTCCATTTGTTTCTTTTAATTTCATTTCTTTCTCTCTCTTTTTTTGAGACAAGGTCTCAGTCCTTCACCTAGGATGGAATGCAGTGGCTCCATCTCAACTGTATGAAAACTCTGCCTCCTGGGCTCAAGCCATCCTTCCACCCCAGCCTCCTGAGTAGCTGGAACTAAAGGCACACACCAACAGGTTCAACTTTTTTTGTTTTATAATTTTGTGTAGACACGGGGGCTTTACCACGTTGCACAGGGCTGGTCTCAAATTCCTGAGCTCAAGCAATCCACGTGACTCAGCCTCCCAAGGTGCTGGGATTACAGGCATGAGCCACCACACGTGGCCTCATTTTATTTTTTCTTTCTAAAAATTACTTTTTAAATTTTGTTTTTATTTTGTAATTGTGTAAAATATTTACATGATGTGAAAATCAAATCTACAAATAAAGCAAATTAAATAAAGTCTAGCATCTATTCCTATCCCCTAATCCCGCCCTCTTCCCATAAACCACAGGTAATTTTTAAAATTACTTCCTCCAAAGATTATTATATAGTATTTTAAAAACCAAATTATGGCTTAACCATTCAGTAGCTCATTTCTTAAATATAAGTAGATATATTTTATATCTGTCCCTATATAGATATATCTTTTTAGATAAACAGTAATTCGCTATATGAACTTTTATCAACTTTGCTTTTTTGAGTTCAGGTACAACTTGAAAATCTCATAGTGGCATACAAAGGAATTTCTTGTTCCTTTTAATTGCCTAATACCCCATTCTATGGCTACACTATAGTTTATTCAATCAGTCTCCTATTGTTAACTATTTGGGTTGATTTTGGACCTTTGTTATTAAAAATAGTTCTGTAATGAGTATTTTAGTGCATATATTTTTTCATAGTTTTATCAGGTATCTGGCTGAAGTAGATACCTAGAAATGGGATCACTGGGTCAAAGAGTAAATGGGCATTTTTTGCCAAATTCCCTTCCTGTAGATATCATACTATTTTGCACTCCCAGAGCCAATATAAGAGAGTAAGTCCCTGTTTTCATGGCCAACATCTTCCTTTAAATGAGTAGCAGTTGGTATTTTACCTTATTCCCTTTATTTCGGGAACAAGATAAAATGACAGTCATTTCTCTGAGGGACATTTGCAGAAAAAAGTCTTTCAACATAGCAAACATTGAGAGAGATTTATAATGATATCTTGCTCTACTCCAGTCAGTCAAGAAGTAGGAGTATGAAACTTACACAAAGAAGTTACCAACTTATGAAAATGGTCACATTCCTTATTCCTTTAATTTAATTCCTTATTCCTGTAATGTTTGTTGACTAAGTTATTTCTTCCTTTTAATTCTTTCTTCATGTGATTTTAAATGGTTTGGCCCCCTCCGTGTCCTACTAATCATCAGAATGAGTTAGTGTGTCTTCTTGTTTACCTATTTTAAAATATTCTGGGTTGAAAAAAATGATGCACCAGATTTATATCCTCAACTTACTATCCTCTATGGCAGTGTTACTCAAAGTGCACTCCATAGGCAGTGCCAGTCCACAAACTATTTGCTACCACAGTGAGATAAGCACACAAATTACAATAGGTATAGCAAAACTCTTATAGTAATTTGACATCATGTCAACACCAAGAGCATGATCAGTAGGCTTTACAAAGGTATTGATCTATGATGGAACAGATATGTTTAAAAAATGTCCATTTGCCACAGATAGTTGAAGTAGCATTGCTCTGTGGTCCTGTGTTTTCTTTCATCATTATCCTGAGATCCTGAGCCAATAGTTCTACATCTTATGTGTTTGCAGAATCTCCTTTCATTTGATTTAATCTTCTAATACAATTTCTCCGTTGCTTTGGTTCAGGGTTTTCCAAAGTAGGCTGTGCTGTACAGTTATACAGATGTCATTTATGTCTTCGCTGCGGAACTTCTCAGGGCCTTTTTATGCTAATGTGTGTTGTCAGTCTCTCTAATATCCCAGAGGTAGTTGCCTATGGAAGGCTTGTTTGTAAGTGTTTTATAGAATTAGGTTTGCAGAGGAGACACAGGGAAATTCTGGTATAGGCTCATAATTTTCTTTCTACAAAAATGACAGAAAAATTGGATAGTTCTATCAAATCAGGCATGAAATTAAGGCAGGGCAAAAACAAACAAGCAAAAACTATCCCAAGACTTTAGATCACCGGATATGTCTTAACCTCTAAAATTAACCTTTATTCCACACCTTCAGAATATCTGATTATTTATTTGATGCTGAAAGATTAGTTAGAAACAAGGTCCTGTAAATTTTTTAATAGCTTGCTGTAATGTTTAATAATTTCTATTTTCTGAAAGTTCTCCTATGCTATAAATCTTATTGGCTTTATTACAATCAAAATTATCTTCTCTGTGTTTCTAAAGTACTTCAAATTTCCTTTTCCATGTTTAATAATTCCAAGGCTAGAACTCTATATATTCAATCTTTGCCTCCCAAGAGCAGAATATTTCTACAGTAGCTTTCAATCCATGTGATAGAGATATAAGGGGCCTATGTTCTGGAAGCAAACACACTTGGACACAGGAGTAGTTGTAAGATGTCTAAGGAGACACTGGTTACTTCAAGAAGATTTTTGCTTTGGTGAGTTGAAATTCTGTGATTGACCCTTATTCCCCTTTATCTCTAGTTGTGTTATGTTGTATTCTCAAAATGAATTCCAGAGGTCAGTTCCCCCTTCTCTCAGTGAATTTTTTCAGTTAATATTTATTATTATTCTTCCTCATTACCAAAGACTTATTCATTGCAGAAACTTAAGAAAATATAGAAAAGTAAATATTTAAAAACAAAAATAATCCCAAATACCATCACCTGACATTAAAAACATTCTGGCATCCCTCCATCTGATGCTTTCCCCAAGAATACATATTATCTGCATATGCAATAGGTATTCAATCTGTACAACATTGTATATCTATTACATATATGTAGCAACATATGATACATATATTAGATGACAAGTATAATAAAAAATAGGTTTGTATATTGCAAATATCAGTTCTCATTACTATATTTTATTTTATGAATCATTTTTAGTGACTGCATAGCTCTTCATTTCATGGATTTGCCATACTTTCTTTACATTAACTGCTGTTGTGTAACACTCAGCACTATGTTCTAAGCAAAAGGTAACACTTAATATTATGTTCTGTGATTCTCCATTTTGTTGTATATAGTGGGGGTAGATTTATTTTTATTTTCACTGTTGTATAATATCCTATTGTGTTAATATACAAACATTTATTTATGTAATCTCCTCTCAATGGGCTTATGTTTTGATATGTTTGCTATTATTTTCTGGTGCATACTCAAGAATGTCCTTATTATTCTGGGTCAAATGATATGTGCATATTCAGTTTTATAAGACAATGACAAATTGTTTTCCCAAGTGGTTATATCAATTTATACTTCTATTAAAACAATATGAGAATTCCATTTCATCCAGATTCTGACCAATATTTGGTTTTGTAGACATTTTAATTTTTCATTCTGAGATATTTATAATGTTCATCAGCCTATTAAGGACTCTGAGAAGTTCTACAAAAGAAAGTTGTTTTATTTCATTTTATTCCAGATTTCTCAAAATCTTTGACCATGGAAGCCTTATTTTGTAATTTACCCATGAAACTTATGCATCAGAGCCCATTTTTGGGAGCCTTGATCTGAACTAATGATGAAAACTAGATGAGGGTATGAAATTCGGTGAGCAGAAACTTCGAGCCCACAGTTGGAAAACTACTAGTTCAGTACAATCGTAGGCAAAGAAATAGGGTCATAGAATAATGCTTCTCGAAGGTACAAATTTATGGTTACGAATCAGTTCTTACTACCAAATCATTCACGAATCGATAATTTTATAACAGTCCACTGATTACATATTTGAACGTTACCACTGTAGAAGTTTCTAAAAGCTGAGTTTCAGTTTCTGTACTGATCTCATTGTGAAACGGTGACACGCGTTCATGGACTGGCATCATCCATGGACCACACCTTAAGGAACACTAACATAAAGGATAGTAATTGAAGATGAAAATCTAATACATCATTTTATTTAATGGAGACTATTTTAAAAAAAATAAATAAATAACGATATGTCCTTTCCCTGGTGATAGTGACTAGTCAATGCCTAAGTAAAAAGGCCAGGCTTGGGCGTGGTGTCGGGCGCCTGTAATTCCTGCTACTCGGGAGGCGGCGGCAAGAGAATCGCTTGAACCTGGGAGTCGGAGCTTGCAGTGAGCCGAGATGGTCCCAGAGGGAGATGGTGTCACTCTGGGCGACAGAGCGAGACTGTGTCTCAACAAGAAAAAAAAGAAAAAAAAAAAAAGGCCAGGCTTTCTTGCCTCCATTACGGATAATGTTGATGAGTGATGCCGGCTCCAGAACTCCCTGTGGGATGGGCTGAGGCTTCTATTACAAATGACTTGAAGTTCACAGGTTCCAGAACAACTTTCCCTCCACCCAATTATGTTTGCTTCACTTCCTTATAGATCTTCATCTTGTCCATGAGAGCATTTCCTAATAATTCTTCTGCAAGTAAAGCTCAATCTCAGTGTCTGTTTCCTGATTAGCTCACCTAAGACACCATATTTTATATGCTTATGTGTCAGTTGTGTTTCCTTTTATAGGATATTTGTTTATATTTTTCCCTATTTTTTAATTTATTGGGTTTGATTTTTTTCTTGTTGATTTGTGAAAGTTATTAATGTTCTTTTTAAATTTTGTGGCAACTGTCTTTTTTCATTTTGTGTCTTGTCTTTTCATTATCTTTATGGTGACTCTTGATGGGCAGGTAATCTTATTTTTATGGCAGTTTAATTTGTCAGTCTTTTCTTACATAGTTAATTATTTTTGTGTTTTATTTAGGAAAGACTTCCATACTCTGAGATCAGAAATATATTCTCCATATTGACTTTAAAATGTTTTCTATTTTGTCTTTCACACAAATCTTTAATTTATAGGGAATTATATTTACAAGGAGTGTTAGGTAAAGATTTTATTTACTTCTACAAGGATCTCATATCTATCCATATTGCTAAACTCTTCTTTCTAGTAAATATTTTGGAAAATTTTTTTATATTAAAAACCACTTCCTCTTTGGAAAATGACAATTTTGTTTCTCTCTCTCTCTCTCTCTCTCTCATGTTTTTTAAACCTTTTTTCTTGTTTTATTCCAATGGCTGGGAATTCAAATTCAGTCTTGAATATATGTAGTAGGTAGTGGGCATTTTTGTCTTGCTCCTGCCTTCACAGGATCATTCTCACCATTAAGAAAGATATTTGCTTTACCTTTTGGTGATAATTTGTACAGGCTAAAATACATGTTTATTTCTAAGGGAATTTAAAAAAATCATTATCAAATGCCTAAATTCATCAGATGTTTATTTTGCCTATATCCTGAATATCATGAAGATCAGATGTAGTTTTATTTAGTCTTCTTTAAAATTTTTTTTTTAATTTTTTAGAGATTGGGTCTTGCTATGTTGCCCATGCTGGTCTCAAACTCCTGAGCTGAAGTGATCCCCCCTCCCACCTTGGCCTCCCAAATTGTTGGGACTACAGGCCAGAGCCACAGCACCTGGCCTTATTTAATCTCTTAATAGTATAACTCATATTTATAAATTTTTCTAACACACTGTCCTTGTAGAAGTATGATAAATCCAATTTAGTCATGACATATTATCTCTTTTATTTGCTTCTTGAATCATTTGGTCCATATATTGTTTTAAAAGTTTGTTACTATGTTCATATATAATGGTGACTTCTCTTATACTCTCCATTGTCTGGCTTTAATATTAAAGTTTTATAACATTCAAAAATTGAATTAGAAAATTTTTTTGTTTCCTATATTTTAGAAATTTTATGAAAGTTTAGAGTGATTTGGGTTCTTTGAAAGTTTTCTAGAACTCCTTAAAAAGCCATCTGGAACTAGTGTATTCGTTGTAGAAGGTTTTAAGCTACTGATTAAATTTTTTAGAGCTTATAGAGTTATGCAAGCTTTGCAATTCTTGAGAAAGTTTAGTGTCTTAATCTGTTTTGTGCTGCTATCACAGAATTCCACAGACTGGGTAATTCAAAATGAACAAAAATTTACTAGCTCATGGTTCTGGAGGCTGGGAAGTCCAAGACTGAGGTGCCAACATTTGACAAAGGGCATTCTTACTGCATTACCCCATGGCAGAAGGCAGAAGGGGTCAGGAGAGAGTATATATAGAAAAGGGTGCCTAACTCCTCTTTTTATGATAAACCTATTCCCATGATAACACCATTAGTCAGTCCATTCATAAGAGTGGAGCCCTTATGACTTAAATACATCTTAGAGGTCCCACCTCCGAATACCATTACATTGGTAAAGAAATTCTAATGCATTCTTTTTGGAGGGCCACATTCAAACCATAGCATTTGGTAAGTGACATTTTTCTAGGAATTCTTACATTTTGACTATGGTTTAAATTTATTGCTACAATTGTTTATAATATTGTCTTATTTTCAAAATATCTGCTGGATATGCGTTTTCTACTTTTTACCATGATTTTAGTGTCATCTCTTTTTATTTGTCATTCTTGGATAGATTTCTCTATTTTATTCTTCTTTTCAATGGACCAACTTTTGGCTTTCTGGTCCTTCTCTATTGTGTTCTCTTTTCTATTTTTTAATTTTTCTACTTTCTTTCTTTCTTATCTTGTTGAAGTTTTTTCTAACTTCTTAAGTTGGACATCTTCATTTCCAGCCTTTCTTTTTTTTTTAACATAAACATTCAATGGTACAGGTTTTGCTCTAGGTACCACTGTGGCAAAATTCTATGTTTTGATCTTAATATTTTCATTATTGTTTAGTTTTTGTGTATTGTTATATTCCACACAAGTTCATCTTTGGCCACTTATTTGAATTTATGTCATTTTGTTTCCAAATATATGTTTTTGTTTTTTGTTATTGACTTCTAATTTAATTCTATTTACAAAGAATGTGGTCTTTATAATAATGATTCTTTGAAATTAGTTTAAAAAAGTATTTTGTAACCCAGCACATAGTGCTTCCATGTTTATTTGAAAAGAATGAGCTTTCTTTTTTGTAATATTCCATAAACGTCCCGTATCAGAAGTTTCTTAGTTTTGCCCTTGCAATAGTCTTGCTTTATTAAATTTTTGGCCATTTGGAAGAGGTATATTGAAATGTCTTACTATGATCATGGACATGTAATTTTCTTCCTGATTTCTACCAACTACTGATTTACTTATTTTGAGATATTTTAATGATGCATAGACATTTAGATTTTTATGTTTTTCTGGCAAATTTCCCCTTTTAGTCTAAGACTAGATTTCTTCCCTAACACAGCCCATATTCAATTATTATAGTGCCCTTTGTGGTAAGCAGAATTCCACAAATGTGCCCCCAAATTTCCTGTCTTCTTGCTATGCCCACACTACACAATCCCTGGGACTATGATTTTGATGACTTTTTCCCCATGGTTATGTTGTGGTACTGTTGACTTTAACAAAGGGAGATGACCAGGGTGGGCATAAAAGGCTCACATGAACCTTTATGCAGACAGTTTTGCTGGCCAGGGGCAGAAACAGAAGCCAGAGAGATTTGAAGCATGAAGAAAGATTGGATGCAAGAGAGGTCTCTGTTGCTGAGATGGTAAGGATCCAGTGTAAAGACCTGATAGTAGCCTGTAAGAGCTGAAAACAGTCCCTGATTAACAGCTAGCAAGACAATGGAGACCTAAATCATACAGCAGCAAGGAAATATTTTCTACCAACAACCAGAAGGTATTCAAAGCAAATCTCTCCCTCCTTAAGCCTCCAGGTAAGAATACAGCCTGCCAACACTTTGATATCATCTTTATGAGATCCTATGCACGGAGTCTAGCCATGTTGTGCCCATCTTCTGGCCTATGTTTACTGTGAGATAATAAATTGGTGTTTTTTAAACCCAAGTTTGTGATAATTTCTTACAGAGCAATAGAAAGCTTATACAACCTCCTTACCCTTAAGAATGCTTTTTGTTGGGGCAGAGCACAGTGGCTCACTCCTGTAATCCCAGTACTTTGGGAGGCTAAGGCAGGCGGATCATGAGGTCAGGAGTTTGAGACCAGCCTGGCCAGCATGGTGAAACTCCGTCTTTGCTAAAAATATAAAAAATTAGCCGGGCATGTGGCATGCACCTGCAGTACCAGCTACTCAGGAGGCTGAGGCAGGAGAATTACTTGAATCCTGCAGGTGGAGGCTGCAGTAAGCTGAGATCACACCACTGCACTCCAGCCTGGTTGACAGAGCGAGACTCATGTCTCAAAAAAAAAAAAAGAAAAAAAAGAATTCTTTTTATTTTAACATCTATTTTGTTGGTTATGATTACAGTTATAACACTTCCCTTTTGTTAGTATTTTGGACATTTTCCATCCCTCTGTTTTTAGGTTTTCCATATTATTATTTTTTAGACATTGTCTTATAAGCAGCATATACCAAACTGTAAAAATCCAAACTGAAAATCTCTGTGTTTTAATTTAAGAATTTTGTCTAAATGCATTTAGTGCAATTACTAATGTGTTTAAATTTGGATCTACCATCTTTTTTTCTGTGCTTTTTTCTTCTGTGCTTTCTTCTACTTTCTTGCTTTTTAAAAATTGGCATTTTCTTTCTTATTGAATGTTTCCCTTTTTATTAGTTTGGAAGTTGTACATTCTAACTCTATTTTAGGGTTTACACTTAAATTTTACTAGGCATATTCAATAAAAATATGGGAAATTTTGTGAATTTAGATGTCATTCTTGTCCCTGGAACCATCAAAATGTTCCTACATTATTTAAATTTACTAAACATGTAACTAAAGAGAGAAGTTGCCCAGTGATTCTTTGCCTTCTCGCTTCACCACCTCTGAAAAAAGGGAGGAAGGATGTCTTCCTATTCTTCCCTACTTTGTCCTGTCCGTGTTGATATCATCTATATACAACAGCGTTCAGATTCCAGAACTCCTGCAACTCTTGACAAGTTACCTGTTTTGAGTTTTACTTTGCTAATCTATAAAGTGGGGATAGCAAAACCAAGCTTGTTGGAGTTTTTGAGATAAATAAATTAGATAATATATGTATAGCAGGTAAATGCCTAATGCTCAATAAAATCATTATTTTTATCCATTAAATATATTGATTTTATTTTTCATATCATAACTTCCTTTGATTAGCAACTTCTGTCTTCTCAAGGATATGAATATCTTTATGTATGTCTGTGTTCACATTATATCCCATTTTGTTTCACTGAATTACACTCCCATATCGACACAGTAGTCTGTTAAAGGCCTTTTCATATAGGGTTTGGAGTGTAAAGACTATCAAGTCAAAAGCAGTCCCTAAGGAGCACCATTCTGTAGGTTCTCATAATACTTTTGAATATGGAATGAGCGACCAGCAATAATTACAACCCTAAAAATCATTATCACCTTTACAGCCAAGGAGGACAGGGCAACTTCAGTAAGTTTATGTAAATTGAAAAGCGTATAATTTTTAACCTATGTATTTGGACTTCAGTAAAAGCCAAGTGGAGAGCATTGCTCCAAATAGGCTTTCAAAAAGAGTTCATGAGATTTTAGTAGCTTTCTAAATTTGACCATGGATGCTTATACCTTTTAATTTAGTGGATTTGAAATGCTTGGCTTCAAGTAGCATGTTGTAAGAAGGTTATTTCTGGACCTTCTCCATGTGTAATGTATAAAATTAGCATCCTTCTTTGGCAATTGAACCTCTTCCTTTCAAAGCTAACCCAACTCATCAGATTGTTATAAATGAAGACTAATTAACTGTTCTTCTGCTTTAAGTTTAAATCCTTTATTGGCACAGATGCCTAGAGGTCAAGTTTGTGTGGCATGAGTCAAACAAATGATCATCAGTATTACAATTACACTGAAGCACAAATAATTGAAAAAAAAAAAACAAACTAGAATTACCTCTTTGTGATCATATTAAAGTCAAAATGTAATTGTAAGTGTTGATCTTCAAAGATTCAACCCAAGGGTGAAAAAAAGGAAGTCTACTTAAAGCACGTCTCTCGGACCTTCACATTTCTCTCTTTTCTGAAGTTGAGCAGCTGCAATGGAAACTGCCAACACGTCTGCCTTGCACATGAACAATGAAAAATATACCCATGATTGCCAAGTTAGCTAGAACCCACGATGGTAGAGAGGCCAATGCTGTTAAAAACGATGCAGATCCTCACTAAATAACAGTATAAAAAGACATGTCCTAGATCACTACTGCCAAGGGAAGGGAGGAGAGTCCTTTGAAGACTAAAAGACACAGAAGGCCATGTTGTTCTATTTTTCAAGGAACTGGGAACATTACAGGCAGGAAAAATGTTAAATGTGGGTATAGACAGGCAATATAACAAGGTTTCGTTGTGTTTCTACTTTCAAAAAGTTTCAACAAAATGAGAAGATTGAATCATTCTGCAGCAAGACCTCATGAAAAACAATCTATGGGGCATTTGAGGAAGAGAATGCATGTAGACACTATGCTTATCTCTGGGTTGGCCAAGGCCAGAGCCGGCTCCCTCTGCTTGTTGGGAGGTGCGGAGGGAGAGGCGCGGGCGGGAACCGGGCCAGCACGAGTTCCAGGCGGGAGCCGGCTCGGCCGGCGCAGGCTCGGCGGGTCCCCGCACTCGGAGCAATCGGCCGGCGTGGGCAGTGAGGGGCTTAGTACCCAGGCCAGCAACTGCAGAAAGTGCACCAGGTCCCCCCCCTCCCACAGTGCCGGCCCGCTGGCGCTGTGCTCGCGGGTCTCAGCTGCCTCCCCGCGGGGCAGGGGCCGTACCTGCAGCCCGCCATGCCCGAGCTTCCCCCTCCACCCCACGCACCGTGAGAAACGCCGCCCCTTGCGCCGGGGCGCCCGGTCCCATCGACTGCGCAAGGGGTGAGGAGTGCCGGCGCAGGGCATGGGACTGGCGGGCAGCTCAGCCTGGGTGGAGCCACTAGGTGAAGCCAGCTGGGCTCTTTTGAGTCTAGTGGGGACTTGGAGAACCGTAAGGTCTACCTAAGGGATTGTAAATACACCAATCAGCCCCTGTGTCTAGCTCAAGGTTTGTAAATACACCAATCAGTGCTCTGTATCTAGCTAACCTAGTGGGGACTTGGAGAACTTTTCTGTCTAGCACTCTGTCTAGCTAAAGGATTGCAAAGGCACCAATCAGCACTGTGTCTAGCTCAGGCTTTGTAAATACACCTATCAGTACTCTCTCAAAATGGACCAATCAGCTCTCTGTAAAATGGACCAATCAGCAGGATGTGGGTGGGGTCAGATAAGGGAATAAAAGCAGGCTGTCCAAAACACGGGGGCAAGCCATTTGCGTCCCTTTGATTGCTGTGTGGGGTATGTTCTTTGACTGTTTACAATAAATCTTGTTGTTGCTCACTCTTGGGGTCTGCCCTTCTTTTATGAGCTGTAACATTCACCACGAAGGTTTGCAGCTTTACTATTGAAGCCAGCAAGACCACGAGCCTACTGGGAAGAATGAACAACTCCAGACCTACTGCATTTAAGAGCTGTAACCCTCACCGCATTTAAGAGCTGTAACACTCACCATGAAGGTCTACAGTTTCATGTCTGAAGTCAGCGAGATCATGAAGCCACCAGAAGGAAGAAACTGTGCACACATCTGAACATCTGAAGGAACAAACTCTGGATGCACCATCTTTAAGAACTGTAACACTCATCACGAGGGTTGGCAGCTTCTTTCTTGAAGTCAGTGAGACCAAGAACCCACCAACTGTGGACACACCAACAGATCCTTTCTTTGTGGCTGCTAGCACAAGTACCACAGCGCATGGTGTGGCCCACCATAGTGAGCTTTAGTTGTGGTAGCTGCTGCTTCTATGTATTTATACCCAGGCCGACATGTGCCTTTCAAGATGCAAGAGAGGACAATACCCAGCTTAAAGCACTTGCCGGGAACTCTAGGGCATTTTATATTTATTCACCTTGCTCTTTCTCCAAGATGCAAGCCTGCCCCCAGCACGGCAGGTTAAATGTAAGCTTCAGGGACTATGCTCCTTGAATCACTCAACTCAGCACCAACTCTTCCTACTCTCATGGTGATTTCTCAGAGACTGTCTTGCCTGAATCTAGACCTTAGAGACGTTTGTTTCTCGAAAACAACAATTTTCTGAGGAATTCACCAGTAGACTGCAGTGCTGGTGAATTTTTTTGTGCTACAGTCTTATCAGAGATGAAACGCAGTACCTTGTTTCTCTCTAGTCAGAGCCAGCATTATGTTCCTAAAGAATTGACTTCCCATTGGTGAGGTAGACTATTGATACGGGAAGTTGATAACATTGTGTTTTGTAACATTTCAGATACAACATTTAACATGATAACATTTCAGAGCATGTAGAGAATTCGAATCATGGTTCTACCACTGCTTGATCTTACAAAAGTTACTAAAGCTTTGTGCGCCTCAGTTTTTTGCATCTGTCAAATGGAGATAAAATGGTACCTACCTCACAGGATTATGTGGAGGATTAAGTGACTTGAAACATACAAAGCGATTAGAAAAGATGTTGAATAGTGACTCTAGCCCATAGAGTCAGGCAAGAAGGTACCTGAGGGAAATCACTATGGGACTAGGAAGAGCTGGGTTTGAGGTGAGTAGTTCAAGGAGCATAGTCCCTGAAGCTTATGTTCATTTAACCAGCTGTGCTGTAGGTAGGCTTGTGTGTGGAGAAAGCTCCATCAGGGTGTTTCTGCCATCCTGCCATAAAGGAGGCTGTATATTTCAAACACTAATAACAACATTAGCCTGAATCTGGATAACTCTAGAGATTAGAAGGAAGATAGAAAATTGTGAATAATACAAGGGGCAGAAACTGGATTGCCGTATGACCCACCACATGCGGTTGACTACATGGTACCCATGTAGGCTGGGCCTTCGGGCACCATGGCCTGAAAGGTTCCAGAGGCTGAGCTTGGTATGCAAGGAGTGGAATGACAACAGAGCTGGAATTTTAAATAATCCATTTAGGCTTGAGCAAAAAACTACACTGTGGCCTGAGAACCTAGATCCTCCTCTAGTAGTTTGGATTGTGTAAACCACTAAGATATTATATAAGCAAAGATAGGGGAAGATAGCCCTTGAAATGGAAAATTTACCAATGATGGATCTATCATAATTTTGAGTGATAGCTAGACTTAGATATAAACAAACCAAAAAAATGGACTCTAACCTTTTTTGCTGTTAAATCTGTCAGTTACATAGATCTTTTCTATTCTTTAGCTGCTTTGCAGGTATTAAGGATGACAGCAATGTTTGGACAATTTTGCCAAGCACTTAGGGGCTCTATCATGAATTGTGGGAAGCAGGAAATGTGCAAGCAGCATAGGAGTGCACCACTGAGGAGAGAGTGACTATTCTACAGCAAAGTTTTCCTTTCTGGTGATATAAAAAGCAGTGGGACATTCACTGCTAATCTCTTTGTGATGACATAAGGAAGAATCCTTATAAAGGTTTAGGACTCTCAGGGAGAGATGTATTTCCCTTTTGAAAGGATATTTCTATCACTGTAGAGCACTGAATTTGGTTTCTGTCACACATATCTAATATGATGGGTGTTGCATGTGAAACGCAGCACCTGTGACAACCTACTGAGGGACTGCTCAGAGACTGCTACTTCTAGGAATTCACTGAAAGCCTTGGAAAACGTGGAGAATCTCCATTTTCATAGTTAATGGACTTAGGTATAATAGTTTCAATTGTCTGAAATATCATATTTGATTTTCCTTAGAATATCACAGTGGTGAAAGGGCAGGTTCTGGTTCTGAAGTTGGTTCAAATCCTAGCCCTGCCACTTCCTGGCTGTGAGACCTTGAGCAAGTTGTTTAGTTTCTCTATACCTCAGTTTCCCCCTTATTAAAAAGCAATAATAATAACCACTTAATTTCAATGAGGTTAAATATACGATACATTTGGAATCAATGAATTCAATACACCTGTAATCAAACTGGCATGTATTAAGGACTCAAGAAATGTTGGCTTTCAGTCTTTTACTAATACTATCATATTTATACCCTGGAGAATGCCTGATGCAGTCATTTGTGTCATACAGGTATGCATACTTGAGGTCCAGCCCACCGGATTGTTTGGTTTCTACATTGGATAAGCACTGGGGAGTCCCAGCTGGAGTTGAAGTTCTGCTCACAAGTAGAAATTTTAAAAGGCTAGACATTCTGGGGGACTGGTGGTTTGTACTACCAGGGTCTATTGTATTAGAAGATAGAAGACCTTCATGGAAGACCAGTAAGGAACCAGCTGAGACACAAGCTCACCTTGGGGAAAGAGCCATCAGGTACACAGCATAGTTGATGAGCAGTGGCCAAGTCATTGAAAAGAAGGGGAAGGGTGATATCAAATACATCAGGGGAGACTATTTTGCTCTTCCTATATTCCTTTGTTATTGAATACTAAAAAATTAGGGGCTATTAAAAAGCACTATTTTCATGAAAACCCATACTAGATTGTCATGAGAAATCCTTAAGAAAATCCTTAATGTAATGGTTTCTCTTCCTCTAGGAATAAAGGATTGTGACCAAGTTTGCTAAGCAAAAGAAGCTTGGGAAATACCAATCAGATTCCTACCAGCTGTCCATTGGGGAATCTGAATGTTTTTACTATGGGCAGGAAACTTCCATTCCTTTCTTTTGGTGATGAAGAGAGTCTGAAAGATTGGTGATGACTAAAAGAAATAGAGGTGGATTGTGCTCACTCTGGCTGGTCAAGGTAAATTGAACAACCTCGTTCTCTAAAGCTGATGATATTTCAGGATGGACCTGGCTGAGTTGCATTCAAATTTCAAAATTCTTCTGTTTGGTTGAATTTTTTCCTTTTTCCATTTCCATATGTTGTTACATGGACGTCTTTGCCTCTAGCCCAAGTAAACTATGATGCCAGAGTCCTCTGAATACAACCATGCATACTATTTTGCTTTTGGACTGTATTTCAAATAGGTTCTTATCTCCAAAGGTACATCTAACAGTAAATATACTCTTCTCCTCCACTCAAACTTCTCCTCTGCTCCAGCCTCCCCTCTGTGCTTTCCTGTCAAAAGAAGTGAGGTTTTGTTGACAAAGACCTGTTTTAAAATAGAGACATTCATCTTAAGGATAATACACTCCACCTCTCCAAAAAGGATGAGGCAAAGAAACAGTTACTGTTGGAATGAGAATAGGAAACCGATGCTACACACCATATCTGCTCCAGGCATGGGATCTGGCTTCCATTGAACTCTGGCCTGCTTTTGCATTGTGACTGGCCAGGGGACCAGAAACCAAAGGCGGCCTGGTCAGGATGCAGCCATGAATAGAGTGGGCATGGATCATTTACAGAAGATTAGCTCACAATACCCCTGGAAATAAAGAAGTCTAATAGGATCTGGGGTCAGAAAGCCTTCACCTTGGTTACCATCTGAAGCTTTGGGTTTTGTCTCAGGCATATTCCTTGATTGTAATTTTCTAAAATCCAGTAAAACCTCTTGTTCCAATGACTTACTGATGAATTTCTCTACAGGCCACCTCCCTGGGAGCTATTGAGAACTTTCACATATCAAAGCTGTTGAATTATACATCCCTTACACAGAATACTTCAATGTATTGTTAAATGTCTTGACAGTGGCCCTATTTATCTGATATTGCTAATCTGACTTAATCTAGTCCAACCCCCCACCCCCAAAAATGTCTGCTAGGCGCCACAAAATGCAAAGGAACTCTCTTCTTTCTAACTACAAAGCTTGCTGCTTAATTGTACAAATATTTGTGGTTTTGGCAAAGGTGAATGCTAATTTGTTGTTTTAGTATAAATCTGGAAAGGTTAGGAGAGTGCTAAGAAAATAGGAGCTACATACATGTGATGTGCTAAATACTTGGGAGATGCTGAGGTTCTGCAAATAGGACTCTACAAGTAAAAGCTTGCAAAAAATCTGAAAGGAAACATTTTTCGTAGTTATCGGATACACAGAAGAGACAACAGAAAAAAAACAGGCAAGAACTGGCCCTAGGGGTAAAAAGGAATTTTTTTTTCTCTATAGATGTGTCTTGCCTTCATTTGGTTGCTTACTGCATTTGATTTTTACTTTAGAAATTGGTTTAGGGATTATAAGGGAGGGAATGATTTAACGAGTCATAATGCTTCAGCCTGGAAATTAGAATATTCAACAATGAGAGATAATCAAATAATTAAAATTACAAATATGCCTTTCTTTATGCATCTCTAAAATAGGTGTAGTGTCCTGTTAGGAAGATGAATTAGCTAATGATTAGGAAGCACTTAGAGACCCTCAGGTGAAAGTTTTATTGCTTTGCTGGATTTATTTGTCTGAGTTAAATGTTCTGTGGTCTGAGGCAGTGCTTCTCAAACTTCAGTGTGCATACGAAACCCGGGGGGCTCTTGTTAAAATGTGGATTCTGATTCAGTAGGTTTGGGGTGCTGCTCAAGAGTTTGTATTTCTGGTCAGCTCCCAGTGTCAATCTGCCATACCACACTTTGAACAAGGATCTAAAATCTCTGTTTCTCAAAGCTGGCTATAAATTGGAATCAGCTGTTGATCTTTGTAAAAACTTTCCAAAGATTCCGACTTAATTAGCCTGGGGCCTCTGCCGGGCATTGGGATTTTTTAAGTCCCTCATTTTCTTGAATCTAATCTGCATCCAAGTGTAAGAACCACACTGGTCCAAGGACCTGGTATTCTGGCCCAGTCTAACAGGTTGTGTGAGAACTAAATGAGATAATGCAGCAAAGTACTTGGCCCAGGCCCTGTCACATAATGGTCCCTCAATAAACCTTAATTGTTACAGGCAGCCTTGGCTGTGACAAGAGATACCACCCAAGGTGCAGACAACACTAACTCACAGAATATCAGGCAGATGTCAAGGATATTGGCAGACGTCAAGGTCAGCGATAGGGCAGGGGAAACTTTGGCCCTTAGTAGCTGCACAGCAGGTATCTCTGTGTAAGCAGAGCAAGAGAGGAGATGTGACAGCTGTGTAGCTGCATGTCATGGCCTCTGTGTGAACTTGAGAAGGACCCGTAAAAGGGTGGTTTACACTATGGAAAACAATAGGTCAGGTCCTCAAAAAATTAAAAATAGAATCACCATATGATGCAGCAATTCCACTTCTGGGGTTATACCTAAAGGAACTGAAAACAGAGTCTTGAGGAAGTATTTGTCCACCCATGCTGATAGCAGCATTATTCACAATAGTCAAGAAGTGGAAGCAACCCAGGCATCCATTGGCAAATAAATGGATAAACAAAATGTGACATATGGGCACAATGGCATAGTATTCAGCCTCTAATAGGAAGGAAATTTTGACACACGCTGCAACATGGATGAATCTTGAGGACATTGTTCTACATAAAATAAACCAGACACAAAAGGATCAATAGTGTATAATTCAGCTTACATGAGGTACTTATATTAGTCAAATTCACAGAGACAGAAAGTAGAATGGTGGTTGCCAGGCGATGGGGGGAGAAGGGAACGAGAAGGTTGTGTTTCATGGGTACAGAGTTTCAGTTTTACAAGATGAAAAATGTTTTGGAGGTTGGTTGCACAGCCATGTCAGTGTACTTAATGCCACTTAACTGTACACTTCAAAACAATTAAGATGGAAAACTATGTTATGCGTATTTTACTATAACTTAAAAAATAATATATATTTAAAAATAACTAGAAAAGTGGATTTGGAATATTCCCAATGCAAAGAAATGATAAATGTTCGATGTGATGGAAATCCCAGTTACTCTGATTGGGTCACATTACGCATTGTATGCTTGTATCAAAATGTCACATGCACCCCCAAAAATATGCACAATTATTATGTATCCATAAAACTAAAAAGAAAAGTTTTTTAAAAAGATGTGACTCAAGTGTCCTCAGTATGAGTGAACAAGGAATCAGAAAAATGTAGGCTGTTATATAACTTGCCTTTTCCTGTGGACCTCTGGGATATGGAAATTTCTAGGTCCATAAATAGAATATATTTGAAAGTATCCAGTAGGACAGTTGGGCTATTAAAATGATAACTTTATCAACAGACTAACAGTTAAGAACTTACTGTGAAGATAAGGGGGGGTGCCCAAGATGGCCGAATAGGAACAGCTCCAGCCTCCTGCTCCCAGCGTGAGTGACACAGAAGATGGGTGACTTCTGCATTTTCAACTGAGGTACCAGGTTCATCTCACTGGGGCGTGTCAGACAGTTGATGCTGGTCTGCAGGTGCAGCCCAATCAGCGAGAGCTGAAGCAGGGCAAGGCATTGCCTCACCTGGGAAACTCAAGGGGGAAGGGAATTCCTTTTCCTAGCCAAGGGAAATCGAGACACACAACACCTGGAAAATCAGGTAACTCCCACCCTAATACTGTGCTTTACCAAGGGTCTTAGCAAATGGCACACCAGGAGATTATATCCCACACCTGGCCCAGAGGGTCCCACGCCCACGGAGCCTCCCTCACTGCTAGCTCAGCAGTCTGAGATCTAACTGCAAGGCGGCAGCAAGCCTGGGGGAGGGGCGCCCACCATTGCTGAGGCTTAAGTAGATAAACAAAGCCTCTGGGAAGCTCGAATTGGGTGGAGCCCACCGCAGCTCAAGGAGGCCTGCCTGCCTCTGTAGACTCCACTTCTCGGGACAGGGCATAGCTAAACAAAAAGCAGCAGAAACCCCTGCAGATGTAAAAGTCCCTGTCTGACAGCTTTGAAGGCAACAGTGGTTCTCCCAGCATGGAGGTTGAGATCTGAGAACAGAGAGACTGTCTGCTCAAGTTGGTCCCTGACCCCTCAGTAGCCTAACTGGGAGACATCCCCCAGTCTGTACTAGGTGCAGACCAACACCTCACACCACACACACCCCTGAGACGAAGCTTCCAGAGCAAGAATCAGACAGCAACACTCACTGTTCAGCAATATTCTATCTTCTGCAGCCTCCACTGCTGATACCCAGGCAAACAGGGTCTGGAGTGGACCTCAAGCAAACTCCAACAGACCTGCAGCTGAGGGTCCTGACTGTTAGCAGGAAAACTAACAAACAGAAAGGACACCCACCCCAAAACCCCATCAGTATGTCACCATCATCAAAGACCAAAGGTAGATAAAACCACAAAGATGGGGAAAAAGCAGTGCAGAAAAGCTGGAAAGTCAAAAAATCAGAGCGCATCTCCCCCTTCAAAGGAATGCAGCTCATCAACAGCAACGGAACAAACCTGGATGGAGAATGACTTTGACGAGTTGAGACAAGAAGGCTTCAGTCAATCAGACTTCTCAGAACTAAAGGAGGAACTACATAACCAGCGCAAAGAAACTAAAAGCCTTGAAAAAAGAATGGATGAATGGATAACTAGAATAATCAATGCAAAGAAGACCTTAAAAGAATTGATAGAGATGAAAACCATGACACAAGAAATACGTGACAAATGCACAAGCTTCAGTAACCCACTCGACCAACTGGAAGAAAGAGTATCAGTGATTGAAGATCAAATGAATGAAATGAAGTGAGAAGAGAAGTGTAGAGAAAAAAGAGTAAAAAGAAATGAACAAAGCCTCCAAGAAATATGGGATTATGTGAAAAGACCAAATCTACATCTGATTGCTGTGCCTGAAAGTGATGGGGAAAATGGAATCAAGTTGGAAAACACTCCGCAGGACATCATCCAGGAGAACTTCCCCAACCTAGTAAGGCAGGCCAACATTCAAATTGAGGAAATACAGAGAACACTACAAAGATACTCCTCGAGAAGAGCAACTCCAAGACACATAATTGTCAGATTCACCAAAGTTGAAATGCAGGAAAAAATGTTAAGGGCAGCCAGAGAGAAAGGTCAGGTTATCCACAAAGGGAAGCCCATCAGACTAACAGCAGATCTCTTGGCAGAAACTCTCCAAGCCAGAAGAGAGTGGGGGCCAATATTCAACATTCTTAAAGAAAAGAATTTTCAACCCAGAATTTCATATCCAGCCAAACTAGGTTTCATAAGTGAAGGAGAAATAAAATCCTTTACAGACAAGCAAATGCTTAGAGATTTTGTCACCAACAGGCTTGCCCTACAAGAGATCCTGAAGGAAGCACTAAATGTGGAAAGGAACAACCAGTACCAGCCATTGCAAAAGCATGCCAAAATGTAAAGTCCACTGATGCTAGGAAGAAACTGCATCAACTAATGAGCAAAATAACCAGCTAATATCATAAGGACAGGATCAAGTTCACACATAACAATATTAACCTTAAATGTAAATAGACTAACTGGTCCAATTAAAAGGCACAGACTGGCAAACTAGATAAAGAGTGAAGACCCATCAGTTTGCTGTATTCAGGAGACCCATCTCACATGCAGAGACACACATAGGCTCAAAATAAAGGGATGGAGGAAGATTTACCAAGCAAATGGAAAAAAAAAAAAAAAAAAAAAAAAGCAGGGGTTGCAATCCTAGTCTCTGATAAAACAGACTTTAAACCAACAAAGATCCAAAGAGACAAAGAAGGCCATTACCTAATGGTAAAGGGATCAATTCATCAGGAAGAGCTAACTATCCTAAATATATATGCACCCAATACAGGAGCACCCAGATTCATAAAGCAAGTCCTTAGAGACTTACAAAGAGACTTAGACTCCCACACAATAATAATGGGAGACTTTAACACCCCACTGTCAACATTAGACAGATCAACAAGACAGAAAGTTAACAAGGATATCCAGGAATTGAACTCAACTGTGCACAAAGCAGACCTAATAGACATCTACAGAACTCTCCACCCCAAATCAACAGAATATACATTCTTCTCAGCACCACATTGCACTTATTCCAAAATTGACCACATAGTTGGAAGTAAAGCACTCCTCAGCAAATGTAAAAGAACAGAAATTATAACAAACTGTCTCTCAGACGACAGTGCAATCAAACTAGAACTCAGGACTATGAAACTCAATCAATACCACTCAACTACATGGAAACTGAACTACCTGCTCCTGAGTGATTACTGGGTACATAACGAAATGAAGGCAGATATAAAGATGTTCTTTGAAACCAATGAGAACAAAGATACAACATACCAGAATCCCTGGGACACATTTAAAGTAGTGTGTAGAGGCAAATTTATAGCACTAAATGCCCACAAGAGAAAGCAGGAAAGATCTAAAATTGACACCCTAACATCACAATTTATAAAACTAGAGAAGCAAGAGCAAACACATTCAAAAGCTAGCAGAAGGGAAGAAATAACTAAGATCAGAGCAGAACTGAAGGAGATAGAGACACAAAAAACTCTCCAAAAAATCAATGAATCCAGGAGCTGGTTTTTTGGAAAGATCAACAAAATTGGTAGACCTCTAGCAAGACTAATAAAGAAGAAAAGAGAGAATAATCCAATAGACGCAATAAAAAATAATAAAGGGGATATCAACACTGACCCCACAGAAATACAAACTACCATCAAATAATACTATAAACACCTCTACACAAATAAACTAGAAAGCCTAGAAGAAATGGATAATTTCCTGGACACTTACACTCTTCCAAGACTAAACCAGGAAGAAGTTGAATCCCTGAATAGACCAATAGCAGGCTCTGAAATTGAGGCAATAATTAATAGCCTACCAACCAAAAAAAGTCCAGGACCAGATGGATTCACAGCTGAATTCTACCAGAGGTACAAGGAAGAGCTGGTACCATTCCTTCTGAAATTATTCCGATCACTAGAAAAAGAGAGAATCCTCCCTAACTCACTTTATGAGGCCAACATCATCCTGATAACAAAGCCTGGCAGAGACACAACAAAAAAAGAGAATTTTAGACCAATATCCCTGATGAACATCTATGCAAAAATCCTCAATAAAATACTGGCAAACCGGATCCAGCAGCACATCAAAAAGCTTATCCACCATGATCAAGTGGGCTTCATCCCTGGGATGCAAGGCTGGTTCAACATATGCAAATCAATAAACGTAATCCAGCAGATAAACAGAACCAAAGACAAAAACCACATGATTATCTCAATAGATGCAGAAAAGACCTTTGACAACATTCAACAGCTCTTCATGCTAAAAACTCTTAATAAATTCGGTATTGATGGAACGTATCTCAAAATAATAAGAGCTATTTATGACAAACACACAGCCAATATCATACTGAATTGGCCAAAACTGGAAGCATTCCCTTTGAAAACTGGCAGAAGACAGGGATGCCCTCTCTCACTACTCCTATTCAACATAGTGTTGGAAGTTCTGGCTAGGGCAATCAGGCAAGAGAAAGAAATCAAGGGTATCAGTTAGGAAAAGAAGAAGTCAAATTGTCCCTGTTTGCAGATGACATGACTGTATATTTAGAAAACCCCATCATCTCAGCCCAAAATCTCCTTAAGTTGATAAGCAACTTCAGCAAAGTCTCAGGATACAAAATCAATGTGCAAAAATCACAAGCATTCTTATACACCAATAACAGACAAACAGAGAGCCAAATCATGAATGAACTCCTATTCACAATAGCTTCAAAGAGAATAAAATACCTAGGAATCCAACTTACAAGGGATGTAAAGGACCTCTTCAAGGAGAACTACAAACCACTGCTCAGTGAAATAAAAGAGGACACAAACAAATGGAAGAGCGTTCCATGATCATGGATAGGAAGAATCAATATTGTGAAAATGGCCATACTGCCCAAGGTAATTTATAGATTCACTGCTATCCCCATTAAGCTACCAGTGACTTTCTTCACAGAATTGGAAAAAACTGCTTTAAAGTTCGTATGGAACCAAAAAATACCCTGCATTGCCAAGACAATCCTAAGCCAAAAGAACAAAGCTGGAGGCATCACGCTACCTGACTTCAAACTATACTACAAGGCTACAGTAACCAAAACAGCATGGTACTGGTACCAAAACAGAGATATAGACCAATGGAATAGAACAGAGCCCTCAGAAATAATGGCACACGTCTACAGCCACCTGATCTTAGACAAACCTGACAAAAACAAGAAATGGGGAAAGGATTCCCTATTTAATAAATGGTGCTGGGAAAATTGGCTAGCCATAAGTAGAAAGCTGAAACTACATCCTTTCTTTACTCTTTATATGAAATTAATTCAAGATGGATTAGAGACTTAAATGTTAGACCTAAAACCATAAAAACGCTAGGAAAAAACCTAGGTAATACCATTCAGGACATAGGCATGGGCAAGGACTTCATGTCTAAAACACCAAAAGCAACAGCAACAAAAGCCAAAATTGACAAATGGGATCTAATTAAACTAAAGAGCTTCTGCACAGCAAAAGAAACTACCATCAGAGTGAACAGGCAACCTACAGAATGGGAGAAAATTTTTGCAATCTACTCATCTGACAAAGGGCTAATATCCAGAACCTACAAAGAACGCAAACAAATTTACAAGAAAAAAAAACAACCCCATCAAAATGTGGGCAAAGGATATGAGCAGACACTTCTCAAAAGAAGATATTCATACAGCCAACAGACACATGAAAAAAATGCTCATCATCACTGGCCATCACAGAAATGCAAATCAAAACCACAATGAGATACCATCTCATACCAGTTAGAATGGCAATCATTAAAAAATTAGGAAACAATAGTTGCTGGAAAGGATGTGGAGAAATAGGAACACTTTTACACTGTTGGTGGGACTGTAAACTAGTTCAACCATTGTGAAAAACAGTGTGGCGATTCCTCAAGGATCTATAACTAGAAATACCATTTGACCCAGCCATTCCATTACTGGGTATATACCTAAAGGATTATAAATCATGCTGCTATAAAGACACATGCACACATATGTTTATTGTGGCACTATTCACAATAGCAAAGACTTGAAATCAACCCAAATGTCCATCAGTGACAGACTGGATTAAGAAAATGTGGCACATATACACCATGGAATACTATGCAGCCATAAAAAAGGATGAGTTCGTGTCCTTTGTAGGGACATGGATGCAGCTGGAAACCATCATTCTCAGCAAACTATTGCAAGAACAGAAAAACAAACACCACATGTTCTCACTCATAGGTGGGAATTGAACATGAGATCACTTGGACATAGGAAGGGGAACATTACACACTGGGGCCTATTGTGGGGAGGGGGAAGAGGGGAGGGATAGCATTAGGAGATATACCTAATGTAAATGACGAGTTAATGGGTGCAGCACACCAACATGGCACATGTATACATATGTAACAAACCTGCACGTTGTGCACATGTACCCTAGAACTTAAAGTATAACAATAATAATAATAATAAAAGAACTTACTGTGTGGCAGATACCATGCTAATCCCTTCATATTGATTATTTCCATTTACCCTCATTTTAACTCTGTGCGGTAGGTTCAAGTATTATCCCATTTCCAGATGAGGAAAAAGCTCAAGGTTTCTAAGAAAGCAAGAGCTGGGCTTCTAACTGAACCTAAAATTATGCTTTTAACTACCACATCATCCTATGCATATAATATACTACTAGGGAACATTTCTTTAGCTTTCAGTCCTAAAGACTCATATTACATAATGGTTAGAATATGAGACCTACTTAGCATTTGCCACAGGAAAATATTGGTGGCTAAATTACTCAGCTATTTAGAAAGATTGAATACTTTTTCACAAAAGAGAAGAAAGCATTTGGATTGCAACAAGAACGTGTGTAGAAGCACTCTGACTTCATAAAAGGCTTTATGTTGGTGTAGTGTGTTACTAGAGATCTTTTCAGTTAAAAAAGTCTAGGCAATGGTATTTTGGGCAGACTAAGTGACCTCTTGAGCTTTGACTCTTTATATAGATTTATACTACCTAAAGGCTAAAACTAAACTAGAAGGTAATTATTTTTTTTTAAAATGCTTCTTTTAAAGACATAAGCCTTATGGAATATCTTATGAAATGATATGGGGAAAAATAAATATATATAAATACACACACACAAATAAGGGAAGCACTATAATTTTGAACAAAACATAAGGAAAAATAAGTCTCTGTCTTTGAGAACAGTTTGGGGAGATGCAGCATGCATTCATGGCATT
Source organism: Macaca thibetana thibetana (assembly GCF_024542745.1). Classification (NCBI taxonomy): domain Eukaryota; kingdom Metazoa; phylum Chordata; class Mammalia; order Primates; family Cercopithecidae; genus Macaca; species Macaca thibetana. The sequence continues at coordinate 29,896,992 of NC_065579.1, forward strand.
AGTCAAAGGCAGGGCTTCATGTGGTGATCTGTTACCTCTGCATTTACTTTTTACTATGTGCTAGACACTGTTGCTAGGTACTTTGCATATCTTATTTCATCGGACCCTCTTAACCACTCCACAAGCTAAATATTATGATCCCCAGTGTACAGATGAGAAAACTGAGACCCAGAGAGTTTGAGTGACTTGCCCGAAGTTACACATCTAATCAATAGATGAGCCAGGACTGAGATCCAGGTCTTTTAACTCCTAAATCTGTGTGCCTCCAGGGATGCTGCGCCAGGGAAGGCTTGGGACACATATCACAGAGGGGTAAGGGAATGTTTTAGTAGACAGAGTGAGTGGGAGCTTACAAAGGGTGATGTCAAGGACTTTGGGATAATGTTCCTGTGTACTCCCCTCACCTCCATGATATGTCCCTTTCCATTTGTGTCACATTCTCTGTTTAGTAATTGTTGGCTATTGCATTATGTCTCAGGTTACCCCATTTTAAAATGAGATATTTGTGACAGGGGTCAAATGTGTGAATTTGTTTATTTCATAATATGAATTAGTTTATCAAGTCAAGTTCCTAAATGATCTGAAAATCGAGAAAATGGAAATGTAGATTGACTGGTCAAGGGAAGGGATCAGTTTGAAGCCCACTTGGGGGAAGCCTCACTGGAAACCCAGATTCATGAGGCGCTGGGTGTCTATGAAAATGGACAGATTGAGGAGCACAGAGGGACCAAGGACAATCCTCCTTCTAATTCACCATTTACAAAAACAGTCCTGAGATGATGCTTGAAGAAAACATTCAAAAATACATGAGGGTCTTCCTGACATAAACTAAGATTGAGGCAAGAATGAGTGGACAGGAAAGGGGGTAATCTCATTGGAGAAGGGGATCTATGTTGGGGAAACGTGAGATGAGAACCTACTGGGTGAGATGGGATAGTGAAAGAAGAGGTGCTAGTGAGCCACTGCATGTTTTAGATGGTGAAAAATGATGGGTCAGGACATAATCTGAAGGATAATAAAAGGGAGAAGCAAGACAAAAGGTTGCTGACAGAAACTCAGCTGCTGATGACATGGAGCAAAGAAGAGAACCTGGGGAATATGTTAAAAGGCAAATAGGCAAGATTTGGGGATGAATTTCAGCCTCAAGGACTTAAGAAAGGTCTTTAAACAAGTGGGCAAGCTAAAAGTTTGGGGGAGAGGATAATAAGTTCAATTCGAAATTGTGGTGAACATAAATTTGTACTGGTAATAATTCAACACACTCTCTGATTTTAAAATAAGCCATCATTTAAAAATTTTTTAAAACACTGTAGAATTATTGAATTATAATAATACCAGCCAGTATGCATAGAGAACTTTATGAATCCCCAGACACTGTTGCATATTACTTCATTGGATTATTGGAGTTGGAATTCAAATCTATGACTTCTGGCTCCTCTTAGAATCCATGTTGACTCCTCTATCCTGCTTGCTAAGCCCCTCTTCTCAATGATAGGAGGGTGTAAACATGGCCAAATTAATCTGAAAGGAGAGTTTCAGCCATGGGTGAGGAGAAGGAAGTATTTGTCTACAAAAATGTCCACAGCATTTATCCAGGCCTCTTTAAATAACTATATAGGTTGGCAGCTTTTTCCAGCAAGTTGAATTTTCTCAGAATTGTAACCATTATATGAAAGCGTAGGCATCTTTGTTATCTGATCTGCCCTTTACTATTTCAGTACTCTGTCTTGAAAATGATACAGAATACTAGTCAATCCCGGAAGTGAATAATGAACTTCTTTGAGCACAGAAGGTCTTGTTTAATGTGGCTAGCAAATAACAAAGATAGTATTAGAGTGATAGATCAAATGACCCTGCCCAGGTCAAGCACATGGGGATACTGTTAGTTGTGTTCATTTTATTTATTTATTTATTTTATTTATTTATTTTTATTTATTTGAGACAGAGTCTCACTCTGTCACCCAGGCTGGAGTGCAGTGGCACGATCTTGGCTCACCATGAACTCCACCTCCCAGATTCAAGCAATTCTCCTGGGACTACAGGCACCTGCCACCACGCCTTATTTATTTATTTATTTATTTATTTTGTATTTTTAGTAGAAATAGAGTTTCGCCATGTTGGCGAGGCCAGTCTCAAACTCCTGACCTCAAGTGGTCCACCTGTCTTGACCTCCTACAGTGCTGGGATTAAGGCGTGAGCCACCGCACCAGTCCATTAGTTCTTTATTTTTAAACAGCTTTATTGAAGTGTAATTTGCATACCATAAAATTCACCAGTTGTAAGTATATAGTCCACTCATTTTTAGTAAATTTATAGAGTAAAACCACACTCTAATTTTAGAGCATTTCCATTCTCCCAAAAAACTCCCTCATGCCTGTTTCCAATTAATCCCTGCTGTCACCCCCTACCCTAGGCAACCTCTGATCTGCCTTCTGTCTGTATCAATTTGCCTCTTCTAGACACTTCATACAAATGGAATCATGCAATATGTAATCTTTTATATCTGAATTCTTTCACTTGGCACTTATATTGAGGTCCATTCATGTTGTGGCAAGTATCAGTACTTTACTTCTTTTTCTTGTTAAGTAACATTCCACTGTATTGATACACAATATTTTGTTGTCTACTCACCAGTTGAACTTTTAGATTGTTTCCAGTTTGGGGTCATTATAAATACTGCTACTGTGAACATTTGTATACATGTCTTTGTGTAGACATTACATTTTCTCTTGCACAGACTCCTAGAAGTGGAATTGCTGAGTGGTATAGAAGGTTTAATTAAAAAAAAAAAAAAAAAAAAAAAAAAAACAGAAAAACGATCTAACTGCTTCCAGAATAGCTGTACGATTTAATATGCCCACCAGCAATGCCTGAAGTTTGTAGCTTCTCCATACACATCATTCCCAACATTTGATAATGTCTGTCTGTCTTTTTAATTAGGGCCATTCTGTAGGTGTACAGAAGTATATCATTGATTTTAATTTGCATTTCTCAAATGACTAATGATACTGAGCATTTTAATATGCTTATTAGCCATTTATATTTCTTTTTTGGTAAAATGTCTATCAAATATTTTATCATTTTACAATTGGGTTGTTTGTTTTCTTACAACTTGTAGCACTTTGTTATATGTATTCTGCATAAAGTCCTTTGTCAGATATATGATTTGCAAATATTTTCTACCAGTGTGTGACTTATCTAATCATTGTCTTAGTAGTATCTTTTGAAGCACAAAAGTTTTCAAATTTGATAAAGTTCAATTTATCCATTTTTTTTTCCTTTAAGGATCATGCTTTTCATATAGGAGCTAGGAACTCTTTGCCCCACCCAAGATCACAAAGTTTTTCTCCTATATTTTCTTCTAGAAGTTTTATTGTTTTCACTCTCATAGGTCTACAATTCCTCCTTATGATGCCTACATAAGGAATATAGAAACAAGACTGTTCATTGAGGTTACACAGAATATAATATCTTTTTTTTTAATCTTCAGCGTATTCTGGAGGTCAAGCAGAAAAAGAATCCCTGAAATTTGAATCCTAGAGGACAAACACGCTTTTGGTGGGGAAAGTGTTGTTTTTTCGTAAGACTTTGATGTAAGTGTGGAGGAGGAGAGGACAGGGCTGGGATATGCTGCAAGCATGTCCTTTTCCAGGTCAGCCAATCAGAATGTGCTAGATGCAATAGCAAGTAGAACTGGCCATCTGGTTTCAGCCTAAAAATGAAAAGGAACTATTTAAATCTGCTGTCTATATGCTCTAGGCATTACTTAGTACATCTGCATGTTCAATAAATAAAAATCAATTATAAATTCTATTTCTTTTTACAAATCTATGTTCATTTGATTACAGGAATGGTTTCGGCACAGGTAGAGGGAAATGTGAGGACAGGTGATTAACCAGGAGGAATTTGATATAAGAGGCAAAATCATTTTGATTTTCCAGGAAAATTGAAGATTTTATGTTAGACCTACCAGAGAATAGATAATTTCAAGAATGTAAGGATCTTCCTAAATATTCTCTTTCCTCCTCCATCAGCTACTTTAAAGTATGCAGTAGCCACTAGACTCTTAGCCTCTATCAAATGAAAGTTTTCATATTCTTATCAATTATAACAGAAACATTCATAAAGAACCATCACAGGGCTAATAAATAACATCTTAAGAAAAGGTAAACAAATAGTGATGATGATGAGAATGACAAAGGAAAGGAAATGTGCTCAGAGGATGGCTCTCTGCAAATGCCAGATGGAGCAGGAAGGGAAGGATTTGGCCAAAAGGGAATGCAGTAGATGTCTCAGTTCTTTCCAGGGAGCAGAGCCGTCAGTGTAGGACTAAGAACTGATATCATGAATTAATATTTTAAAATTAATGTTAATTACAAAATAATACATTAGCATCTAATCCTTCCAAAAATAAAAAGTATTGCAAATAAAAGTAAAAATGCTCTTTCTACTAGCCCTATGATCCCCAGAGCCACTCCCTTTCCCTTTTCAGAGATAACCCTGAGTAAGTGGTTTGTTGTGGCACCTTCTAGAACTTTTCACTGGATTTACGTGCATACACGAGTTTCCATAAAGTATGTAACTGTTTAGGGTTTGTTTTTTTTTTTTTTACATAGATGGTATTAGATTATATGACTCACTGTGCAACTTGCTTTTTTCATTTATCAATACTTCGTAGGGATCTCTTCACACCAAGACAGGGAGACCACCCCATTCTAGTTGTCTAGATGTGGTAGCTTGAAATAGTTAAGGGTTTTTCCTATGCAGCTGGACTACATGGGTTCACATCTCATCTCTGTCCCTGCTGAGTGACCTTCAGCAAGATACTTAACCTATCTGTGCCTTACTTTCTGCATCTCTAAAATGGGAATTAGGATGATACCTACATTAGAGAGTTCTTATGCACATGGAAAGCACTTATAACAGGATCTGTGACATTATAAGTAGTCAATAAATGTTACTGATGCAAATTTAGATTGTCAACATTATTTATTTTGTTATTGCTAGTAATGAATAGTTCAATGAATTTCCCTAAACATGATTCTTTATGCATCCATGTAAGTGATTCTGTAGAGTAGATACCAGGAAATGGAATTCCATAGATGTAGGAATTAGATATCTCAGATATAGCAGTAATGCAAAATTGACCTCCAATTTCTATTCCTGTCCATGAATGAGAGTACCCATTTCTCCTGACTCATGCCATCAATTAATGTCTTAAATGTTTACTCCTCTAGACAGCAAGAAATGATCATGCTTTAATGTTTTAATTTGAATTTCTCCAGTTATAATGGGAACAAAAATATTTTCATATGCTTATTAGTCATGAAGGTTTCCTCCTAGGTGAATTCCCTTTTCATAACCTTTGGCTATTTTTATATTGAGTCATTTGATTTGCAGAATTTCTTTATATGTTCTGCATGCTAATACTTGGTTTGTTACATATGCTGAAAATATTTTCCCCCAGTCTAGGTATTAATTTATTAAAGTACTCCAAGAAAAACTTAACCCATCCTCAAGTAGTCTTGTAATCAGTGGGGTCCCAGGAGAACTAAACCACACAGAGACCACCACGGCCACACTCAGACCACAGCTCTAACAGATTGAAAAATGACACAGATGAGCTGAGGGCTGTGGACACAGCTTAGAAAACAACTTCTGTGCCAGACACCCTTTAGCTCCCCTGGTCTAGGCATGAATGGTTCTGAGGGCCTATGTATTTTGTTAATTTGATTATTCATATGCCTTTAACCCCTGAAAAATGGTTCCAGGCAAGGAAGTGGTGACCAGCAAGCCCCTGGGAAGAAGTACAATAGATGTGAGAAACAAGAATAAGAATAAACTGTCATGAAATTCCTCCAGGACCTTGCTACTCGAAATAGCAGCAGTAGCATCACTAGGAACTGGCTAGAAATACAGAATCTCAGCACTCACCCTAGACTGACTGAATCAAAATATGCATTTTAGCAAGATCCTAAAGTGATTCGTGTATACATTACAGTGTGCGAAGTGCTGCCCCAGGCCTGTTTAAACAACAGCACTAGCTTCTTAGTGGGCCTAGAGTTTCTCTCGCCATCTGTTATGTATTGAATTGTGTCTCCTTCCCTCAAATTCATATGTTGAAGTCCTGACCCTCAATACCTCTGAGTGTGACCTTATTTGGAAATAAGGTCATTGAGGATGTTATTCATTAAAATGAGGTCATACTGGAGTAGAATGCGCCCCTTAATCCAATATGACTAGAGTTCTTAGAAAAGGGAGAAATTTGGACATGGGCACTCACACAAGGAGAACATGTGAAGGTGAAGGCAGAGATGTAGTGATGCAGTAGAAGCCGAGGATGCCAAAGATTGTCAACGAACTACCAGAAGCTTGAAGAGAGGCAGGGAATAAGTTCTCCTTCACAACCGATAGCCCACACTTTGATCTCGGACTTCTGCCTCTAGTAATGTGAGACAATACAATTCTGTTGTTTAAGCCACTTCATGTGGTACTTGTTACTGCAGCCTAGCAAAAGAACACATCATCCCTTAGGTTTCCCATGGCGGAGGGACGGACCATGCAATGCCCTAGAAAAGACCCCTAGGTTTATCCTCTGGATGATAAAACAATCTAAGGGCACAGATGAATAGGGCACAGATGCCACCTCCCTCTCAGGCAGTCACCGTGCTCCAGCAGTGCCTGCTGCATGCTCTGCACTTTTTGCAGGGTCAAGCGACGCCTCCCAAGGCTTCTGGTAGTTGGCTCTCTGACGCTGCTCACACTGCAGAGCACTGGAGCTTTTTTTTACCTTTAAACAGAAGTGGGAAGCAGGTAAGGAGAGGAAAGGCTGGCTGATGAACAAACCCCATTGTCGTTGCTTTTGTGTTTCTACTCAAGTGTTTTAACTAATGGGCTGTTTAGAGAGAGTTTGCCTTGGTGAAATTAAAAGCAAAAAATGGATTTGAAAGAGTATCCATTTCTTTACCACGCATTAGTGACTCAGAGCAGTTAAGTCCACAGTTTCCCATTTACTCACAGCCTGTTTAGGCAGAGCCTGTGGCCTTTATTGAATCACAGAGTAGACAAATCACCATCTTCCGGATTAAGGTTAGTTTCCTCCTCCTTGGGCTTTTCTGAAATGCGCAGTACCTGGAAACAATGTACTTTAGCCACTGACTGCTCTCTGTACATTACCTAGGTTTATCTCTGTGCATTAGAATATAGCATTTTTTGTCCTAAATAGTTCTTTTAGAATGATGCTCAATTCTTCCAGAAAAGGTTTTTTTTTTCCCTAATAACAATAGCAAATGTTTATTGTGTAGTTAAATGTGTTAAGCACAGAGCTCATACCTCACACATGGATTGTCGTACTTAATCTTCATTGCTTCTGTCCCAGGTAGCTGATATGATTATGTTCATCGCACAGCAGAGAACACTGAGGCACAGAAAAGTTAACTCAGTTGCCCACACACAGCTAATAAGATCTGAGGCATTATCTTCCTGGACACCTGCAATCTCCAATGGAATGTAGATAACAATAGCTCTGCAAGGAAGGCTCACTTATGACACATTTTACTCCTAAAGGATCTTTTGTTCCTGGCACCACATAGCCATGAGTAGGAAGGGCGTAAGCAATGGAAGGCCAAAGGAATGGGATGTTGAGATTTTGTTCTGGAGATAGCCAGATGCAAAGGCTGAATCCAACTGAAAAGATCAAATCAATTCAATAGACTAGGCTCACCAAGACTAAAGTGCCTCCATGAAGGGAAACAATAGTGTCTAGGGCATGGTTCTCAAACTTGAGCATGCATCAGAATCCTTTGGAGGGCCTGTTCAAACATTGAACTCTGGTGCTGGACTCTGCTCCAGACTTCCTGATTCAGTAGGTCTTGAGTGGGACCTGAGAAGTTATCTTTCTTATAAATTCCCAGGTAATGCCGATGCCGTTTCCGAGCACCACAATGAAAATTACTGGGCTAGAGGCTAAGAGCAGAGTCTCTTAAAGAGAAGGGAGAACATCAACAAGAGCTAAATTTAAGTCCCAGTGCCACCACTGACCAGTCGTGTGACGTTGGGCAAGTTTTAATCTTCTCTCTACTTCTGTTTTCTTTAGCAAAAAAATTGGACTTAAAATTGTACCTTATTTCTCACATTAATTATGAGACATGAACAAGATACTGCATACTAAAATAATTAGCACAAGACCTGGTACTTATTGAGCATTCAACAAATGCTAACCACTGCCACCACCACCACTGCCATCATCATCATACTTTTTGTTGTCTTTTTGTTGTTACACACAGTTTATTCTTACACCTCTCCTCTCATCTCTAACACGCCAGACCTCTTTGTGTTTCTGTGTGAACAATGGATCTTCATAATAGGTCTTATATCATAGGTCATAATAGGTCAATAGGTCTGTTGTGAGGATTAAATGAGTTACCCTTTATAAAGAATTTAGCACTTTGCCTTATACATAGAGCTTATTATAATTACTTCCTCTTCCTGCTATCAAATGCATTGTACTAATTGTTTTATATACATTACATTATTTAATCCTCAAAGTAACCTTGAGTGGTAGAAAATGTTATGATCATTTTATAAATGACAAAACTAAAGCATCAGAGGTTAAGTAACCTGCTCAGACTACGCAGTGGTTAAGATTTCAACACAGATCTGTTTGACCTAATAAATACTACCCCTTTATTGTTTAATAAGAGGCAGTATATTGCTCAAACTTATAACTCGTTTCAGAATGAATTGGGACCTCCTGGATTGGGGACTGTGAATTTTAACAGAAAGCAAGTTTTGATTTAGAAATGTGGGTTTGGAAAAATAGTTTCACTTATTGGTCCACAAGACAGACGAAGGCTTGTTGCCATCATAACCCCCTTTGCTTTTTAGACAATCAAGGTGACTTCCACCTTGTAAAAATATGCTGAGAAAGAAAACAGAACAGCCATGAGCTAGGCTCATGCATATTTTCCGTGTCACCAGCTGAAAAGCATTAATCTTATTCCTGATTCTACACCTTGTTCCCTTGCTGGGTCACCGTCTATCCACACAGCCAGACTTGGGAATGTTGAAATCATAGTTATAATAATTTGAAACTGGCCAATGCAATGTCACAACGTTAGACTCAGATTTCCCTGAAGAAAGAGGTATTTAAAGAAAATCTAGGCACTAGCTTTGAATCTACCCGAGTTAGTTACAAGATGAAAATGATTTTTCTTTCTGTAATTATGGAGGTAGTCCCCAAAGATGTTTATTATGTTAAACTGGCACCAAGTGTCAAGGAGTGTTCATAGGTAGCTTTCAAGGTTATAGAGGAGGGCCAGATATTTACAGAGGCGGGAGCCACAGGCTTGACCTAGGAGAGGAATGCCTTCCAACTGATGCATGTGGTTAATGTTTCTAGGAAGGAGAAGCCTCTAGCAGTGGAAGATCAAATTTCCATTTACCTGGAGGCAAAAAATAATCATAAACAGGTGCTCTTGAATGTTCAACCATGCTGTCTGAGTTCTTAACCAAATACCTCCTCATCTACCTCAGGCTTCAGTGAGGAGAAGGCAGTTTTAATTTGCTTCCCTTTTACCTCTGGCTCCCTTAAAAAATATAAAATAAAATCTTTTAGGATAACAGAGCATGTGTACAGAATGTGGTTGTAGCCAGAAGTTATCCCATAGCTCTGGCCTGTGACCAGTTTGCCTGGGAGGATTTATTTTAAGCTATTCTTATCTGAATTCGTCTGGCTGCGCCAGCATGGGAGCTAATTCTCTGACAATAAGCCTGCTGGGGTGTGTTTGGGTCTCTGTTTGTTTGTTTTGATGTGCACAAAGACTGCAAAATGGATAGCGGCATCACACTCCTCTCTAAATGAGAGGCGCAGGCTGGCACAACAGGGGAGGCTTGACGATATTTGGGAATCTGGGTAGCGAACAAACAAGCACTTCAGGGAAAATGCAGGTAGGCACATTCTCTCCCTGCAGGGAAACCCAGAAGCACAGGGTCTCTTGAGATGAATAGGACTACCAGGATTAGAAAATTCCAGCCTGTCAAGATCACGGGGAGACATCCAAAGCCTCTGTGCAGGCAATGAAGTGAGCAGAAATGCTGAATTCTGAGCTGCAGTTGCTTGAAGGAGCCCCTGACTCGGCATTTTATACCATTTACACACCCAACTGAGGTGTACTCTTGCTCATCTTCTGCTATCATCCAGTCTTTGCGGGCAATAACAGACTATTAAAGCGTCTGGCTTCAGTTCCTTAACCTCCTCAATTCCAAACCCCTGAGTCTTTGCCTCTCTTCACCTCAGCCACAAACCTCACACATCCCCTCTCAAAACTGTTCCATTGCCAGAAAGTCACTCACTGGAATTTACCCCAGCTCCTACTACCTCATGTCCACCAAGCACACGCCTTTTATCTTTGACCAGTGGGCACTACCTCTTTTCCATTCCATCATCATCATTCTGATAAAACCTCTCAATACAGCCTAGACCTTCTTGCTTCCTTGATGTTGCCAGAACTCCACTCTTGGGAATACTGTGGTCTGTCAAATCCTAGGAGGTCAAGATGTTGATGTTGGGGTGATGGTGTCTACTGCACAGTCATGCTGTTTGACCTCAGGTGGCCCTTCAGCCTATGCCAACATATTTGTGTTGTTCTCTAATTGACTGTCAAAGTCCCCCATGGTTCTTGTTCCAAATGCTTCATTTCTCCCTAATACTGCCACCTTAGCCCTGAATCTTCATTTGAGAGAAATATCATGACAGTTAAGTTCACCCTGAAGACTGAGTGCATGCAATAGCTAAACATCCTCACTTTCTTTTCTCTTCACCTCAAGATCCCTCTACCCTCAGCTTCTCTACCCTCAGAGGAGGAGATACTTCTCCTTTCTGCCAACAGTCATTCAACCTTATCCCATAGTTGGATTTTATTCCTTATAACCTCAACGATTATTTAATCTCATCTTCCATCCTTCTTTCTGTGACGTCAATCTCTTCTTGCCAATAAACATGCTCAGATCTTCTCTATATTTAAAAGTAAAACCTTTCCTTTACCTTACAACCATCTTAAATTGCTAATCAATCCCCATCCTTCTTTAACAACCACATTTAGTAAACAGGTATTTCAAGACATGCATACACCCTAATTTTATTTTATTATTTTGTTTCTTGGCGTCTGGATTCTGTTTCTCACTCAGCAAAAACTGTTTGTTCCAAGATTACCAATGAAAATGCCAAACCCAATGTCTGCTGCTCCCTTGGTTTCTGTGACTTTCCACCATCCCGGTTCTTTTGTCTTTTTAGCTGGTTTTTCATATCTTCTAAACTATTAATATTGTTTTACTCCCCTCAGTGCTTCTCCCATCTCTACACTCGCTGTCAGCAATCTCACCTGCTTTCCTGGCTCCAGATGCTATCACCAAGCAGAGAACTCCTAAGACAAGGTCTAGCCTCTCTTCCAAATTCTACCCTATAAATCCAACTGTTAGCTGGATCTCCGAGGAATAATACTAGTAATGATAATATCCACAACTTATTCAGCACATACTATGTTCCAGACACAGTACTAAATTATCTTGTTTAATTTCTTCCACAACTCAACAAGTAGACATTATTGTACACTCTTTACAGAGAAAACCATCAGGGCTCAGGGGGATTAATTAACTTGCTCAAGATTATATATTATATGGCAAAGGACTAGTACATGAATCTGATCCTGGAAAGAGCATTAGGCTAAGGGTTAGAGGATCTGAAATCAGGGTCCTGACTTTGACACTAACTGGGTTTGAGTTTTGAATGGATCATTTAGCCTTACCGGGCCATGGCTCTCTTATCTATACGATGATGGTAAAAAATCCTACTAGTGTTACTCAACTCTGAACGTGCAAGTTCTTATAGTTCTATTGTAATGTATTTCTATGACATCTGAACTCCAACAAGATTAAAATCAGTTACTCGATCATACAAGTTCAAATCTATTGTACTCCGTCTGGGCATAATCATTTCAGAATGTCTGGCAAGTGCCCCTACAAGAGATTCTTTCATTGATGGGTGTAGGATGTGCTGTTCCAAGACCATTATTATGATAGAAACGGTAGCTGTCTGTACAGGATGATCACTGTACCAACCAACTGCAAATAGTGAGTTTGGAACATGTTTAAAAAGCTCTGCAGTGAGCTGAGATCACGCCACTGCACTCCAGCCTGGGCGACACAGTTAGACCCAGTTTCAAAAAAAAAACCAAAAGTATTTGAACTTGGTAATAAGGCCTTATAAAAAGTCATTTTTAAAATCTAGTGGTTTCAAAAAATGTTACATTCAAATTGGTCTGTGAAATATCCTGGATGACAAAATGAAAAAATACATGAAATCATCCAGAACAAATCACTATGTAACCAATTAGGACCTCCTAAATGAAACATCTGTGATTTTTTTTTAAACTTCTACTTTATTTCTTTACAAAAGTAATAGAAACAACATAAAAAGTATAGAAACTATGTTAGGAAAAAGAAAAAAAATTCATAAGCCTAAGTCCCGGGAACATCCACTATTAACATTTTGTGTATAATTTTCTAGCCTTTATTTTTTTTTTTCTACATGTGCTTTTTTTTTTTTTTTTTTTTTTTTTTTTTTTTTTTTTGACGGAGTTTCACTTCGTCACCCTGGCGAGAGTGCAGTGGCATGATCTTGGCTCACTGCAACCTCCATCTCCCGGGTTCAAGCAATTCTCCTGCCTCAGACTCCCAAGTAGCTGAGATTATAGGTGTGTACCACCACACCCATCTAATTTTGTATTTTTAGGAGAGACAGCGTTTCACCATGTTTGCCAGTTTGCTCTTGAACTCCTGACCTCAGGTAATCTGCCCACCTTGGCCTCCCAAAGTACTGGGATTACAGGCGTGAACCACCACGCCCGACCTACATGTACTTTTAAAAAATAGTGGAATCCTATTCTAAATACTGTTTTTGATTGGATTTTTTACTTTAAAGTACATCTTTAATATCTTTCTATAGTATTATGTATTTTTTCTTCAACTTCTTTCTTGAATGAATGGAGGCAAAATAATCCGGAGTCAGGATGTTCCATCATGTATTTAGCCTATCTTTTAATATTGGCTATTTAGGTTACTGCCAAATTTTTACTCTTCAAAACAATGTTCATTGAACAGTCATATAATTAAGCCTTTGCACAAATTCTTAAATATTTCAAATAGATTTATAAATATTGAATGGGAAAGTTAAAGGGTATGCAATTTAAAAATTTTTTTGATATATTATTACCAAACTGTTTCCAAAAAGGTTGTACTAATACGTTGTCTACCAGCAGTATAGGATATTTTCTGCTTTCTTCCAACCAGTGCATCATATTATTGTTTCAGTTTTTGCCAAATTGGGAATTGTCTTAATTTGTATCAAATAAAATGCATATCAAATATTGTGTCCAAATTGATATTAATTGGACAACTGTAACTGATAACTATATAGCTACAAATAAATTGGGCACTATATATATAGTGCTCTCTATAACAAGAAAAATTTATTAGTGTTATTAATAGCACCTCATTATTGATAGCACTAATAAACTCTTAGTGCTATCAATAATAAAGTTATCGATAAATTATTTTTCTTGTTATACAGAGCATATACATATATACATGTGTGTGCAGTGTGTGTGTGTGTCTGTGTGGTCCTCTATAAAAAGCAAAACAGCTCAAGAAAAGAGAAAAGCAACTCCAAAAGTGTTATGGATATGGAGTAAAATGTATTTCTTGAAGCCGTTGGTGTAAAAAACCATGCCAGGACTGGTTGTACAAAACCAAATGAAAGAATAGACCAAAACAAACAAAAACAAAACACAAAAATGTCCTGATGAAATAGACTTTAAAGGAAAAAATGAATTGATCATAAGAGAAACTACTACTCTTGGGGAAAAATATTTCCTTGTGATTCTATGAGAAATAGAAAGGTAGTCACATTACACATGATAATAGTTAATGCAAAGAAGTTTGTGACACAGGACACAAGAACTGATTCATACATTATGCTAGAATAAAGCATTCTGTAAAATGTTACAAGGCTTAGGCAATGAAATTTTTTATGTACCAAGAAAACTCTTGGGTACATCATTGGGAAAATGTCCAGCAACCCAGTTAATAGAATGACCAACTCACTTATCATTTAGTCCTCAACAGCCAAAAGGTTTAGAACTGATAATCTCGGCTCTCACTAAAAAGGAGGCAGAACAGTGGGGTGTGAAAGGTTTCTAAGACTGGGGTTTACATCCTAATACCATCAATTCCTAGCTGTGTGACCTCCATTGGGTAAATTGTCCAGAGCCTCAGTTTCCACTTTGGTGAAATAGGGCTAATGCTATTGTCTTACTTACCTTAAAGAATTGTCATAAGGCTCAAGTAGGATGACAAATGCGAAAAAGATCTTTGTAAACAGTTAGGACTGGGGAATCCAAAGTTAAATATGGTAGGATATTGAAATCCATAAATCTCACATGACTAAGTTGAAAAGATATCCATAATATTTTCCAAATCCAAAATGTTAGTCACATTCTTAAATCCCAAAATCTAGAAAGGCTGTAGGGTCTAGTTTTGCAAACTATTTTAATAAGTATCAAGATCAAATAAACGTATGTCTTTCTGTGGGCTGGGAAGACTAACTTTCTTAATCTTGTCTTGGCAAATCCATATCACAATTTGAAAAACATGTTGTCTCCAACCCATCTGACTCTGTCTCCAATATTATATTATGCTCTACATCCCACCAGGTGCTCGGCCTAAAACTCCAGAGTCTTTTGATGTTTGTCACTTTCACCTCCTCCCACCCTATCAAAGTAACTAAAAAAAAAAATCATTTCATGAAGATATATGTAATATTATATATATATATAAATTCTTTTTTTTTTATTATACTTTAAGTTCTAGGGTACATGTGCACAACGTGCAGGTTTGTTACATATGTATACATGTGCCATGTTGGTGTGCTGCACCCATTAACTCGTCATTTACATTAGGTATATCTCCTAATGCTATCCCTCCCCTCTTCCCCCTCCCCACAATAGAACCCACCGTGTGATGTTCCCCTTCCTGTGTCCAAGTGATCTCATTGTTCAGTTCCCACCTATGAGTGAGAACATGTGGTGTTTGTTTTTCTGTTCTTGCAATAGTTTGCTGAGAATGATGGTTTCCAGCTGCATCCATGTCCCTACAAAGGACACAAACTCATCCTTTTTTATGGCTGCATAGTATTCCATGGTGTATATGTGCCACATTTTCTTAATCCAGTCTGTCACTGATGGACATTTGGGTTGATTTCAAGTCTTTGCTATTGTGAATAGTGCCGCAATAAACATACGTGTGCATATGTCTTTATAGCAGCATGACTTATAATCCTTTGGGTATATCCCCAGTAATGGGATGGCTGGGTCAAATGGTATTTCTAGTTCTAGATCTTTGAGGAATCGTCACACTGTTTTTCACAATGGTTGAACTAGTTTACAGTCCCACCAACAGTGTAAAAGTGTTCCTATTTCTCCACATCCTCTCCAGCACCTGTTGTTTCTTGATTTTTTTTTTAATGATTGCCATTCTAACTGGTGTGAGATGGTATCTCATTGTGGTTTTGATTTGCATTTCTCTGATGGCAAGTGATGATGAGCATTTTTTTCATGTGTCTGTTGGCTGTATGAATGTCTTCTTTTGAGAAGTGTCTGTTCATATCCTTTGCCCACTTTTTGATGGGGTCATTTTTTTTTTCTTGTAAATTTGATTGAGTTCTTTGTAGGTTCTGGATATTAGCCCTTTGTCAGATGAGTAGATTGCAAAAATTTTCTCCCATTCTGTAGGTTGCCTGTTCACTCTGATGGTAGTTTCTTTTGCTGTGCAGAAGCTCTTTAGTTTAATTAGATTGCATTTGTCAATTTTGGCTTTTGTTGCCGTTGTTTTTGGTGTTTTAGACATGAAGTCCTTGCCCATGCCTATGTCCTGAATGGTGTTACCTAGTTTTTCTTCTAGGGTTTTTATGGTTTTAGGTCTAACATTTAAGTCTCTAAAACATCTTGAATTAATTTTCATATAAGGAGTAAGGAAAGGATCCAATTTCAGCTTTCTACTTATGGCTAGCCAATTTTCCCAGCACCATTTATTAAATAGGGAATCCTTTCCCCATTTCTTGTTTTTGTCAGGTTTGTCAAAGATCAGATGGTTGTAGATGTGTGGTATTATTTCTGAGGGCTCTGTTCTGTTCCAAAGCTACTCCATCAAAATTATAAAATTAGTCCTCAAAACTCAAAGTTAAAATAAAGTATAACTTAAGTAGGTGAGTAGATATCTTGAGTGCTATATTTTTATTCTGAATTATTTGCTATACAATTTGTTTATTACTTTGCAAAACACAAAAATAACTTCCAACATGAGTTTTCTTCTCCCATGTGCAAATTAAATACTTGCTATTGGAATTATACATTGGTTGGCTGAAATTGGCTAGCTCTTTCTTATCAGTGGTCAGCGTTTCCTGTCCCAGAATTGACAATTATCATGCCTCCTGCTCACCCTGAGAATTTTAACAAGTACATATTAGCACATCTGAAGGGCTGTTGTCTATCACTTCTTGGTAGTTGACATATCTTTGCTGAAAAGCCACACTATCAAAATACTGTCTGTGACTCTTCATTCTAAAGAGGTTATTTCATGTAAGACAAGAAAGAAGCCAGATTTATTCATTTATCTAGTGTTTACTGTGTGCCAGGTACTATTATAGGCACTGGAATATGGTGTTGAACCAGTCTTCTTGCTGTCATGGCCTTTGCATTCTAGTGAAGGAGACTTATTACAAACAAATAAATCAATGCCTGTCTAATGGCACAAGGTGATAAGTACTGTGATGGTTACATTTTATGTGAAAATTTGGCTAAGAAATGATGCCCAGTTTTTTTGTCAAATGGTAGTCTAGATATTGATATGAAGAAACTTCATAAATATGATTAATATCTTCAATTGGTTGTTTATAAAGAAAAGATTTACATTTGATTATGTGGGTGGGCTTCATTCAATTAGTTGAAGGTGTTAAGAACAAAAACTGAGGTGTCGCCAGAAGAAAAAGGAACTCTGTCTTAAGACCATAACACAGAAATCCCCTGAGTTTACAGTCTACCAGACTGCCTTACAAATTGCAAACTTGTCAAACCCCTCCATTGCATAAGCCGATTTCCTAAAATAAATTTATATATTCATACATAGATTTATTCTACTGGTTTTCTGTCTCTGGAACACCCTGACTATTATAAGTACTATGAGAAAAATGAAACAGGTGAAATGGAGAGACAATGTGGAAATCAGGGGGAGACAGCTTGGAAAGGTTGTTGAGGGAAGGCTCCATGGGGAAATGACATTTCAACAAAAGCATGAATCAAGTGATGGAATGAACCAGGCAAAGAAAGAGAGAGAAGATATTCCAGCCGAAAGGAATGGTAAGTGCAAAGGCACTGAGGTGGAACTAATCTCAGCGTGTCTGAAGAACAAGAAGTGAGACTGGGTAGAGCAGAGTAAATGGGGAGAGGAGTGAAAGGCGATAAGTTTAGGGAAATGGGCAGGTGAAAATCTTGTAGAGTACAGTAGATATAAATGTGACAAGGAAGCACTGGAGAGTTTTGATCAGGGAAGCAATATAATCTGATACACATTATGAAATAATTGACACTCCAGTGCTGTGTAGAGAACTGACTAACAATGAGAAATGGAAGAGGAGAGAGATCAGTTAGGAGATCTTGCAAGCCAGCTGTGAGATAATGATGACTTGGATGAGGGTGAAAGGAATGGAGGTATTGAGAAGTGTTCAGATTTGATATATATTTTGAAGGTAGAACTGATGTCACCTTATGCTTTCCTATCTCTTTAATAGGGAATATGGTTAAAAAAAAAAAAAAAAAAAAAAGAGAATCAAGAATGATACCCAAGTTGTAGCCCAAGCATCTCAACATAAATGATGCCATCAAAGAGATGCAAAGCCTAAGATTTAGTAAGTTTTGGAGTAACTGAGAACTTAAGAATTCTGTTGTGAACATGATCCATTTGAAAGATCTATTGGATAGTTAAGTGAAGGTGTCATGTAGACAGTTGTCTATCCTGAAAAATTGCCCTAAATCATGGTAATCCATTTTGCATCCTGGGCATCAGTTATGCACCAGTGATCAGCCAGTGGGTATATTGTTTATAGATTGCTCTCAATAGTCTCAATCTGATAGAATGTTTACTTAAAGGTGGTTGCTCTCCTTATTAGCTATCCAAATACTGAAACAGGCAGTTTAGGAAAAAGGATAAATTATTATTACTTTTTTCCCAAAACAAATTTTTTAGGGGTTTTCACATATCCTTTTAATGTGATAAAATCCCAATCGGATATAATAAAAGTGCAGTTATTAAACAAATAGTCATTAGGTAAAAAGAGAAGAGGCGATATCTATTAATTTGTTAATCCCTGATAGATCCAGTTAATGCATATACCTATCTTTAAGCAGGTGATTCTAAAATTTCTATAAAGTAGTACTAGACCTAGATTCCAGCAGAATGTGATTATAATTGATTCAAAAGAAGATACGCTGCTAAAGTGTTACCCAAATGTAAGTTTCAGTCATAAGCTAGATCCTGCTTCACTTGAGCAATACCTTTCTTTACAAATATTGGTCCCATGAAAATTCCCAGTAAAGCAAACTGCCTACCTAATTGATAGAGCTTTAAGTTCAAGAAAAAGTTGCACTTTAATCCCCCAAATCACCATAAGTTGTCCTTTACGTGTTCTTAGGAAACAGGACCTGTATTAAGCATTTCCATTTCTGTCATGCCTGCTCTGGACAAAGGGCCATCATCTGAGTTTGTCACATGAAATCCAGCCAATTCCATCATACTTTGCAAGAGTCCAGATCTCTCTCACTGCCGACGCCTTTGGAGCCACAAAGTGACAGTCAGCCCGGCTGTTATGGATGCCCAACACATGGCAAACCTGAAAATAAATGTTATGAAAAAGGCCACAGGGCCATAATAGAGTTGTTATTAGAGCCGAGATGAGTGCTGCAAAATGACTGAACATCCACTATCCAGAGAGGAACAGAAATTTCAGAGACTGTTTGGGGGTAGATGACTGATGGAGTTGGCTAGTTCCAACTTCCATTTCTGCAACTGACACACAGAAGCAGAAAAAGCTGAATGTATTCTAAAGCCTTTAAAAAAATGAAAATCCAAACAAACCATGAGTGGGGCTAGTTTACAGTCATCAAATGGTGACTTTCATTTGATTTGGAAAGATTTGGAATACTTTTCTGGTGTGTTCTATCTTTTCTATAAGGAATTCAGAGCTTATTATACTCAGAAATCTGAGAGCCAAATAAAAGAGAGATCTTGCCTCAACTTCTCTGACGAGGAGACAGGAAGGAGTAGTGTGGGCCCAAAACTTCAGGGCTCAGATCCCGCAAAAAGTCATCACTCTTCATCTATTCAACTTCCTGTCTTCGTAAGTATTAATTTTGAAAAGAATGTGTAAGTCGAAGCTTTTCTTTAAGATTGACTATACTTTGTCAAATGATGCAAAATGCTTTTAGCCAAAAAAAAATCTATCCTTTATCATAAGGCACTCTTCATCATGGCTTTTTAAATTCAATGTAATTTGCTTTTGGAGTATAGACAGGTTCTGCTGCTCAATTGATAATTCAGGATTCAGTTTTCAAAATAAACTAAAGACACATTTGGGATTATCACACATTTTACTGAATGTCTATCCAAACATCTAACACAAAAGTTTTGAAAAGTCAATTTTCTGACCATTCCTCTGGTGTCATTCTTAATTCTGTCACCTTGACATCATGTTGACTTCTTCAGGAAGCAGTGTTAAGAGGAGTGAAAATGTGTCATCAGGCAGTGTTGTGGGTGAATGGACTACTCTGAAGGCATTAAACTTTTATGGATGTGTTTATGTATTATACATGTACAAGTCAGCAAATCTGTATTAGAAATAATCTGCAGAAGCAATAAATAAATGCTGTATTATTAATATTAGTTTACATGTTCATCAAATGGCTCCATGTTTGTGACCAAAATCCCTCTTCACATGAGCTATCCAGCCCGCTCCTGCCCTGAAGCTGGCATGTGCCCTTTTCAGCTCTGAAAAACCTCAATTTGCATAAAGATCCTCAGCCATCTGAATTAGCTTTGTTTCTGTGCGGAGCTGTAAAGGTTGAGTGGTAAGGGCTTAAAGAATCCTCTTAAATAATTAAATGGAGTAAACAAAGTAACATCTTGAAGAGTGAGGGGTTTTTTTTTCCTCCCCGTGGGAGAAAAATAGCAAATTCCTTAAGATAATATATTAGATGGAAAGGGGCAAACATTTGTAATGAATAGAGTAGGGTTTGGAGGAGTGTTGAAGAAGCAATGCAGGTTTTTGGTTAGCTACTTCTGTTGCCAGAGATGGTTTCTGGGGTCTTCTTTATCAACGTGTCGGCAAGATCTGTGAAAAGTGAAGATTTAAAAAACAACATTGCAGGCGGTTACAGAGGATACTAAAGAATCATCACTAATGACATAGAAGGGTGTGTGTGTCTGCACAGGAGAAAATGGAGTTACCTCTCTCAAAAGTGTGTCACGAAAGAACAAAGACAACTGTAGGACATAAGGGAATTTTTGAGGTTTCACACTGTTCTGCCCACCAGCTGATGATGAAGCTATAGATAATTTTCAAAAAACATAAAAATTAACAAAAAGTGAAAACAGGAACATTTTCTGATGCTATTGATAATTTAATGAAACTGTAAAAACACTTATGTGAAACTGAATTTTATTTTCCAAGAGATAAAGGAGAAATGTAGTAGACTTCCAGAGCAGGTTCATTTTTGCCATCAGAAGTATAGCTGAATAAGGTAGCCTCAAATGAAACCGAGAGTCAAAGGTTTTCTTCATTCCTTTCTAGTGTGTCCATAACTCTTCTGGAATCTGTGAGCTTGCAAAACAGTCTAGCACACATTTGAGCTTTCAAGATGCATGGCACATTCAGACTTGATGTGATGTTAGTAGCTCCTGTCATGAGTAAATTCCTTTGCACAGTGGCTTCAAACTACCTGTCCATCAATTGATTTCTGTTATTTGGTTCCCCTTATTTCTTGATTTTCTGAAAGTCAGAACTTAGCTAAACAAAATGAAATACAACTTTCTACATGTAATCCTTTTACTTCCTCATTTCCACATGGCAACATATCTTCTTACTCCAAACACTGCAGTCTTCAAAATCCTACTCAAAACCTCTTTCTTCTATAAACTTCATTCAGTTTCTTTTCATTTATTACAGTATCCTTTCAGAATTCATTCATTCATTCAATCATAAAACTTTTTTGGAGGACTTACTATACATAATGCAAAAAGAAAAAAAAGGATTGGAGACTACAGAGATAAACAAGTTGCATTCTCTACTCTCAAAGAATAAATAGTCCAACTGGCTAGACAGGCAATAGATTGTGGTAACTGCAGTGAGAGAAATGTCTAGGAACAGGGGAGTGCACCTGAGGGGGTGTCAGTAGAGAGGCTAATGCAGAAGTTTCCTGAAAGATATGATGTCTGTGATGAGTCTTAGAAGATAAGTAGAAGTCAGCCAGGCTGGACATCCAAGTATGAAGGGTAGTACCAAGCCTGAAAACAGTATACTAGAACTTCTCTTCACATTGACGCTTTTGCTGCCTAAGTGTTCATAATAGTCTGTCTTGGTTCCACCTTCAGGCTGACTTCAGACCTATCTGAGGGAGGAATTAAGTGAGATAATGTGTTTATCACAAAGTGGTGGGAGATGGCTTCTAGAATTCTTATTATGATTATTAAACCTGGTTTCTGCTTTATCTCTTATTTTCCTGAAGTACCATTAAAGTGCTCTAAGTACTCAAATCTTGCTACTGGTTTCTTTACTCCTCTTGTCACTCTGGTAGCAGGCAGGGCAGGAGGTAGCTACCAAAGTGAGAATGTGGACTCAAGGAGGAAGTGAAAGATGGTCACAGAATCAAAAAGTGTCCCCAGACTTCCTGTTAGGAGCTCTCTGCTAATGTCCCCAGGGTGTTGACAGTAACTGTTCTAGGGGATGAGGCGAGGGAGGAGCGCAGTGGGCTGTAGAAAGACACAGCAGCTGGCTTCATTACTACATCCCTAACAAAGGGTCTCTATAAATCAGACAGGAGGGAAGTGTATGTTCGGCAGGGGGAGGGAAGTTGGTGGGTGCTTGCTCTTTGGCAAATGGTTTAGAACTCATTGGGGCTTACAACCGTAATCTGCTGATTTGGGAGCCATGGCCAAAATCGCTTACTTCTTTTCTAAGCGTTATACTAACAGTGAATATAGGTTTTGTTTTCTGGTTTAAATGTGAAGCAAAAAGGCACATGATATGATTTTTAAGTAATATGTTCTCAAGTCTCTTTCGTTTTAAGAAACTGATCTTCACCAAAATTGCATCATTAAAACTGGTGGTAAATATATGTATACAATTTTTAATATAAATCTGTCTCTCAATCAGTTTCCACATCGCCTGTACATTTATATCAGATCTCAGAAGCCCACTGAACATTAGCAAGAGAAGTGTGAAAAGACAGAAATAGTATCCAGTCCTTGCAGAATGTCTCTTTTAGCGGAGTGGGGAAGCTGAGGGGAAGAAATAGTAGTAATATTTTTTGTGTGTGGCCCCATTACTTTTTCAAAGCATTTTCCACCTTTAATTTAGTTGTGACTTCCAGTTGTTTTTGACAGATGGGAACATAAAAACAAGTAGCAGCCAATCAAGTGACACCCAAGCCACATTTCCTATAGCTGCTGTATCCCAGGTTTAATCTTTGCTTTCCTCTGCCAAATCCCTCTGCTTTCTTCACAATGAATGCAAGTCTCTGATCACATCTCAAAATAGCCAGCACGTTCCTCACTCTAGCTTTGTGACCAACGTCAGGCACCCAGAAAAGCTCTAGGCAGAAGTCACGAATTCCAACAGCCCACTGGGACCAAAGAGGTGATTTAAGAGAGGGAAGTGGGCAAGGTGGAAGACACCATGAAAAGGTGGGAACCCAAGAGAATGCAGGCCTCCCTGAAACACAGCGCTGTGATGGAGTGGACTTCAGAGGGCCAATTATACACATGTCTTCCCGAAGCTCTTTTCGGTATCCTCATCTTGGTAACTCAAAATTGACGATTTACGCCACAGGAATTGTCAAACTTTGCAAATCAGGGCTTCCACTCCACTCCCAGAGAGTTGGTTATTAAACATTTACTTGCACACCAATGCGTAAGAGCATTCAAATCCAATTTTTAATTACTGGTGTATGAGCCAAACAAAACTCATTTGCTCCTGTGTCTGCCCCAAGTCTCCAGGTTTGAGACCTCTGCTCTAGAGGTTAGGCTGTCTTTGGCACGGTGACAAATTTGAATATTTGTTGGTTCTCCTACTCCTTCCTTCTTTTCTCCCCTCCCCTCAACTTTCTGACTTCTGAAGGAAAAGACCAATAAAGTGGTTCTAAAAAATTATTACAAAGGAAACAAACTAAAGGAAAGAATACAACTTGCCAACAGGTGTTTGGATAACTTCAGTCTCAGAGTTACCTTCTCTCGGTTGAAACTCTTCAGCCCACCTCTATTGTTAACACCTGTGAAATTGTTCAGTCAAACAATCCCACAAGCCCTCTTCTGTCTCTCAAATGTGTAGTCTGTTACATTTCTTGTCAATGAGGCAGCACATAATTCATTTAGAGGGCCACGTGAAGTGTTCGTAAATAACAAATTAAGATTTAGTTCAAATATCCCTGACGGGGTCTTGGTGTGCTTACCAGGTTTATGGATCTGTTTCATGGGAATGCACTTTACGAAGTTGCATTTGTGGGTTGTTTATTCAGTTAATAAAGGTATACATTATATATTTGTCACTGTCGTAGATATGAATGGAAGAAAGGGAAATAATCACTGGAAAAAGTTGTTTCAGATTTTTGCTAGTTAAAGTACTGTGTTAAAGAAAATGGAATAATATGACAAGTATTAGATACTTCGTTAGATAACATAAAAATAATCATAAGTATTACTCTATTGTTTTGTTTTTATGAAATTATTTTCAACCAACTTTGGAAAAGCTTGGTAAACAAAACTTGTGCATCATCTAAAATCAAGTTCTTACGCTGGGGTTCACAGACCCAAGAGGGCATGGATAGAATTCAGGATGTCTGTGAACTTGAATGTAAAAACAATTACAACATTGTTTTCATCACTTCCAACTGAAATTTAGCATATCCTTCCATTATGAATAGAGTCAACAACCTATGGTACTATTAGCAGTACCTGTCTGTCACTAATAGAAATCACAGATTTTTTTTTCTATCAAATTACAGTTGTTGTAGATATCTGAAAACATTCTTTATACTCTTCATTTCTTCAAAATTATAGTAATTATTAGATCCACTGCAAGATTTTATTTTTTAAAAGCACGTACATTATTACATCACACATTTGACTTTTATATATTTTGATAACTATGATTCCATGTAATTGGTTTCCTTTGTAATCCCTATACATTCTATTTTATTCACTTAAAAATATTTTCCTGAGAAAGGCTCCACAGACTTCACCAGATTGCCAAAAAGGATGGGATCCATGGCACTAAAAAGACCTAAGAACCCCTGTTCTAAAATTGGCCCCAAACTTCATTTATTCGTTTATTCAACAACAATCAATAACATTTAAGTGCCTTCAAATGCCCGGCAGTGTTCAATGAACTAGGGATATAAGAACAGACAGACAAAATTTCTACCTCAAGGACCTTATATTATATAGAAGATAATTTATTTTCCCAAAAAGGGTAATTCTTTAAACATTTAATCTCAAAAGCAACAAGAACAAAAACTCACAAGTAGCACTCTCCAAAACATGGTCCATGAAACATAAGCTTGGGCATTGTCTGGGGTTTTGTTAGAAGTGTAGAATTTCAGGCCCCATCCAAGAATATGTATTTTAATAAGATCTCCAGAAATTAGAAAGTTTGAGATGTGCTGGCCTAGACTTTAGTCATTCATACTACAATCCTTACCACTTCCTTCTTCCCATTTGGCCTGAACAATGATCTAAAACAATGACAAAAGTCCCAAGGAATTAGGAGACCACTAATAAAGTCAAGTGTAGACCAAACTGATTTTTCCAAGGCTTGTGAAAGAGAGCATGGCTCTTTTGAGAATTCTATTTCTAGCAGTACCAAAGAGTACAAATCCAAGCTGGAAAAAAAAAAAGAAAAGAAAAGAAAAACACGATTGGAAATCTTGTCACATTTTCTCGTGCCTAATTTGGTCATTCCTTTGTATGAAGTAAAACAAGCTCATCTTGTTTAGTGTTACCTCAATGGAGTGAAATTGGCTACACCGTTCTTTCACTCAAAGAACTATTCATAGATTTCTATTCTCAAGCATGTTATTTATATTCTGCCTAAAAGTAGGTTTCACAGTTATTCAGAATCATGCAGCATCAACTGAATACTTCTTTAATTTTGATCTGAAAAGTGAAACACATTTGAATTTCCTAATATAATATTTGGGGAGAACCCCAAAGTGTGAACATTGAGAAAACAATGATACATAAAATATATTAGAATCCAGTGATTACTTAAATCTTGAAATCAGTTGAATTCTATGTATGGTGGAGGCTTCTGAAATTATATGCAAACTGCAGTGATGTGGTTTGATAATCTAAATCTTATTAATGATCCAGGGGCAGTGCTCTCTGTCCATTGTAATCTCTGACCCTGTCTTTATTTAAAATTCCAACTTTTTTTCATCATTAATTTTTTGCATTAACTTTTATTTTTAAAAATATTGCATTAAAATATTTATCTTGATTACTGAGATTTTGGACACTCCTTAAATTTTGTACTTGAGATTCTGGTCCTTACCCTGTTGGACATACAAGGTCAGAGATGAAGAAATAATTACAATTAGAGTAAATTCTAAAAATGACAAATAAATATTCATCTTTTGCCTAGCAATTGTATTACTCTTAAAATACTACCAGTGTCATTAGAACAATTTTTTAAACAAACATAATACTTGCGTCACACTGCATATATATGCCACTCATAAACACAAAGATCTGTTTTTCTCAGCACACATTACAGGCAAGAAATTCTTTCACTTAATTAATAGGTAAACTGAGGCTTGGATCATTAACTCATAGATTCATGATTTCTCCTAACTGTTCCCAAGTAAAATGTTTACCAAAAGATAACCCCACTGTCCTGTAAGAAGCAGAGTTTTATGTTTGTACATTGTGTGAAATGCTATTGTCATCAAAGTTAATCACCAAGAAAGCCAAGGCCAATAAATAGCTTAGATGAATCGGAAAATTTGATCTTTACTTGGATTTAAATTAATGAAATTATACGGTATCAAAGACAGCACCTCACCAGGGCAGTTTAATGTTAACAACTTTCATAATAGTCTCAGAGGGCATTATTAAGAGGAACTCTCTCAATTGCCTGATTTAAAAAACTGCATTGTACCAGTATTTTTGCAAACAAAATGTAATGTCAAATAGAAAGGGGTACATCATAGTAAAACTAACCTTAAATCCTATCATCCCATAAAGCACAAATAATTCCAAACTTCCCCAATGGCAATAGCTGAATAAAAATTGCCTAGTGCCATACTGAATAATGCCTGAAAGATAGAAAATAAGTAAATAAGACATAGTGATCAAACCTTTCACTTGCTACTATGTTAGCTTTGTTTGGTTTTAAGAAGCAGAGCCCAACTCAAGCTGGTTCAAGTTAAGAGAGATTCATGTTAAGAATGCATAGAGAGCAATAAGGATGATAGAATCGAATGGAATGTGGCTAGTTTTGAGATTTTCTGCAAGTGTAAAACACATAGTGAACTTTGAGAAGTTAATATGAAAAAAAGGTTAAAAAATTACATTACTGATAGATTGATATTGGGGGAACCCGTCCCCAATATTTCAACATAGGTTCTGTTTTCCCTAAGTGTCAGCCAGCTGAAAAATAAAGAGAAAGAGTACAAAGAGAGGAATTTTACAGCTGGGCCTCCGGGGGTGACATCACATATTGGTGGGACCATGATGCCCACCTGAACCACAAAACCAGCAGGTTTTT
Organism: Macaca thibetana thibetana; assembly: GCF_024542745.1. Classification (NCBI taxonomy): domain Eukaryota; kingdom Metazoa; phylum Chordata; class Mammalia; order Primates; family Cercopithecidae; genus Macaca; species Macaca thibetana. The sequence continues at coordinate 29,924,134 of NC_065579.1, forward strand.
ATTAAGGACTTTAAAAGGGGAGGGAGTGTACGAACAGGGAGTAGGTCACAAAGATCACATGCTTCAAAGGGCAAAGGGTAGAACAAAGATCACATGCTTCTGAGGCCAATAAAGATCACCAGGCAAAGGGCAAAATCAAAAACTCCTGATAAGGGTCTATGTTCAGCTGTGCATGTATTGTCTTGATAAACATCTTAAACAGCAGAAAACAGGGTTTGAGAGCAGAAAACCGGGTTTCTTCCCCACCCTAATAAGCCTGAGGGTACTGTAGGAGACCAGGGCATAGTTCAGTCCTTATCTCAACCATATAAGACAGACACTCCCAGAGCAGCCATTTATAGACCTCCCCCAAGGAATGCATTCCTTTCTCAGGGTCTTAATTATTAATATTCCTTGCTAGGAAAATAATTCAGTGATATATTCCATACTTGCACGTCCATTTATAGGCTCTCTGCAAGAAAAAAAATATGGCTCTATTCTGCCCGATGCCACGGGCAGTCAGACCTATGGTTGTCTTCCCTTGTTCCCTAAAATCGTTGTTATTCTGTTCTTTTTCAAGGTGCACTCATTTCATATTGTTCAAATACACATGTTTTACAATCAATTTGTACAATAGTGGTCCTTAGGTGATGTACATTCTCAGCTTATGAAGATAACAGGATTAAGATATTAAAGTAAAGACAGGCGCAAGAAATTATAAGAGTATTATCTGGGAACTGATAAATGTCCATGAACTCTTCACAATTTATGTTCCTCTGCCATGGGTCCAGCCGGTCCCTCTGTTCGGGTTCCCTGACTTCATGCAACAGATTGATAATATTTTGGATATATTAGGTTACATAACATATTGTTAAAATTAATTTCATCTGTTTCTTTTTACTCTTCTTAATATGGTTGATAGAAAATATAAAGTTGAATATGTGGCTTGCATTTGTGGCTCCCATTCTATTTCCACTGGACAGTGCAGCTCTAGAGATACTGGTATTGGGTTTATGTTAGGGGAAGGGATTCTCTTTATGTAAAACAGGGAAGGCAGGTGGAGCTGAGAGTGAAGTTTCCTTTAGAAAAGAGTGAGGGCCTGACAAGAATAATGTACTGCTAACCCACTGAAGGATAGGAGAAACCAGTGTGTAGACACTAGATACCACAAGACTGTATGAGAAAACACTCTCCTTCCTTCTTGTCCTCCCTCCTTTTCTTCCTCCCTTCCTTGTTCCTTTCTTCCTCTTTCCTTTCCCTCCTCTCTTTCATCCTCCTTCCTTCTTTCTTTTCTATTACTTTTTAAGAAAATAAAAGAAATCTTTATGATCGTTAGTGGTTCATACAAGAAAGCAAGTCATGACTAACCACTTACTGTAATCCTTGCTAGAAAATCAGAAAGGGAAATGAGCAAAATTTAGAAATTAAACTTTTATTAAGCTAAAAACTGAAACTGAATTTCTAATTGTTTCCTAGGGATGACAATGTCTTGTTTGCAATGGAGAGCTTGTTGCCCATGCCTTACTGAATTGTTCTTCCTAATCAGCTTCACAGCATTTGAGGTGATCCTTGAAGGTCTGCGCAGACCATCGTTTATGTGTATGTCAAACAGATTGCATTTGTAACATTTAATGCCCACAATAACAATAATAAAACATGCTGGCATGCGCTGTATATGTAAACACTTTCTTCTGAATATAGAGCCAGTGAAATGTTTTAGGAACTTTGACATTTATAGCTGTATTTATAATCTTTTTTGGATCATTTCCTCACAGAGTCACATGTTTGTATATTTTAAATTCTCTGGAGAAATAAAAATGTTTAAACATAATATAATGATGTGATATGCATTTTATGAGCCCTTGTTCACCATCTAAGCATGAGCAAAGAGAGTTGTATAGTGAACCCTGGGAAGGGTTTCTATATAAATGTCGAATTTTCTAGACATATGTGACAATGCCAGAGATTAGAAAGAGAAGGAGGAGGTATGTATTCAACTCAGGCAGAGATTTTTTTCATTTTCTTTTCTTTTTTTTTTCTCTGCTTAAAACCATACTATCCTAAAAGTAGGAAACTAGACATTACGTATTTGGGAATATACACTGTGGAGAGTTCTCTGGGTGTTACATGCACTTTTTTCCTACTTTCTACGAGGGTAAAGGAAACCCAGGAGTTTTATTGTCATGCTAAACTCACACATCTTAGGAATTTACCTACTGTTTATTTCTTGAAATTTCTTAGTCTGTAGCACAGCAGCACAAGGTGTATTCATTATGGTCATAGAAAAAGTTAATGATTATTCAAACAAACAAATTACAATCCCTTTATTTTTAGCTACAGCAATGAAGTTATGTATAAGAAACATTTAATTTGATAATGCCAAGTATCTTACACGTGCTAATTTATTAAATATTCACAAACCTAAACAGTAAGTGACCAAAATGGTATTCAGGCCAGGATATATCTCACACTGAAAGCTGTGAGGTGTACCACTTTTGAATGAGAGTGTATGGTTATTTAAAAACATATTTTCAAATTCTTTGGCATTCCTAATGAGAGGTGAGGTCTATTTGTATTCCCCTTGAATCCAGACAAACCTCAGTGATTGGTTGACCAACAGAGTATAGTGGAAGTGACTCTGTTAGCTTTAGAGGTTAAACCATTAGTAGAAGGTCATTCAACTTCTATCCCATTCATTGTGGACATTCATTTTTGGGGCCCTAAACTGTTTTGTGAGAAGCATGAAACTGCCATGTTGTGAGGAAGCTCCGACTACAGTTTGGGGATGATTCCTTATGTAACTTTATGTAAAGATTTAAAAATATTATCATTGTATTTTTAAATTTCAGGAAACACTTCAAAGCTTTTTAAATGCATACGGATTTTTCTTTTAGTGCAGCACATGTGTTAAACATCTAGATTTCCTTTTCTTTTTGGTCCTCTCATTGATTCTCATTTTCTGGCCAATATCACATTCTGCTAGTAACTATAGATTATAATTTGTTTTCTTGTTTGGCGGGATAAGTTCTCCCTCATTGTTCTTTTCCAGAAATATCTTGGCTTTTATTTTCTCTTCCAAAGTCTGCAGATGCATTGTTGAGTTTCTCTAGAATTGTAAATTAATATTTAATTGAGTTATTGATAATTTATAAGGAAGTAATATCCTTAAAATCTAGGAACATGGTCTTCTCTTCACTTATTCAGGATTTCCCTAAGTTTTATAACATTTTTTTTTCATCTAAGTCTTGCTTCTCTTGTTTCATACCTAAGAATTTAATTATTTTGTTAAAATTGTGAATGAGACAATTATTTAATTTTGTTTAGTTATTTCTAGGATATGACTCTTGGAGTTGGTCTCTTGATTTTTCTGTCTTAGTCTGCTTGGGCTGCTGTAACAAAATACTGGCTGGCTTAAACAATAAACATTTATATCTTGCAGTTCTGGAGGCTGTAAGTCTGAGATTAAGGTGCCAGCAAGGTCTGGTCCTGGAGAGGGCCCACTTCCTGGCTTATAAACAGTCACCTTCTTGCTGTTTCCTCACATGACAGAAAGAGAAAGGAAGCAATCTCTCCCTTGTCTCTAGTGAGGGTACCAGTGTCATCATGAGGTCTCTACTCTGATGACCTACTCACTTCCCTAAGGCCTTCATCTTCATATACCACCCAATTGGGGATTAAGATTTTAACATACGAATTTGGGAGGGAAGGACACAAACATTCAGTGATTAGCATTATCTGTTCTCACTTCAGCCTCTTCTATTTTCTGAGTATAAGATGGTATCATCTGTGAATAATTACTACGTTGTCTCTTAGTTCCCCCAAATTTACAGTTATTTTTCTTTATTGTTATATCGATTGAGACTTCCAGTAAAGTTTTAATAAGTTGAGGTGATATTAAGCACATTTTCCCTGCTCCTGAATCTAATGTTTCATTACTAAGCATAATACTTGCTGTTGTTTTCTAATAAAAAACATTAATGAGATAAAAGGGTTCATTCTATTTGTAGCTTTCTTAGAGTGATAAAAAGGGGATATTGAATTTTATGAAATACTTTTTTGGCTCAATTAAGATATGTTGTAGATTTTCTCCTTTAATCTGTTAATGTAGCAGAATAAATTAAAAGATTACATCATATTTGTTCAGTCAACACATACTTATTGAGCACCTATTATATGCCAAGAACTATGATAAATGCAAGAAATAAAAATGAGAATAAGATGAACAAGTTCTATGCTCTAAGGCTGATTAATCTTTACATTCTTAGGATAAACTCTTTTTGCTATAGATGTGTTACTTTTTTCATATGCTGCTGGACTTGATTTGATATTGTTTAGCTTCAGATTTTTGCATGTATGTTCATTAGTGGGATGAGATTATGGTGTTCAAAGCCCCATTCAAAACTGACAGCCTTACAATTTCTCAGCAAACAAATAGATCAAAGTATAGTGTTTCTCCCTATTGATTCAGATCTTCTTTCAAATCCATGACATTTTGTAATTTTCTTCCTTTAGATCTTAAACATTTCTTATTAAATATAGTCTTAGATAATTTATTTATTTTCTTATGAGCGGAATGTTTAAATTAAATCTTCTAGTTAATTATTGCTTGTATATATAGAACCGATTGATTTTTGTACACTTGGCTGATGATTTGTTGCCTAGATAAAATCTCTCATTAAGGCTATTAGTTTTTTAATTGCTTTCTTCCTGTTTTTGAGATTTCCGTATAGATAATCACAATGTCAGTAAAAAATAACATTTGTCCTCCTCCTCTTCAAAACTAAACTTTTTTTTCCTTTTGCCTGATCTTATTTTCTGGCTAATAAATTACAGAACAATGTTGAATAACATTCATCACAAGGAACTTTCTTGTATTTTTTTATTTTATCTTTTAAAGTGAACATTTCTAGAGTCTTATTTTTAGATATCATGTATTGAGATAAATATGCTGGATCAACTTGAGAAAGAAGACTTCATTCCTATCCTTGTACTAGTTATCAGGTGTTCCACTAGAAATAGATGTTGCATTTTTTTCAACTTAATTTTCGGTATACTTTTGGATGTTCAGTCCATTTCTCTCCCATGACATATTCATGTGAAAATTATAATAATGAATTAATAATATTAATTATCTCTTCATTTTTGAAACAAAATCTTCTAGGAATTTCTTTGCATTATTTCATAAACAACTAGATAAATTTAACATTACATTTCAGATTTTGACGTTCATATTTCTGAAAGTCTCTTATCTCTTCCCTTTTTGTATTAGTTTTGTCAGTTTTGCTTTGCTTTTTTTTTTTTTTTTTTTTTTTTTTTTGAGACAAGAGTCTCGCTCTGTCACCCAGACTGGAGTGCAGTGGTGTGATCCCGACTCACTGAAACCTCCAACCCTCAGTTCAAGTGATTGTCGTGCCTCAGTCTCTCGAGTAGCTGGGACTACAGGTGCCCACCATCATGCCTGGCTAATTTTTGTATTTTTAGTAGAGACAGGGTTCATCATGTTGGCCAGGCTGGTCTGGAACTCCCTACCTCAGGTGATCCACTGGCCAAGGCCTCCCAAAGTGCTGGAAATTGCAGATGTAAGCCACCTCACCCAGCCTGTTTTATCAATTTTTAATGTTAGAGTTTTGCCAGTAATTGAATTAGAACTTTTTCCCCACATATTTTAATGCCCAGAAAAAGTTGATAAAGTCAGAAAATTGTTCGTTGTTTAAAATTGAAATGCTTTTTTCTTTAAATGCCCTGCACAGGTTAACTTTTACATTTGTTTTTCAATTTCTTCTTGAGAATGTTTTCTGCTCCTTCATCAGTTAATAATCATATTTTATATAAATGAGAATGATTCATTATATAAAGATTTTCAAATGTTTTTATATCTGAGATGACCTCTCCTTTCCTATCTGCAATTTTTGTCTCTTCTCATTATTTCCTTTGGAGGTTTCTACGTTTTATCCGTTTTGTTCTATTTATTGTTTGCTTTTTTTAAAGAACCAATTCAAGTCTTATTTATTCTATTCATTTTTGTCCACTAAATTTTTGCTTTCATTTGTAATAATTTATTCTCCTTTTTTCCTTAGGCATGTCTTCTTTTGTTCTTAGCTTCTTAAGTTAATGGTTTAATTCATTTGTGTCTTTTATTATTTAAAAATAATAAAAGTATGTTTTGTAAATTTTCCCTTGCTTACAGCTTTTACTAAACACCAGGTTTGATTCAATAGTGTTTTTATTATTGTAATTTTTAAGTATTTTATAATTATATGTGTAATCTCCTTTTTGACCCACAGTTACATGAGACCCTATCTCTTAAAAAAATTGTTATTCAACTATTTTGTTGCATTTTGATCAAAAAATTTGGTCTGTATATATCTGCTTTTTATAAAATTCTGTGGTTTTCTTTGTGATTCAATGTATATAAAATTTTTGGTGTTTCATATATATTTAAAAAGAGAACTATCATCTATTTGAAGTTATTGAATTTCCATGAATTCAATACATTTTCTTATGCATTCATTTCAGACTACTTCTTTTTCCAGTTCTAACAGTTTTTGCTTTACGCTTATTATATACTCTGTTGCTTGGCACATAAAAGTTGAATTCTGATACACTTTCATTTGGGATCTTCCTACCAACAAAGAAAAAAAAACATCTATGAGACATTTAATTTTTTTGCTTGAAAATCTATTTCATCTTATATGATTGTAATTCTAACTTCTATTGGGAAGGGTAGCTGTAACATATTTGAATGCAATCTTATGTTTTTTACTTTTCTGAGTTACTCTTTTTTAGGTGTCTTTGGTAGAGAACTTGTTGATTGGGACCTAATCTTTGCCATTTAATATAATAAAATCATTACATTTATTATAAATTACATGTTTGTGCTTACTCAAATACATTTGTGCATATTCATGTATTATTGTGTTTCAGTTTCTTGGCTATTTCCTTTGATATTTATCCTTAATTGTTATACATGTTTTCTTTTCCCCTTTCTCTCTTCTAATGTAAAGGCATCGTACTTTGAAGTCTGCTAAATCTTACTTTTAAAAAACAAACAACACTATTTGTCTGTCCATATCAAGGGGAATCATTGTCTACCACTTTCCTCCAATGTACCATGAAGACATTATCATCTCATGCTATTTCTTCCTACTACCTCTCTTCTAATGCTGGGAATATAGAACCAACTTCTTATCTCTTCAACATTACTATGTACATTCTATATCTTCTCATTCAAGAATCATTGATCAGGATTGCAAACTCGGTTGAACTACTGTATATTTACAGCAATTTAGACTTTATCCCATATTAAAATAATTCAGTGCTTACTGCTGGTCCTTTCATAGCACACCTTCCTTGTCCATCAGGGTTTTTTATTTTATTTTATTTTATTTTATTTTTTTTTTACTGGACTCATTTCACTGTTGTCTGAAAAAACTTTCATTTTTTTTTCATGAAGAGAACCTGATTGATTTTCTTTCTAACACTTTGTTTCACAGAATGCTTTTTTGCTGATTTCAAATGTGAGTGACATGTCCAGATACAGTGTTCTTAGATCTTATTTTTTGCCTCAAATTAGGCCTCTATAGAGATTGTTATATTAATTCCTGGTCTTGATTTGTCTTCATTTGTTGCTAATTTGTTTGTTGTTTTTGTTTGTTTTATTTTGTTTTCTTTTTCCCCTTCCAGTATACTTTTTTGGAATTAAAATTTTGGACTTCTATAGAAATTGGTCTCTTTATATTAATTTTACCTAATTCACATCAAACCCATTTGATCTGAACATTGACTTGCTTCTTAAGTTTGGGAATGTTGTTATTTTCTATATACTCTAGAACCACTGCTAGTTTTTTATTTGTTCAGGTGTCTTCTTTAGGGACAGTGGTTGTCTTCATGTCTACTTCATTTCTACTCTTTGCCCACAAATTCTAGCATTTCCTTTCTCAGTGTTTTCACCTCTTTTACATATTCCTTTAGTTCTGGAAGAATATGCCTCAAATTTGTCCTTTCTATTACTTGATTATAAGTTTTGCTAATTAAGTACTTAATTCTAAAGTACTTTTAATTTTCATATTTCATATTTAGTTTTGTAACATTGTCCTCATTTTATCTTCCTCTATATTCCAGTTTCTCAACCAGTTTTCTTCTCACTTCGATATGTTTTCTTGTCTCATTATTCATCTCTTTCTTCATGGGGTCCTTCAGTGTTGTTTACATCACAAAGCATATGTTGTTTAAAATTTATTCACATTTCCTGTAGTAAATCTTTTTCAAAGTATGCTCTTCCTCTGCCTCTTGAGTGCTATATTTTCATTTCTTAAAGTTGCAAAAATTTTCACATGCCTCATAATGAGGTTTTATTTGCTTGTTTATTCATCCTTGTATGATGACTATTTTATCTGGCCTGTTATTTTTCTGCAAAATACAGTGAATAGATTTCTCTTGAATCCCTTCATATTTTATATGTTTTTTTTTCTAATCCCCTCCTTAGATTTTATGCTATATAATGTTTTGCCCATTCAGAGATTAAACATTCTGTTGGAAGATTTATTCAGACTTTACACGAGTTGAGGTCATGTTTCTCTCTGTGTATGGCACAGCCGTTGTTCCAGGGGCTGGATCTGACATGGCTTGCCCTTGTTTTTTTGCTACCATGAAACAGATTGAAAAAGAGCCTTTGACCTTTGTGGAGAATCTCCTACTCTGTAATCCAGCCATAAGCCATATGGTGCCCCCAGAAAGGCCTAGCCTCAACTCGCGGCTACCCTCAGGTTCAGTAGGACCTTCGAGCAGAAGGAGCCACAGTGTCTATTTTGCTGTTGCTGTTGTTCTATAATCAACTCCAATTTTCATCTTTAACCACTCCTCTAAAATCAAGCCAAAATGATTTCTGGCCTCCAGATTGTGAGATTACATAAACATGTTTTGTGCTTATTTTTCACCTTCTGCTGCATTAGACCCTACTGACCACCTGCTTCATAAACTTTTCTCCTACCTTAATTTCCATGACTCCACTCTCCACTTTCTGTCTCCTTGCTCTATTTTCCCATCTCCTTTCTGTTTTTATATATTCCATTCACCCAAACGTTAGCTCAAAGGTCCCAGCATTCCTTTTGTGGGGTCTTTTGGTTTTTTTTTTTTTTTTTTTTAATCACAAAACAATCTCATCCCTGTCTAAAGCTTCAACTGACATCTGAATGCTGATTTCTTTCAAATCTATGTCCACAGTCTGGCCCTTTCCCGTATGCTACACTTCTAGCTGACATAGAGCAGCCATGTGAAGATATTCCATGGGCACCTCAAAGGTTTTCTCTTTCCTCCATGGCTTTGTATTTCTGTTTAGAGATACTAGTAACCCCATCCTCAAAAATCTTCCGGCGCTCCCTGCTTTTCCTCAAGCCCTGCATTCAACCAGTCACCAAATTCTGCGTGTTCTACCATTTTGTCATTTTTTTTTGTGGGGGGGGGGACGGAGTCTCGCTCTGTCGCCCAGGCTGGAGTGCAGTGGCCGGATCTCAGCTCACTGCAAGCTCCGCCTCCCGGGTTTACGCCATTCTCCTGCCTCAGCCTCCTGAGTAGCTGGGACTACAGGCACCCGCCACCTCGCCTGGCTAGTGTTTTGCATTTTTTTTAGTAGAGACGGGGTTTCACCGTGTTATCCAGGATGGTCTCGATCTCCTGACCTCGTGATCCGCCCGTCTCGGCCTCCCAAAGTGCTGGGATTACAGGCTTGAGCCACCGTGCCCGGCCTTGTCATTTTTTTAAATTAATAACTTTTCTTCATCCATTCAGGCCTGTATCCTCCTTGCCTAAAACAATTTCATAACTTCCTTATGTTTCCTGGCTCATCCATAATTCTAAAAGAATGATTATATTTACATGTAAATATAATAATTTTACTTCCTTCCTAGAACGCTATCATCTTCAGGGCAAAGTCTATATATCTTATGATTCATATTGAACTTCCCAAAATGTCCAGAATGCCCACTCATTATCTCCCTCCCTCCATTTGCACATGCTGTTCCTTATTCTGGAATTTATCCTCCTCCCTTTCAACCTTGTCTTCTTGGGAAATTCCCAGTCATTCATCAAGACTCATCGCAAACATCATTTCCGTTTTGAATTTTGACCTTACCGTCCAGAAATATTAATACCGCCCAGTTTGTCATTTCTCTATGCTCTCACAGCACGAGGTATACACACTTCTATGCCAGCAGTCAGCATATGGATTTACAGTGGGTTTGTTTACTTTTCAGTCTCCCATATGAAGCCATAAGCTCTTTGAAGACTATGACACTGTTTTTCAATGGTCCACTTAAGTCTCCAGGGTCCATTGCTGCAGCTAGATCAGGTGTTTTAGCTATTCTGTCTTGTGGTGCCGACCTTGAGCAGTGTTGCTATGAATAAACCCATAATGCTCTGTGCCTGTGTCCAAGTAATGTCACAGCCAAATGGGGGAAGTGAAGAGAAATGCTGCTATCATGTGGCATTCAAGCAGTAACTCCTAAAAGGGACAACTTATTTCTCAGGATAGTAGACACTCATGCTGACTGTGATAAGACAAAACATAGGGAGAAAATAAGGTGTTGCTAGAAACTAACATGATCTAATGATGAAACTTTCCAAGACATAAATGATTGTTTTTCAAATTTGCCTTTATCTGTAAGTAGAGTTGTGGGGATAATATAATTCATGAAGATGTATTTTCCAAAGAGGTTAAAAAAAAGTTTGTCATATGCCAATGAGGGATTGACATTTGATTGAATCTGGTGACCTCCAAGAGGAACCTGCTATGGGACTGGGTTTTCAACAATTCTAATTTGGTATTCTAATGGGTAGCTATCCCCATTTTCAAAGTGTTTGTTCTTATTGACATGTATTTGCCTTCTTGTTTACATTCTCTTATTTGTATTAGCCTCTTTGATTGCCATTTCTCTCTCTGGGTTCTGAGGTTCAATATTCAACCAATTCTACAATAAGCATTTGGTCATGTTTTGACATCTCTGAAATTAGAGTGTGTTAGTACAATTGTTAACATCTTATTGTCATGGGTTGGCCAGGATCATTTGTAACTTTGCCACCATTGTCTGTGCAAACTTGGTCATTAATTATTGGTGGCCTGACAGACAAACTGTAACCCCTTGCCCCAGAGGACAATTTTTTGTATCCCCCACTGGTGTGAGGGCAGGACAGGATTTTCTCCACTCTGCATCTTCACTAGAGTGATCTGGACTCTCCATTTCTTTCATCTGTTGCCAGAAAGCTTCTTTGCCAGGGCTACAATGCCCAGTAGTCCAGAAGAGATGTTAGCTGAGGGAAACATGAGGTCCCATCCTGCTTACCATTATTTCAGTGTAAAGATAGATGTCTTTCCATGCAAAAGGAAGAACAGTCAACCTCAGAGTTCTTCCTCTGTACCACAGAGATTAGGAGCAAACACTTCTGCATTTCACTAAGGTAATGTGTCAGCCTCTCCACATCCTAGCATTACTAGATGTGTTTGGAGGAAAAGAGTGCTCACTCCTGGTGGCATTCCAAAAGTCACATGGTAGTTTCTGTTCTACACTGCCTGCTTCTGCTCTTTACTCTCAGCTCTACCACTGGTCTGTCAGTGTTCATTCAAGAAAATAGACACGTGCCAGATATTCAAATGGAGAGGATTTAATACAAGCAATTGGCTACACAGATGTTGAAGACTAATGGCAAAAAGAAGACCTAGAAACAATAGTAGCCACAGGAAGCAGCTACAATTCCGAGGTCTGAGGGAACTAAAGCTCACCAAAACCTAGGAGTCAAGAGGAAGGGCCCATTGTTGCCAGTGCTCAGGGAAGGAGGTGCCACACACTGATAATTAGGTCTCCGAGGGAGTGCAGACACAGGGCTGGTGATAGTTCCTCTAAGGGCTGGGTCTGAAAGGGTTTTTAAAAGCTGGAGACTGGAGCCATAGCTGCCCTCTGCTGCTAAAGAGATGTGCCATGAGCTGCAAACAGGAAGTTGTTGTCCAAGGACTCTTTCTCTCATCCTCCCATCTTGCAGTCTCCTGTCAGTGCTGCTCAAAGGCAGAATTTAATGGGAATCTATCCAGCTGAGGAATCTGAGAAATGTGGCTTTCAGACTCCTAGTAGAATATAGAGAAAATGTGGGCTTGGGGCTCAGAGACAAGAAAGATATAAATGGCACAATAGGCCACTGAGTTCTTTGCAGCTGGCTACCGCCTGGAACTGGAGACTTTTTCCGCCCAGGTGTGATGCGTCCATCAAGGGATACCTCTCAAAAGAGGGGTGATTTGAGGAAGACCACGTTTCCCCATGTTGTCCCCTTGTGATCATCTTCCATAGCACCATGAGCACCAAATAACATGTACACAACATATTCCACTGATGGGAATTAAAACTATAAGGAAAAGAACTTAAGTTAGGGTACATAATGTGGCTATTCTTAGTCTAAAATAGGGATTCTCAACCTTGGCGCTACTGACATTTAGAGGTGGATAATCCTTTGCTGTAAGGAGCTGTCCTGTGCATTGTAATATGCTTAGCAGCATCCCTGGCCTCTACCCACCAGATGCCAGCAGCACCCTGCCCTAAGTTTTAATGATAAAAAATGTCCCCCAACATTGCTGGATGGTTGGAAAGAGGCAAAATCACCCCCAGTTGACAGCCATTGGTCTAAGAGTGAAGAACAAAAATTAAACCTTAAGCATTTCCCTGTGGGTATTTTCCAATTCCCAGATTTACTTCTCTTCAAAAAGAGCCCTTCTAATGTCTTTCTATTACAACTATATCCCTCTTTCTGGAACATTCTATATCTTTCCCACAGGACAGTTGGTTACATCATGAAGAGATCCCTTCTCGTAAGAAGGAGGGGTGGATATTATAACTCACAACTCACATTTCCCAAAGTGTAAATTATTTGGTCTAAAATAGCCTCCAGAGCCAGGATGCATTATGGCACTCAATGCCTGGCCCATCTCAAGGTCTCTCCGTTAATGTGTGGTGGCAATGCTGTAATATTCAGAAGCTAACTGCCTTCACCTCACACACATCCCATGCAACATGAAACTATACTTCTCAGAAACCATGCAGTTGACACTCATATTGAAGGAGGAAAATTTTCATATATACAATATAATCTTCCTCTTGCTCCAGCAGAAATAATGTTTCACATTATGGTATGGTGCATCATCAGTTTCTCTTTATTCATTCTCTGACAACCAGACCATGCCTACACACCTGCTGATAAATGAGAATCTCTTTAAGCAACAAAGCCATATAGCCCTCTATAGCTACATACACTTTGAAATGACATCTTGCTTTACAATGTAATCTTAGTTTTAGGTAAGGTAAGCCACTACAACCCTAAGTGGAAAGCAATAAGAATAAAGATATATTTTCATCTTTTTCAGGTTTGGAAATTGGAGTGGGAGGATGGAAGACTGTTCTTTTAATTATACTCTCACTGGCTTAATGATCTCTCGCTGACAGTAGTGCCCTAGATGTTTAAATGGACATTCTAGAACATCAGCTTTTGGTGGTAGTTATGAACAACTAGAAAAAAACAAAGACTTGTCATAAACATAATTGGTTTGTTAATCCTTACCACATTCTGGTGTGATTACAAATAAAAGGGAAATAACTCTCAGTCAAATATCAAGTAAACACTGAGAGCTGACATCCTTTCCCTTTTTGAAAATAAAAAGCCCTATGTTTCACATACAACTTGAGCACTCTACCATATTTTAACTGGCATATGTCTATTTCAGAGAGCAATGTCATAACACCTGTTTTTGGGTTACAGAAAATACTGATGTTATTATCTTTAACAGGATAGATCAGTTGAATGGATACTGGCTCTGGAATTACAAGGCATGAGTTCTAGACAATACTTTGCCATTAGCCTAACATGTCTCATTTAATGCCTCTGGATTCAATTTTCTCATGAGGTAAACACTAAGTATATTTTCCAGTTCCATGATTCTGTAAACCAAAGATCACCTTCCGTAAAACATGGATAAGATAAAAAATACCTCCACTAAGATAGGTACAGCATTAGTCACTGTCATTATCCAAATGAAGTCGACTCACTGTGGTAAACCATATAAATCTTTGTCAGTGGCTTTGGTGCAAGAGTTACCCAAATCTGCCTTTATTTCAGACAATGCATTACTGTGAATAGCCAGATAGTGAACAGAACCTGGACAATTGTCTGCTCGTTAGACTCATTCATTCATGAAGAGATTGATAGTGGTACAATATTTGCTTTCAAATAGGCTGTTTTATTGTGATGGTAAAAATAAGAGATGATGAGATGAAGCAGTAATCTAATGCATTAATGGAATACACCTTTTTTTCCCAAATCAGTTAGAAATCTCTATTACAAAGTATCCTTTGTGGGTATGAATAAAAACTGATCAAATGGTATTTCTAGTTCTAGATCCTTGAGGAATTGCCACAGTATCTTCCACAATGGTTGGACTAATTTACACTCCCACCAACAGCGTAAAGGTGTTCTTATTTCTCCGCATCCTCTCCAGCAACTGTTGTTTCCTGACTTTTTAATGATTGCCATTCTAACTGGTATGAGATAGTATCTCATTGTGGTTTTGATTTGCATTTACACACCGGGGCCTGTCAGGGGTTGGGGGCCTAGGGGAGGGATAATGTTAGGAGAAATACCTAATGTAGATGACAGGTTGATGGGTGCAGCAAACCACCATGGCACATGTATACCTATGTAACAAAACTGTATGTTCTGCACATGTACCCCAGAACTTAAAGTATAATTTTTTAAAAAAGTTGATAAATATGTAAACATTGAGATTTCTTTCCATAAATTGTGGATTTTGCAGAAATAATTGGTATATGCCTAAGTAGTATTTTTTACTCTAGCTCATAATTACTCAATTTATTTTCCCATTCTTTCTTCATCAGTTTGATCAGTTTTTTCTTCCTTTTGAGGCCCCAAAATACAGTTACAGTAAGTTTGTGAAAACTGCTTTATATGAGGAAATGGTTATATCTTCAATCACCAACAAAGAAATAAAAAAAGGATTTGAGTACTGGAAGAGCCATCATACATCACTCATTCAATATCTACTTGTCCATCAGTTATTTCCTAAAATTGAGAGTGATCTTAAGTTTAATGTTTTCTTATCTCCTTCACTCTTCTTTAAGCACTAGGAACTCTCCATCCTTATAATTATTTCAAATATGCCATAACATTAATTACAATCAAACAATTCTGTATGCTAATCAGATCTTGAACTCAGAGCACTCCTAAAACTATTTTTGTTTGTATATGTAATAGTATTCAGTTTGAACTATTCTTGGCTGATGTTCCAAGACAATAAAGGTCACAATTCAAATCAAGTTGTGAGGTATCCACGCAGGACATGTAAAGGTAGTCTTTGATAACAATTTTTTGTAATTCTTAGTTGAACATCCACCTTTATCCTATGAAAGAAATTTGAAGAAGATAAGAGAAAAAGGGTCAAATTAAAAGTTAATATTCTGGAGAGAGCTGTTGTGATGCTATGAATCCTGCCCTGCCCTCAAAGTGGAGGCCATAATGGGCAGGCAATAAGTTTTGAGGAAACCACTTGGAGAGCTTAATATCAGTCCTTTGAGCCTGGCTGCGACAGTGGCTTTGTGTCTTCCCCATTCCTGAAAAAATTAACATAAGAGAGGCTGACTGGTAGTAGAACAAAGAAAGATGGGTGTGTTGGAGTCAGCCTGCATGCCCAGAGTTTTTGTCACTTAGGATTTGTACGTGTTCTATGAACCAGAAATGGGCTTCTTTGCAAAGAGAGTGCTGAAATAGACACCATCTTAAGTGCTGTCCAAAAGACTCTGCAGGCACAAAAAGACTAGGAGAGAGAAGTTGTAAGTAAACCATGGACTGCTGACAAACTGAAGAAGTAGTTTGGGATCAGCTGAATGGGTGCATTTACTCATATCAAGGGAACTGATTGTATGATTTTGTATGGATTATCCCTAGAAAGCAGAACCTGAGACAAGAGTTTGAATATAGATAGGCTATTTTGTAAAGTGAATGAAAAGGAGTGGGAAACAGGCAAGAAATAACAGGAACAGAGGAAAGCTTATACAAGTGTGTTATTGAGCTGGGAGCAAGGAAGTATGTGTCTCAAAATTGTCTACATGACAAACTTCACATGTTCTCACTCATTTGTGTGAGCTAACGACTGAAACAATTGAACTCATGGGGACGGAGAGTAGAATGATGGTTACCAAAGGCTGGGAATGGTAGTGGGGTGGCAGGAGTGAGGATGGCTAATGGCTACAAAAATGCAGTTAGATAGAATGACTAAGATCTAGTATTTGATAGCACAATGGGGGGATTACAGTCAACCATAATTTATTGTACATTTTAAAGTAACTAAAAGTATAATTGGAATGTTTGTAATGAAAAGAAATGGTAAATACTTGAACTGGTGGATACTCAATTTACCCTGGTGTGATTATTATACATTGTATGGTTGTATCAAAATATCTCATGTGCCACATAAATATATACATCCACTATGTGCTCATAAAAATTAAAAATTAAAATTTTAAAAAATGTCCACTTTTCTTCCGGAGAGACAGGGGAAAAAAGCGTTTATCTACGGAGCATCAACTACCTCATACTTGCCTGTGTGTTTCAATTGGGTTCCCAGAGGTGTCATACACAGCAGCATCAGAAAATCCACACTGCAGAAAGAAAGAAATGTATGGTGCACCAGATATGAGATGCTACCAGTTACTTCTGAAGTCTGTGGTTCCCAGAGCAGTGAGGAAACAAAAGGTATTTAGTCAAGAAGATGGGAGGTAAGGCATAGAGATGTCTGATACATATGATGTCTTCAAAGAATTCAAAAAAGTATCATCAAAGAATGTATCAGATTTTAAACTTGACAAACCCAAAGAGAATGGAATCTAGACAATCATACAGGTGTTTGTCAAGTTCCTGCTGCTTTCCTCTAAGCCCTTCTCTCTTATAACTATGTTATAATACTAATTATTATTATATTTAAATTATATGTTATAATAACATATATTATTATTATTATAACAGTGGACTGGAGATGTTAAACAACTGTTATTCCTTTAAAGGAATAGTAGATAAAAAATGAAGTAACTTTATGATTACATCCAACATGGCATTTCTGTTTAAAAAAAAAAAAAAAAAAAAGCAGTTAAACAGCTGCATATGCAATAAAGTTTTGGCTTGGCCCTGCCATTAGTCATAAGTTTATGCATCTGTGGAAGTCTGCTTTTTCATATGTGGAGGACAAATCAGAAAAAGGACAAGAATCCATCTTGTATTTGATGCATTTGTTTTAGCATAATGAACGCCTGGGAATTTTCAAAACCATGATCCCATGATGCTATGGACACCACCATTCCACTGAGTGAAGACTGTTTCCATATAGCCTTATAGAACTCTATCAAGCACAATCCCAGAAGCTGCTATTCAGTGGAGAAAAATATTAGGGATTAATGCTATGATCATTTGCTACCATCCTCCAGGATTTACTCTGACCATGCCTTGTATCCCATTTATTGCAGATATCACCAAATGCTGAGCCTATGAAATTAAAATAGAGGTCTCCTAAAAAAGAAGAAGAATCAGATGATCCAGCAAAAATAGAGGGAGAAGACAACAGTGCAAGACCTTCAAAGTTACGAAAGGAATACTATATCCAGCCAAACTGTCAATTAAATAAGAAAACAAAAATAACCCATTTTGAGACATGTGAAGACTACAGAGGTTTACCTCTCATGCAGCCCTTTCCATAAAATTTTTGAGGATATACTCCAGTAAAATAAAGAGGAAGATGTAGATTGTGCAAAATCATAGATCTACCATAACTCAGAAAAGATGCCTCTGATCACCCATTCTAGGTCAATTCTGACCTTTCTTTATCACACCACCTTGGTCATTTCCTTCTTAGGCTTATAAAAATCTATATTTATTTCCTGTAAGTTTACTTAAAACGTATTTGTTAACTTCCTTATTCATGGCCTCACCCATTAGAAGGTAAGCTCCATAAAAGGGGACTATGCTGTATCAAGGAATCTTGCATAGTGTCTGGTATTTAGGTAACAGCCAATAAATATTAAAGAATGAATAGCATATCTCTATTTTTTAACTTGAGTTAAACCAAACTCCATAGGTGAGACTTCTAAGAGCCTTTAAAATGCTTTTTGAATTTTCATAATGGAGGCATAGTAGGAATTATAGCCTAAATATAGAATCCTGGTAGCATCTTAGAGGGTTGTTAATGCTTTGTGTAACACACCGTGGCACTTTTAAAATTGTAAATCAGTTTAATTTTTATCACAAATATCCAACACTTTTCTCTTATGAAGAAGTAAGAGTCATAAATTAATTTATTAATTTAGAGATTTCTCCCAGTACCTGTTTCTGTTTGTTTGTTTGTTTGTTTTCCTTAAGAGTTGGGGCCCAGCACAGTGGCTCACGCCTATAATCCCAGCACTTTGGGAGGCAGAGGTGGGTGGATTACCTGAGGTCAGGAGTTCGAGACCAGCCCACTTAACATGGTGAAACCCCGTCTCTAAAATACAAAACTTAGCTAGGTGTAGTGGCGGGCACCTGTAATCCCAGCTACTCGGGAGGCTGAACCAGGAGAATCGCTTGAACCTGGGAGGCGGAGATGGCAGTGAGCCAAAATTGTGCCATTGCATTCCAGCCTGGGCGACAGAGTGAGACTCCATCTCCCAAAAAAAAAAAAAAAAGAGTTGGAAGGTTCCTTTAGTATTACCTCAACTCACCACCACAACTACATTGAGACATGTGTTGAGAGGTAAACTTACTTTTTTGAAATAGATAATCTTCATAAGGTTAATTTTCTCTTTGTAATTTGGTGATCCACTCAATTTCTAACTTATTAGACAAGGACAAAATGTGGGGGTCACCTCTCTGCCCTTCACACCACAGAGCACAGCTGCAACGTAAGGGTACACAAAGGAGCCTATCTACCACCCATTGCTCTCAAGTGTTATCTACTGGATTGCAGTCCAAACTACAACACCAAAAACACTTTGCTAATTTCTCCCCACTGAGAAACTAATATGGTTTGGTTGTGTCCCCACCCAAATCTCATATTAAATTGTAGTTCCCAAAATCCCCATGTGTCATGGGAGGGACCTGGTAAGAGGTAATTGAATCATGGGGGCAATTATCCTAATGCTGTTCTAGTGATAGTGAGTTCTTATAAGATTTGATGGTTTTATAACAGGCTTTTCCTCCTTTGCTTGGCACTTCTCTCTTCTGCTGCCGTGTGAAGAAGGACATGTTTGCTTCCCCTTCTGCCATAATTGTAAGTTTCCTGAGGCCTCCCCAGCCATATGGAACTGTGAGTCACTTAAACGTCTTTCCTTTATAAATTACCCAGTCTCGAGTATGTCCTTATAGCAGCATGAGAATGGACTAATACAGAAACCAAAGATAAGAATTTAATATAAAAAAAAAACCTGTACAGAGTCTTACCCCTCTGAAAACTTCCAGAACAGAAGGCACTAACTATACTCAATATACGCCACAGTTCAAGGAACACCAGCCTTCTCATATGAGAAAGAATTAATGCAAGAACTGTAGCAATTCAAAAAGATGGAGTGTCCCCTTACTTCCAAACAAGCCCACTAGCTGCCAGCAATGATTCTTAGCCAGTCTGAAATGGCAAACATAGAATTCAGAATCTGATTGGCAAGGAAGCTCATCAAGATCCAGGAGATATCTCAAACCCAATCCAAGGAAGCCAAACAATCCAGTGAAATGATTAAAGAGCTGAAAGATGAAATAATCATTATAAGAAAGACCCAAAATAAGCTTTTTGAGCTGAAATATTCACTACAAGTATTTCATAATACAATTGGAAGTATTCACAGCAGAATAAACCAAGCTGAGGGAAGAATCTCAGAGCTCAAAGACTGGTTCTTTGAATCAACTCAGTCTGACACAAATTTTTTTTTTAATTAATGAAAAAAACCTCTGAGAAATATGAAATTATGTAAATAAAACAAATGTATAACTTATGGGCATCCCTGAGACAGAAGGAAAGAAAATAAGCAACTTGGAAAATATATTTAAGGTTGTAGTCCAAGAAAATTTCCTAAATCTCATTAGAGAGGTTAATAGGCAAATTCAAGAAATATAGAGAACTCTGGCTAGATACTATACAAGACAATCATCTCTGAGGCACACAGTCATCAGATTTACCAAGGTCAAAGGAAAAAAAATCTTAAAAGCAGCCAGAGAAAAGAGTCAGATCATGTACAGAGGGAATTCAATCAGGCTGGAAGTAGACCTCTCAACAGAAACCTTACAACACAGAAGATACTTGAGGCCTATTTTCAGGATCCTTAAAGATAATTCCAATCAAGAATTTCAAACCCTGCCAAACTAAGCTTCATAAGTGAAGGAGAAATAAAATCCTTTTCAGACAAGCAAATGCTGAGATAATTCATTTCAACTAGACCAGCCTCACAAGAGGTCCATCAGGGAGTGCTGAACATGGGATCAAAAGAATAACACCTGCTACCACAAATACTCACTTAAGCACATAGCCCACAGACACTATAAAGCAACTGCATAACCAAGTCTACATAACAACCAGCTAATGACAATCTCATATCTCATATCATAAAATATCTCAAAATCTCATATCAAAATCTCAATCTCAAAATCTCATATCAATACTAACCCTGAATGTAAATAAGCTAAATGCCCCACTTAAAAAACATAGGGTGGCTAGCTGGATAAAAAGATAAGACCCAATCATCTGCTGTTTTCAAAAGACCCATCTTATATGTAATGACATCCACAGGATCAACAAATTGCAGAAAGATCTACCATACAAATGGTGGAAAAAAGAACAAGAGTCACTATTCTTACATTAAATAAAACAGACTTTAAACAAATGGGAAACAAAAAAGAGCAGGTGTCACTATTCTTACATTAGATAAAACAGACATTAAACCTTTAACAATTAAGAAAGAAGGGCATTACATAATGAGTACTATCCCCAAAGAAGACTTAACTATAGTAAATATATGCACCCAACATTGGTGCACCTAGATTAAAAAAGTTCTTGACCTATGAAAATGTTTATATAGCTGCATACTACTACAGAATATACATTCTTCTCATCTGCACATGGAACACATTCTAAGATCAACCAAATGCTAGGTCATAGAGCAAGTCTCAAAAAATTTAAAAAATTGAAATTATACCAAGCACACTCTCAGAGCAGAGTACAACAAAAACAAAAATCAATATCAAGATGATTTCTCAAAAGTACACAAATAAAGGAAATAACTCTTTTCGTTTCAATAGTTTTTGGGGTACAGGTGATCTTTTGTTACACAGATAAGTTCTTTAGTGATGCTTTCTGGAATTTTGGTGCTCCTGTCACCCGAACAGTGTACAGTGTATCCAATATGTAGCTTTTATCCCTCACCCCACTCCTGCTCTTCCACCCTCATGAGTCCCCAAAGTCTACAATATCATTCTTATGCCTTTGCATCCTCATAGCTTAGCTCCCACTTATAATTGAGAACATACAATATTTGGTTTTCCATTCCTGAGTTACTTCATTTAGAATAATGGCCACCAGCTCCATCCAACTTGCTGCAAAAGACATTATTTCATTTCTCTCTCTCTCTCTCTATATATATATATACGTGTGTGTGTGTACATATATACACACATATATACATATATACATGCATATATTTATCATAGTTAAGTCTTCTTTTGGGATAGTACTCATATATATGTGTGTATGTATGTACGTATATATACACATTTTTTATCCACTCATTGGTTGATGGGCACTAAGGTTGGTTTCATACTTTCCAATTGTGAGTTGTGCTGCTATAAACACGCATGTGCGTGTGTCTTTTTCATATAATGACTTCTTTTATTTTGGGTAGATACCCAGTAGTGGGATTGGTGGGCCAAATGGTAGTTCCACTTTTAGTTCTTTAATAACTCTCCTTACTGTTTTCCATCGTGGTTGTACTAGTTTACATTTCCACCAGCAGTGTAAAGTGTTCCCTTTTCACCACATCCATGCCAACATATATATATAGCTTTTAAATTATGGTCATTCTTGCAGGAGTAAGGTGGTATCTCATTGTAGTTTTAATTTGCATTTCCCTGACAATTAGTGATGTTGAACATTTTTTTAATGGCACTGGTACAAAAACAGACACATAGACCAATAGAATAGAATAGAAACCCTATAAACAAAGCTACACACCTACAACCACTGGATCTTTGACAAGGCCAACAAAAGCAAATAGAGAAAGAACTCCCTAAATAAATAGTGCTGAGATAACTGGCTAGCCATATGCAGAAGATTGCAGTTGAACCCCTACCTTTCACCATATACAAAATTAACTCAAAATGGACCAGAGATTTAAATGTAAGACCTCAAACTATGAAAATTCTAGAAGTCAACCTAGGAAATACTCATCTCAGCATTCATCTTGGCAAAGAATTTTTGGCTAAGCCCTCAAAAGCAATTGCAACAAAAATAAAAATACGCAAGTGGGATCCAATTAAAGATCTTCTGCACAGCAAAAGAAATTATCAAGAAGTAAACAGACAACCTACAAAAAGGGAGAAGATTTTCACAAACTATGTGTTCAACAATGGCCTAATATCCAGACTCTACAGAAAACTTAAAGGAAACAACAAGCAAAAAAAAAAAAAAACCCCATTAAAAATGGGCAAAGGACATGAACTGACAGTTCTAAAAATGCGAAGTAAAAGAAAAATGCTTTATTTTAAAAATCAACTAAATACAAAACAGACAGTAATTCAGAAAGCACATGACAAAAAAACTATAAGGTACATAGAAAACAATTAGCAAAATCAAAGAAATAAGTCTTTTTTATGAGTAATTACTTTAAATGTAAATGGATTAAACTCTCTATTCTAAAGACAGAGATTTGAGGAATAGATTTTAAAATATATGATCCAACTGTTTGCTTTCTAAAACGGATTCACTTTAGATCTAAATACACAAATAGATTGAAAATGAAAGGATGGAAAGGGATGTTTTACGAAAATAATAGACAAAAGAGATCATGGGTAACTATACTACTTTCAGACAAAATAGACTTTAAATAATACAAGATTGCAAGACACAAAGAAAGGCATTATATATTCATGTTTGCTAGTACAACTAGACAGAAGATAAGTAAGAAAATAGAGGACTTGAAAACACCACCACAAATTAACTGGATGTAACAGACATATACAGAAATCTCTATCCAACAACAATAGAATGTACAGTCTGCTCAAGTGAAAGTGAAAGTGGGGCATTTCCTAGGATAGGCTATATTTTAGGCCCTAAATTAAGTCCCAATAGATTTATAAAGATAGATATTATGCAAAGTATCTTCTTTGACCAAAACAGGATGAAGTTAGAAATCAATAACAAAAGGAAAATTGGAAAGTTGACACATTTGTGGAAATTAGAGAGACAAATAATGGTTACCAGCATCTGAGAAGGGTAGGAGAGTAGGGGGATAGAGAGAGGTTGCTTAATGTGTACAAAATTACAGTTAGAGCAGAGAAATAAGTTCTAGTGTTCTATAGCATATTAAGGTGATTATAGCTAACAACAATTTATTGTCTATTTCAAAATAGCTAAAAGACAAGAATTAGAATACTCCCAACACAAAGAAATAATAAATGTTTGAGCTGATAGACATCCCAACTGCCCTGATTTGATTGCTACACTTGTATACATGTATTGAACTATTACATGTATCCCATAAATAGATATAATATTAGATATCAATTTAAAATTAAAAATAAGTTTAACAAAACAAAAAATAATAAGTATTACCAAGAATATGAAGAAGTTGGGGAACCCCTCTGCATTATTGGTGGGAATGTAAAATGATATAACCACTGTAGAAAATTAAAAATAGATTCAAAATATGAGTCAGCAATTCCACTTCTGAGTACATATTCAAAAGAATTGAAATCAAAGTCTGGAAGATATATTCATACACACATGTTCATAGCTGCATTATTCATGATTAGCTGAAAAGTAAGCAACCTAAGCGTCCACAGAGGAATGAAGGAATAAGTAAAATGTGGTATACATTTATCATATTAGTCAGGGTTCTCTACAGAAACAAAACCAAGAGGATATACATAAAGGAAGAGATTTATTGTGAATAATTGACTTACACAGTTATGGAGGCTGAGATGTCACAAAACCTGCTTTCTGCAAGCCAGACATAGAGCAGGCAAGCCAATATTGTAACTCCAGACTGAGTCTGAAGGTCTGAAAACCAAGGGAGTGAATGGTGTCAATTCCAGTGAAAGGACAGAAGAAATCTGATGTCCCAGCTCAACAGGTAGGCAGGAAGCAAAGAGGGGTAAATTTCTTCTTCCTCTGCTTTTTGCTCCACTCAGGTCCTCAGTGGATTGGATGACACCCAATTGGGGAGGGCGCTTTACTTTACTGAATCCATCCATTCAAATGCTAAACTCATCTGAAAACACCCTCACAGACACACCCAGATATAATGTTTAATTTGGGCACCCTTTGGCCCAGTCAAGTTCACACATAGAATTAACCATCACACATCCAACGGAACATTATTTTAGCCTTCAGAATGAAGGAAATTCTGACAAAGGCTACGACATGATTGAATCTTGCAGACATTATATGAAGTGAAATAAGCCAGTCACAAAAAGACAAATACTATATGATTCCACTTATGTGAAGTACTAAGAGTACTTAAAATCGTAGAGACAGAAAGTAGAGTGGCCGTTGTAGGGGCCAGGGGAAGGGGAAATGGGGAGTTATTTTCACATGCATGTATGGTTTCAGTTTTGCAAGACGCAAAGAGTTCTGGAGATGGATGTGGTGATGGTTGCACAACATGAATGTACTTAACACTACTGAACTGTACACTTAAAAGCTCTAAGATAATTATGTTATGTGTGTTTTACCATAATAAAAAATTTGCAAAAATCAGATTATACACACCTTTAAAAAGAAAATAATCACTCTCCAACTAAAGGAAATAATCACCCTCCAATAAATAAGCCCAGTCAAAACTACCAGTAGAACCACTAAGCCAACCCACAGAATGAGAAATAAGAAATAAGATACAATTTTTGGAGATACTAAGTTGGGGCTGGTGGATGGTTGTATGGCAAAAGATAACTGAAACAATTGCTTATTTCTAGAAAGGGAAACTGGGTGGATAGAAGACAAAATTAGGACATAGCTTTACTTCTCACTTCATGATTACTTTGTAGCTTTTGACTTTTGACCATTTTTATATATTACCTTTTTAAAAAAAACTAATTTTATTTTAAATTTTAAAAAATGTTATTTTTCAAAGCAGCAAAAAGAACATATAAATGTTCCCCTAGCAAATTGTTTTAATTATCTATTCCTAGTGCTGCTAACAAGGTAGAGACAGAGAGAAATTTTTCAGAAATATTTTATTACATGAAATTTGAATCAATTTTCTTTAGAAGTGTGTCTCTTTTGATCTAGCAATTCCTTGTCAAGAAGTTAATCTTAAAGAAATTATCTAAGCTTTGACTAACTATATTTAAGCAAATATACTTATAACTGCTCTACAATAGCTAAAAATACATTTTTTTGAAATCTAAATGTTAAACAATAATAGGTTAATTACTTGATTGTTACTTCCATATAGGGAAATACTATACAGCCATTCTAAATCATACTGTGAAACCTCACATATTCACTTGAACTAATTATGGTATGTTGTTAAGTTTTAAAATATAATAAAATGATATATATCACATTATCCCACAACTCAGAGCCACAAACCACTGGATATATATGCTGCAAGAAAACATTTTGCTAGAAAAAATGGACTTAGCAGAAAAAAAAGTTTCCTTTAGACATTCAAAGATTTCTACATTCAGACTGAATTATTTTATAATAAGAATATGTATTTTATTTATAGTAAGCAGATATTTAGTCCTGCATATAAACTATGCCAACATAATAAAAGTGATTTGTTTGAATTTAATAAAATGGGGAAATAATTTATATAAACAATACAAATGAAATTTTTAATTTTTTAATTCAACTATTATGCACCCTGAAAATGTCCTCAACACACACATTCATGACTATGGTATATGGTTATGTATGCATATATATATCCATACATTTATTCAATACACAAGGTATATGTCAAAATATTTATTTATTAAATAATGTTTAAAATATTTTTACTCCTAAAGTCATTGCTACATCATGCTTCTTAGATTTAAGCTATGAGTGAAACCTATGAGTCAAGAACAAGGGCAGGAATTCTTAGCAAGAAACTTTATAGGCTTTTCTAACATCACTGCTCATCTACGCAATAGCCATTCTTTCTTTTTCCTCCATAACAGAATCCCACTTCTATTCAGGTACTAGACATCCTTGTGCTTCAGAAGGCTGTCCAATGGGATGAACAATCCCAGGTCCAAAAGATGAATACTGATCCATTTAAGACAATCACGGTAATTGTATTCCTGTTGTCAGTTATTAGTTTAAGAATAAACACTTGACAAAATTCTTGCCAGAGACACATAAGTGAAGTCTAATAAGAGAGCTTTAGGGGAAGACTTTCTTGTTCTCAAAGATGGACCCCACGACGGGTCACATTCCTTTTCCTTCTTCTAGCCTTTCATTGTTGTTGCCTATTGTGATGGCCACCACCTTGTGACCATGAAGTGTAGCTGATATATTAAGTATGAAGGAATGGAAAGATGGAAGGAAGCTAGGTCCATAATCACATTATTGAATTCTTGAATTATTAAGCTCTGGAACTTTCCTACCTTTGAACTTCCTACCAACCGAGAGAATATTTTTTCCTTATTGTTTAAGTCACAGTGGGTTGGATCTTCTGTTAAATGCAGGTGAGACCACTCTGACTGATACAACCTCTCATAGCAGCTATACCTCATTTAACAACTTTAATTTTTCCAAAAGTCTTGCTGCTGTGTTTAAGTAAAATAATACTCTCATTAATTTTAATGAGGAAAATTATGGTGCATTCCATCCCAAACTAATGCATCCAACTAATTTCACAGATTGAAAACTCTATCAATCAAACAATGAGAACAAGTTCATACAAGTAACAATATAATAGTAAATAAACATAGTTTGTACACAACATAAAGATAATGAAGGTTTATTGTACTCATCAAGGATGATAACCAGTGGCGATTTTTGGAAAGAGATGTAAAGTTGTTACAGGTAGAGTCTCCTGAAACAGAGATTAGCATGCCAAAAGTTTGTTAAGGAGTGGTCTCAAGATCAGTATACTGTGAAACGGAAGAAAAGATAGCAAGATTGGGCAGAGTGGTCTCAACAAAGTCCTCAGCCAACTCCATTCATAGCTCTGACGTAGGGGCAGCCTTTCCAAATTATTCTGAACTGAAATGAAGAGACCAGAATTTTACAGGCTCACTTTGACCAGTTGTGGGATTCAGGCTGCCCCTGAAAATGCCAAGGTAGTTCTCTTAATCTTAGGGCAATTCCCAGAGAGGACTGCACCTTGAGAGCTGTCAGTGGATTGTACTTCTAAATACTGAGTAATAATCCTTTGGTACTAAAAGGAAACCTAGTCTGTGTATCACTGCATCAACTCTACAGTGGAGCCTTTTTTGGAAGGTGGTGGAAAGGCAAGTGACTGATTTTCATGTGCACAATGAATATTAGAATCATACAGCCTTGTCTTTTTCTTTGAAGCTTTGACCAAAAAAAGTAAAGTTGACTTTTGAAATACACAGAAATAGCATCATAGAAATGCTTCGTCTTCCTCCCTTTTACTTGGATTACATACACAAAGCAAAACTTGTGGACTCATTCAAGCATGGCAGGAAATTCAAATTTGTTTCACATGATATTCTTTGATTAGAAGCTATTGTGCTGAGTAAATTAGAAGTATGTCCTTACCTGAAGCAGTAATGTGAAAAATGATTTCTTATGATATGTTTATCTAGTGGATTTGGGGAATTAAATGTCTTTATACAAAAAAAATTGTTTGATAAATAGTATAAGTTTTCAAGTGTTGTTATATTCATTAAATGAACAATTGTTATATGCAGTAAGCTTATGTATAATGTATACTAACCATGTATCCATAAAACGTACCTCCCAATTGTCAGGTAACTGAATTTTCTTTACTTTTCTACAGCTGTCCATAAATCATTACTCACTTTCATGCTGATGGATTAAAGGTACAGAGGAAGGCACTACCTTGAAAATGGTCACTTTAGTTGACCATTTACAGAGTTGTCACTCTGTGGGATTTTTAAGCAGCATAGATACATTCAAATATAACACCATTAGGGTCAGTCTGTGATGAAACCCATATCTTTATATTATCTTGATACTAAACATTGTAAATATTCCCAAATTATCCAAAAAGAGGGCCATGCAAGGCCAACAAAAGGATTTTTTTTAAAAAGAGTCACTTACCTAGCCACAAATATCTTTCTTCTGCTATCACAGACATAGGCTCTGGGTGAACCGCTATACCCAAAATGCTTCCCAGAAGCAGACTCTGGTGGTGACCTACCCACTTCTTGACATAGATCAAATGGTATCTACTCTGTGGGAAAGGGCTGGCTGAGACAGCAACATGAAGACCAGAGTCTAGACACCAAGATTGCAAAGAATGCTGGAAAGAGAGAATTTACATAACAGCCCTGTAACCCAAAAGATCCTGTCTCTCTTTCATAAGACTTAGTCAAGCTCATTATGGAAGCAACCTCCAGCAGCTAATTGGCATTGCAGTGCTTCTGAGCTGTGACCTAAAAAAGGGGGGAGATGTAAAAGCCAAATAAAGTGACATAAAGAAATTCCCATCCTAGTCCTATGGTTGTCTTGTGAGCTATTTCTATACTGTATGTACATAAACAGCTCTTCTTGGGTGGTGGTTTAATGTCCCTATACCTTCCATTGCAATTACACTGAATGGAGCCACAACAAATCTTCGTAATGCCAATCTCATCTTTCCACCTCATTGACAGCTCAGGAAATGCATCTGAAATTCATAGTAGCCTCATAGCCTATGGCAAGAGAAATCCATGCTGCTAAAATTTTATTTTAGAAGTCAAGCTGGTTTTCCTCAGTTTAGGATGCTCCGTTTTTTAATCTTTTGCTGCCTACCACACTGTATCAAAATAACCAGCCAATATTGCTCAACCGTCAGGGGCCTCAGCTGCCTTTGAATTTTATCAGTACAAATAAATACTGGAACATGTTAAAAATAACCCCAAGAGATTAGCGTTAACGTTAATAGAATTAAGAGCAGAGGGGAAAATGTGTATAAACTTTAACTTCACTGCTCTCTCCCTTCCTTTGCTGACTTTAAAAAAAAAAAAAAAGGTTGAATAGATATTCAGACTGATTTCATGTTTAGGCTGATAGGGACGCTAGGCTGGGTCCCAAATTTGTGCAATGTTCAAAGAGAGAGAGATTTTAAAATCCCAGAAAAAGAGATATTTCCAAATTAATGGCATTGCCCGAATGCCTTGGCTCCCTGCACCCCACCAGGAAGGTTTATTATTTTCTGGTAAAATGTTGCTCGAATGGGGAGTGGTAGTCAGCGATGCGTCAGAGCTGCTCTTTGAACACATTAAAAAGCTGAATGCACAACAAAGAACAGATGTTCCAGCATGCCTTATTTATGCACCCATCAGCAATCTTCCAGTGACCACAAAACACAGCCTTTTTTCCCTCCTCCTCTCCATAATATTATTTTCTGATAAATTCACCCTCTTTATTAATTTATTTATTTTTGGCCCCAACTGAACTCCTGGGTAATTGTCTATGTGTGTGTGCACAAGTGTGTGTGCGTGTGTGCATATGTGTGTGTGTGTGTTATTTGAAAGTCTGCCTCCATCAAAGCTGAATTCTATTGAACTGTGGAACAGGTGTGGATTCTGCAATTAGATCACATTTCAGAGAGAGAGACACTGAGGGTAATAATGGCGGTGCATTCTTCACAGTCGAATGCAGCACCATAGCGACCAGCAACAATGAAGAAGAGGTATTAGTATTAGAGGTGATTATTTTTAGTTTATGGGATCATCTGATTGAATACAGCCATAAGGCGCTGCGTACATGTATTTGGGGCTCACCAGCTGTAAGACAAACTTGTTTTACTGGCACTTATCTGAAATGCCCTACTCACCCACCCTCTGCTCACAATTGGAATGGAAGTAGCGATTAGGAAATGAGATATAATGCAGATTAAATATTATGATGGACCAAGATACTGTTGGATTATTAAACTCCATTTGCTTTCACTGGTTTTAAAGGCATAGCACTTTTATATAAACCTCCAGCTCTAGATCTCTGAGCTTTAAAAGGTGGGAGGTGGAGGAGTGCTAGGGAGGGTTAGGTAGAGAAAAATAATTTAGAATCCAAAGAGAAGCAAGAATATTTCCTCTTCCTACACAAGAGAGCTGTATTTTTCAGTGAGTGAATCTAATCTGTGACCTCAATTTGAGCTTCAGAAAAACATGATACATTAATACAGAAAATACTCACCCCCACAAATTGATTTAATAGACTGAAAGTAAATAATGCAGCCAATTCTCACAACACTATTTGGTCAATTTTGGGAATTCTAGGTCTAGGTGGCATTTCCTTAATATATATTTTCACGAAGTGGGAAATATTTGGGACCGAACTCAGTGGTGTAAAATCAGCCCTTGGGAGAGTTCCAGCTGTTCCCTGGGACATCTCAGAATGGTGCTATGGGCTGGCTGGCAGCAGCTGCTATCCCTGAAAGAATAAAGGAAGTCAGACAACAGAGGGAGGGGTTTGCACAAAATGAAGTTGTGGGCATTCTGTGGACACATCAGAAATCTGGGCTCAAAAGAACGAGATGTGGGTAGCTTGGTAGGGTACAGATTACACCATCCCATGGGCACAGGCCTAGGAGCTCAGAATGAGAACTTCTGCTCTTTGTCCAATGGTCTTTGAACCCAGGATGGCTCAGGATCTGGGGTCTGCATCATGGGATATGAGGCCACAGCCAACACATTGCCAAGACCAGTATTCTTTTTCTGGTGCCAAAATAAGCTCTTCTGATGAAAGATCTGAGGGATGGAAAATGTTCTATTGTCCACAATGCTAGTTCATACAGAGAAATCTGTTACGATGACAGGAATTTTCTGTTTTGTATAGGTGGCCTAACCAAGATTCCTGGCAGAAAAAAAACGCATTTTCTGGCTAAGAAGCAGTAAAGCAGGAGTGGTGGCAGATGAATACCAATCAAAACGTGTAGCTTTTCTGTTACTAGCCAATCCACTAGTTCTCCAGCTACCAAATTCTTTTCAGCATTTGTTATTTCTCTCAATCAGACAAAATAAAGTTCTCATATTATAAATAAACTGAATCTAGCCATATGGCCTTGACTTTGGGTAAATCACTTTCCCTTTCTGGACTAGGTTTCTGTGAAATGAGGGTTGGAATTCAAATTGTAGTTCCACAAACATTAGCACTAGAACCCTTTTACAAACAAAGAGTTAGCTAAGAATTGGAGGTGCTATATTCAAAAGTGGCATTGGGGTCCCCATGCTTCTCCTTTCTTGCAAATGAGTTGTCTCTACTGAAGTCCAAGGTTGCTCAGAACCAGGTACAACATGTCTTATTTAGATAGTATTGCACATCTCTTCCAAGAGAAACTGTGATTGAATATCTGGGTCTTCCCCATAGTATTCCTACACAGGGTTAGTGACAAGGAGATGCTATGCCAGCAATCTCACCCGCCACACCCAAGATGGCATCTGCATCCTCTGTGGGTACAAGTTAATAGTCTCAGCTGTGAGGATTGTCTCCATGAGATCAGGCACCCAGTTGGTTAGCTCTTTTTCACTATATAGTTTGAAGTCACTGTCTGTTCCAGTTGTCATAAAGTCACAGGTTTTTGCTTCAGCTTTCTTTCTCTCTCGCTGGCGATGGAACAGTTTTCAGTGAGAGAGGACCCTTTCATTTGTCTTGGCAGTCACTTGCCATCACTCATTTTAATAGTCATTATCAAGAGCATAAAGATTAAGTGGGGTTTTGTACAATATTAGCTTTCTATTTTTTTCTCATTCAACCTCCAGATAACTCTGGTTCCATTCTGTGTCTTGTCCAATCATCACACTGAGTGTTTACCTTTAAATATTTGAATATATTTTCTTCTATTTTCATTTGTTTTGCAAACAGCCTTTTACAAAAATACCTAATAAAACATAGTCTAATTTTTCCCATGCTGGCTCAGTAACAGTGTCTTTCTTAGCTGAAGCAACAGGAAAGAAATGGCAATATTACTTATTGTTATTGACATGATGATGACTCCTTTGCAGATGTTACAATGTCAATGTTTTGTGGCAAATTTGCATTGTAGTTTAGCATGCATTAACACACCTTGCCATTTAGTCATCTCAGTGAACACTGACAAGAGCCATGGGTACCCTGCGTTGGCATAATGCAGGAGCCTGCAAGCTGTGGAAATGAAGTCAGACCATAGAATTCTGGTTGAAAGCTTTACATCATGGTACCAAGTGATCCAAACAAAATGTAAATCATAGCCTATGAAACAGAAGAATTCAGTAGCTCCCTGGTAATTGGTGTAGTAATAAATCAGGATTGAATTTAGCTTAAAATTATATATTCTTTGCCTGGTTAAAAAAGTCAGATTTATGAAAGAGTTGGTGGTTTGTTTGAAAAGCAAAGAAACATCTTCTTAATTTTTTCATCTAAATTTTACAAAGCCTACTTACCTTTTCAAAAAAAATTAAGACATAATGATAAAGCAACGTTGAAATTTTGCTGTCGATGCCAACTTAATGCGTAACAAAGTTAATGGCTAGCTATAGACACCTGTCTTTCAAATACACCCAAATTGGAATTTCTGAATGTTGTTTTTGCTACTATACTTTATTTCTTTCAAGCCTGGGAGAGAGCCTCAGCTCTAACATGTTCTGCATTTGGCCAAATACAATACATCCAACCTAAATACAAGGTATAAATAACAGGAAATTAGACTTTGACCCCAAATTCTTAAACTGGAGTAAGCCATTTCATTCATATACACTGAGATAAAATCAACAAAATAGGTGGCAGGGCATTTGGTCAAAGGGTATGTAAATAAATGTAAATTTTTTCTCTAGCTTTTAGTGTGTTTAATAAATTATGTTGGTGACCCTCATGGCAGAAACCTGACCACATGGGTCATGCTTATCTTCCAGCCCTTATTTCCAATCACTGACATTATAGTTAGTAAGAAGCTATTTTTCTCTTAAAATATATGTAGAGGAAAAAATGAGAATTTTCTGTATTAATGACACAATAATGGCATTGTGAAAATAAAATGGTGATGACATATCCACTGTGGGAATAATATGCCCTCAGGCTAACAAAAGCTGCTTACCTGTTTAACTTATTATTTTATAAACATATTTGAAATGAGCAGCTCAGTTCATCCTGAAATAAAACAATGCTACATTTTTTTATGCATATGAAAAGAGAAGATGCTAATTGCTCACCTACAATCCACCTAAAAAGCTGATGGAAATACATCTACAATAAAATCAGAACAATATCATTTCTAGTACCTGCATGACACTCATTTTGGTGAGTCTTCCCAAAAGACTTTTTAAAAGAAAATAGAGTTCTGATTCTATGTTTGCCATTAACCTGCTACGGAGTTGGGCAACCACTTGGTTCCTCGGCTCCCTTCCATCAAAAAAAGTCAAGACCAATTATTTGAGTAGAGTGTAAAGTGGATAGGTGTGAGTTAAAGAACTTTGTAACTGCAGAGATAAAAGGTTTTCTCTCATGGAATGCCATTATTATTAATATTATTGCCATCATCATTATTTATGCTCCCAGCACACGTATTGTGAAAATGTGTTATTCACGTAACAGCTATGCCCTCACCATGTCATTTGCAAAATCACCATGTTCTTCTCACAGAAATGTCACTGAAATGTCATTTTTACAATAGCTGCATTATGAATCTGCTATAACTTGAATTGCTTTACAATGAAAATGCAATTTCTTAGCAATTAAAATTATTCCACCCACCCCAGTCAAATAATAGAAAATCGCCTCCCTGTCCAATGTTGCTTATAGTGCACTGCAGAATGCTGCAAATTGAACAGAGCATGGTTTCCCACATGCCAGGGGAGGTCTACATCTTGGCCATACCAGTGGTTGCATTATACTCTCTGTGATTATCTGCTAAACCTAATGTAAAATACTGTAGCATATTACTAAAACTCTTACAAGATTGAAAGATTGCACTCACTTAGAGTCTTTGAGTTTTCCAAGGACCCTAACCACATCTAAGTTTGCTGTAACAATGCTAAATCAAGGTATGTAAAAAACTAATGTCACTTTTCATTATAGGAAGAAATTCCTTTTATAAATGCAAGTCATTATCATTAGGTCTACTTATATCCCCTTCTGGTATTAATTGAAAATTTTATTCTTCGTAACTGCCTCTCAGAAACTGTTGACTTGACATGCATTAGTATCATCACTAATAAGAATGTAGCAACGTACAAAGCATAATACAAGTTATCAGCATGCTGCTCATGAAGTGAAATTATTAATGGACATAGGGTCATGTTTGAAGAGATATTTAAAGGCTCACTTTAAAGGCTCATTCACTTGTTTTCAAATGAAATCTTACATAGAAATCCAAGATGTAAAAGGCTAAAATGTAGGGCAACAGAGATTGTTCAAGATGAGAGTCTATACCTAGACCTCTAGAAATAGTAGAAAATACGTGTTTAGAAATATACGTACAAACTGAAATACAGTTACGATGAAAAATAAAGAACAAGAGCTGCCATGGGATAAATACAAGTGTTACTAGCCAAGAAAATGTATGTGGGACACTTGGCATTTCTAGACTTCCTCTAGAAGTGCAGGTGGTATGTGTGCTTGAGCCAAAGAGTCAGGACAATGTTTTTAATAGCTGACAAATTAGGAGAAATAGGGCAGCCTCCATGCATGAAACATGTTACAGGTATACCCCATCTTGAAGCACATCCAATCCATACCCAAAGACCAGAGAAACTATGCTTATGTATTGAAGCCAGAATCCTCATGGAAGCAAAGAGGTAGTTTCAAACAGAAAAATGAGCAGACAATCAAAAATTCACAAACATTTAAGTAAATCCAACAACATAGGAAAAATAAACAGGATTGTGCCTGCAATCCCAGCACTTTGGGAGGCTGAGGCGGGTGGATCACTTGAGCTCAAGAGTTAGAGACCAGCCTGGAAACATGATGAAACCTCGTCTCTACCAAAAATACAAAAATTAGCTGGGCTCGGTGTTGCATGCCTGTAGCCTCAGCTACTCAGGAGGCTGAGGCATGAGAATTGCTTGAACTTGGGAGGCAGAGGTCGCAGTAAGTTGAGAGCACACCACTGCACTCCAACCTGGGTGACAAAGTGAGACACTGTCAAAAACAAACAAACAAACAAAACCAACAACATAGGAGAGATAAATAAAAGAACTAACTCTTGAAGAAATAAAGCTAACAAAATAAGGAAAAAAGCTGGGGGGGTGCACTTTAAAATCAAGATATTGGGTATTATTAGAGAGATTGCAAGTGATGCTACAAATATGAAAAGTGAATATTTACTGTACTATTCTGTTCTCATGCTGCTAATAAAGACATACCAGAGACCGGTAATTTATAAAGGAAATAGGTTTAACGGACTCACAGTTCCACAGATCTCTAGGGCAGCAGCAAAATGCCGCCAGTCTCTTTGCTAAAGCATAATAAGAGTCATCTTCACTCCAGTTACCAATAAGTTCCTCATCTCAATCTAAGACCACCTCAGCCTGGACTTTAATGTCCATATCACAATCGCGTTTAGGTCAAAGCCATTCAACAAGTCTCTAGGAAGTTCCAAACTTTCCCACATCTTCCTGTCTTCTTCTGAGCTCTCCAAACTGTTCTAATCTCTGTCTGTTACCAGTTCCAAAGTTGCTTCCACATTTTCAGGTATCTTTACAGGGGCACCCCACTCCCAGTACCAAAATCTGTATTAGTCAGGGTTCTATAGAGGGACAGAACTAATAGGATAGATTCATATATGAAAAGAAGTTTATTAAGGAGTATTGACTCACACACTCACAAGATGAAGTCCCACAATAGGCCCTCTGCAAGCTGAGGAGCAAGAAAGCCAGTTCGAGACCCAAAACCTCAAAAGCAGGGAAGCTGTCAGTGTAGTCTTCAGTCTGTGGCCGAAGGCCTGAGAGTCCCTGGCTAACCACTGGTGTAGATCCTAGAGTCCAAAAGCTGAAGAACTTGGAGTCCGATGTTTGGGGGCAGGAAGTGTCCAGCATGGGAGAAAGATAGAGGCCAGAAGACTTAGTCTAGTCCTTCCACATTTCTTTGCCTGCTTTTATCCTGGCTATGCTGGCAGCTGATTAGATGGTACCAACCCAGACTGAGGGTGGGTCTGCCTCTCCTAGTCCACTGACTCAAGTGTTAATCTCCTTTGGCAACACCCTACAGACACATCCAGGAACAATACTTTGCATCCTTCAATCCAATCAAGTTGACACTCAATATTAACCATCACAATGAACAACCCCCAAAATCAAAAGTATTATTATCAAAATTAAAATGTTAGTATATGAACTGAATAGCAGAATCAACATGGATGAAGAGCACATGATTGAACAGTAAGATTAGAATTAAAGAAAAAGTTGAGACTTTGGACTAAAAGATCTCATTGAATGCCAAACAGAATAAATTACAACAAATTATTTTATATACCTACATACAGAGAGTGAAACTTTAGATCACAAGAATGAGAATAAAGCTTATCAACAAATATTGCATGATCTCACCTATATGGAAAATCTTAAATGTCAAATTTATAGAAGTAGAGAATACAATGGTGGTTACAAGAGGCTGGAGTTGGGCTGTGGAGTGGGAAAGGGGAGATGTTGGTCAAAGGGTACAAAGTTTCAATTAGACAGGAGTTCTAAGTTCTGGTGATCTATTGTACTGCAAGGTGACTACAGTTAATAATAATGTGGTATACATTTCAAAATTACTGAAAGAGTGGATTTGAAATATTCTCACCACAAAGAAATTATAAGTATATGAGACAATGGATATGTTAGTTGACATGCTCATTCCACAAGGTACACATGTATTGAAACAGCACATTGTACCCTATGAATATATGCAATTATTATTTATCAATTTAAAAAAATACAGATTCGAAAGGGGTTTGGGAGAGATAAAAATAAAAAATAAAATCAGATTTAGAGTCTGAGTTCTCACTGGCAAAAGTGGATAGTAGAAGAGCATATAGGATTAATGTTTTGAGAGAAGATTGTTTTGTAGAAAAGTCCTATATCCAGCAAAACTAGCATTCAGCAGAAAGACAAAATTAAAATAACGATCATTCTAGACCACTTTGGAAGAAAAATGCATTCTTGAAAAATAAAACATGAGCCCCAGAAAGAGTAAAATATTAGACATAAGAAATGGTAGTGAACAAAGAAAACAATCACACTTCTATTTAAATCAAAAAATGTTTTGATATACATTGAAAAAGTAATTAACAATCTGGAACTAAAATCCCAAATGATCTCAACATGGAAAGAATTGTAA
Source organism: Macaca thibetana thibetana (assembly GCF_024542745.1). Classification (NCBI taxonomy): domain Eukaryota; kingdom Metazoa; phylum Chordata; class Mammalia; order Primates; family Cercopithecidae; genus Macaca; species Macaca thibetana. The sequence continues at coordinate 29,961,800 of NC_065579.1, forward strand.
TAAAGAGTGCGACTCCATTTCTGATATTTTGATACAACAGTCCTACCGTTTTCCCTTTTCCTTCTTCCCAGCATCTGAGCAGGCTGAAAACAAAACTCTGATTGTCCCTCCCTTGGTGCCAGCTGAAGTGCAAACCACATAAGCCTCTGCCAGTGTTCAAGAACCCTCACTGCAGCCCCAACCCCAGTCACAAGCTAAGATTGTCTCTTTTCCCTCCTCTTTCAAGCCAGATTTGGACCAGCTAGAAAGTCCATGCTGCTCTCCCCCAGAAAGCCTTAGGATGTGCATAACAAAACTTTTCATAACATGTTGGTAGCTATGTGCTATCATCAGTCTTTATACACACACAAAATTTTTTATGGGAGAGCCACGCCACCTCTATAAGATGACCACAATAGCTGTAGAAAGAGGGATGGGAATATCATGAGGGAAATTAAATACAGCCTAGTTAACTTTAGAGACTGACTATTTAAATCAGCACATTTAAACTATAAGTATTACTAAAGTAAATCCTAGAAAGTAAAATATATAAATTCAAAACAATTAAATAATTGAATAAAGAAAATGTGTCCAATTCAAATAGGAAAGAAAGAAAAGAAACAAGAAATACTTGTAAAATAAAAAAAAATTTAAAGAGTGTTCAAAAATAAGTTCATAAGGCAATAAATGTGAATGAATCAAAACCCATATAAACAACTAAGGACTCAGACTGGAGTAAAAAGGAAATTCACCTCCATTAACAACTAAGTGACATTTAGGCTGGGATAAAAAGAAAATAAAAACATATTAAAAACTAAATAGCTCTTAGGTTTGGGCACAAAGGAAATCCATCTTTATGCTGACATATACTGATAAGACCAAATTTTATTTAACAGGCCAAAGATACATTCTGGAAATAGATGTGCCATGGCAAATATCAACAAGAAGGAAATAATGTGACCTATTAATATTAGATGCAACTTTCATCACAACTTAATAGCAGCTTAATAGCAAAGGCCTTACAGAGGATACTTAATTTTGAGGGAAGCTGTAATATACCAAAAAATAACAGTCACGCATCTTTATGAACAAAATTTCACAATAAATTTCAAAGATAGTTTTAAAAAGTAAAGAGCACACACACTGGAGTCAATACACCTGAGTTAAAAATGCCAGCCCCAAAGCTTAGTAGCTTCAGATTTGGGGAAACTATCTCATATATAGTGCCTCGTTTTCTGTTTTGGAAAATGAGGTAATAATAGTACTACTTCATATAGTTATTATGAGGATGAGTTAAAATATATTAAGTGGATAGATGGATGAATAGAGATAGCTAGAATGTTACAGCAAATCGTTATCAGGGGTTACCCACAGGGTGTGAAGTAAGAAGGGGTAAGGAACAGGGATACTTACCTTTCTTACTTCACACATTTGCATTTTTATTTTAAAGAGCACTTATTATTTATTTATTTTTAAAACAATACAAATTTACAAGAAATAGCACAGTGCATATATCAGGAGGAAGAGGCTCAAAGTTCCCAATCCTTTATCTCCTCTTGCCTCTGCTCATCCTAAGTGGGGGGTCCTTAGCCTCTGGGTAAGTGAAAGAGAAGTCAACACCACTCTTTCTTTTAATGAACACACCTCCCTTAAGACCATAAGATTTGAAGGACCAAAACACTAATCTGGGTAACTGGGACAAAAGTTTGGTTTTATTGTTGTTGTTTTTGTTGTAACTCATATACAGTATACAGTGAAGATAAAAGTACTTACTGTTACTTTTCGCTTGAATGCTCTGGCTAAAAACCCTCCCTCCCTATGTCACTCTGATGGTGAAGCTTTTGCAGTGGTGATCACTAGGTTTTGAGGAAAGAGAGAGGTGAAATCAAAGTTGTTTTATATGAAATGAAGGAAATCAGTTTTGACATGACACAAAGGAATCTAAATGAAACATCTTTCTTTAGAAGTAGGTAAGATGTGTGAAATGACAGCAGAACTGGAGGTGGAAGAAACTGCTCTAAAAGAGCTGAAAATCTGAAAGAAAATTCTCATGTTTGTGGATGTAAGAGAACAGTGATTTAAGATTCCATGGAAGCAAAAATAACTGATCCAAAATCAATAGTGGAGGGCAATCCAACAACCAAGATTTTGGAGAATTTAAAGGCAGAAACAGAAAAAAGCTGTGTAGGCTCCAAAATTTGTATAAAGGAAGACTGAGGATATTTAGGGATGACAATCTGGTTGAAAGGGGAGGCCAAGAGATTTATCATGAAGCTGTGTTTGCAGAGCAAGCACATGGTTTTTAATTGGATTTATGTTTATTTTTAGTGGCTGAGAGAGTGGGTTTGATGGTGTGTGTGTATGTGTGTGTGTGTGCACGCATGTGTGTGTGTGTTTGATGAGGGGGAGATTGTAGTGGTCACTGCTTTCCCCAGCCAACATTTGGTTTTGCAAATGAAATGGAAGGTACAGTGAAAGTAATACATTACTAAGACAAACACTTTTGCTATTTTTTCACATACACTATGTCTGGTATATACTGAAGAAAACTAAATGAAGAAGCCAGTGGTAACAAGTTACCCTAGATGTCCAAATATAAGGCAATTTTTCCCCAAAATGTAGAGAAAAAGGAATCATTTGATATTCAAATGACAATAAAGACTCTCAGGTTAGAAGTTTCTACTATTACTGTACTTTGAACAACAAAGTCCAGTTTGTGCAAGGACATCATCCACAACATAGCTAAATCCAGGGAGGAGAGTCAGTATAATCTCCCCACAGGTCTCTACCAATCCCTGGTGGCCCATTGCCTGGACTTAATGAGCCAAGCACATGGCAGGCAGAAGACAAATCCTGTAAAGTCACACCAGAGAGCATCACTTAAAGTTTAGGCCGCTAAAGGTTGAATTAGGAAAAATCTATCCCATTACAGAAGACAGAGGGGGTAATTGCCAGTCTTCGCTTTGGATTTTTGCTAAATAGAAACATGAAAATGTCTCTCCTGAGAATGGCCAACTACAACACTATATTTATGCATGTTTGACAACATTTCTAAAAATGACTGGAAATTTATTTTAAAGTTGTCCCAGATTAGTAGTGTCTATAGGCACCAAGCATAAGCAAATACACATACTCCATTAAAGACATTTAAACCCAGATGTAAAAAAAAATTCCAAGAAACATTAATTGATAAACAAAAATTACAACACATATGAGAAGACAAAATACCTTGAGTAAAAGTAAGAAAAAAACAAAAAAGTGGCATAATCAGACATCTAAAGACCATAGATACTGAAATTATCATACACACAATATAAAATAAATTTATTTTATATGTTTAAAGAGATTTTTAAAAGGTGAGAAAAATATAACAAAGTAGTAACCGTTTCTCAAAAAATAACAGAGCAGGTTTAAAAAAAAAGAAAAAAAAAAAAGCCAAGTACGGTGGTTCATGCCTGTAATCCCAGTAGTTTGGGAGGCCAAGGCGGACAGATCACCTGAGGTCAGGAGTTCGAGACCAATCTGCCCCATATGGCAAAACCCCATCTCTACTAAAAATACAAAAAAATTAGCTAGGCATGGTGGTAGGTGCCTGTAATCCCAGATGCTCGGGAGGCTGAAGCAGTAGAACCAATTGAACCCAGGCAGTGGAGGCTGCAGTGAGCTGAGACCACGCCACTGCACTCCAGCCTGGGCGACAAGAACAAACTTCTGTCTCAAAAAAAAAGAAAAAAGAAATCTTGAAGTTAAAAATATAGCAACTGAAATTGAAAACAATTTCTAACTAAAAATGAAATTTAGTTTTGATGGAGTGGATTTCGTATGACTGAAAAGAGATTAAAGAACTGCAGGACAGTTTGGAAGACATTGTCCTGGATATAGCAGAGACAGAGTGGAGGATAGAATAAGATAGTGTATCATGATATCTAACTAGAGTACTGAGAAGAACTAATATTGAAAATGGGGAGAGATAGTTTTCCAAGGCCCAAGGGCAGAGCATTTTCTAGAATAGATGAAAGATATCAGAATCAGATTTGAGAGCCCATAGACTCTCAACAGAATAAACGAAAAGAAACGTTCACTTAGATCCCCCTACACTGAATGAACAAAACCCTAAGATAAAGAGAAGATAATGAAAGCAGCCAAAAAGATTCTATAGAAGCACAATTGTATATTTAGAAAACCCCATCGTCTCAGCCCAAAATCTCCTTAAGCTGATAAGCAACTTCAGAAAAGTCTCAGGATACAAAATCAATGTGCAAAAATCACAAGCATTCTTATACACCAATAACAGACAAACAGAGAGCCAAATCATGAGTGAACTCCCATTCACAATTGCTAGAGAATAAAATACCTAGGATTCCAACTTACAAGGGATGTAAGGTACCTCTTTAAGGAGAACTACAAACCACTGCTCAATGAAATAAAAGAGGACACAAACAAATGGAAGAGCGTTCCATGATCATGGATAGGAAGAATCAATATCGTGAAAATTGCCATACTGCCCAAGGTAATTTATAGATTCAATGCCATCCCCATCAAGCTATCAATGACTTTCTTCACAGAATTGGAAAAAACTACCTTAAAGTTAATATGGAACCAAAAAAGACACTGCACTACCAAGACAATCCTAAGCCAAAAGAACAAAGCTGGAGGCATCACGCTACCTGATTTCAAACTATACTACAAGGCTACAGTAACCAAAATAGCATGGTACTGGTACCAAAACAGAAATATAGACCAATGGAACAGAACTGAGCCCTCAGAAATAATACCACACAACTTCAACCATCTGATCTTTGACAAACCTGACAAAAACAAGAAATGGAGAAACGATTCTCTATTTAATAAATGGTGCTGGGAAAACTGGCTAGCCATATGTAGAAAGCTGAAACTGGATCCCTTCCTTACACCTTACACAAAAATTAACTCAAGATGGATTACAGACTTAAATGTTAGACCTAAAACCACAAAAAACCTTAGAATAAAACCTAGGCAATACCATTCAGGACATAGGCATGGGCAAGGACTTCATGTCTAAAACACCAAAAGCAATGGCAACAAAAGCCAAAATTAACAAATGGGATCTAATTAAACTGAAAAGCTTCTGCATAGCAAAAGAAACTACCATCAGAGTGAACAGGCAACATACAGAATGGGAGAAAATTTTTGCAATCTACTCATCTGACAAAAGGGCTAATATCTGGAATCTATAAAGAACTCAAACAAACTTACAAGGAAAAAACAACTCCCTCAAAAAGTGGGTGACGGATATGAACAGACACTTCTCAAAAGAAGACATTTATGCAGCCAACAGACACATGAAAAAATGCTCATCATCACTGGCCATCAGAGAAATGCAAATCAAAACCACAATGAGATACCATCTCACACCAGTTAGAATGGCGATCATTAAAAAGTCAGGAAAAAACAGGTGCTAGAGAGGATGTAGAGAAATAGGAACACTTTAACACTGTTGGTGGGACTGTAAACTAGTTCAACCATTGTGGAAAACAGTGTGGTGATTCCTCAAGGATCTAGAACTAGAAATACCATTTGACCCAGCCATCCCATTACTGGGCATATACCCAAGGGATTATAAATCACGCTGCTATAAAGACACGTGCACACGTATATTTATTGCGGCACTATCCACAATAGCGAAGACTTGGAACCAACCCAAAGGTTCATCAATGATAGACTGGATTAAGAAAATGTGGCACATATACACCATGGAATACTATGCAGCCATAAAAAAGGATAAGTTCATGTCCTTTGTAGGGACATGGATGAAACTGGAAATCATCGTTCTCAGCAAACTATTGCAAGGACAAAAAACCAAACACCGCATGTTCTCACACATAGATGGAAATTGAACAATGAGAACACATGGACACAGAAAGGTGAACATCACACACCGGGGCCTGTCGTGGGGTGGGGGGAGTAAGGAGGGATAGCATTAGGAGATATACCTAATGTAAATGACGAGTTAATGGCTGCAGCACACCAACATGGCACATGTATACATATATAATAAACCTGTACATTGTGCACATGTACCCTAGAACCTAAAGTATATATATAAAAAAAGAACAACAGAGGACTTCTTGACAATAGCAATGGAAGTCCAAAAACAGTGGAAAAATATCTCCAAAGTGCTGGGTGCAAACCAACCTTTAACTCAAAATTGTATACCTAGTTAAATCAACCTTCAAAAATGACAGTTAAAAAAGACGTTTTCAGACATTAAAAAAAGTATTAACCTTAAGTGTACAATTTGATGAGTTTTCAGAGTTGTAATTTAAACCTTTATCAAGATATGGAACATTACCACACCCCTAGAAAATTCTATCATGCCCTTTCCCTGTCAATCCCTACTCCCCCACCCCACTCAATGGCAACCTGATACATTTTCCATGATAGACTAGTTATACCAGTTCTCGAACTTCATATAAATGGAATACTACTCTTTTGCACTTTTCATGTAAGGCTTCTTTCAGCATAATGTTTTGAGATTCATTCACATTATTGTATGAATTATATGTCATGTCTTGTTCTTGTTGAGTGTTATTGAATAGTGTTCCATTGTATGAATAATAAACTCTTTATCCATTTTTCTACTGATGAGCTATTTCCAGTTTGGGGCTATTATGAGTAAATAGATATAAACATTTTTACACAAGTCTTTTTGTGGATGCTTATTATTTATAATCTCACATGAAACATTCACAAAAAATGATTCTGTTTTTTGAACCCAGCCTGAAAGAGCAGCTTATATTTGATGCAAATATAAGCTAATCCTTTTTGTACTTGCTGCAAATCAAGATTCAACATAATTCACTATCAAACATACGTATTCTCTGAATAACACAATTGAAATATAAACCAGTAATTTAAAAACACATATACAGGTTGAGCATCCCTGATCTGAAAATCCAAAATCTAAAACGTACCAAAATTCAAAAGTGTTTGAACACCAATATGTCACAACTAGTGAAAAATTGTAAATCTGACTTCATGTGATGGGTTAAAACTTTGTTTCATGCACAAAATTATTTAAAATGTTACATAAAATTACCTTTAGTCTATGTGTATAAAGTGTATATGAAACAGTTCATGTTTAGACTTGTGTCATACCCTCAAGATATTTCATATTTATATGCAATAATCCAAACTTAAAAAAAATCTGAAATCAGAAGTACTTCTGGTCTCAAGCATATCAGATATGGGTTACTCAGCCTGTGCTTGTACATTTAAATATACTTCTAAATAATTCATATAGGAAAAACCATAATGAATATTAGAAAAAAACTAAATAATTTTTAAAACTGTATATTATAGTATTAGATTCAGATAAAATCGGTCAAGAAGAAAATTTATAGGCTTAGATGCATGTATTAGTAAAAACAAAAAGCCGAATGGACAAGGCATCCAACTTAAGAAGTAAGATAAGAATAACAGAATTAAGTCAAAGAAAGTAAAAGAAATAAAATTGTAAAAATAGGCACAAAAGTTAATGAAACAGAAAGCAAAGATATACTAGAGAGATACCACAAAAGCGAAGTTGGTGTTTAGGAAAGATTAGTAACATTGAAAGACTTCTAGCCAGATTAAGGAAAAAGAAGAAAAAGCATAAATAAGTATTGTTAGCGGTAAAAAGTGAGCATAATTACCAAAGATATTAAATTTTTAATATAAGTATAATAAAATTTCATAAAAGTAAAATTTAAATGTAAGTAAAAAATACATTCCATACATAAATATACACACACTCAATATGTAAAACTTACGACACAACCTAAATTTTCTTTCTAGAGACATGCTTTATTTAAAAAGTCTCCGTCCAAGTCACAAGTTTATTAGATATATTGAGTTTTCCAGTTATTGCAGAGGTGAAATAAAAAGTAACAATCCAGAAATTTCAGGAATTGAAGGGTTGAAAGTTACAGCTATTGCTCATCTACAGATGGTAAAACATTTGCAAATTTGCACATGGTCACAGGGATAAGACTGTGGATATTAAAGCACAGTTTGGGATCAAACATTCAATCAAAGCCTTGGCTTTGATTTTGTTGAGAGCTCTGATTGAATCAACACAGTTCTCTCTAAACTCCTTCAATTGGACAAAATGGCTCAGTCACTAAGACTAAGGCAAAATACAACAGAATCCCAATAAGTTCAAAGGACTCATCATTATGTGTTTAGTGTTAAGTCTCTAAAAGAAAATTGATTTTTTTTTTCTTTTTTGAAATAGTCTTGCTTTCTCTCCCAGGCTGGAGTGCAGTGGCTGTAGCCTTGACCTCCAGGCTCAAGTGATCCACCCATCTCAGCCTCCCAAGTAGCTGGGACTACATGTGTAAGCTACCATGCCCAGCTAATTTTCTTTTTTAATTTTTTATAGACACAGTGTTTCCTATGCTGCCCAGGCTGGACTTGAACTGGTGGTCTCAAACTATCCTTCCACATAGCTGGGACTACAGGTGTGGGCTACTGCAATGGCTGGAATTGTTTTCTAAAAGTGTTTTTATTTCATTTCCAAAAGAGCCAACAGCCTGAATTAAAAGAGACTATGACTGTTCATTAAAGAAGAGATTGTAACTGTTCAATCCAGCTGGGCTGCAAACAGTTTATTGGCAGGAAGCAGACTGAGAAAGCCTTGCTTTGGATTTGGCTGAGGAAAATGATGGAATATGAAGGATGATCTAAAGAGTACAGTTGAGAGTCAAGGAGAACAATTGACAGGAACAACTCCCAGAAACCATGACCAGAGTCTAATTTTAAAAAAAAACCTGCTACCCCCCAAATAAGGGGGCTTACCGTATTTTCCCAGAGGAATTTCAGAATCTCTATGAACTAGTAACAATAAAGAACCTCCTATTCTTACCCTTTCTAATGAGGTGTTTGTTTCAGTTCTACTGACTCTGTTCCACCATCATAGACGGAAGATGGGGACAGAAGCACCTAAGTTGTCCTTTTTGTACTTAGATTTCAGAAGTAAGAGAAGTTGAATTCAGACATGATGTAGATCACTTGATCTTGGAGTTAGAACCTAATGCCATAGTCAAATGTGACATTGAATGCTGTGGTAAGCAGGTTAGTGTATCTTACTTGGAGAAGAAAGACAATTTTTGTGACCAAAATGGATCACTATGGTAGGCTGCTATTTATTACTATTCATTATCACTCTTATCAGTGTCAAGATCTGCAGGATACAATGTAATGTCTCACATCATTGACTTTAAGCTTGTCCATGTAACTTGCTTTGGCCAGTGAAAATATGTGATGTTTGTCACATTTGGCTTGCATCATGCCTCTTATGTTCCTACCCTCAGTCACAAAAACTACATGTGCCAAATATAAGCTGCTCTTTCAGGCTGGGTTCTAGAAGGAAAAGGCATCTGGAGCAGAGCCCACCTGAATCCAGCCAAAGCAATAATAATTACAGTATAACATGCAATATGACCAAAAAATAAAAGATATTGCAAGCCACTAAGAAATTAGTTATTAACGCAGCAATAGATGAATAAAATACTCCCAACTTACGTTATAAGGTTAGTATAACCTTATTATCAAAACTAAGAAAGAAAAAGAAAAAAAAATGTGTAGATTTTCTTACTCACTGATATGGTTCGGCTCTGTTTCCCCACCCAAATCTCATCTTAAATTGTACTCCCATAATTCCCACATGTTGTGGGAGGGACCTGCTGAGAGATCATTTGAATCATGGGGGCAGTTTCTCCCACACTGTTCTCATGGTACTGAATAAGTCTCACGAGATCTGATGGTTTTATCCGGGGTTTCCACTTTTGCATCTTCCTCATTCTTATCTTGCCGCCACAATTTAAGTAGTGCCTTTCGCCTCCTGCCATGATACTGAGGCCTCCCCAGCCATGTGGAACTATAAGTCCAATTAAACCTCTTTTTCTTCCCAGTCTCAGGTATGTCTTTATCAGCAGTGTGAAAACAGACTAATACAGTAAGTTGGTACCAGTAGAGTGAGGTATTGCTGAAAAAATACCTGAAAAGATGGAAGTGTCTTTGGAACTGCATATCAGGCAGAGGTTGGAACAGTTTGGAGGGCTCAGAAGAAGGCAGGAAAATGTGGGGAAGTTTGGAACTTCCTAGAGACTTGTTGAATGGCTTTGAAAAAAATGCTGATAGTGATATGAACAATAAGGTCCAGACTGAGGTGGTCTCAGATGGATATGAGCAACTTGCTGGGAACTGCAGCAAAGGTGACTCCTGTTATGTTTTAGTAAAGACACTGGAGGCATTTTGCCCCTGTCCTGGAGATGTGTGGAACTTTGAACTTGAAAGAGATAATTTAGGGTATATGGAGGAAGAAATTTCTAAGCAGTAAAGCAATCAAGATGTGACTTGGGTGCTGTTAAAAGCATTCCATTTTAAAAGGGAAACAGTACATAAAAGTTCAGAAAATTTGCAACCTGACAATGCAGTAGAAAAGAAAAACCCATTTTTTGAGGAAAAATTCAAGCTGGCTGGAGAAATTTGCATAAGTAACAAGGAGCCAAATGTTAATCCCCAAGACAATGGGGAAAATGTCACCAGGGCATGTTATAGGTCTTCATGGCAGCCCCTCCCATTACAGACCCGGAAGCCTAGGAGGGAAAAATGGTTTTGTGGGCCAGGTCCAGGGTCTCCATGCTGTGTGGAGCCTAGGGACTTGGTGCCCTTCATCCCAGCTGCTCCAGCCGTTGTTAAAAGGGGCAAAGGTACAGCTTGGCTCATGGTTTCAGAGGGTACAAGCCCCAAACCTTGGCAGCTTCCACGTGGTGTTGAGCCTGTGGGTACACAGAAGTCAAGAATTGAGGTTTGGGAACCTCCACCTAGATTTCAGCAGATGTATAGAAACGCCTGGATGCCCAGGCAACAGTTTGCTGCAGGGGCAGGGCCCTCATGGAGAACCTCTGCTAGGGCAGTGCAGAAGGGAAATGTGGGGTCGAAGCCCCAACACAGAGTCCCTATTGGGGCACCCCCACGTGGAGCTGTGATAACAGGGTCACCACACTCCAGACCCCAGAATGGTAGGTCCACCAACAGTTTGCACCATGCACCTGGAAAAGCCAGAGAAACTCAACACCAGCATGTGAAAGAACCCAGGAAGGGAGATATACCCTATAAAGCCAAAGGGGCACAGCTGCCCAAGACTATGGGAACTCACCTCTTGCATCAGTATGACCTTGATGTGAGACATGGAGTCAAAGGATATCATTTTGGAACTTTAGAATTTGACTGCCCCAGTGGATTTCAGACTTCCATGGGCCCTGTAACCCCTTTGTTTTGGCCAATTTCTCCCATTTGGAATGGCTGTATTTACCCACATTGTATCTAGGAAGTAACTAGCTTGCTTTTGATTTTACAGGCTCATAGGTGAAAGGGATTTTCCTCATTTCAGATGAGACTTTGGACTGTGGAGTTTTGGGTTAATGTTGAAATAAGTTAAGACTTTGGGGGAGTGTTGGGAAGGCATGATTGGTTTTGAAACGTGAGGACATGAGATTCAGAGGGGCCAGGGGCAGAAGGATATGGTTTGGCTCTGTGTCCCCACCCAAATCTCATTTTGAATTGTACTCCCAAAATTCCCACATATTGTGGGAGGGACCTGATGGTAAATAATTTGAATCACGGGGGTGGGCTTCCCCCATACTGTTTTCATGGTAGTGAATAAGTCTCAGGAGATCTGATGGTCTTATCAGAGGTTTCCTCTTTTGCATCTTCCTCATCTTATCTTGCTACCACCATATAAGAAGTGCCTTTCACCTCCCGCCATGATTCTGAGGCCTCTCCAGCCATGTGGAACCGTAAGTCCAATTAAACCTCTTTTTCTTCCCAGTCTCAGGTATGTCTTTATCAGCAGCATGAAAATGGACTAATATACTCACAAACATACATTTTAAAAACTAAACAGAATATTGTCAAAGTAAATATTGTACTCAAGAAATAATACTTGGTGACTAAGTTTGGTTCACTCCAGGAATACAAGGTTGGTGCAACAATAGAAAATGTATTGATACAATTTATAACATTAAAAGAATACAGAAGAAAAGTCATGTGATCTCCATAGATGTAGAAAAATCATTTTTTAAAATTCAACAATTATTTATAATAATATTTGTAAAAAGCCTCTCAGAAAAGAGGATGTCTTTAATCTGATAAAATATTCTGTGATAAACCTACAGCAAACATATGCTTAATAGTAAAATATTAAAATAAGCTTCTTCTGATATCAGAAAAATATCAAATTTAGTGGATGATCTAGTAGACTATACACAAAGACAAAAAGGAAAATAATTAACATTGGAAATTAAGAAACAAAAATATCCTGTTTCATAGATGAATGACAAACTGCCATTTGAGAGAAAGTAAAAATACTGTGTTCCTTCTAATTCTTGTCTATTCTCTCATATCTTTGTGTGCTAAGAATGTACACATAAAAATCTTAAGAAATTTTCTAATAATCTATCTAAAAAGAGAATTAAGCAGGTTTGCTAAACATAAGATTAACAAACATAAGCCAATTGCACTTTATATACCAGTAACAAACACAAAATATAATTTTAAAAAGATTCAATTTAAGATAACAAAAAATAAGATATACAAAAGTCTAACACATGTATACATGGGTGAATTTATAAAATGGAAAGCTCTAAAGGAGATCAAATAAGTGAAAGAGCTAGTTATGTTCATAGATAGGAAAAAAATATTTTAAAGATGGCAATTCTCCCCAAATTAATCTCTAGATTTAGTATGGTTCCAATTGGAATCCCAAGAAGGATTTAGGTGGAACTTGGCAAGTAATTCTAAAATTAGAATTAATTAGGAATAAGGAATGGTGAATGGCCAAGAATAATCAAGATGCTACTAAATAAACTAGTCCTACCATATATCAAGAATTTTTATAAAATTCTAGTAATAAAGACAGGGTGGTGGTGGTGCAGAGATACACATGGAGCAGAACAATATGAAGCCCAGACCCAGAATTCTACATATATAACGATTTGGTCTTAGAGCTTCAATGTATCTCATGGGGGGAAAGAATGAATTACTCATCAGATACCAGAATAATTGGCTCTTCATTGGAAAAAAATAATTTGTAGTCTCACTTCATATCATTCCCTCAAATCAGTTTCAGTTGGATAATGTGACAAGTAAAATTTTAATTTTTATATGAAATACAGTAATATAACCATAATATAAAAGCAAAGATCTCTTAAACAAGACACACAGAAATGCACATTTAAAGAAAAGGATCAACAAATTCTACCACCTAAAAATTAAGAATTTCTATTTATTAAAAAAAAAAGGATATGAAAAAGCAACTCACAAACTGAGTAAAATATTGGAACACAAAAATACAACAAAGGATGTGATTCCAAAATACGTAATGCAAATATAGATATATTTATAAATGTTTTACATTTGTAAAATATAAATAAGCTTTCCTAGAAGAAAAATCATGCCTTTCCCATTAACATGCAAAAAAAGATCGACACCCTTAATAGTCGGAAAACTCTGATTTGAAATCTCAAAATAACATTTTACACACAACAGGTTGGTAATAATAATAAAGTCTTACAATACCAAATTTTAGCTGGAACATGAAGCAATGTTGTCCCTTATACACTACTGGTTGGGTTACTAAACAGTGTGGTTATTATAGAAACACACATGGAGTTATTTCTGAAGCTGAAGATGTTCTTCTCCTATAACCCAGCTATTGCTCTCCTAGGTAAGGACTTCAGAGACACTTACACACGTGCTCCCAGCTGACATTGCTTGTAACAGCAAAAAATTAGAAACCATCTAAATGTCCATCAACAGTAAAATGCATAAGTCAACTATTGTATATTCATAAATGGTACAGATACAGTAGTGAAAAACGAATGCACTTTACCTATACATATCAATGTAAATGAGTCTCAAAATTCAATGCTGAACAACAAAAGCAAGTAATAGAATCTATTCTGTATGAGTTCATTTATACAACAAGTTAAAATTGCCGAATTAAAAATCGTATTGCTTAGGAATACATAAATATATGATAATATGTTAAAGAAAAATTAGAGAAGAGTGGTTTGTTTTTGGAAGGAAGGAAAGAGATACATATATCAAAGGGCACATGGGAAGTTCAAAGGCACTGAGATTGTTCTTGTTCTTACGCTGGGAGAAAGTGTGTTCATTTTATTATTATTTATTACTATCTTTAAAATTATATTGATGCATTTTACATGTATACATTATATCTATATGGTAGTCTCACATTTTAAAAAAAAAATGCAAAAGGAAATGGATGACTTGTGGAGATCACAATATATTCCAATTGGAAAAATGAGCAAAATCAACTCTTTCAATGTGATATAAATAGGTATTTAGGGATTTGGTATTTAAAAAATAAAAATCCAGTGTTAACATTATACACGGATTCAAGAAGGGCTCATCAGCTTCCATGGATGGTCCTCCATATGCCATGCTTTCTGGCAATAAAACTATTAATTGTACCATTCAGGATCTTCTGGTTTTAAGTGTTCACAACCCAAAAACCTAACTGTCTTAAGCTAAATAGTGAAATATAACTCTTTGGTTCTATATGGTAGAAGCCTGATCTCTGGCTGACTATACTACCCTTACCTACTTTTCCTACTATCTCATGACTCTTCCAATAAATACCAATTTTGCTTAAGAAAGATAGGTTTTACATTTCTAACAATGCCAAAAGAATCCTAAATAATACAATTCTTAATTTTACTTTGAACAAAAGACTCTTGCTGTCTTTTGCCTCTGTTTAACTCTATGTGCCTATTGTCTTCTTTTATGTCAACGTCCTCTATAAGGCAAGAACATTGTTGATGACTACTCCAGGACTTCATATTTACAAGCTTCATTACATATAGAATAGAAACATGTTCCCTGAAAAACATGTTTAAAAATCTAAAGGAAGTCTTCTGATTGGCCCAACCTAAGTCAGGTGCCCATGCCTGGGCTAATCACTCTAAGCAGAGGGACAGGATCTGTAAGACGATAATGGCACCAAGTCAAGCCCCATTGATTTAATGAGGGAAGCATCCTTCTCATCCTTCATTGCTCAGCTTGAATATCACCTTCTCTAAAATGTCTCTTCTAACTACACTATCTAAAGTGGGTGCCCTACTCTCACCTCTCCCATAGCACTCTATGTCTTTTTCAGCATGCGCCACAATATGCTATTTTATTGTATTTGCTTGTTAACCTGATGTGGCAGGCAAAATAATGGCCCCCAAAAGATGTTCATGCTCTAACCCCCTGCACTTGTGAATATGTTATCTTACATGGCAAAAAAGAGACTTTGCAAATGTGAGTAAGGATATTGGATTTTGAGATGGGGAGATCATCATGGTGAGTCCAATCTCATCACATGAGTCTTTAAAGGCAGACCTTTCTCAGCTATTCTCAGGGAGAGATGTGATGACAAAAGAATAAAGATCACAGAGATGTGACACAAGAAGGACTTGCCCTGCCATTTCTGGCTTTGATAATGGAGGAAGTGAACCATTAGCCAACGTAGCCTCTAAAAGCTGGCAAAAGCAAAATAAGTGAATGAATTTGGCCCTATTTCTCTCTTCTTTTCTGGAGGAAGAAATGAATTCTTTTGTCCAGAGAGAAACATGCTTTTATTTTATACAAGTGTTACCCTGTTGGATTTCTGACCTACAGAATTGTAAGATAATAAACTTGTGTGGTTGCAAGCCACTAAACCCCTGGCAATTTGTTACAGTGGCAATATGAAACTGCTACCTCTGGCTATCATCTTTTACAGAAGGTAATCTTCAAGTGAGAGGGAATATGCCTGTCTTTTTCATTGTATCTCCAATTTGTAGAACAATGCCTAGCTATTTGACGATTCAACTTATTTGTTGAATGAATAAGTAGACAAACAAATGAACTAGGACACTTGTGACTTATATCCAAAAGTTCATATTGCAGTCTTCATATGAAGTGTTCATCTTCCCTTTTCCGGAGTCACAAATGTAGAGAATCAAATAGAAAATGAAGCAGATGATCTCACGTTTCTCTCTATGGGTCAGAAGGGAAAACTTCAGCTGAGAGAAGGTGAAAAATGAGCCCTCTTCTGCAAAGCAAGAAGAATTATGCGAAGCCAAGAGAACAATCAAATGTGCTAGCAAATCATAGAACTGAGACAGCACTTACTCTCTATTTGAGCCTTTAGATGGAATGTGTTTTCAGCCAGCTGACATTTCCTATTCAATTTCCAGAAAGATCCTACTGTCAGAAGTTTGGTAAAATACTGGGTCATGCACATCCACTCCAAAATGGCTTCTTTTCTGGTGAAGTTAGATTTTATGATTTACACCCATTAATGGGAACTAGTAACTTTTCCAGAAGAAAAATGATAGCATATTCTGAAGAATGTATCCTTTTCCAGGTAATTTGTTTTTGAATAGAAAGTTCAAATTATTCATCAGATAATTCAATCTGTCTCCACAGGTTCAGTAATAGAATACCTTTAGAAATCAGAACCAACCAGTTAAAACTGGCAGCTCTCTTCACCTGGAATAATAAGATAAGAGTTGTACCAGAAAATTAGCAAGTCCCTATAAGGAAAGGGTTAAGCAATATCATCTGAGACAGACTTAGAACCACTGAAATACTATAAAGTATAGGCAACAGAAAATATTGTCAGAGGGATAAAAGAATGATCCTTGACTATTTTCCTACAAAAGTTGTGCTTCTACACCATATTCTTGACCAAACCTTATGCATACATACATATAAAATGTATGTATATGTGTGTGCATGTGTGTGTGATTTTATATAGATAGATAGATAGATAGATAGATAGATAGATAGATAGATAGATAGACAGACAGACAGACATGCAGTAGCTCACCTTTTTTTTACTCAAACATTTATTATGGAATGGCTTTGCATTGGTGGTTCAGCCAAGTCAGGTTCCAGGACAGCGAAACCCTATCTTTGCACAGAGTCCAGGAGCATCCACTGGCAGTAAACCACTATCCTCATTTGCAGATGAACCGCACATGTAACTAGAGTCCTTACTCTCACTTCCTTCCTCCCTTCCCCGCAACAAAATATTCCTAAATCCTTGAATTTCTGTTTTTCTTCATAGTAACTATGAAGGAAATTATTTTGGAGGGAATTAAGTGGGCACAGGTGGTACTATAGCACATACTAGCTCCCAGCATAACATCTGCTTCAGATTCTTCAAAGCTTCTTATTTTTACGACAGTCTTCTTTGTCTTTTCTCTCTTTTTTTGTCATTTTGTGAGGGTTTTTTTTTTTCTCCTATTTTAAGTCTCTGGAAGACAGTGGAAATGGAGGCAGAGGACAGAGGAATTTCCATATGCTTCATCAGATGATAGCATGTAATTATGTCTGTTGGTATATGATGCCAAAGTGCTCAAACTTTCTACACCAGCACTGTCCAGGAGAGCTTTCAATGATGGAAATGTCCTACATCTTCCACAGGTCTGTCCAATACAGTAGCCACTAGCCTCATGAGTCTGTTGAGCCCTTAAATTGTGGCTAATCTACTGACTAACAGCATTTTTTATTTTGTTTGAAAATAACGTAATTTCAAATAGCCACTCATGTCTAGTAGCCAACATATTGGGCAGCAGCGTTCCAGACACTTGAACATTACAATTCCAGTTCACTTGTTTCTATACTTTGCATTCTATTCAAATTATTTATGATAAAATCCTTGAACCTTAAAGTTTGCACCTCAAAAGGGAACATTAATGTGTTTTAAGAATAATCACTCTCTCTCTCTCTTTCTGTTCACTCTACCTTGCTTCTGCTAAACGCTTATTCTTTTCCTACAGTCATATACAATTAATTACAGACACCCCTGGAAGACAAGATATCACCAAGAAAGAGACATCTGTCATTTCTATTTGATGTTTGCTTATGAAACAAAAATATGAGTGAATAGAAATGGGAAAAATGTGTGATGGCTAGTCTCATAACATTTTCAAATGTAAATATTAGGGTAAGTTTATAAATACGGTGTCATGTCTACATGCAGAGGCATGTACTTCCACAATGACAATGTTTTGCCCAAAGTGAACTGTGTGATGAAGTGTTATAATTAAAAGAGCAGGCAAAGTCAAACAGCATTGGAGATTTTTGAGAGGTTTAACAACTTTGGAGTTCTGTGAAACATTTTTTTCTCTCAAGGGATATTTTTTCCCTTTAGCCATTATTGGTCAAATGAATGTTGATAAATAACTTGCTTTTATTTCTAAGTGGAAGACTGAACTGTGTGGGTAATAAAGCCTATTAGACAGACTTGCTGGCTGTCTTTCTGTCATAGAGCTAAATATAGTGATGCAGCATTCCAAATCCCACCAGATCCAAAACTTTCCATCAAAAGTTAAGGTTTGGTTTCTAAATTTAGTAGCCATAATTTCTCAAATGTGACCACTAACAAGAACAACTTTATTACAACAAAATTTTTCTTAGAGGAACATAAGAACTAGCATGCTGTTCCAGTGGTCCCTTCCTATCAAATGCTGTCTCCAACAGCAAATAGTGACATGAAGGGCAAAGCTGCTTGGAATCATGGCAAATATTTGCCATGATCCTTTAGAAGGTGGGCCATAATCTTAATATCCTTTTTAGTAATCTTCTGGTTCCCTAAGGAAGCAGATGTGACATAAGTATGGATGCACACGGTTTATTTGGGAGGTGCAGGGACATTAGTTTGCCAGCAGGCAGGTAATACAGAGAAGGGAAGGCGACAAATAGGTGCATCATTAAGCTAGCTACTACAGTGAGTAACTGAAGCTTCATGCCAGAGATTAAGCAGGATACACTGTAAAATACTGGTTGAGG
Organism: Macaca thibetana thibetana; assembly: GCF_024542745.1. Classification (NCBI taxonomy): domain Eukaryota; kingdom Metazoa; phylum Chordata; class Mammalia; order Primates; family Cercopithecidae; genus Macaca; species Macaca thibetana. Next base: position 29,980,652 of record NC_065579.1, read on the forward strand.
GAACGGGGATATTTTTACCCTTATAGCTGCTAGTTATTGGTTAAAGAATGCCCACAAATGGTACAAGAATTGCAGACATTATCACCTGGATGAAGTGGATTCTGTAAAGCCAAGGGCAGCCCTCTGACAAAGACGCAGGTGCTAACAATCAGAAGCAAGACTGGCATGCACCAATATGGTGAGCTGTTCCAAGGGCATATGGACAGGGCATTGACAGAAACTGCTGCATAAATATTATATGAGATGGAATCCTTCTTAGGATAAAGAATAATAATTTTATAGCATTCTCTTGTTATTCCAAACATTCCATTTTCTAGCTGTAAAAGGAAGTCTACACTTTGAGAGGGTGAGGTGGGTGATCACTTGAGGTCAGGAGTTCGAGAGCAGCCTGCCCAACATGGTAAAACCCCATCTTTACTAAAAATACAAAATTAGTTGGGCATGGTGGTATGAGTCTGTAATCCCAGCTACTTGGGAGGCCAAGGCACAAGAATCCCTTGAACCTGGGAGGCAGAGGTTGCAGTGAGCTGAGATCCCGGAGCCTGGGTAACAGGGCAAAACTCCATCTCAAAAAGAAAAAAAGAGGGAGAAGTCTAGAATTTGGTAAATTTTGCCATCTTTAGTTCAGGATTGAATAAATTTTAATAATGACATCCCTACACATCTAAAATTAAGAAGGACTAGTCTTTTGGTTTCATACAAAAGCCACTCTGTCTTTGATCATTTCAGTTACACAATTTTCCTAACTCACTTAAATTTTTCTTTATATAGAATTATCTGAATTTCTGAAATATGCCAGGTTTGGAGCCACAGACAGATGTGTCCGTATAGAAAAGGCACAGAATTCTATGAAACTCCACTTGTAGATCTCCCAAATTTATGAGACATATCACAAAAAAGAAAGGGAAGAGCATAGAGCTTTCATCTAAGTTGTGTGTATATGCTGAGTTAGTGTAGTTGAAACTTGAAATGATTAAACAGGAAAACCCCACATGGCTTCATTCGTGCACATGAAAAATTATAATAGAATCTACCTGTTATGTGTCATACGCAAATGAGAAGTTTCTTTCTCTCCCTCTCAGAGAAATCCAGGACTTTATATAATATACAAGGTAAATGCTATAAATCAGACCACCCAAGCCCTCCCCATGAAACTGATGCAGATTTGGTGGAGGGTGGCTCGTGACGGTGAGGTATGGAGGGAAGAGGAGAGGAGCTGGGCTGAGCTCAGGGCAGTTTCCATGAAGACCACCCACAGAATGGCAGAGCAGAAAAGATGGGTATAAACAGGAGTCAGAAAACAGAGCCAAAATAAGGATGATGAGACAAAACCAGGCATCCAGCTAGACACAGGCATTACTGGAGGCACAGTCAGGAACACAGGAAAGGAAGAAGCCAGAGGAAGGAATTTCCTGAGGAACAAGAAGGCAAAGAAGGGTAGAAGGGGAAAGAACTAGGAAGGGTACATTCTGAGGAGAGTGGCTCAAAGTGGTCCAGGGTCTCCCCTGGGAATGCTGGCAGCCATCAGGGGTATCAGGGGTTCATGGGACCTTGGTACATTCTTCGAGCCAGAGTCTGTTTGAGAACTCTACTGAGAAGAAGACATTGGCATAGTGTAAACAGCCATTTACACAGCAAGGCTTATTTACTTTGCAGTTACTTACTTATAACTGGCATATGACTTAATGTATGTTTAGACTTTTGTTCATTCAGCTAATAATTTTAAAATGTTTATTGACCTACATATTTATTGTAGAGGGTGTAGAGCATGTGAAAAAAGCAAAGAAGAAAATTTGTCTCTAACAATCCACCTTCTCAGAAATGCTTATATGTATTCTGTAGTTTCAACAAAAAACAATATCATACATACTGTTTTATACTTTTTAACTTCCTATTTCAGAACGTATTTCCACTGAATCAACACTTTGCACATTTGTGAGAAATACTTCTAAGAATATGTATTTGTAGAGGCAAAAATATCACCACCACCACCACCACATCATACACAAAACATACGAAGGAGCAAAATGTTGGTTTGTGTTGGGAAACTCACTTCTCACACTTCAGTGGTACCATGTAGCCCACACTGTTAACACTTTAGTGTATGTGTCAGTCAGTGTCCCAGCAGGACACAGACTGCACACTCAAATGAGAACCATTTGAGGAGGATTTAGTAAATGGGGTAGGGAAACTGTCAGTAGCCAGCAAGTGGCAACAGCAGAGCTACTATCACCTCTAGACCTGAAGAGCGGAGAGGAAGGAGCAGTTACAGAACATGGGAGAATAGTCCCATGAGGTGACTACCTTGGTAGAAGCTGTAATCTGAGTCAAAGGACATAGCCAGTCCAAGGTAAGCCTGCAGGAAAGGAGCCTAGAGAAAATATTCACCAATCCTCCTCTTCTCTTCCTTTGACCTTGACCAGTGCTTCCACTCACCCTTGCTGAACCCACCCAGAAATCAGAGGTCAAGGAAGTCTTTTGATATAGCCCACACAGGCAAGAAGCTGGACTATATCATTCCTTTAACTATGTATTTATTCAATAAAGATATTAAAACATCACATTAATATTAACAAAAAATTGGGGTAGGAGGATAACCTTAATATCCAGTGACAGTGGATTGTTAAACAAATTTTGGTACAATAAAAGATGGGATTCTTTGCAGGTAGTAAAAAATATGTATTATCCATAACCATGTCAGTTCCCTTTTTCATTTTAGTCTGCTGACATAGTCACATTTGGAAGGAATTAAGATTGTAAGGAATTGAACCATGAGTCTACAGGTGGAAAATATTTCATTCAAACGAGTGTGGGTAATTTTCTAAGTGTCTGTCCCAATTCCTTTCTACTCCTGTGTTCGAAAAAAAGAAAAAAAAAAAATCACTGCAGTTTGGACCAGAGTTCTGGTTTAATTTGTACTTCCTCCTTTTTTTCCATGACAGTCAACATACAAGTTTTGGTATCAAAGATGTTTTAGCACAAACTTTAAGAAACAATTAGTCAAAACAGACATAGGCTTAAGCGTATCTTACAGAATAAAGATAAAATGCAGCTTTCCCTGTTTCCATTGACTTTATCTAGCCAGTTACTTTCTTCCTCCTACTTTATATATTTTATCAAGTTTTCTTTACAGTCAACAGCTGACATAAGGTTTCAAATTATTAGCCACATCTTACTACAATAGCAGAGTGTACACAGCACACATAAAACAATATCCCTGCAGCTGCACAAATGAGAATAACATTGACCTCACTTAACCAGGTTGCTTTTCAGTGAGAATAAACGATGTATCCCTCTAGTCTAGGTCAGAATGACCTTGACAAGTTTCTAAGCAAAAACGGCTTCCAGTGGTTTTTTGTACCCATCAGCCATGTTACTTTTCTAACTAGAAATATTTCTGGAAAGCCACAGAGATTAAACTCTTTATCTAAATCATGAAACATTTTAGTTGTTGCATTTTACATTGCAAAAAGGTAGATTAATGCCTTCTACGGAGCTTAGCACAGTGGCTCACACCTGTAATCCCAGCACTTTGGGAGGCTGAGGCAGGCAGATCACAAGGTCAGGAGTTCGAGACCAGCCTGGCCAACATGGTGAAACCCTGTCTCTACTAAAAATACAAAAATTAGGTGGGCGTGGTGGTGGGCGCCTGTAGTCCCAGCTACTCGGGAGGCTGAGGCAGAAGAATCGCTTGAACCCGGGAGGCAAAGGTTGCAGTGAGCCAAGATCGCACCACTACACTCCAGCCTGGGTGACAAAGCGAGATTCCAAAAAAAATAAATAAATAAAGCCGTCTACCAATGATTTGAATAACCAACATTACACTATAACAAAGTATATGAGTTAGTATGTTTGTACTGACATAAATGCCCTTCTTCTATGCTAACTCATTTTATTTAGGGTCATACACATGAGAAAAGATAATTTGCAATAAAAATAAATATGATATTCACTATTGTTAACAATCTCAGAAAAATTGGCATTTCTTTTTTATGTCATATATATCATACTCCTTCAACTGACAATTCAACTGATATAAAACTGAAGGTTTTATTCTCCCAAGAGAAGAGAGAAGTAAAATGTTCCTGGGAAAATAGTATGTTTATTGTGGTAGGTGCTTCTATTTTCTTACCCTAGTGAAATGCTGTGACAAATTTCCCTCTGAAAGCAAAAATTGACATTAGGTATACAAAACCCAGGTAATTGTGATTGAAAATCATCCCTCCTTATATATTAAGGTGCTGTTTGTGGGTTCTTCAAAAAGTGAGTTTACAGAGATACTTTTAAGAAATGAATTTTATTACAAGGCAAGGAATCATTGTAAATATTTAAACAACAAATTGATACTTTTCAACATTACGCCCTAACCAATTCAAGTATCTCTCTTAGTCTGGGACAAGCATTTTGCCAGTAGTCGAATAAAATAATGACTCCTTAGAAAGCACTAACAGGCTGCCATTTATGTAGCACCATAGTTACTGGAAAACTTTGTTCCCTGTTTTGCTGCCCTTGACATATCTTCCTTGAAAGTTCAAAAATTGTCAATAGGCTTTACTTTTAGTTAAATTTTATGAAACACATTTCATCCATAGATGTGGGGGATTGGGGAATCACATGTTTAGGACTGTGGCCACTTCAAACTAAGGGGACGCCAAATCACAAACAGTCATGCAGCTGATCCACTTTGCAATGTTGTCACACTTGCCTAACAAAATATTGTACTACCAACACAATCGTCCTATTCTGCACTGGTAATTAACCTTGTAAAGTTATTTTAAACAAGCCTCATGCATATGTCATAAAGCAAATGACGAATGAAATGTTCAGATATGATTACAAAAGCTATTTTCCTTTAGGATTTAATTCCTTTCCAGGCGGAGCTTCTGTTAAGTAACATTTTATAGATCCATAATGCTGGAAAGAATTTTAAAGACTCCACATACCCCTTGTGGTTTTGTTTTCTTTGTTTTGGTTGAGGCCCAGGGCCATGATATGATTTGCCCAAGGTCACACAGCCAGTTTGTGATGGAATCAGTAATAGATTCTTCTGACCTTGAAGTTAATACTCTTTACTCTGGTCTTTGTCATAGTGTATTAAGCATATGGCCCAACCCGAGAAGAGGAAACATTTGGCCTTTTGGATTAAAAACAAGCATATGTATTTGCTTCTGAAAAATGTCCAAGATTCACTCTTGTTCTACTTCATTTTTCCATTTTCTTTTGCTGCCATGTCCACTAGACCTTGTCTAGGAACTTTCCCATTTCCCCAAACTCACTAAAACCTCCAAAATTCCTTTCATCTCACCTAATACATTTTGACTTGGTCCATGTACTTCAATCATATCATTTATGCTACCTTAGTCATTTTTTCTCCATTCCACTAGGTGGAAGTGATTTTAAAAAATTGTTTGCCCATGGAAAAGGGCATGTGGAGATGTGTTCCAAACAGGCAAATCATGAGATATAGAATTTCCAGTCAAGGAGCTGAATACACACAGGTTATCAAGTTTATAAATGCATGTAGGGGAATAGCAAACTGAAAGTAAATGGAAAGACAGAGACTGTTATTACCATTAAGCTTGTCACCTATTAATTTTTAAGGTCTGGAATTATAATTATCAGGGTTAACATGTTTAACCACATTGTCTTCCCTTTGACCCTAATATTGCTACTCCGCAATTAATGTAATTGTGGCAAGGATGAATAAATATCACCCAGATATTCACTTAACTACTGTCTTTAGCTATCATTCTCATACTCCAGTTCTAAAACTTAGAAACTCAGCCTCAAACCATAAATCATTAGTGATAAAATTAATGTAACCTTTCTTTGTTCTAATCTCACACAGCAACTCCTCCTGATCCTGAAATGTACTTAAAGTGGGAAAAAATAAATAATTATAAAAAACATGTATTTCACAGGTTATTATGTTATGATGTAAAGAAAATAGAGATAGATAAAAAGACAAAATTGGCATGATTTTCACAATGATTGAGAGCTTCTAAATTTATTTCCCTAGTGTTAGTTTTGGGGCTTTAGCACTTTGTGAAGATGCACCAGGCAGCTGGTACATTCCGTTTCCTACTCCAGTTTTACTCAGATAGCTGCAAGTGAATATGAGTGTCAAATAAATGCACCATAGGATAAATATTCACTTTTTCTCTTGACCACAGTTGGCCACAAATAAGCAGATGAATGGAAAGAGATCATGCAACAGAAGTAGAGAGGGTAATTTTATTTCTCTCCTTGATCATCTCTGAAGTAGTACAGTAGCCCGTTATTCTCTTGACTTTACTTTTACAAATTCTAAGTAAATTTGCTTTTATACCCACAGACACACATGCAGATACACCCACATATTTTCTCAAATAAAGCACTTTAGGAAACAGGCCCTTTTGTGTTATTTTCACCTTTTTCTATGTTATTTATGTTTTATAATTCATATCTGTGTGGCCAGAGGAGCTTGAGTGTAACAGCATTGTAGACAGATGCTGTCATTGTTCCTCCCATATACTCTCAAGCATTCCCAGCTACACATGGGAAGACTGCTTACTGCAAACACCTGTGACTCTCTGCCTGGTGGCTCTTTTCCAGTCATGGGACTATACTCCACCCATGTTCAGGTCAAGCCAGAAGTGTCAGAGACTTAATAACCCTGGAAGCAGCTCTCAACTGCTGCTTCCAGTTGGAAACCAATTATAGAGGATGACTAATACTCCAGCTCCTTCACTCGTCAGTTGAGATAACTCTAAAGCATGTTCTGCACTGTCGTTCAAAGTTCCCCAGCATGTCCATGCTCCAGTTGCCCGCAGTGGTCAACTTACTCAATAACTAATTTATTATTGACTTCCTTCCCTTCCCTGTTTCACTTCTTCACAAACCTACTGGTGTTTACTGGAATCAACTTACAAATATACTTCTTGCATTTGAATCCTTCCTTGTCTCAGATCTGGCTTCTGGAAGAATGCAGCCTGAAACAACCATAGTGGTTAAGAGTATAGGCTCTGGACCCATTTCCAACTCTAACTATACCACATCCTACTTGAACAATTATGAGCAAGATATGCAATTTTCAGTTTCCTAGGCTTTAAATTAAGAGTAAGGGCAATAAGATTATTGAGAAGATTAGTTGAGGAAATATAGATAACGTGTTTATCACAGTAAATAGTACATAGTAAGCACGTTGACTATTTGTTCTGGTTTTCTATTGCTGTATGACAAATTAGCCCAAAACTTAATGGCTTAAAAGAACCATTTTATTTTGTTCATGATTTTGTGGAAAGGATTCTACTGGGTGGCTTTCTCTTGGAGTCTGTCTGTCATGCAGGTGTAATTGGAAAGAGGACAGAAGTCATCTCAAGTGGGTGCTACATCCTGGATGGCTCAATCGCAAGGCAGGCACTTCATTCTGGGGCTGTCAATCTCTACACATGGCATTTTCCATGCCATTTGCACTTCTCACAGCATGGAGGCTAAATTCTGAGAAGGAGTAGCCCAAAAATGAAAGTTCTGAGAGACTCAGGTGGAAACCGCCACCTTTCCTCAGCTAGTTAGAAGTCATACAACTTCACTTACACAACACTCTGTTGTTTACAGCTGAAACTTGAAGGCCAGCCTAGATTCATGGAGAAGGGAATTGGACCTCAGAACTTAATTGGAAGAATGTCCAAGAACTTGTAGCCATTATAATCTGCTATATTATTATTATTATTACCATTTATTGTGGCCAGCTTGTTCTAGCTGTGAAAGTTCATCAAATGTTTGTTGAATTAACGCAATTGTGTATACATCACCCCATCATCAATCCCATTCCAGTCAGTTGCCAAGTCTTATCTTTTCTAGTCACAAATGTTCCTAATGTATACACAATGTCTCTAGATATGTTCAATTTTCTCCCTTGTTATTGGCCCAAACCTTGTGATTTGTGCCTGCATTATTTTTCACCTGCACTCTTATTATACGCGCTAACTAGTCTCCTGATTTCTACCTTGTCTTTGGTCCAGTTCATCTTAAACTTGATTACCAGATTAATCTTCTTAGGGATCAACCCTAATCAGGTTTTAATTTTCCCATGGCTTTTCATTGCCTGCTTAATAAAATCCAAACTCCATGGCTTGGAACTCAATGTGCAATCCAGCTTTCCAGAATCAACTTCAATTATTCCATTTCTTGAACTCTTTGTTTCAGCATACTAGACAACACATTTTTCTCTATAGTTACATAAGGATCTCACTCATTTGTGTCTTTGACCCTAAATGTGTCACTTCACTCATACCTCATCAAAACCTGTGAAGTATGCATCATTACCTCTTTTACAAATCAATGTAACATGAATTAATGTACCAGTACCACCATTTCCTTTTACAGATGAAGATTGTAAAATTAAAAAAAATAAAGGATGACAATAATATAATAGTAATTAATACTTCTATTAGAACAGATGTTGTTACATAAGTGTTTTACGTATATTAACTTGCTCAATCCTCATGACAACACCATGAAGCATATATTATTGTTTCATTTTATACTAAGTATAAACTTGCAACTACTTAATAGATTGAACTGATCAGTCTGTCTTGCTGTCTTCCAGTATCCACACCAAACACAGATAAATGTTTGATAAACAATAGTATATTATAAATACAATAGCCAATTTTTTTTGTTTGTTTGATTGTCTGTTTTTAGAAAAAAAATCACTAAGGGGCTAGAAACAAGAAGGACCTAAGAGCCTTAACGTCAAGTCAGTGTCATTACCAACTCAGGAAGTATCAGAACTCACTTGGTAATAGGACACATAGCCTTGAACACATACAAGTTGAGGAACTGGAACGCAGAACTCTAAAAATGGTTTATTTGGGGAAAAAGAGATTAGAAAATTTCCATTTACTAATCCAATAGGAAGTTTGTCATCTGCTCAGAGTCCCTGATGGGAAAAAAATTCCCCAAAGAGGAATTATTACTTCAAGGCTGTGCTACATGCAGGTATGAGGATAAATATAAATATAGATATCATAAACAGTGAAGAAATCCCAAAACAAGCAATCGATATAACTATTTGTCCTAAAGCAATAATGGCTTTAGGCCTGAACATCTGGCCTCTGGCATATAGGTCCCTGTGAATCTTTGATCAAATACTAAGTTGCACATATTCAGGTGTTTAATCCAGGATTAAATCAGAATTAATGGGACTGAGCACAGAAAAACTACTCAGAAAAGAACTATTCTGTAACTCACACAGGACTGGGAAATGTTTCGGTTCTAACCAGTGGGGATGGAAAGGCTTAACTGAGCATCCTAGGGATTCAGTAAAGATTCTAGAAAGTCTAACCCTTGGGAACAGGGTTATTTTAATCCTAGGCAAAATGCTACTCTAAATCTTTTCTCACAAATTTTAGAACAAGCTTTGAATGGATCGAGGTGACCTGCAGGTAAATTAACTACATTCTAGGGAGAAAAATAAAACCAACCAACCAAACAAACAAACAAACAAATCCTCAAGACTCCAGAATTAAGAGGACAAAATCCAAACATTCAAGAATGTTGGATTGACAATGTCCGGCATGCCATCAAAAAGTACTAGCCAGGTGAAGTAACAACATTTGACTCATAATTAGAAGAAAAATCAGACAATACACAGACTAAAATGAAATAAATAATGCAATTTACAGAGGGCTTTCAAATAACTAGTATGGATACATTCAAGGATTTAAAGGAAAAACATAAACACAATAGGGAAATGAATAGAGACCCTCAATAGAAAATTAGAAATTATAAAAGCAACCAGAGATAAATGACTAATTGTTTCAGAGATCATCTATTTCTTGTCTACAATAATATGTCCAAAAGATAACAGTAGTAATTCCAAAGTGCTAAAGGAAAATAACTATCAACTTAGAATTCTATATGCAGATAAAGTAGTGTTAAAGTTTGAGTGCAAAATCATTTTCAGAAAATAAAGTTTACATCATGAAAATACCTACTAAGGGTCAGAACCTCATTATAAGCACTAGTAAATCATTTACTTCACCAAAAAAAGAAACTGAACTCAGAAGAAGCAGTAGAATACAGGAAGTAATAGAGAACAAATAACTTAAACAATTAAATGTGGTTGACTGTAAATAAGCATTGGCTGTAAGAACAACAATAAAATAAATAATAATTATAGCAGTAACAATCATAATAATAGCTTAAGTGTGGAACAAAATATGAGAGGACCATACTTTGGAAGTCATGAGTGTGACTTAATTTAAAGGATTCTAAAAGTCCTTGTAAATTTAATGTTTGAGAGAAGCATAAAGATATTATCCTCAAACTTTAACAATTTTTTCTCATTGAAGTATAAACTCTAACCTTTTTTAAGAAATAATTTTTAAAACCTCTTGTTCAATAGACAAATTTAACCTTTTAAAGTCAGTTTTATATTTTTAAAATGTAAAAATAAAATAAGATTTTAAAGGAGTAAGGAAACCAGCAAAGGTGGGGGAGAAAAAGCAAAAAGAATAAATAGAAATATAAAACATAAAATACAAGGAGAAATATGTCCACCTATAAGTAAGCTTCAATAAATATAAACAAAAAATACAAATATTGTCATATTGTTTATGAGAGACATACCTAAAACAAAATTATACCTAAAAGTTGTGGGATGGTTGGTTTGGGTATCAACTTGACTGGATGAAGGGATGCTCAGATAGCTGGCAAAGCATTTTTTATTCTCAATGTTTCAGTAGGCACTGAACCCATCCCTCTACTGCTAGAAAGGAAACTCAGGTGGTTTTACCTTCGATTAGAATGATTGCACTGTCCCAGGTGCGTCTGTGAGGGTGTTTCCAGAAGAGATTGGCATATGAGTCCCTGGACTCAGTGGGGAAGATTTGTCTCTAACATGGGCGAAACCATCCAAACAGCTGAGGGCCTAGATAAAGCAAAAAGGCAGAGAAAGGGTGAATTCTCACTTTCTCTTCCGAACCTGTGCACCCTTCTTCTCCTGCTCTTGGATGTCAGAACTCCAGGTTCTCTGACCTTTGGACTGCGGTGACTCTCCAGTTCTCAAGCCTTTGGACTCATAGTGAGAATTACACAATTGGCTTTCTTGGTTCTGAGGTGTCTGGACTTTGAATGAGCTATAGTATCAGCTTTCCTGGTTCTCCAGTTTGCAGACAGCCTATTGTGTGACTTCTTAGCCTCCATAATCAAGTGAGTCAATTTTCTAAATCCGTTTTCAAAAGCTCTCTATATATTCTATCCGTTCTGTCTCTCTAGAGAACTCTGACTAAAACACGTGATAAATATTGAAGAAGGAAAAGATATGCTAGGAAAATACTGACCAAAATAAACTACTATAACAATGTTAGTATGAGCCCACTATCACAATATTACTATGAGATAGACTAGAGAATTATTAAGTGTGAAGAGAACTATTACATAATATTAAAAGAACAAGCACAGTTTACTGAGAAAGATAAGACTATCCTGATTCTCAACATACATAAGCAAAAATAGAAAGAATTCTAAGAAACTGACAAATCTTCAAACATACATTAAGATTATTTACACACCTCTTTCAGAAACTCATAGGTCAGCCAGAGAAATTAAGAAACTTGTAAAGTTTACATATTAAGTGATGGAGTAAAGATGCAAGCCAGGCTGTCTAAACCAAAACTTGACTCCCTGACAGAGATGCGTTTTGTTTCTTCCATCTCTGTATGCTCAAATCTTCAGAAGACAAGTTTCAGCTTAAATGTGTCCTTTGTGTACCCTTCCCTCTCATCTCTTTCCATAGCCATGAGGCATCTTGCCACTAATAATAACAATGGTTAACATGTTATATGTGGAGATTATACATTAATCTCCACAACTCTGTAAGTAACGTTATTATTTCCATTCCACAGATGAATAAACTCATATACAATGAAGACAGCTCTTCACTCTGTTCATCAAAACCTATGCCCCCTATGCTACCTCTCTGTAGCAAGTACTTTTCTGTTGGGCTTCACTTTTCCAGTAAGGTTCTTTACCCACAGTAGATGCCAAATAAATATATTTTAAAATAATCATATTTTTGTTTTGTTAGATGTAATTTGCTTCAGTTTCCCAAGGAAAGGTGAAGATAGTCATGAAGTTGCAATCAGCATATTTTGACAAAGGAAGTAGATGTGAAAAGTAAACAATTTTTATTTGTGCTTAGCCACCATAATCACCCAAATAGCAGACTAGGCCACTTGCCAAATATGATGATTTAGTGGAAAATCTACACAGTATGTAAAGGAGGCATGGTTCCTGCCCTCCAGAAGTTTATATTTTCAGAGACAACTTCAGAAACAACTCTGGAAGACTTGAACGCCCCATATTACTCTGGCTAAAGATACCTATTCATCTTTTAAGGTAAAACAAATATAAATCATTTCATCCTTCCAACAACCCGGTTAGTTAGGTACTATTGCTTTCCACAGTTCCAGATGAGGAAACTAAAGAACAGAGCAATTAAGCAACTTGCTTAAAGTTACAAAGACAGTAGTTGTGGGAGGTGGAATTTTGACCCTGACAATCTAGCACCAGAAACTGCGCTCTTACACAATATCATCTCTAACAAGACTATACGTTTATGTGCATATCGAATCATTTTTCAAAAGTAAAACCATAACTACACATAAGAATCCTGACCTCTGATGACCCCAAACAGCTGCAATTGGCAGTGGGTGAAATTCTTCTCATTAGTGGTGGTGTATATTCACCTGACCTTCCATCATATATATCAGGTTTGGCTATGTGGTTTGTTTTGGCCAATGGAATGCAGGTAGATGAGACAGTGCACCAATTCAAGCCTAGACCTTGAAATGTTTCATGCATTTCCACTCATCTGTCTTGCACTTGCACCATTGTTATAAGAAGAACATGGCTTGGTTAACTACTGATCCAAAAAGTACAAAAGACTCCTCCCATCAGAAATGAACCTATCCGGCAGCTTGGAGCCAAGCCTGCCTAAGCCCAACCTAGATCAACCAAAATCTAGCTGACCCAGAGACACTGGATTAAATGATTTTAAGCAACTGAGCTAGAGTGGTTTGCTACACAGCATTCTTGCAGCAATAGCTAACTGATAAAGACTGGCAGCAGGGGTTGTAGTACTGACTTCAGCATCAATGACTTTCACCTTCCTCTTCCTTTCTAACAATAGAAATTCCTGAGACAAGTGGGTGTGGGGTCCGAATTAGGAGAATAAATGTCAAAATCAGAAAAGATACATTTGGGAGTTTTCATTTTCTGCCATGTTGGCATTTTACTCACACATTAAAAGTCCCTGAAATATCGCTTGTTGGCTGTGCTGTCACGATCCATTCTATAGACATTTTGATGCACTTTATTACAAACTTTAAAATCATATTAGCAGCTGTTATTTTATATCACAATGGATTAATAAGATGCATTTTCACAAATAAGACACATTTTAGATAGTTATAAAAAAATTTCAGTGTGAAAATCTTATGCCAGGATTCCACATTTTAAATGACACATTTCCAAATAGCCTAAAGTGAAAATGCTCAAGTAATATGCCTACTTGTACTGTGCTTGAAACTATCGGCCCCAAAACAAACGAGGAAGCACATAACCTTCCTACATATTGTGTTATTTTCTACTGTTGCTGTGACATTCAGGGAAAATACATCTCTTGGTTCTTGCTGTAGGGTAGTTCAGTGAGTAGCACTAAAAAGAATGAAAATATATATTTTTTCAGTTTCCAATTGCAATACTAAAATGATGTACATGAGAATTATCAGAAAAGCATTTACTCCCCTTCAAATATTAGAATAATGGAATGTTCTATTGCCTTTTCACGTGAAATAATTAGGAAAGATAAGTTTTTTTTGTTGTTTTTTTTTTCTTGGAGGCAATCCTGCTTCCTATGGTGTTGCTAAGGAATAAGGAATTTTCCTTCCAACTGATCTTAAAAGAGATATCTAAGATCTATATCGCCTGTTTATGGATTACAGCTAACTTTATAGTCGTGCATAAACTGTACATTTGAGTGCAGTAAGACACGTCCCCTGTCTCACAATAAAAATATTATGGAACATTATATTTCCATATAGTAATGGTACTCTTATTTTACTAGTAGAAAGGTACAGTACTAATTTAATTGACTAACATAAAAGTCTCTCAAGTAAGATCAATACTTTATTTTCTCTACAGTTTTCATAAATGAAGATTTAATTCCACCTGCGTTCCTGAGCCCCCAAGGCAGTGATCAGGCACAGGTCTGCTGACCACCCTCCTCTCTGTGACACAGACACGAAACCTTCTGAGCAACTTCGTAATGTGAGCAGCACATCTCAACATTGCTGCACATCACGACCACCAGGGAAGCTTTTAAAAGGCACCAATGCCCCAGCTCCTCCTCAGACCAATTAAATCAGAATCTCTAGGGGTGGGTTTGGGGTACTATGTTTTTAAAGCTCCCCAGGTGGTTCAAATGTGCCTCCTGTTTCGTCATCCACTGACTTAGGCTCTGAATTTTAGGGGGACTTAAGATCTCAGGTAGACAGGCTCATTGCTTGGTGTCTACCCTGCATTCCCACTCTGGTTGCTAAGGGCAGAAACTCCCTGCTTAGTGCCCACGCTAGGCAGTTTTTCTTGGTGGTGGTTTTTGTTTTTTGTTTTTTTTTAATCCTTCGTACACTGTGGATCTTTATTGCCATTGCTTCAATGCTTTTGAGTGCAGAGCTCCCACCGACATCAGTGGGGGTGCTGCTCCTGGAACGAGTTTGGAATGCACAATTGAGAGCTCCTTGGTGCAGTTGGAGAGGGAATCTTGCCCTAAGCTTTTTACACACACCAGAGTTGAGGTTTCTTTCTTCCTTTGCTTTCTTCATTTTAATTTTGCATCCTCGTGTCTGTGCTTATTTGGAGTTGCTCCTTTACTTTCTCTAAATTTTGTACATATTGTCATTCTTTTTAGGTCTATTGAGATTCACTCTAGGGTAGTTTTTCCTCTGAGTCAGCAGACAGAAAAAGAGAGAAAGAGATAGGCCCAGTTTTACTCCTGGCAGAGCAGATCTAGGCCCACTGAGGTCAATGGTTTAAAACTTACATTCCTCTTCAATGCAATGAGCATACCAAACAAGAGGAATTTTTCAGTTCCTTTTGATAATCAGATGTTATTAATCTGGGTAGGTCTATCAGGATTTAATGACATTGGGCATATGATCATTTTGTAGTGTATGAAGAAAACATTATTTCATGAAGATTTTTAGAAGGGGAAACAGAGACAGTGGCCTGGGAGTTTCTCAAGACTTCCATGGGAGGGGTACAATGAAAAGTCCTGAGTGAAAAGCAGCTTGCTTTATGAGATTGACAGTCCTACCTTCTCCTATCGTGAAAGGAAACCTACAAACACTGATACTACTCCATCAGTCAAAGTGGATAAATTGACAGTTGGGGCCCTTTTCCTCAGGAGCACCACCAGAATTCTACCCTGTTGCAATGGATGATATGAAATGATGCATCTAGTCTTATAGTATACAGTTGGATCTTGCAATTATTGAAAGGGAGAGACAGTATCCAGTGCAGCTACACAAATGGCTTTGAGTGTGTTACATTATGATGAAGTCTTTCAATTTTCAATTGTTCTGTAGAGTACTTATGATAGCATTAGGTTATGTAACATGCCACCACTCCAGTTATCTTCCTAGGAAAAAGTCAAAGGAATCTTTTTTCTTTTTTCTTTTTTTTATTGAGATGGAGTCTCACTGTCACCCAGGCTGGAGCGCAGTGGCACAATCTCAGCTCACTGCAACCTCTGCCTCCCGAGTTCACCCCATTCTCCTGCCTCAGCCTCCCGAGTAGCTGGGACCACAGGCACACACCACCACATGCAGCTAATTTTTTGTATTTTTAGTAAAGATGGGGTTTCACCGTGTTAGCCAGAATGGTCTTGATCTCCTGACCTGATGATCCGCCCGCCTCAGCCTCCCAAAGTGCTGGGATTACAGGCATGATCCACCGAGCCTGGCTGGAATTTTTTGATAGAGAATATTTTATTTCCATTACTGCCATTTTCTTTGGATAACTATTCTTCAAATCCTCTAATCCAGAAAAACTCAAGATCTATGATAGTTCTCATTATAGAAAATCTAAATTGATGACTTTCTTTTTATAGAGGAAAATGAATGCTTTCATTGAAAAATCATATTGCCCAGTTGATACTGTGCTCTTAACTCTTGCCATAACCACTGATGATGAAGCTCTCATTGGCATGGAATTAACTCCAGTCGTTGGATCCCATGAAACCTGCCAGGAGATCTCACTGTGGTGAATTTTTTTTCTTTAGTCAGTTATTTAGGGGATTTTTTTTTTCAAATAAGATATTTTAAGACGCGATCAGGCGTGTTCAGGGTGGTATGGCAGTAGACTCAAATAAGATATTTTAAATATTTGAGGAAGTGGGAAAGGTAGAATTCAGAACTTAGTCAAATACCGATGTCTTTATTGTCTTCAGGGGAAAATCACATATCAACAATATTTAGAATATTCCCTCCAAAAGAAACCTTAGAAAAAGATAATCAGCATTAAAAAATTAATACAAAAGCCTCTATATTTCAATTGTTAATTTTTTCTGGCTGCAACTAAAAGGGAGCGGGTTGTGACCAATTTGAGCTGGTAAATACTAGACTTAGACACAAGGTTGGTCATGAATATTTCTGATAATAAAAGTATCCAAATTCTTGATAATTACTGAGGTTTTCCCCTTACTTGCTGTCTTTAGCTTAGTGTTATATGACATAGAGATCTGTGAAAAATCATGGATTTTTGCTATGAATTATTTAGCAAAACAAAGGAAAAAGGAAAAAGACAGACTCATTTCTTTTCTAAATCTAACATACCACTACTCTCACAGCAAAAATAATCAAGCAATGCTGGAAACTTGAAACGGGAAATTTTCAAATTCACATTTCTATTTGGCCATAAAATTTCCTTGTTGACTCATCAGCCTTCAAAAATGGAAAGGTCATAATAAAAAGCACAGAAAAAGAATCAACTTAAAGGAAATGTGTGGGAAATTTCCCTCCAGGGTTACATTTTTTAAAGGGCTCCAAAATGAGTATAGAAAATGTGGGTAAATATGCTACTGCACATGCACAGTCATTTTGGTGTGAGAGAAACAGCAAGGTAGGTATCTCACGAGGCAGATTGTCTATTCAGTACACAAAGCTTTGCATGAACAAGGTGTAAAAGGTTGTGAATAGGGGGAATCCAGAGCAAGGAGCTCCACTGGGCAGTATCTAAGCCTGCAGCAAACATGCTGAGTTTGGCAGAAGGCTGGGCAGAGATAACTAAGTAAGCAGTGTGTGGTGAAAGTTATTTTAGAATAAATCAGATGCATTGGTTAGCTGATCAGAGCACAAAAGCAAAAGTGGAGCTGCAAGAGACCCCAGAAACATTTATTCAAACATTGGCTGAATCAGTAGCTTTCTTATAAACATGACCAGTGAGTTTAGAAGACATAGGGTGAAAAGGAGGGGAAGAAGACAAGGAAAGAAATGAATATGAGGGAAGAAACAGATCCAAGTATAGATAGTATATGGTTAAGAATTAAGACTACATGGGTAAAAAGGTGAATGTCTGAGTAACAGAATAAAGAAGTTAACTGGAACAGTCCCTAATTAATGAATTAGTTAAGTGCCCAAATTAAGTCTGCAAGTCATACTCTACCACCCCTCAGGTTACTTACTCGAGGACTCCTCAAACATTTCCACTGGCAAAGGACAGTGAATACATTCCCTGGAGGCTGTAATGGCAGAGCCTGCAGCAATCCTACAAATATGTTGTTTTCTCTCTAAAATAAATGCAAATTGTATATTCTAATCTCCATTTTACCCATGCTTAGCCATAGAGGTTTTCCTCAAATCTAGATTGCCTAGCCCAGTGTTCCCCATTAATGGCACAGCTTAGCAAATCCCTCAATACACACTGTAACCCTGAGTACACACAGTCCAGTTTGGAGATAAGGGAAGGAGAAATGGATCTCCAGCTACTAAGGATGAGCCTTGACCTGGACAGAGGACTAAATAAAAGAGGTACCAAGAGCTTGGAGAAACAAAGAGCCTTAGGCTTCTATGAATATTTCATCACAGTTTCTGGGCCACAGTAGGCATGACATTAATGAATTAAAGCAGATTGGTACCTGAGAAAGAACTGTAAGAGTAGACATAAGCACAGCCATGATGGGAGTGAAATATTAGACTGCAGGTTTGATCCAATGCTTTCTTCCAGTCTCCACTCCTGACGTCGCTCAATATAGTCCACTTGATCTAATCCACTCAATCTATTTACCAAACTCTAGCCTGCATGAGAACCACTTGAAGATCTTATCAAAACAGATTCCTGGGCCCCACCCCAAGGGTTTCCTGCTCAGTAGGACTGGGATGTGCATTTGTAACACATTCCCAGGTGATGCTGATGCTCCTGTCCTGTGGTCCACACTTTAAGAGACACTAATCTAAACCATTTTTTGCTCACTGATCCAGGAAAGGGATGCATAATGGAAATTTGAGAAAAAATCTGAGATTTGAATTTTAAACCCTAGACTTTGCATAGACAATGATTTGGAAATATACTCAAAGAACTGGAAGCAAGTCTTCTTTTCCTGAAGGGAATTGATAAGAGTTTAGATGCTGATGAGGTCCCTGAGAAATGAGCCTAGATTCTGACACCTTCACTATGAGTCTGGGATGGAGATATGGGGGAAATGAGAGCTGATGAGATGTGAAAGTATAAGAAACCTACCCCCAGTCCTCAGGTAGAGCCCTGGGAAGGTGGGAAGGTGGGAAAAGCCCAGAGAAGATATGGGTACCTGGTGTGTCTGAGTCAAGAGTTGGCAAACTATTCCTTAAAGGGCCAGATAGTAAACATTTTAACTTTTGTATGCACATGGACTCTGTCACAAATATTCAGTCCTGTCATCAGCACAAAAGTAGCTACAAGTGATATGTAAATGAATGAATATGACTATCTTCCAATAAAACTTTATTTACATAAACAGACAGCAGGCCCCATTTGGTCTGTGGGTCATAGTTTGCCCATGCCTGGTCTAAGCCAACAGAGCTTCAGATAGCCCATGAGGGCTTCCTACATTCCAGCATGTTCCAGGGAACCCAAAATCACACCATATGCTAGATGGCAGCATGCAAGTTGGAAAGGGCCTTGGACAGCTTCTCTGAGACTCCAGCAACCAGCATGGTGGGAGAAGTAACCAAGCCTTGGCTCTTAAGGGGCCTTGCTGAGGCAGAAGGATGCTAGGCCTCACATTCCCACAGTGTCTTGGGATCAGGTAAGCCCCCAGAGCAGCTACAAATCCAGGCAAAGGAGAGAAGGTGAGGGTGACTCCAAATTGATTCTGTTTCCCCAACTCTTGCAGAATGGAGGCTCAAAATAGGAAAAGAGTTATGACAGCCAGATTTATGTCGTAGTTTTATGTTTGTAAAAATAAGACATTTTCTTTCAAACTTGATATGTATTTTACACTTGCAACATATCACTAGCCATATTTCAAGTGCTCGATAGTCAAACCTTTAGCTAGTGGTTTCCATATTGAATAGTGCAGATTTAGATACCAAGATTTTCCCTTTTACCCCTTCCCAGAACAATCAGACACCTGTCCCATCACTCCTGCCTTTTCTGACCTTAGAGAGAGTTCAGAGAAGGTTGTGTAGGGAGGGTATAGGGTCCAGCAGCTAGAGGTGTGGAAGGAAAATGAAGGAAGGAAGTCAAAAGCCTCCCTTTAGAGCCAGTGAGGAGACCAGGAGGATAACCAAACTCATGAGATAACTACTTGTAAGGAATGTGAGAAATTCAGGTTCAAGTCAAGGTCTGTGTGTCTGATCATTCTAGGAAAAACTGTACCATGGATTAATTTAAAAAGCTAAATATAGTAACATTTCCCAACCATGTTCACTTTTAATAATTTTTAAGTGAAAGATAAATATAGAATACTAAATAAATGCTATAAAGATAATTCACAATTTGTCAAGAATAGTAAACAAATAGGATAACTTGATGTTCACACATTCTAAGAGAAATAGCCATAATTTATTTATATACCCTAGTACATGGCTTATAGTTAAATTACTATCTAAGGATAAAAATTGGAGATCGGATGGTTCACCCAGACACTGGTGCCTCAGGCAGGTTCAGAAAAGGGGTGTCCTGTAACAATAGTTCCCTGAGATCCCTGCTGTATGTTGAATGATTTCCCAAGATCTATGTACTTCATCTCTAGTCCAGTGGGTTTGGGAGTTTAAGTAACACTCAGATATGTGATCCATAGAATCATACAAACCAAGCCAAATCTGGAAGCAGAAAGTCTAAAGCGGAGGGAAGAGCCCCATTGAGCAGTCTATGAAATTTAGAGACATGATTGCTAACACTACACTTGTGAACACTACACATTGCATTCCCATGGACTAAAACGGCTAATAAAAATCACTTCCTTGGCCGGGCGCGGTGGCTCACGCCTGTAATTCCAGCACTTTGGGAGGCCAAGGTGGGTGGATCACGAGGTCAGGAGATCAAGACCATCATGACTAACACAGTGAAACCCCACCTGTACTAAAAATACAAAAAATTAGCCGGGCGTGGTGGCGGGTGCCTGTAGTCCCAGCTACTCGGGAGGCTGAGGCAGGAGAATGGGGTGAAACCAGGAGGCAGAGCTTGCAGTGAGCTGAGATCTGGCCACTGCACTCCAGCCTGGGGGACAGAGTGAGACTCTGTCTCAAAAAAATAAATAAATAAAATAAAATAAATAAAAATAACTTCCTTTTAACCTGTACCAAAACAAGGACATGGTCTTAGATTTCTGGATAAATAAAAAATAATGTTTTTTAATTCAGGAGAAAATATGTCATTTAATGTTTTAAGAAATTACATTCATGAGGTGACAATGGATTAATCACGGATTTCCATTTGGGCAACACCTTCCCTGCCTCTCTAGGATAAATATGGTCCTATCAAAAAATACTGCAAGCTATGTATGTCATTTTAAATGTTATAGTAGCAATTCTTATAAAAGTAAAATAAGCAGGTGGAAATAAATAATATTTCATCTTATCCAATACATCAAAAAATTATTTTGACGTGGAATATAAAACATTAATGAGACTTTTACTTTTTTATATTAAATTTTTGAAATAGTGTCATACTTTACACTTACAGCGTGTCATTGGCCACATTTCACATGCTTAATAGCCACATGTGGCCATACTGGACCCCACTACACCAGATATCCTGCGATCACCAGGGAGTAATGAAAAACAAGACCTGCTTTTTGCCAGAAATGGCCAGAGCTCTCTTCCCCTTCAACCAGCACAAAGCTGCTTCACAAACTGTGAGTTCAGTGCAGTCAGCAAATTTCACTGAATGGAGACTCTTAATATCACTGATTTAAACATGTGGCATGTGTGGAGACCCTGATTATTTCTACCCACAAAATAAGAATAACGCTTAGCTGTTAATGACAGCTAAGTGTCAAACAGCAAACACTCAGCATGACACCTCGAGATGATCACATGTGCTTTGTCTTTTTTTTTTTAAGGAAATTGAAATCTTTAAAAGCTTTCTTGAAATTGCATTCTTTTTATTCTTAGATTTGATAAATAGCATATGTGTTGGGAGGTGGCGGGGGGCGGTGGTGCGGGGCGCCAGGGGAGGGAACATTCGTGTTTTTACAGCTGACATGTCGCTTGGGAAAAAGTCCCAGGGAAAAATCCCAGGGAAAAACAGTTTGGATGGAGGAGAAAGAAAAAAATTTTACTGCAACCCCATCTTGCCTAACTTGCTAGCATCTCCTGCTGCCTGGATATTCTGGCCAAAGTGGTGGGTATCACCTCAGGTCACAAACTGCCAAATAGGAAGATAACACTGACAGAAGTTATTAAAATTTGCCTTGAAAAACAAAATAAAAATATAGATTAGCCAGTGTGTTCAAGGAGCTCTTTTCTTGTACCTAGAGGGAAAGCAGAGGTTACCCTCCTAAGGTAGCAGGCAGCTGGGATTCTAAATGTCCCAGGATTTGGAAAGCATGCCTCTTAGAATCACTCCCATCAACGTATTCACAGCAGAATCAGTGACTTGCCAGGGTTTCTGGGGATTTTAGGAGGGTCAGTGTGTCTTTCTCTTCCACCAAAAGAGAACAAAAGGTGCAGGCCATTTAGGCTATCCTGTCTGGTTTTGGAGCATGCTGATTGATAATCTCGCAAAACATCCCCAAAGGAAGTCAAGCGCATGGGTGTGTCTATACAAACCGAGCCAAAATGGACCAGGCCGAAGATGTTTTGCCACCTGAACGAGTGGTGGGGCTGCCAAATTGGCTCCAGAAGGTACAACCAGCACCAGTGGGCAGTGCTGGACGCAATTTTCAATTCATTATTTGAAAAGGGCTTTTAGAAATTAAGAGTCCAACAACGGCATGGATTTGGGAAGAAGAGAGCTTCAAATCAATGGATCTGTCCAAGCATTGACTGATTGATCTCTCAGGCAAGCTGCATAGGGAAATTCTATATTTTGAAAGATCCCTTCATTCAGTTGATAACCTGTAAGTGCCCAGCACTGGGGTCAGAGAAATGAAAAGGACATGGTCTCAGGTCTCAAATTACTCTTAGTTCATGATGCCATCCATTGCTGCTGTCTAAAATCGCAGTGTTAAATCTCAAATTGGGTGGGTTCAAAGGAGTGTGGCCCATTCTAAGCCCCACATCCATATAGGCTGCCTGTTCCAATAAGGTAATAAAATCAATCAAAACACTAACGATGATACAAGCCTCAGGTCATGCCAATCTTTCTGCCTGGAATTTTTCTCTCCATCCCCTAAGTTTATTTCTTCCAGTTGCCAGGCAGGGCCCTGCCTTCCCATGGTCCCCTCTTTGACAATGCAAACTGACAATCAAAATCTTTCTCTTTGGGAACCCTATTACACAGATAGTTAACACTGTCAAGCTACTGTCATTTCATGCATTTTTATCTTCTCGGTAATATTACAAAGTTCTTTAAATTCAGAGGTAAACATAGTCTGCATTTTCTATATCTAGAACTATGATAATTCTAGGTTTGTTGCAAGAATGATGAAAAAAATATGTATTAAATGAATGAAAATTCAAGAATATTAAGAATATTGACAAAGTGTTATATTAAAAATAAATGATCCCAACCAAGAAAACCAATTAGAAAACTATATCGTGCTACTTAGGACTCTAGAGTGCATATGGGATAGGCACAGGAGAAGACACAGAAATGCAGAGATTCCTGATAAAGAAATTCAAGTAGTTGTTGAATTACTAAATTAATATTTGAAACTCAATACATGCATAAATTAACTATTAGAAACTACTGGGTTTTGGTTGCATTTATATGCTCAATACAAAAGAATTTACAGTATGTCAATTTAAAATAAAAAGTCCCAAATGTATTCTCTTTATCTAACAGGTTTTATTGTTGTCAACGTTGGATTTAGGTATATAATTGGCTTAAAGTTCTCTTCATGTTGTTGAAGGATTTCTCTATGGTACTCAAGCATCCCTCAATGACATGGACCAGTCAAGCTACTGCACAAAAGCTAACCAAAGCTTTCTCTCAGGGAAAGCCTCCCTTACTTCCTGCCTCAACTGAGTCACCTTCAGCTGATACATTTCCATCTTCCTCACTTTCTACAAATGCAGTTAACAGTATAGTTTCCATTAAACAAGAAAACTCACAAAAATATTGTGTTTCATTTAATGTGTGTAAGAAGATACTAAGAACCAACTGCTACTTCATTTTAGCTATTAGAGACCTACTATATGACTTTTCTAGAGGTATTTTAAAGAATTAAGAATTTTTTTAAAAAACATTCTTTTTATTTTAAAACATAATGATTGCAGTCAAGTTACTTGTGCTGATGAGAGAGATAAAGAAATGCAGCCAACTAAGACTTTTAAACCTAAGTATAATCAGTACTCCTGTCTGTCTTTCCCATGAAGAATGGCTCAGAGCAAATTTTAAGTACTCTGGTAAACAGAAATAAGGCAGTTCTTTAATTTGTCTTATTTCCGTTCTTATGGAGGTATTCATGACAATGATATAGAACAAACTTGGAAAAAGAAAACACGAGTAGATTATAAATAATCACACCAAGCAGTCAGGTATCAAATCAATGACAGGCATCCTATCACGGCTGAGAAATAGGAGAAAAAGATAAAGGAATGACCATATTCATGGCCAGCCCCACCTGTGAAAATGCAAGCCTCAAGAGGGAAGAAATGTAAACAATAGATCTAGTTTTGTTAGCTTGAATTACTGAGGTTCTGGTCACATTACAAGCCTTTTTCGCCTTTCCACATCCAGGGAAAGGATCCACATCCTCGCCTTGGATGTCTCTGAGCCCTCCGGGAATGTTTAACAGCCCAGTGGCGCATGTCCTGACTACTCTCCTCACTTGAGAAAGTTTAAACTTTTGCTCAATTACCCCTAAGGAATCCCACCTCCTTTAGCTCTTAGTTCTTGTGTCCCACCCATTGTCTAGTTTTTCCTCAGTGAGACAACTGGCAGTGACATTAACAAGCCCCTGCGCCTGAAACCAGGAGACTGGTAGCCAGTGAAGAAACGGACCTTGGTGACCTGAGATCCCCAGTACCATCACTGTCCTCAGACTCAAGGAGTGAGGGGTTAGAAATCCCTGTCCCCTGGATTTATGTTTTTCTATCACAGCCCACACACCTTCAGCCCAGGCTCCCTTGTTAAATCACTTTAGTTACACACCTCTCTCTGGTTACACACACATACACAGCATGGCTTCTTTGGCTGAGACATCATCATTATCATCATATTTATTGAGGGATTACTGAGTTAAAGCCTTCTTGTCTATAACTTATTTAATCCTCACAACTCTTTCAGATGGATTCTACCACTAACCCCATTTTATGGGTGCCAAAACTGAGGCACATAAAGAATAAACAACTTTCCCAATGTCACACAGCTGGAAAGTGCAGAACCGGGATTCGAATCAAGCAGTCCGATTCTAGAAGCCACCTTCTGTTCTGTGCCCAGTACTACCCGCCATTCCCACCCCTGGCTTCCACATCCCAGTCAGAGAGAGGAAGAAGTTACCACAAAACCCATGGAGACCTGGTGACTTGCCCACGGTCAAGAAGAGATGGCAAGAAATTAGTTCACATGGCATTCATGTGAATTATCCTTATAATAGGCAGCATACGGTGACTTGGTCTGAGTTTTTGGCAGAGGTCTGGCAGAGTATACTCGAAGGACTCTGTCTCTCCAGAATGAGCTCTGTGGAGTTTGGTACACCACGTCGCAGAGACATCTTCCTCATCCATCCTCCACATTAGCAGTCAGCCCTGCTTCCTTACTAAGCTTTACATTCCCTTTTATAGGAGCCAGCTCTGGCTTTGTCTTGCTGGGTAAGAGCCTGCTCTCATTTTAGCCTGATGTCCCGATGTCTTCTGTGTCTAGCATTTATTTTTCAGATATAAGGATTGCTGAAACCATTCTAGATGAACTTCTGAGAGTCTGGAGTGTGTCTGGAGACCATATTGGATATAATAGCAAGTGGTTTCTACAATATCTACTGGATCAGAGAGTGTATTTTTGGGCTGAAGCTTATGCATTTTCTATGCCATCTTGCAATTAAAATGGAAAGTAATTATCCAGTTCTAAAATGTGGATGAACTAAAAATTATATTATAATGTTTCCCCATAAGGTGAAGGGGTACCAGAACTACCCTGATTCCATTTATTTTTAATGCCCCATCAAAGAGGAGAGGATTTGCCATTTTACAAGAAACCATCTAACTCATCTTGAACCTCAGTGAATCCAATGCCTAATTCTATGTGACATGTCTGGTGGTGCCTTATATTTTTGCAAAAATAAAATCCCTCTGATTAAAATTTCACACCTAGCTGAGGACCATGAAACTCTGATTATCTGGTCCAGTCCTAGCCCAGCATTGCCAAAACGTTTACAAACCTCAGTACAACTTGAGGGGAACTTGGCCTAGGCTTCAAGTTAGTGGAATCATTCAAAGCCCAAGGCATTTGCCAGGTGGCTGCTTCCCTGCCCTGTGTCAGCAGCTCTAAATTAGGCACATGCTCTTTAAACCAGCCATGAAAATGATCGGCCAATATAGCCAGAGCCCAAAGGAAATATGATCAGGCTGGCCGTGACTGAGGCTAAGGGCATAAAAGAAGTTCATCATTCCTCTTCTTTGTCATTCTCCATGGGTTTGAGGGGAGAGAGCAAAGTTTATTCTCTGAAAGCAGATGCTACAGTTCCGGTGACATTGAAAGAAACAGAAAAAATTGCAAATGCCCAGATTTGCAAATGTTGGTGTTATGAAATAGAGGCAGGGGCAATCTTTAGGCTAACGATATTATAAAATTGTTTGTAAAGCCTGGGGCTTAAACATCTCTAGTGCCATAACTAGCTACTGTTTTAAAAAGGACATTAGGTTTGCATTTGCATCTTTGAGATAAAGATTTTTATGTCAGAAGTTCAGCCCTCTGGACAGCGTAAAATCATAAGAAATACTGTCTGGGTTTTACCAATTGTCTACGAACTTAGTGTTTGGTTATTGAAGATGGTTTGTGGCCCAGGATCCCATGTGACCTCACCGTCCAAAGGTTAAGGATACGGTCTAAAGTGTTATCCATAAGTTTAAACCCTTCTAAAAATTATTGATGTTCTCAACTTGTATAACCTTGTCTATGCTACCTACCATGCTACATAAAATAGTGTTTTCTCATGTTTATTCTTGAATACTTGCTAGTTTCAAGCATGTTCACTAGTTTTCTAATTAGTATAGTTGGTGAACAAGTTCTATAATCACTTCTTTTGATTAGATAGATTTCAATCATTTCCAAGCTCAGATTGTGGTGGCAATATGAAAGATGAATTGATATCTGTGAGACATCAGTGAGAATACCCCAAAAACGATGCAGAAAAAATATGGGGAGGGGTTGAACTGAGGGAGTAGCACAAGGTTAGGAGAAGAGGGAGGTAAAAGGGATCTATACTGCAGCCCTAAAATCATTACAGTTTATCTATTAAACCTTAAAGAAGAATCAAAACTTTCTGAGACCTTTTGGAACTATCTAGAGATCCTTAGCAAAAGTCATGAGTGCTGAGAAAGAAGTAATGAGAGAAAGCAAGGGGTGGAATCTAGGACAGAAGCTTGCTAGGGAAAAATCTAGAATTTGGCAGAGTCATTTGAAAGGATATGATTGAAGAAAGCAGCAAATAGAAGGGGTTCATTTAAAAATATTTGGCACATCCTGATCTGAACAAGGATGTAACAAAAGAAGAGGCACATGAAATATAGACAGAGACGTAAATAGTGTGTAGGACTAAGGTCAAAGCTGGGCCAATTTTGGAGAGTAAGCATTAGATGCTACTGCAAGGCACTGACAGGGTCCCTGAGAATT
This sequence comes from Macaca thibetana thibetana, assembly GCF_024542745.1. NCBI lineage: Eukaryota > Metazoa > Chordata > Mammalia > Primates > Cercopithecidae > Macaca > Macaca thibetana. The sequence goes on from NC_065579.1 coordinate 30,008,114, forward strand.
AGGGATGCATTAGACCACCTGACAGATGCATGGAGGTGTGACCCACACGAGCCCCAGAAATGAACAGAAGAAGCAAAAAAAAAAAAAAAAAAAAAAAAAAAAAAAAAGAGCAACTGATGACTTTAAAATTAGAAAAACTAAATTTGGGCTTATTATGCCCAAGAGGAATATAGCCTGATGCACAATTTATGCAAATTGATAAAGCTGATTACACAAATTAGCCGAGGCTTTGGCTTGTTTTTTCTCTGGTCAATAAGTCCCACCCCCCTCCCTCCTTTTTTCAAACTCAGTCTATCACTATTGGCATTTACAACAAACCATCTTGTTACTTGTGATGGCCAATTACTTGAAAACACTGAATGGAAATAGTTTCTTATTTCAGGCTCTAGGCCTGGACTTGTAGGACGCTGAATGAGCAGGACAGATTAGAATAACTGGCTCTCCTATAATAGTGACATAGTTAATTTAACATAGCCCAAAATCAGCTCTCAGGAGATTTTCCATTCAGATAACCCTCAACAAAACCCCATCTGAGTTTTACTCAACAGAATGCAACACATTATTTGTGAAGTATTATTAATATGCATCTCAGCCAATCCTCAGAGTTATCCTAGGAAGAAGAATCTATGGACATAAAATAAATGTGAGAAACTAAGTTTTGGTAAAATTAGGTAACCTTCCTGATATGGTTTGGCTGTGTCCCTACCCAAATCTCATCTTGAGTTCCCACATGTTGTGAGAGGGGCCCAGTGGGAGGTAACTGAATCATGGGGGTGGGTTTTCCCGTGCTTTTCTCATGATGGTGAGTGAGTCTCATGAGATCTAATAGTTCTATAAAGAGGAGTTCCCCTGCACAAGCTCCATCTCTCTTTGCCTGCTGCCATCCATGTAAGATGTGACTTGGTCCTCTTTGCCTTCCACCATGATTGTAAGCCTTCCCCAGCCACGTGGAACTCTAAGTCCAATTAAACCTCTTTCTTTTGTAAATTGCCCAGTCTCTGGTATGCCTTTATCAGGAGCGTGAAAACAGACTAATACACTTCCCAAGGTCACACAGTCAGTAGGGAATAGAACTAGGACTGAAATCCAAGTCTGCACTCCTCTAACAAAAAGGGATTATCACTTATAATCAGTTATCTTGGCTCAAAAATTGAGTCCAAATAGCTGAATTTTCTGGTTCAAACACTCACCCTAGTGTGTGTAGTTTTAGAGAGTGAAAACACACTACATGATGGGCAGGAAGGCTCCCTGCAGGGCCTCTGGTGAGGGTGGTGTGCTGCAGTGTTCAGGAGCCTAGGGTTAGAAAGTCCTGCTGCTTAGGTATCTGTATGGATCATGAAAAGAAAGTTAATATCTCTCAATCCCAACTTTCTCATCCATACAATGAGGATACTATTATACGGTACCTTCCTTATGAGTTATGTGAAGGCTAAATGAAAAAAATTAAAGCACGTAAAACACAATACCTCAGAGAAATCAGTCAATAAATCATTAACTATTAGGACATTCTTAGTGACAGAGAGAACCCATGTGTTATTCAACAAACCACTCCTGTAGTCCTAAGTAGCAGCTACTATTGACATACTAACTCATCAAATCATTATAACCACTCTATATGAGGTAAGTATTATTACCAGGCCCATTTTACACTGGAGGAAGTGGGACTTTGGGTAAGTCACATGCCTTTGGCCACAAAGCTGGTGCAGGGCAGGCAACGGCCAGCAGCTGGCCCTCACTTCATCAGTTTATGGCAGCACTGTTGCATTCAATCACCCTGCTACCAACCAAAGCCTCTAACCACAGACTGCTGCTCCTTCTTCCCTGCTTTGCTTAGTTTCCACATGGATTTAAGCAGCTATTAGAAGCCAATCTATCCTCCAGAAAAGTACAGCCCACTATTAATAAAACAGAAGTCATGTGACCAATGATCATGATTCTAACAACAAGCAGAAATGTGGACTCTGACAGCCTTAAAAAGATAAATATTCCCAGATAGAAATCCCTGATCTCACAGTGACTCATTTTATTCTACTTTCTTCTCTTATATTTAGAGCGTTTTCTTTGACGAGGCATACCATTTCCCATGAATGAAAAATGGAGAAAGTAGCAAGGAAAGGGAATCCCATCTAAAACAATAAGAGCTCTGTCTTGTTCTTTCCTCTTCAACCTGCCCACATGCCAGCTGTGAGCTTTGATGGCTTAATAGGACCTCCCCATGGCCAAAGGACAAAAGAACTCTCTGTCAGTGTGGTGGGACGAGTATTGCCACCAAGGTGCAGATTTAATTTCTCCAGTGTGGCGACATGTGACTGATGATGAGGTCACCAGGACAAGGAAGCAAGTTGGGAGGAAAAATGAAACACCCTGAGTATTAGCAAGAGATTTAAATAAAAATGTGTTTCCTTTTTAGAGGGTTGTTCTTTATGAAGTATTCTCAAGCCATTTATTAAAGCATTTGTAAAAATCTACCTAGTAAATAGAGATCACTTATTGTTTCTCACTGTCACTGTTCTTAGCAGTAATAATTTGTCCAAAAAAACAATTAGCAAAAATTGGGACATATTTTTAAATAACAGGATACATGAGGAAATACTGCATATGTGAAATACAAAGATGAATCATTGAAAAAAATGTTGCTGTACTACATAGAGAAATGACTCAAAGTGGGAAAGGCAAAAGCCTTGATAAGAATTTATCACCATGCAAAGAGAAGAATTGAAAAGCAAAAGTAGAAACAGAGTCTTCTGGTATACAATTATAGCTTTGGACATAAAGCAAGATACCAGAATTATATGTTAATATTAACAGGACAATGGCTTTTCCTTCCTTTCAATTATTGTGTGTGAACACTTCTGTAGAACCAGATGACTGCACTTAAAATAACACTGAGATCTGAAGGACTGCGCTGGGAGAGCAACCAAAAATTCTGAGTGTTAGCTCCTAAATTACTAAGAGACAACATTAATGGAATACTTACCTTACTACTTACAAATATTAACGAGTACTTAACCTAAGCTTGAGTAGATATAGGAAAGAATATAAATTCCAGGTATTACCAAGAGAATAGATACACAAAGGTGAACATCCTTTGTCTCACATTTTTGCTAAAAGTTTCCTAGTCTTTTATTCCCACACACTCTAATATGAAGGGGCCAAATTTAAAATCCTATGAAAGAATTTGTTTCACCAAACTCTAGAGGAAGATGGTAGACAAAGTAAACAGGGGAATTATAACATCTCAAGACTTCTATTGAATTTTCAGAGGTGAATCCTCTGAAGCAAACTACCAGTGTGACATCTAGAAGGGTCTGTTTGTTAATTTTCTCTCTTCATACGCCCCACTGCTCGGCACCTATACCATTCTCAGTGAAGTTGGCCATGACCTCCACATCACTACAACCAATGGGCTGTTTCATTCTCAAATTCCTTGATCACTCAGTAACAGTCAACAGCATGGACTCTTGTTCCCCTGGCATCCATAACACCACACTCTCTTGACTTTCCTCCTACCTGTCTAGATACTTCTCCTTAGTATATTCTCATCCTCTTCTACCCAGCTTTCAATTTCAGAGTTTCTCAAGGCTTGATCCTGGAGCTTCCTGCCTTCTTACTATCAACTCTCTTCCTCAGGGAACTATTGATGTCCATGGCTTCTATTACTTTCTATATACCTATAACTCCCTGATGTACGTCTCTAGCTGAGATGTCTTCCAGTCTTCACTTGGCTGTCTCAAAGGCACTTACACTAAGCCAAACTCATGATCCTTCCCCTCATCTTGAACCTTCTCTCATTTTTCTGAACTCAGTCAATAACATGTCCATCTACATAGTTGCAGAGGCCATAAACAAGTCTATTCCTCATTATCCATCAATTTCATTCTTAAAATATTACTAGGGCCTTTCTCTTCTTGATTTCCACTGTGACAACTTTCATCTAAGCTTCTTTCACATTTCACCTGAAACATCTTTCTAATTTATCACTCCATGTCTTCCCTTGAGGCCCTTGCATCCATTCTCCCTTTAACAGTCAGGGATATTCTATGAATATGGAAATTTGATCTGGGAACTTTCTTAAAGGTCTTTAAACTTTCTCATTTTTCTGAGAATTAAAAACTCCCATCTTTAACATGGCCTAAACACAAGGGCCTGCAAAATAGGGCACAGGTTATCTTTACTGCATCCCTGCAATTTCCTGCTTCAACCACACTTGCCTCTTTTCTGTTCTTCCAAGGGGCCATATTCATATCTGCCTATTTCGGTGCCTTGTACATACCTGGGCCTTTTCTCCTATTCAGACTTCAGAGTTCAATGCCACGTTATATCCTCAATAAATGATGTTCTGACCTCTCAGCCTAAGTCAAGTCTTTTTTTTAGATGATTATTTAGTCTGTGAACTTTTCCTTCATAACACTTATCATACGTGTGCTTATCTATCTATCTATCTCATATGCACTTAATGTAGTCAATAAATGGATACTCATCCTAGTGAACATTGGCCCAAAGTTTCCAACCAGGCAACCTGGTAGTAAGAGACATTGTAGGGCATCTGTGATAACTACTCTGGTAGATTAATTGACAGCCAATTAATAACTTCTCTGTATTCACACTCTTCACAATGTGACTTTGCAAATCATTGCATCAAGTATTAGAGTTGATTTCCCTACCTTTGAACATGGACTGGGCTTGAGATTTGCTTTGGTGAAAGAATGAATGGGGGAAGAAGTGACAGGGTGCCAATTCCAAGCCTAGGCCTCAAAAGCCTTTGCATGCTTTCACTCATTCTTTGGACCTCTGCTTTTGCCATGTGAACAATACCAGGATTACTTATCAGAAAATGAGAGATCCTCTAAAGCAGATCCTAGCCTTCCTAGCTAAGGTTTTCTTAGACTATGAAGCTTCTACTTAACCCACCATCTGACCACAGACCCATGAGCAAGTCCAGACACACTCAGTCAAACCTGGCACAGATTAGTTGAACTGCTCAGCTAAACTATAGACCCATTAGAAACAATAAATGGTTGTTTTAGCCACCGAGTTTTGGGGTGATTTGTTACAGAGTAATAGCTAAAGGATTCAGCTACCAGCTAAAACTTTCTCTATAATATACACTTTATCCAAAGTGTATGTATTTGAAGCCTCAAATTTTTAGCTATCAATAAATACCAGTGCCTTATTTTCCTTTCCCTCTTATCCGGCTGGGTAAATGTATATATATTTTTACAGGACAGTGAATTCATCACCAAATATAGCCCTCTGAAAGGAATATGGGTGAAAGTCACTCTATATTTACAGAGAAATTTTATCAGACAAAAGCATCAACAGAAAAGACATGCTTAGTCTCTATTAATCACACAGCCGGAATTCTGGCTGGCCTGGGGTTCAGCCTTCATTGGTGGGAGGGAATGTGTCAATTCTTCACCTGTATGTCCATTGGTTTTTGGATCTTGAGGGCCACTGAGTGGAGTCTGATTATAAATTTGCTGCCTTATATCTACTGTATCCCCAAATCTACTGAGAGAGAGAGAAATTTCTTGGCAGAAAAGAGACTAGAATATTGATACAGTCATGTGACAATAAAATATATCTGAAGGACAAGTGTCAATGTACCCTTGACCAAATAGTGGGAGGGGGCAGCAGACTCTGAGGGAACTCTCAATTGGTTCCGTCTAAGGGTTAGAGGTGACTCTGGTTTTAAATGCAGCCTTTAGTATGCATCAGATTCCATTCTGATGGACTCATCCAGTTACTGGAGTATACTTTGGAGTAAATAGCTCCACGTGTATATATTGAAAGAGATAAACAATAAATTATAAATAGAATAAAAATTTGAGTATGAAAAATAAGACATCAACATTTAGAAGGAAATATGGGAGAATTTAGTTAGAATGTTATGTTAGGACATTATCTCCTAAACAAAATGTAAAATTTATAAAATCATAAAGGAAAAGATTCACATATTTGGCTGCACGAA